>NW_026294424.1:1446250-2892500 GCF_007827085.1 Peromyscus californicus insignis | reverse complement strand
ACACACACATACACACACATGCCTGTATACACATACAGCATCCAACCTGGTCACCCCGGGGAGGCAGTTATGGGTAAAAACACAGCCATTCACATCCAGCTACTTAGCAGAGAGGAACGCTTCCTTCCTCGGGGTTCATTCCCCGTAGAACATTGGGACGAGGCCTTGTGCCTCACAGACCTCTCAGGCGGTTCCTGAAAATGGCAGGGCTGCTTGAGCAGAAGGGACTCTGCGGAGGCGGCTTTTCAAAGGCAGGCAGGCACCCATTTTTAGACTGTTGTTTAGTTTGTTTTCCTGATGCTGTGATCAAAACCCCCGACAAAAGCGACTGATGTGAGGAGGAAGGGCTTACTCCAGCTCACACTTCAGGAACACCATCCATCTTAGCAGAGAGGTCAAGGTGGCAGGAAGCACCTAGTCACATCACGTGTACAACCAGGAAGCAGAGAGTGTTGAAGGACAGTGCTCAGCTTGATTTCTCCTTTTTAAACAGCTCAGGGAATGGTCACCCACTTTTTGTGTGGGTGTTCCCACTTCAGTTAACATAATCAACACCACCCTTCCCCCACGGCCATGCCCAGAAACTAACGATACCCCATAGATGTGGCTGGAGGTTCATTTCCGAGGTGGTTCTAAGTCCTGAGAGGTTGACACTTTGAAGTGGCCATCATGACTGTCAAAGGCCAATAGTGCTTCTTCAAAGACTTCCTAGACAGTTTGACTGTCCAGGTCCAGAACGGAGCAACCATTTCAACAGCTTTGCGTTAGATTTCTAAGCAAGCATGAGCCTGAGACAGACATGAGTGAGTCGGGGGCGGGGGGCTGGCAGGCAGAGGCCCCTCCTGCAGCTTTTCCCATACCACAGCTGCAGGCAGAAGATGCTCATTTGGTCACCCATGTTCTCAGGGCTACCATCCGAGTAGGCCATATCTATTACCAGTTCTTTGGTCCCTGGTTGAAGATGGAGATAAGGGTTTTCTGTGCCTCTCTGGGGTTTCTTTCTTAGAAGATGGAGTCTCACATTGGTTTGGGGTTCAATTCTGGGATAGGATGAAAGGCCAGATGTCCACAGAGAGCATCAGAAACTTGGTACCCCCATGGGGCATGTCTAGCAGAAGTTCTCAAGGGACATGGGACATGAGTGTTAGGAAGTCAGTCTTTCCAGAGAGGGCTTGTGGGACTCAGAGGAGCTTCTCTGTGTTCTGAAGGACATGATGAACCCCTTTCTCTGGAAGACAGACAGTAGGTGGGAGCGAAGCCAGTCGGCAGAAGTGCTGACTCTGTGGCCCTTGCTCTGACGCCTCTGCCAGTTCTGATAGCCGTCAGCAAACAGATGCCATTCCCCCAACCTCATAGAAGGAAGCCAAGTGCCAAGAGATGCCAGCGGCTTTCACTAATTTGTCCAAGGGGTGGTTTTTTGTCATCCACTATGTGATTGGCTCTACTTCAGAGCTGGAGACATAGGGATGGCCAAACATAGCCTGCCCTGTGAAGCAGAGCCCATACAATTGCCCTTATAACATATGACCAAGTACATCCCTGTCCTGTGAAGCTGAGAGTCTGTAGATTTGCTCCCAGTGTGTGTGTGCATGCATGTACACACACACACACACACACACACACACACACACACACACACACACACACATTCATTAATTCATTCATTCATTCATTTATTCTCTCTCAATGTAATTCCAAAGCAATTTAAACTGTACAGGTTGATGGTTGATACGTGCTGGGCAAGGTAAGAGAAGTCTTACCCATGGGTCTGGACCTGAGTAGAGAAGCAAGAGCCCCATCCTCACCCTTCTGGAACCCTGAGGTCTGAGGAGAGACACCAAGCCCCTGAGCCCCTCTCCCCATGTGTTCAGAAACTCCATCTACTAGAGATTGTACCAACCGGGTGTGTCTAGGGCCCAGCTGTCAAAGCCTGTGCTTGGACACTCATGGAGCTTGGCTCTGCACTAATGGCAAATAGCTCCAGTAGAGACCAGAGCTGAGACTACCTGATGACCACAGACTACCCCTGAGCACCCTGGAATAGTCGATGGCCCCCTGCAAGCCAGAGATGTGGAAGTGTAGGTGTTGCCAAAAGCAAGCTGCTTGGCTCTCATGGCGGCTCTGGACTGTGTCCATCCATCTACTTTCTGGGTGCACTGATGTGTTGGAGGTCAGTAGGTAGGACACTGGAGGAGGCACCAGGCACATTAGATGCTGCTGTGACCTTGAACATCTCCTACCAGTTGCTCAGTGGGGAGAGAGATTTGTAGCTGGGTCCCTGTGAGCAAAGGTGAGGCCTTGTCATCCCTACACCTTGTGGGGAGAACAAAGTCAGTCAGCTGAGGCCGACTGTTCTTGAGTCCCTGTGCGAAGGACAGGGCAGGTGCAGGGGTGAGGCTGAAGGGTTAAGTGGCAGAGGCCCAGTATGATGGGGGACAGGGCTGCATGGATGAATAGATGCATCAGTGAACAAAGAAATGAATTGAAGAGGACAGGGAGGTATGCATGGGTGGGCAGGTGGGTGAATAACTGGAGAGCTGTGGATACAGGGGTAGGTGAGTTGGTTAGTGGATACATGAATGGATAGAATATATATATATATATATATATATATATATATATATATACACACACACACACATATATGTATATGGCTTAGTGGATGGGTGAGTGGTTAGTGCATGGGTGAATGGATGGAGGAATTGGATAAAATGATGGGTGGGTTAGTGGATAGGTGTATGTCCATGAGCAGAAGCATGGGCTAGTGTCTGGGTAGGTAGATAGATGAGCAGGTGGGTGGAATGTTAAGAGAGTAAGTAGAAGTGAGTAGATGCGCAGTCAGAGGGACACATATGTAGCACATGAGTATGCTCAGATTTAAGAGAATTCTAAGAGGGAAGAGCTGCCTGCAAATTACCTTCAGGGTTGACCCCTTGCCTGTTCCTAGCATTGCAGACCTGCAAGCTGGCCTTTGTATTCTCAGACACTCTCTCATCTGGTCCTCATGAATTTGAAGGGGTAAGGTGGCATTTTCCCATTTTACAGATCAGGAAACTGAGGCTCTGAGTTGTTATGGAAGCAATCTACCAACAATGCAAAATGCCTGGTGAATTTGGCTCTGGCCTGGCAAGCTACACACCTGTCAGAGCTTGTGGTGTTTACAGAGGACCCTTAAGTCTTCACAGAACATTCCTCTCAGTCAGTGGAGGAGTATTCTGGAGCCCTGGGTAGCACTATGCTAGAGCTCGTTGGCTAGTGTGTCATCTGTGGCTATACGGAATCTTGAAAATCCATGGCCTGGGCTCCTGGGGTGGGATTTCACAACCTGAAGAGTTCCTGGGCTGGAGTCTCTGGTGCCGAGGGTGGGGCAGAACCTCAGCGCTGGAGTGGCCACAGCTTGCTTATCCCTGCACCCTCAGTCAGCTGCTGAGAGTCAATGCTGGCGTATTAGCCACATCTGGTGCTGCTGCCCAGTGACAGTCATTGTCTGAGCAACAGGAGTCACATTGTCCACCCCCTCTGTGTCCCTCCATTGAGCCTCCATAGCAGGTCTGTGGTTCATTCGCCTCTGTATGTGGAGAAAGTAGAGGGTTTATTTTCACCTAAAAAAAAAAAAAAAAAATCAGTCTCTCACTGGGAGAGACAGGCAGCCACCGCGGGGGGAGACGCAGAGTCCTCATGTCTAGGATGGCAGTACTCAGTTTTCAATTTTGGCCCTGTCTTGTCAAGGTCCTGTAGCCCAGTCCCCAATGTCCAAGCTCTCTGACTTGGTGTCAGTTTTGTCCTTGGTGGTGCAGGAGGCAGGGCGTTCCAAGAGACGGGCAGGGCTGAGCCCGCCACAGGCTGCAGGTAAGAAGCCCGCCCGCCCGCCCGCCCGCTCTCCTCCTTGAGCTGAGCCCTAGCTGGTGAGGACTGGTGAGGACTTGCAGCCATTGCTGTGTGCACAGGGTTGGGGTAGTGCTTGGTAGGTCTCCCTGCACTGAGTGGGTCCTGAAACATCCCAGCATGCCTTGCATGGTTTCTTTGTCTGGGGGAAAGTGTCAGCCCCGTGGGAGGATGTGATGATGCCGCCAAGAGTCTTCTTGGTAAACAAGCGACTGTGGTGGTGTGAACTCTTGCTCCAAGTGGGCTCGTCTTCAGGTGTACTGTTGTTCTTTGCTGTTTCTTGTGGACTCTTCCCAGTGGCAGAGCTCAGGGCTGGGCAGGCAGTAGGTAGCTCAGTGGAGACAGGCAGGGGAGACTTTGGACTTTGACTGCCTGAGTTCATGTCACTCTCAGCCCCCTCACCTCACTTCATGCTGGTCCAGGACCTCAAAGAAAGGCCCCTCCCTGAACCTCAGTCTCTTGATCTGTGAAATGGGCCAAATTCCAGTTTGGAAGAGTTCGTGTTGGGAAAGAAGCAGTGAAGCCCAAGAAGCATGTGGCTGTGTCTGACACCAAGGACTCTGAGGCTGAGACCTTCTGTCCCTTCAGGGTCCCCCTCGAAAGGTCAAAAGTATGCCTATCAACTGCCAAGTGAAAAATGTCACTTTGTCTGAAAATGTGACTCCATTTCTCCAGGTTGGAGGTGTGGTTGGAACTGCAGTGAGGTGTCGCTTTGCTCAGGGCATGCTCACCTTCTGGACCCTGTCTCTGAGGAGGCTGCTCTAGTGTGTCACGCTTCTGGCCTGTGAAAGGCATTCATTCTGCTGTCCTTTTCTTTGATTTTCTTTTACTTTTGAGCATTAGGTAAAGCAGGGCCCCCACGACAAACCTGGTGAGCTGCCTTTACAAATGGATCTTTCCCTTCCAGCCGCCAGGCGATTGGACGTGGAAGACAGCAGTTTTGACCAGGATAGCAGGAAGGTAATAAGGAGGGATATGGTCCTGCAGGGTGGGATGGTTCCCCGAGCTGGATCTCCAGTCTTTCTCTTACTCCGCTCCTGGGGTCCTGGGAGGCCCAAGGTGGGAGCCACACCCACCTGCCTCCTTCTACACTCAATATGAGCACTTGCTCTGCCAGGTATCCAGGTCATGACTCTGGGACTGAGGAGATGGGGACACTGACAAGCAAACAAACCCAGTGCATTCTGGGGTATTTGACATGAAGGTTCTAGCACAGCTTGGCAGGTGTTTTTTTGTTTGTTTGTTTGTTTTTAATAAATGGCCAGAGAGTAGAATGTAGTAGACCTTACTTCTATACTGTTTTGATGTGGCCACACTGTGAAAGCAGCCAGAGAGGACGTGTGTGTGTGTGTGTGTGTGTGTGTGTGTGTGTGTGTGTGTGTGTGTGTTGCATCACAACAGCAAGCTGCATGCCGTATTTGGCCATTTCTCCAGCTGCTTCACGAACTTGCAGAGTGTATGAACGAGACACCTTTAATGGTGAGACCCGCATTAAAAGCAGTGGGGTCGGCTTCTGAGGTAGAAGTACAGAAGCTACTGGAAGGTGCTGGTGAGGTGCTTCCACCATGGTAGATGACCTCAGCGTTCCCATAACCTTCTGTTCCTCTGCAGAAGACCACCTGGCTGCTCCTCAAGGGGGATGCAGACACCAGAACCAACTCTCCAGACCTGGACAGCCAATCTCTGTCCCTCAGCAGCGGGGCTGAGCGAGAACCTCTGCAAAGGATGCCGGGGGATAGCCTCTACTCACGTGAGTGGCTCTTCTGATGTGCACTGGAGACTGCCAACCAAGGGCCCCTCCTAAGTGGGCCCCCAAATCTCAGCTTTCCTCCCTAAAAAAAAAAAACTAAAAGCAGGAGTCAACATGTAATCCCAGCATTTGAAAGACTGAGGCAGAAGGATTGCCGTGAGTTTGAGGCCAGCTTGAGCTGCACAGGGGGACTCTGTCTCAAAAATAAAAATTAAAACAAAACTAAAGAACACCCAAAAGAGCATTCAGATGTGAATCAAGCCAACTGAAGGTCTGAGCCCTTGCCTCACCCACCACCTCTCTGCGGTGACACAGCTGGCTAGTGTGCGCACAGCGCCCCCTCGTGGCTCTCTCAGAGCTGGCAAGAAAGCAAAGAGAGCCGCTCTCAGGGCCTCTCTCCCTGGGGGCAGATGTGGTCATGGTCAGGGGGCGAGTCCAGCCCTGGAACTGGTACAAGGCACTGTCCTGGTCCCTGTGACATCCTGAGCAAGGCAGGCACTTGGAAATTCTTAGGAGGTATGACCTGACGTCACAGGCAACAAAGCTGATGTCTGCCTAGCCTTGGGGGTGTTGTGAAGCCTGGCTTAGGGGTGATCCTCAAGTAGAGTAAATTCCCCGTTGCATTGTCTACTGGAGGTGCTGTAGGTCACAGGCAGAGTCAGCGGCACAGGCTGCAGGTGGACTCAGGTTCTCCCAGAAGCAGCCTCTGCTCTGAGCTAAACAGGGGATTGTTTGCTATGGTTGTGACTGTGGTTGGAAGTGGAGGTCGTGAGAATCTATGTGGTGTGGAAAAGCAGAGGAAGTACCCGGCATCATAGTGGCACCGACTCTGAGTGAAATCTGGACTCTCAGATGACTGGCTGATGACAGAGAACAGAGCAGCAATGCTGACTCTCGGGTCATTAGGCCCTGGGTGTGCAAGGGTGCTTCGGCTGGCCCGCAGTAAATCGCCATGACTGTTCACACCCACCTCTCCTCCTGACCGTGGACAGCACTATTTGAGCACGGCACACTAGAAGTGTCCTGCAGCAGAGGGAGGAACAGGGATGCCGGACATTGTGACCAACTGGAAATGGAAATGTTCTTCTGTGTGGGGTCTTGGTAAGCAGATGAGGTTCCTTGGGATCTCAGAGCTTGCACACAGACTGATGTCAACATGGGAGGGCACATCAAATGGCCCCGTAGGGTCTCCTGTAGGTTCTTTTGGAGGAAGAGCTAGGCTGAAGGCATGGTGAGAGAAGGTGGAGCTCCCGTGTGCCTGCCTGTGCCTACTGGGGTGACTGCATACCATCCCTCAGCCCTCTGTCCCAAGGATCCCTGCCCCAGGTGATGCCCTCTTGCTGGGTGTGCACATGTGCTTTGTGGTACTTGAGTTTGAGTCATGGAGGCTCCTCCACAGCTCTCACTGCCTTATGTGGTGTCCTGCCATCCAGGCATTAGCTGGGGGTCAAACATTTATGGCGGTATTTCAGGATGGTGTTTTCCAGTTTCTGGTCTTTGCTTGGTTAGGGGAGTGCCTAGTTCCATTCCCATGACCTCACCCAGATTCTCCCCATGGCGGTCAGCCTGTGCCCTCAGCCATCCCCACTGGAATGTATGGACTTCCTGTGGCTCAGGACTGAGGGGGGGGGGCAGGGGCGCAGGGTGGGAAGAAACCCAGCTGGAGATGCTACCTCTCAGGGTCCTGCTTCTGCTGTCACTATGCTGGGTGGCCTATGCATGTCCCCTATACCCCCTATAGCACTTTCTCATCTGCAGATGCCGGAACAGGGGTGTTCATCCCAAGCACTTTTGAGTGTGGTGGACCCTGTGAGGTAGGCTGTTCCGGGTGTCTTCACTGGTCACTCCCACAGTGACAAGGGCTTTCCTGTCACCCCATTCCTCTACTGCATCCCTGCAGCAAGCCAACATGAGTGGTGTGGACAGGAAGTAGCTGTTATGTGGGTACACCTGGCCTGTGGGAACCAGCTGCCTGTGCTTGGACCTATGCCACTTATTATGTGCCAACAGTCACGATTACATCCTCCTGCCTCTGCGTTCTCCTGGTGTCCTGACTTCAGATCTCTTGAGCAGGAAGCTCACAGGGTCTAGCATTATACCTGTGCCTTTATCTCCACCCCAGTGGTGCTGCACAGTCCCACGGGGCAGCAGTTCTCTGCCAGGCTCTGCGCTCCTGTCAATGGGGCATGGGTTTTATTGTAGCTGTGTCCCATGCGGGGGCTTTCTCACTGTGTGAGTGGTCATTAATGACGGCCTGAGTCGGCACAAAAGGGGACAAGTTGGCTTTTGTTGTAAGACGAGGGCCTTGAAGGCCTTACAGAGTGAGCTTGCACCCTGTGGACACATATCCTTTGGGTCCCACACTCCTGACCTTTCCTGTCCTATCCTCTCTTTTGAGGTCTCTCCCTCACAGATGTGAATACAGATGTGCACAGACACAGGCATGGCAGAGATCTGGTGGTATGATTCAAGCACCTGGGCTGTAGAAGCCGCTGCCCAGGGGTTTCAGTGGTCCCTAGCAAGGCCCCTGCTTTACATCAGCAGGTTGAGAGGAAGGTGGGAGGAGTGGGTTCCGGGTGGCTTGGGCTTGGAGACAAAGGAGTCTCTCTGACTTAGCAATTCAGGAAGTGCAGGGGGAAGACCTCATGGGGGGGGCCACTTCACCCCAGATTGACCTGTGCCTTTACCATTGATGTCACCTCTGTGTCCTCCAGCAGGGGGCCCCTGTGGAGTGTGGAATGGTGGGATGTGCTAGTCTCTGCTCCTTAGAGCATTGCCTTCTCTTGAGGCAGTCAGCAACCAACCAGTCACAGGACAGACCTCTGTGGCTCTATTCTTCTCTGAAGGAAGGAAGGGAGGGAGGGAGGAAGGGAGAGAGGGAGGGAGGGTACATGGGTCAGACTTTCCCTCCACCCTTTGACCCCCCACAGAGTTCATGGTGAGAAAGAGCTGCCCCACATTCCCTTGCCAGTGTTTATGAAGAGCAGGTCCTCCTGCCCGGTCAAGTCTCCTGGGAGTACTGAGGGGGACAGCCAAACGCCTGGTAGTAGAGCTGTGATTGAGACTCCTAGTTGACAGTCTACAGATAGCAGAACTGGAAGATCTTTGGCATTTCCAGCGCTGAATCAGGGTCCAGAAAGGCAGGAGCAGTCCAATCGCCTAGCACACAGTCCTCGAACACCGTCTGTGTCCCAGCCTTGTTCTAGATGTGGAACCAGAGCTGGGCCTGAAACAGAAAAGGCCTCCTGTCCTGTGACACTGCAGTGAGATGGGGCAAGTCAGGTGGCATATGCAAGTTGGCAGCTAAGGCATGCTGGGAAAAGTGTCATGGGAATATAAGAAGTCTTTGGGGAGGAGGCCAGTGTCCAGCAGGCCTCAGTTGTGGTTCTGGAAGCAGTGGATGCTTGGGAAGGGATGATCCAGTCGAGGGTAGAGGCAGGGCTAGCAAATTGTGTTGATAGGTCATTGTTACCAGTCCCCACCCCCACCCTGTGCAATGATAGCCCCAGAGGACTTCAGCTTTCTCCCCTGAGCTGGGACCAAGTTGGCCAAAGGTGACAGGAGATGGCTGCCAGCATCTGTGTTAGGGAGGTATTCTGGGCAATGCACAGTGTGTATGAAGGTTTGGGGATTGGCTTCTGCAGAGCCCCAGGGAGACAGACACCATGGTATAATGGGAGAGGGACTAGCCAGATTTCAGATGGGAACAGGCATGACTTTCAGGAAAGCTCTGAAGGCTACAAATGTATCCAGAAAACCTCAAAAGGAATCGACACAGAGCATTGTACTCATCCCCAGGTCCAGCTGGTAGAGCCCCAGCTAGTCACTGCTGTGTGACGTTGGGTCCCCTAACAAGCCCCTATGGTATGACATTTCCTTACGGACAACAATGAGAATGACCCAGGAACCTGTAGGTTGAGGGGCTGACACTTGGGCATGCAGTCCTGCGAAGACATCCAGGTGGAACATTCAGACTCACATGCCAGACTGCAGCCTAAGCCTGTCCCACTGGCTTCCACAGCCCAAAGCGCACGTGTGCTCAGGGACATTGAGTTCTGATGTTCAGAGCTGAGAGGAACTACCCCTCACAGAGCAGGCAGTGGTGGTCACATACTGGACCCCAACAAAGAAGTGGTGGCCTGCTGTGGCTTGCCAGATGTTGAGAGAAGCCTGCACCTCCCACTGCATCAGGAACACACACTATCTCTCTCAGTCACACATCTTGAGTCTTCAGTGGCTGCCCCGACCTCTCATGAGCCATCCTAGAGGAGAATGGAGCCGACTCCAAGAGCAGCGGGCAGCATAGTGGCTGTGGGTGGCCTGAGAGCTGGCGCAGGGTGTGTCGTTAGACTAAACCTAGGTCTGGCCCAGGCGTTGGGGGGTGTGTTCAGTGCCTAAAGGGCCTGATATAACCTAAAGTCATGAGCACACAGCTGGGAACTTCCTCGGGATCCTCCGTCCTCTGTACCTGCCCCTTCTGTGCATACCCACTTTTCTGTCATGTCTACATTTGGCCACACACTCTTGAAGGCCATCTGACCATATCAGATATGCAGGTCCCTAGAAGATCTGCTAGGGCCATTTGATTTTATACAGGTCACTCGATCTCCCCAGCCCACCCCCCCCACCTCCCCCCACCGTACCCCTTGTGTTCAAAGCACAGAGACCCTTGAGCATGGAGTTAGCACTTTGAAAGTGTGAAGGGATTTGAAATACAAGAATTATCTGTTCTGTTGCGTACGGGACTCTGGGACCTTTAAAATCACATAATGGCTGATCCCTCCCTGAGAAAGATTGATTGTAACAAGACCTAGATAGCAACTTAGAGCACAAGAACACCCACCGTAGTAGACTCACCTGTCTAGCTCTCCCTGCTAAGTACACCTGAAAGAAGGGGGCTACAGGGAGCCAGCAGCCACAGGGTGGGAAGGGGGAGGAGGCTGGCCACCTCGACAGGGGTAGGGGATGGGTATGGAGCAGGAAGCCTGCAGAGAGGAGGCCCCGGAGAGGGTCTCTGTTTATCGCTAGCATCTTCTGCCTCCTGGCTGGTAGGACAAATACACAGGCAGCTCTGTCCGGGATTGTGAGGGGCACCAACTCCAGGCAAATCGAGAAGAATGGAGTAGCTTACTAAACAGCACTCTGAAAAACAATGACCATGGGAGTCAGTCTGTATGTCTGGCCCTGCACACTGGGTCCAACAGAACTCTGGCCATGCTAAAATGGAAGGCTACCTAAGATCCCATCTCTTATCACAACAATTAGGTATTCAGGATTCAATCAAAAACTGATTTGCAACACCCAGAACTGTGACATTAGTATTAGAATGAGAAAGTCACCAGACTCGAACACTGGAAAGAATTGGCGTTGACGTCATCTGACAAGGATTCTAAGACATCTGTCATAAAGATGCTCTAGGGAGCAGTTGTGTCAAAACTGGAATAGAGAAAAAGTCTCACCAAAGAAACACAAGTGACTTTGGAATGGAGTCAATTGGGAACTGACATTGAACTGAGGAGTAAAATAATGTCAATACCTATTGTGTGGGTTCAGGGACAGAATGACTGACTCCGACAGAGGACATTGGGGTCTTAGTTCCAGTGTGGACAGCAGAGAGAAGAAAAACAACCGGGCGCCTGGGACATGGTGCTTGTGTCTTTGAATTCCCTGAAGGGGAGACAGAATGGGTTAGAGACATCCAAAGCGACAATGGCCGAAAGCCTTGCAGACTCAGCAGGAGATGTAAGCCTGCAAGGTCAAGAAACCCAGTGAACCCCGAAGAAGATCAACCGAAAAAGTCCACAACAAGATGTGGTACTAAACTTCTGAACACAAAGGTTTAAAAGAGCTTCTTGAAGCCGGGCGGTGGTGGCGCACGCCTTTAATCCCAGCACTCGGGAGGCAGAGCCAGGCGGATCTCTGTGAGTTCGAGGCCAGCCTGGTCTACAGTGCGAGATCCAGGAAAGGCGCAAAGCTACACAGAGAAACCCTGTCTCGAAAAACCAAAAAAAAAAACGAAAAAAAAAAAAAAAAAAAAAAAAGAGCTTCTTGAAAGTACACAGTGAGGAGAGCCATGTCATCTACAGGAAGCACTAGTTGGTGGCAGCTCCCTCCACACGGAAGCCACAGGGACCGGAAGTGAGTGGCCGGAAGTGTGCTAAAGGGAAGGCCAGTCTGTGAGTTCTACATTCAGTGGGAATATGCTTCTGGACAGAAGGCACGGAGACCTCAGATGAGGGAAAACTGAGAGAAGTTGTCACCTTAAAGAGTGGTTAAGGGACCTTCTCCAGAAAGAGAGTGATAACTGCACGGGCTCCAACCTTAGAAAGGGAAAAGTCTAGGCAGAGAGGGTGGGGCGGCATGGCTACCAGTCCTCTTCTCAGGTTTCTTTTTTTAAAAATTGTTTTATGTGGATAGGTGTTTTGTCTGCATGTCTGTCTGTGCCCCATGTGCACACGGTGCCCGTAGAAGCCAGAAAAGGGTGTTACATGTGATTGTGAGCCACCATGGTGTACTGGGAATCAAACCCTGAGTTCTCTTAACTGCTGAACTATCTCTTCATCCCCATATTTCCACACTTAAAGGAAAAAGTATGACCAGGGCTGGAGAGATGGCAGAGGGCCAGAGCTCAGGTACCAGCACCCATATTGGGCAGCCCACAACTGCCCAAAACTCCAGCTCCAGGGGCTCTGACCTCCTCTTCTGGCCAATGGGCATCAGCACTGAACATGCCCATACCCTTTCCCCTCTTCCACACACATACATATAATTAGAAATGAAATGAATCTTTTTTTTCTGACCAGGCTTATCTGGGACAGTTGTTAGGAAAGTAGGAGGCACATGTGGCCTATAGAAATAAGGTTGCTACCGTGTGTGACAGGCTGAATATTGAGCCTGGGGAGGCTGTGTGCAGCCCCTGACTAGAGGGCCAGAAACACAGTTGAGACCTTTGCTGTTCATCCAAAAGGCCTGGGAGGCTTGCAGAATCATGGGCTTCTGATGTAGTAGGGTCTTAATGGAGCTAAGAATCCACCTAACAGAGTTGTTCTTTATTGCTGCTAGCCTCCTCTTTGAGAAAGAACTGTATCTAGCACCTTAGTTGGCATGGGCTCCTAGGTTTCCTCACTGGGTCCCTTGGGAGAAGGTGTCCCTGAGCCCACAAGGAACCTCAATGTACGGCTTAGCCCGGCACGCTCAGCAGCAGGGCCAGACAGGATGGGTGGGCAGCTTTGTACCTGGTACTCATGCCAGTCCTCAGTGTACACCTCAGAGTGAATGGTGGGGGGATGTGGCCCATAGCTCCTCTGAGCTTTCTCCTGGCTGTCCAGCAGCTCCCATGACATTTGGCCTCATGCTAGTGAGCATCAAGGACCCCTGTGTCTCTGCCTGGCCCATTCCATTTCAAGAGAAGCTAGTAATCCCTATTTGAATTTGAGGTTCCCCATCCTCAAAGATTCCCAGCCCCATTTGGCAGGTGGTGGTCTGTGGTGGCTATCACAGCACAGGATGGCACTACCTAGCCTAGGATGTCCTGAGTCTGGGGAAGGAGCTAGCCTGGGTGATGTGGTACCAAGGCTTATCCTGAACATGGGTACCAGCTCAGCTGGGCCCCATTCCTGTGATGTCCCTGGTGTGAATACCTGGCTTAGATATCACCCTCTGCGTCCTGGGGATAGAAGGTCGCAAACAAGGCAGGAGGATCATCTTTATGGGCCTCTGTTGTTGTCAGCTGCCTAGTCCTGTCTCTGTTGGAAGCATCACGGACCCTGCCCTCCCCTGGCCTGGCTGAGTGCGTGACGAGGCTGTGCTGTGTCTGTTACAGGCTTCCCTTATTCCAAACCTGACTCTCTCCCAGGACCCAGGAAGGATGGTCTGGACCTCCGGGTAGGTACTTGGACTCTCCCTACCTGTGGGACACTAACCACCCCTTGCTGCTTACCTGCACTGGTTCCCATAGCTTTGTGACAGAAAAGGCAGGAATCCTGCTTGCCCACCTGCCTCTGCCTGATGCTCTGCCCCAGATGCTGCCACTGTAGTCTTTTCTGTGTCAAGAGTGACCAGACCACACCTGGCCACACTCTGGCTTCTCTCCGCTGGGCTCCAGAAACCAGAGTCCCCAGTGTGTAAGGCAGGGAAGATGTAGGTCACCCAGAGTAACTAGGGCTGCTTTGAGATGCTCTTCAGCCCCACCTTCTTTCCTGTGGCTAGAGCCAGCCAATTCTGGAATGTTCCTGTGCCCATGGAGCCATACCCATCCCATGTCACTGCCATGTGGTCACGAGGAATATGTCCTTATCTGCTTCCCAATCTCAAGGCACATGAACACAAGTACAGAAGGCCTTTAGCCTGCCAACCCAAAGAGAGCCTGCCATGTGCCCTGGTCCAGTGCCCTTCATGAGGAGCTTGTAGCCATGTTGGCTCTCAATGGAGATCTGTAGTCAAGAGTGTCTTCATGATTCAGAACCCCCAGGCCTCATCTAAGCACATAGCTCCAGGAAACTTCCATTACCCAGGTAGCATTTCCTAGTGTCAGGAAGTTTGTGTATAAAATAAGACAATTCACATCTCAAGAAAATCAGGAGTGTGTGTGTGTGTGTGTGTGTGTATGTGTGTGTGTGTGTGTGTGTGTGTGTGTGGTGTTGGAGTGGTCTTATCAAAATGTGAACTCAGGGCCAGCCATCTGAAATATCCTCTCAAAGGCTATGGAATACTCTCAAGGCATCTTCAGAGGCTGCAGGCATCCTTTGGGACTGGCCATCCATCTTCTCAGGCTCCAATTTACTATGTTTCTGTCCAAGACTCAGCTTCAGGGTGCCCCCGCCCCCACAGATGCCTCTGCATGGATAGAATCTAGAGTACCATGGCTTCCCCTCCCATTAACCTCTCTTCCTGCTTTGGAACAGACCTTGCATGTTGCCTGCTTCCTTGACCTTTTTCCAACGGAATTTGTCTTCCACAGGGAAAGCATGGGTCTAGAAACCACACAGGACTCCCCTGACATGAAATGTAAAACCCTCCACTCAGAATCGGGGCTTTAGGGGCCATGGGAGCCCTGTCTGTCTTTCCAGAAGGTTTTCTTTTTACCTGGGACAGTTGCTCTCTAAGCAAGGGGCCCACAGGTGCCAGTGACCCAGCTTGACCTAGCTAATATGTCCCTCTACTCAAGTAAGAACTTGGGGGTTTCCTTGGTGGGTGAGAGGAAAGTAGGGGCACTGGACTGTCTGTATGATTAGCAGCCATCTGTGTGAACACATGTGTCCAGTCAGCCATCTATGAGAACACAGAGAAGTTGACCTCCTGGGAGTCTTGGCTTGCCTGTGGCATTGGTGAACGTCCATGTCTACAGAGGTCATGGTCTCTACCGGCTCCTCCTAGGCCAGTTGTGAATAGGTCATCTGGACTCTGGTGGGTCCATCTTGGCCCTAGAACTATTGTGAACATTATCTTAACTCTCTTCAGGACCGAGGGGCAGGCCTTGTGTGAACACGGGAGGAGAGAGTGGGCAGACCTGAGTGCTCTAGGCTTGAACTCTGAGCGGTCCCAAAGGTGGAGTCCATCCTCACAAGAGTTCTGACTTTGCACTTGGCCCTGAGATCCTTTGTCTCCTGCCCATGCTCCTGCTCATTCTCACTCCATCTAATACCCGTATGTACTCCCCTGTCTCAGCAGAAGGCTGGCTATTTAGTCACGTGGGCAGCCATGCTCAAGAGCTCAAGTCTGGCCCTTCTCTCTGGATTTCCTGTAGTGCTTGCCCACAAACATCTGCTGGTGGTGACCTGCAGTGCCCCAGAATCATTCACGAGGTGCTTTGCTACCAGAAAGGATTGAGGGGGCAGGGTGTCTAAGTCAGAGCACAGATTCAGTGAGATCAAAATCCAAAAGAGAGGGAGACCTCCAGAGAATGTTCTCTCACAAACAAATGACAGTGTGTGAGAAAAGATGCCAAAGCCCCACTCATGTGTCCTGATAGTGAAGGCTAGGCAGCCACGATCATGACTTTTATAGTTTCCCTCATCTGAAGGTGCAGAAGTCCTCCTGAGTCTCCATCTAAGAGGATTTTTGTCACAAAGACCTAGTGACCCCTAGCATTGTATGTTCCAAAGATCATGAGATTGTCCTGATGCCCATACCTGCCCCAGGAGGAAGATGCTCATAGCCCAGCAGACTAGCAGCCACCTGCTGCAGGTCCTCCTGTGAATGAGCAGTAATTTTTGACATGTGCCACCTGACTCATCAGTTAGAGAATGGTCACTGGCCACCTGAAGGTCCTTGTGGCTGCTCCCTGGAAGAAATTCCACTTGGAGAAATCCTTGATGTTACCTGTGAAGAGACTAAATTCCAACATTAAAGAAAAAAAAAGTCTTGTCAGGTTGGGTTAAAAAATGACATTATCATAGTGTGTCATTACAAGATATACACTGAAAACATATTCTTAATTAGAAATGAAAAGAGATGTTAAAATCACAAATGGGAGGCGGGAGTGGTGATACTGTGGCAAAGTGAAATTAAGTTTCAAACAGATAATATATGAAGAGGGAGCAGTAATGCACAGAGTACCAGTGTCCCAGGCTTTATGAAGCAGTGACAGAACCCAGAAACTTAAATGCACCAAACAACACAGCTTCTATCAGTGCTTTACATGGTCTTAAAATAAAACATAGATCTAGTAAACAAGAGTCACCTGAAACTACCCAATCATTCACTCTCAAGCTTAACCCTATAGACAAACGCAAAATTTATGCCTTTTGAATCCAGTTTTCATGGGTTCATAAATCTCTAAAATTGCTTATGTCCCTCAAGCATGGTGGTGCACACCTTTAGTCCCAGCACTTGGGAGGCAGAGGTAGGCAAATCTCAGTGGGTTCAAGGCCAGCTTGGTCTGTATAGAAAATTCCAGGATATCCTAGGCTACATAGTGAGACTTTGTCTCAAAATATTTAAATTTATATTTTTAAAGTGTTTATGTCTGGAGGCAGAGACAAGAGGACCAGGAATTTAAATCCACCCTCAGCTACATAGTGAGTTCAAAGCTAACCTGGGTTCCGTAAGGCCTGTCTCTGAGAGAGGCATGGTGTGGGGTGGGGGTGGGGGATCTTATGTCCGTGACTATGGATCTTCATCTGTGATCCTGGAAAGAACATGTGTTTGAACTAGACAGCCCTGAACTCCCAGCCATCTTGAGGCAAGTTACGTAACTTGCAGTCTTTTCCTAGAACTAACCAGGGTGGGGGTGTGATTCTTACATCTGAGTGATTATGAGAGCAAGTATGGCTGTGAGATCTTTTCCTGAGCTCTGTAGCATGATTTCCACGTAAGTCAGGACTTCAAAAGCAAGCCCCCATCCGCTCTTCTGCACCAGCTTCTGCTGAGTCAGGCAGCTTATTCCTACATTGGCTTTAGCAGGAAAATCACAGCTGCCTGTGTGGGCGGCCATGATCTCATTCCTACCAGCAATCACAGTGTAGTCTTGGGGAAGCAAAGCACATGGGCTCAAACTCCTACAGTCCTGTGCACTTTCTGTGTGAATTCAGCAAGGTTGCTTGACCTCTCTGAGCCTGGTCTGTAAAGCCTGAGGGTGCTTCCCACTTTGTGGGCGCAACAAGATTGGAGAATGTGTCAGTAGAGCTGGTAAATGCCCAGATGAGGAAGAGGAATAACATGTCTGCTTTAAAAATCATGGCACCTCATTGAGAACTGCAAAGGAGTTAGCCAGAGTAGGGCCAGGCAGTGCAGTCTTGAGCTGGCTCTCTGTTGCTGGTCCACAAGTACATGTTAACCCAAGATTTGGTTGCACAGAGTGGTCTGTAGAGCTACAGGGGGCATAGACTCCACTCGTCCTGCTTAGACCAAGGCCCTGTTCCTCCATTTGGAGGATGGCCCACTTCCCATCTTCCCTCTCTTTCCTCAGGCCTAGAAGGCTGGAGGAAGCTGGTTCTGCTCGGAGGTGTTGGCCTGGGTGATCGACTGCTTGTGATACAAGATTCCAAACACTATGTGGCAGCATTCCTCCTTAGCATCAGTCAATCTGGGCACAAAGGTGGGGCCAAGGCAGACTGGCTTCACTTTGCCCAGAGGCTCTCTGATGGACAGGTGTGCCTGAGGTGCTGTTTTTGAAAACTTCTAGGGGGAAATGGTGAAAGGTCATGGAGAGTTATCGGCTGATGCAGACCCCTGGCTAAGGGTGCAGGGCATAGGACCCAGAGAGGCAAACTAAGGTTGACCCCAAGGATGGAGTCATTGAAGTATATCGCATGTGACTGCAGTGGTGTTAGATCCAAATCCACGGACTTGGTGGTGCACACCTTTAGTGTCCACACTGGGAGGAAGAAACAGGCAGGGTTCTATGAGTTTGAGGCCAGCCTGGTCTACATAGTTAGTTCTAGACCAGCCAAGTCATCACAACAAACAAACAAACAAAATAGAGAGAGAGAGAGAGAGAGAGATCCAAATCCATATCCAAAAGTCCATGATAAGCCAAGTATCAGAGATGTTAAATAAAGGCCCCCTCCAACCCTTCGCTTTCCATACTCACCCTCTCAGCAGCTGGTCACAGCCTGCTGGATTAAGCTTGGAGGCAGGAAGGAGGTAGTGGCATATCCCTGGGCCTCCGTTTCTCTCTTTCAGGTGAAGGATTTTGGTGTGCAGGGTCTCTCTGCTTCCACATTCTCTGGGGTGCGTAGCCCATTCCCTGCTTGCCCCCCGGCTTGTTGTCTGCTGTAAGGCCCATCGGCAGCAGCTCTTCTTGTAACTGTATCTGTAGGTGGAGCACATGGCGCCTCTACCTGCGGTGCTCTCTGAAATACAATCCCTGGGCCCAGTTCCAGAAACTCTGCCCAACAGCCCTGACCCTGTTTCAACCCCTGGACTGTGCTGGGGACTGGGGTACTGTCAGGCATTCTTCAGGGACCTCAGCTCACCCCACAGTTCTGGTGCAGACAGCAGGTATGGCGGGGCAGGAGTCAGACAGGACAGGGATGGCGCAGGCCTGTGGGGGCTTAATACACTTTGCAGTGGTGGGGCCCTGTAGACAGAGGTAACTGGTACATACAGGTTTTCCCAAGTGGACAGAAGAGAGAGAAAGAACTTCTATGACCACGATGGTGCTGACATGACAGTTTGTTAATGACAGCCACGGGAGTTGAGGGCAGTGACCTAGTCAGGGGGCAGCCCCCCACCTCCCAAATGTCACTTCTTGAGTATTAATGTCAGAGCAAGGCCACTCTGTCCAAGGTACCAGGGGTTTCTGGAAACCAGAATCCTGGTGACCCTGGAGTTGTGGGGGTGCCTATGGAGGCAGAAGCCCCTTGTGTCTTGGGGCTTTGGGGTGCATGGACATTGGCACTCTGGACTGTGTCGCTAGGTTAGGCACTGGGGACTCTGGCAATAGAGTGGGGATGATGCAAAGCCCCCAGGAGGCAGAGGCCAGTGAGTGCCTCTGCCATCTTGTAGGCACAGTGCGGCTGGGGAAGACTCTCGGGTCTACTTAGAGCATGGGAACAGCAGACTGTAGCCACTTTTCCCAAGGAGGAGCAGAAATACCACAGGCTACACCCATCACAGTGTGAATACAGGAATAGACGCTAAACTGCCCTGTAGGCCATGCCAGCTATAGAGCAGAACCCAGGCATCAAAGCTCATTCTTAAAGGTAGGGCAGAGTTGATCAGACAGGCAAGGTTCAAAGACCTCTGAGGCAGGTATGAAAGGCATACCCGCAGGGCAGGTATCCTGGGTACTCACCTTCCAAAGTCCAGCTTTGCCATCTGGCTGTCACCTAAACCTGTCAAACACCCTCCTCCTCCTCCAGCTGTTGAGGACCCAGCAAGCATTGGGGGCTGTCTCCCAGCCCCCCTACTGCCTGCCCCATGCAACCTGCCTCTTGCCGGCCTCTCTCTCTTTCTCTCTTCCAGAATGCCAACGTGGCCCCTTGTGGAGCAGACCCGGATGCCAGTTGGGGCACTCGAGGTACACACAGTGGGGACCCCTGTGGGTCTCTGGCTAGGCAGAATCACTAGCACATGTCTACCAGTCTCATTCTGAGACATCCCTCTGGGACCTGCTGGCAGAAGGCTCTGCACCATGGATGAAGGAGGGTCTCCTGGGGATACCTGTTGACCCCTCAGCTCTTCCATCCTGTGCTGCAGGGGCCTGTCATGGCTTTTTAGGTGCTGTGAATCTCTTGGTATAGGGCACAGAGTCACAAGCAAACAGCTTCTAGGGGCCGAGCTGAACAGTGTAGGTCAAACCCCGTCTCCGACTCTCACTCACTATGTATCTGCTGGCATACGTGTGAGTGGCCACCTGGTCATGTGGCAGGTACCCCACTAATGGCTACTTTCCCAGCTCTGAGCAGGGCCGTGCACAGCCATGCTCACCTCCTTGTTACCCTCTGGAATGCTGGGGGAACCCTGCTCTTGTGTACCAGTTCACATACAGATGGCAGCGCCAGGGTGTCACAGCTTGCTCTTGAAGTGGTTGTCCCAGTCTCCAGCCTCAGAGCTGGCACTTCAGAGTCCCAAGTGGGAAGATCAAGGGCCTGCCTCATGCAGGCATCTTCCCTCCAGAGTGATCGGAGGCCAGGATTCCAGCGGCCCTTCCTGTATGTGTGGAGCACCTGCCATCTGCACCGCTTTAGCTTCCATGCAATGACACCTGAAGTCTAAAGGAAAACCTTGTCGAAAGGGGTGTACAGTGCTTGGCAGTTTACAGTAGGAAGCAAAGCATGATGAAGGGGGGCTGGGGTGTGGCTTGGGTGGTAGTGTGCTTGCCTCGCATACGTAAAACTCTGGGCTTTATCCCCAGCAGCACATGTATGATGGTGCATACTGTAATCCCAGCACTTGGGATGGGAAGGCAGGGGAATCGGGAGTTCAAGGTCACCCTCAGCTACATAGTAAGTTCAAAGCTAGCCTAGGCTCAGTGAGACCTTGTTTTAAAAAGGGGGGGACAGTAGGAGACTGGGGTGACAGGATACGTACTGGTAAAGGTGTCAGACTCCACAACACCCTTCGGAAAGTTTTCTCTGGAGAACCCACTGCACGTCTGGGTAAACTGAGATGGGTGTCTTTCTCAGAGCAGCCAGAACACCAGGAAAGACATTTCCTAGCCTAGGAGCACAGTGCCACTACCCAGCTTCCAGGGTGGCCTCCAGCCTCCTGGCCATGCCTCCTGTTCTCAGTATTCTGTGGGAGACCCTTGGTCCCTCCCTTGAAATCCAAGACCGGAGGCCCATGAAGGCTGCTCAGAGACCAAGCATGAACCTGCTGATTGGGGGTTGGGGGTTGCCCAGGAAGAGGATTGTACCCATCCTGGGCATGGATTCTTTCATTCCTAAACAAGCCCTGTGGTCTCTGCTCTTCTCTTACAGAGTACAAGGTAAGGGGTCTCCTGCACTAACTGACCTCTCCCACTGCGCTGCGCCTGCCCAGGTTAAAAGTTCCTTTCTGTTGCATTTTCTCTATGAAATGTGCATGTCCACAGTCCACACAAGTATGTATCCTGGTTTGCCTTTTGGTCAGCCCAGGGGTCCTTGCCTCTGAGATAACTCTGTGATGTCTTCCCTGCAGATATACCCATATGACTCCCTTATTGTAACAAACCGAATCCGTGTGAAATTGCCCAAAGATGTGGACCGGACGCGGCTGGAGGTAAGGCAAGGTAGGGAGGTATGCATTGAGACTCTACAGGCCTCAGCCACAAGACAGGGTTCCCACGCACATACACACCAGGAGGTGGCGCCACTGTGGTGACAGAACAGGCCTCAGAACCAAGGACACAGGGATCTCCAAAGGCAAAGAAACAGGGTCACAGACCCAACTCTGCTGGCTTTGCAGAGGGCCCTGGCTTCTGGCTGGGGTAGCGAAGGCCGGGTAGCACAGTGTATCAAGGAGCCCACAGTGGTCCTATCCAACGTGCTGCTATGAAAAGATGGGCCAGCTTGAAGGAGGAACTTCTGGGCTGCTCTGCTGATCTAGAGCAGGCAGTTCATCCGCGGAAGACGAGTGTGTGTCTGAAAGGTCCATGCAGCTGCAGCAGAGTAGTGTGAGATGGTGCACTGTGCCCAGGAGGACAGACTCTGCTAAGACTCTATGGCAAGGCTAAAATGCCCTATTCATGCTTCTCTGTTCATTCAAAACCACCCCACAGTCATCAACATCCGTAGGGGAGTAGGGGGGATCCCCCTCTTGAGCTTCACATATAGGTACTGCCTTTCCATGCCTCTTGCTGGGGTGAAGGCATCTCCAGGCTCCTGAGGGCAGAGGCTACCTCCCTTCCTGTGCCTCACGCAAGTACTAGACTCCATCCAAACATCTCATGGGGCAGCGGCTTTGTATGTGACCAGGAACAGGATCAAGAGAAATAGACATATCCAAGGAGGCCCAACAGGGCTGGGGCTTTGGGAGGTTGGCAGAGCAGAAACCCCCGTAGATAGATCCACAAAGAGGTGGCCTCTAATGTGGCACAGATGGACCTGGGACTGTGTTGGGGCACAGAGTGCCAAGGTCCTCTCTGTGTTACAGAGAACATGTTCAGGCTTGTCCAGAGCCAATCAGGACTTTCATGGGCAACAGAACAGAAAGCATCTGTTCAGAGCTTATGGGATGTGACCCTGGCAGGGATGGTATTGTAGCAGAGTACTGGCTTTCCTCAGCTGGCCAGTCATGTGCCCTTGAGCCTTCGTCTCTACTTAGGATGAAAACCCAGAGCTGCTTAAGAGAGTCATTGTGCAGTCCGAGGTCATTTGAAGCCCTTTCCCTGGGGCCTGGTAAACAGTAGCCCCTCTGCACATTAGTGGCAGCAGAAAAGAGACAGGTGATTGGGGCTGATGCACAGGGAGGGGGACTCCCTTAGACCCATAGTGACTTACACTAGAAACCAATGGAGTCACATGACTGAAGGGCCCCTTCCAGTATGCCTGCATCAAGGACTAAGCAGTATTTCCATACCCAGTGACTGTTCTTCCTCTACATTGACTCCAGTGAGACTCTTTCATCTCCCCCCAGAGCTCAAGGTCTCTGGGGCAGTGGAGGGAACCCTCTCTATTATCTGTCTTCATACACCCCACACTGAGCCTCTGGGTGGTCATTACCCCATTTGACCCCTAAACCAACCAGTTCTCCCCAGTGCATATAATGACCAGAGCAACCAGTTTATCTGGAGTTAAGGGGGCTGCTGGTGTCACCTGAGCTGGAGAGACCCAGGTCGTTCCTGGAAGAAACTGAGAGCTGCCATCTGAGATGGAAAGAGGCTGCTGGGCAACAGGCGAGTGGCAAGTGTCCACTGCAAGGACGGTCGGGGAGGGGACAGTACAGCATAGCACAACACAGCGAGATCTCCAATAAGTAGCCCCTTGGAGCAGCCAGTCCGCATGGTGGGTACCCATCATACCAGCCAAGGATCCAGGGAGCCAAAGCCCTGGTTAGCAGGATACTTGAAGCTCATTGCAAACAAGGAAAGGCCACGGGAACATTTTTGTGTATTTTGATGTGTGTATCATTCACGGGAAGGGCCAGCAGCTAGGCTGGCTAGGGGACTGTATGAGATTGTTGGGGTAGGGCGAGGCTGGAGCCCACTAAGGGACAGGGCTCTGCCTATGGTGTTGGAGACTGGGGCTCAGGAGTCCTTGTCTGAGTGTCAACTGTGACATTGGTATCAGTGGCTCACAGTGGGGCGTCTTGGCCTCTGGCTGAAGCTGGGCTTGTTGATGGTGGGGTCATGGCCAAGAGCACTGCTACTGTATAAAGAGGGTACTGCTGGCCATTGGCAGCTCATGGGTCAGGATAGGCCTAGAGGGGTCCCTATTTCCTGTGTGTCTTGGCTCTTTAAAAGGGGTGTCCTTGTGGGTTACTGAGGGTGCTTGGACTAAATGCTTCACCCTTAGATGATGCTCAGAGCTCAGATGACATCAGTAGCAGCTCTTGCAGCCCCCTGAGAGCCTGCTGGGGCTCCCTGCTTCCCTTTAGGGCTAGGGCGTGTCTCAAGTGACTTCTGCTTTGCTTGTGAGTATGCCTGCTGAAGCCAGCTGTAGCCTCGGGAGGGGATTAAACTTTTCTTATTCAGGTGAACACACCCAAGAGTGTGACTCTCCGCTCTTCTTCCCCTTCCAGCTCAGTCAGCCCCAGGAATTGGAACAGTTGCCACAGTGGGACACATCTGTCCTTTCTTCCTTGTCAGCTTGGGGACAGTGATGTGGTCCTGGAAGGAGTGTGGTGGGGCTTTCTTGCAGGAGCAGACCCTCCCCAACAACACACACACACACACACACACACACACACACACACACACACACACACTCCCACCCCGTGTTTGTGTCATGGGAGAGAGCTTTAGTTTTATAGTGAAACCAAGTTATACCTTGTAAAGCCACAAAGAGGAATGGGAAGTGGAAAAGCCTTCTGGGAGTTCCCAGTGCCATCTCTTCAGGGTGGACAAGCTTCCACAAATCTCTCTTGTACCACTTTGGCAGTAACGGAGCTGTCTTTTGGGTAAGGAAGATTCACTGTATACTCAACTCATCACCTACTTTCCCCCTGAGGTTGGATACAGACCTTTTCTGTGCCAGTCCATGTCACTCTGCCCCCACCTGGCCAAGCAGCCACAGGAAGGCCAGCTTCCTGAAGGGTCCTAAGGACAGCATTGCCACTCACAAGCTCATTGGCTGAGATTGTCATATGGCATCACTTGCTGCAAGACAGGCTGGGAAGTGAAGTTAGCCATGTGCAGGAAGAGGCTGTGGATGTGGTGGGCAGCAGATGGTGTCCTCTGTAGCTCTGCAAGATTTGTTCCCTGACTGCTGACCCTTATCATCGAAACTCAGTGTCGTAGTTGTCGGCCAAGTGTCCCAGTCATTCATAGACATGGGTACTGACTGGGACCCTAGGGAAGTCTTTGAGCAGAAACAGACACGAGCCTGATAGAGAGGTGTCCATCAGCTGATTATCCAAATGAGTATGCAGAACCACATGCCAGCATTCATGCTCTGAAGGTCATGAACCTGGGCTTCTCTGTTTCGAATGAGTAGATGATAATGGTGTAGTAAGCATACTTGTATGTGTGTGCCTGAGTGTGTGAGGGTTTTGTTAGAAAACTATGTGTGCAAAGGCCAGGGACAGAAGGGAACCTGGGCTGTTTGAGGAAGTGGACCTACAAGACTATACCTGAGCAGGTAGAGGGAAGGCTAGGTCAGGCCTCACGGGGCTCTGGGCTGTGCTAAGCGGCTTGGCTGTTAGCCTGGTGATAGTAACAAGGTTTGGCGTGCAGTTTACAACATGTCCTATGGCTGTATTGTGGAGTTTAGACTGGCAATGAATACAGAGGGAGAGTTGAGGGGCAATGTGAGTCATCTAGGAAGCATGATGGTAACTTGGATAGGGGTAGCATGACTGCAGGTGAGATGTAGATGAATTCGGGCAGTGTTTGGAAAGTCAAGGTCGCAGACCTTAAATATGAAGAGTGTGCTGTGGACAGGGCATTCCTGACGTAACTGTGGCCAGCCTGGGAGGGATGGGATGTGGTGGTCTTCCAAAAGAGCAAGGTGTTCTGGGATCAATGGTGATGGCCATTGAGGTGCCACACAGGTGCCCAGTTCTGGACCATGTGTGATGAAGGTCAGTGACTTGTGGTCCGGTTGTGAAGGTCCTCTTTGACTGTGCAGGGAATCAGATGCATCACACAACATCTATACATGGAGCAAAAACCAGGTCTCCATCCCCAGATGTGGAGCTCTTTGTCCTAGAAGATCTAAATCTCAGTCTTTGGCCATAGTACACCAAGGACCTCCTTCCCAGAGAGAACCAACCACCCGTGTGTTCTGAATGCTTGAATTCTGAAGACCTTCTGGGCCCAGAATTCCCAGTCCAAGGGACAGGATCTCTGCTGGCCCCAGATGGAATAACATGTTCTAATCTGAGTCATTCCCTGCATGCCCTGCCCTGTTCATCAAAGGTGGCATTGTTTTGCTTCCAAGATAGTCTTCCACCATCCCCAATGGTGTCATGGGAGGGGCTGAGCACTTGGAGTCAGTGCGAGCTAGTGAATCTAGTCTCTGTAATGTCTACCTGTGTGACTGTGGACAAGTAACTTAACCATTCTGGGCCTCATCTCTCACCTGTCAGGTGACAAGGGTCGCACCTGCCCTTTGGACAACTGCAAACGTTTAAATGGAGGTTCAGAAACACTTAATTGAGCATCTACAGTATTAAGCAGCAGGTGGCCACCTGTGTGCACACTATCCTCCAAACTGAGTGATAGCCCTGCGGATGCCAAGCTTGCCCTGGAGAAGGGCCATGGATGTGGTCCAAAATGATGATTGCTGAAAACAGGAAGAAGTAGTGTTACCATGTACACGGATGCAGGGCAGTTCAGTCAGCTGTGGGAACAAAGTGCTTTTGCAGTGCCCTGTGTGGCAGACATAGACAGCATGAACATGGCTAAGCATGGCAGATAGTGCTGCTGTCCCTTCTGTGTGGTCGGCTCCATTCCAAGCACATGGCTGATTTTAACACTTTTTTCACAACACCACAAGGCATCCAGACAGCTTCCAGGGCCATGGTTCCCAAGAGGCAGAGATGGGATTCGGCACTCACAGCCACTCTGCTAGCCGACTTATGGATCAATTACAATATGTAAATGAATTGCCAAATGAACCTATCTTTAAATTGCTTTTCTCATTATATTTCTTCACACCTGTGAAGACTGATACACAGACCTTTGCATTCATACACATGCACACAAATACACAGACATATACAAACATGCATATGCAAGTGGGTAACACATGCCAAGGCACATGTTCAGAGGAGAGCTTCACAAATCTTGGGGCTGGTACTTCTGAAATGTGGTGATTCAAGAGGCTGAGCTCAGGACTTGGCTGTCCAAGTTCTGTTGAGTTCCAGTGCCTGGCAGAGGATCTGTTAGTGTCTCCTGGTAGGAAGGGCCTCTGGCTAGCCAGGTGCCCTCCCCAGCAGGAAGAACTATGGGGTGTAGCTGACTACAGGGGCCCACATAGCTGTTTTAGCTCAGCTATTTCCTGGCCCCTGGCTTCATAGGCACTTGCCAACGCCAAGGGCTCCAAGCTTCTTCCATAGCTACAGGAAGAGAGACCGGCATGGCGCCTTTCCAGGGAGCGGGCCAGTCTCACTCCTGGGGGACACCGTTGCATGGTGGGAAGTCCTAGGACCTTCATCACTGTTCTCTCTGAGTCACCAGGAACATCTCCAAATTCTATAGGCCCTGAATCAAATGTCACTTCTTCCAGAGGTGAGGCTGCCTGGGTCGTAGTACCCAAGAGGGCCCCAAGGTTACACCGAGTCCCATGCACCAAAGTCCAGCTAACCTGGATGACCCTCAGCTCCAGAAGGGCAGCAGGTCTCTGCTCATGGTTTTCTCCCTTCCTTCCTCAGGGAACACGTGTGTGACTGTTGTCCCCTGGCACCCCTTCTGCCCCCTGCCTCTGCCCACTGCAGCTCCACAGTGAGCTTCCTGGTAGCTGGCATTCACCAGACCCCTCCCCAGGTCTATCTGTCCTGCCACACAGCACTCAAGTACTTCTTCTCCACCTGAATCATGAAGGGCCTGGGGGGAGGGGCTCTGAACCCCTCATGGTCACCCTTGGTCAGCAGGGTCCAGGGTGCTCTGTCCTCATCATACTGGATGGACAAGTTTGAGCAGGGAAAGGACACTTGAACCTTGGGGTCCTCACTCCCCAGGTGCAGTCACCCTGGGCTTACTGCACCAGCAAACACACGCCCAGCCTCAGGGAGTGTGAGGACAGGACCAGCAGGGAAACCCTAGGCCCTCTGCAGCAGCCTCTTCCCAGTCAGCAGGCCCTGGTGGCCCCAGGAAGAGCTCAGAGCCCCCACCCAGGAGCCACCAATCATTGAGTGACACATTAACATGGTCACATAGTGTCAGCTGCAGACAGGAGCCCCTCCAGCACCCCACCAGCCTTTCTTGATATCTGCATTGGATATACCAATTCTTCCAAGCCCCAGGGCTGGGGATCTGGTCAAATACTGGTTATAGGCTACTGCAAAGGTGTTTTGTAGGCATGGTTATCAATTACTGTCTATGAGAAAATGATTACCCTAGAAAATGTGGGTGGGCCTCAGCCAAGGGGTTGAAGGCTGTAAGAACCAAAGGGAGAGTAAGCCTGCTTCATCCCCGTCCATGATGAGCCAATCCATCAGGAGTGGGGATGTGATGGGGCTAGGGCCACTGGCCTCAGGTCTTTCCCTGCCAGCTGTCCTGACACCCCTACCACTCCAGGAAATGCACCTTCACAATACCAGCCATCACGTGTGTGCCCCTTCCATGGTCACACTTGCAACCAGCTCTCCTGGGCTGTGCAGGGAGCATCACAGAGAATATGACAGGAGTTTGAAGTCAGCCTACACAATAAGCTCAAGGCCTGCCCGGATTGCATAGTGGGGCCTTGTCTCAAACAACAACCAACAAAACTGGGGACCATACCTCAAGTCACCTTCCCAACACTTCCATCTCAGGTGGTCCTGTTAAACTGGTCTCATCCCACCCTACCAGGCACCCTTTCCTCTATGGTGCCCTTGGCCTCTCTGAGAGCATCCTACAGTAAGTTGGAAGTGTGGGAGAAGGCCTCAAAGGGCTATGGTGAGACAACACAGTTTCTTCTAAATCTTGGTGGTCTAGGAGTGGACTTCTCAGCATATTGAGTCACCCTGATCTCACCATTCAGATGGTTCCTTTCTAGCCCAAGATGCTTTTCCTGTTTGTAAGCATAAGACAGTCCACAGGCTGGGGCCTCCACCTAGGGGAGGTGGCTGGATTCTGCGAGCACGGCTGTGTGACTCTAGATCCCTCTCCCAGATCATCTACTGCTGGGGCTCTAAGACTCAGAGCTCTCAACACAGATTCAGTGACAAGATTTGTATTTATGCTTTTCAGACATTACTACATTCTCTAGTCTGTTCTGAGACAAGATCTCTTATAGCCCACGCTGGCCTTGAACTTGCTATGTGGCCAAGGCTGACCTCAAACTCCTGATCCTTCTGCCTCAGTGTACCAAATGCTGAGATTGCCTGTGTGTGCCCCCACACCTAACTCTCATCCATTTTTCTACCTTGATTATTACAATGACCCTTAGTTTAGTGTCTTTGCTTTAAAGTTGTGGAAACTGTACTCAATAATTTTTTTTAATTGTGGCAAAATTCACTGTTTTTACCATTTTGCAGTGTGCAACTCATGCCTCTGCACTTTCCCAGTTTCACAACCATCATGAGCATCTGGGTCCAGAACATTTTCATCACCCAGAAAGGAAACCCCATCCCCTTCATCAGTCACAGTACCCACCCCCTCCTGCCCCACCCCGGCAATCCACTTCTGTCCCTTTAAGGCCTGCTCTGGACATTACATTCAGTGGAGTTACGCAGTATGTGGTACGATTGGCTCTTTGCACTTGGCCTGATGTTTTTGAGGCCTAGAGTTTCATGTCATTCTGGGTTGGATGCTGCTGCAATGCATCTTGTTTTCCTATTGTCCAAAAGTTGACTGGTTTCTGCGTTTGGTCCTTGGGAAGAATGCAGTGGAGGCGGGCACTTGGGGACCTGTGGGAGTCCCTGTTTCTGGTGTCTGCTTCGGGCAGGAGAGCTGTTATCCCTCACTCTATCACCTTGTTGAGCATCTGCTCACCTCCTTCCCGCACAGCAGTCAAGAGTCCCTGCTTGGGAAGGAGATTGGCAGGAGGTTGTCCTAGCCAAGCCTATGCCCGCTTGTCTTCCTGTTACCTCATCCTCTCTCCAGCTTCCCTCCTGTCGTCCTGGTGAGGGGAAGGGAGGGGCCTGGGAGAGTACCCGAGGTCACTTGAGTGTGCCTCAAGGAACAAGAAGTGGTGTCTTTTCTTTTCCTCTATTTTCTTAGAAGGGCATGTGGGTGGTGAAACAGGGTCTCAAGCCATTCTGGTCTTGAACTAGAGGATGACATTAAACTCCTGATCCTCCTACCTGCGCTGTTCATCATCAAAGGAAGTCAGGACAGGGACTCAAGCAGGGCAGGAACCTGGGGGCAGGAGCTACAGAGGCCATGGAGGGGTGCTGCTTACTGGCTTGCTCAACATGGCTTGCTCATGTAGAACTCTGCTTTCTTGTAGAACCCAGGACCACCAGCACAGGGAAGGCACCACCCACAATCACTAATTAAGAAAATGTCCTACAGGTTTGCCTACAGCCTGATCTTCTGGAGGCATTTTCTTAATTGAGGTTCCCTCCTCTCTGATGACTTTAGTTCGTGTCAAGTTGACGTAAGACTAGCCAGCACACTACTATAGCCAGAAGTTTCTTGAGTCCCGCCCAGCTTCTCACCCATGGCCCCTTAGCAGCTTGAACCCAAGTAAACACACAGAGACTTATATTATTTACAAACTGTATGGGCTATGGGTCAGGCTTCTTGCTAACTATATAGCTCTTATATCTTAACCCATTTCTATTAATCTATGCATTATCACGTGGCTTCGTGGTTTACCAGGACTTTTACATCTTGCTTCTTCTCCTGGCAGCAGCTCCCACCTTCTCTCCAGACTCCGTCTTTCTCTTTCCTGTCTCTCTCAGATTTCCTGCCTGTCTCTAAGCTGCCTTGCCATAGGCCAAATCAGCTTATTTATTAACCAGTGGGAACAACATACATTCACAGCACACAGAAAGACATCCCCCAGCACACTACCCCTTGGCTTTCTCAGCAGGGAGATGGGAATAGAACACATTATACCATCTGAGCAGTCACTGTCACAGTTAGAGAAGGTGGTAAACGAGGCAGCCTAAAGGATTCTACTGAAGGCTCCAAGCAGGCCAGGATCCTGTCTTAGGGCATAGTCATTGAACTTGGCCACGGGGAGGTTTTGTCAGCAGGAGCCAAGGGTGCTGTGGTAGCTCCCTGCCAGTCCCTGTGTGTCCCTACCAAAACTCTGTCCTCTAGGCTTGTTTCTTTCACTGCAAACAGGCCCTGGACAGGCCAACAAGGTCGCTCATCCTCAGTGGCGGCCCTACTTCAGCAGAGAGACACAGAGCTGGCCTGGCAGACGTGTTGCTGCAAAGCTGTAAGCAGATTTCTAGAGCAAAAGCTCCAGAGCCTGAAGTCATGGTAGATCAGGTTTGGCCACTGGCCCTAGCAGGGCTGTTCAGTGGAGTGAGACAAAGGTCAATTTGCAGCTGCCTTGGGAAGGTGGAAAGCAAGCGTTCCAGCCATCCCAGGCACTGACATGCTCTTTAGCTGTAGAGAGATAGGTCTGGGGCAGGATGAGAGGGGTGCAGAGTTACTCAGTCCTGGTCCAGCAGGGGCCTGGTTGGTCACTGTGTCACTTCTGGTTCTGCCAGGCGGTCAGCAGTCCTTATCGCTTGAGGGACAAGAAGGTTCCTGTGAGGCAATGTTGGGGTTGGGGGGAGAGTGGGATTTCATCATGGGGGATGTGTCTGTGAGTCTCTGTTATTCCTGGAATCCAAGGTAACTGCAGGTTGAGAACAAGGACTGGAGACATTCAGGCTCCTTTTCCGTCTGGAATGGGACACGGTAAACACTGACTGAAAAGCCTCAGCTCTTATCTTTTCACTGGCTATCCTCAAGGGACAGAGATAGGCTTAACCACTCAAGGATACCCAGTCTACGTACGGAATTAAGCAGGTATTAGACCCAAGGGACAGACGTAAAATGCAGGCAAAGGGGCCTGGTCTCTGCGATGCAATTACATTGGGGTTCCAGGTGAGGAGCCAGTGTTTCTCAGAGCACAAGCAACTTCCTCAGGTCCTGTTTCAAATGCCACTGACTGTCCCCGTTTTCCCTTGCCTGAAGAGACACCTGTCACCTGAGGAGTTCCAGGAAGTGTTTGGGATGAGCATCGAGGAGTTTGACCGCCTGGCCCTGTGGAAGAGGAATGATCTCAAGAAGAAAGCCCTGCTGTTCTGATAGCTGCCAGCCTCTTTCCAGGAGCCTGTTGGGGGGTAGAGCTGAGGGACCCCACTGGCCTCCCCGAAAAATCTCCTCCTGCACCTTGCCCTGCTTCTCTGTGTCAGCGGGGCAGGCGGGGTGCCCGTGGGAGGCGGGGCGCGGCCAGGCCCCCTGAGGAGCGTCCAGCAGGCATGGTCCCTTGTGTAGCAAGGATGCTCCCGCTCCGTAGTTTAGGGCCAGGTGCCAGCTTGACCCACTCCTTCCCGCCACAACTTGGCATCAGGGCCGTGCTGCGGCCAGCTATCCTAGGAGATGGGCCAGAGCATTCAGGCAGCCCAGCACCTCCCCAGTGCCCCTGGTGTGCCCACACCTGTGCTGGGCAGTTGGGCACAGACGCGTCTGGGAAGTGGGTGAAAGGTTTGTCAGTGGCAGACCCTGACACAGCAGGGGTGTGTGTGAGGCTCCTCAGAGCATGAGCAGTAGGTAGGCAGGCTGAGGCAGGGGAGCCAGACCCATGGCTGAGAGGCAGCGGGACTGTGATTTTTGCAGTTATTGTGAAGGATCTTTTCTGGGGAATGAATGTTGACCTGACAGGGTGCCCCGCCCCCCACACACTAGTGCTCTGTGTACTGTGCCCTTCCAAATCACCCCCTTAGTTGCCTAAATGATATCTTTCAAGTTACACAGAAGTTTTTATTTTATTAAAAAGTATCGCTTCCTTACACATAAGAAGACATATATGCAGAGTTTAGTTTTCCGGTCCCTCAGAAGGGGAGCGCCTCCGCCTTACACCCCCACCGTGCGGGCCTCTGTGCTTCCAGTCCTCAGCAATCCTCAGAGACAGGAGCCCATCTGTTGCCCTTCGTCCCTGCCCTTTGTATGTGTCACACAGACCGCCTCGAAGACAGACTCGCTCAGTAGTGCCGTTTGTAAATACATGTGAAGTGTATCGTCTCCTTTTTCCTCACCGTCATTTTCCTAAGTCTCAAAGGGAAGAGCGCCCCCTGATGGCCAAAGCCCTGGAATAAAGGTTTCCCCACTGTGGCCCAGTCTCACAGGAACCTGAGCAATCTTCTTCCTAAAGACACTCACTGTAGCCCCCACGACACAAAACACGCATGCGCAGGGTCCATGCTGCCACATGCAGCCCCGACACCGGCACCAGCACCGAGTGCTGTGGGAGAGCTGAGTAGAGGTGGCGCCTCTCCCAACCTGGGTGTCTGGAAGTGGGAGCTAACTGAGGCCCTGGTGACAGATACAAAAGAGCATGCCTGCCACAGGATGTGTGGGCACTGTAGCCCCGGGTGACTCTAGCTGTCCCCTCCTCTGGGCTGTCCTCCTCACTTTCTCACATCCCAGTACATGTTGAGTCTTGTTTTGTGCTGGAGTTCTCACCAACCTGGCTAGGCCATGGAGGGGAACTTTTGGTACTGAATCTGCATCCTGCCACTTAGCAGTCTGGACCTGCGCAACTGGAAACCCCCACCTCCTCACTCACGAGGTGTCATGTCATATTTGATTCCTGGAACACCTGGGAAAATAAATGGTGATACACTATAGCTTGTAAAAGGACAAAATGTGTTCAAGCATGCTTGGTTTCAGAGGCACGGGCAGGGGGTGTGTTCATGGAGCAGGACAGGCCACCTGGGAGGGACTCCTGCCCCATCCAGAGGTGGCCATGAGGGCTGGAGCCCTGGCTTGGTTCGCTAACAGATGGTATCTGCCTACCCTAGGCAGGATGAGGGGGCTGATGGCTGCTCTGGGGTAAAGGTCCAAAAGGGCCCCCCAATGTGTCCCCTGATGTCAGGGCATGCTTTTTAGAGAAGGTGCCCAGGCTCAGCCTTGAAAAATGGAAGGTCTCATCAGCAAAACAGGGAAAGGCACCCCAGGCAGATGGAACAGTGCCGCAGGATGCCGAGGCTGCGAAAGGCCTCATATATTCTGAGAGCTTTGGTGTCTGGAAACGGCTGAGCACGGGGCTGGGGAAAAGGCTGGAAGGAAAGAAAAGGCCAGGAGGGCTCTTCAGGGGAAGACCAGTGGCATCCTGGGGTAAACGTGTCACACTCTCTAATCTTATACCAATAACTGTCCATTCTGGTGAACATCGCTGTCTACCGATTCTCAGGCAAGAAGCCCATGCATTCTGTTTGTTCCCATAGTGAGTCCTGGCAGTTCCACCTTCCAAGTATTGTCTGTGTCTTCCCCCGGGCACTGCTGTCGCTGGACAAGCCAAGGACAGTATGGTGGCAGTGTGATAAGGAACCCCGGGTGCAGGGACAAGCTTTTCTGTCTTAGAAATTGGGGTCACCACTCACTACTCTTTCCAAGAGCTCTATTGTCACCCCACAGCCAAGAGCAAAACTCTTCAACAGCAATCCAGTAGTGCCAAACGTCTAGCAGCCTTGAGCCATGGCTCCAGCCTCAGTGTCCCTGGTCGTTCCTGCCCCTGCTGGGCAGCTGAATGTCACAACACAGTCTGCTTGTCCTGCACTCTCTGGGTAGCATGGCCTTGCCTTGCACTCTGGTTTCCCTCCCAGGAGAGCCCTGCTCTTCCTTCCCAGGTTCTCTCAGAAATGGCTCCCACATGGCTCTTTGCTGACTCAAAGTCTCCAGCCTGCCCCAGAATCCTCAAGTACCTTCCTCATACCCTGCTATGTGTCCCGCAGTCTCGTGTGTGTGTGTGTGTGTGTGTGTGTGTGTGTGTGTGTGTGTGTGTGAATGTACAGGCACGTTTGATTGTGGAGACCAGAGGATGACATTGGATGTCTTCCTTGGTTGCTCTCTACCTTATTATCTTTAAAAATTGTATTTGTTATTCTTCAGTTTCACACACACACACACACACACACACACACACACACACACACACACACACACCCTGCAGCAGCCATTAACTGCCTCGAGCTACTGGGAGTGTGTGTGAAGCATTAAGAACACCTCCCCATCCATGCTAGAATGTTGATGGACTCAGATTTCTGTAAACCTTACCTAGCCACGAGCCTATGGGTGCAGTAGCCATGACATGTCCTGAATACAGCATTTCTTAGCACTCCTCACCATCCTATGGCAACTACTTTCTTCCTGCTCTCTCCTCCACAATGTTCCCAGAGCCTTAGAGGAGGTCACATCGACGTCCCATTTATGGCTGAGCCCTCAGCAGTCACTTATTCTTAGTACTTCACCCAGTAGAGTCTGTGTTAATGGTAGCCCACTCCAAAGAGGAACTCCTCTGACGCAGGCTGAGAGCAACACTAATCTATGTATAAACACAACTATTTAGAAGGCAGCTTGACACCATGCACATTTCACAAAGCAACAGTAGCTGGTTCTCACAGGGCCTAAGACCTCCCCAAACATGGGCTCCTGACCAGGTGTGCAGCACCAAGCCTGAGTTCTCCACCTTATTTTTTAAGACAGGCTCTCTCACCAGGACTGGGGCTCACCGCTTAGGCTACCGTGGCTGGCTAGTGAGCACTGGGGAATCCTTCTGTCTCTTCCTCTCCGGTGCTAGGATTACAGCTTACTGCCATTCTTTTTGTTTGTTTTTTTTAAAATGAGTGCTGGGATGAAGCACAGGCCCTCCCAGGGCCTCATTTTTGCAGAGCAAGTACCTTTTGGAGCTCCTACACCCCCTGGAGGCACTTCATCAGTTCACTGACTGCATCCCTCCATCCAGCTCTAAGCCCGCAGGGGCAGACTTGCACATCACTAGCCTGACACACATAATAACTGTTCTAGGGTGTTTTATGACTAGGTTGGCACCCAGCCACATCCTGTGCCCACTCCAAACTGTCACAAGGAATGGTGCTGCTAGACCAGCATGGTCCCCATTCTCCTGTGTGGTGATGGGAGTGTTCTAGAGCCGTGCTATCTGCCCTGCCACCTATCAATATGAAATATGACCATCGTGGCTCAATTTTAAATGACAATCAGCATGAAGCTGAGTAGCCACACGTGGGCAGAGGATTCATAGTTCTACTGCCCTTACTTGGGCCAGGGCTCCTGCCCTTTCTGTTTAGCAGGAAGTATTTGCACAGCTGGTCCTCTGAGGGACAGAGATTGGCTGTCTAGGCAGCAGTCCCGAGTCGCTGAGGCCATGGCGGAGAGAGGGTGGTCATGAGAACAGGAGTGGAGTAGGCGAGGATGCAGAACTGGAGAAGCCAGGAGAGCCAGAGCACAAGCCGGGGCAATCCCAGTGTTTGGTGCCTGTGCTCCTCACAGAGCCTGCTGCTGTTGAGCCAGCAGGGAAAGGGAACACTGAGGTGGAGGATGAACCACGGACAATGCCTGCCAGGGTTCCCATTGCACCCACCCTGTGCTGGTGAGTTTTTTTGTCAACCTGACACAAGGTAGAGTCATTCTGGGAAGAGGGAACCTCAACTGAGAAAATGCCTCCATACAGTTGACTTCTAGGCAAGCCTATGGGGCATTTTCTTGATGATTGATTGACACAGGAGGGCCCAGCCCACTGGGGGTGGTGCCACCCCTGGATAGGTGGTCCTGGCGTACATAAACAATTTAACTGAACAAGCCATGGGGAGCAAACCAGTAAGCACCTTCCTCCATGGTCTGTGCTTCAGTTCCTGCCTCCAAGTTTCTGCTTGCTCCTGCTCTGACTCCCTCAGTGACAGACTGTGACCAGGACATACCACCCATCCTCACCTCAAAGCGGGACCCAAGTCCCACCTGGGTAGAACTCGGTGAACCTGTTTGTTAGTTCACCTAAGGCTGTGTCTCCAGGACCAGGACGTGACCTGGCCTAGCCTGTCATGCCATGTGGCTTGCCTCCTCCTCATTTCCTCTCAGGGGAAATGGGGTCCTCATAGGGACCTGAGAAAGGCACCACACACACACCTAGGGGTACCTAGCTGAGTATGTTGAAGAGATGCCTGTCCCCTCCTGAGCAGAGCCTGTCCTGTGGGTCACCCTTAGGCTGGCTATGGCTCCTGGATCTTTATATCACCTGCTAGAGAAGAACTTCATTTGCCTGGGTAGCAGGTAGTAGGAGGGGCTGGACATGTCCTGCAAGGCCACCTCTTTCAAGATGCATGAGAAGGTGTCCTCACTTCCTACCAGTAGGTGACTTGAGTGAGGCTGGATTCTGGACTACAGTTGTAGGGACATGTAGACATACCTAACAAGGGTGGTGTCTATGTTCTGGGTGTCGAATGACATTTCTTCCAGGGAGCCCTGCCATGGGGTCCTGAGCCTGCTTTGTTATGCGATTTTTTAAAACCTGAGATGACTCCAGTCCCAAAGGACACAATCATCTCTGAGGCTTCTTACAGTCATGCCTCTGTTGGGTGGATAGCCCCCTGGTCTTGAGCTCAGCCTCATCCTTCTCTGCCTCCATCCAAAGCTGCTGACCCTACCTTTACTCCAAGCCCTGCAGGCAGTCCTCTCATCCCTGTGTTCTGACTTCTGAGAGCTGTTCTGGATCAGGTCTGCTCCCAGCTCTACTGACCTTTCAGGCTCCCTGGCTGCCTCTTCAGAGGTGAGGAAGACCACAGATCACGCTCACTCAGCTTCAGGCAAATTACATCAGTTGTGGATCCTTCCAGAAGCTAGGCTTCTCCTCCCAAAGCAGACACAATTCTGGGGCGAGGAGATCTGCTCTCCTGTTTTGTTCAAGGGCTGAGTGGGGGCTGCCTGATGCAGTCCCAGCTGGGAAGCCTGTGCACAAGGGCACCTCTGACCAAAAGAGTGGGGAGGTTCGTGTGTCCCTGGGCACCCATGACTGAACCGGGCTTCAGGAATGACAGAGGTCACCTGTTTTCTTTCCTGAGCTGAACACCTACTAATGCCCCTCAAAACGAGTATGTTATGTGTATGGTATGCACACACGTGCGAGTGTGGGTGTGGCTGTGAATGTGTGGAGGCCAGAGGTCAACTTTGGATGTCATTACTTGTTTTTTTTGTTTTGTTTTTTTAGATTTACTTACTTTTGTGTCTGTATTTTGCCTGCATGTATGTCTGTGCAGCATCTGCATGCCTGGTGCCTGGTGCCTGTGTAGGTCGGAAGAGGCATTGATCACATGGCACCGGGGCTGCAGATGGTTATGAGCTGCTATGTGGGTGTGCTGGTAACCAAACCTGGGTCCTCTGCAAGAGCGAGCAGCCAATGTTCTTAAGCACTCCACCACCTCTCTGCATCCTTGCTTTGTTTTTGCTGTTGTTGAGACAAGGTCTCTCATCATCCTGAGGCTCACTGATTAGGCTAGGTCAGCTGACCAGTGTGCACTTAGAATCCTCCTGCTTCTGCTTCCTCAGTGTTGAGATTACAAGTAAGATATATCCCATGACTATATAGACTGTTGTATTAGCTATGTACCATGAGGAAAGCTTTTACGTGTGCTTCTGTGCAAGTGCTCATGGAGTCCAGAAGAGGGCACTGAAGCGCTTGGAGCTGGAGTAGTGGTTCTCAAGCTGTGGGTCTTGACCCCTTCAGGGATCACATATTGGAAATCCTGGGTATCAGATATTTACATTAAGATCCATAACAGTAGCAAAATTACAGTAATGAAGTACCAACAAAAACAATTTTATGGTTGAGGGTCAGTCACCACAACATGAGAAACTGTATTAAAGGGTTGTAGCATTAGGAAGGTTGAGAACCACAGAGCTGGAGTTACAGGTATTTGTAAGTTACTGCAACTGAGCGCTGAACTCTGATCCTCTGTTAGAACATTCTCAACCACTGAGCCATCTCTCTAGCCCCTGGGGGGATCATTAAACTCTGAAAAATGGAAGTGGAGTTGTATAAATGAACACAGCACACACATATTGCTTGAATTAGACAAACAGTCATTTGCTGCATTGTTCCTGGGAGCAGCGAAGCATGACGTCATGGTTTTGCTAGCATTCTCAGGAGTCCTGTTGGATTTGGGGTTGTGTCTTATGAAATGTAATTAGAGAAAGGCAATATTCACATGGCATTGGAATCTGAACTGACAATGCTGTCTTCAAGAAACTAAGCTGGGCATGGTGGGTCACACCTCTGTCGCCTCTAATCCTGGCTCTTGGGAGGCTAAGGCAGAAGGATTGGGAGTTCAAGATTATCCCTGATAAATGCAGAGTTCAAAGCCAGTTTGAGGTACACAGGGGAACCTGTTTCAAAAAAAAAAAAAGAAAGAAAGAAAGAAAAAGAAGCTGTGTTGGTCAGCATATAAGAGGCTGAGGCAGTTGGCTGGTGAGCTGTTGCAGCTTAGGGGCGTCATGGGACTCAAGCTGGGACTTGGGATCTCTAAGCCCTGCCCTCAGTTCCTGGCATTCTCCTCTTCTCTACCTTCCACAAGTCAAAGTCAGCAACACAGCATGTGGTGTGGCCATCGTTAGAGGTGGGTGGTGGGGAACAGCCAAAAGCAAACTGTTAGCACAAGTGTTGGTGTGCTGGTCAAGCAGCATAGCTCACCACTAATGCCAGGTCAACTTTGGCCAAATGTGTGTTTGGAAGGATGAAGAGCTTAACAGAGGAAGGATGGAGAATTTAACTGAGATCATCATGGTCCTCAGGGAAGCCAAGGCACAGGCATGGGCGGGGCCTCAGAGGCCTTCTTGTCCCTGGCTCGGGTTGTGAAGGAGGAAGCCTGAGCATGAAGGACAGAGATTAATTAATGCCCTCCACCCTCAGTACAGCACAGACCAGAGTCAGTGCAGAGGGCTCAAACAGAAATGAGCAAAGGCATTTTGCATGAACTGGGACCCATCTAGAAGGAAATATCTGCACTTAGGTTTGGAGCCTGGGGCACGGTCCACATCTGCATTGTATTGCTGTGGAGTGAGCTGGCCAGAAACCTGTGCAGATGTCAACCCCATCTGTCCTCTTAGAAAGAGTCATTCTGAAACTTGGGTTACATTGCTTGAACTTCAGACAAAGTAGTGCGCGATGTTCTGGAGGACTCCTTCATAGCCAACCCTTTCTTGACTCCAGCCTGAACCAGCACCCCCACCCCCACCCTCCCTAGACTCCTGTCAGCTCACACAAAGCAGGCCTGAAGCCACTGGAGGACAGAACACCTCTTGATGACAGGATGATAGGCTAACACAGACTGGGTTGACTGGCTGTAGACATTCCCACTCTTAAAATGTTCCAGGCCATAACAGTCACCTTTCCTGTCTCACGGCCACCCTGCCCTCTCTTCCCCTCCCTCAACTCCCTTTATCCCCCACCCCGCCACCCCGTTGTTCCCAAGCATAGCTGCCCCCATTCTTGAGCCTAACAATTCAGCACTTTGCTGCTCTGTCCCAGCCCAGGCCCTTATAGCAGGAGGCTGTCCCCAAGTGTCACAGTTATTTTTCTAGTATTGTGACAAAATATCCAGACAAAAGCAATCTAGGGAAGATAGGCTTGTTTGGGTCCACAGCTGGAGGGTTCAGCCCGTCGCTGTGGGGAAGTCACAGAGGCAGGAGCCTGAGGCATCTGGTCACATCATACCCACCATCAGGAAGCAGAGGCTAATGAATACCTGAGCTCAGACAGTTCTCTCCAGGACCCGAGCCCAGTGAGTGGTGCTACCCACATTTAGTGTCGGTCTTCCCACCTCAACCAAATCTTGGTACAGGTATGCCCAGAGATGAAATAAACCCTTCACAGGTCGTCAAATTGTCAATTAGCACCTACCACACCAATCAAACCCATCCCGAGGATAGCTTTTCTTCTCTCAGAAGGGACTGTACTTAGAGGCCCCAGGGCCTGGTAAGCAGATCACCTGTTGATTGGTGGAGTCGGACAGGAGGACTGAGGCTCTACCTGGACTCCTGAAGAGGCAGCTCACCAAATAGGGGAAGCTGTTTTGGCAGTAAGCGGTTTTGATTTTTTGTGCAGTCCAACTGGTGTCTGGTGGAGGTCACTGCTGGCTGGATTGGATCCTGCAGTGACCATGTATGTGGAAGGGGCTCCTGATCAGTGTATCCTACCAAGGGAAGGATGCTGGTTCCAGCCCTGGTAGCCCTGCTGTGTGTCAGAGGCAGAGGGGAAATCCTGGAGTTTGTGAGGTAGAGGGAAACCCACGATGTTTTAGGGATACCTTCCAGAAGAATCCTTTAAGGCTTACGCGAGTTTTAAAGACATGGGTAAATGGGGATGGTAAGTGGAGAGGGGTCATGCCTGGCAAGGGATTGCAAAACCCAAAGCTCTGAAGGGAAGGGACGAGATTAACGCTGGGCTCTTGAAGCATGGCAAAGAAACGGACCTGCTTGGCACAGCTCCTAAAGGGAGGACCCAAGTTCGCTTTCTTTCCACTCTTAACGATATCGACACCCTTCAAAATGTTTGCTGAGTGATCAGAAGATGACAAAGCTATGAGGATCGTAATACCAATGACAGGAGATCTTGCTCCCTGAGCCTCAGTTTTCCTTTCTGTCAAGCAGTTCTGTCTCTGGCTCTCAGCTTTAGAAACCAGAATTCTAGGTTTGGGATGAGCACTGAACGCAGCTGAGCCGAGTCCACATGGGCGCTGAGCCCAGCGGCAAAACCAGGTCAGCGAAGGGTCCTGGACGCTGGCCGTGACTCGCGGCCCCGCCCAACCTCTCTTTGTTCCTTCAGGCCCCGCCCACTCTGCGTAGCTCCTTCTTTATTGGCTAGAGGGCGGGGTTTAGAGGCCCAGAGGGGCGGGGCTCGGGCAGTGGGCGGGGCCTAGCGCGCCTGCGCAGAGTCCTCCGGCCACAGCTCGCACCGGCTGTCTCTGCGCCGGGCTCCGACAGGGAGGCGAGCACTGAGTCGCGCAGGGCCCCGCCCCGGGCTCCATTGTTGAGGCAGCCGGCTCTCCGCGGGCTGCGCTCCTCTCGGCCGCCCTGAGCGCACGAGCCACTAGATCCTGAGGTGAGGCGGCGGCGGCGGCTTTGAACCCAAAAGGAGCCAGGTGTCCCAGGGTGTCCCTCGGCAAGGTCCCCAGGCAGGGTGCCCCAGACCGGGCAAGGTCCCTAGACAGGACTAGGCAGGGTCTTCATGGACGGGTAGGGTCCCCGAGGCCCTTCAGGGTGTTAGACAGGGCTGACCAGGGTCTCCTGACAGGGCGACGTCTCCGGACAGGGCAAGGTCCCTATACAGGACTACACAGGGTCTCCGGGGCCAAGTAGGGTCCCTGGACAGGACAGAGTCCCCAGGGCCAGGTAGGGTCCCCGAGGCCCTGCAGGGTCCTCAGACAAGGCTGGGCAGGGTCGGCGGGCAGGGGTCGTTTTTTAGGGACTGGGCAAAAATCCTGGCATCGGAGACCTAAAGGGGCAGACCACGTCTTCGGACTCAGGGCAGTCGCTAGGCTGAACTGTGGTCTCTGGCTCGGCGGTCGGCCAAAGCCGGTCAGAGCGTGAGCTGCCGGGGTTGTGGCAGCTGCCTCGCGCTTCAGAGGGACAGGGACCCCTAGGGGACTAGACCAGATGGACCTGAGTACTCGCGAGTCCATGCGCCCTGGCATTGTCTCGCTGCCGGGTGGCACCCAGGGCTCCCATGTGTAGCTGGTTGACTGTCACCGAGAGGGACTTGGGAGGGACTCTTGTGTGAGGCCTCTCCTTCCTAGTCCCCTACGTGGTGGGTGGCTCCGGAGGTAACTACGTGGACTTAGTGTATGGGGAAGCTTGCGGATGGGGAAGGCTGTTTCTGTCCTGTATTGATACGACTGATTCTTCGTGTGTCATTGAGGGTGACAGCGTGGACACGCACGCGTGGGATCCTGGTCCCCCCGCTAGTGTGTGGAGGTCTTTCCTGTGTCCCATGGCTTGTCCGCCCAGGCTTTGCCCACCCAGTCCCAGCCCCTGCTTTTGGGTGCGCACTGGACACTGGTGTTTCGGTGATATGAGCCAAGCCCTGTGCGTGCTGGGCGCAGTTGGCCTAAAGTGGACCACGGCCACCGGGTCTTCAATGTATTGGTATTGTCCTTGCCCAGTGAGCTGAAGCGCCGCGGGGGGGAGGGACAATGGCGGGGGCCGGGAGTGGGGTGGGTGGGGAGAGACACGCTGCACGGGCTCCCGAGTAACCTGCCCACGGATCCCTGTCCTTCACCCTGAGGGTCCTGGGATGGGGCTGTCACTGTGCTGGGAGCCGCGAGTCCAGCCATGGAGTTTCTTTACTCCATCCCTAGGCTTGGCGACCCAGGAGCCCTGCTGATTGGAGGGAGTAGCGCCTTTCTGCCCTTTGCTTCTTGATTTCTTCCGTTGGGAAGGAAAAAAAAAAAAGTCTGGAAAGCCAGAGTTGACTTTGTAGCTCCCAGCCAGCGCCTGGCAAGTGGAGGAAACTCTCCCAAGAACTTGGCGGGCTGCAGAGTGCGTTTGAATCAAGAAAACCCACACCCAGGGAATCAGGCCAAAGCAGTTACAGTTGGAGATCAGATTTATGAAGGCAGCCCTGGGGTGAGGTCTAGGATGCTGCCCCTCAGGCTGGGCCCTCCTCAGCTACTAACTAAAGTGGAAGCCATTCATTAGTTACCGATTCTTCCAGTGTTTTAAAATCCGTTTGTCACGTCTCAGGGATGATTTGTGTGTGTGAGTGTGTGTGTGTGTGTGCGTGTGTGCGTGTGCGTGTGCGTGTGCGTGTGTGTGTGTGTGTGTGTGTGTGTGTGTGTGTGTGTGTGTGTTGTGTGTTGAAATCAGGACAATGGTTTTCTAGGGTGTAGAGGGCAGGTGGCAGTTGGAGCAAGAAGTTTCAATAAGCAACCTGCAATGTGTTCTTAAAGATAACCCATGTCTAACAGCAGGGGCACAATGCAAAACTGAGCTGCTAACCATCATGGTCTTCTTATAAGAGTCACACTTAGTCTCTGCTCTCACCTGCCTCTGCTCTTCTACCAGCTCATCTCTGGGTGCTCAGCTGCAGTCAGCCCCTGCCTCTCAGTACTTTCTCTCTGAGACTTCCTGCGTTAGTCCTGTCCTTCAGGACCTAGCCTGTGAACTAAAGGGACATTGTGAGTTTGGGCCAAAAGTGGTTTCCTGGCATAGCTTGCAACATGTTCTGATAGACACAGACCCGGTTTGTACCCAGAGCAGGCAGGAGGTGGGGCCAAATGAGAGGCCCTTTGTCTACACCACGAATCCAGGTATTTTCATGTTGTTTTAAAGCTACAAAGCCTTGACGCTCCAAAGTCGTTTAAATTTTTTTTTTTCCTGTCTGACTGGGGTTTGTTTTATGGTGTAGAGTACTTGAACAGGTTTATTGAGTCTAATTTTGGCCCTGAAGTTGATTTACTGTCTGTTCCTGGGTAGTTTCTTCTTTATGTTTTAGCCTTCTCACCTTTGAGGGGTTTAAACTAGACAACTTTTAAGAACATTCTTGGCCCTTAAACCCTTCATTCTTTTAACCAAATATAGCAGAGGGAAGTTGGCCTATGGCAAAGGTATAAATAAAGGAGCTATTTGAAAAATGTAGTCTAAAGAGCAAGTTACTTCCTTGCTTTCCAGTTTCTTTTTACAAAGGTTGTACAAGGGCCAAGAGAGGCTCATGGTCAAGGGTGCTGGTTGCTCTTGCAGAGGACTGGGTGTGGGGTGAGTCCCTATACCCACATGGTCTAGCTCTAGGGTATCCAACGCCATCTCTGGCCTCTGTGGGTACTGCATGCATGTGGCACACAGACACACGGAGGCAAAACACCCAGAAACATTAAGTAAAATAAATAAAAATAATTTTTTAAGGTGTTGGGTGTCTGTGATGGAAGCTTGCACTTTTTGGTATTGTCTTGCATGCTTTTTTAAAAATTAAAATTAAATTTTATTTTTTTTGGCCTTTTTAAAGACTTGCACACACACCCGTGTGTGTGTGTGTGTGTGTGTGTGTGTGTGTGTGTGTGTGTGTGTGCACATGCTGGAATGTTTTCAGAGGTCAGAAGAGGGCATCAGATCCCCTGGATCTGGAATTGCAGGCAGATGTGAACCTCCTGATGTGGGTGCTGGAAACCAAATTCTGTCCACCGAAAGAGTAGCAAGCACCGTTGACCATGAGCTGCCGCCTCTCAGTTACTGCTCCACTCTCCTCCCCCAGCCCTCTGCAAACCCTTTATACTCGTGTTTTGTTGGCATCTTCACTGTATCACATTCCTCCCTTAATGAAGTCGTGGGGTGCAGCTCTGTTTCCTAGAGCATCTGCTCGTCTGTTGTCATATGAAGTCTGCCAACTGTGTGCATTTCCAGGTCCCAATTTATAGCTGAGATTGTACTTGGGAGACTCTGAAACAAGTGGAATTTTGAGAGTACCCTGAGTAGATATCCTGAGCTCTGTCTAGATGTTGAAAACCTCATTTGATCCTAACGCATGTAAGATCAAATGACTAAGGAGTTCTTAGGAGCAGAAACCAGCCCTTCAATGCTAGTTCGTGTGTCTATGTGGTGAGGTGGGAATTCCATGTGCAGTGTTTCTTCTGGCCTGGTGTCGGTCTATAGAGAGGACATAGTTCTCTCTGCTGTTTAGATAATGACAGGGATTGAAAGTAATGATGGCGATTCTGTCCAAGGGTGATGCTCCTCACTGCAACATTTACTCAGGATACATATCTTCTTTTAATTTGAATTTCTTTCATCTGCTCAGTACTCCACATGATTTGCTGTGCTGGGGAAGTTTACTTTATGAGGCGTCTTTAAAGTCCACTGGATTTTCTCTGTCGTTTTCTTTTCTTTCTTCCTTCTTTAATATTTAGCTTAACTCTAGCCTTCTCAGGCCCATTGCAATGAGTACTTTCCATTCGCAGCCACCTTGATTTCTATACAGAGAAAGCGATAGGGGTCTCTGTGGAGAGATTGTGCAGGGACAGGGGTAGATTTTGACTGTTTCGTTATTGTCCTTTGCCCATGTTCACCCATCACCTGAACATACCACGTTGGTTAGGTGCCATCTGTCCACACGGTGTCTGGGAGATTTCTGGGGCTGCCAGGAGGGTTTTAAACCATGATGTCACTTCCCTTTTTCTGTAGTTTGATACCTCTGTAATCACCATATACCCCTCACATAACAGCGGAGGAGTGATTTTCCTCAGACTGTATGTCTAGGTCTGTGGAGTCACTACCACCCAGAGTTTCCCGGGTTACCTCTTCCATCATTAAGTTCCAGTGTCTGTTATTGTAGTTGGTCCCAGAAACTTCCTGTGTGTTGACAGGATGTAGATGTCAGTGGTGTTAAGGATAGCTTCCTGTAGTTCTCCAGGAGGAGACTTAAGTTAGATTTCGGCCCTAACAAGACTTTTACAGTCAGGTTCTCTCAGTTTCAGTTCCTTGATCTGTGCAAGTGCATTAGGTCTTAGTAATGCCTTAAAAATAAACAAACAACAAGGAGTTTATTTGGATTATTCGGAAGATTCAATGCAATTATAAATATAAAGGATATTTTAAAGTTGTAAAATACTACGTTGCCAAAGTTATAAAAGAATGCTGCACTAAGGATTGAATTCCTCTGCTTTTCTGTATATGCAGTGTCCTAGATGCGGTATCAGGAAACTTAGCTTAGCATTGTTTTTTTTTTTTTTTTTTTTTTTTTTTTTTTGGTTTTTCGAGACAGGGTTTCTCTGTGTAGCTTTGCGCCTCTCCTGGAACTCACTTGGTAGCCCAGGCTGGCCTCGAACTCACAGAGATCCGCCTGGCTCTGCCTCCCGAGTGTTGGGATTAAAGGCGTGCGCCACCACCGCCCGGCTAGCTTAGCATTGTTTTACATCCTGAGTGATCAGTACCATTTGAGAGACATTTTGAGGAAATCATCAAGATTGAATTCCAATTTTATATGGCTCATATGAAAACGAGTGTATGTGTGTGTATGTGTGTGTGTGTGTGTGTGTGTGTGTGTGTGTGTGTGTGTGTGTGAGAGAGAGAGAGAGAGAGAGAGAGAGAGAGAGAGAGAGAGAGAGGCTAAGCTTTGATTGTTTCTACAAGCACCTTTCTTTCTTTCTTTCTTTCTTTCTTTCTTTCTTTCTTTCTTTCTTTCTTTCTTTCTTTCCTTCCTTTCTTCCTCCCTCCCTCCCTCCCTCCCTCCCTCCCTCCCTCCCTCCCTCCCTCCTTTCTTTCTTTCTTTGTCGAAACAGGGCTTCTCTGTGTAGTCCTGGCTGTCTTGGAACTCACTCTATAGGCCTGGTTGGCAGAGAACTCAAGAGATCCACTTGCCTCTGCCTCCCAAGTGCTGAGGTTAAAGGCGTGCGCCACCACCTGGTTTACAAGCATCTTCTTTTAATGGCTGATTTCTTCCTTCCTTCCTTCCTTCCTTCCTTCCTTCCTTCCTTCCTTCCTTCCTTCCTTCCTTCCTTTCTTCCCTCCCTTCCTTCCTTTCTTTCTTTTTTTCGAGACAGGGTTTCTCTGTGTAGTTTTGGTGCCTGGCCTGGATCTTGCTCTATAGACCAGGCTGGCCTCGAACTCACAGAGATCTGCCTGTCTCTGCCTTCCGAGTGCTGGGATTAAAGGCCTGAGCCACCCCTGCCCCTCTGATTTATTTCTTGATGTTTTGGTTCCTAAGGGACCTTACTGGAGACTGGGGAAGGCAAAGGTCAGGGCAGTCAAAGGCCAAGGCCAGGAAAGTAGCCACTTGTTGCAACTCAGTATCCCACTAGTGAGGAGCAAGTGCCAGGGTGAGTCCAGCTCTTGTAACCAGAGGTTTGCTTGGAGCAAGCCATCTCGGAAGGTATACAGTGTCTGAGGCCCAGCTGTGAGACCTGCCCCCATTTCTTCACCGACTTCAAATGGACACTTTTGGGAATCTAATGTTGCAACAGGAGAACACAGAGGTTCACAAACTCAGCAGTGGGCTTCAAAGATTCCTGTTTAAAAATGCAAATATTAACATACACCATCCTGTGTGACATCAACAGACACACAGAATTTCTGTGGTGTGTGGAAGCACAGTGCTGGGGCTCAGTACTGTGACCAGTCATTGAGACAGGAAGAACCAGGCTCAGTCCAGCAGGAGAGCAGACCTGGACTCCAGCAGAGCACGGCCAGCGTTTCCTATGGGGATTGATGCTTCAGTTTCCCAGGAACACTGGTAATGCTGGACTTACAGGGTAAAGGAAAGGCAGTGCATTATGGGAAACTGAAAGTTTGTAATGTTCTAGGCAAATCAGAATTCCAGAAATCTGTGACTGTGACGAAAGGGAAGACTGAGATTTGTTGTTCTGGGTGGAATATAGCCATTGCTCCCTTTTGTGGGGGGTGTGTGTGTGTGTGTGTGTGTGTGTGTGTGTGTGTGTGTGTGTGCCTGAAGCTGAACCTAGGACTTTGGGCTTGCTAGGCAAGTGCTTTGCTGTTAAATGAAATCCTAGCCCCCAGCCCTGCCTCTAGCTTTAAGGAAGTTACTGAATACCACACTGCTGGATGCTCTAGTTATTTCACAACTGATATCACTGGATTAGTTTCCTGTTGCTGCTCTGACTACCACACAGTTAACCGCGTCAACTAACACACACACACAGTCTCATCCTGTTCCTGCAGAAGTTGGCAGGGTAGCGCTGCTCAGCCCCACAAGGGTTGCTGGAGCTCAGTGTATTGTTGGCCATTAGGTGTTTCTTGCAACCATAGGAGTAGATTCCCATTTCTCCCGCCAGCTCTGAAAAGCCCTTCCTTCCTTCCTTCCTTCCTTCCTTCCTTCCTTCCTTCACTGCCACATGTGACCTTCAGATCAGACTGTGGCTTCCTGTCAAAGATGTGTGATATTCCTTATGCACATTGGTCTTCTACCCAGAGAAAGTTCCAAAGTCGATTTGAAGGCTGATGTGTTTAGATTGACCACCTAGATAATCCAGGAAGAGTCAGTTTGCCATGTATTGTGACAGTCACAGTTTCCAGGGTTTGGGCATGGATGTATGTAGCAGTTAGACCACTGAAGTCACCTGGTCCTCTGACTGCAGCAGAGATTGCTTTGTTACTCTCCATTCACAGACATGTAAACTGAGGCACCAACACTTTAAACAAATTGTCAAGGACACAGAGATTCCATTGTGTTTGTATGTATGAGAGTGTGTGTGTGTGTGTGTGTGTGTGTGTGTGTGTGTGTGTGTATGTGTGTGTGTGTGTCTGTATCTGTGTCTGTGTCTGTGTGTGCATGTGCACACATGCTCAAATATGTAAGTAAGAGGACAACTTTCTGGAGTTGTTTTGCTCTTCCCATGCTGGGATCTGATGATCAAACTCGGGTTGTCAGGCTTTTGTGGCAAGCCTTTTTACCCTGGAGGCAGAGGCAGGATGTCGTGAGTTCCAGGCCCCCTGGGCTACATTGAGAGTTTGAGGCCAGGTTGCATAGGGAGACCCTGTTTTGAAAACAAAGACATATTGTTCTGACTTTCTGTGGAGGTTTACAGTATTGGAGATAGATCAGCCATGTTCCACTTGGGTTTGTTTTGGAGCACTGATGTGGCCTGCTGAGATTAGAGTTTTGCCAAGAAGTCCCTAGAGAGATTCTGTTGGAAGAAACACCCAGGTGGGGAATTTGGGACCTTGCCTGCTTGAGGTTTGGATGGAGGACCCCTTGTTTCTGGAATGGACTCAGCTTAGTCAGCTCAGCTGTCGGTCACACTCCAAGGGTCGGTCGGTCGGCACGTCCACTGTTTCAAGGTGGAAGGGAAGCCTGGTAAACAATGCCTGGGTCTCCTTAATGGGAGTCAGTGTGTCTCTGGGCAAGGGGGCACTCGAGAGGACCACCAAGTGTAAGACCAAGCATGGCCCTTTTGATTGTTTCTCATTTATCCAGTTCCTTGCCCACTCCGGTCTCTGTGTAGTAAAGGACAGCTCTGCTCTGAAAGGAATTTTAGGAGGAACCAGAATCAACCGGAATCTGGGCTGGGGTGTAACTCAGCAGTGCAATGCTTGCCTAGGGTACACGATGCCCTGGGTCTCACCCTCACCTCTGTAAGGAAAAAAAAAAAGAATAGCAATAATAAAAGAGCCCAGACCCTTTAATTTTAAGATAGAACTCAAGCTTCATGGACTGAGGAATGCCCTGAACTCCTGTGCGGATGTTTTGCGTGTGGGCGTGTGTTTCCTGGGAGAGGATTTACAGCTTTCCACATGTCTTCAAAGTGGCTGGGCTCCCTAAAGTTTAGGAATGCACACTTAGTACTATCGTCTTGTCGGTCAAGTCTCAGATTTTTGTTTAAACATCAAATACCCATTTTAAACACAGTTACACAAGCGCACAGTTTTAAGAGTCAAAAGTTCTTCAAAGCTTAAAACAAAAACATAGCAGTCAACCCTACCCTTGTCCACCCCAGCTCTGATCCCTAGGGGCTATCGCTTTGAATGTTTTAGCAGAGCAGGGCAGGGAGAGAGAGGAGAGGCGAGAAGGGAGAGAGAAGAGAAGAAGCGGGAGGAGAGGGAGGAGAGAAGCAGGAAGTGGGAGCAGGGAGAGAGAGGGAGAGCTTGTGAGAATGTGACCGTGGAAGGGGAGGGCTGGGGTTACCCACTATGTCCCCAACCCTCAATACCTACTTCTTTGCCCCCCATCCTCCTAAGTATAGTTCTATGGAGTAAGAAATCCGGACTTGGATCTTGTTTTGGTTCTTGGTTCTGAGCGATGGAGGTGATAGGAACATCTTCTTCTTTTTTTTTTTTTTTTTTTTTTTTTTTTTAGATTTATTTATTTATTATGTATACAGTATTCTGCCTGCATGTGTCCCTGCAGGCCAGAAGAGGGCACCAGATCTCATTACAAGTGGTTGTGAGCCACCATGTGGTTGCTGGGAATTGAACTCAGGACCTCTGGAAGAGCAGTCCGTGCTCTTAACCACTGAGCCATCTCTCCAGCCCCGGGAACATCTTCTTCTAATACCGCATCTCAGTGCCCGGAGCATCCAAGGCCCTTGGCATTACTGGAGCGATAGGATTGCATAACAGGGAGATTGGCGGCTTCAGGCTCAGGGCTGGCTGCCAGGAGCTTGGGGCAGGATGAGGGTGGAGAATCTCAGCCCCACCCCCAGCCTCTGGGGAGCACGGGGCTAGAGGCTGAGCTACTCAGCAATGACCAGTGCTGTAGCTAGTCAGCCTCCATGATGGAACCTCTACAAATGCCCCAACAATGGACTTGCCAAGCTCATGCTCGCCTGCTGTAGATGTCTGGGGATAACAGGGAGGCAGCTGTGCCCAAGGAGTCCTTGGAGCACTGTGAATTCCTTTTTAGGAAGATCTTCTCAACTTTTCCTCTAGATCCTTGTATGAAATGTTTATCATTATGTTTTAAATTTCAAAAACTCCTATAGTCCTCGTAGGGGGAAGATATGTGGTATATGCATACACATGTACACGCACAGGCACATGCACAGGCATACACACACATACCATCCTAGCTTCAAAGATACAGTCAGGTTCCTTAAAAGCTACTTTATTTTCTATTTGCATGTAAAATGTCTGCACTTTTAAATTTTTAAGTGTCAGCCTTAGTGTGGTCCGCTCCTCAGTGCAACTCCTTTGCTGACTTTCGTTGTTGTTACAAAGATTTCTGTGAAGTGTGTGACTTGGAAGGGTTCTTCCTGATGTGTCTGTAAAGTGGGACTCAGTGATGCTGGAAACAGAACACAGTGTTCTGCGGGGCTGGCGAGACGGGTTAGTGGTGAAGAGCACTTGCTGCTCCTGCCGAGGCTGGAGTTCAGTTCCCAGCACACACATGACGCAGCTTGCAACCCTCTGTAACTCTGCTTCTAGGGGACCCAGTATCCTCTTCTGGCCCCTGCCAGTACCAGGCACAAACATGACACACAGACAAACAATGCAGGCAGTTTTAGTACTTTCCACTTCTGTGATAAAGCGCCATGAACAAGGCAACTTATAGACCAGCAGTTCTCAATCTTCCTAATGCTGCGACCCTTTAATACAGTCCCTCGTGTTGTGGTGACCTCAGCCATAAAATTATTTTCATTGCTACTTCATAACTGCAATTTTGCCACTGTTATGAATCCTGATGTAAATGTCTGATAGGCAAGCTATCTGATATGTGACCCCTGTGAAAGGATCATTCAACCCAAAGTGGTCACGACCCACAAGTTGAGAACCAATGTTATAGAAGACAATGTTTGTTTGGACTTAAAGTTCCAGAGGGATAAGAAACTATTATAGTAGGGAAATGTGGCAGTAAGTGACAGGAATGGTGGCTGGAGTAGGAGGCTGACAGCTCACGTCTTCAACTGCAAGCGTGAAGTAAAGCGTGAACTGGAAGAGGCATGAGGCTTTAGATCTCAAAACCCGCTTTCAGTGACATACTTCCTCCAGCAAGGCTGTTCCACTTAATGATCCCAAACAATGCCACCAACCGAGGACCAGGTGTTCAAATGCCCAAGACTATTGCAGGGGACATTTCTCATTCAAATTGCTACACAGGCAAAATCTCATACACATAAAAATGAAAATAAAATAATTTAAAAAAGAACATAGACACTCTGACACAGTGGAATTATGAGAAGGCAATTGTGTGGCCGATAGTGATGTTGGTTTGTGACTAACTTCCTTTTTTGTTTGAGTCAGGGTCTTGTAGAACCCAGGTTGGCCTCTAGCTTCTTTTGTAGCCCAAGCTGGCCTTATTCCTGATATTCCTGTCTCTACTTCCCAAGTGGGGGTGTAGTGGGCATGCGCCACCATGCCAGGCTGACATTTCATTTATCTCTGACTCCAAATCTTCTCAGACATTTATCATTGATTGGCTCTTGTATGTCATCAGATAATAAAGGGATCAGTGTGTTGTTCACTTACAGGCACATTATTTTTTTTATTCCTTTTTTTTTTTTAGGCATTATTGAAAGGAGGGAACCGGCCCTTGTGCTCTCCCCCGTGCTAATGATGAATCCCTAACGCCAGTGTAGTGAATGTTACTAGCAGGTGGGGGCTCTGCTAATCAAGGGCTAGATGAGATGGGGAGGGGTTTCTGATGAGGTCAGTTCCCTGATGGGAAGAGACTCAAGAGAGCATTCTTTGCCTCCATACATCCAGGCTTCCAGATGCTGAGAAATATATTTCTGTTGTTCAGCCACCCGGAGTGTGAGATTTTGTTATGGCAGCTGGTAGACAGATATAGACACGGTTCTAGAATATTGATAGTGCCCTAAAAATAGATACAGCTTTACATTCTTTTGTCTATAAGGATGGCAGAGTGAAACCAGACTCTCTGCATCAGACAGCTTCCTGTCTTCTCTTTTCCTATTGATGATGTACAGCTAACTCATATGTGATGTGTGTGCGTGCGTGCGTGTGTGTGTGTGTGTGTGTGTGTGTGTGTGTGTGTGTGTGTATGTGTGTAACATCCCTCAGTCTTTTCCACTGTTAAGGTGCAGGGTAGAGTTGCAAGCCTGCTTCAAGGCTCATAATCTGGGTGTAGACTCCAAGTTAGCATTCAGCTTCTTAGTCACCATCACTAACTCATAATCAAGCCAGTAGATTCAACCTTTTTCTAAAGCACTTAGTGGCTCGTGCTTTTCAGTGCCCCTGTCCTGGCATGTGCTGCTTCTGCCCTTTCATCCTTTACCACTGTTCAGCATTGCTCTGTGATGTCCCAGTCAGAGCTGCCTCTGAGTGCGCCTCGTCCTTAAGCCTTCAACTGTGCCTCTTTGGACAGCACTTACTCGTGAGCTGGACTAGTGTAGCGCTTCTGCCTGTGAGACAGTATTAGATTCTGTCGTTATGATAAAGCACTGACTCTTGTGTCAAATGTCTTGACTCTAAGTAGCACAGCAGCAGTCTCAAGGCCTTTCTTGGCTGCTCTGGAATCCTTGCTGCTTCCTTTTGAATGCATCCAGGAGGCTACGTTCAGCTGAGCATCCGTGGAGGAGTGTGTTCATTCATCGTGTTACTGTAGAGTTGCATGGTCTCCCTGGACCATCCCTGGAAAGGTCATTCCCATTCTTCTGGAATAACAGGCTGTGCTGTGCTGCTCCTAGTTCTCATGAATTAATGGCTATGTCTGTGGATTGAATTTCTAGGGGTGGAATCCAAGGCTGCACACATGCACAATTTTGATTGGCCTGGGCAGATTCCCTTTATCAGGCTCTGTTTTATTCTCAGAATGTGGGACTGCCTGTTTCCTATCCCTTGACCAAATGTTTTATTCTTTGCCATGTTATAGGTGGAAAATTAGAGAACACAATAATTTTCTGGGTCTTGTAGTGTGTGTTAGACTAGGACCTGAGTTTGTCTTAGAATTTCAGAACTTGTTTGCCTCCTGAATGCTGCTGTGAAACGAATATATTGCCCTGATGAGTCAATAACTGGTGAATTTAGGGGTGTGTGTGTGTGTGTGTGTGTGTGTGTGTGTGTGTGTGTGTGTGCATGCATGTACATGTGGAGATCAGAGATCAACCCCAGGTGTTTCTTAGAAGCCTTTCAATTTATCTTTAGAGACCAGGTCTCTCACTGAACCTGGAGCCCACTGACTTGGCCAGTCTGTCTGGCCTTCGAGCCCCAAGGATCCTCCCGTCTCTACCCCCATGTGCTGGGATTTTAAGAGTGTGCCATCACCTGGCTCTTCCATGTTGTTGCTGGAGATGGAGCTGTGTCCTGTCCTCCTGCTTTCATGGTTACTGAATGAGCTGTTTCCCATCTTCTAGAGTACAAACATTTTTTTTTTTCTGGAAGGTAATTTCAGATTTAGAGAATTAAAAAAAAAACAAAAAAACATTAGGTACAGACTTGAAAATGCACGTCTGATAACTAGACAGTAGGGCTGAGACACCTGTCAGTGCAGGCAGACCAGTGCCTGGGGCTCCCCAGCTCTCAGAAGTCTTTCTGAAACATTGGGATTTACCCTGCCTGTACTAGTGGCCACCGCTTGCCCTGCAGGCTTCATGGGGCAGCCCCTGTATGAAATGCATGACATCAGTTTTTGCTACTGAGTATTTATAGTAGCTGGAGCCTCCTCCGTGGGTCACTTTTGTGCTGTGGTTTCCTGGAGGAAATTGTCTGCGGCTCTCCTATCCAAACCACATAGCCTATGTCAAGGTGTTGCTGATTTTTGCACACTGTCAAAGAGGTGGCCTAGATAGGTGGAGTTGGTTTGAGGAGGCCCTGCCATGGTAGGATGGGTGATTGGTGATCAAGAAGTCATGGACGGGTGATGTGAAGGCAGTTGTCCCTCAACCCACTCTCTCTCCTCCCAAACCATCTCTTCCCATGCTTTAAAAAACACTTTTTTCCCCCTTGAATTAAAATCAAACAACCATTTGGCTGTTTTGTATGCTCTTCTTTGCTGATTATCTGAACAGAAAGTGTGGAAGCTTCTGTGTGGCTCCAGTTAAGACACAAACTGCTCTTAACTAAGACACTGGCACAATCACCCTGCCTTGTCGTCCTCCCTGCCAGGCGTCCAGTCCACCTGAGGCAAGTGACATTTATCCTGATAGCAATGAGGCAGTATACCCTTGTGGTTAAGGGAACTTCCCAGCCCCATGGTCTGCAAGTAACACAGTAGACGAAACACAGAAGGGTGGAATCTGATAGGTCTTGATCCCAAATGGACTCTTTCACCCATGCAGGTGGGGCTTGACTGACTGTGAGGTACCAGCATTTGGAGGCAGGCTGGAGTGAAATATGCACATCACACCTGACAGGAGAGAACTGCATACTGGTCACTGCCTTCCTCTGACCTTTTCTTCTTTGATCTTGACACCAAGTCACTCTATCTTCAGAGAGTGTGAAGCACCTGACCAAATGTTCAGGGTTCAGCTGCACAGTGTGTAATGCAGAGACACAACCTTCTGGAAGCAGCTCATGGTGATGACTTCTGTGGATTAAGTGGGAAATTAAACCCTAATAAATACACATGTTTGTTAAGAGAATACAAGGGCAGATACATCCTGGAAGAAAAAAAATGCAAATAGTATATTGAATAGAGGATTAGTATATCTAGTACATAAAGAATTCCCAAAATTCAACAGTGAAACAAACCATTCAATTAGAAAATGTAAAAAAATAAAAACAAAAAATGGAGAGATAGTTCATCAAAGAGGATGTGCAGGTAACCAATAAGCACACAAAAGACAACCATCATGGGCTGGGGATGTGTCTCAGTGGGAGAGTCCTTGCCTAGTATGTGTGAGGCTCTGAGTTTAAAACTGCAGAAAAGCAAAACCCACAACAACAATACCAAAACCCTCCACAGTTAGATATCACTAAAATAAAAAATAGTAATAGTAAATGCTGTGTGAAGTTGGGTCACAGGTGCTGGTGGGAAAGGAAAGTGGGGCAGCCCTCCAGAGACATGTTGGCAGTCTCTTAGAAAGCGAAATCAGGAGTTGTGTGAATGGGCAGCTGCACTTGAGGCCATTTATCTCAGAGAAAAGAAGATATGGTCACTCAAAACCTGTTCATGTGTATGCATAGTAGTTTTATTCTGGAAGCATCTGGATGCCATTCAAGGGCAATGGTGAGACAAAACAACTGTGGTCTGTGTGTGTGGTGGATGGGAGATGAGTTGAGTCCTCCTGTCTTTCAAACCTCTGTCACTCTTTTTTTTTTAAAAGATGATTTAGTTTCAATCATGCACGTGTGTGTGTGCACACATGTAAGTGTGTATGTGCATGTGAGTATAGGTGTTGTCTGAGGAGGCCAGAGCTGTCAGATGCCCTGGAGCTGGAGTTAAAGGTGGTTATGAGTGACCTGGCATGGGTGCTGGGAACGGAACTCAGGTCCCCTCTAAGAACGGTATGTGCTTTTCACCTCTCAGCCATCTCACCAGAAGCCGCATTGTTTTTTCTCCCCCTTCTCATGTCTGTGTTTGATTGGACTTCGTGTTACCTTTCCTCAAATACATCTTTTTAGGGATGCATGTGGCTGTGACAGCTGATGCCACTGTCTCTCTACCTCAGCAAAAACCTCACAGCCCTCCCCCTCCACCCCACTGCATTAGGACAGTCTGTCTAAGACACAGATGAAGGAACCTTGGAAAGTTATGAACTTTTCCAAATACAGTTGGAAATTCATAAATTGCTTACTGTGAGGAAACTGTGAGAGATTTCTGTTTGCAGTTTTAAGGTCAGGAAAGACTCCCAGCCCCACAGGGATTGTGTGGCACAAAGTATTGGCTCTAGAGTCAAAAGATCTTTATGTCTTGCTTCTAACAAGAGGGGGTATTCTTGGAAAACTCACTGAATTTTTGTAAATTTGATGTTTTTACTTTTAAAGTTATTTTATTTTAAACTATGTGTGTGTGGGGGGGATTATTGCATGTGAGTGCAATGTCTTCAGAGGTAAGAAGAGGGTGTTGGGTCCCCCTGGAGCCAGAGTTCCAAGCAGTTGTGAGATGTCGCATGTGGGTGTTGGGAACCAAACTTGGGTCTTCTACAAGAGCAGGAAGTGCTCTTGACTGTTGAGCCCTTTCTCATCCTCTTGGTTTTGTTCTCAATGAAACTGGAGCTAATGAGGCAGTGTGTCCCTCGAGATCACAGGGACAGCAGGTGAGATACACTGTGACACTGCTCTGCAGCCTGTAAGGCATCGCATCTATGGGGAATACAGCTGTGTAAGCAACTTTCCTGGAACTTGAAGAAAGCACATCACTGCCTGAAGACCTGAAAGGTACGAGGTGGTCTTGCCTGTGACCCCCTGGGTGAAGTCCAGCCTGAGACAGCCCACTTAGGTCTTCGTGGCAAGCTGCACTGACCTCAGACACCTGCCCCACAGTGCAGCCTGTGTGTGGTGGGGTGCCTCGAGGGGGGCGGGGCAGGCATGCACATCGTGCCTTGCAGATAAAGGCCCTCTCAATCTCCCTGCTCTCCAGGCAGTCTGCACTCCTAGGAAGGAGGACAGGAGAGAGGAGTCAATTTCTGGTAACCTGCCAAAGCCTTCCTCAGCCAGTCTGCTCACAGAGTGACCCGCATGACAAGTAGAAGATTGTGAGAGGCAGATGGATCATGTCAGCTCAGTGCTTTGTGGCTTTTGTGGCCTCAGAGCAGTCAGTGACAGGGCTGCCAGCTTGTTAGCTTTCCGGGGAATGCTGGGTCAGCCAAGAGGCTGAGAACTGAAGAGAACACAGGTGCCGGGGGTGGGGTGGGGTGGGGTGGCATTCAGGGGGACACCAGAGCCCTCTCTTCTTATATTAATACATGTCTTAGCCAGCCCAGGCCTCATCTGTGGCAGTCCCTGACAGCAAAGGGCCTCTAGAAAGATTAGTGAAGCAGGAGAAGGTGCGAGGTTTGCAAGAAATGAAGGCTTGCATTGCTATTTGTGGAACACATGCAGGTGTGAAACACCTTAAATGTTCCCTCAGCTGGTGTGTGTGTGTGTGTGTGTGTGTGCGCGCGCGCACGTGTCCACTTCCCTTTCCATCTCCTAAGAACGGAGAAAGTGACTCCTCACTTACTTCCTGGTCGGTGGCTGGAATTCCTTCAGTAGCCCCTCTGTTCTGAGTTAGACTCTGCAGCTACAGTACCATCAACATTTCTGTTTTGTGCCCTCCTTCGTCTGTCCCCGGGGCTCAGACCAGAGCCAGGACTGACACTGAGGGAGTAGAGTGAGCAGAGCTGTCTCGTTTTGTGCTGCTCTGCCCTCCATATCCACCCTGTTTAACACGTAATCTGAACTGTTGCTGTGCTTTGGGATGTGTGTAGGCAGTGCACTTTCCCTGTGGTTCAGACACAAATTTCCTCTCAGAATTCCCCAGGCTCAGTTAGTCCCCAGGCTTCTGGCAGGGAGCAACAGGAAGTATTTTGTGTAGAAGCCTACACCCAAATCTCTCTTCACCTGCGAGTTTATTTGGTTTGGACTGGAATAAATCGAAGACCCTGGTTTCTTTATCCCAAAGAAGAGAGCAAACACTCATGAGGCTGCCTCGTCTGAGCCATTCTCTAGTGCTCAGAATCTCAATGAGCATGTTGAGCTGGGCCAAATGTGTGAGTGCCTGGGATGAGGCCTTGTAACCCTGGCTTCATCTGGGGGTTTCTGAGAAAAGCACACTTGCCTATATGGCAGGCCAGCTGAGGTAGAATCTTTGAATGTGGAGTGTAGGGAGCTGTTGCTTTTAGGGTCTCTAGATGGTTCCTATGTATACCAGAGGCTGAGAACACTTGGTCTGAGGTGAGCTGGTGTCACAGGTAGAGGCATTGCTACTGCCTTTCCCCAGCTGTGCCTTGCCTCAAGTGATGCCAGCATTATGCAGACAACGTGGGAACAGCTTACCACTCCATTCTGCTGGAATCTTCCCTGAGCACACTCACTGACTTTCACTCTGTTCTGACCCCTCTCCCCTCTTTCCACAGAGGAGAAAGTTGTTCATTTTGTGGGACCACCATGCATCCCACTTCAATGGTGCAGGATAGCCCTGAGTATGAAGTGCTCAGCAGATGTTTACTGCACTCTTGTCCCCCCCAGCACTGTGTGGGACAGTTTATAAACAACAGTACTGCCTTAGCAAGCACTGGGCCTCAGCCTCGCCAAATGCAGTGTAATTTTAGGTTTAAGCTTGTCTACACCTAATTGCTTCATCTATGAAATGGATAACGGGTCGTTGCTGTCCAACAGGCTTGTCTGAGGCCTTTCCTGCAAATGTGTATAAACCACTCAACTCAGTGCCGCCCCGGAAGCACTCGGTGAGGGTGTCGTGGCCCCACCGCCCCCGTCATCCTTGTCATTTTCCAACATAAATACTGAGAATTTGTTTTAGTTTTCTTTCTGTTGCTGTGATGAACACCAGGAGCCAAAGCAACCTGAGGAGGAAAAGGGTTTGTTTGGCTTACACTTCCAGGTTCAAGTCCATCACTGAGGGAAGTCAGGGTAGGAGCTCAGGCAGGAACCTAGAACAGGAAGCCTGGAGGAATGCTGCCTGCTAGCTCACTCACTGACTCACAATCAGCTTCCTTTCTTACACAGCCCAGACACACCTGCCTAGGGGTGGTGCTACCCACAGTGTGCTGGGCCCTCCCATATCTATCTCAAACCGAGACAGCCTCTCACAGACACAACAATAAACCAATTGGATTGAGGCAATCAATGAGGTTCCTTCTTCCTAGGTGACTCTTGGTTGTGTCAAGTTGGCGATAAAGCCAAACAGGTCAGAGGAAATAAACTTGTTAAAGATAACACATCCTTAGCTCTTGAACCGTATTTTTATTTTAAATTTTAGCTGGTAGCTTGATTTACTACTAAAATATTGTGCTCTAGAATACTTGAATTTTTAAACAAATATATCTGAAGGATTTTATAATTGGGCAATTGCTGCTAAAAGCTGATTTTAACCTTCATGAGTGAGCACCTGACATTTGGTTCATTGCTTTGCTGTCTTCTCCTGAACTATGTGCTGTGAGCTCCTTGACTAATGTCTTTGTCGATGTTATATTTCTGTGAAGAGATACCATGACCATGATAACTCTTTTTTTTTGGGGGGGGGAGGTCCGAGTGAGACAGGGTTCCTCTGTGTAGGTTTGGAGCCTGTCCTGGAACTTGCTTTGTAGACCAGGATGACCAGATCTGCCTGCCTCTGCCTCCTGAGTGCTGGGATTAAAGATGTGTGCCACCACCACCTGGCTAGTCTTATAAAGGAAAATATTTAATTGGGGCGTGTTTCAGAGGTTTAGTCCATTATCGTCATGGTGGGAAGCATGGTGACATGCAGGCAGACATGGTGCTGGAGAGGTAACTGAGAATTCTACATCTGATTGGGCAGGTGGCAGGAAGAAAGAGACACACTGGGATTGGCTTGAGCATTTGAAACTTCAAAGCCCACCCTCAGTGACACACTTCCTCCAACAAGGCCACACCTTCTAATCCCTATCAAGTAGCACCACTCCCTAATGACCGAGCATTCAAATCTATGAATCTATGGGGGCCATTCCTCTTTAAACCACCACAACCATGAATCCTGGAACCAAGGGAGTCAACTGACAGCAGCATCCTCAGGCACCTCGGGGACATCCTTCCTTGCCACCGTCAAATGGTGTTCTTTAGTGCTGCCCAGCAGGTGGGTGCTTCTCATCCAGCCCCACCCCCTTCATCCTATCAACTCTCTCATCAGCCTCTTTCTCCTTCTATTCCTCCTTAGCCTATCACCTCTTCTTGAACAGGGATTGTTGTTCTTGTCAGTGCTGAGTCCCCAGCACCTAGCACTGGCCAGCACATATTATATACTGTCTGTACATCTGACTTCATATCCCACCGGAATAAAAGAAAAGCCTCAAGTTATGCTGTGAATGAAATATACAGTGATAAAATGTACCCAGTTACAGTGTTTGGAAAGCGTGGATCTTTCCACAGGTGCCCTGTGACCTGCTGAATGACTGTGATGTGAGTGGGATAGCCTGGGCTCGCCCTTACCCTCCTTCATAAAAAGTGGTGCGGTATCATGGCACATGCTCCAAGCCAGAGTCTGGTGCCTCACTGTTGAGTTTGGCTCTGTCCTGAAGGCAGGCTGCTCCTTTTATTACATGGGCATTGTATGCTCAGCTGTGGAGGGGGAGGTTGTGTATGTGATATGTAAGGTTCATTTTGTTCTTTAAATTTTTTTAAAAAAAGTTTTACTTATTTTTTATATTATGTGTATGAATATTTGTCTGCATGTATGTACACATACTTCCCTGGGTGATAGACTACAAGCTATAAGATAAAATAAACCTTTTCCTGCCCAAGTTGCTTTTGATCTTGGTGTTTTATAACAGCAATAGAAATCCTAAGACATAAATTAGTACCAGGAGTTGGGTGTTGATGTGACAGATCTGATCATATTTTGGGAGGATTATAGAAGGACTTGTGGACATTGAGCTGGGGAAGCCACTGGATGCTACAGCTTCCTAGGCTGCCGTGGGAACCTGGAAGATAAGGATGCTGAGAGCAGTGCAGACAATGGAAGCCTGCCTTGTGAAGTTTCAGAGGGAAGCAAAGATTCTTTTACATCCATTTATGTAAGAATTTGAATTAAGAACCACTAAAATGAAACCTCTGCTTTACTGGGACAGTTTATACTGGTCAGCTGTGATTAAGAGGAGACCAGCATCATTGAGGCAAAATCTTTTGGAAGTTTTTTCTCAGGGTCAGCACACAGAAGCTGTGGTCCATTGGGGACCAAGGTTATACCTCATGCTGGCAGCAAAATTTGGTAGTGGAAAAGTCAGCCAGATGGTACTGCTTTTGAAGGCATGAAGGGATCATGGAGAGCAGCTGAGGCTTGGCGTTGTGTGTTCATGAAGGAGTTCGTGAAGAGAACCCAGGAGAGGCTATTGGTGAAAGAGCAAGCCAGTAAGCAGCACACCTCCATGACCTGTGCATCAGCTCCTGTCTCTTGCCCTGAGTGCCTGCCCTGCCCTGACTTCCTCCCCATGAAGGACTGTGATCAGGACATGTAAGCTGAAATAAACCCTTTCCTCCCCAAGTTGCTTTTGGTCACTGTTTTATCACAGCAACGGAAATCCTCACTAAGACACTGTGGAAGCCTGAAGAGGTTATCAGTTCTCCTGGAACTGGAGTTACAGATGGTTGTGAGCCTCTTGGTGTGGGTGCTGGGAATTGAACCTGAGTCCTCTGCAAGAGCAGCAAATGCCCTTTAGTATTGAGCCATCTTTCCAGAGCTCTCTGTGTGTTTTTGTTTTGTTTTGACTGAGACTCATGTCTGTCCCCCTCAGGAGAGGACATAGGACATGACAGCCAGAGAATTGTTTTCTGCATTTACTTCCTGAACTTGGCAGCCTGTGTTAGGGCAAGATCATCTTCAGTGAGCCGGAGGCGGGTATTGGTGGTATGCAGTTGCACTAAGGTGCCTGGTGTCTGTTAGGAGTGTTCTAAAGAGGGCAGTTGAATGGGGTGGTCTGGAAAGGAGAGGCACACTGTGGCAGCTTACACCCAATGCACCGGAAGTGAAGTCACTATGTCTTTTTTTTTTTTTTTTTTTTTTTTTTTTTTTAAGGATTCCAGCCCTGTATTTCTCTGGGTTGTGCTCAGGAAATTTAATGCCATCATGTGACATCTTTGACCTTTGCTAAGAGCATGTGCACAGGCTAACTAAAGCATTTAATGGTGGAAAACATCTAATTGCTTCACTGTGTGCTAAGTTTGGGTGACATTGTGGGAAATAATAACAAATTTAAGAGACTCGTGAAATGAAGCAATTTTTAGTACACCATTCTGCAGAAAGAGACATCAGCTGAGAGAAAAGGGCAAAAATGGCCAGTGTGCTGATATGGTGCAAGTCCTGGCTCTTCCTCCACAGGCCAGACTTGCCCTAGCCCCAGATTCTCCATCCTATTGGCTCAGAACACAGCCTTATCTTATGAATAACGTGGGGCTCACTACTTCTCTGATCCTGGGCTCAGTCAGTTGTACCTTTCCATCCTCAGAGTCCCGAGACAAGCAGCCGCCAACCACAGGGGAGGGACCCAGTGCCTCTTGTTTATCTGTGGCTCTGATGAGCTCTAAGTGCACCCCATGCTGAAAATGCGCTATAACCATCTACTTCTTATAACGTCAAAACCATCAGAAAAAGATGCCTCTTCCATTGAACCCCTCATTTCTGAGTGAGCACTTGGAGGGATAAATCAATGGGAGGAGATGGGTGTTGGCGTCACCCAGGCTTCTTATAGACCACCATGCTTAGCTACGTGCATGGTTACATGCTACTTTCCTTTGTTGGGGAGGAAAATGCTCTGATCTCATCTCACCCTGTTGCTATTAATGGCAATGGTGATTTCTTACAGACTTTTAAAACCCAAGATCTTATCTCCTGCCCCAAGGAGTTCTGTGAGAAGGACAGGACAGGCCTCCTCCTCCTTTTTACATGGTTTTCCTATGGCTCACAGAAGCTGCCGGCCTAGGGTCCTGGTGGAGCTTGGAATAGGACTGGAATTTGGCCTGAAATTCCTAGGGCCCCCAAATTCTTAGAGCCAAAACAGGTATTGCTGTAAGCCAGTGGTTCTCAACCTTCCTAATGCTGTGAACCCCAACCATAAAATTATTTTGTTACTACTTCATAACTGTAATTTTGCTACTGTTACCTATCATAATGTAAATACCTGATATGCAGGATATCTGATACATGACCCCTGTGAAAGGGTCATTCGACCAAAAGGGGGTCGTGACTCCTGTGGGTTGATTGCACCTGAGTGATGCATCCCTACCCAATCCTCCCTTGTGGAGTGTGAGCCGCTGTAGTCATTTGCGTTGCTGTAGTGCCGGGCTTTGTCCCACCAAGGTGTATATGTCAGCAGTATGTGCTGCCTTGTGAGTCAGATATAACATTCGACCCCGAAAAACTAAACCAAGCCAACCAACCAACCAACCAACCAACCAACCAACCAAACCAAACCAACCAACCAACCAACCAAACAAAACCAACCAACCAACCAACCAACCAACCAACCAACCAACCAACCAAACCAAACCAACCAACCAACCAACCAACCAACCAACCAACCAAAAACCCTGTTAAAGGAATCTTTACATGGGACATTTTATTTTTTAAATCTCTTTCCATTAGTCGATCTGTTTATCCCTTGCAATTCAGTTTCAGCTCAGAAGAGCAGCTGTGTGCCCAGAGGGCTTTGGGACTTGAGCCTCTGAGAGATGAACTTAATTTGTTGTTGTGTGAGTGTGCTTTCCTTCTGTGGTTTTCTTAGACCTTCCTTTCAAGTGGAGTAGATGGTTCTGTAAAAGTCACACTGTCTTTTTGAAAAGGGTAACACTAGTTTTATGGGATGATCTCTCAAAAGATGACCTGCTAGTGGTCGAGCATGGTGCTCCAGGCTCCCACCTTGGATTCCTGCCTTGGCAGTCCAGGAGAGAGGCCTCTGAGGGCTGTGAATGAAGCGGTTGGGTTCTGTGGGCCCGTGGCTCTAGGTCATTATTCTGAGTCTAGGTCGCCATTTCTCCTGATGTTTAGGATTTAGGAGTAAAACTGGTGTGAGACTGGAATGCGGGAGAAAGATGGTAACTCCCTGCCTGCCAGTAAGTCACAGGGTCTCCAGGCCCTCTGTCTTTGTTGTGCTGTCTTAGGAGAGGTGTTCCAAGGGTCAAAAAGATAATGTCTGTGACAGTGCTTTGTACTTTTCATTCTGGAAAATTCCAAACCTGTTTGTGCTTTTGAAGCCTTTTTAGGTGCAATCGAGCCCCACACTGTGATGTCTGAACTGATTTAATGTCACTCTAGGCCGTGAGAACCATACCCTGCTGTGATTAGCCTTGTTTTGCAGGTAAGGAACAGGAGGCACAGCAAAGTTAGGCACCTTGCCTAAGGCCACAGAACACTTTGCAAACAATTATGAATTCATTTATTTTGACCTTTTTGAGACTGAGTGTCATCTGGCCCAGTATGGCCTCTAACTTGCTAAGAAGCTAAGGCGGGCCTTGATCCTCCTGCCTCTACTTCTCAAGTTCTGGGATCACAGGCATGGTCCACCACACCAGTCCTTCCATTTTATTTGTAATGGACACATAGTAATTATAGTTACATGTGGAGCAAGGTGACGTTGCAGCACGTGTGTCTAATAGTCAGACCTGCATGACCAGCTCATCTGTCACCATGGACGTACCATTTCTTTGTGTTGGGAACATTCAAAGCCCTCTGCTTGGCTGTTTTCAAATGCTAAGTTGACTGTTATCAACCCTAGTGTCACAGAACCCTCAAGTGGTAGTTCTGGGGCTCGGACCCAGGCTTCTGGCTCCAGTTGTCTCTACTACTGAAGCAGCCTCATCCTCACCTAAAATTCCTTCTTCGCTGATGCTCTAAGGCACAGCAGGCCCTTGAGCTCTGGGACCCTTTTGTTTCACTCAGCCTCCAGTCTCCTGTGTCCCCAAGGCCTGACCCCATAACTTGGCACACAGTAGGCACTGCTGAAAGGCTATGTGAGGGTTTTCCAGTATTGACAACTTACTGTTATTGAACAGAACTCATACGTGTCCGTGTCTTCATTTGACCCTTGCAGCTATGAGACAGGCAGTGTTTTCCTCCCTTTCATGGATAAGAAGATTAACCCCGAGCGTGGATTCATGGCTGGAACTCTGGCGTCTCTACTCCAGCACCATGCACCTTCACCCCGAACTTTGAGGCTGCCTGAAATCCTCTTTTCTCGTGCAGGTTATCAGAAGGAAGTACAGGAAGAAAGGGCTGTGGTCGTAGAGCAGTGGGGGTTGTAAGGAAGATGCATCCCGCTGACCACTGGAATAGTTGTGATGCCCGCCATAGGTCCCATCCCTGGAGGTCTGTGCGCCGTTGAAGGTCCGCCCCCACGGAATCCTGGTGTTTTTCCTCGGATGGTGGAAGCCTCGGTGACAGTTCACAGTTCACCTGTCCTGCACCTCTTTTCTTCCATCTCACGTGACTCTTTGGCTTCTTCTCTGGCATTCTGGTTTGCCTTCTCCCTTTCTGTGTTTCTCTGATGCCTTTTACTGTTTTTGAAGATCAGAATTTCATATTTTTCCTGTGCAAAAACCTCTGAGAATTGGCTCACTCTTTCTTAGTTATTAAGGAAGACCTACTGCGGGAAGGCTGGGAACAGATGAGGTGAAGAAGACAGGACGCATAGGCACAAGCTGATGCGAGTGCCAGGGTCCTGAGTGGACTAGTGGAGAGACCTCACGGCAGTGGACCCCCATCAGGCGAGGCCCATGTGTGAGGGGGGCTGCTGGCTGTGTCTGGAAACCTGGATTGGGGATGGTGCCTCATCTGACTGGAGGGAAGGGGTTCCCTGGGCCTCTGCTGACTGTGTAGACAATGTAGTTTTTGCCCACACTTGCTTTCTTTTGGGGACTCTGTGGTTTTAGTGTGAGCTGCCCCTAGTGATAACCCTGAACTCTGAGCCACTGCTGGGCACTGCTGGAATATCTTATATGTGCTGTCACAGCTCATTGCTGGAGAGACTTAGGTGTGTCCTGTGTGATTCCCCTGTGAGAAGATTCCAGAAGTTTGCTCCTGGTTTCCTGAGCATACCCGTACCTACCCTCTGCTGATTTTGCATTGAGTCTCTTCATTGTAAAGAAACTTAGGCTGGGTGAGAGTCTATGCTCACCAGGGGTGTCTGTGGATCATTGCCCTGGATGGTCTTAGGGACCCTGACAAAGACTGCCCCCTCAAGAACACCTGTTTGCACACATTGTCTGCTTGCTGGGATGTTATGCTCTCCTCTTCAGGGTGTCTTTACATTGTGTGTGTGTGTGTGTGTGTGTGTGTGTGTGTGTGTGTGTGTGTGTGTGTGTGTGTGTGATGTACAAAGAGCCATCTAATCTTGCATAGTTACAGTTATAGCTCAGGAACTGGTAGTGGGGAGATGAAGAGAAGAATGGAGGATGTCAAAGATGTTTCCAGGAGGAGAAAAGCTGCCATAAGTGGAGTCTCTGGAGGCAGGTGATGAAGGGATCAGTGCCAGGAAGGGAAGGCAGGAGGAAGCAGTTGGGGCAGAGATAGCTGTGGTCTGTGCCATGGGCCTGGCAGAGCCTGAGCCTGCAGCTATGTCTAGGACACTGTGTTCCCACCCATGGGTTGACCCACGGGCCAGCATGGCCCAGCTTTGACCCCTTCTTTACTCGGGACAGGAAATTGGTGGCTTTGCGAGAGTGTCACCCATGCTGGGGCCAGCATGGCTCTTCGGGCAGCACATCCTTCCTTGTGGAGGAATCTGGATGACACAGCCTTGCCAAGCACAGATAACAGTTACTTCTGGATGCTGTAGGGAAGTAGGGCTGGAATCTGCAGCCATGTGAGTGATGGTAGGAAGGGGCCCCTGGCGTGGAGCCTCGTTGTTCTGCGACTGTAGGAGGGAGAAGTCAGCAAGCAGAGAACAGGTCGGGTGTGGATCTTCTTCACTTAGGTATGTGTAATTATTTCTAAAGGCACAGAAAGGCTCCTGAGGAAAATTCAGCATGCTGCTCACCTTGGCTGTCTCTGAGGAGGTGGCGGGTTGAGATTATAGGGAAGGGACAGTTTCATTGTTGGTATGCTTTTTAATTTTTATTGCTGCTATAGTGTAATTTCATATTGATTCTTAAAGGTTATTTTCATTTGTGTTTTATTTTCACGTCTATGGGAGCTTTGCCTGTGGGTGTGTTGGTGCACCACTTGCATGCCTTGTGGCCTCACAGGCCAAGAGATGTCAGATCCTGGGAACTGGAGGTACAGGGAGTTGTGAAGCATCACATGGATGCTGGAATTGATCCTTGGTCCTCTGGAAGAGCAGCCAGTTCTCTTACCACTGAGCCATCTCTCCAGCCCTGGTGTTCATTACTTTTATGTTTGGTTAACATGTAATTAAGGGAATATTTGCTTTTGAGTATCTTCCAATTTGAGATCCTGAGAGGTGTTCATGGATGGCTTCCTTTCTGTATGGGCCTCAGTTTTCTCATCAGTAAATGGGGAATGAAGCACAGCACTGTCCCAGAATCGTGGTGAGCATGAGGAGGATGAAGCTGAGCCCAGCATGGCGAGTGCTAGCCCGGGTGATCATTTCAGCATTGTCAGAGGAACAGAACCCTGACTGGTCTTTGTGACTTCACACAGTGTGTCTGCAGTGTTTAATCTCGGGGGTCAACTTGACACATCTGGGAAGAGGGACCCCATGGCTTGTTTGTGAAGCATTTTCTGAATTGCTAATTGATGTGGGAGGGTCCAGCCCCCTGTGAGCCAGGTAGGCCTGGGGTGCATAAGAAAGGAGGCTGAGTGAGCCTCAGGGAGCAAGCCACTGAGCAGTGTTCCTCCATGGCCTCTGTTTCAGTGCTTGCCTTGAGCTCCTGCTCTGGCTCCCCTGATGATGGATTGTGATCTGTGACCTGAAATAGATTATTTCCCACCTAGGTTGCCTTTGGTCATGATGCTCGTCACAGCAACAAAAAGCCAACCAGGACAGCGTCCCTAGACTTGCTCTTGGAAGGGACTTGAATCTCATCTTGACAGTGTGATGGGGAAGGTGTTTGAAGCTTTGCCTTTGCTGCAGATTAGAGCCTCTTTTTGGCATGATGTCTTGGACAGTGTATTCAAGTCTCCATTCCTTGTGTCTGCAAAATGAGCTCAGTAGCACTTTTATATTCCTGTGGGGAATTCCAGGATGCGTGACTACATGAAATCTCACTGGACGTGACAGGGCAGACCAACACAGAGCCAGCAAGTGTCTGTCTGCTGAACAAAGGAATCGTCTGTCTTTGCAGGGAGCAAGTTGCTTCCTTCTCCCGGCTGTCATAGGAATGCAAGGCAGCTTTGTGGCATCCACTGCAGGCCTGGATCGCCTCTCCTGGCTTTGGCAGTTGTCATGTACTGCCGTCACAGCAGAGCCAAGTGTAGGCACAGCTTGCCTTGATTTACATTCTCGGGTGTGGGTGCTATTTATAAACAATTAAGAAAAGATGCAGAAGCCTGTTTATGGCAAGCTGGCAAAGTCAGCCAAATACGGAGAAATCTGTTAGTGCAGTCTGCTCCCGTGCAAGCACAAAGCACTTAAATAAACATGCACACTTGCCTGCATTTAAAGCTTCCTCTTAAAAAAAAAATGACATTCTGTCCTTGGCCAGATGGTTTACAGAGCCTTATCCGAAAAGGGCAGAAATATGCCTATCAGACATCTGAAATCCGAGCTGTCTTAAAACAGGAACTGTGATGTCTCCCCTACCTTTCAGGCTGTTTATGGGGAGTGCAAGAGGAAGGGGAGAAAGGTGTCTCCTTACAAAGACTTCAGGCATGATCATTCAGTGCCTTCCTTTTTTTTTTTTAAAAAAAGATATATTTATTTTTATTTTAAATTTTGTGTGTGTGTGTGTGTGTGTGTGTGTGTGTGTGTGTGTGTCTGCATGAGAGTGCAGATGCTTGTGAAGGTTGGAGGTGCCAGATCTCCCTTGGCGCTGGGGCTACAGGCAGTTATGACTGGCTGACTGTGGGTGCTAGGAACTGAATTCAGGTCTTCTGCAAGAGCAGTTCATGCAGTTAGCCACTGAGCTGTCTCTCCTGCTCCATCTTCCCCTTGGAGCCTCTGTTTTCATCCATGTCAGCATCCATCACAGCGACATGGCAGGGACTTCTTGCTGTGTATTTCTCTGTAGTCTTGACCGGCTCCTGTGTTTTGGTTGGTCTGTATCCTCAGATATTTCTCAGGCTGGGCAGTGGTGGTGCACACTTTTCACCCAGCCCTCAGTTTTAATCCCAGCCCTCAGGAGGCAGAGACAGACAAATTTCTGAGTTCGACACTAGCCTGGTCTAGAGAAACCCTGTCTTGAAAAATAAAACAAAAAACAAAAAACAAAAAAGAAAAGAAAAAAGGAAAAGATTTCTCACTATATAGCCACTGCCTGGCACAGAGAATACTTAATAACCATTGGTTGAATGATTTCGTGAATGGACTGAAAGAGGCTTGACCTTTCTTCTGTCCCTTCTTGGCAGGTGCTGTCATATGATCAGGGACTATAGTAAGTTGAGCCTCCCCCCTCAAGGTCACTCTGGGTGGCTGACTCTCCTCAGGTGCTTAGCAGCAAGGTGTGGCTCTAGCCTAGAGATCTAGAGAGAACACCCTCAGAGAGGAAGATGTGGGTCCCATGAGACATGATATGTGCATGGGAGTCACAGCCTGCAGTCATGGGTATAGCTGAAGTTTTCTTGTGTCCCAGCCTGCCGGCAGTGGGGACAAATCTCTCCCACTCGAGTCCCCCAAGTAAACACACAGAGACTTATATTACTTATAAACTGTATGGCCGTGGCAGGCTTCTTGCTATCTGTTTTTATATCTTAAATAAACCCGTTTTTTATAAATCTATACCTTGCCACGTGGCTCATGGCTTACCGGTATCATGCCTCTCTCATGCTTCTCCTCGTGGCGGCTGGCAGCATCTCCCTGCCTCAGCCTTCCACCTCCCAGAATTCTCCTCTCTCCTTGTCCTGCCTACACTATCCTTCCTGCCTGGCTACTGGCCAATCAGCGTTTTATTTATCAGTCAGTCATAGCAACACATGGGTGGAGGTCTCTGTACTCATAGAGTAGTGACAGCTAAGGCACAACTTGGCTGCGTGTCACCTGGGTGCAGTTCTACTCTGCTGTGCTGGGACTGAACCCAAGGCTGTGTGATGCTAAGCAGAGGTCCTGTCCCTGTTCCCTGAAGCTTCTCAGCCACTTGGCTTTTCCCCACACTTTCCTGTGTTATGAGCTCCTGTCCTTCCTCTGAATGTGTAGCAATGAGAGGACACTGTGCTGTGCACCACAGATTCGGAAAGGAAACCTGCCAGCTAGAAATGCCCATATGTCTTGGGTCTCAAGAAGGCAGCCATTTTCAAGGCCCTTTAACTCCACTTTTCTTGTACATTCTATTGACAAATAAAACACAGAGGGAGTTTTGGAAAAGACAGTTTTAGTAAAGGGGGGGAACCAACCCGGAATATTAGAGTTTCTGTTTATTCTTGGTCTAGAATCAAAGTACGTTAGGCTCCTGTTTAAGGTGCAACTTGAATCTATTAGTCACCATTGTGTGGGCCTTAGAACGACAGATGCAGCTCTAGCTCTGTCTCAAGACAGGGCACATTAATTTTAAATTTGCATGAGGGAGAAGCAGATGGTGTGGTGAGTAAGTGGTCAGATGCCTGGTCATTGATAGCTTTTTCCTTCCACACATCGCCCTGGGAGTTGGGACCAAGAGCCCGCTGAGAACTGATTATCATCCGTCCCCAACCAGCTGGGTTCTCTTTCATGCCTGGCTCAGAAAGATTGCTCTTTTTATAGGCAGTGAAGATGCATTGTCGATTTTCTTGGAATCATGAAAAATTTAATTATTCCACCCCAAATTCTAGAAGTAGAGCTGTCCAAAGATGATCCTCTATATTCTTTTTTTAAAAGTCATTTTCTTCTTTTTTTTTTTTTTTTTTTTTTTTTTTTGGTTTTTCGAGACAGGGTTTCTCTGTGTAGCTTTGCGCCTTTCCTGGAACTCACTTGGTAGTCCAGGCTGGCCTCGAACTCACAGAGATCTGCCTGGCTCTGCCTCCCGAGTGCTGGGATTAAAGGCGTGCGCCACCACCGCCCGGCCATTTTCTTCTTTTTAAGTAAGTTGAGGTCTTTCTTATGTTCAACTTAATAGTTTGTAAGTCTAAAAAGTGTGTGTGTGTGTGTGTGTGTGTGTGTGTGTGTGTGTGTGTGTGTGTATGTGTGTGTGTGTGTGTGTGTCCTGTAGAAGCCAGAGGAGTATCAGGTCCTGGAGCTACAGTTACAGGCAGTTATGAGCCACCTGATGTGGATGCTGGGAACCTAACTTGGGTCCTCTGCAAGAGCAGAAGGTGCTCTCAACCCGAGTCATGTCTCCACTCCCAGCCAGTGGTTTTTGATGGGAATGAGAGGGTGGGTTCCGCTGCAGCATCTCCAGGATGCTGGGATCTAAGAGGCTGGAGAATGATGGTGCCTGCAGAATTCTGAGCTTTGTGGACGTTAGTGTCTCTGTTTATGTGAAGAGTTCAGAATTTGCGTCTTTATCGGTGGAGCCTCTCTTAACTGAAGTTCTTGGGGCCAGAGTGCCTCAGATATAGCGTTTTGGTTTTGGATTTTGAAATACTTGCCTCGACTTCACTGGTCAAAGATTCCTCATGCAGAACTCCACAGTGGAGCTGCATGAAGTTAGAAAATTAGGAATTTGGGAGCATTTCAGATTTCGGAGTTCCAGCCTTCACTCCTCCAGCTGTATCTAGGAAAATGAGAGAACCTGGAGGAACATTCTTGCTCATCCAGTCTAGCCATCCAGGGGCTCACGGGGAGGGCATGTTTGGCATGCTGCCTGCCTAGGATGAGGCATCTCTCCCTGACCCCAGGGTCTGCCCTGGCTGGTGCTGTCTTCCTATTCCCTTCCTACCTCTTCCCTCACACCCACGTGGCATCACAATGCATGGCTCCAGAAGGGGCTTTTCCTGCAGCTCTGAGACTGTGGGATGACAGAGGGGGACATTTCGGGCGGTTGTACAAATGAGAGCTGGAAATAATGGTCCCAGTGACGGTCTAGTCAGAGTGTTCTGGTGGAAAGCATAGGCATGTGATACCGTTTAATTTAGAGAAGTTGGGGTGTAGCCGGCCCCTTAGCTTTATTAATTTTACTTGTCCATCTCCCTACTGGGCACACTCTGCCTGTTTCCTTGTTAGCTAGTACACCTTGTGAGCAGGCTTCCAGCACTCTTCCTCAGCAGTAGGCCTCAGACTGCATTCCTCTCAGAAACTATTCTTGGTATAAAGAGAATACTTTCACTATCAAGGGGGAGGGCACTGCTAAGGTCTGGGATGGACTCCCAGCAAAGGAGCCTGACAGCAGCAAGGCTTACGGCGGGCGAGCGGGCGGCAGGCAAAGCTGTTAACTGATGAAAGCAGAGTTGGGATCAGGCACGACTCCCCGAAGGCACTGGCGGTGTTCTCGGCTTTTGATGCAAGCTAGTCCATAGCCCTTCCTCTGCCTGCGACCCAGGCTTCTCCTGGCTGCTGTGCCACGTGCCCCTGCCATCCACTCCTTTGCTTCAGTGAATCCTTGCATCGGTGCCAGGTTATGGCAGCTGGGATGGAAACCACAGCTCCTGTCTTTCCCAGGTTTTCAGTTGTTCATAGGAGTTGGGCTCTGGTCCTTGTTGGTTGAAGGTCTTGTTTCAGAAGCCATTTGTTTGGGGGGTATGTACACTTAGTACTTTTCAGGCTGGCGTGGTTAGGGTCAAGTAAAGGGGCCAGTGGTGGTTAGTGACAGCTGTCTTCTTCATGTGGAGAGTGCCTCTGTGTTGCAGCCCTCACCCCCCCCCCCTCCAGCTGGTTCATTTTCCTGGAATCTGCACATTCCATCTTTCTTTGGTATCCTTGGCCATTTTAACACTCAGTTTCAGGCTCTGAAAAAGAATGAACATTTTGGAGAGGAAAAGACCATTTGCCAATAAACAATTGTCCTGGGGAAGCAGGGTGGGTGCATTCTGGATATGTGGCTGTTATCTCATGCTTCTCTCCGATTGCAGGTTTTCATGGCTTCAAGCCTGTCACCCACCCACCACTTGCTGCTGATACTCATTTTGCTAGACCCAGTTACCTTCTGCTTTTCTTAGATCCTGTGGGGTTCCAGAATGGTGAGCAGAAGCCACCACACACTTATCTGGGGTTTCAGAAGAGGCGGAGGCTCATTAGTTTGCAGGCCATTGATAAAGATGAGGTCTTGTGCTGTAGAATGAAGACCTTTTTGATGTCTGTCCTTCTTGGAAAAAGATAATTTTTGTCCCTATCCTTTCCCACCAGGAAAACTCCAGTTTGCTGTAGCGTTTCTGTGATAGATAATTGACTGGTAAAATGTCATCCCCGACTCAGACACTTGTTATCAGGTGGTACATGTGAGCCTATTGTAGTGTGACCGTGCTCAGCTCTGGAGTGACCCTCATGGGACTTCCGGTTCAGGGAAGGCATATATACACTCTGGGAAATTCCGTGAGTGCATCAGTAGTGAGCCTCCCAGGTGCAAATCTTGACTCATGCCTCCCAGGCCAGGGAGGTTCACATCTTCTCAGCATGCTCCACCCTCTATCCCAGCATCAAAGTACTCTAAATGTTTCCTGACAAGTCTCCATTTATGTGTATTTTATTGTTGTGAAATTGAGATTATGCAAAGGACAAACAGTGGGGGATATATCCTCCTTATATATCCTTAAAATGTGTGTGTATATCCTCATATTGCTAACACTGTCAAGCCCGGATCCTTTATGGAATTTCCTCAGCTCACAGTATTGGGGCTGAAAGTTGGTGATCAGGTGGCCTTGAATTCCCAGTAAATGGCATCATGGAAACATGTAGGATAACTTGGATGAGACAGGGAGCCAGGGAAAGACTATGGAGGAGCCAGAAATGACCTTCTTCTGGGCTCCACTTCATAAAGGTTTACTCAGCCATGCAGAGGACAGAGCTCCCAACACATGTACCCCTGTGGCCACCCTTGAACCTTACCGAAACTATAGAAGGTAAAGACTTCTTAGTGTTTCCTTTAAAAAAAAAGGATGGTCTGAATGGGGAGAGTCCTGGCCAAGAGAATAGGATGGTCATGAAGAGGGATGGTGGGTTCCCCCTTTTTTATTTTGAAATAATTCAGGCATTTGGAAAAGGTCTCGAAAGGAGTACAGAGGGTTTTTGTTTGCCCTTCACCCGGGGTCCCCAAACATGGCCCTTTCTCTGTGTGTGTGTTTTCTTAGGTGTTTGAGTGTGAAGCCAGAGTGCAGAGGTGGGAGGAAAAGAGGACATTTGTGAGAATGACCTGAGTGGAGCGGGGAGGGAGGGAGGGACAGAAAGAGAGGGAGGGAGGAAGAACGGTGGGCTAGCTTAGGGCAGTGTGAGGGAGCAGATGTGACTGCATTTGGAAGGAGAGCCTAGTGAGACTTGTCTCTGGGCTGGGTGATAGGTAGATAATGGCCAGAGCTGCCCTAGCTCTGCTTTGTCTCTGTGAAGTTAGGCCCCAGTCACTGTCCGACTTCCTGCTCTGAGTAACCAGGCAGAATCTTGCTTGAAAGCCCTGTTTTCCCTCTAGTTCCTAAGCCCTTGGAGGCCTGATTTCTGTAATGCTTTCTCACTGCCCCAGGCTGCCCAGGGTGTCTCGCACCTGTGATTAGTCATTGCCACAGCATTCCACAGTGGTTGTGTCTGAGTTCTCCACAGAAGGCCCTTGGAAATGGGAGCTGGAATCCAGGGCAGGGGTCTAAACTGAGTCAAACATCTGGGAAGAACCATGTGTAGGTGGTATTGAACGCGCGTGCGTGCGTGCGTGTGTGTGTGTGTGTGTGTGTGTGTGTGTTGCATCTGTATTTGTAATTTGTATAAAATTCCTGATGTTCCTAAAACTGTCAAGCCTGGATACATTGTGAAGTTTCCTTACTGTCTTATGAAGTGGTGCTGTCTTCTCATCACAATTCATTCCTGTTAAAAAGGAGCCACGTGTTTGGAGGAGCAGCTCCCTTGTAAAGCTCACGGGAGACTAATGTGGGTTCTGAGGGGTGGCAAGAGCCATGGTGTGGTGAACACTGACTGGCGGCCATGGAGGGGGAATGCAGGCTGCATATTACCTGTCTTTAATCTTTCCACCTGCTCTTTGCGTGGAGAGGAACCCATGATAAACTTCTTTGGTGTAGAAGAAGATCATACCAGTAATGAAAGCGGCAGTTGCCAGGATTTGCTGAAGATCTATTCTGTGTCCAAGACTGTGTCAAGCTCTACACATAGGACATTTAACAAAATAACATCTTAGCCAAGCCTCTGGCCACCCCAGCTTTACAGAGTACGGTCAAGGCTACATCCAAAGAGTTGTAAGCAGAACTTCCAGAGCCGGGGTTTCACATCCCAGAGGAACCTGGCTCTCACCCATCCTGTGAGTGCAGCTGTTCCAGTCCCTGAAGCGCAGCCCATGAGACAAGCCTCACCTCTAATTTGCTTCCATTAACACCCTGGCATATGTTACCCAGAACGAGGTGCCCACCGCCCTGCCTCCTGTTCCCACATGCTCAGGGGGGAAAACCATCTGCTTGGGGATCCAGGAGGAGAGACAGATGCCAGCTTTCAGCCTCCACTCCCTCGAGAGCCTTGGCCCTTCCTCCTTGGAGCTTTAAGGCTGTCTCACGCCTGCTGTTGGGAGCCCCAGGCTTTTCCTTCTAGCTGTCAGAAGAGACTCAATGACACAGTCCCTGGCCCCAGCACCTTCTGATGACCGGATGAGAGGAGCCAGCAGGGTATAGAAGCTCCGCTGCAGGCTCTGGGACAGCTGTACTGCAGGGGCCAGTGAGAGCGGTTCCGAGACTCCTGAGGATGGACTTCCTGTAAAGGCCTTACTTCCTGTAAAGGGCAGCTCTTTGAGAAAGCCACCACATGCACTGGTGGGGCTTCCCAGGGCCTCTCGGGCCTGTAGTTCTCTTGGCTTCCGTGTTACCTTCCCAGGGCTTTCCGCCATGTTAGAATAGTGTGCTTTACCTTGGCTTTCAGGCCTTCCTTTTTGGAGTTTATGTCCATGAACCCAGAGCAGATGCAGGGGAGCTTTGGTGTGTAGGCTCTTTTCCTGGTTTGCAAACGACCTAGCCATCCTGAGGCTGGTGGAATATTCTGATGGGTGGTTGTAGAATGGAGAGGGAGGTGGCACTCTGAAGGTCCCTTATCTCCTACAGCAGGTCTGCCCTACTCAGGGGTCATGCTGCCTGTGACTTTGCCTTGGCTTTCCTACAATGGAAGTGTGATTGAGCCGGCACAGGGCTTGGGAGGCAGCTGGTGTTTTCCCAACATGATCCAAAGTCATTTTCCGGATAGAAAAGGGATGCCAGGCCCATTGTGTTCCTCGTCCCTGTCCCTACAGGGATATAGAGTATGAGTAGCCCTTTATCTATTGCTGGCCCTTGCACCCTTAAATACACCTCAGACTGTTGTGGAACAATGCAAAGAGGTGTGAACTCATCAGATATACCAGAGAAAACCCATGTGTCCTGCCACCTCCTGTGGTGTGGCTGGCAGGTCTTGTGACCCCTTGACACATTTGTTTTCTTGTGTTATGGAAAGTGTCTGTGACATAATGCGGAGGCCTTCCTGGATTATGATTGTGCCTTCTCTCCTGCCAACTAGGGAGTACTGTGGACCCTCCCCCACCTTCTCCTTGACTGGAAGGCTGGCTGGGGTAGGTGCAGGAAATGTGGCAGGAAACAGTCTAGGGAGTTTCAGGCGACAGAGGCTTGCTTAGCAGGAAGCCTGTTGTCTCAGGATTCTGGAAGATTCTGCTTCCACTGTATCCCTCACATCCTATGTTGTAGTTTTTGTAAATTGTATTTTTATTTATTTTATGTGCATGTGAGCGGCAGGGGTGTGTGTACTGCATATGTATGTGGAGTACAGGACAATTTGCAGGAGTTAGTTTTCTCCCTCCACATTTGGGTCCTGGGGATGGAACTTAGGTCATTAAGCTTGGTAACAGATGCCTACACTCACTGAACCATCTCGACAGTCCCCAAAGTTGTAGTTTTGAGAATTTAATTAGATTAGGCTTTTTATTTAATAAAGCAGCGGCAAGTCACATGATCATGTTGGAACTGGCTAGCTGTCTGGAGGTCCTCATGGCTCTGGATGTCTCCCTTGGAGATGGCAGAAGGTCTGTGGAAACTGCCAGCCAACGTCCCTCCTGCATAGAGCCTGCTGTCCCTGTGGTCAGGTGGTGCCAGCTGTAGTGTGGGCTTTGTACAGGGGCTGTGTGTGGCACAGGCTCGCAGGGTACATGATTGCTCATTTCTTTCTCCTGAGTGGCTTTCAGTGCGATTGTTCCTCTGTTTAGTGATGGTGCCAGGGCCATTGTGCCCATGTGCCCTGTCACTGCAGGAATATAGAGTGTGAGTAACTCATTATGCCAGGGTGTTGAACCTTGTGCCCTTGAACCTGCCTTTCATCTCTAGGCTTTAGTGTCTGCTTGGTTACAACCATAGTGTGGTGCATAGGACACCTCCTGCTTGTCCCTGTGACTTAGAAGCTTGTCACTGTGAAGGAAGCGAGTCAATGGGATTCGAGAGGACCACAAAGGATGTAATACTCTAGCACCTGACCTCTGTACCATTCAGCATGCCCGGGGCTAGGCAGTTCTTCCTCTCTCCAAATGCTGCGCCCTGTGGGCCAACGCTTCGTGCATTCCTGACCGTCTCTCTGACCTGGCCAGCTGTATTTCATCAGGATCTTGGAATCCTTGGATGAAGACAGGACTGGTTTGACCTGATGACTCCTGTTCTTTCGATCTGTGTGAGCTGTTCCTCTCTCTAAACTTCATTTTCCTCACCAACCAGATGAGAAAGTCCTCTGACTGTTGTTTTATTTGGCTCCATGCTTTCCTTTGTGTTTGAGTGTGTTTTCTCAGTCCCTCTGCTTGGAAGAACCCCATTTCTGAGTGCCAGGCCCTGAGCGGTGGTGAGGAGGGGCCCTTGCTTCCCTGATGCCTGTGGCAGAACCTGCCTGCCTTCCTCCTGTGGGAAGCCAACCAAGTAATCTCCCTATCCCTGCTTCTAATCCTTTTATTGCTGCCAGCCAGTAGTCTTTTCCTAAAATTATATTTATGCAGATCTAATTTTATCAGATAAAATAGTGTTTCCTGTTTAACCTGGTTACCTTGACCTGTTGAGTTTCTCCAGATCTTTGCTACTGTGACTCACAGAGCCTCAATCTGTGAGTTCAGAACTCATCTCCAGCCCTGGAGTCACCTGACCAAACTCCCTGCACCCTGATCTGGAGCAGCCCTGATCGGCTCTGTGGCCAGGCGCAGTGGCTGCCTCTAGGATTTTGTTTGCTGGGATTTCATTTTATGGATGGGTGTTCTCTACGTGTAGCTCTCTTGGTAGATTTACCTGGGCTTGTTCACTTTATTTATTTATTTATTTATTTATTTATTTATTTATTTATTTATTTATTTATTTATTTATTTATTTATTCATTCATTCATTCATTCATTCATTAATTTAGTTAGTTAGTTAGTTAGTTAGTTAGTTAGTTAGTTAGTGTTTTTTTGAGACAGAGTTTCTCTCTGTAGCCTTGGCTGTTCTAGAACTCACTCGGGAGACCAGGCTGGCCTTGAACTCACAGAGATCTGCCTGCCTCTGCCTCTGCCAAGTGCTGGGAATAAATAAATGCACCACCACTGCCTGGCTTATTCACCTGAGTTTATTTCTTTTTATTGCTGAGGGTAATTTTGGACTGAACACAGTGTAGCATATTTAGGCCTGGCCTTGGGCCTTGTTAATGGTACTTTAGGTTAGGCTTGGTTTGGGTTGTTTTGAATAAAGTTGCCATCATTCTGGTGTGGATGTGTGCAGTTATGTGTCTTGTGTGAATCCCTGGGCACGAGTTCCTGGGCACATGGTGGGGACATCTTTAACCTTAGGATGCTATCACACTGTCCTCTGAGGGTTAGGAGTGGAATAAGGCTCCCTGTCCTCTCCCACTGGGGAAATGTATTTCTGTCATTTAATCTTTAGTTGGATGGTAAATGTAGGAATGCCATGGTGGTTTGGTTTGTGCATCTGTGACGAGGGACTGCAGCGCCTTCCTACACATTCAGTGGCCATTTGCAACTTTCATGGAAAAATGTCATAACTCCTTGGCTTACTCATTACCGGGCTGTTTGCCTTTGTATGTTCTTGGTGTTCAGTGTAGTGGCAGAAACACTTTGTCAGACACATCTGTTCTATGTAGTCTCTCGGTTTAAAAAAAATAATCTTTTTCAAAAGTTCTGGTTTTTAAACATATATTGATACTTTTGGTGTTCTTGAAATCTGAGGCTACCCTAAAATTCTAAATGTTTTCTCCTAGGTCCTTTGTTTCCCTCTTTAGTCTTTGCTGAGTTTATATTTTATGTGCTCAGGTGTGAGAGTTTGTGGAGGCTTTGTTATGATTGACAGGGTTCACTAGAAGAGATCTGGATTCCCTGACATGCTACAGTCCACACTGCCTGTTTCCTCTAGCTTGTCTGTCAGGGAATCTGTGCCGTGAGGTTGTAACTGATGCTCTCCCCATCTTGCCTAGGTTCACTGCCTAGTCTGTTATGTTCTTTCTTTGCTGATACTCGAAAGATGGGGGGGCTCAGGACCCCTGGCTAGTTACCATACCAGATTAGATGAGACCTGACCTCATTTAAGCTGTGGGAGAGAGGCTACCAGAGATCCTTGACTGATCTGAGTGATTTGATTTGAAGCTCTTGGTGCACTTAGGAGACTCATAGTATAAACACTTTATGATAAATAACTTGATTCTTATGATCAAAAACTTTGTTTTTGGAAATTCAAAAATTTTTCATTAAAGCAAAGTTTTCCTGAAATTAATAACTTTTTTAATGCATGGGGATAAATAGTATAACAATAAATCCAATCGTAATAGTGCTAGCCAAAGATGACACAGGCCATTCTGTATCTAAGAAGCTGGGAAGCTGGAGTGTTGCCAGACAGGGTACGCGCAAGCTGATATCCCCAGCAACTGTGCAGAATGGAGCCATACCCCTTGAAGTAGGGTAGCCAGCCTGCTTGGCACAGCCCCTCATCAACAGTCCCCGCATATGACCACCATCCCATTTCTGTCTCAGTTGGTTCTGTTTTTGTTTGAATATTTTGCAACACTATGTAGGTGGCTTTTTTCAAACTTGATTCATTTACCTTAGGTAATTACAGAAAAAAAGAAAAGAAAAGAAAAAAAGAGATCAAGATCAAAAGGCCTTGAAAAAACTGACAGAGAACTGTTGGCTAGATGCTTATTGTTTTGTTTTTATGGTGCTAGGTGTTGAACCCAGGGCCTCCAGCATGCAAGACAAAGCCCTCTGCCACTGATCTGTAGCCTGGCCTACTTGATTTTTCATAGTAATCACAGTTATGGCTCTGTGTGTGCATGTGTGTGTGCATATGTGTGTGTGTGTGTGTGTGTGTGTGTGTGTGTGTGTGTGTGTGTGTGTGTGGGCTGCTTGCTTGTTTCTTCACTTGAGTGAAGAAACTGCTGTGGAGATGGCCTAGTGGTTAAAGCGCCTGCCCCACAGATGTGAGGACCTGAGTTTGGATCCCTAGAATCCATGTAAAGTCTGGATGAGTGTGGCAGCCACCTTTAATTCTAACCTGGGAAGGTAGAGCAGGGGTTCCCAGAGTAAAATGCTAGTGAGACTAGCTGTTAAGTAAGATCCTGATTTGATTGACAGACCCTGCCTCAATGAATAAGGCAGAAGCGAGATTAAGGATGAGACTGGACATCAACCTCCATAAACCCAGACATGTGTGCCCACATACATGCAAACATGCACACACATGAAAATGGAAAAAAGAAAAAGCAGCATAACACCCCTCCCTCTGTCCTTACACTATCAGTAGTCATCTCTTCCCTCATCTGACTGTGCCTATTCGAGTTCCAACTTTTCACCATCGCTGCTCAGCTTCATGAATTATCCATGTTGGGAAGAAAATCTATTTGTAGGAGCATGGTTATGGTTCTGGGTATCATCCTTATTCTCAAATTATCTTTTCAAAATGGAGAGAAATCAAGACCACTTTTTCTAAAATCCTTTACCATGCTTGTTCCTGGTGGTTACAGTTCCCTGTGTTGTGTGTGGCTCTCGATTGTGGAAGCACAGATGCCCAGGATTGGATCTTGCTGGTCTTTAAATTTTGAATACAACCTTGTGAGCATAGTGTTAGACAACTAGTTAATTAAATTGAAGTGAATTCAACTGGACAGATGTGGGGGGTAGAATACCATGCTTCCTGTGTAATGTCTGCACTCCACTGAGTGACTTGTGAGCTTCATATGACTCTTCATATGAATAAGAAAGTCTTGCCCTGTGGTACTCTGAGGTGACTTGCACTATGGTGATCACATCCAGATCCTGACTGCCTTAGCTTTCAACAAACCAATGGAAGGGTATTTTCTCTTAGGACTTCCTTGAATTAATCCAATTTGAAGTATCATAATACTTCCTGGAAAGGATGGGTTCTGGGGATTTTCACACCTTGGGAACTTCTCCTGACCTGGATCTAAGGCACTTGGCAAGGATGATACCCAGAATCATAACCATGCTCCTACAAATAGACTTTCTTCCCAACATGGATGAATATTCCTAAGACTCTCGCAGCATCTGTCCGAGACTCAGCAAATTGTGGCGGGTTCTGTTCACACAGGAGCTAAGGACAGCTTCAGGTTACATTCTCACCAGTGTCTGGGCTGAGGATCTGATTTATAGTCCCCAGGATCTTTCCAGGAGCATGGCTGGGCAGCTGGCTGTTCAGATTCCGACATCACAGATTAGAAAACTGAAAAGAAGAATTGTAGTGACTCTCATCCACAGTCACCCAGACACTCAGACGATGGCCATCTCGATTATTAAAGACCATCAGATGCTGTCCTCTGGCTGAGGGGAACTAAAAGCTCAGCTGCTGCTTCTGGGAGCTCGAGGCCAACCTAGAAGCAGCTTCCTTAGATTATCTGCCGAGGCCTGGGGAAATGTTTGGAAGAAGCTGCTGGAGGAGACTGAACTGTAACCCTATAAGGGAAAATATGCATGGCCATACTCGGGTGGTGGCTGCTTCCCTTCCCTGCCACTGGAGTGCTGGGTCCCTTCAGCACATGCCTGAGAACATGCTCCAGCAGATGAGGCCCTGCCAGGTGTGGTAACCGCCCAAGAAAAGGGCCGTGTCCCAGTTGGCCTCCCGCCATGCTTCTCTTCAGTTCTAAAGATGTCACAGAAGACACAGTTGCTATTCAGGGACAGCATTTTTTTTCCCTCTGCAATTTTCTCTTTAAGACACAGCTCAGGGATCCTGCCTGTTAAGGAGACTAGAAATTCACCAGTGAATTGACTTAGCGCACAGAGCAGGTACCCAGCAGGTGTCATGCTAGACATTCCTGCTGAGAGACACACGAGGTGGTTCCTTGGCTGCAAATTGCCTCCTGCCTGGGGGAAGAGACAGACTGTGAGCCTTGGGTGCAGTGTCAAGTAGCATGGAATGAGGGTATTTCGGGGGAATTTTTTGTGGGGAGGTTAGCAGTTCTTATGTCCTTGACCCCAGTCTGTGTTCAGTGACTACATTCCATCCAGCCTAGGGTGCTGGGTTTCAGGGCTGGAGTGTCTGACAAAGGCAGGGCTCCCTGCACAGAGTTCCTCCTCAGCCTGTGCCGCAGGCCAGTCACCTGCTGTTTTTAATCTCATTTCTGCCACCTGTTTCAAAGAGGATAAGATCATGAGGGGCCCATGAGGAAAGAGCTTGAAAAATGCTCAGGTTTTAGGAGGCCACTAGTTAATGTGGGTGCAGTCCTCTGGCCAGGGTCCAGCAGGAAGAGTGGACTGCATCCTTGAGCAAGGCTTTCAGTCCTCTAAGGGAAACACTTTCAACTGAAGAATTAATTGCTCAGATCAGATTGGCCCTTGACTGTGTCCATGAGGCATTTCCTTAACTGCTAATTGAGGTGGGAGGCCCAGCCCACCATGGGCAGTGCCATTCCCAGGTAGGGCTATGTGAGCAAGGTGGGAGTTGCCATAGCTAGGCGGGTGAGCCTGGGCCGTATAAGAAAGGTAGCTGAGTAAGCCAGGGAGAGCGAGCCAGTAAGCAGTGTTCCTCCATGGTCTCTGCCTCAGTTCTGGCCTTGGCTTCCCTTGGTGAGGGACTGGAAGGCATAAAATGAAATAAATCCTTTCCTCCCAAGATGCTTTCCGTTATGGTGTTTATCACAACAGTAGAAAGCAAGCCGGGGCTGGCGAATTGGACATCTTTCCAATAGACTCTGTCTTGAAGAAGGATTTGCAAAGTGCTGAGCAAAGCTCAGCTGGAGGGTTGGTCTTAAAGGACGTGACTGTGGGGCTAAACCTTCGGTGTTGTGGTGATAGAGTTCTTTGTTATCTCAGAAGAGTTCATGTCTCTTAGGCAGAGAGCAGAATTCAGTATGAAGGGAGGGCTGGAAGGCCTACTCCCCAGTCTGCCTGCTGCAACTCCTGGTTGGGCTCCTGTTTTTACCTGAGTGCCTTTCGCCAGGACTCTCTCCTCCCATCTCCAGATGGTGAGTCAGTGCCTGTCATCTCAGGGCTGAAGCAGGGGCTCCAGCAAGCACGGGCACACTCATTCCCTTGGCCCCCAGAACCATGGCCTCTCCTAGTGAGCCAGGCAGGCCATGTGCTCAGGTGCTCGTCAGTGTTTAGCAGTGTTAGCCCAGGAGTTACCCGAATCGCTCACCCTTCTCACTGTCAGGCACAGGTGGCTTCTCCAGGTCACAGTGCGATTCTTGCTTCAGCCCCCTGACTCTTCCAGTCCTGTTCGTCTCCCTTTGCCACGAGACCTGACTGTTGTCCCCACTCCCTGGTGTCTTACAGATGACCCAGACATACCAAGTAGTTACTGAGAACTGAACAAGATGCCACGTGCCCTCACAGGGACTTGGGTAGGCACAGTTTGCCTTTCCTGTGAGAGCTATCAGTGAATGTCCTATCCATTCCTCAGTGACATTCCAGTGCTTTCTGTGTGGACTGCGCTTTAGGTTCTAGAGGTGAGCAAAGAACAAACTGGCTCTCCCCAGCCGACGAGGCTTTGCCCACTGTGCTGTGCCACTGGTCCATAGCTAAGAGTTTGGAGATATTTGTTAATGTATTAAACCCCAGTCAGCATCACATAGTAACACGTATGAGATAGGTTTAGGGAAAATGTCTCCATTTGCCAGAACAAGACAAGTAGAGACATTGCTCACTGCTTTTGCTGGTCTGCTTGACATCGGGCTCAGTGGAAGGCAGCTGAGTTCTCATCTACATCCAGACTGAGGGGAGGATGCCTTTAAGGTGGAAGTGCCCTGGATTGGCTAGATAGCCAGGAAAGAGGGTTTTCAGTGGCCTCCACAGGAAATGGTGACCGCTCTCTTTGCACTAGAAGCTTGGTGACTGTATTGCTGTTGCTGTCTGGCTCTGGTTGACAGGAGACACTGTCAGGTCATTTGGCATTTCAGGTGGTCCGTTGCCCACACTTGCTGTACAGTACCTGAGCTGCACGGATCTTTCACTGTGGACAGGTGACATTGTGTGGCACCCAGATGTAGTGTTTCTCAGAATCCCTCTGACCTGGTTAGAAAAGCAGTCTCGCCGGGTGGTGGTGGCGCACGCCTTTAATCCCAGCACTCGGGAGGCAGAGCCAGGCGGATCTCTGTGAGTTCGAGGCCAGCCTGGACTACCAAGTGAGTTCCAGGAAAGGCGCAAAGCTACACAGAGAAACCCTGTCTCGAAAAACCAAAAAAAAAAAAAAAAAGAAAAAAGAAAAAAAAGAAAAGCAGTCTCGGGGGCTGTTGCGTTCACAGTGTCTGACACAGACTCCAAAATTCTTAATGGAGCCTCAAAAAGGTCATTGAAAAAAAAAAAACCCATCAGTTGTTTCTTTAGAAGTAATGAGTGCAGTTATCTTGTTTCTGAGATGTGTCTGGAAAGTGCTGAATGGGTAGGCCTGGGGTGTGGCTCAGTGCATACAGGAGCTTGAGAAAAAAAAGAACATGTGAATGAATGAATAGTTGTAGCAGGCCTGTTATCATTCAAGTTAGGTGACGACACAGGGGGCTCCAGCCACCTGCAGAGGGGCTTCCTGAGCTACAGCAGGGAAAGGGCCAGTCCCAAGGGTTGAGACTTGATACAAGCAATGGTTTTTACTACCTGAGTAGTGTCAAGAATGTTTCAAGGGCACTCTTCAGGGAGAGTGGTTCTCAGGTGTGAAGAACACCATGCCACTCATGAGGCTAGGTGCCAGTCCTTGAGGCTAGGTGCCAGCATTTGAAGCTTAGTGTCAGTACTTGAGGCTAGGTGCCAGTGCTTGAGGCTCGGTGCTAGTACTTGAAGCTTAGTGTCAGTACTTGAGGCTAGGTGCCAGTATTTGAAATTTAGTGTCAGTACTTGAGGCTAGGTGCCAGTGCTTTAGGCTAGGTGCCAGCATTTGAAGTTTAGTGTCAGTACTTGAGGCTAGGTTCCAGTGCTTGAGGCTAGGTGCTAGTACTTGAAGCTTTGGGCCAGTGCTTAAGGCTAGGTGCCAGTTCTTGAAGCTTTGTGCCAGCACTCGAGGCTAGGTGCCAGTGCTTGACATGTGTGTATGCATGCAGTTCACCCTTGTATTTATCTGTCCCGTCACTGCAGCATTAGGAAGACAGGGTCTCACTGTTGTGAAACTGTTGTGGACCTGCCAACCCTGCAAAGGGTTTTGGACAGCCCTAAAGCGCACATAATCAGTTAAAAGTTGCTGATACAACCCTGCATTCCAGTCTTGTGCAAAATGTCAATGTCTGCCATCATTTTAGTGCGAAGGACATGGGGGGAGGGAGTCACCAGTCGAACTTGAACTTTCGCTGCCCTGACACCTGGTATCCTTGCTGCAGTGTGTATAGCATCCCTGTTGTCCTGGTGATGGAGGCGGCTCAGAAGAGCAAGTTGGGGCTGTGTTTTGTAACCTGTGTGCTGATGGCTATTTGAAACTGATGTTTTGAACTCTGATCTTTTTCTGGACACTGAAATTCAGCATCACACACTGACATGGAATAACGTCTACTCTGCGGCTACTCCATTGTTGACTTTGGCTCTGGCTCTTCTCCAGTTGAGCTTTGCTGCCTTGAAGTGAGGGTGAAGGAGTCATGAGTGTGTGGGGAGGATCATGAGGCTGTAGTGTGTCTGGCTTAGCAAGCTCACTGTATAAGAATGTAGAATACTTAAATCATCCGGTGATCAGATTGAATGTGAGCCATTGGGGAGAAACTCACACTCCATATGACACCTGCAAACCCTCAGCCTAATGGGCCCCTTCCTCCTCTCTCCTTTCTTTCCAGCAATGGAAGAGTTAATAGTTGAACTTCGTCTCTTCCTGGAGCTCCTGGACCATGAGTACCTCACATCAACTGTCAGAGAGAAAAAGGCAGTGCTCACCAACATCCTGCTGCGAATGCAGTCATCCAAGGGTGAGTCTCATAGGCCACTGGGCATCTTGGTCCAGATTCCTAGGCTTCCGAACCCTCTTTAGTTCTACCGTATTTCTAAACTGTATTCATTTGTTCTCTTCCAATATATCCTCTGACACTATCCCCTTCATGAATTCTTCCTGCAGCTCCTCTCTCTCCTCTTCCTCGATGTCTGGTCTGGTCTTAGGTAGACCCTTCACAGTTAAGTGGAAAAGCATGATGCCCCCCCTTGCGAGATTGCTGTAAAGGATCAGAGAGAATAAATATTTGCACTCTTCTCTAGAAGACTCAGGAAAGGCGACCGCTGGTGTCCTCCTCCTCACGCGCATCTGTGGTTTTGGTTAATCCTTACAGGCTTTGAAGTGAAGGACCATGCTCAGAAGGCAGAGGCCAACAGCCTGCCGGCACCCCCTCAGATGCCTCTGCCTGAGATCCCTCAGCCATGGCTGGTGAGTTGACATCTACCCACCATCCACACTGCCCCTGCAGGCCTGGGCTCATGTGGCTGTCAGGCCTGTGATGGAAGCCAGAAGGTAAAAGGCTTCTCTGTGCCTGAGGTGCTCCTGGGAGTGTGTCCCAGGGGCCCCGCAGCTGTTGATAACAGAAGGAGCTATGTTTCTCTGTAGAGTCCTGGAAACACAGGTTCTTAGAAATCTGTTGAGACAGATGTAGAGGGATCAGAAGATGCAACAGGCAGAATTATGTCTGCAGAGCCCGAAGATGCCACCCTCTTTCTGCATGACCTCTGACCTTCACTGCTGTATTCCAGGCTGAAATCTTGGTTTTTTCCCCAAGAAAGAAAAATGTGCACGTTCCAGAAATGTACACTTCAGTTGAGTTTATGTATTTCAAATGGGTTCAGGATTCTTTTTTTGCATATATTTCCAAACTAGGGATGCCCTTATATGCCATTGCCATCTCCCTTCAGCTCTTTCTGTGTCTTTATATTCTGCAGCTTGCTTAATCAGAGGAATTTGACTTTCATGCAAACGATGGCAAAGTGATCACTTGGCTGCTTCTTTCTACATTTGCTGTGTCAGATGTAGGGTCATTGTATTGGTGGTGGTGGTGGCTGGGGGTTGTATTGCCCTGGCTGTCCTGAAACCCTATAGACCAGGCTGGCCTTGAATTTACAGAGATCTACCTGTCTCTGCCACCTGAGTGCTGGGATTAAAGTTCTAGCTAGGTCATGTATTTTTTCTGCTGGGGTCTGAACCAGAAGAGGCAGGATTCCGTCTTGTCTGTCTCCACAGCTGTATTTGTTCCCCATGCTGTGGCCCCTTGGCCATGGTGCCCCTTGCACAGTGCTGCACCTTTCTCTGGCTTTACTTTCTTCTGTTTGGACAGACATCTGAATAGCTTAATTTATGACTGGGTAGAGTGAGATGACAACGGCAATATGAATACTAATAAACAGTAATTATAACAACGTGCTGTGGTAAAGGGATTTAAAACTTAGTGGTTATTTATAGAACTTTATACATAATGCTTTTCCTTGACTATAGACAACTAGGACTGAAGAATGTGGTAACCACAGACAGGGGACAGCTGTTAGTATATATAATCCTCTTGGTGAGGCTTTTAAAAACTCTAGAACACTTGGTAGCAGCAGTTCTCAACCTGTGTGTTGTTCAACCCCCAAAGGGACAACCCTTACACAGGGGTCACCTAAGACAATTGGAAAACACAGATAATTTACATTATGAGTAATAACAGTAGCAAAATTACAGTTAGGAAGTAGCAATGAAAATAATTTTATGGTTGGGGGTCACCACAACCTGAGGAACTGTATTAAAGGGTCGAGGCATTAGAAAGGTTGAGAACCACTGCTTTTTAGCATTCAAGGAGTGTAGCTACCAATTTTTTGGAAGAGGTTTTTGAGGATGTGTGTGATTTACTGGAGGTTACTTGATAATCAGGAAAGTAGAAATTGTTCTCTGGCATGGCCCATAGGTGGGAGGAGCCTGTCGGGCTTGGACCTGTTCCCTGAATGGGAAATGTGCCACGGAAAGGGTGGGGCTTAGAGGACAACTTGCAGGAGTCAGTTTATTCCTTCCAGGATGTGGGCTCTAACTCAGGTCATCAGCCTTGAGGACATTGTCTTTACCTTCAGAGCTGCCTTGTTAGACCATACACTTATTTTTAATTATTGCTTTCTTTTCCTTTCCTGTGGTAGGAGCTTTACATGATCTGTTATTATTATTATCATCATTATTAATTATTGTATCATTTACTATTTTTAGCTACATGAAATCATATTCCAAAAGTATTTCATTTAATAATGTCAGTACTTTTTACTGGTAAATTGTGTTTCCAAATTATGAGCTGGATGGAAAACAGTGGCCCATTATTTCCTGCTTTAAATGTTTTGCTCTAGGCTTGTCTTGAACCCGTGGCACTCTGCGGCAGGCCAACATGCCATACCTTCTATCCCACCATCACATGTTGTGTCTTGGGAGCATCTTAGGATGGAGGGGGAGAAATGCACACCTAGACGCAGGCAGGAGAGTAGTGGTGGCTGTAGGGACTTTGTGGCTCCTGCTATGAAGCCTCCAGCTGGTCTGCCCTGGACTACATATCCTGCGGGCCACCTGGAGGGACAGAGAAGTCCTCTGGATGCCAGTTTCAGAACAACCATTCTCACTGATGGGTCAGCATTTTGTGCTGTTGCATTCCTGAGGTCTTCCCCTCCAATCCAGTTCACCCAGTGACTGATTGGTCGGTAATTTAGAGAAGAGCCTGCCAGCCATGAACGTTTAGCATTGTGTGACCACCCATCTGGTCATTTTTCAGAAGGACTAGATGATATCTATGTCAACCCACGACATTCAGTGTTTGGCTAAGACACTCTAGGACATTTTTATGAGGGTTTTTGGAGGGTACTTGGAGATAGGTCCCTGTCTGTAGCCCAGAATTAGTTGGGATTCACTGTATATGCTAACTTGGACTGGAATTTGTAAACCTCCTGCTTCCACTTCCCAGTGCTGGGATCACAGACACACTCTAACATGCCTGTCTTTCTTAGGGTGTTTAGTGGAAATTATGTCAGTCAGTAAACTCATGTAGTACCTGTGAGTGGGTAGATGCTGGAATTTGGGTGGGTAATGCCCAGACGAGGCTGCAGTGCTGGGCAGGCTGATGGGCAGGAGCTGTGAGTCTGTCAGGAGAAAGCACGATGTCTGTCCTGGTTTGCTTTCTATTGTAGTGATAGACACCATGACCAACTTAGTGGGGAGAGGGTTTCTCTGGCTTATGTGTCCCAATCACCCAGGGGGAAAAAAGGAACAAAACTCCCAGTGTAACATAGGACTTAGACCAGCTACAATTATTTCCCATGTTCGCAAACTGATTGTGTTCTGTTTTTTGCCTTTTTGTGGCTTGTAGCATTGGATACTGTCTTCTGCCTGTTGCTATAAATACTCGTTGCTGTGATAAAATGACCATGCTGTTCTTAGGGAATAATCTAGAAGACTTTGGAATTTTCAGCTGGAAAGCCATTGGATGCTCAGAGCTGAATGGGCCATTCTTGTAGGAGCTTGGAAGGTGGTGAGAGTTAGGTGGACAGTGTTAGGAGGCTCTGGCTGTGTTTCAGAGAGAAGCAAGGACTCCATGAGGAATTGGGCAGGAGCCAGTCTCGTGTTGTTTTGACTAAGAACCTGTGCATGCTCATAATGCTCATGAAGAAGCAGCGGCCAGGCAGCCTCGACTTCCCCAGTGATGGACTGGAACCTGGGATTGAAGCCAATGAAAACCTTTCTTCTCCATGTCGCTTTCTATCAGGATATTTTTACCACAGCAATAGAAACAAAGTTCACTACTACTAAAGATTATTTAAATAAGAATTCTGTCCCTTTGGTGTATCCTAATACACCAGCTTTCTGCAGTACTACCTCTTGACATTTTTCAAGTAAATTAAAATTAAAGCTTTCGAAGATGGCTTATGGTCAGCAGGGGTCTGTGATTTGGATGAGAATGTCCCCCACAGGCTCCTGTCTTAGGGTTTCTGTTGCTGTGAAGAGACATTATGACCATGGCAACTCTTGTGAAGGGAAGCATTTAATTGGGGCTTGTGTACAGCTCAGAGGTTTAGTCAACTATTGTCATGGTGGCCTTAGTGTGATCATTCAGTCCCCCGCCCTTCTCTGCTCAACATCACAATGGCGAATACTGACGGGGTCACATTTACCTTTAACTTCATCTCTGGGGTCTGATGCCCTCTTCTGCCCTCTGAAGGCACTGACATCCATGACACACACAGGTGCACAAATGTTTACACACACATAATTGAAAATGAAATAATTTGGATTCCTAACAGTGGTAACAGGGGCTGTCTCTGACTTTTTCACTGGCTTTTGGGATCCTACTCCTCATACTGGGTCACCTTGCCCAGCCTTAAAACAAAGGGAGGTGCTTAGTCTTACTGCAACTTGATATGCCCCATGTTTTGTTGATGTCCATGGGACAGAGGAGGAGTGGACTGGGGGGTGGGAACAGAGTGGGGGTGGAGGAAAGGGACTGGGAGGAGAGGAGGGAAACTGTGGCCAGGGTGTAAAACAAACAAATAAATAAACAAACAAATTTGTTTTAAAAAAGACAAAAAATGACAGTAAAAATGTGATAAATATTATATTAAAAATGTAAGTTATGCAGACACATGTAAGAAAGGTAACTTTGTGTTAACACTTTTGGTGAGCAGCCACCTGCCTTAAAAATCTAGAAAGGGGTCAGGGCCACCACATTCTTTTACTCTTCAGTGCTGACTGGGCTTTTTCAAGTCGGTGATTCCAGGCTGCACTGCATTGTGTGGCAGTTCATCTGTCTTCTTCTTTAAAAAATTAATTTCTATTTATTGTTTGTGTGTGAGTATGGCACATGTGCCAGGTCAGAGGTCAAATTCTCTCCTTCCTCTCGGGGTTCTGGGATCGTACTCAGTTTTTGAGGCTTGCACAGTGTACTGGTTAGGGTTTTTTTGTTTTGTTTTGTTTTGTTTTTTATTTTTTGGTTAACTTGACATGAGCTGTGGTCATCTGGGAGGACGGAACATCCATTGAGGAGATGCCTCCATAAGATCTGATTGTAGGCAAGTCTGTAAGGCATTTTCTTGATTGATGATTGATGTGGGAGATCCCAACCCACTGCAGATGGGCCACCCTGGGCAGGTGGTCCTGGGAAGTATAAGGAAGCGGGCTGAGCAAGCTTCTGAGGAGCAGGCCAGTAAGCAGCCTTCCACCATGGCTCCTGTCTCAGGGTTCCTGCCTTGTCTTGTCTTCATGGTGAACCGTGGTTGTCAGATGAAATAAGCCCCGCCCTCCCTGAGCTGCTTTTGGCCATGGTATTTATCACGCAACAGAAAGCACACCAAGACACCTTCCAAGTGCTTTTCCCTGCTGGGCCAACTTACTGGCCAGAATTATTCTTTTGATGGTTGTTTTTTTCCAGAAACTTGTTGAGGTTCTTGAGCTTGTTTTTCTTCCTCATTGGCCCATAGGATCTTCCTGTTGTGTTTCTAGAGGTGGGACCACGAGGTCTAAAGTGTGTCTCTCTGAAGGCTGTGTCCTCAATGGCTTGACTGTATCTGTTCACAAACCCCACCCAGTCGACACCAGCCTTTCTCACCTCTCTCCTACTCTCACCTCTTTGGAGGGAGGGCTGACCTGGATCCATACTGACGTAGGTTTGATCAGCTCTTTGAAACAGTCCAGGGTGTGGGCAGGCAGTCTCACCAAGCTCAGAGGAAAGTGGAACCCCTGCCTTCTCATGCATGAAACACTCAGTGAATCAAACAGCTCTCCCAAGCAGCTGCAGGAGTCTAGGCTGGATGTCTGGCTTCACCCAGCGCCAAGCACAGCATGTCAGGTCCCTTAGGACAGACTCCTAGGGAGGACAGGAAGACTTTGGATGAGCCAGCATGGGCTCTGGGACAGCTCTGAAGTATATCTTCTGCAGTGAGTGATGGCTGCCTACAAGGTTGTCCTTTAACTTGCAAGTAGATGGCAGGATTGTGATCACCCAGGGAGCAAGGTAGGGCTAGGAGGGAACTGGAGGTGTTTCTGCAGGGAAGAGGCCTGGGTGGTTGGGTAATAGTATTCAGCTAGCTGAACTGGAAATCAATCCTCTCTCCAGCTGCAGGCGGAGGAGGTAGGGTGGGCGTGCAGTGGCCATTAGTCACTCACAAAGGATTTTTTGGACGGAGAGTTAGTGGAAAGTGATGGAGTCACATTCTGGAGGGTTTGCATAAGAATAAAAACAAAGCCCTGATGTCAGTGGAGCAGTGTCCGAGCTGGATGGAATTTGTCACTTCCTGGTTATTTACAGAACATAGATAGTGTGAATCAGCTATGCACAGAGGAGAGGGGGACATTAGAAAAGGCCTTTAACAGATGCCAGGGTGTCTGAAAACCCAACTATGGCAGGAGCAAGGCTGATTCTGAGCAGCGTGCTTTAGATTCTGGGCCTTGCTCTCTGCATCTGCACAGTGTAGGCTACTTGGTAGCATTCCTGCAGGGCTCCCGTCCAGGCTGACGGCTGGGACCTGTGAGCAGTGAAGCTGTAGTGCATTGCCAGGCAGGGAGCAGAGGCCCTGGTGCACCAGACCTCCTTCTGTTGTTCTTTTCTCTCAGCAGAAGGACCAGCAAGGGCAATGACCAGCAGGGTCCCATGGATGAGCAAAGAAGGGGCTGGCATGAATTAGTGGTCAGGAAAGGTCAGGAAGAAGGGATCGGAGCTGCATCTTGCAGGCTGGTAGGCTCTGGTTTGGGCTGAGGCTAAGGAACTCCTACCTCTTGGATGGTCTAAAGTTGGAGTGCCGATAGTGGAACAGTCTGAGTTTGTAGGGAATTCTGATGGGATGGTTAGCAAAGAACAGATGCTGTCTCGGGGAGAGGCAGGCCGGGAGCGGCTCATGGACCGGCACTGCGTTAGTCCCACTGTCCAGCACTGCAGGGAACACCTAGCAGTGGGCACACACTTCCTCTGTTCTTGGTGCTGTCTGTAGGGGGCACCCAGTCGTGCAGTGTCTGGGGGGCCTTATGAGGGTGAAGAAGAACACAGAGACCCCGCCTCAGCTGGAGAGGGGCTCAGAGGGCAAGTGTGAGTCAGCCCAGATGGGTTTGGGGGTAGGCTTCTGATGGCTCACTGTGTGCCAGTTAGGTGAGATGTCCCCATGTGAAGGTGGGACTCCCTCCAGGTACTGGTGGGAGCTGCGTAGTCAGTGACCAGCCAGGGTGAAGCTGGGGGGTTAGACGTGAGCGGGAAAAGTGGTGCAGTGCAGGTCCTGGTGGGTGAACCTTGAACCCCTCTATAGCAGAGATGCGGGGTTGCCTTCAGCAGCCACACTAACCCAGCACGGTTTTCCTTTTGCCCTCAGCCTCCTGACAGTGGGCCTCCACCCTTACCGACGTCCTCTCTCCCGGAGGGTTACTATGAGGAAGCCGTGCCGCTGAGTCCTGGAAAAGCTCCCGAGTACATCACTTCAAGTGAGTGGCAGCTGCCCATCAGGGTGGTCCCTTCATTCACGGAAGTGGTGCTGAGCCAAGGCACTGGGTGTGGAGGAGACAGGGCTGAACTCACCAGAGAAATGTGGGTGTATAGATTTGGGACCTAAGGAAGGCAATGACTATAACTTATGGTTAGTCAGGCTCAGAGGTGCCTTGTGCCACATGCCAGGTGTGGACAGATGAGGTTCCCTGAGGTCGAGAGAGAAGTGGTCCTGTGGCACATTCATGTGTGCCCCACCCTGCCCTCTCTTGATCATCACAAAGCACAGCCCTGCAGGCTGAGGTTTCTTCCAGGCTGCCTGTTGGGTGCGGGCTTTTCTTTTGTGGTAAGGAGAGCCGGTTTTACTGGACAATTTTTGCTGACGTTATGGTCCTCAGGCTCCTGATGCCAACCTCAGTAATCTTCCTTTTAAACCCAGCAGCAGCACACTGACACTGTGAGGCTGACACCTCCTCTAACTATGCCTGGAACTCAGATGTCATTACTGGTGCTGTCCTCTCCTCCGAGTGCCAGGCACTGTTGCACTCTCAGTGAGATGCTGGGTGGAGCATCTCACTGTGTGCTCAGGAAAAAGATGGATCATGTAGGAAAGAGAGTGACTGCTAATTAGGGTCACGAGGTCTCCAGGGCATTAATAGTCCATGCCATGGTCTCTCCCCTCTTCTGTCTTCCTGCGAAGTCATGTGAGTCACCCAAGCCTCTGCTCCATAGAGACCTGACCCTTTTCTATCCTTAGCAATAATTTTCAGTGAAGCAGCATCTACTGTGGTGTGGGAAGGTGACTGTGTTGGGAGGTTAGGAAGGGGAAGGGGTCAGTGTAGCAGCAGCCTGAGTGATGCCTGAGGACAAGGGCCTTCCCAGTTCCCCATCCAGCTGCAGACCCCTGCCCCTGCACTGTGCATGCCATGAACACTGGGAGCTCCTGGAAAGCAGAGGGTGGCTCTGATCTGCAGGGTGGTCACTTTAGACTGGGCACCTGTAAACCACAGGTTTCTCCTTCATTTAAAAAGTGCTTGGTGCAGGGTGTGGTGGCTCACACCTTTGATCCCAGCACTTAGGAGGCAGAAGCAGGTGGATCTCTGTGAGTGTGAGGCCAGCCTGGTCTACAAAGTGAGTTCCAGGACAACCAGGGGGGTTACAGAGAAACCTTGTCTCAAAAACAAAAAACAACAACAACAACAAAACAAACAAACAGAAACAACCAATCAATCAATAAATAAAAAATAAAAAGTGCTTGGCAAAATGTATTCAAGTGATTCTGAGTGTCCACCATGATATTAGGTTAATTTTCAAACATGAAAAGGAAGTTTTTCCTGTCTTGGACTTCTTTCTTCTGTGACGGCATTGCCCAGCTCCAGCCTCCCCCGCTCCCTGCCCTCCACACCTTGGATAAAGACAAGTGTTCCTTTGCCTGGAGGCCTGTAGACTTTTGCCCTGAGAAGCTGCGTGTAGCCTGTGCTGCAGGGAAACCCTCCCTGGGTTGCTGTTACAGAGCACTTGTGCTGCCAATACCACAAGAAAGGACAACGGAAGAGCTCGCAAACCTGGGGAGGTGGCAGTGACCAGAGTCACCGTGTCCCTTTGAGCAAGTGTCTCATCTCAGTGTTACCAGTGACTTGTGGCGTGGCTGTCCCTCCATCCAGAACTATACCAAGAGCGGCCTCAACAGGGACACACAGTGTCTGCACTTTTCCAGCAAAGCAGGGACTCGGAGGCAGTTGGATGAGCCTGCGTCAGGTGTAGATTGGTTAGAGAAAGAGTGTTATGAAGGCCTTACAGAGTTTCTCGAGGGAGTGACCCACACGTGCCACAGCTGGTGAACAGTCCTGTGGAAGTCTCCCGGCCTGGTCTGGTGGGCTGGCCATCAGAAGAGTGTCAGTGAGGACTAGGGAAGCTGAAGAGCAGACCGGAAACACTGCTCTCCCCCTCCCCTGATGCCCCAGGTTGAGGGAGTGAGCTCAGCAGGTCTCACTCACGGCTGACTTACCCCGTGTTCCCAATGTCTGTTCATCACATGTTTGCTGAGCTTCGGTGCTCTAGGAATTGGGGTGAACCCTGAGAACCCCACGGTCTCCAATGTATGCGAGAATGATTCTTCTTAACTAAAAGCATGGCCCGTGTCCACTGCCAGTCTTGATTGGTCTATGCAATGGCACTTGACCTTTTGTGCCTCCACCTCCACTTGGCTCTGCTTCAAGCTGTGACATCCTATGTTCCTGTGCTCAGCTCTAAAACTCCTTTCATTGTGAACTACTTACTTATTAAAAAGTGTATAAAAAATGTCCTTGTAGGGCACTTGCCATCAAATCTGATGACCTGATGACCCAGGACCTACATGGTAGAAAGAGAGAATGAAGTCCCCCAGTTGCCCTCTGACCTCCACACCTGTACCGTGGCATATGTGCCTCCCCAGTAAATAAGCAAAATAGTTATTTAAAACTTTTAAAGTGTCCGTGAACTCCCAACACTTGGTCCTAAAGCAAGCTGTCTTGGTGACAGGCTCCTGGGGCAGAGTATAGCACGTGCTAACAGTCCTGTCCACCGCCACCTGCCCGTGCTGCTCAAGGGTTTCTATACCATTGCCAATACCAAGTAGCCACATGCTCTGGCAACTGTGGTGTTTCCCAGGGTATCTTTGTTTCTGGCACTCTTCTCAGACTTCTGGCTGGCTGCCAGCAGCTTCTCCAGGGTCTGAGTGACAGTCTCGTTCTCCCAGTGTCTGATACATCTGGCTCTTAGTTCCCCATCTCTGACAGCATGGGTCTCTCTAGATGCTATGCTCTCCTCCACCATGTTGGTGACAGAGGCCATGTTCTGTTGTACGGTGTCCACACGGTCATAGGCTTTGGGACCCTTGAACTATATGTGAACATGGGAAGTTCAAGGCTTAATTCCTTAATTTTAACAAAAATGAGGATTGAAATGTTCCTTTGTGGCTGCCATGTAGAGAGGGGGTGTTGGGCAGAGGCAGACATTGGCAGCCACTTGCTGGTGTGTCGGAGGGGAGAGATGTGGTCTGAGGCTGGCAGGGGGAGCCTGGCCTGTCTGTCATTCTGTGCGCCTGGTGTGTGCAAACTGAAGCCTCACTTCTGCATCATCGCACTTCTGAGACCAGTCTCAGCCCTACACCCCCAGGCCTGTTGCCGCTCCCCAGGTGATGTGTCCGTCTGTCACTTCTACTCCAGCCTGCCCCTGCCCTGAATGTGCCGCTGTTGCTTTGAAGGGTCTGCATGTGGGGCTGAACCCATGTGACCTCTCGTCCTTCTCTGACTGTGCCCAGGAAACAAGATGGTCCCCCTTCCGCAGGCTCACAGCCTGACGTGGATGGCTGACCTGTGTGCACAGTGAGGAGTCTGTTAGCTGTGTGAAGTGTTGCAAGGGCCTTGGACACAGTGTGTTACGTTGGCCTGTTCAGGCTGCTGCCACAGATCACCTTCAGGCCCCGGGGGCTGGAATGCCGAAATTCATAGGAAATGCTGGGATTTTCGGCCTACCTTCCCAGTAGCTTATCCTACAGGTGACCTGTCTTGGAGGTGTTGCCCTCTGGCTGTGTCCTCAGTCCTGTCTTGACAGTGTGGGTTCTTCCCCTCCCTCTTTCCCTTGTCCTCCCCTCTCCACTCCCACTGGATTAGGACTCTACCCTTACGGTCATAGCCATATTGGCCATCGATTTCATCTCAAGTATAACCCCAAAGCCCCGTCTCCAAATGCAGTCATGTTAGCCTGAAGGCCTCAGCACATGAGTACCAGAGACTCACTCTTGAGCCCATGATATCAAGGAGTGCTCGCCAGGAGAAGTCATGAGCTTAATACTAGTAATGAGCACACGTTATACCAGCAGAGAGGGAGGAGATGGGGGCAGCTGGTGGTATGTGCAGAGAGCCCAAGGGAAGAGAGAGCAGGAGGTGTGTGGAGAAACTGTAACCTGAGCTGATGCGTCTTTGTGTGAAGGGCATTCTGTCAGAAAGATGGGACAAATCCCATCACAGATTCCAAGGTGACCCTGCGGGGAGTGGTCTCTGGTGGATCCCGAGTGCTCTGAATGGTCTGTGGGCAGCAGTGTCAACAGGCAGACTTGGGGGTAGTTAATAAAGGCCAGATTAAGAGTAGCCACCCTATCTGGACAAGGTTCCCGAGTGGCCACCCCAGGCAGAGTGCAGCTAATGTTGCCATCAGGGTGACATCACCCTGTCTATGTGAAAGAGTGTAGAGACTTTAAAATAAATCTCGGTGTTTTAGTCATTGCCTTTGAAGCATTTTGTTGGGTTTCCACTGCCTGAGTCTTGGAGTTTTCATCCTCAGGGCGGAAGCCCTTCTCACTGAAGCCCACAGTGGTTGGAAGTGTGGCCAGGTGAGGTGAGTTGTGAGGTCTGCCCCTCACCTCTGCCCTTTTCTCCTCCACAGATTATGACTCTGACGCTATGAGCAGTTCCTATGAGTCATACGACGAAGAGGAGGAGGACGGAAAAGGGAAGAAAACCAGGCACCAGTGGCCTTCGGAGGAGGCCTCTATGGACCTGGTGAAAGACGCCAAGATCTGCGCCTTCCTGCTGCGCAAGAAACGCTTTGGCCAGTGGACCAAGCTGCTCTGTGTTATCAAGGACACCAAGTTGCTGGTGAGGAGCCCAGTGGGGCTGCGCCATTGGCAGTCTGAAGTACAGGATGGCAGCTGGTACATGCAGATGCTACCACAGGGCAGGCAAGCCCCGGAACCTTTTTGAGAGCCAGGGGTGGGCCCAGCCCAGCCAGGCTGGCACCTCTGCAGAGCGGGCTCATAGTTCCCCCACATCCAAGTCCTTCCCATCCTGCTGGGCCTGTGGCTTGTGTCAGTGGAAATGAGCAGTGTTGAGACTTGCCAGAAGCTGCAAGATAGACTTTCTCATTTGTAGTGAGTCAGTAAATTCCTCCCAGCCAGGTCACAGCAGAGGCCCGGAGCCTGTGGAGGCGCCTTGGGGAGGGAAGAGGGAAGGGACATTCTTTTGGAAAGCCTAAAGCTTTCCAAAGAGAAGATTTTTTGTTTTGTTTTGTTTTGTTTTGGGTTTGATTTTGAAGCAAACAGGAAGGTGGAGTAAGTCCAGGAGCAGGGTGTGGAAGGTACAGAACTCTGGCCACACGTGCAGTCCCCTTGGGGGCTCTAAGACGGAGCAGCCTTGGAGACTGTGTTCCTGCACCACCCCCTCTTCCTTCAGAAACGTGGCTGGTCACTAGGTCAGGGGCTTTACTGTACAGCTTATGCCTTTTGTCTTTCAAATTAATCTCAGGAAGCAATTGCTCAAAAGTGAGTCATTAAAACAGAAAATCTGAGTTTCTGTTTCCGCACATTTAGAGGAGCAGATAACACTGTAAAGATCCTGGTCCCCAGTGAATTATGGGTTTCTTACTGGCGTAGGCTCTTAGGACATTGTATTTGCTTCATGTTTTTGCTCAACTTTTTAAAACAAAGTGCATATTTTTTCCACATGTGTGGCCTGAATTTCTTCCAAATATAGAATATGCCAAAAATGATGCCATCGGGGATTTTAAAGCATGAAAAATATTAACAGCCCTTATTTATAATCTGATGCAATAGCTGCAAGATGGTGACAAGCTATATAAAATACTTTAAAATACACTCAACTCTCATGTGAAAGAGAACTTTTATTTCGAATGTAGGCGGCCCCAGGGCTGATGCAGGGTCAGCATTTTGGGGCCCAGGTTCCTGGTCCCTGTCCCACACTCATTTGTTGTCTTCCTATTCCCTTGCTTTTTTCCTGCACTTGGGCCTCCTCTGAGATCCCTTTCTCTGCCCCATGATGGTAACAACTTCCACAGAGACTAGCTTAATTTCCGAGGAAATAAATAGAAGATGAGGGAAGACACTATGCAAGACAAAATGCAAGATGGAACTTTGGCTTTGTTATGACAAGAGTCTTGCTATATAGCTCAGATTAGCCTCAAACTCACTACGTAGCCCAGGCTAGCCTTGAGCTCTCAATCTTCCCTCCTCCATCTCCTGAAAGATGAGATTATAGGCAGGCACTACCACGTTTGGCTTAAAGTTGTTGTGTGTGTGTTTTATTTTCCTTCAGAAACATTTCAAGACTCTACTACTCAGACGACAGAAAGCATGCCTTTTCTTCTTCAGGCATCCTGCCTGGCCTCCTGTGGGTGTCACCTCTACTTGCTTTATCGACTCCATCTCTAGGCCTTTATTTTCACGCCCAGACAATTTTGTAGCCACTCAAGCAGCCCCCTGAGACTGAAGCACCCATTCACTAGCAAATGGGTAGCCCTGGGAAAGCTGCCTCCATTGAGGGAACTCTGAGGCCAAGTCACCCTTCTTCCCAAGGACCTGCCTGTATCTGGTGCTGAGAGAGTCAAGGCCAGCCTCTCTGGGCACACCCAGTGAGGTCTTCTAACTCCAGGGCCTGTGGGCTCCCCATGCATTTCACTTGAACCAAGTCCTACCTGTTTGCCCTTCCTCAGGCTCTTAGTGGCAGCCCTGGATGAGTCCTGTCTGGAGGCAGCCTGAGCTTGCCTCTTCCAGGATCTCCAGATAGTACTGGAGTTAGTGGTTGTGAGCCAACTGATGTGGTTGCTGGGCCCCAAGCTGAGGTTCTCAACAAGAGCAGTATGCGTTCTTAAGTGCTAAGCCATCTCTCCAGCTCCAAGCATCTTCATTATTGCACTAGCTGCCCACAGTAGGTCTCTGTAGTTGCAACAGATCCTTTTATATATCTCATATTCACATAAAAATAAATGTAATTTTCTGAAGATGTTTCAATGGAACACAGGCTAGATCAGTGTCTTCTCAGTAGTGGCCTAGATGCTTCATAGACCTCGGCTGAATTAACACCCACCTATGTGTGCCGGATGTAGACGGCGAGTGGGTAGGCAGCAGACTCTGTATATGTCACACCTGTTAGCTGGCTGTTGAGCCATCCCTCTGTCTCAACACCTCCTGAAACCTGGCCAGCACTGGAGGTTTGGTTGTACTGGGTTTCATCATTGTTTCTGATCACATGTCCTCATGGCATCAATTGGTCTGTTTTGTTCCATGCAGTGCTATAAAAGTTCCAAGGACCAGCAGCCTCAGATGGAGCTGCCCCTGCAAGGCTGCAGCATCACGTACATCCCGAGAGACAGTAAGAAGAAGAAGCATGAGCTGAAAATCACCCAGCAAGGCACAGACCCTCTGGTTCTTGCCGTCCAGAGCAAGGAGCAGGCTGAGCAGTGGCTGAAGGTAGGCCATCTGCCATGACTCTGAGCCTCCTTCACTTCCAGACCTCTTCCTGGGCTCTTGCTCATTTGGTTGATAATTTGTCAAAAACCTGGGAGCTTTGTCTTTTTCAAAAAATTAAGTTACATTTTTATTTTGCACACACATACAGGTGTGGGTACGCGTGCGCGCGCGCATGCGCGCGCACGCACACACACACACATGCATGCATACACACAGGGCATGGCATGCATATGGAGATCAGAGGACAACTTTTGAAAACCGGTTCTCTGTTCCCCCCATGTGGGTCTCTGCAATTGAACCTAAGTCGTCAGACTTGGCAGTTAATGCCTTTACCCACTGTTGTTTTGAAGTTCGGGTTGTGAGCCTTAGCCTTTAACAGCAGAGCTATTCCTTGTTTTGTTTTTGATAGTGAACACTCATTGGTCTCACTCACCTGACTCCCAGCTGCAGGAGGCCGTCTGTCCCAGGAGGCTGTCCATCTGTCCTGCTGTTGTTTTTAGTATTGCTTTGATCTATCTGCCAGTCTCAGAAATGATATTTAAATGAGAGAGCTTCTTACTTTGTACTCTCTGTCCTTATCCCCCTTTGGCTTCTCTCTGTCCCTTACCCCCCTTTGACTTCTCTCTGTCCCTTATCCCCCTTTGCTCTGACTTGCTTATTTCTTGGTCTTGTTCAATTCTCTTTCCTTGTTTCTGGTCTGTTTGGTCCCTCTGCTGCTGTGTTGTAATTTTGGTTTTGGGATCTGTCTTACTCTGCTCAGGCTGCTCTGCTGAAATGCCCCAAGTGGGGTGGCCTTTAACAGCAACAATTTATTTCTGAGCTCTGGAGGCTGAGAAGTGTAAGTCAAGGTAGCTGCAGATTTGGCCTCTGATTAGACCTTTTCACTGTCCTCATGTGGTGAAGAGGGAGGCGCCCACCTGCAGCCTCTTTTATGGGGCACCGATGGGCGCTAATCCCACCCATGAGTGTTCTACCTCACAGCCTCTTTGCAGCTCAAATGCCAAGCTTCCTAGCACTGCTGTATTGGAGCTTAGGGGGTCCATAGTTTTAAGCCCTAGGACTTCTAGCTGTTTCTTTTTCAATTTGGAAATGTCTCTTTTACAGTTTTAAATTTCTCTTAAAATGCTGGTCTGGTTTTTACCTCTGAATGAGATGGGCATGGGGGCTCTGACCCTGGCTTCTACTTGAACAGTATGGGCATGGGGCTCTGACCCTGGCTTCACTTGAACAGTATGGGCATGGGGCTCTGACCTGGCTTCTACTTGAACAGTATGGGCATGGGGGCTCTGACCCTGGCTTCACTTGAACAGTATGGGCATGGGGCTCTGACCTGGCCTTGCAAGAGCTCGTCACTTGTTCTCTTTGTCTATCGTGTTTGTTCTATGCTCATGCTGGCCATGGTATTTGGGAAGAAAATATATTGAAATAATGCTTACAGCAGCAATATTGGGTACAACTCATATAACCATAAACCACCCTTTTAAAGCAAATACAATTCCACGATCCCTTTGAGTTTCCATGCTCCATGGCCCTTGGAAATGATTCTGTAACCACAGCAGCTCCTCCTGCCCTTAGGAAGAAGCTGTGCATGTCTGTCTTCCCAAGGTTTCAGTTCATCATGGCCTGTGGTGAGGGCTGGGCTGGAAAGAGGTGACATGTACTTGGACATCTATGACCACCGTTCCTCTTTCCTCACTCACTTCTGTGACAAAATAACCTGACAAGCTCAGCTAAAGAAAGGAAGGGCTTGTCTTGGCTCACAGCTTGAAGTTGTCGTCCATCACGGTGGTGAAGGCATGGCGACAGGTGTGAGGGTCATCTGTCGCCAGCAAGCAGAGATGGTTGCTGGTGCTCAGTTCATTTTCTGCTTTTATTAAGATAGGCCTCCGGCCCATGGGATGATACCACCCACGTTTAGAGTGAGTCTTCTCTCTTCTGTTAATCTTCTTGGGAAACATCCCCAAACACATGCCCAGAGTTGGGTCTCAGGTGGTTCCAAACCCAGCAACTTGAACACACACCATATCTGGGGAACCGTGAACCTCGATTCCTCATGGCTCCCAGGAGCACACAGTCAGACTCCAGGGCCGTGAAGAAGCTTTGTTGGCTGCCCAGAGAATCACACAGAGGTGGCCTGTCTCACTCTGTCAGCAGTGGCTATGGCTTTCCTGAAATTTGTGACACCCAGGTGGTTGGGGAGAGTTTTTTCTGGTTTCCCTTCCTGCAAGCCTCAGGCTCAGGAATCTTTCCTGGGAGTCTGTGTAGTCTTCCAGACTGAGAGCTTCACCATGCTGCTGGAGCTCTAGAGACTTCAAGGTTTACAGAGACTTCTCCATCTCATTGACTCATGCTGCTTGTGCCGTGCGTGCGTGCGTGCGTGCGTGCGTGTGTGTGTGTGTGTGTGTGTGTGTGTGTGTGTGCCTGTGAGTGATTCATGGAACATGTGCATGTGAAGGCCAGAGGACAAGCTCAGAAGTCATTGCTCAGGTACCATCCACCTTGCTTTTCTGAGACAGGGCCTCCCACTTATAACCAGCCTAGACCTCAGAGAAGGTTAGACTGGCTGAGCAGCCAGCCTCAGGGAACCACCTCACTGCCTCCCCAGTGCTGTGGTTACAAGCACACAATCCTGCACCCAGCTTTTTTGGGGGGGTCCTTGTATTTATCACCCCAGACACTCATGGTCTCCTAATCTCCTGCCACTATTACTGGTTTCATTTGACTACTGAGAACTTGAGTCTCAGGTCACATGCTGTTATGTTCTACAGGGATCCATCCAGGCACCAGGTTAGGGGTTTTTGGTTTGACTTCAGTTCACTCTTGTTTGAGTGATTGACAGCTGGCCCTTCTCTCTTTCCTCCCTCTTCCCATGATCTTAGCCTGTCTGTTTACTAAAGGAGAAAGGACAGTTGCAGAATGAGAAGCTTTCCTGGTGACTGTTTCTTTCTCTGAGTTCCTTTCCTGACTGCCTGAACTCTCCTTCCCATGCTTGGTGCTCACTGTTCCCTATGGGAAGCTTGGGACGACCACCCCGAACCTCGGACGGTTCCTACTCCCCCTCTGTCCTGCAACCTTAGACACTCAGCGTGCTGAGCTCCCTTCTAACTGCTGAGCATCTGACATGAAGTCACTCTGAGTCCTTGAGCAGCTGGCAAACAGACAAGTGGAACAACATGCTTCTAAGATGCTGATGGAGTGAAATAACCTTGACGACCACGTCCCCATGTGTGAGCTACTTACCGACTGAGGCGCTTAGCTAATTATAGCACGACAGCCCCACTCATGAATGGCAGTTAATTGCAGGGATTTTAATTTTAGTGTGTTTCTTACAAGGGAAGTAAATAATATAAGGCAGATAATCTTTTTCTGAAGAGTTTGAATAGATTACTCTAGTTCATATTTGTGCTGTTATTTCCGTAGTACCAGAGCTTAAGGAGCCCTAGAAATGAAAGTCAAAATGTCCGTGGAGCACTCAGCCCTAGTGGGGTATCTATATCCCCCTCTCAAATTCAGAGAACATTGTGGAAGAGGGGGTGGGAAGACCGGAAGATCTAGAGGGAGAGTGCAGGGGCTCACAGAGCCCAGCTTCTCCTTATGGATTTATAGGTAAGGTCTGCCAGTGGGGAGGATGTGATACTCTGCTCTTTTTCTGAGGGTCTATGAGAAGTTAATGGTTACCCCGGGGCAGAAGGGACATTTTCTTCAGCTGTATACCACTAATACTGTGCCAGTACCTGTGTGAGTTACTACTCATGTTCCTGTAGCTAGCCATGATGAAGTTCATTAGGTCACAAGAAAAAAAAAATATGGAAGTAGAGGGGCTAGTTAGGAAGGGAGGGGACAGCAGAGCAGGAGAAGAGAGAACAGCAGAGTGACTATGGTAAAAAATGTATGCATGTGTGACAAGCTCACTGAGAAATCTATTACATATAATTAACAATAGATGCTAATAAAACAACGAGAGTCAAGTAACAAAGGGGTTTCAGTCATAGGATTTTAATTGTCTCAGCGTAGCAGAGCCTAAGATAGTTCCTTCCAGATCCATCATTAGATCAGTTACCTTATCAGAATCATGATTTTAATTATTTATTATTTATTATTATTATTATTATTATTATTTAGTGTGTGGTGTGTGTGTGTGTGTGCGCGCTAGCGTGCGCTGAAGGTCAAAAAACTACAGTCATTTCTCTTCTTCTGCCGTGGGATCCTGGGATTGAACTCAGGTTGTCAAGTTTGTGCTGTAGATGCCTTAACCTACCTGCTGAGCCACAGAGGTGGTGGAGGTTTTCAAAACAAGATTCCGAATAATTCAGATTCGTTGGGTGCCTAAAGTCTTTACATTTTTTTCTTTGTATCTTTCTAAGTCCCTAAATGCTGCCCTATGCTGATGGGATTGAGAGATGCCTCCCCTGCTTAACTCTCTCTTCTCAGGGAACTTCTGTTTTAGTGTCTAGAACCATGAACTCCTGATTCTCCTGCCTGAGAAGGAGAGAAGTGGGTCTATGCCTGGGTCTTCATTCATTCTTGGATATGAGCCTCCATCCTGCGTCATTTCCTTTTCCTCCAAAGAAGTTGGGCTGGAAAGATGACTCAGTGGTTAAGAACACATACTGCTCTTGCAGAGGACCCAAGTTCAGTTTGAAGTCCCTATATGATGTCTCACAGCTGCCTGTAACTCCAGCTCCAGGGGACATGACACATCTGACTTCCATGGCCATCTGCACTCATGTGCGTATACACACCAGAGGTACACACAAAGTGAGCATTTTTTAATTAAGTAGAAGATGTTTGAAAGCCCATTTCCTACACCGAAAATGAACTCCCGGGTGGTGTGAAAGCCACTGTCTGCTTCTAGAGAAGCCAACCCTGTCCACAGCCATTGTTCCCAAGTTTGGTGTCACTGTCACTGGAGCCTCTAAAGTTGCTTTATTCCTGGGCTTCCAGCAGGTGAGCCTGCGGTATTGGTGCAGAGGGTCAGCCTTCCTGGTCTTCGTCTGTCATCTGTCCCACAGATGCTGCCTCTCATTGGCTTTGACGCAGTTGGGCCACTGTCTTTTCCAAGGATGTCTGCCTTTCTCCCCTCCTTTGGCAGCTCCATTGTTAGGTATTCTCTCATCAGATACTCCCGCAGACTTGGGGGTCCCTGTCTGCAGCTCTTCACCCCTGTGGCCTGCTGGCTGTGTGCTCCTCATGGCCGGTACTCACTGTTTTGGAAGCTTCTGGCCAGCGTGCCTCATGCCCACTTCAATCTTGGATCCCAGTTTCCATTCTAGCACTTTCCCATCTTTCTCTGTCTGAAATCCCACCTGTTTGTGCGCCACCCCCCAGGTCATTGGCTGTTTCAGCATTCTGTCACAGCTGTTTTAGTGTCTGGTCTTTCCAGCATGGGGTCCATCTCTGGGATTGCTTCTGATTGCCCCAGGAGTCTGCACAGGCTTTGGAATGAGTGTAAGGAAACCGCAGAGACTGCCCTCTGCCATTTCCCCAGAGCCAGGTGCAGCCCTTGGGTCTCTTGTTAGGCACAGTAGAATTGTGGCCATGTTGCTTTGCTTCACACTACTCTTGCCTTCAGAATGAGTACTGGGTTTTCACAGGGGCATGGCTGGGGACCGGAGAGCTGGCAAGAGGCCTGAGGTCTCTCGTGTGCTGGGGACAAGCTTTCTGAGCAGCCTGTGGGTCTCTTTAGGTCTAGCCTGGAAGACTGTCTGCTTTGGGCTCAGCCTCATAAGGTGGCTTTGGCTTCCCTTTGGTCCTGGAAGCTGGAACCTTCCTGGTGAGCACTCGCTGTGCATCTGGAGTTCCCTGGCAAAGCAGACACCTTGTCCTAAATGCAGTGCCCTGCATCTCAGGATGCCGACCCCACCTCCTCCCTGCCTGCCTTTTGGACCCTCCTTATCCTTTCAGGGAAGATGGGAGGGCTGAGAACTGGCTCCTGCAGGCCCTGGGCTACCCTGCCGTCCCCTTCCCCCATCTACCTGCCAGGAGGGCAGCTGTGGGGGAGCCTCTTTCCTCCAAGGCCCCTTCATCTTTAGGGTTTCTTTCACTGTGGCCTCTCAGCAACCCCATGCTCAGATGGCTTTGAAAAGTGCTATGGCTGTGTTTTGGTTTTGGGTTTTTTGGTTTCTCTAGCTTGTTTTGTGTTGTCAGGGTGAGGCTGGTGGTTTTATGTGCTCTTCTGTGTGGGAAAGCTGAAGTACTGTGTGCCCTCTTCATTTGTCTCCGTTTTGTTCGTCATATAATAAACAAACCTTTGGATCAGCTGATTTTTCTACAATAAGACTATTTTCCACTTTATTTATTATTTCATTTTTTTAAAAATTCATTGCTTGTTTTTTAAGACAATGCCTTAGCAAGTAACCTTGGCTGGCCCAGTACTACATTTACTGGCCCAAGACACTGTAAAGTTAAGGCCCCAGGAACATACCTTAGGGTCCCAGGCTCCTACATGGGCATTGAGTCCATGGCCTCACATGCGCTAGGGACAGTCTCCCACTGAGTGATCCCATCGTCACTGTGAGTCCCTATGGAAATGCTCTTCCACTCTTTACTAGGAATTGTTTTATAAACAAAGACAAGTGTCTCATCACCCAAGACTACTGTTATCAAAGCTTGTTCAGAGTTTATGATCCAGGTGCAGACATTTAGAAATAACACAAACTATAACAAGTATATATATATATATATAAAATCCTTGCCCTTATGATAAACACAAGGCAGCATTTGACTGGCACGTGATGTTGATCTTTCTGCAGAAAGCATCACCAGAACCACGTGTCCTATCTGCCTGTTACATCCATCATCCATAGGCTTGCCAGAAGCCTGTGTGTGTGTGTGTGTGTGTGTGTGTGTGTGTGTGTGTGTGTGTGTGTGTGTGCGCGCGCCTAGCCACATAAATGTATGTGTGTGTGTGCAGAAGCTGCAGACAGGAGCCTCTGTGCAGAGGTCAAACACAAGACAAGAGCCAGCCTTCCCAGAAGCAGCATGATCGGGTTTCCATAAAAATGTGCAGAGGTTGTGTTTCTGGGGTGGAGGGCTTCAGTTAAAAGCAAACAAAAATACCACAGAGTATTTTGTTGTGTGGAGGAGTTGTGATTTTTCAATTCAAACCCCATTCTCTTAAGTACATGTTGAACTTCTCATACTACTCTTGGCATAGACATACGCTAAGAGGTCTCTAAGTACGCTGAGTGGCAGAGCCTTTGTTTATTATTTTGGAGGGGACCCCACAGGTGCCTTTGGGAGATGCAGAGGACAGTGAATGAAGCAGCTTCATTTCTCCCACTGGTGGGAACCCTGTGGAAAAAGGCCAGCTGTGCTCACCTTCTCTCAAGTGCTTTTTCTGTGGTCTGGACAGTTTGGTCTTGAGACTAGGGAAAGACAGAGTCTCACACCATGATGCCTTCTGTGCTCTTGGCCTGCCCCAGGTGGATGTCTGGGTCTCTCTGGGTTGCCGAATGCCCATCCCAGCACTGTGTAACACATGGCTCCACTCCACAAGGGACTGAGTTCTAGTTGAGAGAGAAATGAGTCATTGGAGAAGCGAGTGCGACACTCTGAGTGTTTCCAGTGTGTGAGGTAGGCTCATGGACGCTTGGGAAGAGGTTGTCAGGAACCAGCTTTGATAGCCAGGTGTTGTCGCCTTCCTCTGGAGAGCTCGGCCTGGTCTGGAAGGAAGAGGTTGCAGTGTGTATATTCCAGCGGCTCTTTCTCTGTGCTTTTGTGATTCTTGACATGAGGGCAAAGGACTAGTGGACTTTGCCGCACAGCTTTCACTTTAGTGGCAGTCTCTAGTCTTTCCGTGTTTTTCATTGGTTCAGTTAAAACATATTTATAGAAAATCTCAAGTCTAGTTTTTCCTTATTGCATAGTTTCCCTTTTAATAAGACCTCCAAAGTTGTTGCTGCTAGGCATAATGGCGAATACCTGGAGGCAGAGGCAGGCAGATCTCTATGAGTTCAAGGTCAGCCTAGTCTGCATAGTGAGTTCCAGGACAGCCAAAGCTACGTAAGTGTGTAAAAAAAAATAAAGTTGTTGCTACGGGCATCTGTCCATGCATAGAAACTTTATATAAGACAGATCCAGTGAGCTTGTTCTAATGGATCAACATCTAACTGCCTCTGGGCAGATGTGGACGTGTGCAGACCTGGGGAAGTGTTTCAGTCACTTTTCTGCTACTGTGACAAAATGCCTGAGTGAAACCCTTTGAAGGAGGGCAAGTTTATTTTTGGCTCAGTGTTTCAGTCCATGGTCAGTTGGCTCCACTGCTTTCAGGCTTATGGCAGAGTCACCAGCCATGGCCAGAGCCGATGGTAGGGAAGCTGCTTGCTTTGGGGCAGTTAGGAAGAGAGCAGAGGGTGGAGGTGAGGGGCACACTCTGCCCTTCAAGTTAGTGACCTAATTTCCTCCTGCTAGGCTCCATCTTGTAAGATTTCATCACTTCCCAATGAAGTCCCAGGCTGATGATCAAGCTTCAACATGTGGCCTCCGGAGACATTTAAGACTCAGCCTACAGCAGGTGGCTGGAGCAGGATGCCTGGAGGAGAGAGGAGGCTGCCTTCTGGAGGATGAGCTGTACTGAGTCAAAAGACTGCACAGCTCCTCCAAGGGCAGCACACACAGTCACACAGGCCTACGGGCATGCAGAGAGTTCCACAGACAGACACACGTACAGAGTCACATAGACAGGCAAACATAGTGTCAGACCAGCACACTTGCACAAACAGACAAGCACGCACACACAGAGCCACACAGACAGACAGACACACATGTGCACATAGACAGGCAAACACATATGCAAACACATAGCACCTGTCTCCACCAGGACTGGTAGGAATAGGTGAAATGTGCTACCACATGCTTCTCCTAAGGGCAGGGAAAACCAAAGAGAAAGGAAGACAACGTAGCTTTGCTGAACCGTGCCTCTGCAGCCTCTGGAGTGCAGGCTTTGGTGAGACCGAAGACCTCATCAAGTTCAGGGTTGTTTGTAATTGCAGCCAATTTCCTTAGTTAAAGCTTCAAGTACAAGCTGAGGTTACTGGAGGACTGGTACAGAAGTGCTGGCTGGGACACTTCTCAGCTGCCCACCACAGGGATGCCCACCACAGGAATGCCCACCACAGGGATGCCCACCACAGGGATGCCCATCTCAGCCTTTCCTTTGGCTGTTGCTTTGTGAGATTTAGCTAAAGAGAGTAAGGCTTAGTAAAAGGCATGGCCTTGCTCAGGTGGTGAGTGGCGGAGTGGGGCTAGACTTAACCGTAGAGCTCAGAACTTACCCCTTCCAGTATGTTCCTTCTCCAGAGAAAGGACAGTCTTGTCCTTAATGCAGACATGCCTGTCGCTTGAAGGTTTAGTCACTGCCTGGGGCAGAAGGAAGGGGAACCTGAAAGGGAGCCAAGGGCCTAGTTTAGGGGTAAGGAAAGCTGATCTCCCCCCTCTTGTTGCCTGGGGAAGGCAAGGTCCCTGGGTGGAGGGTGCCCACAGGCTTTTCCCTCAGAAGTGACGGGAGGAGAGTCCTGCAGTGAGGCGTTGGCCTCTCCCATTTTCTTCCCATCTTAAGTGTGGGCATTCTGTTTTCTCCTGGGAAAGCTGAGCGGCAGAGTGGCTGGGAACAGACCCCCGTCCTGCTGATTCTTGGGTCAGATCCCAGCACCAGTGAAGCAACAGGGACAGGACTGGCTGTGGAAGCTGATTTGCCTGCCACTGTGCAGACTGGGGACATCGTGTTTCTGTTTGCCCAGGAGTCTGGGTTTGAGTTCCAGTGCATCTTAGTCCCCAGACAAACAAGGGTATTCTAAAAGAGCCACCTGCTGACTGCAGAGATGAGGGGTGTAAACCCCACGTGCACTGGACTTCATACCACTGGACCTCATGAACCCAGTGACATGCAGGGGGTGGCTGAGAAGCCACTTACGCTGGGACTGTGACCCATAGTCTGGCAGTTCCTGCCTCTGAAGCTCAGGGTCACAGTCTGAGCTCTCAGCATGAGTCAGAAGACTGCTCACACTAGTGACAGCATTGATGTCACCGAGGCTGCCACCTGTGAAAGTGTCCATGCTGGATGCTGTCCTGCAAGATGGGACTTCTCAGTTCCACCCTTTGCTAGTGAGGAAATGGAGCTTTGGGATGATTTCTTTCTTTCTCCCAAGGCCACAAAGCTGGTGACTGGTGTTCCGTCCCCCTGATTCACTGGGGGAGTAGAATCAGATAGTTTTCTCAAACCCCTGTGTGACCAGCTTTCCTGAGCCCCCACCTGCTCTGGGCTCAGTTCCTCCTGACAGAGGGGAAGAAGGAGCCCCCTCCCCTGCCCTCTGCTTCCCCTAGGCCAGTGGTTCTCAACCCTCCTGATGCTGCGACCCTTTAATACAGTTCCTCTAGTTGTGTTGATCCCCAACCATAAAATTATTTTAATTGCTACTTCAAACTGTAATTTTGCTACTGTTATAATTCATAATATAAATATCTGATATGTGATCCCCAAAGGGGTCATGACCCATAGGTTGAGAACCACTGCCTTAGAGAGACCCAGGATACCTGGCTGCTGTCCATTCTCTACTTCCCTCCTTCCTGAACTTCCTTCTCCTTGCTCCTAAGGCCAATCCTCTTACTTGCTTCCTGCCTTCCTATCCCATCATACTTGAACTCCAAGTTTCTCTTCATTCATTCATTCATTCATTCATTCATTCATTCATTCATTCATTCAATCAATCATTTTTGGTTTTTGGAGACAGGGTTTCTCTATGTAGCCCTGACTGACACAGAACTCACTATGTAGACCAGCCTGGCCTTGAACCCAGAGATCTACCTGCCTCTGCCTCCCAAGTGCTGGGATTAAAGGTGTGCACCACCACCAACCAGCACCCAGTTTCTCTCCTTTAACTACCCTTAAGTGCAGGATAGAACGGAAGAGCATGCTTGGTCTTCCTCCTCTGTTCCCTGGCTGCCCTCTTCCCGGGGAGTGGAACACTCTACTTATTTTGACGTCTGACTGAGATGTGCCTCTGGATCCAGGCTTATCGCCCACACCCCCTGTATGTCTTTCCTGTCACCCCAATGCTGAGGATAGAAATACAGGAGTGTGTGCCCAGACCCCAAGTGAGTCTACCAGAAATGGCCACTGCTTTCTCAGGCAATGCCTGCATGCCTCATCCCCACCCCACCTCTGCATCCTCACTGTCACCTGTGCATCCTCACTGTCACCTCTGCATCCTCACTGCCACCTGTGCATCCTCACTGTCACCTCTGCATCCTCACTGTCACCTCTGCATCCTCACTGTCACCTCTGCATCTTCACTGCCACCTCTGCATCCTCACTGTCACCTGTGCATCCTTACTGTTACCTCTGCATTCTCACTGTCACCTCTGCAGCCTCACTGTCACCTGTGCATCCTCACTATCACCTCTGCATCCTCACTGTCACCTCTGCAGCCTCACTGTCATCTGTGTATCCTCACTGTCACCTCTGCATCCTCACTATCACCTGTGCATCCTCACTGTCACCTCTGCATCCTCACTATCACCTGTGCATCCTCACTGTCACCTCTGCATCCTCACCGTCACCTGTGCATCCTCACTGTCACCTCTGCATCCTCACTGTCATCTGTGCATCCTCACTGTCACCTCTACAGCCTCACTGTCCCTGTCCTGTCACTGCCCCCTGTGCTGTCACTGTCCCCGGTCCTGTCACTGTCCCCCTGTCCTGTCACTGTCCCCCTGTCCTGTCACTGTCCCCTGTCCTGTCACTTTCCCTGTGCTGTCACTGTCCCTGTCCTGTCACTGTCCCCTGTCCTGTCACTGTCCCCTGTGCTGTCACTGTTCCCTGTGCTGTCACTGCCCCCTGTCCTGTCACTGTCCCCTGTGCTGTCACTGTCCCCTGTCCTGTCACTGTCCCTGTGCTGTCACTGCCCCCTGTCCTGTCACTGTCCCCTGTCCTGTCACTGCCCCCTGTGCTGTCACTGTCCCTGTGCTGTCACTGTCCTTCCCTCTTCTCAGTTCCTCATCGTGCTCACCCAAGTTCCCTACACTGGTTTTCTTTGGCTTCTGTGTAATTCCCTTTCTTCAACAATTCGCACGTGCTGCGTTCTGGGCATTGTCTGAGGACTTGGTCTGTAGAAGTGTTGTCTTTGTTTCTGATAAAAGCAACTTAGGGGAGGAAGAATGGATTGCAGCTCACAGTTCCTTCATTGCAGGCAAGTTAAGGCAACCTGAAGCAGACGGTCACATCACACCCACAGCCAAAAGCAGCGAGCAATGAATGGCGTGCTCGCTTGTGCTCAGGCCTCTCTGTACTTACAAAGTCTAGAACACAAATTTAAAGAATGGTGTCGCCCACCGTGGGTGGGCCATCCCACTTCAATCAATGGAATCAGAACAGTCTGGCTAGACAGGTCCACCTGGTGTAGACAGTCCCTCCTTGAGACTTCCTTCCCTGGCAACTCTACATTGTGTCAAAGTGACAATTTAAGGTAGTGTCACAGGGGCTTAGTCCATCCCTGTTGCTTTAACAAGATGCTTCACGTCGGTCATCCATAAACAAATTTATCTCTCACAGTTCTAGGGGTGGGAAGTCCGTGATCCAGGTGCTGGGAGCCTGGGAGACTGGTGGAGGCCTGTGCTCTCCTTCATAGATGGTGCTCAGTGGCCGTGTCCTATACACAGAAGCGTGGAAGCTCTTCTCTGAGGTCTGAGCCCTTCATAGAGGCTCAGCTCCCCTGACTCTGCTGCCTTCCAAACCACCCCCTCCATTCCAAGACTGCTGCTTTGGAGTTTAATTTTCAACATGAATTTGGAAGAATAGAAGCATCTAGAACATTTATGCTCCTTAGAGGAGGCGGCGGCTCAGGCTCCGAACAGTTCATTATTCCGCCAAGGTGAAAGCCAGGCCGCAGCCGTTCACCCTGGCTGTGGAGCTCCTACTCACACTGTGATCCTTCCATCTCTCCTTCCACTGATCAAGTTCAGTCTCCTCCCCGGGCCTGAAGGGGACATAGGACTAGATCCTTACACCCACCATCCACTCCCTACTCCCCTGTCCTCTCCTCCCCCACACTCTGGGGCTCCTTAAACACATGTCACCTCCTGCAGGGCCTTTGAACTGCTATCCACTCTGTCCAGGAGCTTTTCTGTCAGTTCACATGGCCAGAGCCTGGTGATACTCACTTACAGCTTGTGTGTCATCCTGGGACAGCCCCCAATTCTCTTGCTCTAAGGTAGCTGACACCTTCTTGTGAAAGGATCATGCTTTGTTCTTGGAGTTCTTTAGTTTTTCAGACATCACCTTTTTTTTTTTTTAAAAAAAAAAAAAGATTTATTTTTATTTTTAATTATGTGTATGTGTACATGAGTGTAGGCACCCGAGGAGGCCAGAAGGGTGTCGAATCCCCTGCAGCTGGAATTACAGGTAGTTGTGAGCTACCTGACAGATACAGGAGCAGTACATGCTCTTAAATGCTGAGAACCTTTCCAGTCCCTCACTTTTTGGATGACCCTCATTGCTTATGATGACATCCCAGTGCTGTGGGAGAGAACTTCCAGAGAGGACCTGGAGTATATTTTCCTGCCATTTCCCAGTGTAGTTCCAGGACTGGACAGGTGATTTGGAGAGCAGATGGGTGAACAAAGTCAAGTCCATGTGAGTTCAAACACCAGGTGCTGTTGACCCCTCGGGTTCCCCTGCCTGCCCACACAGGACTCAACGCATCACTTGGGTACCGTTGCCTCTGGGCAGGCTCAGACTGTGTCTCACTCCCACAGGTGATCAAAGAGGCCTACAGTGGCTGCAGCGGCCCTGTGGACCCAGAGTGTTCCCCACCACCCAGCGCCAGTGCCCCCGTGAACAAGGCAGAACTGGAGAAGGTGAGAGATGTCAGCTCTCATGAAGCCTTTTGTTTTGCTGATGGTTTTTATTTTCTGTGCAGATGAATTGTACATGTGTGCAGCGTATTGGTTAGCCAGGGTATCCCTCATGTCTGTCCCCTTAGACCTCCGTCCTTTCATTTGTAATTACTAGTTTCAATAACACTCTGCGAGAACTGCAGCCCTTCAGTAGGCACGTCTGCAGTTCTGCCCCTGTCCATTTTCAGTGCCTGCTTTGGACTGAGCCCCAAGGAATCATCTCACAGACCCTGTGGCTTGTTTTATTACCAATGAAGGATGAAGGTGTGGACTTAAAGGAGTGAATGTCCTGGTTCATTCATAGCTCTTAAATGAGGTCCGAATGCAGTGTATCTACTTGCAGCGCTCAGTAGGTCTGTGCTGGTGTGCCGTCTGCAAAGTGTTCAGAGATAATGCTTCACTTTCCATCGTACCTCACCAGGTCTGCATGACCACTGTGGGAATAACGTGATCCTTGTGTCCTTATAGAAATTGTCTTCAGAGAGGCCCAGCTCCGATGGAGAAGGTGCTGTGGAAAATGGAGTCACCACATGTAATGGAAAAGAACAAGGTGAGATTCTAACACACATGCCAAGAATATCTGAGCTCAAAAAAACCGGTTGCAGTGAGACTGTGTGGGAAGCCACCGTGCCTCAGCCATGTAGGCATCACCACCCTTCTGTTCCCCTGGAACACAGGAAGGCCTTTGGATTTGCAATGGCCCAGAACCTTCCTCTCTTGTCCAACCTGCATCTCAATTATTGTCAAACCATGGAAAATACAGCTACCACAGAATTTATAATTTCCCACCATTTTAGAGTGACCTGTGGACATTAAACACACAGAGTGCTGTGTAGCCATCACCTGTGTCCATCTCTGGAACTTTCTGTCTTCACAAATCAAAACCTTGTTTCCATGAAGCCCAAGTCCCTCACCCCTTCCCCAGCCCCACAAATCACCATTCTACTTTCCATCTCTGTGGATTCCACACACTGGGACCTCACTCAAGTGAAATCCTGTGGTACTTCCCCATTTACAACTGCCTTATTTCATCCAGTACAGTGTCTTCAAGGTTCATCCATATCGTAATGTGTGTGAGCCTTTCCTTCCTTTTCAAGACTGAATAACATTCTGTTATATGGACTGCATCTTGCCATTCATTCGTCTACCAGTGGTACTTGTGGTGCTTCTGACCCTCGGCTCTTGAGAGCAGAACTGCTGTGAACCTGGATGTGCAGGGGGATGTGCCTCTTGTTTTTAAACTTGACTTTATAGCAATATAGATGACATTCAGTAAAACACGACAGCTGTGACTTAACCCTTCTTTGAGCTTTAACATATACCTCCAGCAAGTAACCATCAGCACAATCAAGAGAGCATTTCTGTCACCCCAGTGTTCCTTTGCACTCCTCTCTGTCACCTCTGCCCCCCCCACCCCTGGTACCTGCTGCTGTTTCCTGCCTTCACTTGGGATGCAAGGTGTACCACCTCTTGGGGGCCCCTTCCCCACATCTCAATGCACCTTGATCCACAGTGTGAGAGCTGCTGCACAGCCTTCCCTGTGGAGATGAATTCTGCTAATCATCCACTGACTGATCTCAGGACACACAGTGACTCTAGGGACATTCTGACTCCCAGGTGGGACACACTGGACTGTAGAGACATTCTAACTTTCAGGTAGAACATGTGGGGACTTGTGGGGACATTCTGAATCCCAGATAGGACATATGGAAACTGTGAGGACATTCTGGCACCACACAGGCCTGGCATGTGGGGACTATGGGGACATTCTGACTCTCCGGTAGGAATTTGCGTCCCCAAGGACCTGTCTAGAAGTGGGGTTGCAGGCCCATACATTCTTGTGGGCTTGCTGCCCCTGTCTGGCCTGCAGTCTTTACCTGGTATTGCATAGGGGTGTGGTGGTGTGCAGCTCTAGCCTCCCCAGTGGTGAGCAGTTTAACATTCTTGTTGCCTATATATCTCTCTAGAAGGATGTCTCCACAGACCCTTTGCCCATATTCCTATGGGGTTGTTTCTTTTTGAGCTTTTGGAGGCTCTTCACATACTCTTCCTGTAAGCCATTTATGAAATATCTGTTTCCTAAAGATTGTCCCCCATCTGTGTGGCTGAACATTTTATTCTGAGTATGCACTGGAGTGAGGCGTAGGACTTGAGGGTATGTGGAGAGAGCTCGACAAGGACCTTAGACCTTGCTCAGGGTGCCTGGACCCTCATCTGTGCGGCTCATATGTGATGAGCATTCCTACCTGGGAATGAGTCATGTCCTGCAGCAGCAGCAGCTGTCCCAGCCCTGAGAACTCTGAAGCCCAGACAGTGGGACAGTTCACTCCGGAAGGTCACACTGTCTGTTTCTTCATTGTGGTTTTCTAATGCAGTCTGGTCCACATGTAATTTTAGTCTTGCCCTTTGCCCAGAACTGCTCTTGAGTGGAATCTCCTACCAGCCATGTTCTGTGTAATGAAGAGCTCAGCCTGGGAAGCTATCTTTACCTTTTGCTCTGAGGCCGGATGCCCTGCAGCTCCTGTTTCGCTGTGTGGCTCATGTCTTTGTTTTCAGTTTGGGCTTTTGTTCTTTTTGTTGTGAGATACTCTCCTTGGACAGGCTGATCTCAGCCTCATGGACTCAAGCAGCCTTCCAGCCTTAGCCTCCCAAGCTGGGACCTCAGAGGTGCCACACACCAGGTTACTGTTTCACTGCTGAGGTACAACAGCTCGGTCGACAGCCCAGTTTTCTTGCTTCACGTCCCCAAGCCTCTGGGAACCTGTGTGACTAGGGTCTATGGAGTAATGTGTCTGTTTGATGTTCACGTCCCCAGGAATCTCCTCTTCACTCTTTAAAAAGAAAATTATTTGTTATTTATATGAGAGTATGTGCACATGTGTGTGCAGGTGCCCGTGGAGGCCAGAAGATGGCTTTGGATCTCTGGGGTTAGAGGCGAGGCACCTGATATTAGTGCTGAGATCTGGACTCAGGTCCTCTGTAAGAGAAGTACATGCTCTTAACTGCCAAGTGGTCTCTGCAGCCCCTCCTGTTCTCTGTGAACAAAGACAGCTTTATGTGTTTGGGAATGGGCAGGTGACCTGGCTCACACGTGTTCCTTTTGTGTGACACTGTGCCTGGTGTGTTATAGTCGCTCGTCGAAGATCACAAAGGAACTTCACGGTCCAGATGCGCCCTAAGCTCCCTTACCCTTCTTCTTGGTCCTTGCTGCTCTCTACTCTGCATTGGAGAAATGGGGGCCGGGCTTTCCTTAGCTTGGCCCCTCTGTGATGGATTTTGTGGTGGTCACAGAGAGGAAGCCTGAGCACCTCCACACTATGGTCTCACCAGAGAAGGCCGCAACCAAAGCTATAGCTCTCTGAGATGCCCGTTTCTTCTTTCAGGATGAACCCTGGGGCGTCAGTGACTGTCCTGTAGCAGATGTGGGGAAAGACGATGGACGTCCTAGACTGTAGAAACTGTGCTGCCCACACCCAGTGCTCTGTGCCTTTCAGACAGAGTCCTCAATGGGGTGTCTGTGGGTGGACCTGTTGAACCCAGGGTCTGATGATGTCACCTCCCCCTCCCCTGCTACCCCTAGACTACAGAAAATCCTTTCATTTCCATCGCTGTAGGAGAACGTGGGCCTGCCTAGCTTTGTCATTTACACACTGAAATACGAATGTTCTCTTTCTGTCTCTGTCATGAGGACATTGGTCTTGGCCATCTGTGCTCTTTGAATCCTTCCACCATTCTGCCATGTAACCTCATTGAGTTGAGAGTTCTCTATCGACTTTTGAATTTGGTAATGTGCTAAATCCTGCCCCTTTCCCACTGAATAGCCTCAAAGTGTCCTTGATGGCTTTCCTGTCATGTTCCCACATAGGGACCTTTCTTCCAAGGATGACCTAGGATGTGATTATTCTCTGCCTTAGAGTCTGGAGTCCAGCAAGTACTCTGCTGGCAGGAGCTGGGCTCACTTATACTGAGACTCTTAATCCTACTCTCTCAGGAACCAGTCTCCTCACTTCCAGCTAGCCTGGGAATAGGAGGCAATGAAGCTCATCTCTGGGTTCCTGGCAAGCCACTGATGGAGCCAAACACTGTCACTCCCACCCCCTGTGACTTGGCTAGACTGAAGGAGAAATGACCCAGATCTCTTGCCCTGGGCTTCTGTCTGGTAGAGGAGGAAGTGCTGGGTCTTCCCACCGAGGCTTTGGATAGGTTCTCAGTACTCAGTAAGTAAATGTGTGTGTGTCTAAGAGCATGGAGAAGGGGGTGCACAGACATTCTCATGGGTATTTCCCCCAAGAGCTCAGGAGGCCTTAACCTAGTTTATTTAAAATAAGTCAAAAATGTCTGTGTTCTAAAAACACATGCTACAGGCTGGGGTGCAAACAGCAGAGGCTGCAGACCAAGGCCACGGCCAGGGCTGGTCCCTGGGGGCCTTTATTCCCGGCTTGTGTCTTCACGTGTTCTGTGAAGTCTATAAAAGGACACTACTTTTTGGATCAATCATCCACACCACATGGCCTCATGTAACCTTTATTAGGACTCCCATCTCCAAATGCAGTCACTCTTGGGGTCAGAATTGTGGGGCTAAGGCAGGAACATTCAGTATAGAATGTTGTCTGTCCTCAAATTCTTCATGGCTTCATCTTTAGCTACAGTATAGCAGCTCTTTCCTCAGACACTGCTACTTGCTTTTACACCAGAGGGGAGGCAGGAATTCACCCACTGATCTTATTGGGGTGGGGGACAGGTAGAAGTAGAAATGGGGAGCGTTTCCTCCTCTTCACCAGAGAGGATTGAAAAGGCATTTGTGAGTGAGCATGTGTGTTTAGAGGAGGGGTAGGAGAATTATTCCATAGTGTGTCACGTGTCTCTGGATGTTCCGTCTCTGAAATAATTCATGTGATGGGCTGGGGTTTAGTTGTTTCTGAAAAGGGAGAATGGAGCCTGGTTACCTGTTGCATTCCAAAAGGGTTTGTGTTGCCTAAATGGTTGTCACAAACGGTTGAAGGGTTGTACTAGAAGTATGTAGGGAGCGAGGTGATGTTGTATTGGTCTTGATGCAGAAGTGCACCCCAAGTGAGGCTGTGTCCCACTGGCGGAGACCCTTGGGGAAGGGCCTTGCACCCTGGCTCTAGCACATGGCACCCTTAAGAGACTGACATGTAAGGATCAGGTCCCTCAGGTTCAAGTGTGTCCTTACACATCCATCCTCACTTCTCTGAGCCTCGTCCCTGGGTTCATGGATGAAGTCTGAGGGTAGGAGAGGTGGGGTACACATGGCTGAGTAGGAGCAGATGCAGGACACCAGTTGGCAGTCAACCTCCCCCCGTGGCATAGTGTGAGGGATGTGAACTGTCCTATGGCAGCACTTGGAGCTGTTATCGCCTGCATGGACTCTGCATCAAGATGATTTCCAGGTCTTCTGGTCTTGCTGGGGGAGCCAAAAATTCTTTTTAGGCAAAATGTTTCTAGATTTATATATTGACAGTTTCTAGCCATCACTGTCCTGGCCAAATGAAAGATGATAGTCTGAAAGGTAGGCCTCTGATCTGAGAGCTCTGGACAGGGAAGTTTAGAGTAGTGTCCAAAATGGACAGAGACCCCTAATGAGGACCCACTTCCCTTCCCTCCTTGAAGACCTGCCCCTTGTCAGCCGGCCTGCTGCTACAACGGCACCAGCTTCCCTTGTTTTCTTGGGCACCTCCATCTTCCCCACACTGATGGTATGTGTCAACCTATCTTCCTACCTGGGCGTTGCTGCCTCTGGGACAGACAGAATTCATTCCTGATGTCTGACCACTCAGCTACTCTCCCAGTCATTCCCATCTCCACATGGTTCTTGCCTTTATTTGCCATCCTTTGTTGCCTTCAGCGCATCATGTGTGTCTGATAATGCACATGTGTCTGTATGCACATGTGTACATGCCATAGCTGGTCCTCCCTGGAGTATAGGCTTTCTGGGTGCAGCCATACCCTTTTGTGACCCCCAACATCTGGACCCACAGCTGGTTCATCACAGATGTTCATGTGCATGATGAGTAACAGTTTGCGGGGGAAGAACGGCCTGGTGATGAATGCTGTGATTTTCCCACTCGACATGAATGGGTAAGACACACTTTTGTGTTGACAGTGAAGAGGAAGAAACCCCCCAAGTCAGATGGCAAGGGAACTGTGTCCAAGGTCACCGGGAAGAAAATCACCAAGATCATTGGTCTGGGGAAGAAGAAGCCATCCACAGATGAACAGACATCATCAGCGGAGGAAGACGTGCCTACCTGTGGTAAGACCCTGTCACGTGCCAGCAGCAGAGCAACAGACTGTCCCTGGGTGTGCTCTGGGGCCGTCTGAACTGTGGAAAGCACTCTCAGGTTTTAGTAGTGGAAGAATCTTCAGGGGTATGCAATGCTCTTCTCGGTTCTTTCAAGGTTAAAAAACAATGTTCTCTGTTGCATGATGACACCTCCCCAGTTCCACTCCAGCGTTTCCAGACACAGGTACAAGCCAAGCCGAAGCTCTGGCACCAAGTCTCCTTTGCATCAGACTTCTAGATCCAGAGACAACTGTCCATCCTACAGTTTGTCTTCTGTCCTTTTTTTTTGGGGGGGGGGCTGCTTTGTCAGGGATTAGGTAAAGCATGTGGTCTATAGCAGCAACCAAGCCAGCCCAGCACACCATGGCCTCTGGGCTAGGGGATAAAGAAAGGAACCAAATGGAAACAAACCAGAGAAATGCATGTGTAACAGCCAGCGGTGACCACCGTGGGAAAGCAAAGAGGTGGAGGGTGCTGTTATAGCACCTAAGTTAGGCTGTGGCCAGGACGCTGGGGACAGCCTCCATGAGAGTGGAAGTGACGTCATACTGTAATAGCCCCGTTACCATACGGAGTTCTTTCGAGGAGGAAAACTTCATAAGTGGAGAGCTGTTTGTCTTTTGATTTTGTTTTGTTTTACAGTACTAGAGATGTTCTAGGCTGGTGTTCTACCACCAGGCCCTTTCCTTTCTTTAAAAAAAAAAAAAAAAAATCGCCGGGCAGTGGTGGCGCACGCCTTTAATCCCAGCACTCGGGAGGCAGAGGCAGGCGGATCTCTGTGAGTTCGAGGCCAGCCTGGTCTCCAAAGCGAGTTCCAGGAAAGGCGCAAAGCTACACAGAGAAACCCTGTCTCGAAAAACCAAAAAAAAAAAAAAAAAAAAAAATCAAGAATGGAGTCTGGCATGGAAGTACATTCCTATAATCCTAGTACCAAGGAGGCAGAAGCTAGAGGGTTGCTGCCAATAAGGCTAGCCTGGGCTATGTAGTGAGTACTAACCAGGAAGGGCTGTGTAGTGAGTACTAACCAGGCAGGGCTGTGGAGTGAGTACTAACCAGGCAGGGCTGTGGAGTGAGTACTAACCAGGCAGGGCTGTGGAGTGAGTACTAACCAGGCAGGACTGTGCAGTGAGACTCTCTATCGGAAAAACAGAAATGAAAACAAGAGAGGGCTGTAAATGTCCTTGTGGATCTCTGTTGCAGACTCCACTTCCCATCGGTGTGAACACACAGTTCCCTCATTCCAAGTCACTCTGTGTACAGTCCCCTCTGCCCCCACTGAGCACCCTCCTTGGGGGCTGATTCAGGAAAGAATCATGGCCTCTGTAGGTACCAGGAGCCTGGTGCAGCCCAGACTCCCCCTCTCATCAAGTGGCTGTTGAGGACAGAAGGACAGAATCAGGGCAGCTGGTGATGGTGGCTTCCACATCACAGTCCCTTCCGTGAGGAGAGAATTTGGCTGCAGTAAAGCCAACGGAACAGAACCGCAACAGTGGGGAGGGTCTGGGGACCCTGCCACACTGCTCCTGGCCAACCTCCATCTTCCTGGAGCTCTTAGGGACGTAGCCCTTCTCCCTGCTTTGGCCATCAGCCCTTGTGATGACTGAAGTCGGGAGTTATAGCGAGTTTTGCTTCTGTTTTTTTTTTTTTTTCCAACAGTTCTAGGTCAGTGGAGGAAATAGAAATTAATTTTTTTGAGACATGGTCTCACTATGTAAACCAGGCTGGCCTTGAACTCATAGAGATCTGACTGCCTCTGTCTCCTGAGTGCTGGATTAAAGGCCTGACTAGAGGTAGAAAAAAAATGCTTTTAGGAGGAATGGTTGCGCATTAACAAGGCGGGCAAGTGAAGGTGGAGTCTGGAGCCTCCTCTGGCCAAAGAGAACACTGATGCTCAGGCAGGGGTGTGACCTTCTCCGAGTCTCGGAGCTCCGTGAAGGCAGAATGGGTGACCCCCACCCCTACAAACATTTCCTGACTCCCTGTAACTCCTGTCCTCGCCTGTATGTCCTTATCAGAAGAGCACAGCCTTGCAGGCCTCCCCATAAGCTGCCCTGCTGGCACCGGCACTCTCACACAGTGGCTCATCCCTATGCTGGTCACTTTCTTGAGAGTGTGGGTGATCCCGAGAGCAGGGGCCCGAGGCATCTGCCACACACAGCTCTGGCCTCTGCCACACAAATCTAAAACGGCCAAGCAGCTCTTTGCCAGACCAGGAGTAAGGGGAAGTGTCTCTAGGGGAACAGGGAACAATGGCCATTTTCAGCCCTTCAGTGCAGCTGCAGGGCTCTGGACAGAGGAAAGGAGCTGGACTCAGGCCCGGGGGACCGACCCTGCCAAGCTGAGCCCCTGCAGCTGCTGGGAGACAGCACTAAGCTGATGGGCCAGAAGGGCAGAGCAGCTGAGCAGTCAGAAGAGACTCCCTGGAGTTACTGAGCTGAGCTTGGTGCTTGTCTGAGCACTGCAGTCTGGTTATGGTGGATGGGGTGCTGTGGCTTCCCGGATGCCCTTTCAGGGCTTTCAGGAGCTGAGGAGCAGACCTGCAGATGCAGCTAGGCTGCCCTAGGTTCTGTCTCTGTCCTCCTGAGAGGTCTTTGAGGAATGCATTAGTGTTGGTTTGGGCAGCTTTTCCCATAGCCCTCCAGGTAATGTACCCCAGAGATACACCAAGACTCCACACCCAAGGTGGTTGTTATCAGGCCTTCCGTGGGCTGATGTAGTCCTGGGGTTCTTATTACTTTATGGAAGTACGCCCTCCTTCCAGTTCTCCTTTCTGTCAACTCCCCACCACCACCGCCTACCACAGGCACCTTACACTAGTCACACCATCCTGGGCACAAACTTAGAGACCTTCACTTGCTACACACCTGGGATCTCAGTCTTGTCCAAGCCTCCCATTGCATTACTAGAGTATGACACTGCTCTGCTGGGTCCCCATCACCCAGCATGGGGCCCAGCACATGGTAGTCGGTTCAGGTTGCTTGTCTGGGACATGGGCTCTGGCAGGTCCTTGGTTTCTGTGGGAGTGGAAGATGAGCTGTGCAAGCACTGAGTGCCTACGTTACTTCACTGTCCATTCTTCACCTGCCATGCCTTAAAGTCAACATGACACATCCACATACCAGCCCTGCCCAGGGTCAGGAGAAAAGAGTGTAGAATCTCAGGCCTGTAAAGTTAGCTTTGTAATTCTAATGAAGCCTTGTTTATTCTTGCCTTTCTTTCTGTAGAATTTGGAGTGGAAAGAATCTCAAAATATTAAACTGAAATTACCCAGTTTTTAAGATATGTTAGCACCTTACTATAATATGAATGAGATTTAAAACAAAACAAAAAAAAACCAAACAAAAACCAATCAAGCTGGGCATTGGTGGTACACGCCTTTAATCTCAGCACTCAGATGGCAGAGGTAGGTGAATCTCAATGAGTTCGAGACCAGCCTGGTCTACAGAGCGAGTTCTAGAACAGCCAGGGCTACAAAGAGAAATCCTGTTTTCAAAAACCAAAAAAAAAACAAACCAAAAAACCCCACAAAATACACACAAAAAACCCTAATAAAATCAAAACAACAAAACCCTTGTGTAAGTGTTTATGTAAAGCTTGGGATACAGTTCCCCGAAGCCCCCAGCCTCGGTGCCTGTCCAGAGTCCAGGCCTTTAGTTCCTGGCTGCACTCTGGCACCCTCTGGTGGCAGATGTCTGCTTCAGCTTGCAGATCTGGCTGATCCCCTCAGCAAGGCAGGGGGTGTTGGTACCAAGAGTGGGACCTACCCTTTGACTCCAGATCCCTGTCTGAGGAGCTCTGCCATTCTCTGCCTGGCCTCGCTCATCTCTGTGTTCCCTCCCCCAAGAAAACAAAAAGTTGGGAACCCCCTTTTTGAGAAAGTGGGGTACCACCAAGGCCAGTTGACAAACAGAACCATGGACACGTCTAAGAGCCAGGTTTATGTAAGCCAGGCCTGTTATCCAGGGAGACTTACTTTCTCTCTCTCTCTGAAACTTAAATCCCAAGAATGTATTAAATATGGTAATGTCCCATGAAGTCATGGTCTAAATTAAGGGAGGACCTGTCTCATGCAATCATTCCTCCGTGGCTAAAATGTTGGGCAAGCTACGGCATCTGGTGACTGTGGCCAGATTCTGTCTGGAGAGAGGGCACGGTAGAGCCAGTGCTGCTGTCTGTTCAGATGGTGGGCGGTGTCCAGAGACAGCTGTGTGCACGTGGGGAAGCAGCTGCCTGTGAGCCCTCACTCAGAGTCATGGGCAGTTCAGGGGCATTGCTGCTAAGTTCTCCAGGTGTGCATTGGTCTCTCACTAGTCTCACTGCTGACACAATGCCCTAGTACCTTCTGCCCAGTCTGCTGGCTGAGGCTACCTGCCTGCTTTAGTGTTGGAGGCTATCTGCCTGTCCTGGTGTCTGAGGCTATCTGCCTGTCCTGGTGTCTGAGGATATCTACCCTGGCTGGTGTCTGATGCCATCTGCCCAGGCTAGTGTCTAAGGCTATCTGACTGGCCCAGTGTCTGATGCCATCTGCCTGGCCTGATGTCTGAGGCTCTCTACAGTGTGGTCACTGAGGGTCCTGTGCCTCTATATCTTCTACTCATTGCCTAGGCCCAGCTAAAGGCAGCTCAGCTGCTGGTTCTGCAGACCTTCATGACATATCCTTTTCCTACCTGGCAGCTCCATGACTCCCATGATGCCATAGAGTTCAGTGCTTTTTTTTTTTTTAAATAGGGTCTCCCATACCATCCAGGTTGATCTTGAACTCATCTACCTCCTGAGTGCTGAAAATATATTCATGTATTCCCACACTGGTCAGTTTTTATTGTTGAGACAGGGTCTTATTATATAGTCCAGGCTGGCCTTGAACTCTTGATCCTCCCTGCCCCTCACTGCTGCATGCTGGGATCACAGGCATGTGCTGTCACTCCCAGGGAGGGTGGCTCTTTAACAGTGGTTAAACAGTCGCTGTGTGTGTGAGCCTTGCCTATGGAGTATATCAAGTTACTCGAGGGCTTCCCGGCATCCTGTTTGTGGACTTGTGCTCCGAAAACACTTCGGCTCTGTTGACACAGGTGACATCTACTCAGAAGTCCACCATGTGGCTTTCAGCATGACTGAGGCCTGTAGGTGGTGTTCACAACACAGAGAGCGACGGATCCACTAAGATGTTCCTCTGACTGCATTCTAAAGCGGGCCTTTCCTTTTAAAATAATATCAAGCCAGAATGGTTCTATCTACATATGAAAAGCCTTTAAAAGAGCAGTATTATGTAACTACGGTGGTCTACAGACTGAAGATCAGGTGAGGCCTGCAGCCATACTGGGAATAACCTTCCTTATCCATCTCCTCTGCTTTCATATAGGCATCGGGTCTGACTGTGGCCTCTGGTAGGGCTCCCCGCACCTGAGGGTGCCTCCTCCTTCCCAGGTGGCCCTTGGAGACCAAGTTTAAAAGCTGCCTGAACACAAGAGAGCAGCAAGTCCCCTGTTCCAGAGCCCACAGGCTTCTGTCCCTGTGTCTGTGACCTCACAGATTTCTTGACTGTCATGGCAAATGGCAATTTTTGTTCATCAAGAGGGTACACTTTAGAGTGTGTGGGTACAGGCGATCCACACCTAGGTGAGGACCTACACTTTGCAAATGTGAGTATTCATGGAGTAATATCTTGAAAATATTCATCAGAGATGTACAAAACTCTGCCCGGGCCCTGAGTATGTGAGCATACATGTACAAGGACTGAAAGAGGCTGAGTGACACCCAGCATTCTTCACCGCCTTCCCTCACCGCTGCTACCCTTTCCCACTGTCTAATCCTCTTCTAATCTCTGAGTGGTGGGATCTGCAGTGCGGAACAGTTGGAGGCCATAGCAGCCACAACGGCCACAGCTGCCACAGTCACCATGGACCCTCTAACTCATGCCTCAGTATTTCTAGAAAGTGTGCTTTGTGTTTATGATAGTCCCAAACTGTCATTTCCATGTGTTTGAGGGTTTTTCTCTGTTAGGGGATAATTCTCCCTGTAATTTTGTCACGTGTGACATCCCACCTCTGTGTGATGCGCTGAAGATACAGTATCATGACAGATACACCACGAACACCATCACACAGACCCAGACTCAGGCAGTCAGGTTTCATCTGCGTTAGTCTCCCCATGAGATGAAGCCCTCGCCTCCACATGTGGGGATGGAGCATAGAGACCAGGAGGAGGCCTCGGGCCTGTGGGTGGGGAGCTCATACCAGCCACGTTCTGTCACTTGCTGGAACACATCCAGCGCTGGAGAGCTCACCACTCCCCAAGCCTCCCACTTCCTGGAGGATTTTCATCTTCAGACACTTTTCTTTCTCTGTCTTCCATGCCCTGCTCACAGTGTTTGCAGTTAGATCTTTTTTCATGCGATTTCTCTTCTGTTACATGCAGGCAGCTGTCAGTCCCCACTGCCTTCTACACATTCCACATCCACTGTCACTGTCTCAGGGTGGGTTCCAGGTTTCCATGTAAGCAGCAAGCAGCTGAAACTGGTTCTTACACCATAAAATGGCTTCTGCACCAGTGAAAAGCCTCTAGGTCCTGTGGAGAGCTAGCCTTGTAATAATGGCTCTTCTTTCTTTGTTAACATTTCAAACCCGGGGTGTGAGCATGTGTTTCATGCATGGCACTTCCCTGTAAGAGACCACAGACAAGGGACCTGGGTAGATCTCACTTGTACCTTGGCTTGCTCAGGAGGCTGAGCTGTGGTGTCCTCTCCTTACAGGGTACCTAAATGTGCTCTCCAACAGCCGCTGGCGGGAGCGCTGGTGCAGAGTGAAGGACAGCAAGCTCATTTTCCACAAGGACAGGGCTGACCTGAAGACCCACATCGTCTCCATCCCTCTCCGTGGCTGCGAGGTGATTCCGGGCTTGGATTCTAAGCACCCACTGACCTTCCGGCTGCTTCGCAATGGACAGGAGGTGGCCGTGCTAGAGGTATGGGATTCCCTGGGGCCCCTGTCCAGAGAGGTGTGCACATGCTGTCAACAACACCATGATTAGGTCCTTTGCAGAAGACCCTAGCTCCCTGCAGAATCGGACTTTGATCCAGCCCCTTCCCTCCCTTGGCCCATCCTGTTTTGAGCTATCTTCTGGGTATCTCTTTTGGAGAGTCAGGGACTGCACAGGCTGCCTAGGGTACTGTGCATGACAACTTTGCTTGCCAGAGTTAAATGCCCAGCTCCAAATAATGGGTCACTTTCTCAAAGTAATAACTTGTTGAAAAGTCTCCATTAAATAAAATATTTCTTCTAAGCATAGGCTACTGGGGCACATGGGGACTATTTCCGTCACTTGTCTTTCGGAAAGCTCTCTACCTGTTTTCTAGTTGAAAAGGCATTTTGGGGTCCCTGGTACCCTGCGGCAGGGTCAGTGAGCTGCACTACACAGGAGCAGGAGTACCTTCAGCTTCCCAGTGGCTGCTGCTGCTGTTGCTCCTCCTCCTCCTCCTCCTCCTCCTCTTCCTCCTCCTCCTCCTTTCTTCTTTTTCAAGGCAGGGTTTCTCTGTGTAGCCCTGTAGCCTTGGCTGTCCTGGAATTTGCTCTGTAGCCCAGGCTGGCCTCAAACTCAAAGATCTGCCTGCCTCTGCCTCCCGAGTGTTGGGATTAAAGGCGTGTACCACCACCACCTTGCTGCTTGGCTGCCTTTGAAGGACTAATTCACCAATCCTCCATCTTGTTATTTTCTACCTGCCATTAATCCAGACTTATTTTTCCTATTTCCTTCTCTTATTATGAGTATCTTTATTATGAGTATGACACACACACACACACACACACACACACACACACACACACACACACACCATCTATCTGCAGATGTCAAGACTGTTGGTTTTCCAGGGCACATGTCAGTGTGTTCATGCCGCGAGGGCAGCAGAAGTGATGCTGTGTTGGACAGTGGGCTGACATGCAAGCTGTCCACCAGATGCAGAGCCAAATCTTAAATGGCTGTGGTGTGGGGCTCTGACCAGGGTCAAGGTGTCAAGTCAAGCAGTCAATGAGATCTGGAGTTTCAAAATGTGGGTGCTTATTTCCACAATTGCTTTCACAGTAGGTTTTCTCGTTTGGTTTAGTTTTTGTTAGACCAGGGCCTGCGTTCTCCCTACAGAGCTCACTAGTCCCTGTAGTCTCAGGAACCAAGATGATGACTGCGCCCCCTGGTGGCTGCTGTGCAGCAACCCTTGTCCCAGAAGGCCTGCAGTAGTCCAGGTCTGGGATGCTGTGTCTACCCCTGCTGACAACAGCCAAGTCTGGTTTTCCTCTTGGCCTCTTACCTGCCTGTGAAAACCAGCAATAGGCTAGAGTCAGAGTCCTTTGCAAACCTCTGTGTGGTCTGAGGCCTTTGAGTAATGACAGCTGAGACCTTGGAGGGAGCTGTCCTCAGAGCAGATGCAGGTCTCGGGAAGCTTCAGCAGCAGATGCCAGAGGCCCCAGGGAAGAAGATGCAGGGGCTGGCACAGGAGGATGAGAACTGGACTGGGTGTCCGGACAAGAAGAGGAGCTCTGGGTGGGGTGGGTGGGATCTACCTCTGTGAGTGTCCTTAATGCTGAGTCCATGAAGAGCAGAAAGTTCCATAGCTTTCAGAATACCTGCAGCCCTAGCAGGTGCGAGTTCCTCCAGCGTGGTGGAGAATGCATTTATTCTCCTGAAGAACAGCAAGAACTTGTTTAACTGGCATCTTCCCAAGTCAGCAGCTGTTTCTACAGGGCTAAGGTGACTTAGTGCTCACACACAGGGCTGTGGGGCTGAGGTGACTTAGTGCTCACACACAGGGCTGTGGGGCTGAGGTGACTTAAGGCTCACACACAGGGCTGTGGGGCTGAGGTGACTTAGTGCTCACACACAGGGCTGTGGGGCTGAGGTGACTTAGTGCTCACACACAGGGCTGTGGGGCTGAGGTGACTTAGTGCTCACACACAGGGCTGTGGGGCTGAGGTGACTTAAGGCTCACACACAGGGCTAGGGATATAGCTCACTTGTCTAGCATGTTTGAGGCCCTGGGTTCCATCCCCAAAACCACACCAAAAAAAGCCAGTTGAGTCACACACACACACACACACACACACACACACACACACACACACACACACACCTTACTGATGGTCATGCAGTGGGCCAGCAATACAGGCTGAAGGCTGTTGCCTGTGCTTCCTCACATTTTTTTGGGAATTACAGAACCAGTGCAAAGAAGGGCCACATGTCCTTCCCCACTGTGGTGTTTCCTAATGTCCCAACACACAGATTTCCACACCCTTTTGTGGATCCCCCCCTCTACTCTTAAATAATTCAATGTGTGTTTGGAAAAAATAAAAACAAAAGTAAGGGCCACTGCTTTGCTAGAACCACAGTGATGACAAGAAGGGATGCCTAGGTCTTAATCTGAATTTCCCAATTATGGCAGCATGGTCCTAGTGCCTGATGTATATCTGAAAACCTTGTGGCTATTTATCCCCCAAATCTCCCAGTCTCTCCATCCAGTTCATGCTGCTGATACTCCCCAGGGCATGGGCCTGATAGACTATAGAAGATCCTTCCTTTGGAGTGTACCTTCCCCTCCTGACACTGGGCTATCCTGGCACCCTTAGCAGGAGCCAGATGGAAGTGGTGTCACTGTATGATGTGACCTTTAGGGAGGTGCTTGCTGTCATATGTCTCACTAATGACGTGATTCATCTCGACACTATTAGTTACTTTTCTATTGCTATGATAAAATGCCATGACCAAGGCAACTGAGAGAAGAAAGAATATGTTTGGATTTAGGGTTCCAGAGCAGCAAGAGCCCATCATGTGGGGGAGGGATGGCAGCAAGCAGCAGACATCGCCATTGGAGCAGAAAACTGTGAGCTCACATCCTTCACCAAACCGGAAGTTTATGAGGCTTTTTTCTTTCTAAGCCTGTCCCCAGTAACATAGTTCCTCCATCCAGGCTGCACCACCTAAACCTCCCCAAACAGCTTACCTTAGAGATCATTCTCTATTTATAAAAACAATATTTTTATACAAAACTCTCTCCAACTTCTTGAAATCAAATTAGTTAAAATTTTCAAATACCATCTTAAAAGGTAATGGAGTTTCTAAAGCACTTACAATTTTAAAGGTAGTCTGAGAAATACATTAAAGAGGTCATAAGGTCTAGTGCCTCCAGGTGTCTTAAAAACATACAGAGCCGGTGAGAACCACAGAATAGTGTTCCTCCTGCAGAGATGCAGTGGACATGGTAAGTCGCCTTCTTGTTCTTTTAAATAGTATCTTGATAAGAGAAACATGCTCAGCCTCTCAGACCACACCAGCTGTAGCCAGGACATCTGGGAGCTGTGGGGGAATGCACCCTCATGTTTCCGAGGCCAGACCCTCAGCAGAGTTTGTGACAACGCGTTGTGCCTCAGATGCCTGTGAATCTCTATGTCTTCCACTTGGGTGCCCTCTCCCAGATAATGGGGAGGCACCTTGGTGGCTCAGACTCTTAGTTCCTTCCATAGTTTTCCTATAACCTCTAGCTCTCTGGCCTAGTGTGAGCACAAGGCCAGTCCTCTCACTCAGGCCATGCATGTGGCTCTTTTCTCGGCCACACTTGGGGCTCCATGTTTTCTTTCCCTGCCTGTCACACATCTCTGTGTTTGGTTAAAAGAATCACACTTTCTTCCCCATGGCAGGCATCATCTTCTGAAGACATGGGCAGATGGATTGGCATCTTACTGGCTGAGACGGGGTCATCAACAGACCCGGGAGCCCTGCACTATGATTATATAGACGTGGAGATGTCAGCCAATGTCATCCAGACAGCCAAACAGACCTTCTGGTAAGACTCACGCATAGCCTGTGGAAGTCCTGAATTAGCAGCATCCTTCTTCTAAGAACTGTTTGACAGTAGGTGCTGGGTGAGCATGCAAACCAGAAGCATGCCTGAGGACTTTTCCTTGGTGGGGTGCTGGCCCTGATGGCCCTAATGTTGGTCATTTCAGCCCCCTGGGATTTCTGCTAGAGCAGGCTTGTCAAACTTGTCTGAAGATGGTAGTACTGGCTTCGTGGCCCAGATGGTCCCTGTTACAGTCACTTAGCTCTGCCCTTGCAGCCGGAGACAGTAAGGGATTGTGACTGTTTTTATTTGCACCACCAGGTACTAGTCCTGATTTTCTCCTGTGGGCAGCTGGGCAGCTGTTCCCAGCTTCTGTGTGATTAGGGGCCTTCTAGAAAGGATTCTGTATGTTGCTGAAATAAGGCCCAAGATTTTTTTGTTTTGTTTTTTCATTTTGTTTTTTTGAGGCAAGGTTTCTCTGTGTAGCCTTGGCCATGCTGGAACTCTTTCTGGAGACCAGGTAGGCTTCAAACTCAGAGATTTAACTGCCTCTGGTTCCCAAGTGCTGGGATTAAAAGCATGTGCCCCCACCACCCAGCAAAGCCCAAGATCTTAAATCTGTCAGTGCAGTGCTTTTTAAATTTAAATTGTGACAAATAATGCTACTTTGTGCAAAAGCATACTTTTGAGCCAGGATGCTTCCTGAACACAATAATAATGGGGGTTTGTAGCAGCAGTTCCCATGCTGGCAGTCAGCATCATGGGGGATTCAGCAGTACTGGGCATTCAGCATCATCAGCTGTCCCACGAGGGCCAAGTGTTTTCCATACTACCTGAGATGTGTTCTCCTTTCTCGATGTTTTGACATGTGCGTTGTTGTCCAGGCTGTGATGATGAACAGGGTCCTCCACAGTGCTGTGCCCCTGGCATGCATCCACCTCATACACAGTGACAGTAGGGAATGCTGGATGCATTTGGGGTGACCTTGGACTAGGAGGACTCCAGTTGCTCTGGTGTTCTGAGTGCCACAGTGAGCCCCACATGGCCCAGGGGTGAAGAGCCGCACAGCAGACACAAGGAGAACTTCCAGGCAGTGAGTTGCCCATGGGTTGCCAGGCTGCCATTTCTAAATTCCTTGTTTTTACCTTGAAAGAGAGTAGGAAGGGCTTAAATTCAGTAGGTAGTGAGCAGGAACTCTTCATAGAAGATCTGAAACCAGCCACGAGTCCCTAAACACTAGGAAATCTGAACAAAGCATCCTGGGCCAGTTGTGACGTGTCCAAATGCACCCAGACACATAGGTCAATCCCTGTATCTGACCTCTTTTTTTTAACATCTATAAAGTACTTTAAAAATATTTTATGTAATATATTTTGATCGTATTTTTTCTTCTTCCATAACTCCTCCAAGATCTTCCCATCCACTCAACTTTGTGTTCTCTCTCTCTCTCTCAAAACAAAGACAAAAAACAAAACAAAAAAACAAAAAACAAAACAACAACAAAAAAACCCAAAGAAAACAAAACAAAGCCCAAAAGACAAAAACTACCAAACCATAACCAAAAAAGCATACACACAAAACCACCTGAGGTCCTTTTTGTGTTGGCAACTACTCCTGGGTGTGGGGCCAGGCCTAGAATGTGGTTGATATGCCTGATGACACTCCATTGGAGAAAATGGATTTCCCCTTTCCTGGTCGATGTCAACTGCAAATAGCTTATTTTGAGGTCGGGGGGCAGGGGTGTTGAGATCGGGTCTCTCTACATAGCTCTGGCTGCCCTGGAACTCACTCTGTAGACCAGGCTGATCTCAAACTCCACCTGCCTCTGCCTCCTGAGTGTTGAAATTAAAGGTGTGCTCCACCATACCCGGTACAAATAGCTCTTGGTTCATGGTGGAACCTTGTGTCTACTTTTCTTCCATGCTGGGGTTTTGTCTGGTTTAAACCTGTGCAGATCTTGTGTGTGCTGCCATAGTCTCTGTGAGTTCATACATGGATCAGTTCTGTTGTGTCTGGAAGACAGTTTCCTTGGAGTCATCCACCACCTCTGGCTCTTAAAATCTTTCTGTCTCCTCTTCCTCATAGATCCATGAACCTTGAGGGAAGTTTGGTGAAAATATTCCATTTATAACTGAGTGATCCAAAGTCTCTCACTCTCTACACATTGTCCAGTTGATGATCCTGCTTTAATTACCATCTACTGTAAGAAGCAGACTCTCTGATGAGGGTTGAGCAATGTTCTGGTCTTTAGGTATAGCAGTATTTCATTAGGAGTCATTTTATTGCTATATTCCTTTAGCAGAATAATTGTTGTAGGTTTTCCCCTAGGACCTATTTACTCCCAGGTTCTTGGTCACTTTAGCAGTGATAGGTATGAGTTCCATCTCATAGAGTGGGGCCTTAATGTCAATTAAAAAAATGGTTGGTTACTACCATAACATTTGTGCCACTATCACACCAGTATGCAGACAGATTGCTGTTGTAGGTCAATGGGGTTTGTAACTGGGCTATGTTAATGATTTTTTTCTCCTCCTGTAGTGTGTATAGTACCTCAGCACTATGGACACTACTCAGTAGCGGTAAAGCTTCTCTTAGGGCATTAACTCTATTTTTCCAGGTTTGATGGAATAAGTAAGTGGTATCTTCAGCAACAGGATATTACCATCAGGTTGTGGAAATAACCAGTAGCACTGGCAATAGCCTGTAACATTGGGGTGACTATGGGACCCCTTTGGCCAATGATTCAATAAGATGTAACCCACTCCTGCAACTGGGGGTTTTACTTGGTAGCATGAGATGTCTAGTTGGTGCATTGTCTCCCCGCTGTATGGTATCTCCATTTAAATTCTTTTTATGTATTTTAGGAAGCTTCTAGTATAGGAGGTTTCCAAATGGCTTTTCAAAAGGCCTTCAGTGTTAGTCGTCCCTCCCATCTTCCCTCCTTTAGCCCTGCCCTGGCCTCCCCCTCCCCACTTAATCCCCCTATTCTAGTTCTCCTTTGTAACTCTATATCCTGTTTCCCCTTCCTTGGGACACTCCCCCGCAGTCCCTTACAAACTACCCAACTCCTATGTGGATATTTTAAATGAAAAAGATTCTGTACAGCAAAGGACACAATCATTCCGGCAGTGTGGCGGCCTACAGAACCTGGGGAAAACTTTACCACTTAAACATCTGACAAAAGGTTAGTATCTAGAAGATGCATAGATCTAAAAAAATCTGAACATCAAGAAAACAAATAAGCCAGTTTTAAAACAGGGTATAGAAATATCTTAGGGTTCTTATGATAAAATATGGTGACCAAACACAGCTTGAGGAGGAAAGGGCTTATTTCAGCTTATAGTTTCACACCACAGCCCATCACTGAAGTCAAGGCTGGAATTCAAGCGGGGCACCTCATACTGTGAGGTCTCCACAGCTTGATAGATTAACAGTTGTTATCTGTACTTATGTGGAAGTTACTAAAATCCCCCAAATAAAACTCACTTAATGCTGACTCTAACCAGCAAACAGATCACCGCATTCAGGAGAAACCCTGAATTTCCCTCTGGACACAGCTCAGCTTTTCCTTTATAACTGAGCAGAATTTTAATCTAAACCAAATGTGGGGTGGCCACAGCTTGGAGAAAGGAATGCAGGTTGCTGTTTCAAACACTCTTCACTAAAAAGGCGTAGGCCATAAACTTAGCCTAGGAATCTTTTTTTTTTTTTTTTTTTTTTTTTTTTTTTTTTTTACCTCATTAAAATCTTTTTAGGGATGTTAGCTAGCAATAAAGTTAATTTTCATGTTTTAGTTTTCTAGCCAAACATTCCCATAAAACTTAACAGAGAGGAGACTGAACGAGGAAACAGCCTTCAAAATGTGGTAGCTTGCCAAGGGGATAGATAGTCTGGGATTAAGTTAATTTTTCGCTTTTTATAACTTGGCAGCCATGTGGTGATTCTTTGCCAAACGATTATGAGAATTATCAGCAATTGTGTCTGACTGAAGGGAAGAAGGTAATAATGTTCTGAAAAGGAACAGGAAGCAGAGACAAAAACCCTGCAGGACTCTCCCTGGAGAGTGGCACATCAGAGTGTGGATGGCGCTGGACACTGGGACACGTCCTGAGGCTGACCAAAGACCGTGGGTCAGGTGACTGGACAGTGCCCTGGCACTTCCCCTGGACGTCTCGCAAGTGTTGCCCATTGCAGGCCCAGCAGAACGTGGTGGTGGTCATGATGCTTCTGCCTGACTAAAGAGGGACAGTGGGGAGAGCCACCTTCTGGCCGCCATCTTCAGGCCCTTGCCGGTCTCTGCATCTACATACAACGGTCCCTAGGATGTCCTTCTGTTTGAGATTCGGCATCTTTTCCACTTACACACTTGGCTGAAAGTCATTGTGGAAAGACCCCTGGAGGGGAACGTAGGCCCCCTGCTTACTCTTGGCTCTGCATGAGTTCTCTTTACTGGCCCTGGCCCGCTCTGTAAATTTTAGGATGTTCTGGCCAATGGAGAAGGCCTCTGCCAATGAGGACATGTGTGTATATGCTTTTTGAATCCTTTGGGCATCCCCGTTGAAGGGAGCACAAGTGTACCCACTGTACTCTGTTGACTGTCCTTGATCCTTCCTGATGTCTGTGCAGAAGTATTGAGTACTGGGCATGGTGCCAGAATCTGACGCCACAAAGCAAATATGAGGTCCCTGCTGTGTGGAGGGAAGAGCTATATGAACACACATGCAGCGCTGGGTGTTCGGCAGTGGCTGTGCTCACCACCAGCAGGTGCAGGCACACTAGCTGTCCTGCCGTTCTGTTTATCACACCTTCCCCAGACAGTCCTCAGCTGGGTCGTCTTTTAGTCAACGCCTTAAACATGTACGTGAAACATGCAGGATCTCCCCAGTGGCTAGTGACTCTTCCCTTCTTGCACTTTCTCCTTCCCATGACTTGAACTTTCCTACACTTGATTTGACGTAGATTAAGTATAGAATAATTAATTATAGCTTTGTTCATAAACTAAGAAGTCTGTTATTGCATCTGCCAGAAGAGCCGTGCTTGCTACCTTCTTCCAGCAGGTGGCGGCAGTGCACTGTGAGAGACGCAGCCATTTGGGTGTGCAGGTGGCTGGCTATGTTGCCCCAAGCTACTTTCCTCAGAGAAACGAAGTTTTGGGGAAAATGCTTTGTCGGTTAACTTTCTGGGATTTTAGTTTCCCCATTTAGGAGAAAATGCTACCCTTGGTTCTTTCTTCCTGGGTTTTTACAGTTCTCCTAAAACAAGCCCAGCTTCCTGAAGCTTCCTGAGAGTCCAGCCCACCGCTCCTCCATTGTGCTCTGGAGACTGGAGTGGCAAAACACTTCAGACGCTTGTGTTCTGGTGGGGAGAGGCAGATGAGGAGCAGGTGCAGAATAGGCTCGGTGGGGGTACAAAAGGAGGAAAGTCAGCATTGCTGTAGAGGGAGTCTCCTCCTTGCTCTCCGTCAGGGAAGACCCCTCTGGTGCATGCAGGACACTCCTAAGAGCTGCATCCTGGGTGAGAGGAGGGGCAGTGGAGAAGTGGAGGATGCTGAATAGGCCCTGAGCAGTCCTGACACATGCAGGCTGGGAAGCAGGAAGCCAGAGGAGCCAGGGTTGGAGCTGGAGTCTGGTGAATGCGGCCCGCTCTGGACAGTGTTTCTCTTGATTTTTCTTGGTGACTTTTTTTTTTCATTTTTCTTTATTAAGAAATTTTCTACTCACTCCACATGCTATCCACAGACCCCCCCTCCTCCCTCCTCCCACCCCCAGCCCTTTTTCCCAAGCCACCCCACATCCCCACATCCCCCAAATCGAGGTCTCCTATGGGGAGTCAGCAAAGCCCAGCACACTGAGCCTAGGCAGGTTCTTGGTGACTTTTGAAGCCTCTGGGTAGTGGTAGGCAGAGGGTTCCTGTGCTCTGGCTCTCTGGGGAGCATGGATGGGGAGGAGAGACAAATTGTCCTTTCCCTATATGTGCAGACTCTTGTCTCCACCTCTGGCCACCAGGTATGGGCTCTTCTCACAGCAGGAGACACCCCAGTTCTCTGTGGACTCCAGCAGGGGCCCACTGTAGGACAATTCTGACACTGTCCACCAGGACACAGTGTCAGGCCCTGAAGATCAAAAGCTCTGTCCCCAGGACTCTGTCCATTTCAGACGTCATTCACGAATCCAGTTTGTCATCCATGCTCGTCAAAGAGCAGGTGTTAATTTGAGGTTCTCACAACCCCCACAGACACTCCTTAGACCCCAGGAAGTGGTTGTTTGCTAGGTGTGTGTGTTAGGAATCCACCAGCATGGAACTAACTCTTGGGTAGGAGGGGCAGAGGGTCAGCTCTGGGATACAGGAGCCCCGTACCTCTTCCCTGGCTACACTGCTCTCCCTGGATCTGGCAGCTTCCTTGGGTAATGCCTTCTCTAGGGATGGTGACATCCCTGGGTGTAGCACTTTCCTGGATACAGTGCTCTCTCAGTGTGAACACCTTCCCTGGGTACAGCTTCTTCCTGGATGAACTGCCTTCCTGGTGCCTCCAACCCAGATGCTCTTCCACCCTACCCTCTCAGAGCTGAAAGTCTCCGACTGGTCATATAGCACCCCCATCCCCAAACACTTCAACTTCCCAGGGGCAGTGAGCAGCTCATTATGATGGACAAAGACAGCCTGTCTCCCATCATCATTAGGAAATCCCAAGATTTTAGGGGCTTTGGCCAAGTAAAGGAACCAAGACCCAAGCAAGTACGTCATATGTATAGCAGCAGCAGCACAGGCTTCTGAAACCTTCGCATGGCTATTCTCAGGGCTTTCAGAAGATCAGGGGCAGCTGAAGGTGTGCTGTGTGGCTGCCAGAGCTCAGTGAGCATTTGATGGACAGCCACAAACATCCCACAGAAGGCCAGGGAGTGGTGGAGGCCACGTCCTCTGCCTTTGGGAGTGGCCAGACTCTGCAGACAGGTTGATACTGGCTCATTGCTGTGAGGGGACGAGCCCATCAGAAAGAGCTGCTGTGCCCTCCCGGGATGTATGTTTTCCCTGGCCATGTGAAAATGGTGAGACCTGTCTGGCCCCCTCCACTTGTAGGTGCTGCTATATATCCGCATACATGGTGTCCATAGTCTGTGCTGGGGCCTGTCTTCGCTCTGGGTGAGGACTGGCCCCAGTCCCTGGAGATGACAGGTACATCTTTCTAAGGGTCCTAAGGGTCCTGCCTCTGAGCCTGACATAGCCTTTGGTACATCAAGGTTCACAGAGGCCCTGCTGATTAACTGGCGTGTCCATGTTTTCTCTCTCTCAGCTTTATGAACAGGCGGGCAGTGTCCACGAGCCCATACCTGGGGAGCATCTCCAATGGCTACGCCCACCCCAGCGGGACAGCGCTACACTACGATGATGTCCCCTGTGTCAACGGCTCGGTGAGTGTCCTTCCAGAGCCAATGGTCAGTTTTGTTAGAAGACAAATTGCCAGCTGGTTCTGTCCTGCAGTGCCTAGTTTTCCATCCTAGTGAGTTGAGATTGGGAATTGTACCACTTCTCCCCCAAACCCTGGTCTCTGACAGAAACAGCGGTCATGTGATCCCTAGTAGACAGCTCGTCTTCTCCTGTTACCATCATCACGCACATCTCATCACCCGAGATACTGGCTGGAAGATAGTGGATTAAATTAGAATAAGCAAATGGAGCTGAAAGGATGTTCGGTTTTACAACTTGTGTCAGTCAGACACAGCACAGTGTAAGTTACCCTGACTAGTTATGCCCAATACAGCTGCAGCCACCATCCAGCCATCAGACAGAAACAGTACCCTGGAGTGACTGCCTTGTTGCACACTTGGATGGTTCCTGGCATGGCTGGTGTGGAGCATTCACACGTGGGGATGCTTTGTGGCAGTGTCATTTGTGTGTCCGTCTATCCGTAGTTTTTATTTTTTCTGTTTTGTCCCATGTTTCTGGGTCATTAGCAGAGCCCTGCTGGGTCTCTGTTGTTTGGCTGATGGCTGTGTACTGTGTACCTTTGGTGGTCAGGCCTGTGCCTGCCTATGTGGTGAGCAGGTGTGGCAGAGCATGTGTGGGAAGCCTTGTGCTGAGAGGAGCCAGTATGTCTTAAGAGTTTCTCAACCTTAGACTTGCATCCTTTCTGTTCCCATCTTCCTTCCTTCCCCAGTATTCTGATGACCCTGGGAGACCTGGTGCTCTCTGTCCTTTGCCCTGTAGCCCTGCGAACAGATCCGTGCTTACTGTAGGGGCTATGCCTGGTGAGCGCTCTGTGCAGGGCTCTCAGCCCAGCCTGTGTGTCATTGTGGTCCCCTCATCCTCATTCTTGCTATTGTCAAGGTGGGGCCTGGCTTCTGTGGCCTCCCTGTATCCGTGCAGTCCCAGCATCACTGCATGGGCCCTATACTCCAGAATCTAGGCTCCCCTCAAGGGTGAGCTGCCCTCCCTGCCTGCGGCCTCTGCAGCCTTCTGTAGGCCTTCCAGACAGGGACCCAGTCACCTGGCAGTCCAGACACTGGCTGGCTCAGGTGCCCTCTGTGCTTCTCCCCAGGTTCACCCATGGTTTCGTGTGTGTTTGGAAATAAACAGCTCTGTGCTAAGGAATCCTCCCTACACACGTGCTGGGCTTTGGGAGCTGAGACATCATGCCCTGTGTGCATGTGTTCTGCCCTTTTGTTTCCTCATGGCTTCCCTGCACAGGCTTCCTTAGCCTGTTTCCTGTGTACAGGCCTCTGTTACCACATGACTGCATTTTGGAGGCTTCATTTCCGAGTTCCATAAAGTCTACACTTTATGACCAAATGCTCAGAGTGTCAGTATTATTTCCCTATAAAAGTTCGGTTCATTCTGCACTCCCTTTGATTCCTTGAGAAGGAAGGGCTCTGCACACACTCACTCTTATTCTAGAAATTTCTGTGGGATTTCGTCACTGTTTACTAAGTATTCCACATGACTTGATCCTTGCTATTTTAGGAAAATGAGAGTCAAGTATAGGCCATTGTGTATCTGTGTGGCTGTCATTGAAATGCTCCATCCTGGCTTTTCTATGTTGTTTTAGGTTGTTTGCTTGTCCCCAGCATCACAAAAATAGACACTGATGTGGCTGCAGAAGAAGACACCCCCACCCTGGGATTTTAGGCCTTTCCTATTTTTATAACAAAGGGCTGTAATTATAGTCTGGCAGGAGGAAGGAGCGCTGCATGGAGAACATAAAAAACAGGCTGAAATGGGCAGAATATATGAATTAATATTTCCTTTTATAATGCAGGGCAATTTACAAAGACCTTTAAAGTCTAAAGGGATCTGGCAGTGGTTAAGAGTTTGGGGTTTCTTTATGCTTTCCTGCCAGTGCTCCGGAGTCCCTGTGTCCTGAGATGTGGCTTTGAACTGTTAACTCTTTGTTCAGGTCCTCTGCTAGCATAATGCCATTGTTCCATCGAAGTCTGAGGCATCCTGCATTATGTGATTACGTGACTTCTGTCTTCAGCAGACATTTTTGGCGGTGGCAATCTTTCCAGATGCTTAAGTGTAGTACTTAGATTATGGTGACCTTGATGGTGGATTTGTTGGCCACAAGGCAGGATGGATGAATTCAGGGTGTTCTTGATGGCAGTCATGTTCCTCCATCAGAGCCTGAGGTTCCATGACAGCACAATGTGTGGCCGTGACTCGGCCCAGCTCAGCCTTTCCCCAGTTGTGTGAGCTGCCTTTGCCTCAGTTTCCCCTGTTTGCTAAGTGGACTCTGTGATGTGTAAGCCAGTGTGTCCGGGGCACAGCAGGTGCCATGGCCCTTGACCGTGATCTCACACGCCTTCCTGTGCAGCAAAGAGCTCCAGGCTCTGCCCAACTCCCCCGACCTCACTTCCTGTGCATCAGCATTCTTCATTTTGAAAGACAGAACAAAACGGTCATAATCTAATGACTCTGGAATGGTTTAAGGACAGAGAAACCTTTCTCATTACTCCAAAGGCAAAGGGACCCTTATGAAGCCACCCAGAGCTGTGGGAGTTTGTGCCTGCCGTATGTGTGCATGAGTGGCTGGTCATGAGAGCTTTGGGGGCTGCTAACATCTCGCTATGCTGACCTTCTCTCTCCTCGTCTGGCCACTAACAAACAGGCTGTATGTGTTGCAGTGGGACATGGATGGCGGCTTTCCTGGCTGTGGGAGCAGAGGCCTGGCAGAAGAGGTGCTTTACGATAACGCGGGCCTCTACGATAACTTGCCATCGCCGACAATCTTTGCTCGCTCCTCTCCTGCTGACCGGAGGGCGTCCCGGACACCCGCCGACAGGCTGTCCTCTAACCACTACAAATCCCCCACCTCCTGCAGCCCACCCTGCTCCCCACCTGTCACTAACACCTCTTCTGTGGGGAGGGCATCTCTCGGGCCACACTCCCAGGTACAGATTGCGTTCCCAAACTCCCTGACATCACCAATGGACCTGCAATGGCCGTGTGTGTACTCACCTCTCACATACCAAAGTGTCACAGTCTTCAGCCATAGCCTAATTCACAGTTAGCCACTGAGGGACTGGAGAGACATTTATGACCAGTTCCCAGCTTGTCTGGCTCCCCCCAACCCAACTCCTGGAGAATTTCCCAGTGCGCTTTCAGAATTATGTTAAAGATTATGAAGAGAGGCCATGCAACTTTCCAGAAGATTCTGGAATGGCAGGTTTCTCTAGTATATTCTACCGTGTAAGTGAGCAAGGGTTGCCCCCAGGGAGTGGTTAGTTCCTGTCTGTAAACGTGGTCAGCACTATTCTGAGAGCCAGTGTGTTTTCTGGGAGAATATGACATGTGTCCTGCACCTGTGTGACAGGAGGGCTCTGATTCTGGGTGACAAATAGGCTTGTGGCTGAACTCTTGTTCGCCCACTCTCTGTGACATGCATCAACATTTCAGAGCAGACACTAACCGCCTTCATGAATTTTTAACCTAAGCGTTTTGTATGTTCTGCCTGGAGTCCTGGTGCCTCATTTAAGAACACTCTGAGAAAAAGCAAGAGGCCAGACTTTCCACATTCCGTTCCATTCTTTGGGTAGTTTTGAGAAAATAACAAACACCAGGCAAGGTCCAGGCTTCCAGGTAGTGGTGACTCATTTTGGCACCTCTAGACATTGCTTTGTCAGAACCGACACACAAGGCTTGCACAATTTTATAATGTGTCAGGCACAATTAATTATTCAGATGCCAGCCCTGGAGAGTCTGACTCTGGAAGTCTGAGGGGTGTGGACTGCTGAGTGACCAGTGTGAGCACCATCGGCCTCTACCAGTGTCACGAGGATCCCCACCCAGACCTGGCCCATGTGTCCTACCTATGTCTCTATCCATTTGCTGCTCTCATAGTTGTCTTTTGGTTAGCCTAGTAAATGTGCCACCTGTGCATTTGGATTGTCCCTTCCTAGGCAGGAATCACGTGATGCACGGTGTGGCACTGTCACTGTTCCTCAGCCTAGTTTCTGTTTCAAACAGGAAACAGTCCCAGGCTGAATTCTAGTGCCTCTGCTTGTCCTGTCCTTGTGTGGCCATTCTTTTAGGAGCCAGTTGGTGGCGAGGCCACACACTCAGAGAGCTCCTGGATGCCATCTTGTGCATGGCTGTGCAGTGTCATTAGGAGTCCTGTGGGAGGTGCCAGTGCCTTTACATTTTTAAGTGAGCAAACAGAGGTTCAGGAAGTTTTGAAGGGCTGGCTCAGGGTTCCCTAAATGACAAGCCAGAACTGCAGCTGGATCTGTATGCAGCCCCACAGTGTCTCGAACGGAAGGAGAGGCAGGCAGTGGGAGTTAGGAATGACAGGGCCTAGGTGTCAAGTTCCCTCTATATCGAGCTCACTGCCTGGCATACAGTGTCACCTGACAGATAAGGAGCTGTGGCTTGCAGAGTGAGCAGGAGACTGTTGAGTTTTTTAAAGCCTGTATCTAGTCAAGGCTTTGTATATGTTTACGCTACTTCTGTATATGTCTCTTGCATCCTTCCTCAGACCCATCAGTGGTCTGAAAGGAGGTTATGGATCCCATTACTGTATCACTCAGTTAAGGGCAAGAACCTCCCTGCAGAGCCAGGCCCGTCCCCCAGAAGCAGCCCAGTAATGGAGAAATGACTTAGCTCTAGAAACACAGGCTCCCAGGCTCTCAGTGGTTGTTGCTGCATACCCATGCGTGGTCACTTGGAGCTGCTCTCTTATCAGCACTTGAGGCCCCTGCAGAAACATAGCATCCTTCCCATTGCAGACTCCCTGGTAGTCCGGGGTGTCCAGGCTTGGGTTCTGGAAGCTCCCAGCTGTCATAGGGACATTACAGCAGCCCACCGGCTGGAGCCTGAGTTTGTCCCCTTTGTCCTTTGACCGTGCTGGTAGGCTGTGCTGAACATTCAAAGACTGAAAGAAGTAACTTCAGGCAAAAGGGTGCTTTTGTGGGATTAGTTTTAATTTTCTCTGCGTGTTTCAACAGTTGAAGAGCAAAAAGCCTCCAGTGGCATCCCACGGGGTTCCTGGAAAGGGGAAGGCTCCGAGCAGCCAGCAGAAAAAGGTGGACTCTGCAGGTGGCGTGAAACGCACAGCATCAAGTGAGTTTCCCCTCTGGCTCCTTGCTTTCTGTTTTGGTACAGTTTGTCAGCTTGAGGCTGGCTGAGCCACTCCTGCAGGAGATGCTGGGCTTGGGGTGTGTTGGGAGGGGGAGCAATGTGCATCCTTCCTCCCCCACACACTCCACTGGCTAGGATCTTTAACCTAGCCTCTGGGACTGTTGCTTGGCTACTTGGTGTGACATTCAACCATGAGGCACTGGGGCTTTGGTCCAGGAGACTCCAGTTTGTGTCCCTAGAACTCCATTGACAAGTCACATAACATGAGTGCAGCCCCTTTGTCTGTCAGATGTGCAAACGGCCGACCACTGTGGTGGATATGGTGGCAGGGGTGCTGTTGGGCACTGAAAGCACAGCCCCTGGTAGAACATGACAGCCAGAGGTCTCACGGCAGGCCAGCCACTGAGCTAGAACACAGGCCAGGCCTTCAGACTTGAGAGCCAACTGTATAGACCAAACAGAGGGAGACATAGCCCGCCCGGGAGTTGAGCAACTCTCCATCTGCAGCTAAATTTGGGTGTGCTAGCTTCTTGAGTTTGTGTTTGCCCTGCCCTCATGCTTTGGGTGGTCCACCATTCAGCCAGCCAGCCAGTTGGTGGGATGTATTCCTTCAGGACATTCCACTTGTGGCTGAGGATGTAGTGAGAAGATCATGCTAGCTTTAAAAGCAGGCCTACGGGCTGCAAGGGGCCCTGCTGGTCCTGGAGCTCCTCCATCAGCCTGAACTAAGCAGGGAAGTGTCCATGCCACATCATGACAAGTCACTATCACTTGGGATTTCTACCTGAGCATTCCAGTCTGCAGCCATGCAGTTGGTAGACCAGCCTCTGTGACAGTGTAGATGAGGCTAGCATCCTTCACCTGGGGTCCTCCATACCTACCTGGTGCAGGAGGGGAAAGGCCTCAGACCTGCACATGCTGGCTTCTGTTTTAGAGTCAGCATGCACAAGGACGCAGAAAGGCTGTCTTTTTCATAGTCAAAGCATGGATGAGCCTTAGGACTTCAGCAACACTTGACTGCTTCAGCCCCAGGGAACCCTTTGCATTCTTGACAGGAGCTTGTCTATGCCTCTGCTTTCAAACCTGCATTTCAAAGAGGCAGGTCAGGGGCCTGCCAGGCTGCCTCCTGATTGTCACTGACTTCCTTTGGCCCTCTCTCTGTAATTTCATTCCCTGATGCCTTGGGTGTGTTTACACTCTTGTTCTTAGTGCTGTTCATTCAGGGAGGTGCAGGAGCCAGAGGGATGAGTCGGCCTAAAATGCCTTGTTAAGCAAGATCTGAATCCCACGTGGGCTCCTTCAGCCAGGCATTTCTTGCAGCCCTCTGCTCGCTTTATTTTATGGATGATTTATCCCAATATCTGGTGGGACCTTCTGTAGGGAATGTTTTATTAACTTTGGTGACATCTAATGGAAACAAAAGAGAAAAATAATTGCATCCTGTGCTTTTGCGGAGTTCAGCCAATTGCATTACAGTTGTATAGAGTTTATTGCGTGGGGGACCGAATGGGGGGGAAATTTATAAGCTGTCATCTGTAGGTTTGTTGGGGGGCATATTGGTGTAGACAGTGGAGTTTGTACAGTTTGGCGTGGAATTTTCTGGAAGTGCTTTGGTTACACGAGACAAGATGGTTAGCCTTGGGCTGCAGATCTGCCGATGTCAGTCTATGGGGATCTTTTTGGTGAGGGGAGTAATGCTGACTGGACATAGAAAATGCACAAATCTCCATGAATATGGCACATTATGGAAGAAGTGATGGTAGGCAGGTACTGCATCAGCAAGCCTCTGATGAGCCAGTCATCTCTGGTTGTCATGGGGGCTGCCTGTGAGTATCTACTTCATCCCAGGCATCTTAGCACACGTTAGTTATCTGTGTTAGGGACATGCATCTACTTTCAAAGACTCACACAACCCTTGTCCCCCCATGGCTTCTACTTTGAAACAGACTGACATGTAGATGGGCAGTGACAGGGGCAGGTGGGGTGGCAGCTGCCCTTGGAGTAGGCAAGTGATACAGAGACGGAAGCCTCACGGCGGGGTCTGGCCAGTCACGTTAGGCTCTCCAGCCCCTTGGCATCTTTTCCAGAGAGGTTTTTCCTAAATTCCTAGCTGGCTGCTCTAAGTTCCTGCTGTGACTTCCCCATAACAACACGCTGTAGCTTAAAGTGCAGGCCAGACTGAAGAGACTGTGGGGCCTGGGTTCAACACTGTGTGAACTGCTATGCGGGCAGCCAGGAAGATGGGTTTCCCCCCACCCCTACCCCCCGAAGCTTTTACTTATTCACTCATTCATTGTTCATTCATTCATTAAATGTAACAGCTATTTATAGAGGACTCATTTGGAGAGTTACTTTAAGTGCTTTGTAAATATTAATTGAATTCTTACAGCTGCCTGTGAATGAGCTGCTCTTATTCCCATTTCACAGGAGGAGAAACTGGGGCACAGATTTGTTCTAGGTCACAGGGTTCCAAGATTGTCCTCTAAATAGTAGGTCTCCAAGTACCACGCACTGCCTTTCTGTCTTCTCATTCAGTGGAGAAGCTCTCCCTATCTGCTTCTTCCAGGCCAGAATCTCAGGCCAAGGAGATGTCTTCCCTCCAGCCAGGGTGAGGTGTTCTTGTAAGAACAGAAGTGGGGGTGAGGAGAGGCTTTGCACATAGAGAGAACTACATAAACTCTAGAAGGTTCGTTGTTGTTGTTGTCCTATTTCACTTTCTGCGTGTGTTTGCCTACGTGCATATCTGTGCACCCTGTGTGTGCCTGGCGACCAAGGAGGGCAGAAGAGGGTGTTGGACCCCCTGGAACTGGAGTGACAGATAACTGTGAGCTGCCATGTGGGTGCTGAGACTCGAATTCTGGTTCTCTAGAAGAGCAGCTGGTGTTCTTAACCACTGAGCCATCCCTCCAGCCCCAATAGAGGTTGTTGTTGACGGTAACAGATACACTGCTCTAGTTTCATTTCTTCTGCTGTAACAAACACCCCAACAAAAGCAGTTTGGGGAAGACAGAGTTCATTTGGCTGATGTTGCAGGTTACAGTGTGTTACTGTGGGAAAGTCAGGCAGGGACTTAAAGCGGCCAGTCACTTCACATTCACAGTCAAACACAGAGAGATTAGATACATGGCCACCTGCTTGATAGCTAGTACCCAGCCAGCTTTCTCTGCTCTTACACATCCCAGGGCCCAGCTCACGCGCCACCCACACTGAGGGTGTGTCTTCCCACCTCAGTTAATAATCAAGATACTCCCTCACAGACATGGCCATAGGTCAAGCTGATCCAGATAATACCTCATTAAGATGCTCTTCCCAGATGACTCTAGATTGTATAGGGTTGGCAGTTCAAACTGTCCAAGTCACTGCCTGCCAGGGTGCAGAATCTGCACTCTGACCCTTATTGGCAATTATTTGAAAGCTTAGGGGAGGAGCCCTGAAGGGATTCCCCAGTATTCCTCTCCATTTGTAAACGTGCAGATCAAAGTATTAGAGGATTTGAGGCAGGTAGAGCCCCAAACCTCCCTTTCCCCTCAGGAGCATCCAGGAGCAGCTCTGCGGTACGCTGAAGAGCCGCTGAGCCACAGGCCTTGGCAGCCCGACCCCTCTGGTCGTGCTAACTCTCGGTGCTCCTTATTCAGATGCTGACCAGTACAAATACGGCAAGAACCGTGTGGAAGCAGACGCCAAGCTGTTACAGTCCAAAGAGGAGGAGCTGCTGAAGAGGAAAGAGGCCCTGCGGAACAGGCTAGCGCAGCTCCGGAAGGAGAGGAAGGACCTGAGGGCCGCCATCGAAGTGAATGCAGGTGTGCGGGGTTGGCTCCGATAGCCCGGGTACCTGTGTCCCCTGGAGTTCTAGAGTCATTCAGCTCACCTTCAGACCTGTGAGCCGCAAGGTGGCATTGCTCCTGGGGTGCTGGCCTTGTGGGGAGCCCAGGGCAGCACAGGGTTGGTTGAGGCGTGAGTGCCACCATAGGCAAGGGCTGTGACCTGACCCCAGCAATTGCAGCCTCAGCTGCTAAGAGCCAAGAAGGTTGGCAGGGTTTGTTCCTTGTCTGAGGTAACTCTGTGGGGCTTCTGTGAAGGAAGGCAGCCCCCAGGGCTGAGAAGTTTTCTCAGGGCTCTGCCTGGGAAGAAGCAGCTCTCTATTCTTAGGAAGGTCTGGGGAGAGCAAGGCCACACCTGGGTTTGGGGACCAGGGGAAAAGACTGTGTTAGTGATCCTGGAAGAGGGACAGTGAGCAAGGAACAGCTGTCAGGGTAGTGGTGTCTGGAGATGAGTGGTACCCAGGCCCAGGCTGTGCCTTCCTCCTGCCAGACCTCCCAATCTGGCTTGGAAACTGACATCTCCCCCTGATCCTGGCTAGCACCCCCGCAGGGGCATGGCTGACTTTTTAGATTTAGCTTCTGCCAGCTGAGAAGGGGAGATGTGCAGCGGATAGGGAAGGTGGCGGGGGGGGGGGGGGGGGCACTGGCTTCCAGGAGGCTTCAATGCTGGCTGAGGTGGTGTATATGCCCTTCATAGTTAACCAGAACCGAACTCTGTCTGAATTATGGGAAGTGATTTGGGGAGCAGAGAACAGGAAGGGGGTGCAGGTGGGCCCGTTAGGATAGTCTGTGGGAGCGGGTTGGACAGGGTGTCAGTATCAGGGGGCCTGGGAGAGATGGAAAGCCGAGTCTGTGACATGGAGGGAGCGTGGATTGACCAGCTTCTCCACCTGCCTGTGTCAAGGCACAGGACAGATGCCGAAGGGTTACAGCACGGTCCCTCAGAGGCCATGCTCCCTGCGTCCTGTGGTTTGGCCACCTCCCTGACTCGGTTTTTTTCTCTGCCCATCTCTGTACATTTCCTGGCCGTGTTGGTCATCGCGCCAAATTTCAAATAAGTAAGTTAACTGACAAGCCCTAGAGAAACGCATGCCAAGTCCTACAGAGACATGGACCATGTTGTTGTTGCTGCTGCTGCTGTTTTTTAAACCACAGCAGCTTATACAACAGCCCACACATAACTGGTAGAATTTGAGACCTGCCGGTCAGGGGCCCCATTGGACACCGTACCCTTTAAGTGAGTGTCGTGAGGCCCCTCAGGCTTGTGGGCAAGACCTGGCAGAACTCAGCTCTGTCAGCCCGTCTGTGAGGTGACCATGTGTCCCTGGGATTTTAGGCAGGAAGCCCCAGGTGGCCCTGGAGGACAAGCTGAAGAGGCTGGAGGAAGAATGTAAGCAGAGGGAGGCGGAGCGGGTCAGCCTGGAGCTGGAGCTGACGGAGGTCAAGGAGAGCCTGAAGAAGGCCTTGGCAGGTGGCGTCACCCTAGGACTGGCCATCGAGCCCAAGTCAGGGACATCGAGTCCACAGGTAAGTGTCCTGAAGGCACAGCACAGGGAAGTGCCCTGTGGTCTCTCAGGCAGCTCGCTCACTGCCATGAGTGGTATCAGGCTAATGTTTGTACATTCCCAGTGTGTGGAAACATTGGCCTCTCTTATGTTCACAGAGTATTTAAAGGCAGTACCGAGTCCATGTCTCTCCTCTGCATGGTCAGATCTGACTCGATGCCAGCTTGTTAGGCAGGAACTCACCCCCAGGAGCACTCCCTGACAGTGCTACCACGGCTCTGGAAGCTGCTGTGACAGTAACACGGTCTAGCCCCTAAATCTGGCATGAGGACGTCAACCTGTCAAGTCTGAGCCCTAACCTTTAGTCATGGCTCCTCATCCTCACCTGACTCAGCTGCTGGGACTTGCTGTTGTCCCCAACTGTCCCCTGGCCAGGAGTAAGCATGGCCTTCAGAGGCTCAGGCCTGGGTGACCATGCTCTGCGGCCTGCTGTGTTCCTGAGGGTCCTGTCTCTGCACTGTGACTGTCATCACCTCCTGGCATTGGTGGCAGCACTCTGTAACAGGCCACTTCCTCAGCAGGGCGGCTTGTTGGGCAGGTGCTTCTGTCACAGACAGCTTACTGCCTGGCCACCCCCAGAGACACCCTCCTGCACCAGCAACCAACACCCACCCAGAGCCAACGCTGCCTCTGATGTCCAAGGGAAGATCCATGCTATCAAAACATTGAGCTGGGAGCGCCCTAGTCAGGAGCCCTCCCAGGAGTTCTGGGCTGACATCCTGCACATCCCAAGTGTGTTTCGGTGCTCTGTGTTATTGATGATAACACGGTCTCCACAGTGCCGTGCTTTCCCAAAGGACGGTTTGCGAGCCTTTGTGAAAGAGCCAGCAAGCCAAAGTCAGGCCCAAGGCAGCTGAAGAGATAAGTTGTTTCATTTTAAGCTTTCCAGAAATTTCTCTCCAGCATGTGCAAAGGGAGAGTGGTCACAGACCCTCAGTGCCACTTGGGGGCCACTTGTTGTCTCTGGTCACCAGCCTAGTGCTGTCTGGTACTGGCAGCTTCTACTACCAGGCTGGATCCTTTCAGTAGCAGGCAGCTCCAGGAAACACTTGCAAACTTAGGAAGCACCGTATGGACGAACAGGCGAGAGGTGGTGAGGGGGGGAGTGTGGGCCCCGGATGCCGCCTCTCGGCCGCAGCTTCTCTTTCTTACATGCACTGGCCAAAGGTGCTCAGGCCCTGGCTGTGGTGCTCCTTCCTAGTTTTGCCCATCTCCAAATCAATTTCTTCTTAACCAAACTGTTTTTTCCTGAGAAATGCCAGTGGCCAAGAACCACCCCTCACGCAGGGCTCTCCTCTCCTTAACAGTCTCCTGTGTTTCGGCATCGGACTCTGGAAAATTCTCCCATCTCCAGCTGTGATACAAGTGATGCTGAGGGGCCCCTGCCTGTGAACAGTGCAGCCGTCCTGAAGAAGAGCCAGCCATCCTCGGGCAGCTCCCCTTGCCGTGGGCACGTGCTGCAGAAGGCCAAGGTGAGCCTCCTGGCAGAGCCGGGTACCCGAGTGCAAAGTGAACCCCACTGCATTTGGCACTCAGCCTCTTCCAGCTCCCACACATACCCTTAGGGACTGGGGTTCAAAGACAACCACCAAACCGGAAACCCAGAGCTTCAGGTGACCTCACAAGTGGACAGACTGCATCCCCTTGGGCTTGCCCTCCTTTGGGCAGCACAGATTAGGCTGAGTGACTGAGTGACCACAACATCCTTTCTAGCACTTTCTAGCACATGCTGTGACTCTCCAAAGAAGAAAGAAAAAAAAAAAAGCCAGAAAGGCATTTTTTCTTTCCAGGCTGTCCCCAGCACCCTGGTCATCAGCCCAGGGTCCCTCCTCTCCTGCAGTCATGGAGAGGAGGGACCAACAATCTTTGCCATGATTAAATCCTAGGGATTCTCAAAGCATGATTTCCAGATAACCAGAGCCAGCACTTCTCATCCACGGTGATAGAAGCAGCTGTAGGTTGAACTGAGCTGACCTGGGTTTGGGACCTGAGTCTAGATGGTGTCCCTCTGTTCTGAGATGGAGGAGGCTGAGCATGCACCCTGCACCGTCTCGAGTCCTCATAGTGCTGGCACTGTGTCTCCTTCAGCAGTTCAAGCCCCTTTCCCAGGAGCTGGAAGCACTTTGCTTTCAGCAGAACAGCTTGCATGGAGGGCAAGGACTGTGCTATGTTCTTCGAGTATCCTGGGATGGTGATAGGCATTGTGCTTGCCCAGCCCCTTAGTGTATGTGCTTCCCCAGAAAGCATGCTTTCTAGAAGGCTCCATGGCTAGTTGGGGAAGAAGGTTACTGAGCTGGCATTCCAGTGGCTTCCCTGAGCATCCATGAGGCCTTAGTCTATAGCCAGCTTCCGCTTTGCAGAGGATCATTTTGCCTGAGCTGTGTTAGAATGAAGCTGTGTGAGCCCTCTCCCAGTTTCTTTACCATCAGAGAAGAGTGGGGAGAAGCCATGCTGTGGGAAAAAAGGAAGCCTGTGACTGCCAGTGTGAGACACAGCCACCTCCAGACAGTTCCCCTGCAGCACAGGAGAGGGGAGCTGCTTCTGGCCCAGCTGGAGCCAGCACACAGACAGGAGGTGCGGAGGCTCTTGTCACTGCAGCTGGTCTGACACAGCCTCAAGAGTGGCCTTGAGCAGGATGGCCCTAGTGTCAGAGGGGCCCCCCTGGACATGAGGTTGGGTTGGGGACATACTGACTAGATTGGAATGTCTCTTGACATTTTTAGAATCAAAAGTTCAAGTGTAATTAATGGCTGATGGCACCACACTGGCAGAAATAAGAACCCTAATGGAGTTGTTGGCAGAAACAAAAACACACACAAAGGCGAGGGAGGGGGCACGGGCACCACAGGCTTGCCTGGTGGCTTAACTCTGCAAAGGAGCACGCCTGGCCAGATTCCCCATCTCAGCCTCCCCAGATACCTCCATGGTGGCTGAGAATAGGTGCTGAGAGGACCATGTCTGAGAGCAGCATTCAGGGCCTGATGCCATCCCTGGGAGTGTGTCCCCTCCACCCATCCATCCATCCACCCATCCATCCACACTTTCCAATGATCACTTTCTTGTAAAATAAGCAAAGCCAACCTGACCTACTGGACATTTCCAAGTGTGTGCCTCGGCAGCATCCACCTCCAGAACTTCATCTTCCTAGACTGTCCCTGACACACCAATACCACCTTCTTCCCTTGCCCCTGGTACCCACCATGATGCTTGAACTTGACTGCCTTGGGCTAAATACGTGGTTCGATGTGGTCCTTACTTACATGGTATCCTGGAGATCATGATGTTCCGGGGTCAGCACTCCCTTCCTTGTTCAGCCTGATGAGTGTCCCTTGTCTGGAGGCCACATTTACCTTTTTGTCCCTGTCGGATATTTGGATTGTGTCTCTCCCTGACTGGCTCCATAGAAGCGGATGTGCTTGATGATTCTTTTGTTCAGGGGAAGCCTGTATTCTGTTGTCTGTGGCTGAGCCCCCACGCTGTGGAGGGCCATGGGGGCTTACGGAAGTTTGTGGTAGCCGGGATCAAACGGCCTGCATTCACACGCGTTTCTTCTCCAGGAGTGGGAGCTGAAGAATGGGACCTAGAGGGAGGCCAGCCGCACCCAGACAGAGACTGCGTCCTGCCACCAGCCTCAAGTGTGATATGTGCGCCTCCCAAAGTGGCCTGCGCATGACTTCAGAAGTCTGGACTGAGTCTGACGCTGACCCTTGGCCAGCTTGCGTGCACGCTCTCTACTGTATGACGGTGCCCTTTAGAAAAGTTTACTTTAAGACTTTGGTGTCCAAATTTACTTCTTAAAAAACAGAAACAAAAGGGGTCAACAAGTTGTTTTGAAGCACCCTCTGGCAGATGGGGCAGTCATGGTTCTGAGGACACCTCAACCCCAGCTTGCAGCCCATGGACCATGTGCCCTTGTGAGATGGAGTGGCCCAAGCCTTCCCCGTGTGCGGCCAGAGCTGCACACATCACCCTGTTTGCCAGAGTCCTGCTCTGCGGCAGCATGAACTCCTTGTGTCTCTGCAGCACTCCCCCCACCCCCCGCCCCCGCCCCAGCCTGTCCCCTTGTCACTGGAGGTGAAGCCATGAGGAATAGTGCTGTGAAGCGATTTTTAAGGTTTGGTTTAGTTTTTGGATAGACATTTTGTCACCAGGATGGAAAAGTTGTCATTCTTTTTACTAGTGTTTTTTGTTTGTTCTCTTTTAAAGAAAACATCCCCCTTTATCACGTGCTATGACTAGATGTTAGGGACTTTTCAGAGACCCTGTTTCCCATTTTATGATGTATTTTGAGAGGCAGCACAGAGCTTTTGGTCCTTGGCTAGCAGTTGTCCTTCCCCTTGACCTGAGACCCCAGCCTCCCCTGCTTCTGGGCAGGAGCTCCTCAGCCCAGGAGACATACGGTCACCATCTACCTGTGGATCTAATCATCGAGGCCAGAGCTTTCTTTGGAAACAGAGCAGGTTCGAGAACCTATAGTCAAGCCTGGAATGTCTTGGAACAGAGATGAATCCTTCCAGAGCACTTCCCTCCAGCTGATAGTTGAAGCTGTGGATCAGAGGTGCACTCCCATGCCAAGGTTCTGATTGTGGGGGCCTCCCCTGCCTGCCTCTTTGCACGGTTTCTTGGATAGTTCAGATGTTCAATATGTGCAGCCTATAGATCATGGGTGGGGATGTCCTCTATCCTAGGGGTCTGAGAGTCAAACTGGCTTTTTTGGGCTTCCAAGGTACTGTCCAGACCTTTCCACCATGGGGTGCTGCAGGCAGTGAGGAGGAGTTAGCCATCTCTGCAGACTAGTTCAGGGCAAGTTATACACAGGCAATGGGCTTGTTCCCTAGACTGAGAACCTGGTGGTGCTATCCTGGAGGCAAGCCTTCCCACCGTAGCCCAGAATGTCCTTAGCACACACAGGAGGAAAGTTTCCGGGCTCTCTGTAGAGTTGCCTTTTGGGCCTGTTCTCTGGGCAGCCTTCATGGTTAGGGTCAGTGCTCTGTGCTTCAGCCCCACAGCAGCTGTTGGAGTCACCAAAGAGCAGCAAGGTGGTCACCAGTGGACAGGGACATCATACCAGACGTCTGACGCTGCTCAGCTGGAGGTCCTCCTCAGACTAGACCAGCGTAGAGCCACTTGCCAGCTCTCTGATGGTGCTTCACCCCAGTGCCTTCCTCCACAGGGCAGTGAGGATTCTTCACACCAGCATCTGTGTGTGCTAACTTCTGCCGGGAAGCTGTGTAGAGGACCAGGAGGAGGGATGCAGCCTGTCCACAGAGCAGCAACTGGGGGCGCCCCTTGGGTCATTACAGGAAGCTGTGACCATTTCGTGTGACATTGGTGCTCTAAAGGAAAGAGAGTTTGACCTGCCACAGACGTCTGCTGCCTGTGGATCTCAGAGTAGCGCTTTTGGCCCTGACGGCAACCTGCTTTGCCAGGAAAGCTGTGCCAGGCTTTGAATGTTACCAAAACAAGGAGAACATGCCCAACTTAACAACCAGTTCTGGCCAGCATAGAGGGACGGCTGTAATGAAGCAGGGATATTAGTGGAGCATCATGTCCAGCAAATAAGCCTCAGATGAGTTTGTTTGTCCTGATGAAGACACAGCAGGGCTCCAGGCTCCTGGCATTCACATCTTGTGCTAAGAAACCTAGGCTTATAATTCCCTCAGCCCTGATGGATCCTGTCAGTTCCACAGAGCCATATAAAGTAGGTCCCAGGGAAGGCAAGGCTCTTGACACAGGGTTCTGCCATCCTGTGTTCCCCTTCATGTTCTTAGATTTGGTCAGAAAGCTAGTTTAAAGCATTTGCTTCAAAATAAGTTATTTATTTGTAAATGTTCAAGAAATATAGTTTTAATTTATGTATGTACATATTGGACACCCATGAGACATCCTGTCAGGATTCTCACAGTGTTCCCATTCTATGATTCTCCCAAAGCCACAGGCATGACCCCGGCCATCAATGGCACAGGTTTGCTTTGTGTGGGACCAGGTGGGCAGAGGGCTGAGCCAGCCCCTTTCTCTGAGCTATTGGGTCACTGGACCATGGGAGGTTCCCCACCTTTTGGGGGCTCTCTTTGTCTGAGGCCACAGTGTTTCTTGGGGTCTACTTTTGTCACAAACTGGCAAGATGTCATCAGCTTTCACAGTCCCCTCCACTTTTCTGTCCGTTCACTAACTAACCCTTTGCATGCAAATCTCATGCTGGCCTGTGGGCTTCCTGTGGTCCCTGGCTGGGGCACAGGTGCAAACCCTCGCCATCACACAGTCTCATGTACCTGTGTTCTTTCAAGGGTGAGCATGGGTCAGTCAGGTTACCCCAGGTGCCAGGAGGACCTGCGAGCTGGGATGGACCCACTGCACACAGAATCCCCCAGAGTCCTTGCTGCTCCCCCGCCTCACACGTCAGTATCTTGACTCTTCCCTGTGCATGCCTTGGTACTGAGTACTGCCTCACCCAGCGGCCCACCTCATCTGTCCACTCATCTGTTTGTCACTAAGCCCACACTGGTGGACTGGAGAATTGGCACTTTTAGAAAATCCACTTTGAAAAGCAATGTCCCACGCCACCAAGGAAGGCTTCTACTGTCTGGGGACTGCAGTCCCCCAGTTAGAATTCACATGCAGACAGCAGTGGGAGTGTCCCTGGTCTCTCCTCCCAAACACAAGGGACAAGGCTGCCCTGCGGTTGACATCCACCCTGTGCTCTGGGGATACCTGAGCCAAGCAAGTGAGACCTCCATTCACAGCCACCCTCACCAGCAGACAGGACACCCCCACGGCCCATTATATGGGTGTGGCAACATCAAAATGGTTGACTATTGTCTTTCTCCCCCTCTTCCTTTTTCTAAAGTAATTTTAAACCAGAAACATTTCAAATCCATGCTATATTTTTAAAGTAATTGAATGTCTGAGTCCTATTCCCACTGACTTACTACTAACCACACCAGAGGCCAGGTTTCTACTGTGAAACGAACTGAAAATAACAGAGAAACTCCTGTGCTGTCTGCACAGCTCAGCCCCAGGAAGAGGCTGAAGCAGGTGTGGCCACGTCACCAGTGCGGGAAGCCCACCCCTTAGTTTTGAGGGAGACCCTTGGCCAGTAGCTGAGGACAATACTGGCTTTGGAAACCTCGGCTTCCCACACGCCCTACTGGATTATCCTTTCAAAGTGGGGTCTTCAATTCACAATTCTTAGGGACCAAAGGTGTTTCTAATAGGATAATGCTTTTAATTGATTTTCTAACAAAGGTTTACTTTGTCTCAACACCAGTTTTTACATTCTAGGTATTCCAAATGAATTGCTCGTGGCTCTAAGTTGTAAAATGTTTTCATGTTATGAATGTAATTATTTCCTTATTGTATTTTTTAAAAAAAAACTAAAGTCATATTTAAAATAATCTTGGAAAGACACAGGCAAAGAAAAGAGAAATTTTTTTTTTAATTAACTATGTTGGTAGCCCATTTGAAATGACTGTAAATATATTTTGATTGTGCAGCTCAATGTATTTAATTCAGAAAGTAAAAATTTTTATGCAAAGAGACTTGCGATGAAAACCCCGAGTTTTCAGCCCATTTCCCCTGTTTTGTAGCCACTTCATCCAACTCTTCCACTTTACAGACTGATTTTCCTACCGTTGTAACTATGTACCCATTGACTGGCGCCCCTTGGCGGAACTTGTTTGTGTATTAATAAAACTGTGCTGCGTGGCCCAGCCTCATGTCCTCCTGACGGTGGCTCGCAGTGCAGTCCAAGACGTCCATTGTTGCTGGAGTCATCATTTCTGGGGGCATCAGAGGTCGATGGACGGGTGGGAGGGGGTGACTCTCACCGAGGAAGGGGAAGGACAGCGTACACAAGAAATCTGTTATGGAGGACCCTTGGGCAGTCTTTGGAGTAGTTTGGCGCTGTGGACCTGAGTATTTAACTCAGTAGACACTGTCACTGCCTCCTTACTTCCTGGCTCTGTGCCAAGTGCTGGAAACAGAAAGGAATCCCCTGGATGCCTGCTCTCAGGGAGCCCACAGAACACAGATGTACTCTTCCAGTGGAGATTGCATGGAGATGTGGGGAATCTTTGATGAGGAGGCTAGCTTTCAATCCACTGGTAGTGTTTTGAGGGGTGTGGGGATTGTGTGAGCTAGCCAGTGGCGTTTAGATGTGATAGCTGCTTGCCTCTGAATGTGGGTCAAGGAGACAGGAGGTAAGAGGAGGGCTGGGGTGGGCTATGGAGGATTGGGGGAAACCGTGAAGGGTCCTGTCAAGTAGAGAGGAGCAGGGTGCCGGCAGGACTTCTCAGGGCTTCCCCAGGTGCATGCCAGCTGATGGTTGGCTGGTAGAGCGGATGTGGAAACCCACCCAGGGAGGTCCTGCCTGCTTCAGAGGCTTGCAGTCAGAAACCTGAGCCGACACTGTGGAGGAGATGCCCAGTGGAGAGCAGCGTGATGGTCGCAGACAGGAGCTAAGTCTAGGACCTACTACAGGGCTTGACATCTGGATCAGGAGCCACTGGGTCCGAGTAACTGGGGACTGTGATGAGGGATGTGTTGGTGGTGTTCAGGGACATGGGCAAACCCAGAGGCCCATTCAAGCCACTCATGGCTAAGGTGTTGGGCACTGGGTGAATGAATCCCAGCCATTTATCGCAGGTGATGGAGGATCTTACTGCATTAGATCTGGAGATGGAGCCCAGGCTCCAGGGCAACTGTGAGGTCACAGGGACATTCAGTCTAGAGGCATTTCTGGAGCTGTACCAGCTCCTACCCTCCCTTGTCCAAGGTTAGCCACTGAGTCCTAAGCACTGGCCAAGTGTCATTGAGCCTATTTTTAAGTGATGCCTCAGGGTTTGGAGTCCTGGTGTGCTGCCGGAGAATGAAGGGACTCTTCGGTGTCATTTAAAACAGTGAGAGGATGACCAAGTGCTTGGCCACAGAGCCCACCAGGGTGCTCATGTTCTGGGTTATAGTCTGTAACCCAATGGCATGGAGCCCATCAGAGATGCACATCAGGAGACTCCACAGGAAACTCTGTAGCGTGAATCTTAACAGTTCTTGTTAATAAGATCAAACCCAAGGCCAGTTATTGGGGTCAATGCTGGAAGGTCAGAGTACCAGAACAAGTCACAGCTATCTCACCTTGCCAATTCCTCAGATGATCCTGTTTCTTCAGACTGGAAGCTTCTATGTCCTCATCCCAATGGCTCTCAGCTGAACTGCTACTCGAAGCCTGAATGCTTAACCAGCCAAAATGCTTAACCAGGCAAATGCTTCTAGTTTCTGGTCCTCGCGCCTTATAAACTTTTCTGCTTTCTACCACCACTTCCTGGAATTAAAGGCTGCTTTCTGGGATTAAAGGCGTGAGTCACCATGCCTGGCTGTTTCCAATGTGGCCTTGAACTCACAGAGATCCAGAGGGATTTCTGTCTCTGGAATGCTAGGATTTAAGGCATGTGCTACCACTGCCTAACCTCTATGTTTAATATTGTGGCTTTTCTGTTCTCTGACCCCAGATAAGTTTATTAGGATACACAATATTTTGGGGAACACAATACCACCACACATTATCAGATGTCTGTGACTCAGGAGGTTTGTGACAGAGACATCAGTTTTATGAGGCTGTTAAAAAAAACCCAGCTCTCTCTTCACATGGGAAGGGACCAGGTAGTCAAAAACTCAGGTGGGAGGCACAGCTGGGGTAAAGACTCAGTGAGAGGGGACAGGTGTGCGTTCCTCTTGAGCCGGAGGTGGGTGCCCAAGCTGTTCAGGAACATGGACAAAGACCCTTCATACACCTTCCCAAGAAGCACCAGGGCAGACTGGGTGCCTCCTTCCTATGGTGCTAGCTTCCGCTCCGGAAGTCTGGCTGGCTTTTCTCTTCAGGCCCATTCTGCCTCTAGAAATGCCAAGTGAACATTCACGTGCAGACTAACCAGACCAGAGCCTGTGGCCTGCTGCCTCTAGGGGATGTTTGTCTCAACATTCTGCCAGATGTGATTGCTGATTGCTACACACAAGACATTCTGCTGATTGGGTCTCCAAGGAGCAAGTTAGGGGTCTAGTAAGACAGACTAATTCCAGTGCTGTGTCAGGAAAGATTGAAAAGGGAAATTAACCAGGCAGCAGTGGCGCATGCCTTTAATCCCAGCATCAGGCAGCATCACAGATCTCTGTGAGTTAGAAGCCAGCCTGGTCTACAGAGTGAGTTCCAGGACAGGCTCCAAAGCTCCACACAGAGAAACTCTGTCTAGAAAAACAGAGAGAGAGAGACAGAGACAGAGACAGAGACAGAAACAGAGGAGAGAAAGGAAATTAGAGGCTCAGGAAAACCACCCCCAAATCTACACCTATGAGGGAGGCTCATATCCCCTTTGCTACAAACCTCAGGCTTGCCTTAGCATGTCTCTGGGCCAACTTCCCATTACAGCCTGTAGGGGACCTGCAGAAGCGTATCCAGGGTCCTACCCACTACACACCCGTCCATAGCCTTGGGATCACAGTCTGTTCCTATAGTGGGCTTACAGAGTACACAAATGGTGGCCAGTTGCTCCTCAACTGCTGAAGAGACCTCTAGAGGGGACATTGTTAGGCAGAGTTGACAACAGAGGACAAAGCTTGTGAGGTAGTCAGTGGGCCCAGCAAACCCCACCCAGGCTGCAGCAGAGCCTTGATGAGGGTGGAGTCTCCTCCAAGAGCCTGGAGATGTATGCTTTCCTATGCCCTCGGCTTCCTTCCCACGTTCTTGTAGATGCATCACTGAGTGTATGGTGCTCACAACCCTTCCTGCTCCCAGCTCTCCCCAGTTGAATTCCCCTTGGCCAGCAAGAGAGGCCCTGTGGGTGCTTGCTTTCTGAACAGTGATATATCCATTTTTTTCTATCTTTAAAAACCAGTTTTTCACATTTTTTTCCTTTATAAGCATGTCACCCTGGACAGAAACCCAGCCACACATACCTTCCTATCAGCACTCAGAGCTCAAGTGTCCCATCAACGCTGCTGCCCTGTTCTCAATCAACTCTTGACAGGACAACTTCAAGGCTGCAGCCATGAGCCTCTACAGACTCACTTCAAGCTGACTTTGTGTAGCTTGTGCCTGAGGAGGGTCCAGAGGCTGCTGGAATCCTGCGTCCTGACACACTGGGAGAGAGAGCACTTAGCCCACACAGGCTGGAAACCCACAGTCCATTACCACAGCCCATCTCCTGCACCCTAGAATCAAGGCTGGGCCACCCCAACCCTGATCCTGTATGGTCCAGGCACACTATATCCAGGCAGCATCTCTGGTTGTCCCTGGCACCAAATGCAGAGATCCTTGATGGCACTTGTCTGTGGGTTCTCTGGCTGTCTTGCCTCTTTATTCCTTTATTTGGAAGCTACACTCCAGCTTCATAGCTGACAGGTAGTGCAGGAGACACCATAACATGAACCAAAAGGCTTCCTTCTGTGTTGGCCATGTGATATACTCAAAACCTCTAGACTCCACGGAAGGAAGATATGGAGTCCAGAGATGTTGCAGTTTTTTGGTAACCCGAGGACATGTACCCATCTCTGCACCCAATCAGAAGATTGTAGTTAGGATGGTCTTCACTCAGCTCTGCAGTCCAAACCTTTAGGTGTAGCCCAAATTTTTCTGTGTTCCACCTGCCAGTTCCCAATCCCCTAGCTGCTTGTAAAATAATTATTCAGAGGCTTATATTAATTACAAACTGTTTGGTCTATGGCTCAGACTTCTTGATAGCTAGCTAGCTCTTTCAACTTTTGTTTTGTTTTGTTTTTTGAGACAGGGTTTCTCTGTAGCTTTGCGCCTTTCCTGGAACTCACTTGGTAGCCCAGGCTAGCCTCGAACTCACAGAGATCCACCTGCCTCTGCCTCCTGAGTGCTGGGATTAAAGGTGTGTGCCACCACCACCCGGCTTTTTTTTCTTTCTTTTTTTAATTAATTAATTAATTAATTAGCTCTTTCAACTTAATTCAACTTATTTCTATTAATCCATGTTTTGCCATGTGGCTTCATGGCATTACCTGTGTTCCACGACATCTTGTTCCCAGAGTAGTGCTCAGTGTCTCTCCCTACTCTGCCTTCCTTCTCCCTCTGTCTTGGCTTGGATTTCCCACCTGGCTCTATCCTGCCTTACCATAGGTCAAAACAACCACTTTATTAACCAGCAGCAGCAACACATATTCACAGTGTACCGGAAGACCACCCCACAGCATTTAGGGGCCCTCTTCCCTTTGGTTGACTTTCTTATTTGCACCATGGCCATTTCCCCCCTTTCCTGGATAATTTCATGTCTTCTCTTGCTTCCTCGTGCCCCACCTCACACCTGCTGCTGTGCTGCCCTGTCCCCGGGGCTGGGCACCTCATTGCTCTTTGGTTCCGCCCTTCTGCTCTGGGCTATACCACACTTGATCCCCATGGCCTTGCTGTGCTCTGACTTCGAAGCTGGATGCTGTCCTGTCTTAGCTTTTCCCAGGAGCACCACATGGGCCCAGTAGGCAATGGTGGGCCAGCAACTATACCTCCCTTCCACCCCGTCTATTCTCTGGGGCTCTACACCTGCCCACTACTCACTCAGCTCCCCAGACAGTCCCGGCCATTAGGGCTTCAGGCCCCAAACTAGGCACCACGTGACGTCTTTCTTCAGCCAGAAGTGAGTTCCACTGGCCTTGTCCTCACTGCGGCCACATGGCCCAGGCTCCTTGGGCTGTTTATGGCTTCCTTTCCTAGCTTCCCCTATTGACCTTGAGTGACCTGAGGACCTGTGGGACCATTTCCCTTTCCTGACCTCGTTCTTGACCAGGGCTCCCTCTCCCTTCTCACCTCTTACCTCTCCTGGCACCACTAATGTATGAAATAAGTCCTCACAGCCCATGCTAAGTGTGAGGTGTGTAGAGAACACATCAGAGCATTGCAGTTTCGGGAAGCACTGGGCCCCTGCCTTCCTTAGCTGGCAGCTGGTGCCTGCTTGCCTGGGCTCTCTCAATTTATCCTAGGGTGGACAAGTTATATGCAGCATGTGATGGAGCAGAAATGAGGGGATCTTGGGACTCAGGGGGATGGGGAGCTTTGGTAGGGATTATTGAAGATTGTGCCTCTCTGAAGAACTCAGCCAGTGATGAATTCAGCGGGAAGGGAAATGTGATCAGGAACACAAGAACCACCATTTTTTGTACTAAGTCTGCACTGGCCACTCTTGCCTTTTCTGGAGGCTGACCCACAACTTTGTAAGGTCGTAAAATTAACCGCCTCACTTTGACTACTTGGAGTCTCCAGTGCTCTTAATATGAAGTGAGGATCTGTTTCTCATGCTGGTCCCTGCTGTGTCCATGCCAAACAGGCACCTGCTGTGGTTATAGGTAGTCTGAGCATTCCCAGATCTGGCTGGCACCACAACTCAGGGTCCCCCCCTACGGTGAAGTGGCTTGCACATCTGCTTCAGGGTCTCGGCCAGTACGGCCCATGGAGCTGTGGGATGTGCCTTGTGCTGGGATTGATGCGCGGTCATGACTGAAGCTGTCATTATGGCTGGGTTGCCATTGCCCTATCACTGCCCTGCAGGCAGGCACAGCTCAATACTGCCTCCTGAGCCAAGATCTAGGAAGGTCATTAGCAGAACTGAACATGTGGGCTGTCCTGACATCACTAGCAGGCTGCCAATGTTGCTGTTAGCTCAGTGATGAGTCAGCAAGTCCTGGACTGGGCCAAGTGCTATGGGTATACCGGGTCTGGGCAGGCTGGACCAAAAAGCAAGTTGTGGAAGAAAGGGTTTATTTGACTTGTATTTCCACATTGCTATTCATCACTGAAGGAAGTCAGGACAGGAACTCAAGCAGGGCAGGAGCTTGGAAACAGGAGCTGATGCAGAGGCCACAGAGGGGTGCTGCTTCCTGGCTTGCTTCCCATGGCTTGCTCAGTCGGCTTTCTTATAGAACCCAGGACCACCAGCCCAGAGATGGCACCACCCACTGTGGACTGGGCCCTCCCCCATTGATCACTAATTGAGAAAGTGCTTTCCTTACTGCTGGATCCCATGGAGGCATTTCCTCAACTGAGACTCCTTCCTCTCTGATGACTCTAGCTTGTGTCAAGTTGACACACAAAACCAGCCAGTATACCCCCCCCCAGCCTGGGGTCACCTGCAAGGTCAGGGCTTTGGTCTCATTGTCATCCTGGCCCTACTGTAGTCTGGCACCCAGGCAGAGGGGTAATTCAAGGTCAGTGGTGCCCACAGCTTGGAGGACATTTTAAAGACTTTGATCTGGAAAACCCTCCTGTACTCTTTAGAAAAGAACATCTGTGACTCAGATAATGTGACAGAGAGACAGTGTGCACACAAACATGTGTCCGGCCTCCATCTATCTTATTTCTACTCAAGTACCTAATGGGAGAACACATTGACCTGGGGCCACAATTTTAGGGACTTTTGTGGTTGTGTGTGTGTGGTGTTGTATGGTGTGTGTAGTGTAGTGTGGTGTGTAGTGACTTTGGTGTGGTGTGAGTGGTGTTGTATGTATGGCATGTGTCTTGTGATGTGTATGGTGTGCCTGTTGTGTTTGGTACGGTGTGTATATTATGGAATGATGTGAGTGCTGCAGTATATGTGTGTGTTGTGTTTGTGTGTGTTGTATTTTGATGTGTGGTGTTTGGTATGGTATGTATGTTGTGGTGTGGTGTGAGCATGTTGCAGTGTGTCTGCGTGTTGTGTTGTGCTGTATGTATTGTATTTTGGTGGGTGGTATTTGGTGTGGTGGTGGTGGTAGTGGTGGTGGTGGTGGTGGTGGTGGTGGTGGTGTGTGTGTGTGTGGTGTGATGTATGGTGTGGTGTGAGCTGAGGCAAAGGAGGACCAGCCTGCTGGAGATGAGGGGTCCTCTCTGTCTTGATGCCCCTCTCTCTGAGTGCCTAGCACCCCAAAGTCTGCTTTTCTCCATTCCCTCTTCTCTCCTCCTGCTGGCTTTAGTTTCTGCCTCATTGTACCCTGGGTATGTGCTTATGTTTTCTCTTTCCAGGTGTTATGACATAAACAGGCTGAGAAAAGAGAGCTTTCTGTATTCTCTAGAGGACGGGTAAACTGTTCTAGAGAATACAGAATAGAGAATACTCTGAGTGCTTATGATGCTTGCTTATAGATTATACATTTGAGAAAGAGAGTCGAACACTTACTAAAATCTTTTTGAATGATGGATCCTATACAGGCAAGATAAGACTAGTAATTCATTAGGGCCACAGGCTACTAAAGAGGGACATCCATGAGGACAGACAATCTGAACAGGCCTGCCTACTGCCATGGTCTTTAATAAGGAAGGAGAGAATACAGGTCCCTAAGTCCATGTTGGTAAAATCTCTAGAGGACCCCATGGAGAGTGAGACAGAGAAGAGCTGGGAGATGTTCCAATATGTCTTCCTTTGTCTATAGATGGATCAACAGCAGCAGATGCCCCTAGACACGCCCTTACCCTAAGAACTCTTCATTCCACTGGCCTTAAGAAAGGAACACCTGCTGCCCAGTATGGTGGTGCACACCTTTAATCCCAGCACTTGAGAGACAGAGGCAGGTGGATCTCTGTGAGTTTGAGGCCACCCTGGTCTACAAAGTGAGTTCCAAGACAGCCAGGGCTACACAGAGAAACCCTGTCTCAAAAAACAAGAAGAAGGGGGCTGGAGAGATGGCTCAGAGGTTAAGAGCACTGTCTGCTCTTCCAGAGGTCCTGAGTTCAATTCCCAGCAACCACATGGTGGCTCACAACCATCTGTAATGAGATCTGGTGCCCTCTTCTGGCCTGCAGGGATACATGCTGTATACATAATAAATAAATAAATCTTTAAAAAAAAAAAAAAAAAACAAGAAGAAGAAGAAGAGGAGGAGGAGGAGGAGGAGGAGGAGGAGGAGGAGGAGGAGGGAGAAGGGAAGAGGGAGGAGGGAGGAGGAAAGAAGGAGAAGAAGGAGGAGAAGAAGAAGAGGAGGAGGAGGAAGAGAAGGAGAAGGGGAAAAGGAAGAAGAAGAAGAAGAAGAAGAAGAAGAAGAAGAAGAAGAAGAAGAAGAAGAAGAAGAAGAAGAAGAAGAAGAAGAAGAAGAAGAAGAAAAGAAGAGAAGAAGAGGAGGAGGAGGAGGAGAAGAGGAGGAGGAAGAAGAAGAAAGAATGAAAGAAAGAAAGAAAGAAAGAAAGGAAGGAAGGAAAGAAAGAAAGGGAGGGAGGGAGGGAGGGAGGGAGGGAGGAAGGAAGGAGGGAGGGAGGAAGGAGGAAGGAAGGAAGGAAGGAAGGAAGGAAGAAAGGAAGAAAGAAAAAGAAAGAAAGAGAACACCTGATGTTTTATCTGTACACAGCCCGGTCTAAATATAAACTGGAGGATGCAGCAGTGGCCTTTAGTGGGAAATATCAGTCAGAGGCAGGAAGTCCCCAGAGCTGTGAGCAGGTCCTGGCACAGACTGAGAGTTAGACGGACCAGGTTTTACTGGCTGAAGCCTGATAGGCTGTTACCAGTTCCTGTGCTTCCTAAGTACTTCTGTTTCTGCCAAGTGTTACCACAACAGGAAGCAGCTTCAGGAAAAACCCCAGAGGTGACAGAGGGGTTCAGGTACAGCAGGGGTGCTGGAGGGTTAGACTCTGGGGCTCTGAAGTCAGGCTGCTGAGCTCTGAGTATCTGGGGTGATTCTGGATCTTGTAGTTCAGAGAGAGCGCAGCGTCTAGCTCCACCACTGCTGTATTCCCAATGCTGCTTTACCTCAGGGACCATGCTCTTGGCCAGTCCCTGGGCTGGTCACTGTGCCCAGGGGATCTGTGGAGACTGGAGGATATTGTTTTCCTGGTGGTGAAGTGCGTCCTTTCAGATGTCCACTAACTGTGCTGTGATCATCACCCATCCTGATGATCCTTGGGACTATGACCACTTTTCCTCCGAATTATATAATGGCTGCTCCTCTAGGGGTGGCTTTAGGCCTCTCCCTGTTTGGAGATGTAATAGGGAAGGTGGACATCTATCGTCGGTTTCTGTTGAAATGGGCAGAGGAGATGACAAAGAGCAGACTCAGCTCGTGTCTGAAACCTTGCTGCCCGGGCTGAAAAGGACCCAGGAGCCGCACGTAACCTGTGTTTCAGTTGGGTGACACTAGCCTCGGGCCATGTCACAGGTATGAAGCTTGCACACCCAGGAGTTATCTCCCCTATGGTCCCCAGCCTGCTCCTCTGGGGACCAGATATGAATGTGGTGGGTACCAGAGGTTAACCCGTGTGGGAGTGTCAACCCTGCCTGTCAGTTGTGGCTGATAATAGGCTTGGCTTGTGGAAGTTCTGAGGGAAACATTGACTATCAGGGCCATTTGTTCCTGTGATACTAAGTTTTTCTGGTTTTAACTCTGTGGCCCGGCTCTTTCCTCTCAGAACCAGAAGGTACACAATGCTAATTACTTCTCTGGGATTTCTGCAAATGACTGATACTTGAGGAATTTCTGAATTGGTGGATGGGTAGGTCCCAGAATAAGGCTCACAAATCTTGGTTTCTGGGCTCTCCCTAGTATATACCTATTGGTTAAACTATTAAGGCACCTCCACATAGTTAAAAGGAAGGTTTATTTTGTGGGGTAACTTACAAGTGAAGGGATAGGTTACAGGGTCTGGGAAAGGTGAAGCGCAGTCCAATGGTGTTCTCTGGAAAACTCTGCTCGGGTTACCTCCAGCATCCAGGATCCAGGAACCAAGAGAGCCGGCCCATCAGGTCTTCAGGGGTCCTCTCTTGGCTCTGCCTTGTAGGCGTGACAGTTACCGAAGCCTCAATGGGGGTGGCACAAAGCTAGACCTGCTACCCACTACGTATACCCTTGGCTATTTGTACAATGGGCTGATGGGCTGGAGACTCCCTGCTATCCCTTTGCATTTGACTCTCTCTCCAGTTCTGTGAGCGTGACTGACCACTAGAAATGTCTTCACCGTGGGTAATAGGATCAGCAGAGCAGCTGCTCGGAGAGCATGAGAAGTTGGCTTTCTGTGCCCATGAAACTTGTGTGGTTTATGGTAAATCAAATGTTTTGAGAACTGGTGGCATCAAATGTCTTGGATAACAATGAGGCTACAGGGACCTGGGTCCAAGTACCCGTGGTAAGGGACAGGATGGCAGTACATTCCTGTTGAAGACCAAAGGAAGAAACCAGGAGATGGCAGGAACTGAACCATTGGCAGATGTGGACTTCAGGCCAGCCTCCTCCCAGGACAGCCTGGACTACACTAGCTGCCCTCTGGTGACAGACTGGACCTGCCCATCCTGCAGACTAGAGCTTTTGGGTAGGGAGAGGGCAACCCTGACCCAGAACTTCTCTCTTTTCCAACTCATTGCAGGTGGGACAAGTTGGTTTCAAGATTCCTCCACAGTGGCCCCTGGCTACCTTCTCAAACCCTGGGCAGAATTAGATTCCTAGACACTCAGGCAAGAAAACCTGAAAACTTTTGTCAGGAGGCACGGCCCCAACATCCCCTGAGAGGTCTCCCTTGCGGGAGATGGTGGGAGAATTCAGACCCATCTATATTCACAGAGCCTTCTTGTTAGTGAAGAAGATAAAAGAGAGTGTTACAGGTCTCCGAGCAGTTGGTCACCCCAAGTCTAGCCAGGGACTTAAGTTAGACACTGGGAATAGTGAAGAATTCTGCCAGCTTGAGCCTTCTTGATCACCAGTGCTCACTGCCCCAGTCATGAGCGTATACAGTTTAAAGACTCGGGAACTTTAGAGTCCAAAGAAAAGCTTGCCAATCCCTGTTCCCAGTGCATGGCCCAGTGGATGACATGCACCCGGACAAACCTACAAGGTTATAAGGCAGACATGTGCTTGGGTCCACCCAGTTGTCAGTACATTCAACAGTGAGTCTCTTATCCAGTGTAAACCACTGGGTTCAGTTTTATAGAGGAACCAATGCCTTTGTGTTTACATTAACTTGCCATGGACTATTTGAGCTCACTGAAAGCTGGCTCTGGAGATGGACTCTGGTTTTCCCACTTCAGACCCAAGCAGGTTTTATCTCAATGTTCTCCAAAACCACCTTCTCTGAGTCCAGATGGCCCTCCAACTCTGTGACAGGGATAAAGAAGAGCCACAAACATCCAGAGTGAGGGCATTGTGACTATTATATGATATAAAACTCTATCTTTATCTACTACTTACACTCCTTCAAAAACAGAAGCATGGTTATGGTAGATCACTCTGTGTACTTATGAAGACTGTCTTGTGTTTTCCATAAGGTTTACTGTGAACTTACCATGCCCATTGTGGTAGTTTGAATGTAATTGCCCCCATAAGCTCAGAGGGAGAGGTACTATTAGGAGGTGTGGCTTTGTTGGAGTAGGTATGGCCTTGTTGGAGTCACTGTTAGAGGCAGCCTTTAAGGTCTCATATATGATCAAGTCACTCCCAGTATCTCTGACCACTTCCTATTGCCTGGGGTCAAGATGTGAGAATTCTCAGCTGCTTCTCTGGCACCACATCTGCCTGCATGCTGCCTTGCTTCCTGTCTTGACTATAATGGACTAAACCTCTGAACTGTAAGCCAAAGCCACACTCATTAAATACTTTCCTTTATAAGAGTTGCTGTGGTCATGGTGTCTCTTTACAGAAATAGAAACCCTAACTAAGACATAAGACACCCATAGTTTAACAGTATGTACACAGGTAATATGAATTCATTGCCTATGCAGTTTGGATTCTACTTTTTTTTTTTTTTTAAACTAAGGGGCTGTTATACAGCACTCTCTTCTAAATCAAATATGCCATGACATCGCCTGTGTCAACTTGTAAAGGATTGTCACAGATGAGCTTGTTGAGTGCTGGTCTATAAAGTCCTTTCTTCTCTGGGTGCTTTTCCAGAGTAGGAAGGGAAGCAGGTTATGAAGGTCTGAGAACATTAGATAAGGTTTGTAAAAGGTCAAAGTTCAGTACATTGATGTCAAAGCTCTGCTTAAATCAATCAAGTTATTGGACTACTTTCTGCAACAATTACAAGGACTGGCTTAAAAACAACAATATACATCTAATCCAAGTGTATTTAAATGTTTGGGTTTTGTCCAAGTTTTATCCAACTATTTCACAGTTCCAGATGGGTTTAACTGACATAGGTGTTCAGTAACCATCCTTGGAGGCTATGATAATGCTACGGTCAGAGAGATTAAAAGGGAGAATATTTTCCCCCTTCTTGGTCCAGGGTCAGCTAGGTCTCAGGGGACTTTGAGGCCTATCTGTAGGGAGTCAGTCACCTGTTCTCTCCTTCAGGGAGGCATGGAATCTTCTTGGACTGAAACCTCCCTAGGCACTGCCTCCTCTCAGCATGAACCAGTTAGAGTGGTCCTTGTCCCTCCCCCTCGCATTGACAACACTTGGTGTGCATCTCTGAGAGGTGGGGGATGAAGGAGAGTTAGAGGGACTTAGGTAAACTAGTAAATCAAAAGCAGTCTTTCTGTGATGGCAGCGTCTTGCTCCCAGAAGTCATTGCAAGAGCAAACAGTGGGAAGGCAGGGGAGGCAGGTTTCTGAACAGGACCAGTAGAGAAAGAGGGCCTATAAAACACCCAAGTCAGTGTCTGTTCAGGGACTTCCAGGCTTAGGTCCTTCCCCTCCCAAAAGAATACATTCCTTCTCTCCACAACGTGCTCTTCTGTCCTTCCCAGGTGTCCAGTTCTTTGTCTGTGCCAGGGAATGAACTCAGAAATCCCCCAGACCGTCATCATCCCTGGCACATGGTATGTGGTATGGTATGTGTATGGTGTGAATTGTGGTGGGTGTGGTGTGGTGTGAAGTATGTAGAGATAGGCACTAAGCATGCCTTCATTCTAAGGTAGACTTGGACCATGCTTGTTTGGTGTGTGTTGTGTTGTGTTGTGGCATGTGCGGTGGTATGTATGTGATATGGTGTGTAAGGAGGTGGTGTGTGTGGTGTGCAGCATGTGTACATGTAAAGCATAAAGCAGATCTTCACACTAAGGCAGACACAGACCCTGTTGATTTCATCTTTTTTAAAAGCATCACGAGTGATTTATTGGTTGGTTTTTTTTTTTTTTTTTTAAGAAAGGAAAAACAAAGAATTCATCACCTCTGCTATGCCCACACGCCAGGTATGCACAGGGCCCAGTGGAGAGTGGCATGAGCCCCTGAGCTGGTAGCATCTGGGCTGCCTGTGGGTGCTTTTGCCCCTGGCTGTACAATGCACGGCACCTCAGCTGATAAGCAGGGAAACCCTGTGCCTGCAGAGCGGTCCGCAGTTACGGAGATGAGAACTGGGGAGGCTCTTGGGTCTACACACTCCAAATGTTCCTAATAGAAACAGTAACATGGATTCCAAGTAGCTAGGGAAAAACCCACCCAGGTGTCCTTGAGAGCGACACGGAGTGCTCACAGAAGGCAAAGACCTACAGTTGGTACTCCAGGCGCTGGTAAGCTAACGTGGAGGGCTACGTCCAGGGCTTCTGTGCTGACCTTGGATCTGGTGGGGGCTATGGGGTGCCTGAGCATCTCCTTCCGTGTAACACTAGGGAACAGGGACATGGGGACATGTATGGGGGAAGGTCTCCGCTTAGGCTTCTTTCGAGACAGCAAGAAGGTACGTGGGGCAGAGATCTTAAAGTATCACATCCTTCACTGGGACTAGGTTCCCGTTTGTAGCCCCTCACAAGGAGGACACCCTACAGTCACCTCTGGAGGGACCCCAAGCCCCAGAGAGTGGCAGAAAGTGGGAGATGCTGGGGTACAGTTGGGACATTCCCACAGACCAGCTTTGTGCCCACACAGCTGCCTTGATCTAGGCTGTCCTGTGTATGACAAGAACATTTGGACACTAGCCCATCCCCTAATAGAGACAGTTCTGGAGCTGTCCTGTGGGAGTATCTCCCCTAGACATCTCCTCTTCCACAGGCCATAGCTCTCTCCAGGGAGAGCTGGTGGGTGTGCCGAGCAGCAGCAGAGGGTTTGGAGACACCGGAGCCTTGCTCCAGGCCAGCCTGGGCTCTGGTGAGGCAGCAAGAGTCTGGAGTTGGGAGGAGGGACGAGGGAGGGAGGGGAAGGGGGTACTGACTTCAGTTTCAAGGCAAAAGGTGAATTGTGCCAGCTCACAGCGTGGACCTGTGCTGGGCCCCTGACTCGGCAGTGGGAGCAGGCAGCGGGTACCCTGCGTGGGAGGAGCAGAGAGCTGACCCTGGGGCCGCCTCTGCTGCTTTCTTCCTGTGACCCTGAAAAGGCCCCCAGTCGCTGGGTCCTCTACTTCATTTTACCAGGAGACACTGCTCTCCCACACCTCTTCTGGTTGGCTCTACATGGGTCTCTCAAACCATAAGGCATCAAAGCCTGACTGATGTATGCAGCTCATGTGCCTTTCTGGGGCCTGGAGACTCTTCTAGAGCCCAGACCTGGCCGGAAGCCAGAGTCATCAACCTAGAGGCAATGGAAGGGCACCTCCTGTTGGATGAGCAGGAACTGCATGTAAGGGTCCCTTTTTTTCTTGTCCCCCCCTTCCCACCCCACCCCATTGCCCTGAGGGAAAACCAGAGGATCTTTACCCCTCTAAACCCAGCCCTGGGCATCCTGAAAAGGGGGTTCTGAGAGTGGGATTCTGATAGAACTTAGATGGCTTCTATTGCCTGGCCTTGGAAACAGAAAGCTAAAAGAAAGAGCCCCAAACTCAAATAGCTCTACCTAGGCAGGTATATACACTGCAGTGGGAAGAGTGGCCGCCTGGAGGGTGGTGCTGAGTAGGCCTGGCCCATACACTTCCTGGCTCTGGGCTCCTCTGCAGGGACAGAGACTGTGGGGCCAGGGCTGAGCAGGTCTATGAGTCTGGTGTTGGGGGTGGCTGTGGGCTCACCCCAGGAATGGGCTGGTTCAGCTCCAGGCAGGAGAAGCCAAGCCTGCGCTGCATTTACAAGTCGGAGCAGCCAGGGCAGCATGTCCAGGTCTAAGGACTGTGATGCGTCAGAATCAAGGGTGAGTGGGGACTTTGTGTGGCACCACAGGCCTGTGTCCAGGTGGGTCATGAGTCGGCTGCCCCAGGATCCCATGGGCCTGCTGGGGCTGACAGGGAGAGGTGTCTGTCTTCTGAGTGGGGACAGCTAGAGGAGATGGCCTTTCCACGGGTCTCAGGGGGGGCGTCATTCCAGCTGCACTGTGGTCCTGCACCCTCTATGGAGGCAGCAGGAAGAGAATGTCCTGGCCAGCTGGTGCCATCAGCCCACCAGGTAGCTGTGCATCTCACGGGAGTTGATGCTCAGGACCACACCTGAGTGGTTGCCTAGGGAACAGAAAGATGCAGCCTATTAGTGAGGATGGCGGGAAACAGACCACACAGGAACACAAATGACCTCAGCAGCACATGGGGCCAACATGCAGTGGGTGCCGTGCCGTTCCCTGTGCCTGGTGCAGGGTGTGGGGAGGTGGGGTCTCCAGTGTCCTAGGTGGTGACAGGAGGGAAGTGCCAGGTGTCACCACAAGCAGTGGTCCAGAGAACTATGCGGCGAGGCACCCACTGACCTGCGTGAGGGCTACCCCTGGCATCGGCAGCAAGGGGACGCAGGAAGGGCTGCGACTCTGCCCCCTCTTGGCAAAAAACGCTGCGGTATGAGGTATGGACCAGGAGGCAGGGAGGGAGATGGGGGCCACAGGGGGAGAGAGGGAACACAGTGATTGACCAAGACAGGTTAATAGATGTCCTTGTGTGGGCTGCATTATGAGACCAGGGGATGTTCTCCATAGAGCCTGTCTCCCTGTCTTGCTGTGTGCGCAAAGCCAATGGTGCTGATGGGGGCAGGGGGTGTTGTTGCTACCCAGGCTGTTGGGGCCAGATCCCTGGCTGTACCTAACTATTCATGCGACTCTCCATCAGGGCCTCCATCTCACTGGCCCCGTTAATCTGTGACATCAGTTGCCAGGGTACCACGGAGAGGGACTGTCATAAGCAGTGCCTCGTTCATGCCCAGGTCCCCATTAACAGTGTCCTGGTGCTATTACTAGGAACTTACCTGCAGCATGTAGCTGTGGGATAGTGGACTGCTGTCTGAGACCTCACACCCTCCTCCTAGCACAGGCTATGATTTCCTTGCATGAAAGCAGGGCCTGACTATCTGGACAGTGCTTGGCTGCAAAGTACAAGGCTAAGCGTAAGGCTACGCACAAGGCTCTATCCCTCCAGCTCTCTCTTGTCACATGAGTAATTCAAAGGCTGAGTTGCAGTTACCCCTCTGCAAACACTGCAGCAGCCAGCTGCTCCCAGGGTCGGACAGTGACCAGAAGTTCTGAGGTCTGGAACCTCCTGCATGCTCAGTAAGCCACTGGTGGTGTGACGGTCCCAGAGGCTGTAAATCTGTCCTCTGACCAATACTCCGGGGCTGGCAGATGTGGGAAGTGGCTGGAAGGGGTAGGGAAGCTGCCCCTAGCACTCAGAAGGCCTGGAGGACGTAGGGTCCAAGGTCAGCCACTGACGGTCACCTTGGGTAACTGGAGACCTTGCTGGGTCACTAATTCTCAAGGGGAGGGCCATCACAGCTCTGAGAACCAACAGACTGGGACACATGTAGTCTTTGAGGTGGATGCCTGTAAGTGACAGCTAACTCTGACAAAACCTTGCTGTGTGCCACGCTCTACCTAGACACCTCAGCAGAAGGCCCACAGCCACTGAGGGAGAGTAGACAGTGGTGCCTACCAACACCAAGGGGGCTTAGGTAGGGCCTGTGTGGGACAGAGACTCAGGGCAGTGGGGCTCTGGTTAGGCCTGGACACAGTTCCAGCTCAGGAGCCACAGAATGGAGAAAATGATGTAAGAGTATTATTACTGGAGGTGGGGAGGGGCGGTACAGCCAAGGTGGCAGGCCCAGTCCTCTCCTGTGGGCATGCCAGGAATGAAGTCACCTTGGTGAAAATCCTGTGTCCACAGTGAAGCACTGTCCTGAGGGTCCACACACACACCACTTTAGAACTTTAGAGCATGTTCAGTGAACAGCTAACGGGAGTGTGAGGGAGGATGGGGGTGGGGGCGCTCTCAGGCTTCTGTGAGGGAGCTCCCCACCTCCGTGAGGGCTGACCACTCATTGCCGGGAACAGTGCCCTCCGATAGCCTCTGACTTCATCCTGGATGACCCCGGGCCTCTATCTTTCCTGTGCCAGGACTCATGGTCCAGAGACACTCTCTAGCAAGGCTGGCGTGGCCCGTGTTGCCTGGGCTATGATGGACCCCTTTGTAGTGGGAGCAGGCAGGGTCACCATGCCCCCAGATCTTACCCTGCATGGTGCTCTGGGCATCCTCACTGTGGCTCACGGGACTCGTCATCTCCTGTTCCTTCTCGTTGTGCATCTGGGCATACACCGTCCTGCCTGGCCGTTTCCTGCTGGTCAGAGATACAGCTCAGCTTTGAATGAGCCCTTGGCCCCAAGTCCCTTTGTGGGGACATGGTGTAGACAGCGTGACACAGACTGTTCCCCAGGGATCCCGCCCTCCAGTATGCTCTCTCCACCCGGCGTTCTGCTGCCCACGGCTAGCCACACATCGGCACCTACCTATTCTTCATCCAGACATGCTATAACTGTTAAAGCACTATCCTCTTTGTCTCCTAGTGCCTGGCAGCCAGGACGGTAACACACACACACACACACACACACACACACACACACACACACACACACCACACACACGTGCACAGTCTCACACACATACACAGTGCTGACCCAGTCCTGAGGGCTACTTGTTGAACTCTGTCCATCCAGGCTTCCTGCTTCTCCACTGTCTATTTCCTTCCTAGTCCAGGCCCCGGAGGAAGCAGAGAGGGTGACGGAGCTCACTCTGCTCCCCTAGGACTGGGTCCCAGAGCCACAGGCAAGACCCATTGTGCTGAGAATAACCCCACTTGCTCCAGCCAAACCAAGAAAGGTCATAGGCCCATTCAGAGACAAGGAGACTGAGGCCTCGGGAGTGGTGGTGGTGAGAGCTTGTGGAGGCGGTCACATTCAGTCCCTTGAGTAGGAAAGAGTAACTAGCTATGCCCAGAGAGTGTATGGGACAGACATGTTGCTTTCAGGAAGGGATAGCCAAGTGATGGACTTAGATGTTAGAGGTAGCCCTACCTGTCATCATAGACTCCTGAGTAATCAGTGGCAGTCCTGCCGGCCCCTCAAGGGGCTGAGTGACAGGGAGAAACAGACTTTCGGTGGCCGTGAGACTCGGGAACACTGAGTGGCTTGCGACCTAGCATTCCAATGCTGAGGACAGTGTCGGTCAGAACACAGCCAGCCCCCGGCTGCCATGACCTACACAGAACTGAAAGCCCAGATGGATAAAAGGATAGATGAACGGGGAGGGGGTGGTGGGCACTCTGTGGTTTCCTTCTACTGACTGCTCAGAATTCCTCTGCCCTGCTCTGCCTTTTCCCCCTGGGGTGGCCTGGAGCTTGTAGGAAGGGGCATTTGGCCCCTGCCTGAGCTCTCTGTTTCTATGGCAACAGATCCCTCCCCTCCAACCTCAAAGCTTGAGCTGGTTCAGAAAGATGGCCTTGGCCCTGAGGATGTTGGACCAGTCTCACTCTGGACACATCCGGCCCCTCCCCATCTTGGCATGTGGCAGGCAGTGCCCTGTCCTTCGGGCCACCTGCACCATATGCAGCACCCTGGGGGCAGTCTGTAGAGGCTCCACTGAGCACTTGGGAAGTGTGGAGGGCAGGGCTGACAGTCACCCACAGGGACCAGAATTCTGTTCCTGCTACCAGCCTCATCCAGCACAGGCAAGCATGCTGCCCTCTGACTGACCACCCACAGTCCTGTATGTCCCATACAGATTGGCACCAAGTCTAGAGGAGCACCCCGCACTCACATTGACATCCACCCACTCAGACATCCAGAAGCATCCCTCTGCTTGGCCACAGGCATCACACCCAGACCTAGGGTCCTGCCACTTGCTCCTCCACCAAGGGCTCGTATACTACCATCCTGGAGCCATGCAAAGGCAGGACTACCGCCCAGCTGGCTTCTTTTCCTTCCTCCCACCCTCAGCCTCCCCCTTTGTGTCCCCTTTAATAAACAATGACATTGCGGGCTGTGACTGGGGCAGGCCTGAGGCAGGACAGCGTCGGGCCAGGTCTCTGAGGTGTCCTCAGCAGTCGGCCACCTGAAGGGCTGCCTGTCACTTAGGTCCTGGCCCTGCAACATGGAGGGTGCTAGAGGGCAGAGGTGACCCGGGTCTTGTCACATTGGCCTATAGCAGAGTGTTCCAAGGCTGTCCCCGCAAGAGGGTAACAATAGCAGGCGTGGGGCCCTGAATCCAGGCGGCTCTCACAAGGAGGTTTGATTGATGGCTGCCTGCCTCCACGCAGCACCACGATGCTTATCACCACCCTCCTGTAGCTGTGTCTGTAGAGTGGGCTCGTACCTTCTCATGCTCACCACCCCAGAGCTGCCTCTCAACATCCCAGGAGCTATCCCATCATCGCTGTGAGGATAGGCCATAGAGGGGAGAGGGCTTTAAAGGCCTGCATAGGAGACGCATGGTCTCCAGCATCCCCCCCCCCCCTCTCCAGAGGTTCTGGTGCCCTTAGGTCACTGGGAGCCCCTGTGGCAGCCATCGCTGAGGTGTGGAAAGCCAGGAGGCGGAGGTACAACAGGCCAATCCTGCCCCACCAGCCTTGGACTTGGTACTGTGCCTCCTGGGACCTTGCATCCTCATATGTAGGGCCAACAGTGTACGCGCCGCTGCCCCCCACCCCAGGATGAATGAAAGAAAAGATACCCTGAGCCTGTGAAGAGGACAAGGCTGAGAAGAAGAGAGACTGGGAGTCTCCTGGTCACCAGCACGGGGAAAGACTCACACCACCTTCCTCCGCGGCCTGTGGAAGCCACCACCTCTGGGGCCGTGAGCGGCTTGCCACATGTCAAGGCTGCCAGGAGGCCTTACCTTTTGAACTTGTAGAGGATGAACGCTCCCACCGCAAAGAGCCCGATGACAAAGAGGACCACCACAGCCCAGTAGCCACCACTGCCACTTGGCCTCTGAGGACCTACCAGGAGAGCAGCAAGAGGAGAAACTGAGGCCCGGTTGTCCCCAGCCCTGGCCTGGATGAGCCTACTTCATGTTGTCCAGCAGGCCTTGCCCAGGTCGCTGAGTGGACAGCAGGTTATGAGGATAAAGAACATGCTCTGCGACCTTGGAGGATTGGCCTCTCTTCCTGGCAAAGTCCTACTATAAGTAGGGCCTACTTTGGGTTTCCTGCAGAGGGGAGCCACACCCTTCTTCTGCACTTGTTTTGAGTGAATTGGCATGTCCCTGATGGTCTTGGTGGCTGCATCCATAGAGGCCATGCCAAGATGGCGGGGCTCAGGGCTGGCTGTATCGGCGATGGTGGAGCTAGGCAGGGATACCGCAGCCAGAAGGGTCACTGGCAGCTAGATAAAGGCTCAGACGAGTCCTACGGTCACTCTCAGCACCCACTGGCTTGGGCTCGTGTCCACCCGGCCCCAGAGAAGACCCAAGACAGGTCTGTCACCTGCATCTGTGTCCCTCAGGTCCACCAGGATGCGGAGCCCTCCTCGAAGGATGAAGCTGATCCTTTGAGAGTTCAGTGCCTGCTGCACAGCGGCCAGTCTCTGTAAGCAGAGGGAGATGGGAGAGTCCTGGGGCCTGAAGTGCTGGAGAGTCCCCTGGGGCTGGGAAGGGATGCTGCCTGATGCCTCTGTGTTCTCATCGGGGAATGGCATGAGAGCCCACCAGCTGGGGTCACTAGGAGCCACTGATGGTGCAGGTAGCCCCGCCACCAACAAGCACTCATTTCATCACAGAACAGATGGAAGACACAGGTTTCAGTGTGTGGGGGCGGAAGACTTGGAGTGCTCCAGAAGTCCCCACCCTGGTATGGTCAGTGAGGCTTCCAGGAAGTGGAAGACCACAAAGAGGAGACAGGGGAGGACACCCCCCTAAGAGGGGAGTCAGAAGGAGCTGCTGGATTAGGGAATTCTAAGGGGAATACCATGTCCTGCTCAAGATCCCTGTAACATGGCCAACAGGCGAGGCTCACAGCACACATCAGAGCTCGCCTAGTCACTGTCTAGGGCCCAGCATGGAAACCCAGTTATGCCCAATGACACTCATTCCCACATGGCTATGTCTCTGGGATTCTGATCTTAGCTAAATCCACTGGGCAGAGCCAGAAGGTGTAACAGACACAGACTTCCAGTCTTCAGAGGAGAGAAGGCTCTGCCTCTGTCCGAATCCTGGACACTCATTATAGGCTCATACTGAACATACTCCTTGCACACCAACTACTTGGCTTCACCTTCAGAATGGAGCCAGTTGGCCCAAAGGTTACTCAGCCTATGGGGGCCTCTCTGATGACAGTCCCCAAGGTGCCCCTGTCAAAGCATTTCATAGAGGATATACTAGGATTGCTGAGATGATTTCCGGTTTGCCCTGTAGCTTGAGGCCCAGGGTCTCTCATGCTCACCCATGTGTCCCAGTACTCCTGGCAGTGAAGCTGAGATCACATGACAGCTCCAGACAACCATGTGGGAGAGTAGAAAGCATCGCCACACGCCAGCCTAGCCTCCTCCCCCGGAAGCTGGCTGTCTCACTAATCTTGGATGCTGGCATATGGTGGTACCCCAGGTCAGACAACGTTATGGGAAGAAGTAAACCTTTAATTGATGTCCCACAGAGATGTGGTTGTCAGGAATGACCCCATCTACGCCCTCAGCCACCTAGCCCTGCCACGCAGGGAGGACCTGGGCTCCATGCAGGTGGCCGTGGCCATACCTTGTCACTTGTGAGGCTCCTCTTCCTTGTGGGCCTGGGAGGGGGCAGGAGCACATACAGATCGGCTATGGTGGGAAGTCCTGGCTTTACCACGGTTACCAGCAGCTCCTCAGGGATGCTGGTCTCCTGTGGGGACAGGCGGGACATTTGGATCCTCTTCTGGTCCTCGTCTTTGGCCACAAGCTAAATTTCCAGTAACATCTGCTCTCCCTTTCCTGGTCTAGGTACATCCTGGCCACCTGTCCTGCTCCACACTCCTGCCTCTCAGCCCCTTGCGAGTTCTGGCCGTGGCCCTAACGCTGCCCCGCCTGCTCAGGCCTGCCCTTGAAAGCATTTCCTGGCACAGTCAAGCGTGCCCTGTTGACTCATGCTGTCTGCCCTTCCCTGCTCTCCAGCCCTAGCCATATACCTGTACAGCCCCTAGCTCAACCAGTTTAGCTCCCGGGGAGTCCTCTGCCTCGTGGGAGTCCCACTCCATATACTCTGAGCTAAACCCCTGCTCATCCTTCGCTACCCAGAACAGTTTCACCAGCATTATTCACAGGATGAAGGACGTGTGGTCAGGGTGGGTTTCTGCCTGTGGTAGTCTTAGCTAGCCTTCTCTTTCTGGAGGCCTAGAGACTTAGGTATCCCACTGCCCACTCCAATGCACTGCCTTTGTCATGAGCTGCCTGAGAGACGTGCTCACCCATGCTTCTTCTTACGTCTAAGGAGTCCGGCACAGAAAAAATAAAATAAAAACCACAGAAGGGAGCTGGCGGTGGCTTTAAGAGCTCCGACCCTCTGGAGGAGAGGAACTTACAGTGTTCCGGCAGTGTATGACAATGTATTCCTGTCCCTCCCTCCCTTCGATGCTCCGACCCAGGGCATCAACCCACCACTTCCCAAGCAACCCCAGCCTTGTTCCACCCTCATTTCTCAGCCCACAAACCACACCATGGCTCAGGATAAAACTGAAGCCCAAGCCACCAGGCACCTTGGAGAGAAGCCGGGTGACCACCAGCCCCACGTCCTCCCTCCACTCAGGAGTGTTGGGGTTAAAGGTGTCCAGGTCCCTGGAGAACTGCAGAGGCACCATCTGGAACTGAGCTGGAAGAGACAGAGGGGAACCTGTGAGGTCTGGGGTGTGGCTGGGACCCTGCACAAGGTAGCGATGCCAGATGGTCCAGATAGCCTCACCTCTATACCCATGGACCTGGTTCTGTGTTTGGGAGATAAGAGCCCTCCTTTTCTTCAGTCCCCAGTGCCTGGCATGTACTGAGGCTGACAGTGACTATTATCCAGGGAGCGGGGCACGGCACTGCATGTAGCTGCTTCATGAGATCTACTCCCCAAGTCACAGGAATACATACCCTATGACATCATCTACTTTCTCAAGGACCCATGGACTTCACTGGCCACGCCCCCCATCAGATCAACAGCCCCATATGCTGTGGGATGGTCTGTATGTCAAATCTGTTGCTCTGATTGGTCAATAAATAAAACACTGATTGGCCAGTGGCCAGGCAGGAAGTATAGGCGGGACTAACAGAGAGGAAAATTAAGGGAACAGGAAGGGAAAGGGAGACACTGCCAGCCGCCACCATGACAAACAGCTTGTGAAGACGCCAGTAAGCCACAAGCCATGTGGCAAGGTATAGATTTATAGAAATGGATTAATTTAAGATGTAAGAACTAGATAGCTAGAAGCCTGAGCCATTAGGCCAAACAGTTTAAGCAATATAAGTCACTGTGTTTACTTGGTTGTGTCTGAACGGCTGTGGGACTGGCGAGTGACAGAGATTTGTCCTGACTCTGGGCAAGGCAGGAAAACTCTAGCTACACCCATAAGATTAGAGTGCCCGTCTTTCCACCCCCATCATTTCCTTTCTCAGGGCCCACAGCTCTGTTCTAGGGTCACAGGAACCCTAGCACCATACTGTCACTTCACTGGCTTTCTTCTCCTTTCTCTTTTATGGGATGGGAAAGAGCTATGCTGGGCAGAGGGCTCAGGGGATAGTGTTTTGTAAACTGTGACCCAACATCCTACGGCGCGGGCCGTCCCTGACCCACAGTGAAGGGAGGAACAGCCCAGGGCAGCCTCGTCCCTCAGCCTGCAGGCTCCTAATGACTAAAGACTGTGCTCCGTGGCAGAGGGCCTGAGCCAAAGGAGCTTCAGGTGTGCCGAAGGGGTACAGTGCATTGGGGGGACCTCTCCTCCTTCAGACACAGTATTTTACGGAGGGGTTGACAGCCTCGGGGAGCACAGATAAGTGAGCACCATCCCCAGGTCCTCTTAAGGACCATCCTCAGAGTAGCAAGTGGAGAGGCCCATGGAAGCTCATCCGTTCTTGTTAAACCACTGAGCAACAGATTCACAGGTCTCCAAACACACACTACTCATTTTATAGAGGGGAGAAACTGAGGTCAGAGAGTCTGGGACACTTTAATAAGGCCACATAGCCAGTCACGGAACCCAAGTCCTCCTGGACACCTCTACCACCTCTGGCCAGGCAGGTGTGAACAGGCTCTCTGCAGCTGCACACCCACGCTGGCCGCTGTAGGGAGTGAGGAATGACTCACCCAGCACACGGATGACCCTAGAGTCCTGCAGCACCGAGTTCCCACAGGCAGCCTGCACTGTCACACGCACCTCCCCAGCCTCCGTAAACCGCGTGGTCACCGAATTGTCCAGGGAAAGCAGGGGCTGTGGACACAAGCAGGGTCAGCCCGCTCTGGCAGGATGGAGGGCCATGATCTACTGTCAGGACCACACGGGGACCATGCTGGTGCTGGATTTCATCAGCAAGCAGGCTGCTGGAGGTTTCTGCTTTGGCAGTGTCTGCGAGATGTGGGGGACCCTAGCACACCCTAGTTCTAAGCTGGACCAGGAACATGCCCTGACTCCGTAGCATGGCACATCCTTCTAGAGGCTGCCTGTGGCCCCCTATAGAACTTTCTAGCTGGTTTGTAGGCAGCACAGGTCAGATTCTGTGTCCCATTCCAGTTTAGTTCACTGCCCCACCCACCGTCATACCCCAGCAGGAACTCAGGCCCTGCCCTGTGGCAGGAGGCAGATATTCTCGTCATAGATGAGAGGTGACATCCCCTGGGTTACAGGTCAAGCCATGCCTTACAGAAGCAGAGGATCTGGGAGTTGAGTATGGAGCTAGGGACATTCAGGTGGCAAGGCTACACAGAGCCTCAAACCAAGAGCCCTGGTCCTCCTACAAGCCTCCCATCCCAAGAGGCATGACCTTGTACTTGAAGCCCCTCCCTTCTCTGAAGCTCCTGTGTCAGGGCTCCTGGGGAGGTGGAGAGCGACTGCATCCAGAGTGAGGGAAGGGTGCCCCTCCATAGGTCTGCAAGATGGACATTCTTGCCCCTCATCATATGTTTTGCTGCCTCATTGTGTCTCCTGCTCAAGAACTGCCTGTGCTCCCCATGCCTCACAGTGTACAACACAGTCCTCTGAGTGAGGCCAAGCTCTACCCCTCCCAGTGAAGCCTTCCCTGACTGCTCCACAAAAGAGAGCCTCCCCTGAGCCCTCCTGTGACACATGTCATACCCGGACTGCCCGTCAACTACTCTGTTTCATGTCTTTCACAGGACTATTCAGGGGCTTTTCAGAGGGGATCCCCCCGCCCCCCCACCACGAGCAGATGCTCAGGGTGGGTACTGAGCGAGGGAAGGCCAGGACCAGTCCCCACAATGGTCTCACACTGTGCCCCGATGCCAGGGACCAACAGCAGCACCTTGCCCCACTTGGCACACCAGATGGCAATCTCTGGGAGGGAGGGCTGAGAAGGGGTGTAGGGTGCACCTGCAGGCTGTGGCCGATCCACCAGTAGAAGACGGTGAGGTTGGGGTTCAGGGGCAGCAGCACGGCTGTGAGGTTCACCTCCTGGTTGATGCCAATGACAGGGACTACCTCGAGGTAGAGGGCCTGCAGAGGGGCTGAAGAGTCCCCAGAAGTTCAGGGTTAGGGGACAGTGAGGCACAGAACCTTTCAGTGGCTACTTTCTAGTCCTTGTCCCCATCAGATTCATCGGTACCATCGCCACCATCACATCACTACCATCAGCACCATGATCCCCATCACCATCAACACATCACTACCATCAACACCATGAGTACCACCACCACAGCCATCACCATCTACCACCACCATCATCACCATCGCCACTACTACTACCAAGACCACCACTCATGACAATCCATCACCATCAGCATCCCACATCCGTCATTATCATCATCCGTCACTGTCATCACTCACCACCACCTGTCACAGTCATCACTACTCACCCTCCCCATCACCACTACCATCCCCAGCATCACCACCGATGTCAAGGTTTGAAGCTGAACTGTCCGCTGGTTCGTTGTTTCGAATGTTTGTCCCCTCGCTGACGGTGCTGTTTGTTCCCTAATGGAAACCCCAGTCTCTGCTCCCTGTTCCACCGTGGCATGAGCAGCCTCTGGCTGTCACATACTTCCATACCACTCCGCCATGCTCCCCAACCATGATGGCTTGAACCCTCTGAAATTCTGAGACAAAGGACACTGTTCCTCCCTCAAGTTCTTCCCGTCAGGTATTGTGATCACAGAGAAGCTAAGGAACCGGTAGCAGGTATGTGGAGTTGCTGCTTTCACTAAATCTGACCATGCAGGTTTAAGCTATTTTGGGGGTGGGTGGGAGGTGGAATTTGCTATTATTTTGGGAAAAGAATTTGGAAAAGTGGTACCCCGATTTTCAGGCACACCGGAGGCACATCACTACCCTCAGCATTATTACAGGGTCATAAATGCTTGTACTCAGATTTTAAAGGAAAGTTTGTTAAGCCAGGCAACGTGTGCGTAGTCGGGGCAAATCCCCCGCAGGGGGATTCATAAAGGTAATTCATAAAGTTCCAAGGGTCAGGCTTCAGATTCATTGGAAACCCCAGCATGAGATGCAGGAACGTGGGGCCTCTGTAGAGGAAACCTGAAGGCAATAAAAGGAGCCTGTGCGTGAGAGAGAGAGCGCGTGCTGAAATGGGAAGGGCGCAGACGCGGCTGCCCATGCCCACAATGCCACCCCATGATCCAGGTGCTCCACACAGCTATGGGACCCAGTGTTTCCTTGCTGTGTGTGCTTCAGTCTCGTTTTGATCAAATCTTCTCTTGCGGTTCCCTTTTCTTCTGTTTTTCAGAGGGAATGTTTACTGTAGACAGAAAGTGCAGAACTGCCTTTTACAAGGGCTGCTGAGAGATTTCTCTGGGCATGAATGGAGTCTCTGAGCTGACTTTTGAAACAGTCTGAAGCTGACACACTGAAACTGCGGAGACCATGGTGCCTCATGAAGTTGTACTGAATGCTTTTTGCATTAGAGGTGTATACCGGGAGCCTCTGGGAGCCAGAGGTAGACTATTGTGGTTTAAATTTAAAATGTCTTCCTTAGGTTCAGGTTTTTAGTTTGCATTTCCCATCTAGAGACGCTCTTTAGGGAGGCTGTGGAACCTTTAGGAGACGGGTCTAGTTGGTAGGAGTAGACCTCTGGAGGTTATAGCCCAGTCGCTCACTCCAGTCTCACTCTGCTTTCTGAACCACTGTGATGTGAGGAGCCCCTGGGTCCTACATGCTGCTCTTGCTGTGAATGATACCAAGCCTTCCCTGCTGTGATGGACAGAAGCCCTATGACACTGTGAAACAAATTAAATTTCTCTAAGGTGCTTCTGTCAGGTATTACAGTCACAGCCATGCAAAAACAACTAATGCAATCACCACCCTTATCACCGCCATCATCATTTTCATCACCACATTCATTGCCATTATCACAGCATCACCATCATCACCACCATCGTCATCATTTTCACCATCATCAACACCACAATTACCACCACCATCACCATCATTGCCACACTGTTATAACATCACCAACACAGCTATACATCACCATCAACATCATCACCATTATTACCAATATTACCATCGCTATCTCTGTCATTACCATTAAAACTATCACCATCAGTCAATAGCATCACCATCATCACCACCATTATTGCCAATACCACCATCATTGTCATCACCGCTATCATTATCACCATCACTGTCATCATCATCACCACCTACAGCATCACCTCCATTATCACCTCCATCATTACCTCCATTCTACTTCCATCATCACCTCTATCACCTCCATCATCACCTCCATCACCACCACCATCATCTCCATCATCACCTCTATCACTACTTCCGTCATCACCTCCATCACCACCATCATCACCTCCATCATCACCTCCATACCACCACCATCACCTCCATCATCACCTCTATCATCATCACTATCACCACCACCTTTACTAACATCATCACCATCACTTGTGTTACCATGACCACCACTATTACCATCCTCACTATTACTTTTGTGAATAATATTGGGACCAGGTCTGAGCCCAGCGCACCCACCTTTATGTCCATGGCCTCACTGTTCTGAGGACCTGCAGCAACCCCACAAGTCTCCCTTTGCTTCCCCAAAGCCCCAGCTCTCCATTTCACAGAAGACACACAGCCTCAAAGGAGCAGTGGACTTACAGTTGACCTGGACAAAGAGCACAGCCTCATCATGGCCTGCCATGTTCTCAGCCCTGACAGACACACGGTAGATGCCAGGATTCTCGTAGTGGTGCCGGATGGGCTCACCAGTCAGAGTGAGGTTCACATACATGGCCTTGAAGCCATCGCCAAGATCCACCTGATACTTAGTGGTCAGGACATCACCCTGTAAGGAAATAGCACAGGGTCACTTAGGAGTGACTCTCAAGATGGGGGTCCATCACTAGATGCCCACTCCTTCTCTCCCTTCTTCCTTCAGATGTAGGCTCTATGGGGCCACAGAGCCTATGGGGCTGGCTCTGCTTTCAAGGCTTCAGCCTGCAGCAGGCTGAGCTGGGAGACAGCTCTGGGCTCTCCATTAGAACAGAACACCCATGGGTGATTTTAGGAAGGCAGTTTGAAGGCTGTATGGGTCTCAGGGGGAAGCCTGAGCCTGAGCCAGGCCATGGGGCTAGGAGGGAAATTGGGAGTCTCACATGAAAATGGAGAAGGCTTTGGTAACTACCGTGAGGTCTCTTCAGGGAACCACAGCAAACAAAACACAACTGTCTTCCTGTGACAAGGTGGCTCCCTGTTTCTCATCCCACCCAGCACTGTGCCAGGAATGAGGCTCAGCTGTGTGGAGCAGGCAGGGAGCGGTTCCTGTGACTTTGTCCCCAAGTTGCATTGAACTCCCTATGCAAGCTGCTGACTGACCCTGACTCTCAAGCTCATGGCAAGACGGAGTTCCTGTGTCCACATTTAAGTTCCCCTCCCCTGTCTGCCTGTCTCTCTCCCTCTTTCCCTGCCCTCTCCCCTCACCTGGTCACCCCACTTTAGCCATCAACAGTCTTCCTAGCTCACACCCTCCAGACCTCAAAGCCAAGGACATTTGTATGTAAATGATGTTCATTTAACGTTCTCCGTGAATACACTACACTGGGTTGGATAATCACCCCAAATCCACGCCTGCTGGGACCCTCTGAAATGGACATTTAAAATAAATCTTCAGATTCAAGTCATTAAAAGGAGGTCATAATGGGGCACGGAGTACAAGAAACCCATGGGCAGGATCCTTGAAGAGAAAACAATGGTGACTTGGGCACCAGGAAAGGGCTGTCTGGACACAGAGGCAGACACTGGAAAGTACAGTCATGAGTCAAAGAGCTTCCAAAATGCCCAGAAGCTGGCTGAGGCTTTGTTGAGGACATTCCTAGAATCTAGCATTTATGGTGCTTCATGTGCCCATTTTATAGGTTGCAAGACTGAGGCTTTCAGGGGTCCAGGCTCTGGAGGTGGGCTCTCTGTCCATTGCTCTCCTTGTAGGGTTGGGTGAGGATCAAGGGGACTGTCCACACTCAATTCATTCCTATGAGGGGGCAAGTTCTGGGTAGCATTCAAGAAGTGGGTGTCTGCCTATGGTTTTGAAGTCCCATCCTTCACAGCATGTGCCTTCATGTACATCTTCCCATGTACTTGCCACCCATGCTGCTATGTCCTCAGTCTCATCGTGTTTCTTGCTCATTTTCAAACTGGCTGGTTCATCTGTTGATGGAGTTCTTTGTATAGTCCTGCTCTGGTGCCCACTGGGCTGCGCCAACAAACTCCCTCCTGTCTGCAGCTACTTTTATCTTCTTGACAGCTTTACTGGTTCCAGATCTAGATGGCGTTGACACATCAAGGTTTCATTGTGTGGCCTGGTGCTACGAGCCGAGGAATATGTAGTAAGAATTCAGCTGAATGTGATAAAGCTATACTTGGAAAAATCAAGGCATTCTTCCAGAGGAACCCAAATCTCAAGGAGTATTTGGTGTTATTCGGCTTTTAATATATCAGCTGTTTCCTGCTATGAATTTCCTGTGCACTCTCATACCTTCTCCAAGAACTTCTAACAGTGCATTTTATCTGATATACTTCTCTAGCATCCAAAGCCAAATGGCAGACAGGACAAAGCATTTCAGACCAACCACTGAGTCTCCTGAATTAAGGTAAACAGCCTTTCAGAGACAAGGCCTGTCTCCTAGGCCTAGGAGACAGGGGAACTTAGGTGCATAGCTTTCTTTCTTGTGCAAATGAAGTTCAGACCCTCCTTTCTCTTAGAGCCCAAATGGCATTCCAGAGCAACTGACTCAGAACAAAGGGCTTTTTGCATACTAGGTGCAGTGAAGCCATGAGGCAGGTTTCCTAGCTCCAAGCAGAGATACCCAGCCCTGCCAGTATACATCGACATAGAAATAGAGAGGCAGTTACATTTTAGTGACTTACAGACTCTTTTACCTAACCACTTATAAGACTGTAAGATTGTAGTTGGAGCACATTTATGATAAACTTGTAACGTTTCACCTAAGCACTTATAAGAATATACTTTGAGCACATAAATTCCCTTTCTGACTTATTCCAGGCCTTATCTGACCCCACCGCCTCTATTCACTCCCCTTTTGGGTTGCCAATGAAGCTGGCTATCACTGCTTTTGTGGGGACCTTGTAAGCCTTGCATTGTATTGTGAGAGGTACTGCTTGCAAGGTCATTGTATTGTGAGAGTTTCTGCTTGCAAGGTGGTAGACCAGTTCTAGGAGAGGAGCAGGAAGGAACCAGGATGGAGAGACATGAAGATGAGGATGAGGATGAGGAAAAAAGAGCTTCGTTAGAACTTGGGATAGGACAGGAGGAAAAGGGACAGAGAGGAGCTAAGCATGAGAACAGAACTGAAGCTGTGCAGACAGAATTTTATCTCAGAGGGATGAAGTGAATGGATGAAAGAGCTTGGTGTACTTAGATTCATCCCCTCAAATTACCCCCGCTGTTCATAGTGTCTTCCCCAGGACTCTGAGAGAAATCTCCTCGGGGCAGGCCCTTGAGGAGATTTTGATAGTCTGCAGCCCCGTCCGTGCTGCGGACTCCCAGCCTGTGTTTCTGGGCTGGCTTCGATATGGGCCCTATTTTACACTTTCCCACTTCTTCTGCGGGTGTGCGGTCTATTTTGGGTTCGTGTCTGAGGTCTGGGGGGAGGTGTTGCTGCTGGGTGGAGAGACACCACCTCTCCCAGTCTGTTCTGCACCTGTCAAGAGCAGGCAGGTGTCTATGGATCTGTTCCCAGCCTCCATCCCCCCACACTGTGAATTCTTAGATACTTAGAAAATTCAGGCTCCCCATACCCAGCCCTGCTTTCAAGCCCAGTGATATGTAAGAGTAGGTGTGTGTGTGGTAGAGAAGTGCACACTGTGCCTATAAGTGTCTATGAGCGTGGAAAGGAGTTTGTGTCACAGTGTAAGTGTGCATACACCCACCCTCAGTCCCATGCTTCTATCCCCTTTCCTCCCAGGACTCGGTTGCCCCAGGATCCCCTATTTCAAGACATGTTTGCATTGCTCCCCTCAACTCTGCCCACTCCTAAACCTGACAGCAGCCCGGCAAGGGAAGATGCTCTGTCCTCTAGTCCTTCTGACCCAGCTGAGGCTCCTGCTTGCAAATGTGCTGTAGTTTCCAGTTTCATGCTCTAGGGGGCAGAAGATCACCATGTTTCCAGGATATCTGGCTAGGAATTTGAGAAGCCTCAGCTGGGTCTGTCTGAGCGTCCAGGGGACCCCAGGCTGACCAGGGGCTCTGTCCTTCTGCATCCAAACACACTGCTACCAACAGAGATACCTAGGCCGGCCTCGGGGCTGCCTGATGGTTCAAATGAACCTTAGGGCTGTCTCAATCAGTGAGAAGACCTGGGCAGGAGGTGTTGTGTATGAGTGCGTGTGTATCGGAGTTGTATAGCTTGGGCATGGGGACCACAGACTTGGCCATTGTCTGCTTGGAGTCCAGAGGCCTCTAGAGGACACAGGGCCATCTCTGCCTCTTTTCACTATGTAACTCTGAGATAATGACACAACTGTTCATGCCTCAGTTTCCTCATATAATAATGTAAGCTGATAGAGTGCACAGTGTAAGATTGCATTTCCAACAGGAAGCTGCTGTCTCAGTGCCTAATATACAGGTGCTCACTGTGGCCAGTCTGAGTCTTCCATAGCCTCAGTTTTCCTATTTTCAGGAGACCAGGTCTCTGACACCTAAAACCAGACACCTTTTAAAGGTTGTCTGGGTATAGCTTGCATGATCATGGATTCACCTGTATTAGCCTTCACATCTGTTAGCTGAAGATCTGGACTCCTGCTGATCTGTGGGTGGAGACTGCCCAGAGTCCTGGGGGAGAAAGGGGGCCCTCCCTCTGACTCAGTAAAGGGAGGCTGCCCAGAACCCCAGGGAGAAAGGGGGCTCTCCCTTGGCCTCTGAGTTTTCTGAATGTTCATGTCTTTCTAATAGTCATTTTTAAATTCCTTGCAGGGATCATTAGCTGCTTCTATAAGCAGAGACACGGGCATGTGTCTTGTGAACCAGAAGGAAACAGAAAAGTTAACAGTTCCCTCAGGGAACAGAATTTTGGGTGATATTTATGTCTGTAGTGGTTTTTTTAAAATTATAAATGTATTTCCTAAATATACTACAATGAGCATATATTATTTTTAAAATCAGAAGAAAATGTAACACTTGTTCTGAAGTAAAAATAGAATGAGTGGGAGACTGGGCGGAGAAAAAATATATATTTGTGTGTGCATATATATAAACTTGTATTTATATCTGTCCCTATATACACACAGAAGGCATTATCTCTGGATGTGTGATTATAAGTCATTAAAAAAAACTTTATGCTTTTGTTGGGATTCCAGATCAACTAAATCAATATAATTAGAGATTTAAAATTGCCTTAGTGCTGGGCCGGGGGTATGGCTCAGTAGAAGAGTGCTTTTCTAGTTTGTACAAGGCCCTGGGTTGTACAAACCCACCCTTGGCATTAGAAGAAAGAAATCAATGAAAGAAGTTTAGTGCCACCTATGGGGAGAAATTGACTTTGTGTCAATGTTTGATAAACACAAGATCACACACAAATGCACGTATGTACATCCAGGCACTCGCATGTATATACATGTGTAATGTGGAGTCCATTTCCTGCTGAATATCTAACACACTTGTTCTTGTATCTGTTTCGTCTCAAAGGATGATTGGAGCCAAGAGGCCAACTTTGGTCCTGTGGCTCCCAGCCTTGGGGGCAGGCTGGCGTCTGTGGCCATGCTCCAAACTGCCCAGAGCCTTAACCTTGTATGCCTGGCTGGAACTCCCCTCCAGTGACAGTCCAGGGTGGATGCTCACCTGTTCCTGCCGCACCACAAACAGCACGTCTTCTCTAGGGCGCACCGCCACTGCTTCTCCGCGGATGCTCACCTGGAGGCCCCGGGGTGCTGTGAGGGGGCACTGTAACTGTACCGGGCTCTGCTGCAGGTCCACACCGCCTTCGCACACATTGGACACCACCTTCCGGTACCTGGGTGGATGAGGGAAGGGTCAGGTCCAAGATGAACAGTGGTTCCATGGGTAAGGACGGTCTCCTCTCCTGAGGCAACTCAGGGCTCCAACCTCTACAGCCCTGTTTGCTGCCTGCTCCCCATGGCTGCTTCTGTCTACCTTAGGGCTGAGAGCACTGAGGATGGGGATGGAGGGGCTGGCTGTGCCCGTCTGCTTTGGAGAGCTGAAGCATCCATGGCCTGATCATATCGCTCACAGTAATAATACTGTTTTTTTCTCTTTCTTTCTTTTTTTTTTTTTTTGCTAAGGGGTGATAGAAGGAGATACTCTAAATCCAATGTCTTGTCGAGAACTATGGAGGACTGAGTGGCTGAGAAGTGCTCGGCCTTGGCTTCCTGGGGGGCCATAAGCAAACATGTTACTCTTCTTGGGATGGCTCCACCCATCCACTACCCATCTATCCACCCACTCATCCAACAGTGGCACAATGGCCTCTTTGGCAACCCCACCAGGGCTTGGCAAGCAGCAACTCTTATCTGAAGTGTCAGCTAGGATCTGTATCCAGAGTACATGAGTTTAGAAAGATGGGTATTTTGGGGGCGGAAGAATGGGTAGATGGATGGGAGGGAGGGTGGGTGGATATGTGGGTGAGTAGATAGGTGGATGGGTGGATAAATGGGTAGATTGATGGAATAAATAGATGGCTAGATGAATAGGGGATAGATGAAGTAGATGGGTATAAGGATGAGTGGATAGATGGATGAGTGGGTGGATAGATGATTTATGGTTGGGTAGATAGGTGGATGAATATATAGAAGGAATATATGGATAGGAGATAGAAGTGGGTGGGTGGGTGGATGATGGATGGATGGATGGAAGGATGGATGGATTGGGGTTGGATAGGTGAGTGGATAGATGATAGATGTCAGGCTACATACAGCCAAGACTAAAGCATTCAGTTCCTGGTCCTGTCTCTGGTTCTTCCAGCTCTCCAGGGTAAGTAATAAGGAATCCCTCACAAAGGATAAGGAGATGAGCCCATCACATGGAGCATGTGGGCCCCACGGAAGAAGTTGATACTTTATAAACCATTTATTCAGCCTGCCCCAGGGAGGGAGAAGGGTCTGCCTGCCACTTCCCCACCCCGCAGACTTTGTGGCCACTCTAGCAGACTGTGGGAACACTCACTGTGTGTGCCATGGGCTTAGGCCTAGCAGGTGAATAGGCCAGTGGCTGAGAGTTCAACTACAGCAGAGGAAAACCTGGGGGTGGGGGATGGGAGAGTGATCTATCAAGGCTTCCGACCGGAAGTTGGGTCTAAGTGGAGTCCCCCAGGCTTCAGGAACATCCCTGGTGCCATCACAGTACAGGTGTGAAAGGACCAGAGAAGGAGGAGGCTGCTCTGGGGTCTCAGTCCCACAGGAGTTGGGTTGGTGTACTCACCCAAGGCTACTGGTGTAGGTCTGGCCCAGGACACAGTCTTCAGGAGGGGACAAGGGGTTGAACCAGAAGTTAGCGGAGCACTTGTTGGCAGTGGACTCAGAGGAAGATGAGCGCTCAAACCCGTAGTCACTGGGAAGGGAAAGCTGGGTTAAAAGGTAGGATTAGAGGTGACAGCTTTAGGGTGGAGAAACTTACACCACAGGTCTAGATGTGTCCATCTGTAGGGGCGTGGGTGAGTCCACAGGTCTGTCCCGGAGGAGAGCAGATGGAACATACTAGCTCCATTCCAGAACAAGGAGGATGAAAATGAAATGGAGCCTGGAGGACTTTCTGGGGGAAGTGAGTGTCTCAAGGGATGCAGGGAGATAGAGGGCAGCCAGGGTCAGTGGCTGTACAGCCAGGGTCAGTGGCCTTGGAAAGGGCATGGAGACCTGAGTATGGGGTGCATGGTAGAAAGGGTGAGGCAGGCTGGGGGCGGAGGCTTTGTGAACTACATTGCCATAGGGCAGTGGGCCTCTGAGTGGATTATGTTCCTAGAGGGAGGAGAGGGACTAGGTGAGTGTAGCTTGCTCCCATGATGCTCTAAGGTAGAGGTGGACGTGTGTGTCTGTGACTAGGCCTTGAAGGATGAGGTGGCTTCCACCCTGGTTCTAGGGACAAGGTCATCATGAAATAAAGATGCTGGAGCAGCCGGGAGAGAGGGGCAGTGCCCACCAGAGGAAGTCAGAGTCCCGGCACTTGCACACACGTGATGTGAGTGCTGACGTGAAGCTCCTCCCCTTGACACACCAGGATGTGGACTTCCTTTTCCGGTAACTTCTCTGCTGGCCCATGATGCAGTGATCACCCTGTAGCAAGAACACCAGGATGAGGAACCAGCAGAGGATGGTGACAGCTACCACTGGCTTACCTTGTTGCTCCTGCCCTGTTATCTCCTTTGACAAACAGGGAAACTGAGGTCCCAAAGAACTTGACATGTCAGTCAACTGGCCCAGCTTCCCTCATCTTAAGCCATATGACTGGGCTCTTGGTGGTCACAGAACAGCTGGGCCTACACGGGCCAGGTGTGTGACCATCTGGGGATGAGCCATGCCTGGAGGGCATGTGGACACACAGTAGATTCTCAGGCTGTGCTCAAAGCGGCACTGCCCCGGTCCCAATAACAGGGCCCCTTGTAGTGATGGGGAGGGACGGGCGGGAACTCTGTGTAGCCACAGTGAATCAGGTTCTGGAACCTTCTCTAGGCCCATCTGAGTACTTTCTTGTAAATCAGTTTCTGCAGAGGGTCATTGAGTCGCTAGCCAGACCATCCCCCACTTGATTTAGTGGCTCACAAGCAGCCTGCTCACATCTCCCAGGTACCCACTGAAGTGTCAGCCTCCCTTGTACCACCAGGAGCTGAGGTTGGGGGTGGGGGTTGTCTCATGTTCTGCTCAACCCAAATATGAAGGTTAGACACTGACAATGGATTTTGACATAGGATGCTCTCAGGCCCTGATGGCAGATAGTCTTTGCCCATTTCCCCACAGACAGAAAAGTCCCAAATCCTGTCATGGAGACCTCCCTGCTGAGGGTGGGACTCAGGCTCTGCAGACCCTAGGGTTACGAAGAGCCGTAGATCAAGCAGCCACAGGCGCAAGGGTGGCCCAGAAAATCCCTGGGAAGGAAGATGCCCAGAGGTTGACATCTATGGGATTCCATGGAGGAGGAAAGGGCCTTGGGGCTGCGGGTTGGCAGGCCCACCTGGAGGTCAGTGAGGTCCCAGGAGCTATAGTCATTCTCGCCACACTGCCGGGGGAAGGAGGGCCGGAAGTCCACCTTGACCAGCTCCCAGTCAGAGCGGAAGCTGATGTGGCCAAAGACCCTGAGGGGAGAAAGAAGGAAGGCCACTTTAGATTGACCCATCCCTAGTGTGCAGATATGCCCCTACTCAGGTCCCCACCTGTGATACCTCTCCTGTCCCAGAGGGTTCAACGATGTGGCGTGCCCTCCACCGGCACCTGACCTGATGTTCTCATCCTCAGGGTGACCGGCATCTGTGTCACCCGACCCATGCAATCCCCTTCCTGACAGGAGCAGGCTCTCAGGTGGGCGGTCTCCCTGCCCTCTTGGCTGCCACAGGCCCGTCCATAGCCTCACACGCCAGGCCTTGTACTTGCTCTGGGTGGGCCAGAGCCATGTCCAGCGTTATCTGGTATCTCTCTGCCTTTCTGCTGGCCTCCCTCTGTCTGCCATGTGGGATTGGGCTCCAAGCTGTTTATCCCAGGCAGCGCTGGCACTCCAGAGAGATAACTAGTCATTGTATGGCTTGGACAGTGGGATGAATGGGTCCGCGTGACGGCACAGTGCATCCTACTGAGCAGAGGGAGGGGCCGAGGGAGGCCAGACACACAGGAAGCACAGTGATGCGTTGGGGCTAAGCATGCTCGGCTTGGTGAGCTGAGACCAGCATCCCACACTGGCTTCTACTCCTCCCAGACAACTTCTCTGCAGACCATGGGTGGCCTTGTCTCGGGCTACCTGCCATTCAGATGGGCATTCCTCTGGTCATGGCCCCATTGTCACCTTGACAGACAGCTGGAGAGGGGTTCCCACATTTCTGTCCTCCCCTCTAAGGCTTACCACATCCTGTGAAGGATGCATACTGATCGCCCCGGACTTCTGAGAGGAAACGGACTAAGGAAGGGACCCATCCAGGATGGCAATCCAGTACTGGTACCTGGGGCTGGCAGCTCCCATTTGTGTGGCCTGGGACCCATAACCAATTAGCCTGAGTTTGATAACCATGCAGCCTCCTATATATGGGGGACATCTCATACTCTGCATTCTGAGCTCAAACAGAGAAGCAGGCTGGTCTAGCTAATCCACTCTGTGTATTTCAGTTCTTGTCCATGAAGAAAGCCCAGGCCTCAGCTCCCACTGTGAACATCTCTCATCTAGTTGAATGGTCCTCGCAGGAGAGGCCAAAGGGCCACTGGCTGCTTGAGAGACAGCAGGAAATGTGGGCCATACTGTGGAGTGTACTGCTGGCTCCTCCATAGGTGTGGCCTACAGCCCTGCCCGGCTGAGAGACCTCACAGTACTGCCCAGGGCTGGGGAACCCTCTGCCACGTACTGTACTGGGGGAGGCAGCTGTGGGCAGAGTGGTGAGCAATGTCCTGACAAGGTGACTGTGGTCAGCTTAGATGTGACCTTTGGGTGGATGAGGATAAAGATGCCATATGGGCAGGGCCCTGTTTTAGGCTTGCACAGAAAAGCTTTTCATTTTGCCAGCCCGTGTCTCCTCCAAGGCGTGTGAGTGATCTCCGTGTCCACTGAAATTGGAAGCTGTTTGAAGATGCGGCTTTGTGAAAGGCTCCATAGGAACCTTACGGAGCTTTTCAAAAACTTAAAACAGGAATGCACGTGCCTGTGAACTTTGCTGCTTTCCCCGGATGAAATGCCATCTGCAGGGATGAAAGCCGCGTTTGGGACCAGACCCGGATCTGAGGGCCTTGGCTGCACAAAGCACTAATGTCCCAAAGCAGCTACAAAATGCAGACTGCAAGACGAAGTGAGAGGAGAAGTGGGGAGGTGCTCAGGGTGGAAAGTGCCCCATGGTGGGGCCAGGCTGCAGGAGCTGAGGCCTGGGGACCATGCCGGCTTTCTGGAGCTCTGAGAGCCCTGTCAGAGCGGTCACCTTCTCGCCAGCCCCTCTTCTTGCCTCGTGGGCTCCATCCTGCAAACTGTCCAACCTCCTTGCAAAAAGACCAAGGCCCAGGCTGAGTCTGCCGCAGCCCAGGCTGCAGTCAGATCAGGGAGTCAGACTTCCTCGCCTGTTTCTTTTGACAAACACCAAGTGCCATGTCTCTGACTTCTCTTCCTGCCTCAAGCCACAGCCTTCAGGGGGATGGCCCACCGGCTGAGGCATGAGCCTCCCCAGGGCCTTGGCAGATCACAGCATCAGAGAGGACCTGACCAGGAACAACCTGCTATCCCCCGGGCAGTCAGGTAGAGAGGGAGATCTGGACCAGCTCAGCCTTCCATGCCTGGTGCTCAGCTACTCCAGGATGCACACACCACCTCTGTCCTGCAATAGAGTCTGCCCTGGCTTTCCCCTGGCCACCCAGGAAGGAGACTGTGAGGCCAGCGCCACAGTGGGCTTCCTCCCTGCAGCCTGACTGTGGGGGAGGGGTTCCATCTGGTCGGGGGTGGGGGGGCAGTCATGGACATTCTGCAGGGATTCCATAGGGCTGTGGACACTCCATGGGGCACCGAAATGCTCTGTGGGGTTCCATAGAGGTCATGGATGCTCCATGGACACTTCATGGGACTCTGGGTGCTCCCTGAGACCCTGAGTCAGGAGAAGCATGCAGGCCAAGTCTCCTCCCCAGACTTCTTCCTGGCAGTCACTGGCCAGTGTGGGCAGCAGATGCTCTGTGGCCAACAGTCCCTGGGCCCTGGCAGGCGTCACTCAGTCTGGCTACCTCTGACGGCCCTCATTAGCTCCTGGCATGTGGAGGTTGTCGCTGTATCCTCGACACCTATATGTCGGCTGTTGTGGCTTCACTGAAATCTTGTTTATTGAGCTCCGACCACATATCAGGTACTGCCCAGCCAGGCACATTAGTGACACAGACTGAAGGACCCCACCCCTTGGGGTCTCAGGAGGGTCAGGCAATCAAGGCTACACACCGGGCAGAGCCCAGACAGGTGCAAAGCTCTTGAAGGGGTGAGGAGCAAGGCCACTGTCCCGGCAGGCAAGAGGAATGCATAGCTTTGTGATCCCTCATCTTATAGGCCTGAAAAGGTGCAAGGCTTGTTTCCTGTCCTCTGTCCCACACCATCTTCCATTCATTCCCAGGAGGCTGTCCCCATCACTGGCCTAACTGGGGCTCATCTCCAGGTGCCCCGAGAGCCACATGCCACTCAGTCTGAGGTCCTGTGCAGTCCCTATCCATCCTGACAGACACAATGGTAGTCTCTAAATAGGAAGGTAAGGTTTCTTTGTCCATCCTCAGGGGCCCCTAAAGCCAGTCTATGGTATGTTTTACAGCTAGCTCTCCTGGGACCTCAGTGTCAGCATACAATAGGAGTTTAATAAATGTACTTTAAACATTAGGTGGTCTACAAGAACACTTCTCTCCACCATGGTGGCCTCACACCTCTGCTGTGCTCAGTGCTTTCTGCTCTATAGGGACAGGCTGGCATATACAGCTGATTCTGAAGCATGCATCTGAGCTCAAACTCACAGCCATGACCCCACTGGACATGGAGAGACTCATGATCCTCCAACAGGGGGAATATGAAGTAGGGATGGGAGATAGTCAGGTTCTCTTGGGGCTTCTCCACATGCACATCTGTAGGAGCATCCAGTGAGCTCATGGAAGGCAAAGGTGGAGTGTGAGCAGCCAAGAGCCCAGCTGGCCCTTCACGCCCATACCACAGACAGCAAGGCCATACCCGCCAGGATGCCAGAGCCCACTCTAGGTTGAGTGTGAGGTCACCCTGTCTGCCCAGTCTACGGGACAGGGGCTGGCCTGACTGCTTGGGACCAGCATCAAATAAGGCTCCCACTGCACAATCCTGTTGGGCCTCAGGACTTCAGCTGTGCCACATAGCCAAGAAAAGTACTGTCCTCACTACAGTCAGCTAGAAAGGTGACAGCATGCACTGGTAAGGGACCAGCCTATGAAGCTTTGTTCCACTCCCGGCCAGTCAGTGTCCTGGGCAGGGATGGAGAGCCCCCACCTGCTGGCCAGGGTGAGAGGGAAAGTCCCTGGCCTGGGACAGGGAGACAGCAGGCATGCAACAATAAATAGGGGCCCAGTCTGAGGCCACCTCAGAGCTCAGAGACCAGACCCAGCCTGCCTGGGGGTCACGCTGACCTGTGTCTTCCTCCCACCTTCCTATTTCACCCACATCCTGACACACACTCACGTCATGACCAGCGTCTCGTCCCCTGGCTCGCTCAGCAGCCCGTCCACGAACACGGAGGTGCTGGTGAAGTTGTGTGTGCTCCAAGTGTGGCCCTCATCCACGCTGAACCTGTGAAAGGCCACCAGTGTTCACAGAGCAGCATGAGCTTACTCCTTTCTATGACTCTCTACCCCCAGGCCTGACTCTTATCCAACAGAGACCAGCTCCATGACCATCTCAATACCTAGGCCACAGCTGGACCACAGCCTTTGTCTCTCAGGTGAGACCACAGCAGATGCCTGCCAGCACCAGGTGGCATCCCTGACTAATTAGCAATGTGATGGCCTGCTGCCCTAGACATTGTCGGGATACCACACAGGCACTGTTTTCTATGAATAACAGGGACATCTGAGCCTTAGAAACTTCCAGTAATAGCATGCAAGGCTTGAGCCCAGCTCAGGGTCCCGGGGTCAGCGACACAACCAATGTTACAGCAATGTTAACTCCCAGGATATTCAGCTCTTTTTCAGATTAAAGTGACACTGGCTGACAAGCAGTTTCCCAACTCTGCCTCCTAAATGCCAATGTTACCCTGTCCTCAATTTAGCCCACTCCTACCTGGGCACCCCCTGGCTGCCTTGTCCACCCTGGCCCCAGTCCTCCACCAACAGGCTCTTGTTGATACTTAGGGTGCCTCCCGGGACTCCTCAGCCTCCTCCATGTTACCCTGACTAGGCTATGTATTCTCTGTTCATCCTGGAGTAATATAGGTCCATCTCTGGGACACCTCAGAAGGGTTGGGAGGTGTGGGTCATCCCAGTGTTAGGCTCCCAGGGAATTGTTCTGGAATGCTCAGTGCCCTCTGCCCATGATCTCACTTGAGGATCTTCAGGGGGATGGAGGTATCCTTGATGGCGGCAATGACACCACCATGGTCCAGGTAGAGGACATGGTGTTCTTCCTCGAAGACCTGTGGGGGTGATACATACTCTCAGGTGAGACCTTGACAAGGTCAGCAGAGCCTGATCAGGAGGGGATGCCAGCTCTCTAGCTAACACCCCCATACCCACCCCCGAGTTAGCACATGAGGAATGAGTGGGGTTTGGGGAACAGTGGCAATTTTATTTACCCTGAGGGATGGAGAGAACTGTGGGATGTGCTCTCAGAATCCTGCCCATGGGAACCCAGGTCAGCGAATGGCCCAGCAATGAGGGAAGCGCAGTGTACTCAGAGCTGAGTTCAGGATGAACCCCAGGCCAATATGGGGTACAGTGACAGAGCATGGCTCCTTGATACCTCTGATCTAGGTGGATGTGACCACTTCTGGCTTCCTGCAGTCCTAGCCTAACTGAACCACATGTGACATCTTCTGTTAGCCAGGGAGCTACTGGGAGGGCAGATGACGTTGAGTCCTCTGGGGCCATCTCAGTGAAGGTCTGAGCTGGGTACCTGGGACTCTGGCATGTTGATGAATACTTGAATGAATGGCCACCATATGAATGAATGAATGAATGAATGGATGGATGCTCTGAGGATAAACGAATGAATGACCACTGAGGGTTTTGTGGGGAGGCAAAGGTGTCTTTACAGGGGCCACCTAGGAGGGACAACTCTGTTGGCCACTGCCATCTGCCGATATCCTGGTTGGCAAGTGCCATCTTACAGACAGGAAGCTGCTCACAGTAAGTTGGTTGGAGACAATGTCAGGGAACTTGCCGAGGAAGCCTCAGACAGTGTCCACACTGTGGTTCTCTATACCTCAAGCAGCCCCTGGGGTGCAGAGCTGGAAGGTGATACAGACCCATCCCTGACTCAGCCTTTCTTTGTTCCCCTCAGAGTCCTAGCAGGGTCTTAGAATGTTGCTAGTGAGGTCCTCGATCATTCCAGGGAGCTTGTGGTCTTTGTTATCTAGGATTTTGAGACAAGATCTTGCTCTGCACACCAGGTGGGCCTTGACCCTGCACAAGAATCTCCTTCCTCCACCTCCCAGATGCTGGGGTTATAGGTGAGCACCACCAGGCCTGGCCGGCAGCTCATGGCTTAAAGCTTACATCACTCCAGGAATGCTCTGCCCTCTGGCCCATCTCTATCCGTCAGGGCCTCGCTGGCCAGGGAGGAAACACCACAGCAGCCCCAAGTGCTCCACTGATCTGGAGCCATTGATAATTCAGTTTGTCTCCCCAACTTTCCCTGACTATAACTGCCTACAACCACTACATGCATCTGTTCCTCCCTGACACACATATGCATGTGCATGCACACACAGAGGCCCACAGGTGCTGCACCATCAGGCATCTCACCTGTGAGCCCTGCTGTCCTCTGGCAGGGGAGCTCCACCCTGTAACACTGGTCCTGAGGCCTCCAAGTTAAACCTAAGCAAACTGCTTCCCAAGAGTGACCCCTCCAATGTCTATTGAGTGAGGAAGTCCTTTAGTGCTGCCACTGGTGAAGGTGGACAGACAGTGACCTTTAAGAACCTTAGAGCAGCTTCACTGGCTTTGGCGGAATAGACATATTTAATGCAATAAATCTCTCCTGCCCTTTTGCTGCCGCCTTGCTTGGTGCATCTTATTAAAACAGCAGCAGCCTTCGTCCTCGATGCAGGTGAGCTCTGTGTGCAGGGATGAGCATTTGATGCCTCCCGGGGAGTTGACTGCACGGCCAGGCATGGGGACGATGACCTGGGAACAGGACTGTCTGCAAACCGTTGGGCTCTGATGCTCAGGTCATCTTATAGCCAGATCACCCCTCTGGGCAGTTGGCAGACCAACTCAGCTAGGACCCCACACACCCCAGAAGGCAGCCAGTGTCTGTGTCCTAGGGCAGGGCCCTCCTGGGGCGGGTGTGGGGTAGAAATTTGCAGCTTCTATGTGTCATGGACTCCGTGGGGCTAGCCAGCCCTCCTGTCCAGTGTCCTCACTATTCCTGTGCTAAGGGTTGATGGCAGCCAGTATCCCTCTAACCAGTGGCTAGGACATCCATGTGGAGCTGTGAGTCAGAGCCGCACAGGGTCCTGCTGTTGAGGAGATGGCTCCCACAGGCTTTCCTAATTTTCTTCCCTTCCTTTGCCAACTTGGGACATACCCCTTCATCACAGCAGCACACAGGATGTCCCCCAGGATCCTAAACCTGCACTTCCCACATCTTCTTCCATTTATGTGTCCACAGTCTCTACCTCTTGGCCTGAAGGAGCTCAAAGCCAAGTAGGAGGTGTCTATGTGGCCGTCAGTCCCCTTTCCTGGATGTCCCAAGGGATACACCTGTCTGTGAAGTGCTTCCAGGATGTATAATACCCAGCAGATGCCACAAAGCGTTGGGCACGTGGCCCCACCCCCAACTGGCCCCACCCCCGACCGGTCCTAGTCCTCAGCAGAGGCCTCAGATGCTTCTGGAGCCCTGAAGCTGGTTGTCAGGTGCAGACACCTCTCTCAGGACTCTAGAGAGCTCCTGTGAACAGAACAGACAGAGTCCGAGAGGGCTGAAGAGCATCAGGTACCTTTGTCACCTTACCTGCCGCCAGGTGTGCCCACAGTCAGATGTGATGTACATCTCCTCTTTATACTCCACCAGCTGCGAGCCCAGGTTACCTGACCCAACAGAAAAGGCTGCGTTGTTCTAAGACCAGGCAGATCCCTTGATCAAGGTTTGAAGGTCCCCAGAGAAGGAAACTGTGCTGAGGCATGTGTTTCTACCATAGTCACCTACAGCAGGCCCTGGCTGCCTTGCTTTTCAGATGGTGGCCCTGGTGTGGCTGCTGGGCATGAGCTGGTCCCCTCCAGGCAGAAAGAGCTCAACCAAGCCGAGCCTAGAGCAAGAGGCTCCAGCCTTAGCTCCAAGGTGAACAGGCTCAGGTGCTTCAGAATGCGCACAGGTGCTACTTGAGGGTAAAATGTGTGAGGCTGGCCAGGGTCAGGCTGAAGGACATGAGCCAGCTGGAGCAGCATGGGCTTGTGGACCCTGAGAGATGAGAGGACTGCATGTGTATTTGGGGTCATGTGCCCAGGAGGCCAGAATGAGTCTGGCTTTAGGCAAGCACATAGCAAATGCACTTTCAGTTCCTGTGGAGGGGACAGCTGTGATGTGTGGGAGAAGTAACAGGCAGCAGGGGCTGAGCCCTAGGTCATTTCCAGGTAGGCAGCATCCCGTCCAAGATGCAGGCCAGCCCAGCCCAGAGCAGCTACCTCATGTGGGCTGCTATGGAAGGGATGGGGGCTTCAATTGAGGAGCACAGCTCTGTAGGTTCATAGCACGGGACACATATGACTTCACAAACTGGGCCTGGTTTCCCCAGAATCCAACCATGGCCTGGAGCACAGGAGCTTTCTGATGAGCCAGATGGCTGCATCAGGATAGACCATCATCCACCTGCCTGCCCACCTCTCCCTTCACCCATCCATTCAATTACCCATCTACCTATAAATCCATCCATCCATCCATCCATCCATCCATCCATCCACTTGCCTATCCACTCCCGCACCCACTCATTCATCCATCCACTCATTTATCAACCCACCCATACCTTCACCCACCCATCAATATGCCCATCCATCCATGCCCTCATCCACTCATCTATCCAGCCCTCCCTCCCTCCATCCCACATTCACCATTAGGATTTCCAGGGGACTCCTGCCTCCTGAGAGAAGATTCCTATCCACTAGATAGGAGCTTCCCTCAGGCTGTAGAGGCTGCCGTAGCCACCCACCTGCACCCATGATGAGGCCAGGGGCAGTGTCCTTGGTGTGTACTGTGCCTGACACGTAGGGGTTGTCTGCCCAGCGCAGGTGGAGGTGCAGGTGGCAATCCGGCTGGGAGGAAAAGAAGGAAGAATGGTCGGCGTGTGGGCGTATCCTAGAAACCCAGTTCTGTGGCCGGATCTGTCCTATGACCGTTGTCAGTGAAAGCTGGGTAGGGATGCCTTGGCAGAATGAACAGAGGGTGGGAACCTGTGTTCAACTGGCTGCTGGGTGATGGGAGAAAAGGATGAGGATGGCTTCAGCAGGAGCTACCTGGGACCTAGGGAACTGAGGAGCAGACTAGGGACCAGCCAGACGCTGTCCTCTGGAGAACAGAGACTCGAGATCTGAGAGAGGGCCTCCAGGTGGCTGCAACTTCTCCAAGGGAAGGTCCTTGTGGCCTGGATTCCCCTCAGGATGGGCTTCCCTACATGGCCACCACATGGGTCGCTGGGCCAAAGAATGTGTGTGATTCTTGAGGTCTGTGCAACCCAGGCTCTCCTTCATTTATTCGTCCATTCATCCATTCATCCATTCCTCCATCCAGACCTTTACTGGACACCTTTTCCTAGGCTTCCCATAGTCCTGACTTGTCATGCCTGCCTAGCCTCTGCATGGGTCAGAGGTGGAAGGTCCTTTGTAGCTCCCCAGAGTGAAACTAGGCCATAGAGGCAAGCAGGACTCCCAAGGAGCTTGTACAGCAAGCCCAGGTAAGGTGAGTTACCCATTTCTGGCCCTCTCATATGTGGGAGCTGGCAGATCCTCTGCAGAATTGCCCAGCAACTCAAATCTTGGATCATTGGGTAGACAGAGGGAAGCAGCTGACCCAGCCCCAGCTCTGTCTAGAAGTACTGCTGATATACTGACACTTTTGAATACATAGGTTTCTGTAGGCTTCATTCGGAATCCTAGATACCAACAGATTCAAACCCATTTCCCAACTGAAATGCACCCTGTTAGAAGAGATCTGATGGGGATGGGGAGATGGCACCATGGGTAAAGTGCTTACTTAATTGCAAGCATGAAGACCTGAGTTCAATTCCCGGCATGCTCATGAAAGCTAGGCACAGTTGTGTGTATCTGAAGCCCTAGTGCAAGCAGGTGGGTGTGGAGACAGGTGGATCCTAGGGGTTTGCTGGCCAGCCAGTCTAACCAATTGTTGGCCTCTGTGTTTAGTGGAGGGACTCCCCTGTCTTAAAACATAAGGCTGAGAACAACAGAGGAAGATATCCCATTAGCCTCTGGTTTTGGCATGTGCTCACATAAATGTGCACTCATGCTATCATACACACACACACACACACACACACACACACACACACACACACACACACACACGGGGAGAGAGAGAGAGAGAGAGAGAGAGAGAGAGAGAGAGAGAGAGAGAGAGAGAGAGAGAGAGAGCTGATCAACTGTTCTACTATATAAATGTATCTATTTCCTCATAGCTGGAAGGAGACATCCCCTGCCAAGCCAGTCAGAGAACTGGGAGCCAATGCATGACCAAGAGTAAGAGAAGGCAGCAGAGAAGTACCATCAGCCTCTCCCTGTCTCAAGGCCAATATCAACACATGCACTGAGACCAAGACCCCAGTTGCTCCTGGGTGGCATGGCTCCAGGCAGACCTTACAACTTTGTCACAGTCTGAACTGTGAGCCACGAGTGGTTGAGAGAATGACCCTGTCAGGCATGAACACCTGGGCTTGGTCACTTGTCGGTCTGTGTTGTCCCTGACTCTGGATGGAGGCCTCAGTCATTCAGGAGGGAACCAGGGCTTCCGACTGCCAGTGATGTATCTGTGGTCCACTGGCTTCCAGGCACTTTGCCTTGGTCTCCAGCGCAATCTGTCTGTCTGCCTGGGCCATTTGTCCACTTTCTCCTCTGCCATCATCCTTGCACCCCCACACCCCCCTAAATACAAATCTCACAGAGGTTGCCTCCTCACTGAGCTGAGTAATTGCAGACAAGGACCTTCTCTTAACCGAAAGTTGCTTTGGCAGATTAATGTGGCTTAACTTTCCCCAAAGATGATACGAAAATTAGCCTTTCACAGCAGCTCTGAACCCGAAAGGGTTTTTATAAATGGCAGGTAATTCATTCCTCATGCAGGTGGGCAGGGGTTGTGAGCCTTCCACGTGTACAGTGGGGCCTGAGAGTGGAGTGGAATAGAGAACTCAGGACAGAGTGCCCATCCCTGCCCAGGCAAAGCTGCTCCTTGGGGCAGCTCATACTCGGTGGCCACCGGGTGACTGTGGAAAAACACTGCCTTTAGTGGCACCTGTCACCACTCTGTACACTTCCTCCATCACTCCCCAGCCCTCAGTAACGTTCAGCAACGCTCAGAAGCAGACTTGGAAAACTCTGCTCCTACTGTGGACCTCTGCCAGCACCATGGGGTCACACCAGCACTAGTCTGGTGGGGCATGCAGGTGTGGACAGCAGACATCAACCACAGTCCTGGCTTGGAGCCATCTGGACAAGGCCTGTGGAGCTGAGAATGAGTGAGGGACTGGGGTTTGGGGCAGTTTCTCACACTATAATTTCATGGAGAAGAATGGCATCCATGTTTCCCTCTGTGTGCATCCCTAGTGTGTCTCAAGAGTACCCTGGTAGTGGCCTCTGTGCCACTCTCTTGGAGGCATATGACAGGGCAGAGGACCTACCGGCTGGCAGTTGGTGGGCTTCCCATTCATGTCGGTGCTGGGTGGCCTCAGGTAGTCCCAGTCACGGCCCTTGTTGTAGGTTATGAGTGTTGTCACCTTGCCGTCCACTTTCTGGTTTGCCAAGAAGACTCCCTTCACTCCTCTGACCTGAGGAGACACAAGGACCATAAGGCTCCACACAGATCACCTAGAGTCTCAGTAGCCACGCATCTCCTCCTACTGAGGATGCTACATGTGGCCTTGCCTCACCCTGGATGCAGCCTGACACATGGAGACTGGTCTCCCACTTGCATGGAAGAGTTCTGTCTACTCCAGGGTCAGGGGATCTGTAGGACATTGAACTGTTTACCCAGAGCCTCTGACCATCAGATACCAGGGAGGGCCCTGGTCCCCTCACCAACCAGTATATCTGATGAAAGGATTCCCCTTCACCAGCCCTACTCTGGATCCCAGGATCCCCTCACTTGCTGTGTCTATTAGAGCTGCAGGGCAGGTCCTGGGCCACAGCCAACACTCCCTTGGCTTTCCTTGGGGCCCCAGCAGGCCTACTGACGACAATGGGAAAGTTCCTGTTTACCCTGGCATGCGCTGTCAGGACTCCACTCAGCTTCCATTTCTCTTTCTCAAGGGGTCTTACAAGGTCCCCAGCTGAGGGTGCAATACCCAAGGGTGACCATTGAATTGATTCATAAGAAAGTCCAAAAGCCAGCCATTCCATCACATTAAACCTAATGATGCCCTTCCAGGAACACCCTATTCTTCAGGCCCCTTATTGACAAAGACTTAAAGTCACTTTCACTGAGCACTTCCAGGGTGGTGTGACAGGTACAGGAATGCTCCTTCATCCAAGCCTCAGAGCAGAGGTATCTGTATTCCTTTTTGTATAGCATGGCATTGATGCTCACAGAGCTCCTCAAGGGACTGAGCCTCAGACAGCTGTACATTTTACTCAGAACTCTAAAGGTAAGGATTCTGAAACAGTCACCAAGGTCATCGGTGCTCTCGACGTGCAGGTACTGAGTTTAGCATACATCATCTCATTTGAGTTTGAAAAGTCAGTGCAGTTATTCTCAATGTGCATGTTTGCAAATGGACGGTCCACCAGAAATGTGCTGCTACAGATGTAGGAACAGAGCAAGGAATGGGTGGGTAGATAGAATGGTGGGTTGGATGAAACATAAATGGAAAGGCATGTGGGTGGATGGATAGGCAGATGGTTGAGTGGATCAGTGGATGAATGAATGGATAGGTGGGTTGATGGATGGTGGGTGGGTGGATGGGTGGTTGGGTAGAAGGATGGATGAATGGTTGGATGGGTGGATGGACTAGTGGATAAGTGGATGGATGGTGTATGGACAGGTAGACGAATGAGTAGATGAACTGATGTGTAGATATCTGAGTGGATCATGGATGAATGGATGGGTAGATGGGTGGATGAGGATGAGTAGATGAATGAGTGGATAGGTAGATATAAGTGGATGGGTAGATGGGTTGAATTGTGAATGAGAGAATGTGTTAGGGGATTAGTGAATGGATGTATGTATGTATGGTTGGTTGGATGGGTGCATTGGTAGACAAATGAGTGGGTGGATTGATGGGCAGGTAATGAATGAATGGATGGGTAAGTAGATGAGTAAATGGGCAGATGAATGAGTAGATGAATGAGTGGATTGGTGGCTATGTGGATGAATGGATGAGTATATGGGTAGATGGTTAGGTGGATAGATGAGTAGATGAATGAGTGGATAGATGGATAGAAGAATGGATGGGTGGATTAGTAAATAGAGGGAGGCATCTCTACTTCCTATAGGTGCTGCAACATCACAAACTTATTGCTTCAAACAACACACTTCTCATCTACAGCTGTGGTGGTCAGATCTCTGACTTGAGTCTCTAATCCATTGTCAGGAGTGTGCTCCTGTCTGGAGGCTGTAGGGAGAAATCTGTTTCTCACTGGCGGACTTTTGCTCCTGGATTTCTTCCTTCATCTTCAAAGCTAGCAATGCCGAGTTTCTGGCCACCCTCATAGCTTTCTTTTGACTGACTCTAACTGCTCCCTGTTCCACTTTCAAGGACTCCATAACTACCAAGGCTCTGTAGACAGTGTATAACAGCAGCCTCAAGCCCATCTGTAGCCTTGACGCCCCTATGCCAGGTGGTGTGACACACACAGGCATGGGTTTGGGGGATCAGGAAAGGGATGGATGGTCGGGTGAGCCTCATTCTGTTTACCAAGTGCCCCATTTGATCTCCATGGACACACATGAGTCTGTCATGTGAAACATGTTCACCCTTTTGAAGGTCTGAAGCTTTCCTCTTATTATAACATCAGTATAAGTTAAAAAATAATAATAATAAAAATCCCTGTCTAAATTTTATCAGTTCAAAGGCTGAAAATCTTATTGAATAAGTGTAATTATACATATGGGCCTGTGAAACCAGGGAGTGAGCTACCTACTTCTGAATCACTATGTGAGCCCAAGTGTGAGGTGATAATGATGGACTCTCCAGTTAAAAATGGAGAATGAGAAGGAAAAGCAGAAGTCCCACTGCCAAGTGACCTTGCCATCAGGGAGCACCCCCTGGTGTCACAGGTGGGAATGGCTGCTTGTGGCCAGGGCTCTGCACTCTGACTGCCTTCCCACTTCAGCATGGACAGCCCAGCAGTTTTCTGAGTCTCTAGAGCCTAGGTCCACGCCCTTCTGCCATGCTTCCCTCTGTCCCTGCAGTCCATGCTGCTGTGTGTCTGCTGTAGCACAGTCTCAGGACCTCAGTGTCCCTCCTGCCACTGTCATTGAGATTTGCTGCAATGGTTCCTCCACCGAGGCAGACATCTCTGGAAGTACTTTAGAGAGCCTCCTGTGGCACACTGTGTGAGCACATGATCCACGAAGTGAGGTGATTTGGCTGTGGTGCTCTGTGACACCCTGAGCACCCTTCCTAACTCTAACATAGACAGCTGCTCAGAAAAATTCTGTCAAAATCCAATAGGAGACCACACAACCAGGGGACACACAGAGCAGGTGAGACATCCTTCGTGTGAGATTCTAAACAGGCTGCTGGCTTCCTAATGACCGTGATAGCAACAATATTGGCCACATGCAGGAGATTCACATGCCAGCTGCCAAGCCAAGCCCTTCCATCCACCATCCCTAATCCCAGAGTAGGTGGCACTAGGAACATGGAGTCTTGTTGGTCTGGGCCCTTCTGTTTCCTAAGAAAAGCATCCCTGAATCCATGCAGTAGCCCTGAAAGAGAGTATTGTTAGCTTCAACAAAGTGCTTCATATCCCAGAAACCAAGTCCAGAGAGGTTAAGTAGCCTGCCCAGGGCAACACAGCACAGCAGACATACACCAGAGCCTAGATAGGAGCCCGGGTGATTCAGGACCAGAGCTGAGCTTGTCACTACCCCATTGGATGAGTTAAGTAAGAGGATAAGTCACTTTGGAGGCGCCAGTGGGTGGGTAGTGGATGCTGTCTTTGCAACTGCTACATGTCCTCGAGGCTCTCCCTGGTGATCCCCTGCACGGCTCAGCTCACTGCTTCCTCACCTAACTGACTCTTGCTCTGCCTTATCTCAGTGCTGCAACCTGCCTCCTCCAGGAGGCCCACCCTGACTCCCACCTGGACTTTTCAAAAGGCATTGCATGTTGGACCACTGACAGCATGGGCTTAAGGACACTAGGAGGAGACATCTTTGTCTTTGGGGGTGGGGGTCTGGAGGGCGGGCAGCATGTAAGGAATCCTTGCCAGCGACTGAGGGTGAAACCCCAAGTGCGGCAGACAGTATGTGTGTGACATATCTGTGGAGAGAGTAGAGAGCACACCCCCATCCCCCCACCGCACCAGAACTGTCTACCACGCACCCTCCCATCTATCACTGCTCACCTTGGCCTGGGGCCACAGCCCCGCCTCTGAGTGCTCCAGTGCTCAGATGTCACCAGAGACATCCGGAGGACTAGGGGAGGGCCGCAGGACAGCCCCGTCCCTCTGTGGTCCCAGCTGGGAGGTAGCACTGACAAATGGGATCTCCTCGAAAACAAACGCTTACATTCATCATCTTGCTGGGAATAATGGCTCCACACTGCTGCTGACAGCTGTAGACACATTGAGGTTCTCTCCACCTGGGAGGTCCCCTCCCAACCACAGGGACAAAGCCCATTGTCTGCCAAGGGCTGCCCTCTGAGCCAGACTCACTATCCAACAGAAGCATCAGGAGGCTTCCTGTGGCTCTCCCCACTGGCCTGGGGGGCCCAAAGGCATATGTGAGGGAAGATCTTGGTGGACAGGTGGCTGGTTCTGATTTTTCTGCTCAGATCTGGTCTATCTTAGAAGGTTGGTGGAGGGGGCTAGGGGGTGGGGGGGAGTGATGGTCTTTTGAGCCTGTTTCCTGACCTGAGCATGGGCTAAATAATATTGTCATCCCTGGCCATCGAGTCCACAAGACAAAAGAGAGGACTGTAGTGTATTCAGGCCCATGTCAGGTGCCTAATGGACTTTTTGCGGATTGGATCTGAGGACCAGACCACTCTCACTAGTGGAGAGCATTGGCATGGATTCCAGAAGCTTGGGTCAGTGCCGTGGCATGAGTGGGAGCCCATGGAAACTTGTGTGGGGCCAGGCCAGGCCAGGACCCCTACAGAGATGAGGCAGGGACAGACATCTCAGGCAGGTAGGAGGAGAGGCCATGTCATAGCAGGTCGGGTTGGACAATGTATGTGGAGGGGGGAGGGCCGGCAGGAGAGGTGGTATAGAAGTGACAGACTCCAGCTCTCAGGGCCGGGAGAGGAAAGAGGAGTCATGGGGCAGGAGGAGAGGAACAGTAGAGAGCCTCCCCCAGATCCAGGAGAGCTGGCTGCTTAGACCACACCTGTCTGTGGCTGCTTTTGCCCAGGGAAAGCCTTGCATGCTAAAATACTGAGTCCACTTCTGCAAGATGTTACCCATCAGGAATTTACTTCTCGTTAGCAAATATTCTTCCAAAGAACCTCGTTAGAAAATCAGCTTCCCTCTGTCTTTACCCCCCCATGATTGAGCCTCTGTGGCATTAAAGCCTGAAACATCTGGTGCTTTGCAGGTATCTGTAACCCCTGGGCAAGGAAGAAGGAAGCGAAGCAGGTTGGGGAGGGGAGCATGAGCAGCTGTTCCTACCCTGCCTGGTACCTACCTCAAGGATGTCGATGACCACGTTCTCCTCAGCCTGCCTCGAGCTGCGTACATTCTCCAGTACCAGTGAGTAGTGTACTCCGCACAGGTCTGACTGGTACAGATTGTAGGTGTCCACTTGGTTCCATTCCTGGACGGCCACGAACACCTGCTGCTCATCCGTGCTGATGATCTGCAGGTCCTGGGGACCGAAGAGCTGTCAGACATGGTAGCCCGGAGCACAGGCACCACCTCCCTGCTGCCCTGGAGGCAGGCTGATCGAAGCTGGCATCTCCGTAAGTCATGCTTCGCTCTGTGGTCTTGGACAAGTGACTTCACCTCCATGGACCTCAATGTCACACCTCTAAAATGGGAGTGATGTTTGGACTCTTCACACCAGGTTAGGGGGTAGCCTGGGGATGCCTTCTCTTTCCCATGCCAACTGGAAATTGTCCATCTCTCTACAATGAGGAAGGGTTTTCCCCAAGTACCCCACATGGTCAGAATGAGTGGCAGGTATAGGGCTAGGCTCCTGGGAGTCAAGTGGCCCTTCAGTTGTCCAACACCTATTCATGAAACATCTGCCTTTCAGACTTGCTGCCAGCCCTACCTCTGCCCTGAACTGCAGAAAGAGAGCACCTGCTTTAACAGTCAGGGCGTGGTGCCCCACACAGCACTCTACAGACCAGCTCCATGTGTCCGCCTTCCTCTGCACCCAGACCTCAGCACCATGGGACAAAAAGTACTAGGAGAATGGCAGCCCAGGCCTCAGTTTCCCCCTCGTGGGTCAGGCAGCCCTGTGGGGCTCAGCACAGACTTTAAGAATCTGTTAACAATTGTACACTTCAGAAAAAAAGATCCCCATCATGTGAGAAGCAAAGCTGGGTCGACCTTAGCTCCCTGTCGTCCATGTTGTCCAGGCCTGTGTGGACTGCCCGGAGAAGCTGTAGCCAGGGAGCTGCGGCTGGAGAAGCTGTGCCTGGGGACCGAAACACCTCCACCTCACAGCTCAGCAGACTTCACTCTGTCCTCCATGCCTTCGCTTCCCACCCTCTGAAACTCACCAGCCCCCTGACACAGGTCTGCCAGGCTACAGGAGCTGAAGACGGATGCAGGGTGTGGGGTGCCTTCACATGAAGACACCCTCCCTCTCATCCTCATGTACTTTTGGGAGTGCTCACTTTGGGGAAGTGATTGATTTTTATTTGTGTCTCTTTGATGAAGGGGCTCATTGGACTCCTGAGTGCTGGTATCCGGCCCTTCCCCTCACTGACAGACTGTTCCCTATGCCATGTGTCCAAAAGGGCATTTCTGAGCTGGGCATGGTAGTGCACCCAGGAGGTTGAGGTAGGAGAATCATGAGTTTGAGGCTAGCTTGGACTACATAGCAAGAACCTTTAAAAAAAAGATGCAGAGGTGGGTTTTTGCAGAAAAGGGGCCCAGTGTGGGAAGCACCTATCACGTACCTCACAGCTGGAGGACCCCATAGGCACAAGATCTGAGTCCTTTATCTATAGATATACACTTGACACACATAAGTGATGAACTAAGAGGCGTGTGACCCAGGAAGAAGTATGTAGGGCCCAGTCCCATATGTGAGATGGGTCAGCACAGTGATGGATATCTGTGGGGTGCCTGTGGGAACATGCTGGTCAACACTGTGCGCCCACCTCCAGTCTCTGAGCTGTGGGCAGGAGGCAGGATGTGCCACTTTTGGCTGCTGGCCATTTTGCTGCCATCCAAGGATGTCGTGCCCATCAGCTCAGGCCATGGTGGATAGGCAGATCCACCAGAACTCTGTGGAGAGTGAGGATCCTTCCCAGAAGGAGGCTCGGCAGGGTCAAACTTATAGGAGGAGAGAGCACAGTGAGCCTGCACAGCGGAGTAATTCAGGTGACAGTCCTGATCCAAAGCCACTTACATAAGCTGGTTAGATGTCCTGTGGACAAATGATTCCTATAAGCTATGAAGCAGTTTGGGGCCATCCTCAGTGCCCCTCTAGAGAGACCTAGAATTAACACTTCAACATGTTTATGTTCAAGCTCTCTCCCAAGCATGATTCACGCACTCTCCGCGTCTGGTTTATAGCTTGCTCTGCACACTGCGTGGGTGTCTCTTCCTCTGCCATGAACGTTATTTATACACACCACTGTTAATGACTGCATGATACGCATTTGTGGCCCAGCCATATTTCACTGAGTCCTGTCCCTGCTCCAGAGGACCGGAGGGGATGTTTCCCTGCCCGGGTCCCTCCCTGTCTCTCTGCTTGTTTCCTTCTCATAAATTCTAAGAAGGGAGATTGCCACAGCAGAGACAGGGAATGTCTCTGGAATGCCTGTTGCACACTGTAAAACTGCTGTTGTGATGTTCAGATTGGTTCCTTCCCCAGCAGGCTGCTCATGTCCCTTCCCGTGGGGCAGTACCGAGAGGGGTCACACAAAAGCCTTGCTGACTAGTGTGACAAATACTTTGAGCCTTCATAGAATTCCATTTACTTTCCTCACTCTTTTCACTCTTAGAGAAGCAACCAAAATCAACCCTTAACTCCATTGTTAATAGTTGCACAGAGCCTTCATGTGTGGATCTATGTTGGCACACGGGGCCTGGAAAGATCTGTAGAAGGGAAACACTAGTTTGTTAATATTTCTTATCAAGTGGGATTAGGAGGCTTCAAGAAGAGGGTGCTCATGGTATCTCCCCAAAAGAGGGATTCTATGAGCAAGGGGCATCAAGATCATGATGGGGAAACCTACAGAGACAACTGAACCAAGCTAGTGGGAACTCATGAACTTTAGATCAACAGCTGTGGCGTCTTCATGGGACTGAACTAGGCCCTCTGCATAAGCAAGACTACATGCTTGGTAGTAGGATCAGGATCCATCCCTGGTGTATGAGCTGGCTTTTTGGAGCCCATTACCTGTGGCAGGACACCTTGCTTAGCCTTGATGTGGCAGCGGGGGGATGGGGGGGTTGGACCTGCCTCAACTGAATGTACCAGGCTTTGCTGATTCCCTATGGGAGGCCTTATCTTTTTGGAGGAGGGAATAGGGGAGGGGGTTGGGGAGGAATGCTGGAGGGTGGGAGCAGGAGGAGGGAAGAGTGGGGGATATATGGTTGGTATGTTAAATGAATACAAAATTTCTTAATAAGGAAAAAAATCTGAACTAAAAAATATAGAAAGAAAGGAAGAAAGAAAGAAAGAAAGAGAAAAAGAGAAAAAGAAAAGCAGAAGGTGCTCATCCCTCCTGCCTGTGAGAGAAGCCCAGTGGTGGGCAGGCTAGTGTAGAAGCCCTACAAAGCCACCAAGGGCAGGGGCTCCTCCTGGGTCATCACTCTACTATCTCATGACATGGTGCTTGTCTTCAGGGCCCAAGAGAGGTGTTGGAGTTCCCATCACTCTAAACACAAGGCAGCAGGAAGGGGGAAGAGGGAAAAGGCTGGACTTCCATCCAGTGTTCTCAGAAGTCACACAAGGAAACTTCATTAATATCTCATTGGCAGATCGTCAACGTGTGACCACGTGTAGCTGCAGAGGAAGACAGGAAATGCAGCCTCTCCCCTGGGAAGATGAGCAGCAGCTAGACTGTGAATTTGGCTAAACTAAGATAAAGGGCAGGGTGGATGCTGAGAACTCTCCAAGAATTTCTCCATATCATTATCTTGAGGCGAAGAGATGGGAAACGGAGGAAGGAATGGGTAAGCAGATGGAAGTGATATTTGTGTGTGGGTCACATCACTTACATGTTTGTGCACAGGCTCATATACAAATGAAAACTTAAAAGTTATTATAAACTATGTGTAAATTATGACATACCATATATATATATATATGGAAAAGTTTTTAGAACATTTTAATAAGCATGATGGCAGAAATTTCTCATGGACCTTCATATGGAATCTCAGCAGAAAATTTCCATAGTTTTTTAAGAAACGTTTTTATGTGAATGTATGTCATTTGTGGAGGCCAGAAGAGGGAGTCAGACCCTCCAGAGCTAGGGTTACAGGAAGTTGTGAGCTGTCCAACATAGGTGCTGGGAATCAAACTCTGGCCCTCTGCAAAAGTAGCAAGGGCTCTTCACTGCTCAGCCCCCTCTGCAGCCCCAGCACAGATTATTGTATGAAATTCATGAGGTACTCCCGTGAGCAAGCACCTTCCTCCTACCTCTCCAGTGCTTTGGCTACTCTGGCTCCCTGCCTTCTGGTTCTGGGGCTCAGTACATCTGCAGGTTCTCTAAGCAGGGAATCCCTGTCTGACAAGTCACATCACTCGCCCTGCTTTCCAGATTCCCTCTTCATCTTTCTGGCTTTATCACATCACATGTGCCTTTGTCTTGGCACCGATCAACATTTGAGATATTCACATTCATGTGTTTCATGATTCTTGGGGTAGGGAGCCACTGTTTCTTAAATCAATCTCTCTGCCTCTTGTTCTCTTGTCCTTTTAGGATTCTCAGTGTGTGCTGCTCGGATGATGGTGTCCCAAAGACCTCATACTTGGTTACTTCCACTGGATTTTTTTTGTTTGTTTTGTTTTGATTTTCTTCAGGTTCTCTGATTCATCCTTTGCCTGCCCAAATCTGCTGTGGAGTCCTTCTGGTGGACTTTCTTGCTTCTTATTTTTCTTATTTCTTTCTAGTTACAGTTCCAGGGTTTCTATTTGGGCATCCTTAACATTTCCTGTCTCTTCATGGACATTTCCTTTGTGCAGTGTCCTCCTGCAGTTCTCTGAGCATCTTAAGACAATTCTATTAGTTTGTCCAGCAGGTCGACCAGCTGGCCTTTCGTAGGCATGATGTCTGTTCTGAGCAGATCATGTTTCCCTGTTTCTCTGTGTGCCTTGTGATTTTTGATGACTGAATCTGGAAATCATTTGTGTGTGTGTGTGTGTGTGTGTGTGTGTGTGTGTGTGTGTGTGTGTGTGTTGAACTTTTTTTAAGGTCTTACCTTTCAGTCCATGTTGGCCTCAAATTCATGGTCCCCCTGCCTCAGCCTCCCAATTGTTAGGATTATAGGCATGTCCCATCATGCCCACCTATTTGAATGTATGATACACTGACTGAAAATTCAACTGTCTCTTTTCTGAAGAGACTTCTTGTTGTTTTTGCCTCTGATCACCAAAGGCTCTGTCTACACTTAGGCTCAGACCAGCATGTGTGAGGCATGGAGACTTCATGCCCCTCCCCCACACATTCAGATATGCTTAAAAGTCTGCCTCCCAAAGAAGAAAAGAGGCAAAGAAAAAGGAGGTGGATGGGCTCTGGACCTGCTTCAGCTGACCATAGCCATTGACATCAGAGCATAGACCTCAGTGTCTGGAGGGGAAGGTCCATAGTGTCCACCCTGGCCACACAGGCTACTTGCTACCTGCTCCAGGAAAGCACAGACATTTGCCTGCTGTGAGACAAGCACAGACATGGCTACTGTTCCTAGGTCAAAAGCTTAAACTGACCAAACTGACCTTGCTATACATCTGATGCCTGGACACTGAAGGCATTATAACAGACTACAGAGTTCCAGAGCAGTCATGAGCCTACACTCTGCAGCGTGGCTGGTGCCAAGGGGGAGGGTAGAGAAGGTCCTGGAGCTTTGACTCGGCCATCCTTCCCAGCATCACTCTCTCCTCTATTATATGTGATATGCATTTTATTTTACTTTAAATAAATTCATTACAAATAAAGGATGATTCTTTCTTTCAAGTAAATTTGCATTCACCTTACCCGGTGAATGCTTTTTATGTAATTTGTGGTTCTGTAGAGTCTTCTTATGAGCATTTTCCTTGGCTAGGGAACTTCAGGACTTTAGAAACAGTCATTACAAGTCAACAGTTCAAGCCAAGGATGCTAACTCGTCCTAACAGCTGCCCACCCTTCAGAGAGTCCAGGAGTCGGTAGATCAATATGGCGGAATGGCATCATTTATCCCCTTAGAACAGGAGAGGCAAGGTGCAACATAGAACCAGGCCACACTGTCCTGAGCATGATCTAACTCCATGGAATGGGATTCTGGTGGAAATCAACTAAGATGCTGGAGGGCTGTGTGTTCAGTTCATTTCCTGAAAGTACTCCCAGTGAACCCCCACAGTGCAGGGGGGTGCACTTACAGGGACACCCACATGTCTGGACTAGAGACTGGCTGTGGCTGAGTAGACTCTTCAGCTCAAAGCCCCGCAACCAGTCACTTATTGTGGGAGATCATGTATCCATCTAGAAAAACCCACCGGACACACTGTCATGCTAAGCAGGATGCTGGGGAGCCCTGCTCCTGAGTTAGCCACACCAAAGTCACTTTGGCATGTGACCGGGGCGGGGAGGGGACCAGGACAGGGTGGGATGGGGGAAGGGGCTCTCAAGCAGGGGATCCCCTTATGCTGTGCCAGCCACTCTCATTTTCTTGACATTATTCAGGTAACTTAAAAAAGAAAAAAAAAAAAAAATGAAGGGATGGCTTGTTGGGGGGGAAGAAGGCAAGAGTGAAAATTCATAATAAAACAACAAAATCTGATGAAAATTCGGTTAGTGGGTCTGTGGGTTGCTGATGAGACACTCTCCTATGCTCTGCTGAGCTGGGTGAGGAAGAAGAGGCTCACAGGCCTCTGGTAGAGGCCTCAGGTGCTAGGAGGTCCCAGACAGTTGCGCTCAAGGTCATAGAAACCATGACTTCTGCCCATAGGCTCCTTGTTAGAGGTCCCCCTATGTGGCACATTCTCCACACCAGGACCAGGGTGCACATCCCTAGAGTTGTACTGTAACCCCAGCAGGACCAGCAAAGCCCCTCATCACCAGGACACCTGCCTTTGCCGAAATGAAACTGTTAGCTCTGAATTCGCTTACTCAGCCAGGCCTGCAGGTAATTTAGTGAGCTCATTACTTTCCTTCCCATCCTCTCTATTTTTGAAAAGATGTTGAAGAAAGGCTTAATAGACTTTTCCCTTTGGTTCAGAAGAGTCCTGAGGTACCTAAGTCCATAGCTCTCCAGTGAGGGCATTAAGAAAGTGTGGCCACATCCATTCTTAGCATCTGTCCCTCTTGACCTCGGGACCCCAAACCCCCGTGTATAAGGCCTCACTGTCTTTGTATCTGGCACAGGGTAGAGATGGACCTCACCTTGGGCAGGGCATACTTGGGCAGCTTCATCAGGACGAAGTCATTGCGGCGATAGGAGACGTAGTATTTGGTTCGGTTTGTTGATGTCGCCTGGGGAGAAACACAGTGTTAAGGGACAGAATCTCCGGTGAATCGCCACTCTCAGGCAGTGGCCATGCCCTTTGCTTATCGCCATCATGGTCCCTCTTCTACAATGATGACAAGACTTCACCAGATGACTCACCTGTGAAAGGAGGGACTCTACAGTTTAGAGGTGTCCAGGCCTCCGTAGAACTGCTGTGACCTGGACACACCAAGGTCCTGGGGACTTGGAGAAAGGTCCCCATGGTGGGAAGGTCTGACACCCTTCCCCCACAGCAGCAGCTACCCACTGAAGTGGAAGGACAGCCCCCCGGAACTCACTCATCCACTCACTCTTTCACTCACTCACTTGCTCATCCAATCATCCACCCATTCACTTACTCCAAGAGCACCATCCCATCTCCAAAGAAACTGAGCTCAGAAAGCCAGTGTCACCCACAGCTGGCCCCGAGCCTTTCTCAGAGCTAGAATTTGAAGCTGTATTCTAGCCACAGGCACAGAAACCTGTACACACTGGGACTCACTGAGACAGAAGACCTCCAACAGGTGAGGGATGCTATGCCTGGCAGAGTGGCCCAAAGAAGTTGGTGGGCCCATTCCCAGAGCCCGTCTGGTAGATAAGCTCAGGGCCAGAAGCAGAGCCAGGTTTCCCTGTTCTCAACTCCTGGGGAGGCCACTGGGGTGCCTTGGTGGAGGATTAGTGTTCAAGGGCATGGCCACCCCTATCCTGCCAGGAACTGATTGTGAAGGCAGCAGGGCCTTCCATGAGGCATAGTGGGAAAGAGACCCTCATCTCCAAGGTCCTTCCCACCTGCAGGTGCTGGGGGCAGGGCAATGCACAGAGGCTTTGAAAGGCAGAGTCTGGGGGGTGGATTAGGGACAGGCTGCATTGCACTGTCCTGAACAGCAAAATCGGGGCAGGTTAGAGACCCACACAGCTCCTTCTATACTATCCATAACTCCTAGAGTGACCACACTGTGGGGAGCTGCTCACAGGCTAGAGCGAGTCAGATGGCTGGAGTCACAGTGCCACCTGTGGGTCCAGCGGGGCGCTTGTCTGTGTGAGTGCTGTGGTGTCTGGGGAGGGACCATCAGCCCAGGACATGGAGACTCAGCAAACAGAGGCTCAGTGGCGGTCTGGTGGCTCATCTCAAGCCAAGCAGTGGCAACTTGGCATCTGACACCTGTATGGTCTGGTGAGTGGCCCTCCAGAGCCGTGTCCCTCTGTCATCTTCCATCACCTTCTCAAAGCACAGCTTCAGAATAGTGGAAGCAGCAGCATCCCATCCCGGCCTCAGCTCTGTGGCCTTTCCTGCTCCAGGTAAACCGAGAAAGAGCTGCCATATCTAGGTGTGTCCTCCCACGGGCCTTCCACCTATCCCTTCTGGGGCAACCTTGCATTTACTCTAAGACTGGTGAGGCTCTGGGTCCGCCCCAAGTATGGCTTGCCAGAGAGGTTCTGGAGTCCTGTTGATTCCCAAGTTCGCACCATTCTACCAGGGCAGACCAAAGATGTGACTGTGGGACAAGAGACATGCCAGATGCCAGCTGTCCCTGGAAGGTGATGGTGTGTCACCTGGTCTGATGTGAGCCAGGCAAGGAGAAGCAGTGGGTCCCCACTGGACTACCTCAGCCCTGGTGGGGGAATGCCCAGAGAAGAAGTGGGATGCTGTCTAGTCCTAGGTGCAATGCTTGACAGGGCTTCTGTGTTTTCTGGGACTTGGTTTTCTCTCCAGCAACAGAAACCATTGTAGAATGGGAGTGGGAACCAGTGGCTACCAAAAGGGACAGGTTCGGGAACCCATAGGTAAAAATGCGGAGCATGGAGGACTTGATGGCCATGGCCACTGTTGACAGAGCTAGGACAAGTGGGGCTCAGGGCCCCTTGCCAGGCTGGGAGAGGATGGCCCATGCTGAGGGAGGAGTGCCATGGAGACTGGGCAGGGGAGAAGTATGGGAACCTGGAGAACCCTCTGCTGACAGGACTGGAGCTTTCTTGCAAGAAGCTCTGAGCTCGTATCACAAGGTTCCAGAGTGCAGAGCAGGGACCAGCAGTGGGATCCAAGGAAATGGCCTGTCTCTGTAGATGAGTTTGGAGATGGTGACAGTCAGTCTTGGTTGTTAACCTGATGGGATTTAGAATCACCATGGAAACCAACCCCTGGGCTTGGCTGTGAATGGTTGGCTGGTTGATTGGGGAGGGGGAACCACCCTAAATGTAGCCATGGGCAAGGACTGAACAAAGAGGGGAAGGTGATCCAGTCCCAGCATCCACTCTCTGCTCTCTGTGCAACCAGAGGAGAAGGTGAGCCAGTCCCAGCATCCACTTTCTGCTCTCTGTGCAACCAGAGGAGAAGGTGAGCCAGTCCCAGCATCCACTTTCTGCTCTCTGTGCAACCAGAGGGGAAGGTGAGCCAGTCCCAGCATTCACTCTGCTCTCTGTGTGCAACCGAACAGCTGCCTCACGCTCCTGCCGCCATACCTCCCCTGTCATATGGACTGTATCCCCTGAATTGTAAGGCAGAAGAAACCCTTCATCTTTATGGCATTCTTGTCCATACTTTGTTGGAGCATAAGAAAAACAGGACAATGATGGCCAGACAGTCTAGTAGGGCCCAGGCTTCCTACTCTAGAGGGGTCAAGAAGCTTCCCTGCCAGTGTTCTCTAGCATTTCCCAATTGGCCTGAGATATATATTGAGGTAGGGGAGGGCTGCAGCAGTGTGCAGAGCCCCCAGGATAAGACCCAAAGCATGAAAGGCACCAAGTGAAATATGTATACTTGAATTAGTGGGCCCCAGATGGTGGGGAGGAGCCTGATGGTCAGAGGGAGGAGTCAGGAACAATCTTGAGCCAAGGTTCTGGTGCCAGGAGCCTCTGTATATGCTCCAGCCACAGTACAGGCACAAAGACACTGAGCCCTGCTAAGTGGCATTTGGAAATGAAGTGCTGTTTTGTTGGTAAAGGCTCAGGCACTGTCATCTCCCAGCACCTGGAGCACTCACCTTCAGAAAGATGTACTCATCCTGTACAGTCAGGGAGCCACGGTCGATGGGGCCAGCGAAGGGTGCTGTGTGGGGCTGAGCTGAGCAGTTGTGGATCAGGCAGGTGAAGTACAGACAGCCTGCAGGAGACAAGAGCAGGCAGGACATGCAGACCCCACTGAGGTCTCCCATAGCAGGGAGGCCTCCTGGGCTCCCACCACTTTGTAACACCAGCACCTTGGCTTGGTCTGGAGCTTCACTTTTCAAAGGGCCTCACCTGCTATGATGCCTGCCAGCCCAGTGGGACCACGGACCACTCAAGATCTCTTGAGCTCCCAGAGAGGGACTGCTGGCATGTCAGAGAGCCATTGTCCACAGGAGGGGACAACCAGACAGTCCAGGAACCTCTCTAGGCCACACCCAGTCCAAGCCCCACCCTCTCACAGACCTGGGCACCTACTGGGCAGAAGTAGGTGGCTCTAGGCACCTTTCCCCTAACCGGAAGCCAAAGCTGCAACTGGCTGGCTGGAGGATAATGGAGTCGATAGGTTAGGAGATGGGACCTCAGGACTTTGAGGTCCAGTACAGCAAACTGAACTGGGGTTCTTCAGGAGGCTGCTGTCTCCAACCTGAGAGGTGTTTCCGGGACCATTGGAATTAGCCACACCGAGGACACTCCACTCACTCAAGCATTGGATTGTTTACTCACTGCTCAGCTATTTTCTCACTCACTCACTCACTCACTCACTCACTCACTCACTCACTCACTCATCTACTCACTCACTCATTCATTCACTGTTTCATTCACTCATCCACTCACTCATTTACTCACTCACTCACTCATCCACTCACTCATTTACTCACTCACTCACTCACTCACTCATTCACTCACTCACTCATCCATTTACTCATTCACTCACTCATCCACTCACTCACTCATCCACTCACTGTTTTACTCATTCATTCACTCACTCACTCATTCACTCACTTACTGTTTTACTCATTCATTCACTCACTCACTCATTCATTTATTCACTCATTCACTCACTCACTGTTTTACTCATTTATTCACTCACTCACTCACTCATCCACTTACTCATCCACTCACTCACTCATTCATTTGCTCACTCATTCACTCACTCACTGTTTTACTCATTTATTCACTCACTCACTCACTCATTCACACACTCATTCATCCACTCACTCACTCACTGTTTTACTCATTCACTCATCCATTCACTCATTCACTCATTTATTCACTCACTCACTCATTCACTCACTCACTCATCCACTCACTCACTCATTCATTCACTCACTCATCCACTCACTCATTCACTCCCTCACTCATTCACTCATCCATTCACTCATTCACTCACTCATCCATTCACTCATTCACTCACTCATCCATTCACTCATTCACTCACTCATCCATTCACTCATTCACTCACTCATTCACCCACTCACTCATCCATTCACTCACTCACTGTTTTGCTCATTCACTCATTCACTCATCCATTCACTCGTTCACTCACTCACTCTCACACTCATTCATGCACTATTCATGAGGAAACTGCTTGGAGGAAGGTCCTAAGCAGTGAATGACTGTCATGGAGGGCTGGCTCCTGGGAGCAGTGAGAACTGCAGCTCTAGAGAGAGGCAGATAAATAGAGGAGACCACTATTGGCGACAGCAGTGAGCATTATTCTGTCCATCACACAGGCAGAATGCCCACACAGGGGTGGACTCAGAGTATCTGGCTTCATTTTACAGTTCTGCTGGAGATGCTGAGGAGAGCCAATCAGCACTCAGTCTCAGGCCAGGGGAATGCACAGGAAAGCTGGGTGTTAGGATGCTGTGGAGTCCTGAGGAGTGACTGGCAGAAAAGTGGCCGGAGGATGATGGAGAAAACCCCATGACGGATAAAGGGGGACAGGCAGCCCCAGCTAGGCTAACAGAAGTGTGGTGAGCCTGGAGCAGGGTCCTCGGGAGGCCTGGCTGGCTGGAGGATAATGGAGTCGACAGGTTAGGAGATGGGACCTCAGGACTTTGAATGGTCTGCTGCTGGGCTCTGAAGACTGCTCCAGCAGGGCTCTAGGCAGGGGGCTGGTGAGTGGGGAAGTGAAGTCTTCAGGAGCTGGGGAGGGTCCCACTCATGAGCCCAGTTGGTCCAGGGCCTCTTGATGCAGAGTTCAGGCTGCTGCACACAGACTGCTTCCTCTAGGGTGGAGGCTCTGTGAAGGACCTAAACAGCCCTGATCCAAGGCTCAGCTCATCTTTTCCCCTGGGGCATAGCATGTCCGGACCCTCAGCCAGGCCTGCTGCCATGTGGAGCCTGCTGGGGATCACCTTTGTACATCCCCACGTGAGGTAAGTGTCCTAAGACCTGGCGACCCAATGGCCCCCTCTCTGAACTTTGCTCCATGCTTACCCAAACAGCAGCTACAGCAACATTTGGTCCCACCCTTTGAGGTATGGAGCCCTGGCTGATAACTTGGAAACAGCATATGTCATCATCTGGCAGCAGCTACCTGCACAGAGAACTAACCTGTGTGGACCCAATGGTTGCCACTACACATGCATCAACCCACTTCCTTTCCCCCTTCCTGCTTTACAGGGAGGAGGACCAGATTTACCTGCCCAGGATCCCCAGGACTCCACCTGGCTGGTGCCTATGAGCTGCATAGGACTGCCAGGAAAGACAATGACCTCTGTCACCTTCACAACACAAGAGACTAACATGCATATCTGAGTGGGCTTGCTCAGTGTGGAGGCTATAAGCTGCAGGAAGCTACTAGTTGGGGTGACCCAGCCTTGCCTGTGGGAGGGGAGTGACAGAGACCCTGAGCCATCTCAGCCCTCAGCCAGGCTGGGTGGGGCCATACAGTAGGAAACACTCAATGCTCAGGAGCCGGAACAAATTGCCCTTTTAATAGACTTTCCACAGAACTGGGCTCCTCCACTTCAATTCATCCCCAGCGGGAAACAAGTGCTTTTCCAATTATGACACACCAGGAAACAGTGAGGTCGGTCTACAGGGATGGCCACTGAGGATGCACCAGTGAACAAGCGAGGCTGAGCAGCATCCCTGGACAAGGATGCTCAGGGACACCCGTGGGTGCCCACCTCCCACTTACCTCCATTGAGGTCCTGTGCTTCCATGTGGACCAGGTTGGGGTCAGTGTCCACTCCAGACACAGCCCTAGAAAAGAATTGGCCAAAGGTAGCATCAGCAAAGGGGTGGTTAAACCCTCTCCTTGGGCTTCCATGGACCACATGGCCTCTCTGGGTCTGAGATAGCTCTTGTTCTGTGGGTCCAGAAGACACAATCCTCCCCACTAAACCTACAAGCTCCAACAGGAGCCTGGATGAGGCTAGATAAAGCTTGATGAAGCTAGCACCTGCTTGCTCATAGGACTGTTTATAAGATTCACCTCTTCTCCAGGGTCTCCCACCTCAGCTGAGGCACAGGCTGGGACCTCTGGCCCAAATCTACACAGAGGGAAACTCATAGGTACGTAGAGACATGCCCATGGTCACACAGCCCTAACAGGTTCACTGGGATTCCAACCAGGATCTGGATTTGAGTGGCTGCCCTTGATGGCTGACTGGTTAAGTTGCTCATCACAGGGGATGCTGGGAAAAACCCCTTCCACATTTCTCCCAACCCCTCTGTGTTGGCAGAGGCTCTGTGAGAACAGTATTCCTTCACCCTTGCCAACCTACACCAGGCTCCCCTAAGCCATGGTTGAGTCTTGGATCTCACAGGCCAGGGATTGTGTGACTTGTCCAAGGACGCAGGTGCTAGTCAGGGTGGCCTGAGGCTCCCACCAGGTCTGCTTGACCCAGAAGTCCTGCTCCTCTCAGAGCCCATATGGCCTGCTCTTAAGGTCCGTGTCTTAGGGACGCTATCGAGAAGCCTGTGCTGAGCCTGAGAAAGGCAGCCACAGGACACCCAGAGAAGCCCCACAGCACCTCAGGAGCCAGTGGAACCCATCTGCCAGCACCATCCCAGGCCTTGGGGACAGAGATCAGTAAGACACGAGGACTAAGGGGTCAGGAAGCTCAGGCTGGGACCTCTCCCAGCCAGCACATCCCCTCTTCCAAACCCCAGATGTGCTCATTTATATAGGAGAACCAGAGAAAAGAGACAAAGAAGGAGGGAAGGGGGAGGGGAGAGGGAGGAGGGAGAGGGGGGAACATATGCACATGGGCAGGAAGTTCTCTTCCTGGTACAGAGGTCGTAGGGACCCAGGCCATAGTTACATACACTGGCAGGTCCTGGGAGCAGGGGACATGCTAGGTGCCTTTTAAATACTCATCCACCCATAACACACTTAGTCCTTCATTTGCATTCATTCACCTATTCATTCACTTACTCATTCACTCATTCACTCCCTCACTCACTCATTTGCTCACTCATAACAAGGCACTGGCCAGCGTCTGCTCTTGTGGTTTTTACTCCAAGGTTGCTGACCACTGAGGGGAGGCGACAGTCCCAGAACAGGCACCTGCTGCTCACCCCCGCCCCCACTGGGGTCTCCTTAAGGAGCCGGTGTTGTTGTGTGCCTTCAGCACTGCTAATGACTCAGGCCTGAGACAGAGCAGAGGTCCTGGCGCTTTCTGCGGCCAATCCAAGGACAAAGCTGTCAAAACAACATTATCTGTGGCATACAACAGGGGCCGACCCTTGCCTGTCACCACATTCCAGAAGGGATCCAACCAGCGGCATTGCCAAGCATCCTATGGTTCTCCCACATAGCACACACAGCCCTGAGCCACAGGAGAAGCTTGTAGGCAGAGCCAATCTGACTTGTCCAAGGCTAGCCCTTTTGTCCCTGCATCCCAGGGCTGCTTTCTCTAGCCAGAGAGTCTCCATGAGCCAGGCTGGGACACTCCTTAACCTAGCTTGGGACAGGTGGCAGTGCTACAGTCTCCCTGAGGTCCTCGTGTCCACGGAGCTCAGAAATCACACTTCCTTGACCTTCGTCCCCACCCCCTGGGAGTGACTCCATGGGCAGTTTCTGCTCCTGACAAAGGACATCAGTGTGGGGCCTGTGATTAACAGCAGCCCTCTGGTTTCAGGGAGGGTACTCCAGTGGGCTGCTGCAGAGGGGCAATCATCACTTCCTCCTAGGAGCAGAGGGCACAGATGCCAGGAGTCAGTGTGCAGAACCAACTTCCGGTACATGGGAACCGAATCCTTGTGAGGAGAGCATGGAGTCACAAGAGGGTTAGAAGGGGCTGTTTTCAGCATGCATCCCCATAGGAGACAGGACTGTGGCCTGGCTGGGAGACCAGTACAACGTTTTGGGTCCATTTGCACTAAGACAGAAAGGGCATAAAGTACATGTATGTGTGTACATGCAAGAGAAACCCCATACAGGTAGGTGCTAGTCTAGAAAGGGAACCATGGTCACAGCCGGGTACAGTGTGAGCTCCGAGCCAGCTGCCCTGGTTTCCTGCTCCCCTTTTACTGCCTGGGACCCTAAGCAGGTGTCTGTCCTCTATGGTCTTGCCCGAACAGCTATCATGTGCCTCCTGAACTTCAGAGCTGCCTGACTGGGAAAGCTGCCCAAGTCCCTGAAAGGGCTCCCAGGAGGTCATGCCAATGGGGAGCCAGCACCCCTGGTTTTTGTCTGGGACCTGGGGCCCATTCCACCTTCATTCATCCTCTCCCCAGCTTCAGCCCTCGGAGGCTGCTGGGCACGCTGGGTCTTTGGTTCCTGGCAGGACTGAACATTGTGATGTCATGGGTCAGAGGAGTGAGCCCCAGGGTACTGGCCGGACAGGAAAGTGAGCCTAGGCAGACAGGGCCTGGGCAGTCCTGGAGCATGGGAGGTTGACACAGGGTACCTCTCAGGAGCAGATGGGGGTTGAGTTGGTGAGGAGTTGGGAAGAGGGCAACCAAGAGCATTGAGGCACCCTGAGCTGTACTGCGCCAGGGTCCCTGTGTTTTACCTCCTCCAAGTAGGTGGATACAGAGGACAAGGTGGGGTCTAAACATCTCTCAAAGTCACCAGGGAACAAAGTCTGAGGGATGCTGAGCCCCGGACATCCCCAGGAGCACACAGAGGACCATAGAGTTCCCCTAGGGTGAAGAGGAGGCAAGACCTGTGATAAAGGCTGGAAAGGACTCTCACCAGAACACGTGGTCCTTGGTCACCCGTTCCTGTAGAAGTGTCCACTTCTTCCCCAGGTCAGACGACACATACAGCTGCAGGGCAGACAAAAGAGACAGAGCTTTGTCAGAGAGGTCTGAGTGACAGGGATCTGCTACAAGGCTCCCCCCAGGGATGTCGCTCTCGTCCTGCAGGCACACCGGAGCTGGAGGCCAACCACCAAGGACTGAAGTCAAAGAGAGGACTCCACACAGAGGTCTTCTCACTCAGTCTGGCTGGTAGGCGAATTCTTGGGGGTGTCCGGCCCAAGCTGGACAGACAAACACCCAAGGGTCCCTAGGGTGGGTGCCTTCTCCCTTTCCAGCTTGGGGTGGTGCATGTAGTCTGGCAGATTCACGTGGGACCCCTGCCTTTTCTTTTCCTCTTCCAGCCCATCTCAGGACTTCCCTGAGTCCAACTCCCACTGTGGGACATTTCTGCACAGGCCCTGGTGACCTCATTGGACAAGAATCGCTGCTGTCTGCAGGCAGCCAAGGAAGAGGCTATTGGTTGAGGGTGAAGAGCATATCCAGTGTGGGCTGTGACTTCATCCCTCAGGCAGGTCAGGGAGAAGTTTTGAGTAGAGTGGCCTTGGCTTCCTGCTGGCCAGGCCCTCTGTCTGTTATGATGAGGGTGGGGCAGTGGGAAGGACCTGAAGGAGGCAGACTGACTTCCCCTCTCCAAACGGTCAGTCTCACTCACAGCTGGCCAGCTTCGGTGCCCAGCAGTAGAACAGGTAACCCAGGCATGCATTTGCTACACAATAAACACAGTGAACCCCAACACACACCTCCCTCATTCTCCTATGTACCTGGCCCTGCCATCTCATGTCTTCCTTAAATGGTTTTCATGCCAACCCTTCCCATACTGAGAGAGTAGGCATGGACATGACTAGTCTGTCACCACTGTCCCCAGGGCACCTTTTACTTGCATTCTTGCATGCGTTTTATGGGTGTCTCCTCCAGCGCTGACTTATTGTGCCCTTCCTCTGTTCCTGGAGACATGTGGACATTGAAAGGCCCTTTGGTCCCACATGATTCTGCACATTGAGGTCCATCTTCATCTGAACGAGGTCCAGAGCTGTGTGGTACTATCTGTTACCGGCAGCTGTCTGTGGCTCAGCCTCTGCTTTCTGTGCCTGTATGGCACTTGGTTCCCTCACCCATCAAACATCATCCTTGGCAGTGACATTCTGAAGGGGGAGCCTGTGATTCCAGCAGGCACGGTTTCTATCAGAGCCCTTCATCCACAGCTGCAGGATTATGCCTAGGTCCCAGGCTCTTCTAAATTTCAGTTTCCTGCTTTAAAAACTAGGACTCCACATCCCTGCCTTAAAAAGGTGTAGTGGATATCTCAATCACCTCACAAAGTGGCAGCATCTGGGCAATGTGCCGTGGAAGCCCCTCAGCTCCGAACAGTGCACCGGCAATCGGCCCTGGGTTTGGAGCCCCCAGCTCCAGGCTCTCTTTCTTCCACTCCATTTCCCATCTCCGTGTACCCTTGGTTGCCTGGCTCACCTGCACCACTGCTGAATGGATTCTTGTCTGCCAGGTATGCCAGTGAGTTTTCTGAATGAATGAGCACATTTGGCCGTGGGGCAAGGGCTAGTTAGAAAGGGCAGGAGATTAAGTATTTCTGGCTTGGTGGACTGAGTGGTCTCTATGGGAACACTCACCTCTCCTGAGCAGAAATTGAGAGAGTTGTGAGTGCAGGCTAGACACGTAAGCATGGCTGGATGCCAAAAAGCTTAACAGGTAGCTGGACGTTATGCTCAGACACCTGCTCTGGAGCACATGAGAGGAAAGCATTGCCTTCCATTTGTAAAAGGGCTTTAAAAAGGGAAGTTTTCCTCCCTAGGATGACTGCCAGGCAGACAAGGTACTCCTGTGCCCAGTGGAGCCCTTGGACATGGGCCTGGCATGACCTAAGGGTCAACAACTACCAAGGCACATGGCTCACTGTGGCTGTGAGCTATATCAAACACTGTTTCACTGAAATCCTACCCCCCACACACACACTCAAGTCCATACAGACACATACACTCATGCACATACACACTTACCAGCACAACCATTAGATGAACAATTTTTCTGTCTTTACAAGATGAGAAAACTAAGGCTGTGAGAGGTAAGCACATCCATCACTGTAACAGCATTTGTGCATAGCAGCAATTCCCATCTCATGGACCCAAGTTCACAGTACTATGTCAATGGTGAAGCTGTGTCCCTAGGAAGGATGGCTGGTCATCCCTGGCCCACTCTCTGGGTCACCTGAATGACTGGAGCTTGCCCCTTTCCACCTCATGACTCAGGTTATCCACCTGCAAATTGGTAGAGCATTGCTTACATCCACAGCCAGTCAGTCAAGAAGACAATCATTTAGGGGCCTAGTGACAAAGTTTCCACATAAATGCATTATCATTGTTATCACCACCAATGTGCTGTGTTTATGATGCCCATCCCAGAGCTTTATGGAGCCTTTCCAGTTCATTCTCATGGGGGACAGTGATTTTACTATCCACCATCAATTGCTGCAGAAATAGAATGCTTCTGCTTAATAAAAGATAAACGCTGATAATAAACAATAACAAACATCGGAGGGGTACCCTAGTTCCTGTAGCTAAAATCTGCAGAGGTAGCCTGTGGCAGGATGGTAGATCGGCTCCAGGGGGTGTATCTCAGGAGAGTGATGGAATGTGCTTTAAGGCATTGCTGCCCTGAGAAGGGGTAAGGTGAGAAAATGCAGCCAAGGCAAGGAGAAGATGATGTTAAGGGAAGGTGCACCCTAGGAGTACACATCAGTGACCTTCATATGAGGCCAGAGGGGCAGCATCTCTGCCCTGGTCTGTGATAGCATCACTATTAAAGATCCTCAGTTTTCATCCCCCCATTACTCATAATGCCTTGTTGTCTTCATAGGTGGGGACACTAAGGCCTGTCATTGCACTGACTCCCTTGCAGCTAGACTGCTGGGTCAGAGGAGGAATAAATTCACAGAGTTTGGAAAGCTAAAGCAAGAAGAGGCATTTTCCTTTCTTCCTTGGGGTACTTCTGGTGTCTAGCATGTCCCGGACGGCATGCTCAGCTATGGGGTGCAGAGGCAAATGTCCACTCTGCTTCTGCATAGCTGCTGGGGATCTGAACTCAGGTTCTCGTGCTTGTGCAGAAAGCACTTTGCAGACCAAGCCATTTCCCCAGACCCAGAAGAGGTTCTTGACTGGAAGAGGAAAAAAATGTAAGGAAAAGCAAAGCAAAACAACGTGCATCTGACCCTATCTTAAAAGTAAGTAACCTCAGCTCTGCCAGCAAGCAGATCCACAGCTCAAGCCTAAGGAGATGAGGCTGTGCGTGGTGAGACAGTAGGCCCCAGAGAGCTGGTTAGGAAGGGCCTCCTGGTCCCAGGAGCCAGCTAAGACTTGGAAGGAATATATATTGGGTGTCAGCCAGGAAGTCTGGCCAGACTGAAGTAAGGTACCTCAGATTGGGTCCCAAATATGACATAGTGAGGAAGGAACAGAGGAAGGCAGGATACCCCAAGTGAGGTAGAGTCTTTGTCAGAGCAAGGGCAGACATCTAGGAAGAGAAGAAGGAATGGTGGGGGAATGGGAGAGCAGGGGGAAAGAGTCAGACAGTGACAAACTTAGTCCTGTTCCTATCGTGTTTGTGCTTGCCCTGGTGGCTTGGGGCTTGGTGTATGACTCTGGTCAAAACTGAAGCTGGTAAAGTTTCTGTGTTTTGTTCCACCCATGTGGTGAGAACAGCATGCTCCCCAAATGAGAGCCACATGGATGCCAGCACCCTAGTAGCCAGGAACCGCATGCAGAGGATTCCAGCAAAACCCAGCAGAGTCCCAGCTCCCAGAAGACCCAGGACCAATTCCCAGTGCACTGAGCCAGGGGGCTTCACGATGTCTGTCTCTCAGCACAGTGTCTGGACGCCTGGCTAACAGCAGGCTTGTAGAGCCAGAGTTGGCATGATTCCACTACACACCCAGATTCTTGGACATCCGAAAGCGTTGACAGACCACCAAGCCCCCCCAAAAAAAACTCAAGATGGCCATCGCTTACTAATTTCCCCAAATCCCTCATTCCTTTTATAACAGCAATTAAACCTTTTTCCTCTCCTTTCTTTCCTTGTCATCACAGAAAAGAGCCAAGGAAAATAACCAAGGTTTCAGCTCCATTAATTTTTCAGGGCACCATAAATTAAAGAGCAATTGCAACACAGTCAATTTCTTCAGGAAAATAACTCGCCGTAGCCACGCTTTAGTCTAATTACATGGAAGGCTAAGTAGCACTATTAATACCCAGAAGGGTGTGAAGCCCTGAGGGAAAGGGATAGGAACAGACAGGCAACCACAGGCCAGGGACACTAGACAATATGTGTTAGACCTTGCCAAGGAGGCTGGACTCTGGGAAAGCTGGGCCTGGCCACCACCACTCTTCACTTGGGGCTCTCTTACTTGGCTGCTCCCTGTTAGTAGGAATTTATCATTAACCCATATGTTTATTCATGTAACCAACTGCTCTCCATCCACCTATCCATCAATCCATCCATCTATCCATCCACCCACCTATCCATCCATTCACCCACCCACCCATCCATCCATCTACCCACCCACCTCTCTACCCATCCATCCTTTCCCATGTCCATCCCCAATCTTCCACCTTTCCCCTCATCCATCCATCCATCCATCCATCCATCCATCCATCCATCCTTTCCTATGTCCATCCACAATCTATCCACCCAGCATATATTTTCAGAAAACACTTGAAATTAAGATGGTGAAATATAAATCTAACACAGCTACCTTCAGAGAACTCAGCCCTGGTTTGTGTGGGCTGGAGACTGGGACCAAACACTAGCAGAAACACACAACTGCGTGTTAGCACCAAGGAAGAGACACAGGGCCCTGGAAGAACATGGAAGGTGGGACCATGCTGCTGCACTTCAGTTACATATGTTCATTCATCTAACCAACTGCCATCCATCCATCCATCCATCCATCCATCCATCCACCCATCCATCCTTGGATGGATCCATTCTGGCCCTCACACTTGTCCTTGTCCCAGGGGCTGATGAATAGCAGTTTCCACTGGCTGCTGTTCTGGCCTCTGATGGGGTACAGCCAAAAGAGGCAGGAGCAGAAACTGGCTGGAGGGAAGGGAGGGGAGGGGCCGTGGTTCTTCTTCCTGCTCCTCTCCCTGATGGCCACAGTGTGGCCGGCACTACATAGCTGTCACCAGGGCCAGCCTCCCTTACCGGGACCTTTCTCTTGCCTGCTGTATGGTGTGGTGGCAGGCTATCCTTCCGCTCCAAGACAGGTATATTCTGATCCTTAGAACTAGTGACCATGGCCTCAGATGGCCCCAAATGGCTTTCTAGAGGTGCTTTTTAGGATATAGGGATTATCTGGTGGGTCTGGGGTGGAGCTGCCTCTGTCTTCATGAAAGACTGGGACTGTGGGAGGACTCAGAGATGTAGTCATGGACACAGGTACACTAAACATGTCCATGTACACATGCGGGGGGCATTCGAAGGATGGACAGAGACTTAACCTGGCTGCCCTGGAAGATACAGCAATGCCACTTTAACCCAAAGCACATGGCGACCACCAGGTCTGGGAAAGGGGAGACCAGCTCTCTCCAGAGTCTTAGGGACACTTGACTTCAGCCCAGAGATACTAATTTTACACTTTTGGCCTCTAGGTCTGTGACAAACACATATGTGGTCACTGGCCACCATGGCTACAGGAAACTATCCAGTGCCCCTCCACCTGAGCATCTACTAGCCTATGGCAGAGGAGAAGAGGCAGAGGGCAAGGGTCTGACATTATCTAGAACCTCCTTACCCAGCTCACAGGCCTCTATGTGCCAAGGGCCACTCACTGCCACCTCCATTTATTCTAACACACACCCATGATATCAGTGTGAGACTCCCTGTACTGACAGGGGCTATGTGTATGTTAATAAGGGCAGTGTTGAGGTGAGGCAAGGCTCTGCCTCACCAGTTGGGGGTTCGGAGTCCCCTGACAGGAAGAGCTGCTTCTGTCCTGGTGTTTGTCTGACTGGGTCATGTGGCCTCACATCCCATGTTCCCTTACCTTGCTGTCTTTGGTGTAGGCAAGAACCTTGTCCTCCTCCTTCGGGTGGAAGAGGAGGGTCTCCACGAGGAAGGGGACAGGATACTTCTGGAAGGTGGTGCCCTCGTCGGTGCTGAGGAAGAGGCTCTGTTCCCGGTCACCAAGGGACGAGCTCACCAGGATGATCTGAAACACAGAATGTGAGGCTGAAATCGAGGTTACTGCTGGGAGGGGTGTTCTCCTTCACTGCACCCCCACTCTTTCATGGAGGCTCCAAGCAGGCACTGTAGCAGAGCTGAGGCTTGACCTGGAATCCTGAAGTTCAAGGTCTCTACCATACAGGAAAGTCGGCTCTGGAGAGAGCTGAGGCAAGTGTGGGTGTGTGGGGGAAGTGGGTGACGGGAGTGGAGGTGTTGGCCTGAAGAAAAGAATGAGGAGTTAGATGGGTGACAGTGTAGAACTCAAAGGGAGGATGGGGGTGGGAGGGTTACTGCAAGGCCACTGCAGTCAGCTAACTAGTGTCCTCTGAAAAGATGTACCCATACTCTAAGCCTGGGAGAGCGAGGGTTGAGAGCACACCCTGCTCTAAGACCTTCCATGCTGCGTAGACAGTGGGTCTGGAGCTCTTCCTTGCTTGCAAAGAGTCCCTTTTACCAGCAGCATTTGGCCCCATTTTGAGCACAGACACAGGGGCGGATGTCTGTCCCTTGGTGGGCATGTAAACATGACCACCTGGCCGGCGAAACGACCTATTCCTAAAAGCAGACAGGTGGTCCACCCTTGAGATTCATCAAAGTAAACCGGCCCCTATCTGAATGCACTACACCACACTGGGAAAAACATGCCAGGAATTTACCAGGCACAGCAGACTGAGGAAAGGGTGCAGCACCCTTCCCCGGACTCCATAAAGTGAAGAGGTCACCTGACACCATGACGGTGACCTGTCGTCTGACTCACGTGTGTATCAAGGAGCATGAAGCAGAGAATTCCCGACCACCTCGAAGTTAACTCAGTTCCCACGGTTGACGGGGCCAGCTCTGACTGCTGGCCTGACATCCATTCATCATCCATCCGTTCCTCCCTCTGGATCTGGTCCTGCCCTCCATCTTACAGTCTCCACTGTTCTGCACCTCTTCCCTGAAGTGGGATTGACCCTGAAGCTCAGCTCAACCCTGAGCCTGTGGCTGACTTAGCAACACAGCATCCAGCTCGCTTCATTATCTTGTTCCCATAGGGACTTGCCTTCCATGCCCCCCTTGTATCCCCCACGTGGGCGTGCGCATACACACACACACACACACACACACACACACACACACACACCGGCGACTTTCTGCTTGCCTTCAGCTAGGTCTCTAGACTTCTTGAACTCAGCTGCAGGCTCTTCAGTTCTTTGTATCCATGCTGTAACCTAGTGTTTTAGTGAGGGTTTCTATCACTGTGATAAACACTGTGACCAAAAGCATCTTGGGCAGGAAGGGGTTTGTTTCAGCGGACAATGCTCAGGTCACACACTCTGTCATAGAGGCCATGGAGGAGTGCTGTTCACTAGCTTGCTCAGCATGCTTTCTTACAGCACCCAGCACAGAGCGGGTACTACCCATAGTGAACTGAGTTTTCTCATATCAACCCTTAATGAAGAAAGTCTCCCACAGGCCAATGTGGTGTGGGCATTTTCTCAGGTGAGGTTCTCTCTTCTCAACATGACAAAAAACAAGCAAGGATACCTACCTATAGAGATAGTCAGATAGATAAACCAGACAACCTACCTATAGAGATAGGCAGGTAGGTAGATAAACCAAGACACCTACCTATAGAGATAGGCAGGTAGGTAGATAAACCAAGACACCTACCTATAGAGATAGGCAGGTAGGTAGATAGATAAAAACATGTGCACATGCATATCCATCTTCTGTGTGTTATGCAATCGTGATATGAGAGTTAATATTGGTAATTAAGATTGGAATAAAGAACCAGTATTCACCTTGGCCAGCTATCTAGGGAATCGGGACTAGTTGGCGATTGCAGCCAATAGATTGAGGTGGCCTGTGAACTGAATCCTAGTCAGTACATTCTGACATTGTGAAAGATGGAAACATGTCCGTTCATCTTCCTGACACAGCACAGTCACAACAAGGACCAACCTTACTTGGGAGAATGGTCACTGGTGACAAGTGTAGGACCTCAAGAGGAGGCCATCGTAGATTTAGGGTAAGTCCTCCAACAGTGTCCTCATAAGAAAAGACAAGAGCACAGAGATGGTGACCTGGGGCTGCTGGACACATGATGGTAGATGAGGCAGAGAACAAGGTCCCTGGACCTCCTGGGGTGGAATCCAGCACACCCTCCCTTGGATGACCAGCCTCTACCCCGAGAGAACAGTCCATACTCAATCCTTAGCTTTGGCAGGAGCTCTGCTCAGGATGAAGGGGGATGGGCATCTGGTTTATATTTCCACAACTTGAATTTGGTTCTGCTGGAGGCAGGTCCCCAAGAGGCTCACAGGAGTGGGCCATTGGGAGACTCTGGCAGCTTGGTCTTGTGGGGAATGCCACCTCCCTTCAATGTGCACACCATACCCCTCTGTGGAGTGTCCGAGGTGACAGGAGGCCCACAGGCTGGATGAGCATTCCAGGTCCTATGTGGCTCTGAAGCCAGCAGATGAATCTCCGTGACTGGGGTGATCTGCCTCATCAAAGCCTCCCAAGGAGAAGTCACCACTATATCCAGCTTTGTGGTGGGCAGGACCCTCAGGGAACCCTGGTGTGAGGCCTTCCTGTGCACTGGGAGGCCACCCGACCCACCATCTTTTACCATTTCTTTTTATGCTGTCAAGTCCCCATGGATACCTTCTCCTTTGGGCTGCTTGGGGCTCCCCTCTGCCTCATGGAATAGTCAAGAAAGGTAGCCGAGACCCTGCTGTCATACTGTGGGTCTCAGGAGGGCTTCAGAGTTGAAAGGGGAGAGTTGGAGAGCTCCTGACAAGCCAGACCTTAGGGTCAGGGGGCCTGGGTAAGCTGGGAAAGTGATCCCCCACACAGCATCCAGGCAAGGGGTGCTGGAGCCATTGACTCTGCAATCCCTGAAACACAGCAGTGATGGCAGAGTGAGGACTGGTCCCATGCCATGAACTCTCCAATCCCAGTCCACTGTCTACCCCCAGACCACCGGCATCAATGAAGCCCCCAGAAACTCTCCCGGTTCTCCATAGTCCCCGGAAAGAGTCCTCCCTCATAGGCAGTGCCTTAGGCCCTTTTGGGTCTGTGCTCCTGCCTCCCATTTGTGCTGTGACCTCTGGTGTAGTCATGGCTGACTTGTAATCAGTCCCCTTCTCTTGTGTGCAGACTCAAGTCCTTAGGCAGGCCTCCCTCCCTCTGGGCCAGCAGCACTTCGCGTAACAATGTTGTAACCATAGAACTCTAAAAGGGAGTTTTTGTCCTATCACCACCTCTGCTTGCTAGGTGTGGAAACTGAGGCACAGAGAAGGGAAAGAGATGTCAAGTTCACGTGGTTCATCAGGAGGAGCCAGGGTTGAGGTCTAAGCAGCTGACGTGCTCTGTGGGGGCGCTATGGTGGGAGAGACACTCTGCTGGGTCTGGAGCTGGGGTGGGGCTGGCTGGCAACCAGCAGAGTTGGAGAAGACACAACTTCCAGGAGGGTGCAGGGCACTGAGACTAGCCTCTGTCTGGATGCTGCTGCCATGGCCTTTCAGAGGTCAAGCTTATCTTGAGAAGACAATGAGGATCAGTGGGCTGCACAGAGCGCTTGCTCCGATCTAAGTGAGCCGATGATAATCCCATCACACTTTCTTTCCAAGGAATCTTAACGAGCTCCCTGGGAACATTAATTAGTTTCCTCCAGCACAAAAGCCCACTATCTCTGTTCAGGAAGACCTGGGAGAGATTCTGTAATGGAGAAAAAGAGATGAGCCTGCAGGTGTGGAGGAGCAGGGTAACTCAGGGAAGGGCCTCGGAGTGGTATTAAGAAGGGATACAGGGTGGGAACACAGGGTGATGGATACCGTCCCCTGTGCTGCAGTGACTGAGTTATAAGAAGCTTGTGGCACTCTGCAATGCCATGTGATGTCCTACTAAGCAGGGATGAGTGACCGTAGAGAACACCCTGGGGCTGCGGAGGAAGCCAGAGCAGAGGTCAGCCTTAAATGGAGCATTAGGATTCCAGATTTTGCTTAAATAAACGTATTTGTAGTGGTTCCAGGTGGAAGATGTGCCGATTGCCACAATGATGGCACCAATGTCAGTCAATTAGTATTATCCAAACACCCCACTGGACTCAGATGCCATTGGCTTCCTGGTTCTGTCCCAGGACCTCACAGCAGACACCATGTGATTAGGTGGTCAGGTCTTCTTGGATCCTATTGGGGACAGATTTAGCTTCCCCTGCTTTGATTGTGTGGCAGTGGAGAGGCAGGCAGATTGGTTCCTGCAGGGGTCCCTCCAGGGAGCCTCGCAAGTGTGTTTCCCACATTCGCCTGTGATCTTCCAGCAAACACCACTGCGGTAGTACTTGCTAGAAGATCACATGGGGAGGTATTGTCACCAGGACACGCTGTGGTCCTGTGCCATGCTGGCAGGCGGCATTCGTCAGGCCCCTTTGCTGTGGCTTGCTCGTGGGTCCTCTTTGGAGTGGGATAGCATCCCGCCTCCCTAAGGGCGAAGCCGTTATGAAGCGACTGGAATTCTGCACTAGAACCGGCCCCGCCTCCCCGGCTATTTACTTAATCATTCAGTTATATCACCGGGGGCTCATGAATATTTATTTTAGACATCGCATTGTAATTCATAAACTGTTTGCTCAAAGCATCCAGCTGTAGCTCTCAGGAACTTTCGGCTCCTCCCTGTGTCCCTTTGGTGCATCCTTTTGTCCTTCCTTAGATAATCCAAACTATGTGTAGACACCTGAACAAGAAGAAAGATGACACAAGGCACCCAGACATCCTGTGTTTGGCTCACCAAACACCCGCTTGACATCCTTTCTCCACCCCAGGCTCTCGATGCGCCCCTGGTTTGGCTAATCTTCTTCCCAGAACCCATATGCCCCTCATTAAGGCTCTTTCCCATGATGCATTCTAACACTGCAACTGCTTGCTACGGGCCTCCTGTTTGGAATGCATGCTCTGAGTAACTCCTCTTTCGTACCTCTGGTGACCACCAGCACAGGTGTGGGTGGGGTTGGCAATTGGTCCATTCTGGGTGGATCGGGGATAAAATGCATGCTTGGATGAGGGAATGGCCAGTTACACCTCCACTTGGACTCCCATAGGATCCTGTGTTTGTTTTTCTCTTTGGGAGAATATCCTCATGAATATTCAAGTAGCCTAGAGGCCAACAGCTAGAAAGCCTCATTCACTTCTTCCTCCTCACTGCTCCCAGTAGCACACATTAGTGAAGGCTCATTCATTCATTCATTCTTCTATGGCTGCTGAACCATGAGCAAGAGGGGGGGCCTTCTCTGAGGAGGGTGCACACAGCTGGGCCTTGAATGGGTAGATTTGACTGGCAGACCAGGGTAGTGAGGTCATGGGACAGGGTCTCAAAAGCAGGGTCCCTGGCCCACCTCCCATCTCCACCCTAGGCTCTTGTAACAGTCACCCCCGTTCTGTATTTCTGCAGTGGGCTGAGACAGTAGACACCTTGCCTTTCTGGGCATGTGCTGCTCCCTACACAGATACACAAGAGGATGGAGACACCCCAACTCGGATGACTGAGATGCTGTCCTTGGACTTCTACCGTGATTCGACACCACATATGAACAAACTAAAATAGCTCCCTTCAAATGTTCTGAGTGCAAACTCCCAGGCAATGATGTTCTACCTGCAGGTGGCCCCATGCCAACCAAGCTGTGGGTGGGGGCAGGGCCTTACCCCAACATCGGCTTGTCAAACAGCTTTCTTCTTCCAAGGCTCTCTCCAGAGGATGCCTCTTCCAGGAGACCCTCCCTGGTACAGTCAGTGCGGCTCCCTGACCCTCACCCAGAATCGCCTGCACCATGAACCTTGTGGCCCCTTGTGTTCTTTCTAGGGAAGCCTCCCACGGCCTGGCAATGTGGGGTCTATCTGCTATAGCCCTGTCCCAGCCCGGACAACTCAACTGGCCCTGAGTAGGTGCTGTGACTTCATTACTGAGTAAGAGCCCTGGCTTGGGCCATCACCCCCGCAGGTGGGCCCAGGGCTCTGCCTAGGTGACCCTGAGGTGAGAGGGGCCAAGGGCCCAGCAATCTCATCAGGGTCTATTTTCAGCCTTTGGGAAGAGGGAAGAGAAAGTGCTGACAAGGATAGGAGTATGAGGGCAAAAAGCAAATCAATTAGTAGCGCGTGGGCGGAGGTGGGCAGATTGCACTTCCAAATTGAGAGGCAGACTCTATATTCAATGGTGTATTTTTACCGCTTACTATTCTGGGGCAGACATATGGTACCTGAGCTAGGTCCTGGGGGCTGTGAGGCTGGGTTTCCTGAAATCAGAGGCAACGTGTTCAAACATGCTGTGGGAATATCTGACACATTCCTTTGACTGATGGCTGGGCAGTTTAAAGCCTGAGCCTCAGGAAAGGCTAGTAAGCTTCAGGGCCCAGCCCAGGGTCAGGAGTATGGGTCAGAGAAAGGTGTTTAGAACCCTCACAGCATATCTGCCAAGGAACTGCAATTGCCCTCATTTCTCAGAGGAGATGCTGCGGCCAGAGATGCTGAGGTCCTGGTGTGTGGAGTTCACCATTGGCTTGGTTGCACCAACTTCTCTCCCTTCATGTTTCCCTGAACCACCCAACTGATGCCTAGGGCATGGTTGCTTCTGTCTGGAAGGCAACTAGCAAGCACCAGGGGACTTGATACAGCAGGAGAGTCTATGAAGGCCTCTCTCCCTACCCCAAAGGCCAGAAATGGCTCCCAGAAGTCTACACATCACCAAAGCGTTGGGGATAGATTTCTGATTACATGAAAGTTCCCTGGACCTTTCTCCCCCTGGTCAGGGTTCTTTTAAGACTATTCTGTCAGTACGCACACATGCTCTGATACCCTATTGCAGTGAACGCCTCCTCCAAAGTACCTCTGTTCCTCGGGCCTACAGAGAGAGAGAGAGAGAGAGAGAGAGAGAGAGAGAGAGAGAGAGAGAGAGAGAGAGAGAGAGAGCACTTACAGACATTCTGGGGTGTTGACCATGAATGACCCCACCCCATTGCCCTGCTGCAGCAGACAGATGGCTTCTACAGAAGGTCCGTGCAGCCTCCACACAAAGGGCTTGGAGCAGCTCCTGGCAGAGACGGGGCAGATTGGGCAGGACCTGTGCTGGATCCCAGTTCCCATGGCCGTATCAGGAATCCTGACTGCTTAAGGGTCTACATGCCTTCTTCGGGGGCCCAGATTCAGTCAGGTCTCCTTCCTGTTTGCTGTGGTTCTTGGGACACCAGTTTGGACCTCCCGGTCTGATGTGTCCCTGTGACTGCTTCCCTTGGAGGCTTCTTGTGGTTTCTCTGACCACCAACTGCTGGATGTCACCTCCTCCCTGGTCCACTTCCTGCCATGGAACCTTTCAGCCCATCTCTTCCAAAAGGCAGTGCTAACACCCAGCCTGCCCCAATGACACACATCAGATTGCAATCACTTATGCGGGGCTTACAGAAAACACAAAAAAGTATATGTCATCCTTGCTTGCCAGAGCCCTGTCCGGCAGCCCCACAGACCTTCCTCTCTCTCCATTATGCCTATATGTGTGATTGTGTGTATGTGTTGGGGTGGAGGGGGGTGCTGCCTGCCCAAGCCTCAAGACTGGTGTCACCTGTCTACGGAACACCCCCCCACACACACACACACACATACACACCAACGTTCCTGGCCAGCCAGATGGAGCCAGCTGGGAACTCAGGGAACTTGATTTTGACGGCTGGAGATGCAGACAGTGGAGACAGAGAGGCACCCACCCCCACATCTGAAATTAGAACCTGCTAGAATCTCATCTGGGCCTGAGTGAGTCATGAGTAATTAGAATTCTCCAGCCCGGCGCCTTTCTCATCCCCCAAGACTTGCAGATCAGGGGGGTGGGGTGGGGGGTAGGGGGTGGCACCCTGAGGTGGGATCTCTGGAGCGGCAGAAGGGGTCATCTGTTTGGTAACCCCCTGGAGACAGGTTGCCTGAGGGTACACAAGAGGAAGGGGCCCATAGAGCCAGGTGGGTTAGCTAAATGAGACTCAGACAAAGGCAGCATGCCAGAGAGGATGGATGAGTATAACAATGCCTTAGAGTCTTCGGTAGGGATTGAGTGCCATGGGCCACAGAGGATGCTCTGACCTAATGGCATGGGCAGATGTGGATGATGGTGTCATTTACAGAAGTGTGGACATGAAACAGGAGGAGTGGCTTAGGAGATGACCAGAGATCAGTCTGAGGCCCCAAGGCTCCTGGGACATACCCAGTGGAGGGAGAGATCCTCAGGGCAAGCCTGGTAGGAAGCTGGTCTGGGGACTACATGCCCACACACGGGGCTGGGAGCCAGATGTGGCTTGACTTACTTCAGGGAAGGTCATTTGGAGTGTGCCCTCTCGGCTGTTTTGGAATGAGATGGTGTGACACAGCAAAGTGCTGGCTTGGATGTCACCCCATCCCCCCACCATCATGACATACTGGGCTGAACAGCCTTCACAGGAGAGCTGACAGGTTAACAGCAGGGTCACTGTCTTCCCTAGATTCTCTGGGCTGGCCCAGGGCCTCACCAGTATCCCCAGCATCTGTCCCAGGTCCAGCACAGGGTGAGAAGACAGTTGGGAAAATGGACAGCAGTTTCCAACCTCCTTATACTTTAGCCTATGACCTTCACTCCAGCCTGTGACAGTCTTCCTAACATGTGACCTTCCCCTCAGCCCATGACCTTTCCCTCCAGCAGTCCTCTCTACCAAGTAGGGAAGTCTTGGGGCCCAACGTTAAACTCCTTTTTCCATACCTGCTGTGGTTTCTGATCAAGGCTTCATGATGGAAAGATCTAGGACTATATTACCAGTCAAACACCAGGATCTGGTCCGTTCCCTCCTTGCTTACTGAACAATGCACACTTCATCCGGACCATTCCGCTGTACAGAGCCCTGTCTTTGGTGCTGATGTCTTTGACTTCTCCTCTTTGACCTACAAAATCCAGGACTTGGCTGCCTTACCGGCAATTCCTTTCAGCAGCATGAGGCTTGCTGTGAGCTAGAGAATCCATTCTTGCATCAAGGAGACAGAATGGAAATATCTGTTGGGGCAGGACGCAGATGACACCTGTTCACAGCATGATTCCTGAGAGATTTGAGCTCCCATTGTGCGGAATACATCACAACAGGATCGGAGCGTCCTTGACCCCCAGGCTGTGAACTGCTGTACTGTCTTAGAAATGTACCAGGAGTGCTGCAAGATGAGAGGGCTCAGGGCAGAAAAGCACTTGCTGCACAACCCCCGATGACCTGAGTTTGATCCCTGGGACCACGGTGGAAGGAAAGAACCAACCAACTTGTCCTGAGACCCCCACAGGTGCACTGTGGCACACATGTGCTCCCCTCACCCCCCAGGAACGAACAAACAAACAAACGAATCCACCAGGAGCTGGCAGACTCCAGCAAGACTGGATGGGTGGTACTGCCTGTCTATCTAGAAGCGGGAGACCCAGTTGGTTCTCAGCAGGGCACCCCGATTGTCCTTACCTGGTGTAATAGTGACTTTTCTGCTGCTGTAATAAATACCATGACCAAGGCAACTTCAAGAGGGAAAAGTTTATTTGGGTTCGTGGTTCCAGAGGGTCAGAGTCCATGATGACAGAGAGAAGGCATGGCTGCAGGAGCAGGAAGCTGAGGGCTCACACCCTGGACCACAAGTGTGGAGCAGAGTAGAGAACTGGAAATGCCACAAGTCTTTAAACTCTCAAAACCCTCCTCCCGTGACATACTTCCTTCAACAATGTCCCACCTCCTAAGCCTTCTCAAGCCACCAACTGGGGACAAAGTATTCAAATACCTGAGACTATGGGGGCAGGATCTCATTCAAGCCACCAAACCTGGAGAGGGGTGACTTCAGAGCTTATGAAGGAGAGGAGGGGGAGAAGGGCTCCCGCAGGTGGTGATTGACAGGATGCAGGGTGCTGGGGCTGTGGAGGCACCATACACAGGATTCCTGTTATTTATCTACACCAGGGCTGTGTGGAGTGTTGGGGTCACCGTGGTGACCAGGAGAGCACAATCCCCAACCTCACCCCCATCCTCTGGGCATAACATAAGTCCTAGTCTTTCATAGCAGCCTGGGTGGGAGATGCCCTTGTCTCTCTTCCAGACAGAGGAGCAGGAGCCCGGATGGGGAAGTGACTTGCCCAGGGCCGTACAACCACATGCTCCCTCCCATATGCATGGCTGGCCCAGCTTGCCGTGGCAGCCATCCTGCCTCTGTGTGAACACATGCGCTGCCGAGCACCCAGTGTTGATTTAGTAAAACAGCCGCTCAAACACAATCACAGAACTGATTGTCAGCTAAGGGCTGGTTCAGCTTTAATTACTGACTTGACAATTGCTGAAATGCCAAGAAACGTCCCAGGGCACACTTGCAAACGGAAAGGAGAGGCACACTTTCCCCTTAGCCAGGGTCCGTCTGCCTTGAAACCTGGCACCTGATCGATACTCATCGAAGAAGGCAGACGTATTTCAGGAGACATAAACACAACTCACCACCCACGTTCTACAACCTTGATTTATGGGAAATCTTGTCAATAACAGGAAACTCAAGGCGGGGCCATTGTTGAGACCTCTGTTCTCTGAGGGGCTGTGCATGGAGGCCCTGGAGGGAATGTGGTTTAATTGCGTTTGTTTGCCTGTCTGAAGGCATTTCGCAGACAATGCAAAGAAGCCCATTCGCCCGGGCAGAGTGCAGAGGATGGTGAATTCTCTGGAGTGACTGTGTTTTGCAAGATTGTCTTTTATCAGGACAGTTGTGTTAACTGTGTAAGATTAGATCAGTGAACAATTTGTTCATTCATCTGCCCTAATTGAGCAACGGAAGGCGAGGGAATGCATGGCAGCATTGTTAGCATTCTGGCTTTGCAGAGCTGACTGCGCCTGGGCAATGGTCGCACTGTGGGGATGCCAGGACCCCTGAGACTTGCTAGTCAAATATTCCCAACCAGAGGCTAAGATGTCATTGTCACCACTAGTCCAGATGGCTAAAGTGCTGCCTCAGCTTGAGCTAGAAGCCATTGTCCCTGGAGGTGGACGATGGATACCTCAGAACCAGTTGCCCTGCAGGTCCACTTAGGAACTGTTGATGTCTGCTCACAGAGCCCAGTGAGGATAGAGCTGAATGGCCCACACTGCAGCTTTCTGTTTGTCCCACACTACAGCTTCCTCACTGCAGAACCCGCACTGCAACTTCCTATTTGGCCCTCATTGCAGCTTCCTGTTAGCTACTCACCACCCTGTTAGGCCCTCATCTCAGCTTCCCCCGTTGACCCTTACCGCAGCTTCCCGCCTGACCGCTACAATTTCCTCTTTGGTCCTTACAGCAGCAGCTTCCTGTATGGCAGAGAAAGAACCTTACATAGGAAACCCCAGTCTCCAGCCATAGTGGGTGCCTTGAGTGACATGGCAGCGACACACTGATTATTCAGCATGGACCACACAGGACAATCAGGCTTGGATTTACACTCACTGTGTACTGGTCCCAAAGAAACCCGGGACAAATGGCTAACTGAGGTGCCTGTTAACATGTTAAATCTGGCTGTCAGTCTGTCTCAGCATAGCAGGTATGTGTTACAGAGTCCTGGCTCCTCTCAGCACTTCTTACACAAGGGACATCCCTGTCCCCTAAATCTCTCCAGCCCTTTCCCTTCCCTTTCCCTTCCCTTCCCTTCCCTTCCCTTCCCTTCCCTTCCCTTCCCTTCCCCTTCCTTCCCCTTCCCTCCCCTCCCCCTCCCCTCCCCTTCCCTTCCCTTCCTTCCCCTTCCCTTCCCTCCCCTCCCCTCCCCTCCCCTCCCCTTCCCTTCCCTTCCCTTCCCTTCCCTTCCCTTCCCTTCCCTTCCCTTCCTTTCCCTTCCCTTCCTTCCCCTTCCTTCCCCTTCTCTTCCTTCCCCTTCTCTTCCCTCCCCTCCCCTCCCCCTCCCCTCCCCTCCCCCTCTCCTCCCCTCCCCTTCCCTTCCCTTCCCTTCCCTTCCCTTCCCTTCCCTTCCCTTCCCTTCCCTTCCCTTCCCTTCCTTCCCCTTCCCTTCCTTTCCCTTCCCTCCCCTCCCCTCCCCTCCCCTCCCCTCCCCTCCCCTCCCCTCCCCTCCCCTCCCCTCCCCTTCCCTTCCCTTCCCTTCCCACGGCTTCTGATTCCGTATCACTCAGATATTTTGGCCATATGCTGTCTTGGTTCTGCCCTTGGCTTCTTCCTTGGCACTCCACTCTTGGCTCCTGGTGCCCTCCCTTGCCACTCTCCTCTTCCTCTCTGACTCTCTTCCTCGTTCCCTCTTCTCGCGGCCATGCTCTGTTCTGTTGGCCATGCTCAGTCTGGACTCTTTCGGATGCCTCTGGCTGTGCTCTCCCTCATATCTACAATAAAAGATGTTTTTATTCTCCCCAACCACACCTAGGACAGTCATGTCTTCATTCTCATCCATGGTGTGCCAGGACTAGACAGAATGCTCTCTGCACCTTTTAAATGATGCTCTGCTGAAGTGAGCCAGTCCTTGCAGGCGTCCAGATAAGGGTCTCTCTAAGGTCCATGTCTAAGGTCTAAGAGGCTTGGTCCCCACCCTGTGTAGAAGTGATGGAACCTGAGCGGAGGCTAGTGGGAGGAAGGTCACTGGGGGTGTTGTAAGGGGTCTCATCTGGCGCCTTATTATGTCATCAGCAGGAGACTGCATCCCAGCCAAAAGGCCGGACATGCACTCCCCATGTTCTCTCTCTCTCTCTCTCTCTCCTCTCTCTCTCTCTCTCTCTCTCCTATCCCCTCTTCTCTCTAATAAAGCCCATTCTAACTCTGGTAACCACGGCCCGTGATTCCTCCACCTTCTTCCGCTGCCAACCGTAGCCGCCAGCTGCCGTGGTACCCAGCTCGAGCCACCAGCACCACCGCCATATACCCTTTCAGGTGTGACCTTGAAAGGGACGTGACCCACACCCCTTCCTCCACATTTTCTCTCTTTGCTTCCTGGCCACCATGGGGTCAGCAAGCCCCTTCTGTCACAAGCTCCTACCATGATGTATTGAGATAGGACAGGTTTACAGCAGCAAAGCCAATGGGGGCATGGACCTCTGAACTGTGAGCCACACAAACTGTTTCTCCTAATCGGGACAGGGCAGTACTGCAAAAACCCTCAAACAGGGTGAGGAGGGAAGGACACTGACTTCCTGTATGTGCTGCTATGTCCTGAAGGGGCTGAATGCTCCCGCTTTCACAATTCAGGTTCCAGTTCTTTGAGGAAAAGTTCTCTGACAAACAGGTGTCTTTTCCATTTATCTACAAGGCCCTCACGTTCAGCGTCGAGGGAGAGGACAAACACAGAGGGTCTGAGTCAGCCTCACAGTGTCTCAAGGACAAACCCAGCAGCCCCCTCTGAGTCACGGCCAAGCTTGTGCAGATGTGTCCAAAAATGATTAAGACTAATCCTCAGCCAATTAGAAACATACTAATGTAACCGCTCCTTGCTTAACCCATTGGGTAGTTGACTCCGAAACTCCCCTTAGCTGTGCTTAAAAGGAGCCTGCATATCCCTCTCAGGGTCATGGCCATTTTGTACAGGTGAACGACCTCACATGCATGCTGGTATAATCAAGGTTCTTTGTTTTTGCATATTATGTGAGTCTGGGGTCTTCCTTCAGCGTTTCCTCGGACCCCACAGTCCAAGCCTCGTCACCGGTATCTCTGAGCCTCGCTGTCAGTGATGGGATGTGTTTTGTCTTGGGAGTTCCATTGTCAGTGGGTGTGGTGTGGTGTTTCTGAGTCCATTGAATATTAATGGCAGGCTATTGATGTCTCAAGGCATTAGTCAGTAGTGGTGTGTTGGTGTCTATATATTAATAGTCAGTGATGCGGTTTTAGTAACTGTCAATCATGGAATGCCGGTGTCTCTGATCACTAGTGGTTATGAAACTGAGGTACTGGTATTCATAGAAAGGTGTAACTTCTAATGTTATCATACAGTCCTTGAACATGGCAGTGGTGGTGGCTATTTGTTTTGTTAGTTCCTTCTCGCTCTTCTTGTTGGGAAGGGAATGGTGACATCTTTAACGTTCTCAAGAAGAGGGTTCTGGAGGGGATTTCCCAGGGCCTACAGCCACTGCAGGGAGACCTCAAGACAGGAGATCTGACCGAATAGGTGGTGTGTCCTGATAGAAAGGGTGCATGTCGTTCTGTACTCAGGACCCTCCTGGGGGTGGCCTGGCCATGGCCTCTCCCACAGGCATGCAGAGGGCAAGGTAGGGTTTGGATGAGAAGCAGGTAAGGTGAAATGGTTCCAGCCTCCTCCAAAACTCAGTGACACCTGAAGCTAGGTCCCAGCTGAGTTGCAGAGATGGAGCTGGCTGAGGGCCAAGCTGGACCACATGCTTTATGATGTGAAATCATCACCTGTATCCCTGAGCTTGTCCTCACAGATCAGAAGAAACTTCCCAAGACACAGAAACCAGCATGTTTCTGGTTTGGGGGAGCTAGAACCTGAGCTTAGTGGACCTGAATTTCAGAGCAAATGTCATTCTCTTCTCTCACAGACTCAACTCCTACACATTTGGTAGTGACCAACTCAAATGGACCTCCTCCATGGGACACTTCTCATTCTCCATTTGTGTCCAGTCCTCCTCAGGATCCCAGAAGTTCTCACTCCTCTACTTTAGAACTTTCTCTTCTAGACATTGGTTTCAAAGTCTCCCTGTCCTGATAGTCCTGGGGCTGGAGAGTAGATGATACTCACTCCACTTCTGCTTGCCCAGAAGCAAGGTACAGGAAGAGCTGTCTAAAGGCTAAAGGCTTGCTGCGTGGTTATGTATGAAGGGATGTGTATGTATGTGTGGATGGAGGGATATCTATATCTATATCTATATCTATATCTATCTATCTATCTATCTATATTTATCTATCTATATATATAGATATACATCTGCAGTGAGTAGATGAATATACAGACAAATGGCACATGCATGATGGATGGATGGATAGATGGACTGATGGATGAACATATATATATATATATATATATATACATACATACATACATACATGTATATATGTAGTTTGTGTGTGTACAAGTAAATACTCAGATGGGTGAATTGAAACTCATATAAATAAGACAGTCAACTGGCTTTGATTATGCAGCTCAAGAGCAGGGAGTGAGTGATGAGTGGATGGATGGGTGGATGGATAGATGGATGGGTGAGCAGATAAATGGACAGTGAGTAGATGAGTGGATGGGTGGATAGATGGAAAGGTTAAAAGAGTGCATGGTGCATGGATGGAAGGTGGTTGAATGAGTGGATAAATGAGTTGATAAGTAAAGAGCAGATGCGGAGCTGGATGGATAGGCGGGAGGGTAGAGAGTGGATACTTGAATGAATGGATATGGAAAGGTGGCTGGATGAATGGATGAGTAAATGGATTTGGTGTGTGGAAAAATAGGTGAGTAGATGAGTGAAGAGATAGGGGAGTAGAAGAATGAATGAGTGGATATATGGATGGATGGATGCACAGAAGGGTAGAAGCATGGGTGGGTGGATAAATGGGTGGGTGAATAAGCAGGTAGATGAGTGGGGGGCAGAGGGTAGTGGAGGGTAGGTGGATAGGTGGATGAATGGGCAGTGGAAGAACATAAGGTTTATCATCAAATAGCCCAAGTTTTGTTGTACCTCCTGTTCACTAGCTGCCATTCTAGGCATTGTGGGTCCTTGTCTCTGGGCCCTGGCTCCTCACCTTTGATGAGAGGTTCAGGGGGTCATACAAGGGCCTTGGGGAAGGCATAGGGAGACTGTTTTGGGGAGCCTGGAGTGCTATGAGCCACCATAGAGTTCCCTTGCCAAAAATTGCATCCAAAATGCACATTGAAGAAACATAATTTCCACATGGCTGGTTTTAAAATCAAGTAATTAAATGGGTTTACAGTCGGTTTTTAAAACAAGCTCTTTGAGTTATGAGCATAAAGCATGTCTCCGTCATGTCCAAGTCGCTCTGCCTTGAGATTTCTAGCGCAGTGGGTTTTATAATTAGGTTGCACAGCAGCTCCATTGTGGCTGAGGCCACTGTGCAAAACTCATTTTGTGGCCTGATGTGACATAATTAGCCCTAGAAGCTCCCAGGGAAGGGTTTACCTGGGGTTGTCTTCTAAGGAAGCTGGAGGGGAGCCAGAGCTGGAGCTGCAAGGGAGAGCATCTTGGGAGACATAGCTCTCAGCATGGAAGGGGAAGGCCCAGGATGCTTCCAGATGAAAGCCAGGCTCTCCCCGAGTGTGTAACTGGGGTAATCTGCCATGGCCTCAGCCACTGAGCTTGGAGGCCACTGGCAGGCTTGACTCCATCCCCCAAAACATGTCCTCAGCGGCCGGAGTCTAGGGGAAGCACGGCTGCCAGCCAATGGGACGGCCACCAGTTAAATAAAAATTTCCAGTAAATGAACAAACGCTTAGCATAAATATATGTATGATATTTGAGACACAGTAAGAATAGTTCGTTGCTTATGTGAAATTCAAATTTAACTCTCAGTTCTTTCTCAACTTTTTTGTTGCATCCATCAGACCGACACTGAACTTGAGTCTCTGAAGCGAGTTCAGAGCTCACCAGTCCCTTGTGGCCCGTGTGAGGCCTACCGTGGCTCCTCATTACCTAGGATAAGTGGCAGGCACTGTGAGAGGAGAATTTGGCTCTAAGGGGTGCCAAGGGACCTGCCAGTCCTTGAGGGAAGGGAAAGGGAGGGCTTCACGCCAGCATGACTGAACATGGGGAGTCAGTTGGGAAAGTGGCTTTAACAGATGTGACTCTAGAGCCTGGAAGAGTGAGGTATGCACAAAGGGACCTGAGTGTAGCGAGAGTGGAGAGAGTAGGCTGTAGGCCACATGTCACTCCCTCCCTCTCACATATCCCAGGACACAGCAGCAGCCTGCGGTCTGAGGAGCGGTGCTGACCTGGGCATGGGTCAGGGCAGGGACCTGGCTTCAAGACTAGCTTCTCCCCAGGCTCCTCCCTTCCCACCTGTCCAGGTTGGAGCTGGGAATTTCACAGGTCTGCCATGAGGCACTCTGTGCCAGCCTCAACTTGTTTGGTCCTAATCATGCTGGACCCACAAGGCTAGGACAGACAGATGTGATGAATGCAGATGACAGAACCTGGGAACATGGACATGCTATGGCACTGGGGCTGCTCACACTGCCACACACACCTCCTTTATGCCAGGCCAGACTCAAGTTCAGCTGGAAGCTGGGGTGCACTGGGTACAACCTTGGTTCCACCTGGGCACACTCCATACCTGGGGACACCGATGGCTTAGGCAGAGGCTTGACCTGGAGGCAGCAGTGGGAACTTACCTGGACATCCAATCATGATTTGGAGGCAGGGGGTGTTGTCCTCTTCTGCTGTCCCATTGCCCCTCTCCATCCTCCCACACCCAATCCTCTTTCCTCCCACTCTGCAGCCAACCTCCATAAAACCACGTTCTGTCTGGGTGATCTCACCATTTCAGGATAAAACTCCAGTGTCCCTGCCCATGGTGCTCAGCTTGACCTCCAGCTCCTCCTCCTCCCATGTGCCCAACAGGTCCCCCATCATCCCTCAGCTCTCCACGCCATGCCCTATTAAGTTAATCCCATGTTCCCAAACACGTCAAGTAACAGACTCACAAACAGAGACCAGGACCAAGGACAAGGCCAGAGTCCACTGTGGGCTCCGGAAGCTGCTTCTGGAAGCTGTAGGGCACTGTGTTTCAGTCCAACGCCATGGAACTTTCTCCCTGACTCCAGCTCTACCGCTACCCACGATGGCAGCCAAAGGTCACAAGGGAGGTAGTGGGGCAGCCATGCCACATACCGGTGCTGAGCTGACCTTTGTCTTGCTTTCCTGTGCCATGGAGGACAGTGAATCTTTTCATTTTCTCCACAAAACAATTCAAACCACCTTTAGCTTGTGGTCACAGGGACATAAAGCCCGAGGAGCTGGACAGTGAGCAAAAACATGTATGTCCCACACCCAGGTCACTTCCAGAGGGGACTTTGATGGTGGGTCCAAAGTTCACAAGTAAAATCATGATGGGACTTGAAGGAGAGCATGTCCCCCGTGTGACTCCTGCAGCCCAGCACGTGCATTGGCCACTGCATGGGTGTGGTGTCCGCTTGAGGGCAGAGGAGTGAGACATGCAGGCAGACCCCAGGCCTCTCAGCCAGGCAGATCTGGGACCCTCAGTCTCCCTGACTGCTTCATCTGCCCCCGGCAGGCTCAGCAAACAGCACCTCTGTCGAACCGGCTCCAGGTGATCCACCCAGGCTTTGGTGCCAGTCTTTAGAGGTGACAGTCCTCAGGAAGGTTTGTCCCGCCCCTCTGTCCCTCAGTGACTCTTCATTTTTCACAGCCCCGGTAGCTCCTACATGCGTGCCCTGGGAGGGATGGCTGGTCACTGTGCTGCTCAGTTCTATTGTGTGTGATGGGTGGCACTTCCTTTCTCCTCTCTTGTCCTGCGAGCATGTGTGGGCTGAAGGCTAGACATCTTTATGGACTTCTGGGAACTCAGTGAATGAAGGATGCTCCAGTACCCAGTCTTATGCTTTGGGGGGGGGGGGGGGTCACTGCCTGCTACCATGTCTCCCTGCATCCTTTTCTTCCCATCCAGTAAGAAGCTGTTTCCCGAAAGCTCCAGCTGCCAGGCTTGCTAGCTGGGCCACCACCCCTTTGCCTGGCAGTCCCCTTAGAGTTGGTCATTCCTACTTTCTGGGGTTTAAACCCTTCGAGAGGCCTATAGAAGAAACAGATCTACTACCAGTGAGAGTGAGCGGTAGACAACCCTACTACTTTGCCATAGTTTTTGGGGCACCCATGCCCTCCCCCCCACACACAGAGAGTGAAAAGATATGGGACCAGAGCGAGCACAGAGAACTCTGTTCCCCGAGGTAGAGACCCATGGCTTCTAAAGAGTACGGCACTGTGCTCTCATCCTTTGTTCCTTGCTGATGTCTTTTAATGGGCTGAATGATGCAATGCACCTTGGGAGGGTACACACAGGGATGGGTGGCACAGTGGATGGGACATCTCAAAGTCATTTTCCCACAATTTCCTAGACTAGTCCCCAGCTGCCTTCCCTGAAAGCCAATCTGAAAATCTAGTCATCTTGGCACTGGTAAGAGTTCCAGAGAGGCCTCGGACATTGTGAACTCTATTTTGTGCATCTTTATAATAAGCCCGGGCCCAAGAGGCTGGTCCAGAGGAGGTCTTAGTGAGCTAATGACCATCTCACGATCACAGAACAGCAGCCTGCAGGTTGCTGTGGTCAGGGACTCACCAGCGTGTCCACCCGGACAATGGCCAAGGAAGGGAGGGACGGCCAATGCGGGCTGCAGCGGCACAATTCGAGACACACCAGGGTTCGCTGGTGGCCCTGGCTCCCGGGGCTGGAGGGACTCCGTGTGACAGCCTGAGGGTGGGATACTGAACTAAGATACAGAGAGGGCACAATGAGGACAAGCCACAGAGCCTGTCCTGGACTCAGTCCCCTCATCTCCCACAGCACGTCACAGGGCCACTTCTGTTCTGCTCCTAGGAGCCCTCAACCACCCTTGCTGCTGCTCTGCCCAATACTGTCATCCTGTTATTTAGGTGCTAGTCTGTGGGCCAAGGACACAGAGCAGGACATGGTCCCCCCCTGTCATTCAGGAAGCTCAACCCAGAAACCTGCAAAGACCAGGGAAAGCCCGGAGGGAAGAAGCCCCAGAGACTGGAGATGGGAAGAGTCGGAGAGGGAATGTCTCAATTCCAAGTATCAGGAGTGCTACCTGGAGGAGGTGACAGCAGAGCTGAATGAAATTCTGCCAAGACTAAAACTTTTCCGAGAGTGGGGGTGGGGTGGGGGTGGCGGTAGGGGTGGGGAGGAGTGGCGGGTGTAGCAGGCTGGGGTCCTGGCAGTGTGAAGGGCAGATCTCTGATGGCTCCAGACTTTGTCTCTCTTTCCTGCTTACTATTCTCAAGAACAGAATGTGCTGAACTGTATCATCTCAAGCTAAGGGGGACCAGCAAAACCAGCCTACTCTATCCCAGCTGGCCTGAGGGCAAGCGGATCTCAGAGTCCAGGGTGGGGAGCCCAGGGTTCCTGGAGCACTTGCTGAGAGATAGGCAATGGGGGTCACCAGCTGGGACTCTATCTGCCCTGGGTAGCTTTCGACACCAGGGGCCTGACTGGGATGGGCCCCAGCTTCCATTGCCCCAGGCTGCCTGTCTAACCCATCATAAAACTGCTTGCAGAGGGCTGGGGATGTGGCTCGGTTGGGAGAGTTCTTGTCTAGCTTGCACTAGGCCTTGGGTTCGATCCCCAGTGACCAGGTGTGGTGACACATGTGTGCTGTCTTAGTACTTGGGAAGCAGAGACAAGGTGGATCAGAAAGACATTCACGGTTATCCCCTCTGCTACAGAGGAGGTTCAAGGCTAGTTTGGGCTACATGAGCTCCTGTCTCAAAACAAAGAAACAAAACCCGCTAATAGGCAGCAGTGCGTTCTAGCTTCATGAGTTCAGGGCTATTCAGGCTGCAGGGTTAGAACATGGACCTTGTTCCCAGGCTTGACGGCTGCATGAGCCAAACACAGCAAGTTAAAAAAACAAATGTGAAGGTGAGGGTCCAAGGTGGAGTGCTGCCTTTTATTTGTAACAAAGAAAAGAAAGACTCCATGTCTTTACCCACAGAACCTTAAGAGAAAGGACAGGCAAATATTCCTAGAGCAGGAGGCTCAGCAAGAGGGCGGGGCTTCAGCAAGAGGGCGGGGCTTCAGCAAGAAGGCGGGGCTTCTAGAAAAGGCACTGACCAGCGCCTGTCAAAAGGCCTTATTTGGGAGGCATAGGGTAGAGGCGGGGTGGGAGTGGCAGGGTTGGGGGGTGTGAGAGTGGAGCTGAGAAGGGTGTGAAAGGGGCAGAGCCAGTGGATTCTGGCAGGGTGTGTGTGTGTGGTGGGGGAGTGGGTGACAGTTAGATCTGGTCCTGGAGCAGGGCTGACCCCTGGTGGCTGTTTCAGGCTGAGACTTTTGCCTAAGGGCACAAGGAGCTCCCACCCCTGTGCCTCTGTGCCTGATTCCTACCCAGTTCCTGCCCTGTCTCAGCCTAGACATTTCTAGGAGTGGGTGGGGGAGTCCCACCTCAAGGTCCTGCCAAACCGGGGGCTGAGGTGCCCCCCCCCCACACTGTCTCCAGGTCTGGACCATAGCTTCCTGAGGGGCAGATCTGTACTATCCCACAGTGTTCCCTGGCTCAGGATTCAGTCTCCTTCCCCCCCCCACCCCCAAGGAAGGAAGCACATAGCAGGAGTCCTCCTGGGATTCATGCCTCAGTTTCCACGCTGGAAGTGAGCGTGAAAGCTGCCTTCCACAGTGTTAAGGGAAGAACACTACATCCTCCACCGACTTCACAGTGGCTGCTCAGGGCCCCTTGGGCTCCCTCCTCTCTGTGCCCAGAATTCCCTCAAGTACTGTCCCTTACTGCACACCAGCTCTTGACCCCTCAGATGGGGTCATTCAATGACTATGATTTGAGAAAACAAGAAACGAGATCCACTTACGCCCTCGCTGCTCTTATTCCAGCAACAGAAAACAGCTCCCACAAAGTCTCCACGGCGCTTGCATCAGGGGAGCTTACTTGTGGACAGTGAGGGAAGCCTGGGGCAGGAGAAAGGAGGCAGGAAGCTGGGGGCAAGTAGGTAAAGTGGGCTGGGGTGGAAGGGTGGGTTTAAGAATGCTGGGGCAGGATGGTTGGTGTAGGAGGGCTGGGGCAAGAGGCCTGGGGCAGGCAGGATAGGACCGGAGGCTGGGGCATGGCTCCCATGGGTTCACAGCAAACAAAGCATGTAACTGCAGACTGTCTGTAAACCTCTTTCTCTTGTTTGTCCCAGGTCCCTCTCCCATGCCAACCCTGGAGCATACTTACTAAGCAGCTGCCTGTCCTCAGACCCTGTCTTAGGTCTACTTCTGTAGGAATCGATGCCAAACACAGGAAAGCCACACCAGTCAGAGCCAAGCTCACAATGCGCGATTGAGGGCACTAGTAAGAACTCCTGGGGAGACAGGCAGCAGGAACGACTGAGCCCTGGGCTTGGAAACCCAGTTCTAATTGGCCACTCCTTTACCATGGGATCTGGGAACACAGGCTTCCCCTGGAACCCTACCCCTAATCCGCAGAGTAAACAAGGATCTGCTCTGGTGAGACTCCAGCTGCCTAAGCCCGGGTCTAGAGTCAGAGCCTTGGCTGGACCTCAGATCCACCCACAACTGGGTGTGACTGTCGTGGAGTAAGTCTGCTGTCCTCTGTGCCCTGATTTGTCTGTGAGTCGGATATTGATTCTGGGTCTACAGCTGCTGTGGGGATGAGGCGACAGACACTGCCTTGGAACACAAGGCACCGGGACACAAGGCAATTTTTAAAGACCATCTGAATACAAGGAGGGGGAGAGAGGGAAGCTGTCAGTAATGTGTACGTTATTGAGACCAAAGCTTCGACTGCAGGCCACGACCCCACATGGGGCTGAATAATTGAGTGTGCTTTATAAAGGCTTCTGAACAGGCCACAGCCAAAGATTAACATCAGAGTTAAATGTGCCACAAATCTCATGTGTCCCTGGCAGTGCTGGCCGGTGTGGTATCATGGGTTTGCACTGCAGCCTTGGTTTTAAACATTCCACACACACGCTTTGCACTGTCCATGTTGCCATGCCGCACAATACCAACAGAGCCTCCTGAAGCATCCCGGCTTGCATTCAAGATTATCGTGTATTACAACCGCATCGATCTGCTGCATATACAGCCTCTGCCCTTATAGACATGTAATTGCAAAAGACAGAGACTTCTAGTATTCCTCCATCACCCAAACCAGTATAATCTTAGATCGTATCATGATAGACATGCAAGACCAACCATGTCAGTGTACAAGCTTGCTTTATTCTTTAATATGGTTAAGATTGTATATATACTAAGAAATTGTTTTAAAATTAATTTTTTTGTGGTTCATCACCAGTGAGTATTTTATTTGTATACTTATTTTAAATACTTATGTATCCAGTATAATGAACATTTCTCAGCCAAAAAGGGGTCTCTAGCAGAAAGAGTTCGAGGATGTCCATTGTTGTGGGAATTTGTTCAGCCAATAGCTTTGGGGTACAAGCCCTAGGGCATGACTTTGTCTGTGTATGTGACCCCTTAAGAGCTGAGAGAGAGGAGTTGTTCATTCTCTTGGGTGCCCAGGACTGGGTCAAGCCGTGTGGAGAAGCTTGCAGTTGGTCCCCATTCCCCCTCCCCCAACCCCTGAGGCAGAAGTACAGGACAGCAGCAGCTGGACCAGCAGGATCAGCAGCGGTGTCTTCCTTGTTCTGTGTTAGTGAGTCTGTATACCAATTGCATCCCCTTAATAAATTAATAATAGACCTCTGTGGATTGTCACATTATCTGGTGCCCAACATGGGGCACAAGCCCATGACCCTGAGATTAAGAGTCATAGAAATACCCATCTTTAAGAAGCCAAAAGATCTTGGGCATCTAGGCATCTAAAGAAGAAGGGAAAGCTATCCAAAAAAGAAGAAGGGAAAGCTATCCAAAAAAAAAAAATTACCGGGCCGGGCGGTGGTGGCGCACGCCTTTAATCCCAGCACTCGGGAGGCAGAGCCAGGCGGATCTCTGTGAGTTCGAGGCCAGCCTGGTCTCCAAAGCGAGTTCCAGGAAAGGCGCAAAGCTACACAGAGAAACCCTGTCTCGAAAAAACCAAAAAAAAAAAAAAAAAAAAAAAAAAAAATTACCAAGCAAAGATAAATCTGACCTAATGGTACTAATATTCTTACAGGGCAAAATCTCACTACATAAACGTTAATATCTCTTTACTTCTCAAAAAAGTTGGAGTCTCAACTCAATTAAAAATTAAAGCTGGCTTTGGAGTTGGAGTGTGGTTCTTTCCTTCTCTAAATCCAAGCATGCTGTTAAAAGAAAAATTCAGTCTCTGTCTCAAATCAGAGGAGCCACCTGGTGTGGTATAGAAAAAAACAAAATCTAGGGACTATTGTTGTCACAGTTCTCTTTCTCCCCATACTTATTTTTGACTCTTTAGAACTTTCTTTAGCTATATTACCATCTTAAAATTTAAACTTTCTGTCTTCATATTAATAATATTTAAGTTTTCCACAGTGAACAATAAATTTTCCCAATAGTGATCTCTGAAGTCTCCAGAAGGATAATAGGGCCCCACAACAAAAAATTCTACCTAGTTCATATTAAGGCCCTTGAGCTGTTAAACTTCACTCAAAGACCAGGCTTGGACTACAAACTGCTCAGGACAGTTCCAAGATGGCTAGCTGAGATGGTCCACCATCTTACACCACTCTAGCCAGAACTTTAGATAAGCTTTACCCATTACTCTGAGATTGGCTATAAATGTTACAGCTAGTCCTCATGAGACTTAACCATTGTTTTAATTTTTACAGGATCCCACAGAGATACTGTGGCCTCCTAGACAGCAGGAAGAAATCCTAAGAAAACGACGCCCTCCCCCCCCCACCCTGCAACAGGTTTTTGTTTTCTTAGTGTTATGGATAATTGTCGTCTGTTAGGGGTTGTTTTTAGGTTATAATAGGGTTGGGGGTGGAACAATAGTTTAGACTCAGGAATCTCTTTTGGAATAGAAAAAAGTGGGATAGATAGGATAGGATAATAAGGTATATTATTGTATCTACTGGTAAACTAAAATAGCAATGATCAGTTTTAGAAAATTTCCATTAGCATGGATTCTTATGTATTGATACAAATGTAAAATTATTTTTCTATTCCTGTTTAAGATAATCTGTATAGTGATACAAAGTCAAAACTATATTTGTCATATCATATATATGTTCCTACTTCTGTTTTAAATATTTTTGTATATTGATACAAATGTAAAGCTATTTTTGTCACACTGTATGTATGTTCTACTTCTGTTTAGGATATTTTGCATATTGATGCAAATTAAGCATATTTTTGTCATATGGCACTATACATTTCTACTGCTGATTCAGATATTTTTGTTTATTGTTACAACTTTGAGGTCATTGTCCTTAAGCTGTATATCTGTTTAAAGATTGTTTATTTTATAATGTGAAGCTTTAGTCTTTAAACTATATAGATTGATAAGAATTACAGGTTAATAGTCACCCATGCTTGTCAAACTTATACTCATATTAGTTAGGTTTTCTAGATAAAAGAGATACATTTCAGATGGATAAGTAATCTTCAAACACTTCAAAGACCCAGAGAATATGGTATTTAAATGTTTTAATAATTTAGAATCCTATTGATGTGAGACATGATTGCTCTTGGCAGCACTGATCAAGAGGATATTGGGCATCAAAGACACTCTATATGGAGTTTGTCTTCTTTTTGGCAAAAATGACCTGTTGGGCAAAGAACTGCCCTTGCCTTGACTGCTGACAGTAAGCATGCTGTCCAATCCAGATGGGCAGGACACAGGGGAAAGCTACTGATGAACCTTGCCAAGACAGGATAGGACAGTCTTTCAAAGTTTCCTGCTTCTGACAATGGTCTGTCAGATATTCTAGGCTGTAGCCAAAAGTGGATGCCCCAACACTGCAGAGAAACCATGGGTGACTGTCCAGGCAGCCAGCTGTTTCTGTCATTTCTTGCCTTTTTTGGAAGTTGCTTGCTTGCACTTCCTGCTTATTCAGGTAATAATCATTTTCCTTCTCAGGTCCTTGATGGGGTTGAAAACTAGATAGTTACAGTTACATTCCTCTCATATCTTAGCTAAGAGCATATCAGGTACAAGACAGATTATTCAAAATAGGACAGCTATTGGAGTAATCTCTGTAATTTGCCAATCACTTACGGTCTGGACATTTAGTGTGTGTTTCTTGCTTGATGTTGTTCTTGTAGGTTGTAGTTTCCTTTTTGTTTATGTTATTACCTTTTCTTCTGCAAAATACTTGATAATTGTTCTTGTTGTATATAATTTTGTATTAGATTTAGAACCTTCTTATTTAGACAAAAAGGGGAAGTGTTGTGGGAATTCATTTTGTTCAGCCATTTGGCTTTGGGGTACAAGCCCTAGGGTGTGGCTTTGTCTGCTTACATGACCCCTTTATTGCTTGCTTGATTGATTGATTTTTGGGTTTTTGAGACAGATTTCTCTGTGTAGTTTTGGTGCCTGTCCTGGATCTTGCTCTGTACACTTGGCTGGCCTCGAACTCAGAGAGATCCACCTGACTCTGCCTCCAGAGTGCTGGGATTAAAGGTATGAGCCACCACCGCCCGGCTCACATGACCCCTTAAGAGCTGAGAGAGAGAAGTCATTCATTCTCTTGGGTGGCCAGGACTGGGTCAAGCGTCTCCACCCCCACCCTCTGATGCAGAAGGACAGGACAGTGGCAGCTGGACCAGCAGGATCAGAAGTGATATCTTCCCTGTTCTGTATTAATGAGTCTATATCCCAATTGCACCCCCTTAATAAATTAATAGTAGATATCTGTGGCTTGTCACATTAGTCCATGACCTGGGAACCAATGGCAGTGATGGGAAATTGAAGGGATTGAAAGAAACAAAATGTGACAGAAGACTCTGTCAATCATATGTTCGGACTTTCTGGACACAACGGAAAGAATAGGAGGCAAGAACACAGGTGCCAAGCTTAATATAGAAAGGTTTTGGTCTGGAAGGTCTCCAGAGGCCCACATGTGGAAGGTGGGCCCTCAGTGTGATGCTATTGGGGGTGTGGAACCTTTGGGGGGGTTAGTAGGAGAGGTTTAGGACTTTGGGGGCATCTCCTTGATAGGATAGTGGGAACCAGTCACTTGCTCTGTCTTTGCCTCCTAGCTGCCAAGAGGCGAGTGCCTCTGCTCTGCCATATGCCCTCAGGACAGTGTGCAGCCTCATACCAGGCCCAAAGCAACAGAGCTAACCGACCAAGGACTAAAAACTTCCAGACTGTGAGCACCAATCAGCCTTCCCGCCTTATAAGCTGTTTGTATTAGGGGTTTTGTTCTGGTACTAAAATGCTGACCAACAACCAGGAAAGAATATATAAACAGAAAATGTGAAAATAGAAATAAAAATTAAGATTTTAACATAAAACCTATACATTACCAGTGGTCACAACATGCTTGAGGATTCTAACATCCTGGCGAATTACAAAGACTGCTAGACTCCTCTTTAAAAATCCTACCATAAGGGGTTGGAGAGATGGCTTAGAGGTTAAGAGCACTGGCTGCTCTTCCAGAGGACCTCAGGCTCAGTTCCCAGCACTCACATGGTCATTCACAACCGTCTGCAACTCTAGTTCCAGGGAATATGACACCCTCTGGTGGCCTCCACAGGCATTGCATGCACATGGTGCACATACATACATGCAGGCAAAACATCCATATAAACAACATAAAACAAGCATCTTTTAAAAAAATCCAGCTATGAACATTTAATTAAGAAAAGAGCCTAAATCATAAGTACAAATAATTTTTTTAAATAAAGAAATTTGTAACTGGCACAAACGGATGAAAGCAAGCCAATGTATCTACATAAGTGTAAGATTTTAAAGGTGAGCTCATTGCCAAGGAGAGCGCCAACCAACATGGAAAGAAGTTTTGACTCACAAGACAGTGTAACCATGTATGTGTTCTGATTTCTTTCTTCTTTCTGTGTGCATATGTGTATGAAGGCCCACGTGTGTATATGTGTATTATATGCATATAGTATGATGTATATGTGTGGGTGTACAAGTCAGGGGACAACCTCAGGTACTGTTCCTTAGGTGCTATTGTCCACACTTCATTAAAAAAATGAGCTCTCTCACTGGAACGGAGCTTGTCAGTTAGTCTAGGTCGGTTGGCTAGCAAGCCCCAGGGCTTGGTCTCTGCTTCTGTAGCACTGAGATTATAAGTGGACGGACATGCTTACACAGGCTTTTTTTTTTTTTTTTTTTTTTTAAATGTGAGTTCTGGAGGGACAGATTCAGTCAGTGAACCAATGGGGCCATCTCCACACCCCTGATATTCAAATGGTTACTGTTAATTGTCCATTTAAGAGAATCCAGTGTTGACTGGGAGTTGGGCCCCTGAGCATGCTTAGGGTGGGAGAACACCTTGATTACATTAATAGAGGTGTGAAGACCCTCTCACAGTGGGCGGCACCATTCCCTGGCTGGAGGCCTGGACTGTGAACATGGAGAAGGGGAGCTCAGCAGCAGCAGCAGCAGCAGCAGCAGCAGCAGCAGCAGCGGCAGCGGCAGCGGCAGTAGCAGCATCTACCTCCACTTCCTGACTGAGGATGTGATGTGAGCAGCCGCTTCAAGCTCCTGCCACCGTGACCTCCCCGTCATGATGGACTGCACCTGTAACTGGGAGGCAGAATAGCGCCTTCTCCCCTCAGCTGCTTTTGTCAGGGTGTTCTCTCTCAGTCATAGGAAAAGAAACGAAGGCAATGCTTCCAAAGTATGATTCATCCTGACATGGTGGCATGGCATAAAGTACTCATATTATGGTACTCACCCATGTGCATGCACACACACACACACACACACACACACACACACACACACACACACACTCCCATTATTTGCTGGAGTCCATGTACATGTGACCTCTCATAGTCCAAGGGCCTTGGCAGATGGGACTGAGCTAGGAATTTTGTGATGAGAAGTCACTTTGGATCATCTGGGGAGGCCCAGTATTGTCACAGACTTTAGGAGAAGGATGTTGGAGGCAGTCAGAGAGAGGAACTTCAGAAACCAAAAAGGATAAGAAATGGATTTTCCATTCTGGCCTCAGATGGGAGTACGCCATGTGGGCACCTTAACACTGGCCAGCGAAACTGTTTCGAACACTGTGATGGTTATTCTTGGTTGTCAACTTTACTACACCTAAAATTAACTAAAAGGCAAAAATGGAGGGCACACTTGTAAGGAATTTTCTTAATTAGTGATTGATGGGGAGAGCCTAGCCCACTGTGGATGGTACCTGTCTCTGGGCCGGTGGTCCAAGGTTCTAAAACAAAGCAGGCTGAGCAAGCCAGTAAACAGCACCCTTCCATGGCCTCTGCATCAGCTCCTGTCTCTGGGTTCCGGCCCTGTTGAAATTTCTGTCTTGACTTCCTTTAGTGATGAACAGTGACATGGAAGTATAAGCCAAAGAAACCCTTTTCTTCCTAAGTTACTTTGGTCGTGGTGTTTCATCCCAGCAACAGACACCCTAACTGAGACAATTGCCCAGCTTCCATGGCTGTGTTCTTTTTCAAGTCTGCGGCCAGTTGTTAACACAGCTGTATGAGTTAGTACAGCCTTCAAATAGAGAGAGGGAGGGGAGCTGTACCAAACCTTGGACATTTAGGCACTTAGAAAACCCCTGACTTCTCCCTCAGTAAGGTGAAGAAGGCCCAGATTCCCTGATCAACCCACGTCCACCCTCACATCACATCTCATAGTCCCCTTGTTCGAGCAGGTACCCCTGCCCCAGGCTGTACCACTCACCAAAAAAGATGTCAAAATGGACCTGGATGTGCAGGAGAGGCATGAAATCTAAAAGGCAGCCCAGGTGCGGAGGCCAAGGGAAATAAGAAAGCAGGATGTCCAGGCTAAGCTGGCTTCAGGGGCTATGTCCAGGGCTGGGGTGACCCTGTGCTCTGAGGGCTCTGGGCACAGCTCTCTCACCTAGGAATCAACTGTGTTTCTGCAAACGCCCAAAGACTCCCAAGCCCAGCGTTCAGGGCAGGGTGACTGCTAGGGTGCCACCTGGTGGCATGGGCAGAGACATGTCCTGCAGTCAAGCTGACCATGGTCCATCAGTGCCGAGTGGACACTGGACAAACGCGAGTTCTCCACCTCTAGGAAATGGTTCTTCACATGGGAGGCTGGGTTTCTTCCTGCCCGGACAGCCTTTGGCCTCCTGAGGAGGGATGTCAACAAACTTCACTCATGCCCCTTGTTCTGCCTCTCCTGCTGCCCCCCTCAGGGGTCCTCATCTCCCGCTCCTCCCTCCCAGAGGCACTGACACGGTGACATCAAAACCAGCACAAAAGCCGAGGCCCCGGAAAGTCCCTTCCCACTCACAGCAGCTCCTAACTAACACGAGGAGCTCACACTAACACCCGCAGAGGAGATGGCCCTGGTTTCTATTCCTTATTGGCCAGTGTGTCTCCGTATCCCTGTCCTCTGCCTCTGTCCATGCGTCCCCATCGCCTGACACTGCCATGTTGTGTGTGGACCTGCTGTGGATTTTCCACTCCACTCGTGGAAGATTGAGGGTGCCAACCCGCCCATTCCGTGAAGAAAGCGAGGGCAGTGCTGGGGTGAGGAGGAAGACATCCATGTCGGGAATGCAGCGGCAATGGGAGGCGCGGTGTCTGCTGGGCCCTCTTCCCACATGCTCCGCTGCCCCCCAACAATGGCCTGCTCGAACCTGCACCTAGCCAGCCATCAAGAGCTCCCACTCATGGAGTGTGACACATGGTCACAATAGGGGGGAGAAAACTGTTTCCTCAGTGGTCCTCAAAAGGAGATGAAGTCAGCGGGTTTGAGTGCAGGACTTCCCATAGCCACCTTGGTTGGATGTGAAGCCAGCCTGAGCCCTTAGGGGCCCTTCCTATTCAGGAGCACACATACCTCTGAGGGTGTGACCCCTGAAGGACCCACAGGAGTGTTTCCAGCAATGCAATCCCCCAGAGCCACAGCAAAACCCGCCGGACAATGGACTATAGCAGCAATTACTACAGCCTTCTCTGAATGACAGGGTTGACCTTCCCTGGACTTTGTGTGCCTGGAAAAGCAGCAGTTCAGTCTCCATCCATACTCCAGAACCATCTCTCTCCTGGAATGCAGTTCATGGTGCAGTTTGTCTACCTGGATTACAGCCAGCCTTGCCTCCAAGTCTTATCTTCTCCCATAGAGGTTTAGTTGAAGCGTTATTCCATTGACCTGTCTGAACCCCTGAACGCCCTCCCACCTGACCAAGCTTGGCTTCGGGCTCCATGCTCCATGGGTCAGACACACAGGGGAGCAGGAAGAACAAACTATAAGGGCCCCTCTCAGAGGATGTGGGTAACTCAACAGAACAGCAGAACATCAATGCTATTCAGCTACCCTGCACACATCTATGCACATCTTCTCTCCAAAAAGAGAGACTCTTTCTGCCTGGTCTCCCAGCCACTAAGGAAACTGACAGCTTCAACCTACAGCAATTGCCCCTCCCGTTGTGACAGCCCCGCCCATGCCCATCACAGCAGCCCCTTCTCATCTCAACAGCTCTTTCCCATTGCAAAAGCTCCTCCGAGCACAGCAGCCTGACCACATAGTAATGCCTCTCCTTCTACTGCAGCAGCCCCCCGCCCCCGCCGCTGTGGTAGAAATAGCCCACTCTGTACTACAGTAGTGTCCATATGTAGCCTCCCGTCAAAAGTGGATTTACGTTTTTGTTCGAGGAAGCCAGCAGTTCTCAGACTCCACCTCACAGTTGATTCTGTCAGAGTTCCATTTGGCCATTTCCAGATTCCAAAGTCCTCAAAGTCCCCTGGGCTTCTAGGAAACCCTGCCAGTCTGACATGGTGGCTTCCTGGGTACCTGAAGGGCCTTCTCAGTGGGAACCTACTACAGGTCAAAGGTCTGTTCCCAAACTCTACTTCTGGCCAAGCCAGGTAGTGTAGGTGGGATGTTGCAAGAGCTTTCTCCTGCACCCACCTTCTCTGTAAACCTCAGGACCCCTTGATGTCTCCATGGAGAAACATCACCCTTGTCCGGCATCCCACCCAACTGTGAGGTACTTCCCCCAAAGAATGCAGACTCCTCCTGTACTGTCTTTTAAAAAATGGCATTAAATGAAATTAACAAGCTTGTGCAAGGGGGGGTGGGGTGGGAGTGGTGGTGGAAATGGGTTTCATCACAATAGAGGAGGAGATTTGAAAGAACAGTTTCTTCCAGCCCAATTTAACTGGTAATTGAGTATCTTTTGGAGCCTGCTAATTAAACAGCATTTTCCCTGAGTCAAAGAACCGAGTTTTGGCACCCGAAGGGCACTTTGCAGACAGAATCTGACATGCAGGTCTAGCAAGTCCCTATAAAAAGCAACATGAGTCAAAAGAATGCTGTCTGCACTCCAACTGGGGGTGAAGTCGTCTCAGCAGAGGAGAGGAGCCATGTCCCTCTGAGGACCACCTTGCTCCACATCCTGTCAGCAGCCACTGTTCCTCTCTCCCAGAATGCCTGACTGACTTCTGTGGGTCTCTATTGTAGGCCTCCACAAGGCTCACAATGTATCTGTCCTTTATGTCTTTAGAGAATAAAGATATGGCGTGCCACAGAGCTAGGTTTGTAAGAGGGATGCTGTTTCACACCAATTAAAACCCCATTCATAGGGATACAGACAGCTACCCACCAACCTTCCTGCCACAGGGAGGCAGAGGGGAGAGGTGGAGGCGGCCATCAGAAGCTCTGCTTTCTCAGGAGAAGCAGACGCCGGGCCATAAAACCCACCGAAGGCAGAGACCCCCCAGGCACGCCCACTGCAGAACAGGTGCCTGCTTGTTAATGTGCCATGAAGGCTCAGGTGTATCACTGGTGGGTCAAAGAGAGCCTACACTCCACCGTGTGATGACGACATCATTGAATCATGGAAGTACATCTGTGCTGGATACAGGAAACTGCCAGGCTGTACAAGGGCTGTGTGTGTGGTGTTGGGAGATGCACCTCAATACTGGCCCTGTTTCTGATATTAGAGCACCTAGGCTCCTTGGTGCCCGTGGTATGCCAATGGGATTACTGGAGCCCTGGAGAGCTTTGGGTCAGAAACTGGTCCAGAAAGACTAGGCAGGTAGGAAGGTGAGTAATTAGCCCCACACAACCTCAGAGCAGGGAAGAGTGACTAAAGACTACCTCCGTAATAATGGTCCATGCAGCCAGGCTTCCCCATATCCCCTCCATCATGAGTCTCTGAGAGTGTCAGGGTTGGAGAACTCAGGAGGGCCTGGGAAACTCCACAAGACTCACACTTGGCCCTCTGTGTATCTCCACTCAGTGCTGCTGAGCAGTGTCCTCGAGTGTTACCACTGAGTGTGAGTGGTACGTTTTCCCAAGCTCCTTGTGTCAGAGGCAAACTCTCCATTCCGAGCAGTGGACACAGGGACCCTCAGAACTCCAGCTCCATCATCCAGAAGCACAGGTGAGGTCCTTGGTCTGCTCCTGGTCCATAGGGTGGGGTAGTCCAGTCTCTCCAGCCTGAACCTTCAGCTGTGCAGTGGGACACTTACTCCAGGCAGCGTCGAAATTGAATGGTGTTGGAAGGCAGCCAGCATTATCATAGCTAGAGTGGTAGTGTTGGGAGACATTGTGGATGTCAGGAAGTATTGTGAGTAAAAGCAGCCTATGCCACACGAGTCTCCCTGTAGTCCTCAAGATGCTCAGGGAGGTAGCCGTGACTCTTGTGCAGGTGCCCAGGGAGCTGATATGGATAGGGTGCTGGCTCAGGATGCACAGTCAGATGCTTGGCCCCTGCCGGAGGGGATGAGTGCAGAGGAAAGCCTTTGCCACTCTAGACCGGGAGCCTTGTCTGTGTCTGGAGACTAGCTCCTAGCTTCTACCTCTGCACCACCTTTGTGATATCCACAGGTAGCACTGGGAAAGGGTCTTTCGTGGGTACATGGCATCACCTAAAGTCTAGACTGGAGGACATGGAGGCTCCAGAGGTTCCCTAGACTGAGAAGGCTGAGGGCTGCCTCAGTCCAGGTGTGTCTGAGACCACATGTAGCATGGTCTCATGGCTCTGCCCTAGATTTCTGTGATCAGAGTTCCCCCTATTCTCTTTGGAATCTGTGCCTCCCTGCTGAGCCGAAGTTTTCTATTAAAGGATGCTAAAGAAAGGAAGGAGTGAGGGGACACAGGAATCACAACTTATTCCCTCTCTGGTCATAGACCCAGAGGCTACCCCAGGTAGCTGTTACCTGGCAGCGGCAGTGGAGGGGGTGCATCTTGTTGATATTTAATTTCAGGGCCATCTCCAAAGCTGATAAGCAGGGTCAGGTGAGGAGAAAAGTCCATTTGTGGACTTCAAGACCGTGTGAAGTCTGTCCTCCTATAGCCCAGCCAGCTGCCTGTGGGTTGAGGTATGCAGACTCTGGTCTCTGGGCAAAGAAGAGTCTCCCCTTGCCTTGAAAACTGCCTCACTTGTTTCCCACCCGAGGCCATGTGCAGGTGCAGTGAGCAATGAGCTTGACAATAGTAGGTCCAACCACAGCCTACAAAATGCATAATGACCCATCTCACAGCAGAGCTGCAGACCCCAGAGGCACACAGCTGGTGTCTGCACTCGGCTCTGTGACAGTTCATTGCCTCTGCCCCCTGGCTCTGCTGTCCTGGAGACTGGGGACATTTCAGTGCAGGACTCGGGGGCTTTCATTTCTCAGTCACCAGGCCTAGACCAGGTTCTAGCCAGCCAGCCAGCTGGAGAAATGCCAAGTCGAAGAACTAGCTTCAGGGGGCCCTAAGCAGAGTGTGCCAACAGCTTCCTGCACGCCGGCTTGGCCTCTGCTCTTCGGGACAGCAGCACTTACAGGCAAAGGCTTTGCCATGGGCACCTTCCACAAGAGAGCTTCTCGAGAGGGCAGAGGGATGGCTGGGGTTGACGAGTCAAACCATAATGACAATACGATGCATTTAAAATTGAGCAATTCCCTGTAAAATAAGTTACAGCTGCTCAGCTGTCGTGCTCCTCAGCTAATGGGTACATGGAATCCTCGCGTATAACTGCCAGCATCTGCCCCAGCTTCTCATCGCCCACCTGGGGCCAACCCAGCCACACAGGCATGGCCAGCACTTGGTCCACTTGTGGCTGGGCTGTGATCAGCAGCCATGTCACTGGGAGCTGAGGCCTGGAGTTATGATAAAACAACCCCTGCATGGAGGGAGGAAGATCCGAACATCTGGGTCCTTCTCTCTGTCTGGGCAGAGCCCATGTACTGTGCCTCCCACAGGTGAGCTGCATGTAGCTTCTAGACCCTGCAGCAGACTATTCTTCAATGAGGATACAGTGTCTCCCATTGCACCTGGTCTTCTGTGGTAGACCTCCAATCCTGGCTTCCGGAATGATCTTATCAACCTATTCCGCAGCAGAGGGGAAGCCCTGTGGCTCCTGCGGCTCCTGCGGCTCCTGGGGCCAGTCACAAGAGGCTCACCTCCCATCTGAGTCCATGGGTGTGTGACTTCCTCTATAAACCCAGCCACCATGTGGAGAGGCACCTGAGTCTCATGTGGAAGTTACCAATGGCCTTTTGCTGTCCCAGGGGAGCCGCAGGTAAGCAGGGGTCAGTTTCCCCGAGTATCCAGCTTGGAGTGACCATCCCAGAGGAACCTTCACGTGACGGCAGCTCCAGTTGACATCTGATAGTGATCACTTGAGAGCTGGCAAATGGGAGCCCAGCCGTGGTGCCTCAGTCCACATGTGGCTTAAAGGATGGCTAATACCTGGCGATCTGGCAAAGTGGCCGCAAATAGCATGAGATACAGGCCTTGATCTTCAGGTAGGGTGACCGTCAGAATTTACAGCCACCGTGGACCAGGTTCTGCTCAGAGGTTTGTGTCATTTGTTCATGCCATTGGCAACGCCTCCCTAAATGGTGACACATGATTTCACTGTGCAAAGAGTGGGCTGGCTGGGTTTGCTGAGAGTCCACCCTGAACCTCTGTCCCCACAACCATGAGGGATACCACCAGGACAGGACCCAGGCTGCCCAGAGCTCTGTTCTCCGTACCACCTGACCCCCTCATTGTTGAGCTAGAAAGGGGAAACTGCAGATAAGCTTCTGTGGTCATGGTCTCTACCTCCCATATGAGCAGCTGGGGTTGGGGTACCCCTGAGGAGGGGTGGGGCTTGTGGGTGCAGGTTTAGGAAGCCTTCTGGACTCCTAGGGGCTGCTAGGGAAGGACTTGCTTTCTTTCCTCCTTCCCAGATGCCAGGATCAGGTAGGTACCTAAGGTCTGACTGTCAGGACCATGTCACGGGGCTAGCCCAGGCCTTCCTTGACCTCTGGCTGCAGACAAGCCAAGGCATCCTGGTGTGACTTGCGCTGTCTTTTATTTAAAATGATTGTGAGAGTGGCAGATGAGGAGTGGGTGTGACTGGTTGGTGAGACTTTCAGACTCTGAACAACAGGCCCAGGTAAAGGGTAAAGGTAAGATTCTGAAAGAAGCTTGCCTGTCTGTCAGTCAGCGGGAGGGGTAAGGATGCAGGCGGAATTGCAGGTCAGGCTTGGGAGCTGCTTTGCTTCCAGGCTATTCCGCCAATTGAAAAGAGGATTCGTTTTTTTTTTTATCTGCCGCCTGCTGGGATGTTGTGTTGGTCCGGTGAAATGGCCTGGTATAGTATGATGCTTTGGGGAGGTCCTGAAACAGTGGCCTACATGAGAGCATAGGGACTCGTAATCCCGGATAAACACAGACAGGACAGAATTGGGCAATAGTGTGTCCATGAAAAACCCATTCAGCTGAGCGGAGGCACCCCTGAGGAGGGGCAGGGCTACTGGGTCAGAGCTCTGAGATATTCACTTGTACAGCTTTAGAAAGCTCTCTGGACTCCACAGTGGGGGGTGGGGGAAGTGGGGAATGACTGGGTTTTCTTCAAAGGTGCTCTGATCATCTTTAATCCTCCTGGCCTGAATTCCAAAGAATGGAAGAGGCTCCCTGGGGCCCAACTTGGCACAGCCAGCCTACAGCAGAATTCAGTGTAGGGGGCCCTTGTCTACACTTCCAGACCCAGAACTCAGGTTTCCCAGTCAGTGGGTCAGGGTGGGCTGGGGCCCTACCTGTGGAGCCCGAGTCCACAAGAAGAGCAAGATGGGCAGTGAGTGGTGGAGGTGGAGGATGAGGGTGAAGGAGCAGGAGTGAGGTTTGGACGCAGCCCCAGTTTCCCTCCTGTGTGCAGGGGCTCTGTGATCCGCTTCCTCAGCTGAGCTCACGCATGAGGATCAATATGCGCCAATCCTTCTGTGGGGATGCCCAGACAACACCACGGTGGTTTCTGCAAAACCACGGCTACAGTTTGATTCAAAGTTGCTGGCAACTGACTCCTTCCCATGCTTTTCCATGGCTTCTCGAGCAGGCACTGCGAACTTGGGGGCCTCAGACCCAAGTTTTTCACCTCAGGGCTCAGAATGTCAGAAGCCCAACTCCAGCCGAAGTCACGTTCCCTATGGGAACTCTAGGGAGGATCCCTTATCTTAGTCAGTCAGGGTTTCTGTTGCTGTGACAAAACACCATGATCAGAAGCAACTTGGGAGGAAAGGGTTTATTTCAGCTTACATTTCCACATCACAGACCATCACTGAGGGGGGGTCAGGCCAGGAACTCAAACAGGGCAGGAAGCTGGAAGCAGGAGCCAAAGCAGAGGCCATGGAGGGGTGCTGCTTACTGGCTTGCCTTCATGGTTTGCTCAACCTTCTTTTTCATAGAACCCAGGACCGCCCTCCCACATCAATCATCAATTAAGAAAACACCCCCATAGACTTGACTACAGGCTAATCTTGGGGGGAATTCTTTCCATTTAGATTGCCTCTTCCTGGATCCACCTAGGTTCGTGCCAAGTTGATGAGAACCAGCCAGTCCACCCCCGAACGTGGCACTCCAACTCCTGGTACTCCTTGGCTCTGAGCTCCTTCCCACCTGCACAGCCAGCCATGGTTCAAAGCCACCCCACCATGTTCTTTCTCTGTGGGCCCAGCAGGGCTCTCAGCTGCCAGGAGCCTGGGGCTAGACTGGCATGGGCTGATCCAGGACTGTCTTTCTGCATGTGGCACGTGTACAGCTTCCAGGGACGAAGACACAGACTCCAGGAAGGGGGCATGCAGGCACCTACCACAAGGACCTCTGTAAATACCATATAAGCATAAAATAAAATGCACAGGTGACTAGTACCCAGCCTGTGGGGCTCTCAATCAGCTCCCAGACACACGGTGAGGAGGCACACAGCAGCAGGCTCAGAAGCTGCCTCTTCCCTGTGGACAGAATGAGGTAGAGTTCAGTTAAGAGTTGGGCATGGTGGCAGGCGAATCGCACTTGCAAGAGGATTGCTAGTTAGAAGCCACCCTTGGCCATGGTATGTAATGTCTCCAAACAACAAGCAAGCAAGCAAGCAAACAAACAAACAAACAAATAAACAAAACGGCATGCAAACCACCCACGTGCTTACAATGAGCCAGCTGTGCTGGGGGCGTAGGGGAGCCCTGCACCGGACACTCGGCACAGGGGATGAGTGGAGGTCTTTGGATACCACAGGATTGGGGTGCTGAGCCCATTCCCCGTTAGCCAGGTGTCTGTGTTGCTTTGCACGTGGGCCTCGGTTTCCACGTCACCAAGATGGGCTGTGCCTCTACCTCCCTTTTACCTGGCATTTCATGAGGATCAGCCTGGCCAAGCGTGGGAAGACATGTCAGCCCACCCTCGCTCTGGGGAGACCCCAGACCTCAGACCCCAGGTTGCTCTCCTCCTAGAGGCCTCCTGTCCTCCTGTGTCTCTAGGAGGGGACGCCTCTCTCCCTAGCTCCCTGGCACACACTGTTCTTTCTTAGTTAGCAAATAACAGCCTGGTGGTGTGGATGGAAGCGGGTCATGAATATGCATGACCCCGCTAGTAATCAAACACCCTTCCTCCCAGAGAATGGAGCCCTGTGCAGTTTTCTGCCACACATTTAAATTCAAATTAGTCATTATTTAATGTTGGGACAAATCGAAGAAGAAGGTCATGTTTTCTGTGGTACACTTCTTAATCGCGGAGGCCCGAGCCCAGCGGGGTAGACAGCCCAGTCACACACAGTCTGCCTTTTCTAAGCTGACCATATTCTCCCCCAGGCACTTGGAAATGGCCACAGCCAGCCAGTCCATTTTATCATGTGGCTGCCTCCCTCCTCTTCTTTTGGCCATCCTCGCATAAGCACGAGTCCTTGCTTCACACTCAGGCCCCCCCCCCCCCCGTTTCCAGATTTGTGGTGGTCTCGGTACCTGACAGATGCAGATGCCTGCCACTTCCAGCTGTGTGACCTTCCACAGGTCACACAACCTCTCTGAGCTCTAGTCTCTTCCTTTGTAAAACTGGGAGAACAATGGTTCCCACGGCATCTGGCATCAGAATGCCCCTTGCAGCAGACACAGTCCTAACCTCAGTGACGGTAACCACCATGGATCCTGCCACCACCAGCACTGATGCAGCTGCTCACCCAGCACCCTGTGTCTCTCCAAGCCGACCTCTGTACTCCACCCTCACAGCCCTTCAGTAACAGTTCTCCCATGGGCGATGGTGACAGCTTGTCAGTACCACGTGCCAACTTCTGCCCTGGGGCATGGCTAACTCTGATGGGCCTTCACCCCACGGCTCCATTCCCTGGATCCATGCTGCTTGTCCATGGTCCTCCGACTGCCAAGCACCGAGGAGCACTGGGTGCCCATGTCCTCTGAGGACCCAGCAGGGCTCTGAGCAGAATTGCTGTGGGCTCAGGAGTGGAATGCCACCCATACACACAGACCCAAGGAGTTGTGCCCACCCACACGAGTGCCAAGAACAGTCAATGTCCCACACTAGGCTGACAAGGGAGTAACAGAGGAACCTCTTCTCTGGTCCCTCTTCTCCTCCGCCAGCTCCTTCCTCCTGCTGGGCCACCTTGCTCTGTGACAGCTAGCCCCAGCTTCCCAAGGAGGGTGTGGGATGCCCTGACAATGATCTGTGACCCCAGTGGCTCTGTGTGAACCTCAGGGGTAAAGGTCACGGTGCCCATGCCCAAAACACAACCTCCGGGTGCACCACACCAGTGGAGGAGGGCAGCACTTGGCACTGCTGTCCTCAGGTTCCAGGGCAGGCACCACAGGGCCACCTTGGCTCAATCCATCATTCTTCAGCTGACATCAGGTTTCTAGCCTGGCTCTCTCCGCTTCAAATTCACCTTACATGTTCTGGAAGCCAGTTCCTAGGGTCTTCCTCAAACACAGAAGGCAGGAGGGGACTTTGGCCTGATCTGGCTACCAGGGCATGGTGGATTTCCGTTTATAAGGAAGGGGATGCCCGGTAGGGTTCACATTAAGACACAGCCTTCCCTCTAGTATATGACAGCCAGCAGCTGTAGCCTCCCTGGAGCTGAGGCCAGAGTACCAGGGATCTGTCAGCTGGAGGCATTCCAGTGTGACACTGGGGACCTGGGGCTTTGCTGTGTCCTGACCTCAGGGGCCTCACCATTGGTAATATCACTAACCTCTCCCCAGGGAAGCAGGGACCAAGGACAGGGGCTGTCTGACAGATAGGAAACCCCAGAGGCCCTGAATCCCTCAGGACCCACCCCGCTTCACAGTTAGAGAAATGGACCTTAAAAACACAATAAAGAAATCCAGCATGAAAGAGAGCAATTCATCTTTTGTTGCCGTTGCCACTAGGGTGACAAATTAGCTTCAGAAAACCCTCCCCGAGGGGGTGGGCCAGGTGTGGAGCGCTGGAAAATGACTCAAGCCTCGGCTCCTGCGTGGGGTGGTCCTCTTTGATATGGTGGCCTCTTGCTTAGCCTTGGCTGGCCTCCGTCCGGAAGCGCCCCTTCTGCCCAGGACTCCCTTGCTGCCCACCCTCCACCCTCTGCAGGGGCATGGCTGGGGCGAGTGAAAGCCGCCGTCATCTGCAGCAGAGTGGGAGAAATAGCAGCCGGACAGAGCTTCCCAACGGGCCAGCTCATGTTGTCAAAGTGACAGAAGATGGAGACACTCCTGGGAGCCCAGCCTGCAGCTGAGCCCACCCTCCTTGGGAGGGAGGCAAGATGCTATAGGCCTAGAAGGGAAATTCTAGGCAGTTGGGTCTCCATGGAAACCATGGGCCGTGCCGCTACTGCACCTGGGACTGCCTTGGCCCACTGGATGCTCCACTCTAAAAAACAAGTACCTGCCTGTATCAGCCACGGGTCAGGCCCTTTCCCAGCCAGGAGAGCCATGTCTTACAGATGACAAATCCCTCAGAACAGGGTTCTTGTCTGTGTTGTCTGTGCCCAGAATGGAGCTGGCAGGTGGAGTATCACATACCCCCACCCCAAATGACCTGGATAATGCTAAGGACCCAGAATCACTAAACAGTATGGTAATGAGGCTATGTCCCAGCACCAGGTCTGGGAAGGTATCAGCTTCATTCACTGTCAACCAGCTTCTTAAAGTCCCAATGTTCAAATGCATCACAGGAAAGCGCCATAGTGAGGGCACAATTCAGTCCATAACAACACTCCAAAGAGTCAACAAGGACTTGGACAGATCCACACCCACCCGGCAGCATCACTCACAATGACCCACAGATGGAAATCACCCAAAGAGCCACTGAGAAACTCAAAACTACTGTACTCCAAAATGTGGCTTTCCCCACAATGGAATATATTAACCAGTTGTGAAAAGAAATGCCATCCTGACACCCCATACTGTGGTGGGGTGAACCCTCAGAGCATCAGCTATGAAATCCAGCCATTGTCCAGGCCCATTTATGTGACATGTTCTCCAAAGAGAACAGCCCAGGGTTGCTTTCTAGTGTCTCTAGGGGGTGACCCAAATGTTCTGGACTAGTTGAAGATGAATCAACAGTGTGAATGTACTGATGCTGGACTGTGCGTGGCAGTGTTGACCCCACACTGGACCAAGCATGGCCACTTTATTTCCAATGAGAAGAAATACCGCCAACTAGTGACATTGCAGGAAAGAGGTCAGGAAGGAATGGCACCGCCCTGGGCCATTTTTCTTTGCGTGTGTGTTTTTGTTTTAGGGAATTAGGAGACTGAGTGCATGCATGCATGTGTGCATGCATATGTGCGTGCATGTGTGCGTGTGCGTGCGTGCGTGTGTGTATGTATGTGTACATGCATGTTTTGGTAATTAATCTCCCAGTAAGTCCGCTTTCCTTAGCATTTGCCTGGCTCTGTACAGTGAATGAATGTTTTATCTGCCTCTGAGAATCATCTGCCTGGTGCTGCCACAGACAGGGCTGACTACTGTCCTCCAGCCACACATGGATAGGGCTGGCCACACATAGACAGGGCTGACTACTGTCCTCCAGCCACACATGGACAGGACTGACCACTGTCTCCAGCCACCTGTGAACATGACTGACTACTGTCCCCCAGCCACTTAGGATGTCAGTGATCACTTGATGCTCTGCCAGAAGAGAGAGAACAGCATGTTGATTAGGGACAAGAGCCAGGGCTAGAGGCTGGGAAGGACAGCCAGCCACTTCAAGGGGACATAGTGAAGCTGTGGTTGTCAGGGCTGTGGAGAGGCAGAATAGAGGGAGTGGGGGACTAGGGACAGGGCAGAGCCTGAAGGCGCCTTGCCTCCTTGGATCCCTGGCATGGCTCACCCTGCAGGAGGTACTGAGTGAGCAGCTGACTCCTCAAGGTCAAGGAGGCTTTTCTGGCAAGCAGCACCTCAGCCCTTCTCATGGTGAGGCAGCAGGTGAGCATTGCTTGTCGTCAGGGCTCCAGGCCTCGATCTGCAAGTCAGCCTGGAACACCATCTTGGTTCCCTTGGCATCCTCTGTGGATTGGATGCTACATCCAGATGACTCAGGTTGGGTTTGGGGTATCAGCAGGGAAGCACAGACAGGCTGTGGTGGGTGTAAGCCTTCAATGGGGGTTGTAGAATAGACAGAAGTGGTCCTACAATGTGCCCAACCTGGCCTCACAGATGACCCTGCTGCTCTTGGGACTATATGGGGGTTCTGTCTCCCTTCTAACACTGCCCATGGCATATGGTGCCCATGGCCTTTGGAGCTGGGGGAGTCTCGTTCTGAAGGGCCAACCCTGGAGGCAGAGGCTACCAGCATCCTCACTTTACAGACAGTGTAAACATAGGGAGGCATAGCAGCTGGCCCCCAGGTCACACGGCAAATAAATGTCAAGTTCCCTTGACCTAGTGGAGAGTGTACTTGAGCCTCCAACTTCCACTACCATGGGGCCAAGACCTTCCCTCAGCCCAAGTGGACTGGCAGTACCTAAGGAGGAATGCCAGAGGCCGGAAGCAAACAGTCAGATACCACATGCTGCACTACACCCGGCCCCAGTATGCCACACAGTGCTGTGGGATGTGTTTCTATATGCTGTGAATATGTGTTGCTCTGATTGGTTGATAAATAAAGCTGTTTGGTCAATGGTAAAGCAGAATAAGGTTAGGTGGTACATTCCAGTTGGAGAGAGAGGAAGAGGAAAGGAGAGACAGAAGAGACGCTGCAAGCCGCCGCCAGGAGAAGCAAAATGTAAAAGTACTGGTAAGCCACGAAGCCAATAGAAATGGGTTAGGTTGTAAGAGCTAGCTAGCAAGAATCTTGAGACATAGGCCATCCAGTTTATAACTAATATAAGCCTCTGTGTGTTTACTTGGGACTAAGCAGCTTCAGGATGTGAGTAGGAGAGATTTGTCCCAACAGCGGGCCAGGTGGGACACAGGAAATCTTCTGACTACCGCGTAGATTCCTCCTGTGTCTGGGCAGCAGACCTGTACCATTGGAACTGTCCACCATGGGTCTGTGGGGATGTGGCTGAGCCCTGCTCTGAAACCGTAAAACCATACTCTTTTGCTAAGTGTCTACAGAGACAAAACACGTCTGGAACTGGGGTCCCTGGAACGAAGAAGTCGTCATGTCCTGGGAGGGAGAGGTGGCACCTGGGGACTTTCCCGTGTTCTCTAAGGCATAGAGGAGTGCTATGGAGACGCAGGACAGCTGCTGGCACTGGTGTGATCTAGGGGCGAGGCGGGCTCACCAGAGGCTAGGAGCACAGGGTGGGGCCCAGCAGACCTACAGTCCTTCTCTTACATGTGAGCTTTTCCCCGCTCTGAAGGTAGATGCTTTGGCAACTATGAGACAGTCCAATATTTGTCCTGAGAGATGGAGGGCAGTCTCTGTGAGAGGACTGTCAGGAGGGCAAGAGAAGGCAGGACAACATCACAGGAAAAGGACCGATGGTGGATGTCCAGGTGACAGGAGGGAACATGGCTGTAGGGATCAGAACACAGAGATCCTACCACAAAACAACAGGGGTTCTTGAGAAAGAAGTCGAGACTAAGGGATTTCCAGAAAACAGCCACTCAGTGCCACTGCATTAAGCCAAATCCCTGGGAAGGAGCTGAGGGCATAGCAGCCCCAAGCTTGTAAGACTGAACAGCCAGCAGGACCCGCCATGGGCCAGACGGCACATCGGTGCATGACACCAAGCAGTCCCTGCGACACGGAGGAGGGAAGGGAGATAAGACTCTAGCTCCTTGGGATCCAGTCCTTCAGCTGTGATGAAGTCAGTAAATGGAACATTCTGGAACGAGGCCCGTGCCCCACAGCAGTGCTTGGAAGCATGCCTTAGCCGCGGGGAGATGAATCAAAGGAAGAACAGGAGAACGGAACCAGTGGGCACACAACATCGGATGCCTCCACTGCAGGAAACACGATGATTAAAGCATGACTCTGGAGCAGTTAACTCAGGAGCACGCTAGATCTTCGAAAGTGCCAATCTAACGACAACAGTCTCTAACTAGGGCCCATGGCACCGAGGAGGGGGGATGCGAATTCCTGCCCCTTTACTCCTGGTGCTTTTGGGGAGGTTTCATCAGAGCCGGGGCATTGACATGGGAGAAACGACTGGCCACAGGCAGGGGAAGGCCAGGCCCCTCCTCAGTACTAGCGGTAGCTCATGACAGTTTCTTTTTCTGAGCTTTGATTGTTCGTATGTCCTCCCCCACATGGCCCCAAGGCTTAGGTTGAAGCTTGAAAGTTTCGAGGTTCAGGACTATGTGTGGACTATGCTGAGGCCCAAAATAATGCCACTACTATTGCTGCTGAGGGCCTTAAGTCTTACCACACACCTCCACAGCCATGAGGACATAACCCCAAGGGAAATAGCCCCTAGTGTCATGCTGAATGTTATGCGTTTTTTTTCTCCCTGTCATCCCAGCAAAGCAATATGCCAGGCACTGCCACTCGTTCACCCGGAGCCAGGGCACTGTCCTTGCTCCCTTTAGGCGCTCACACCTGGAGTCACAGACCATGAACCACTTGAGCAACATCTCCCCTAATGCTGTAGCCACTCGCCTAGTTCACAGCCCTAGAGCCTCTGCTGCAGTGGTCAAACCAAGCCGGCCCCATCCTCTGGTCTCAGCTAAGCAGTGGGAGAACGCATGTCACTTTAGACTGCTCCCAAGTAGAAGGGGCACAGTGACCAGCACAGTGCTCCTGGAGCCCTACCTGCAAATGCTCTCTCTGGAATGGGAGTCCTTCCATCTAAGCTCTGGGGTGGGGAGGGGAGCAGACCCCAGCTCCCACAAATGCACCCACAGGAGCAGCCTGGCCTCTCATAGCCAAGGTGGCAGAGACACAACTCCCCACCCAGGAATACCTGGGCATGGTTCTGTTTCTGTCAGTGTCAGACTTTCGCTCTGTCCATCCTCTCTGCTCTCCAGACCCCAGGCATCCCTCCTATAAGAAGAAAGGGTCTTGTTGGAGGCTGGCAGAGCCCTGCCCAGACCTGTGTCCACAGAGGGGCACTGCTTCCAGCCTCCACACAGAAGCACCTTCTTCTTCAATGAAGCCTTCTACTTTCCCAAGCGAGACCAGTGCCAGCCAGGACCTGCATATAAAGTCCTGTGATGGACCTTGCAGTTCTTCATTCTTCCCACGTCTCCTGCCTCCCTGCCCCAAGCAGAGGCCACTGAAATCTCCATATCCCCAGCCTCTTTTCTTCTTGCCATGTCAATCCTTTTACTCTGATGGAACCACTGAGTGATGGATCCTGTTAGCCAGCTCACCACCCATTCTGGCCTTACATCCCCACTGTCCTGGACCCTAGAGCAGGTCTCAGTCCCCCACCATATGGGCTAATTCTGGCTCTAAGGCAAGCCTCGTGAGAGGTCCTTTCACCCTCTACCATCTGAAATGCACATGCTCTGGATGCCCAGCTGTTTGGTTAAGGACACACACTACATGATCTGTTCAGGGCTTATGTCATCGCATCACATGAAGGAGACTGGGGACTTTGTCATCAGACAGCCATCTTTACCTGAATGTGCTGTGTGACCTTGGACAGCATGCATACCCACTCTGAGCTCCATTTTCAATATGTATGATTGGGACTAATTCCTACAATCAAGGTTCTTTGGGATGCTGAAATTAAAGGTCTGTGAACAGCTCAGTCTGTTCAGAACAGAGTATAACCTGACAAACGGCAGGTAACCACAAAAATGGCTAAGTCCTCAGCATCTTGTTCAATGACTGTTTTTCCATTTTGCTTTGTGTGTGGGAATTTCACCTGGTGTATGCCTGTGCACCAAGTGCATGCATTACCCCCAGAAGCCAGAAGAGGGCATCAGGTCTCCCTAGAACTGGAGTTACAGATAGTAGTGAGATATCATGTGGGCGCTGGGAATTGAACCTAGGTTCACTGAAAGAGCAGCCCATGTTCTTAACTACCATCTCTCCAGTCCCTCAAAAACTATTTTGAAATCATTAAAATGATGCAGGTGTCCACCAGGCACAGAGGGCAGATTAGAGGCTCCCACAGGCCCCACAGAGACCAGCCAGGCACTGCTGGGACAGCACCTTGGACAGCACCCAGGCTACCGCCCAGAGGGAGCTTGCAGGCATGCCAGGCTGTGGCACCTTGCTCTTGAAACAGGGAGTCCCCCACTCAGATCCCATAATAGCCACATAGATGAAGGACATCTCTCTTTTCCCTTAGGATGGACCTACTGTGGCCCGTGATCAAAAAGGGACTGTGAGGGCTAATCCTATCATCAAGAAGACTGAATTTGGAGTCACTAAGAAGATGTACCTCTGGCGTATCTGAGAGGGTGCATCCATGGAGGTTTAAGTGAGGTGGGTGGCACATCCCATGGACTAGGGTACCGGACTAAATAAAAAGAAATTAAGTTGAGGACCAGTGTTCATCTCTCTACTTCCTGATGCCACAGAGATGTGAAGCAGCAGCCTCACGCTCCTGCCGTCGAGGTTCCTGTTGTGATGCCTTCCCTACCATGGTTGACTGCACCCTCAACTGTGAGCCTTTATAATCCTTCCTTCCTTAGTTGCTTCCTCTCAGGCAATTGGTCACAGCAATGAGAAGACTGACCAATATAGATATTGGTGTTTTGTTCTAGCATTCAGTTCTAAAAATAGCTGTGACGTGTGCAATCAAGATGACCAGAAACATACCTATGTGTGCCCCTTCACCCTCACTAGCCTGGATGTCATCATACTGCCACTGTCACCTCAATGTTCACCAGTGTGCAAAGTAAAAACCACATTTGTTTGATTTTTCCTCCCCAGCCCATCCTCACCCCTGACCCCATCCCCCAACCCAAGGCCTGTGAGAAACTCTGAGACTAAATTCTCCATTGGTTCCATCTTACAGACAGGGAAACTGAGTCCAGAGGAGATTGTGTCTGGTCAAGGCCAGGAGGTTGGGTAGAGCTGTGGCCCATCCCAAGCCTAGAGCCTGGGCTCCAGCACCAGGGACCACCCTCAGCTCTGGCTGCCACAGAGAGGCTGGTGATTCCCACTTAGTCAGAAGACAGAAGTGGACACACAGAAAGGTGGCTGAACTGGGGGTGACTGAGCTGTGGACAAACTGGCCGCAGCTCAGAGCACAGCGTGCAGCTGCCAGCAGCTTTCCAGGAAACACTCAAGAGCACTCTAGTCAAGAGCCCTTCTCCTCTCTGCCCTCCTGACCTCTGCCTGCCCACTGGAGTGCTGATGCTGGGAGTCACGTGGGAAGGAGATGCACTGTCCTCACTTCCATCTGCTGTCCCTGCCCGCCCCTTCCTGCTCTGATTGATGCTACAGCTTTGGTTTCCCACTACACCCCCAGCCGCCCTGGTGCCAACACTGACCCTGAAAACAGAAAACAGGCTCAATAGGACTTGTGGGAGTCTGGCCCTCTTCCAGGCTCCACAACTGTGGAAGCTCAGAGGCTATCTCCATTTTTGATTCCCTGGAAATCCCAGAGGACTGTGACAGTCTGTTCCCAGATGGTGAGCTACACAAGAGCTGATGGCTGCTGTCCTATGTGGGACACACACACACACACACACACACACACACACACACACACACACACGGTGAGAAATACACACACAGATACACACACACAGATACACACACACACACACACACACAGAAACACACACACAGATACACACAGAGACATACACACATACACACACAGACATACACACACACACAGAGAAGCACACACACACATGCACACACATACACACACAAACACATACACAGATATACACACAGACACACACACATACACACACAGAGAGAAACAGATACACACACAGACACACACACAGACACACACAGACACACAGACACACACATAGGCACACACACATGTACACAGACACACACTCTCATGCCCTGCAGCCATGCAGCTCTGCTAAACACCTTCCTTGCTAGGCTCTGTAGCACTTACATGGGTGGCCCCTTGCCCTCTGGCAGCCCCCCCTGTAATTCTTCCTCTCTGACAGTAACTCCAGATCCATGTGTCCCTCTGTCTCATCACACCTCTAGTCCATATGTCATACATGTGCCCCTGTAACCCCTCTCACATAAACATATCTGTGACCACAAGGTCTTTGGGTTTTCTTCCACCCAACTCGTATTCATCCCTCAACACCCAGGAAATGCTCCCTTTTGTAGTAAGACACCTCCCGGGGTGAACTGACCCTGTTTTAGTCATCCAGGGTGTGCCTGGCAGGCTTCTAAAGGCTGCTGTCATCTCACTTCCTTCCCATGGCTTCTTCTTGCAAATTGCAGGCAGCACAGAGCACTACTTTATACATTCAAGTGCATTTTTACAGCATCTTCCACAGTGATAGCTGTGAGCACACTCGTGTTTTCTGAATGAAGCTGCTGATTGTTTGACCCCATTTTGGACTTTCTGGTGGCAATTATCCCTCCTACTGATCATGGGCCAGGAAATACGGCTTTTATTTGATGGGATGGTATTTGAGCTAAGCCAGTGACTTGAGTTGAAAGAGGAAACCACAGGTATGAACCTAGCTCTGGCACACTCATCCCTGCATTTGACAAGGAACACCCAGACCCTGGAGCTCTGTGTCCTCATCTCTCATATTGCACACACATAACTGTGCTCAGCCACTCAAATCTTGCTTACTCTCTGAGATGTGACTTCCCCACCCCCAAACATGGGAAGTCAAGTCATCAATCCACAAACCAACAGAGCTTTTCAAAACACTAATTTCTTAATTATGGACTCGAATCATTCATTTGTCAAATTACTGAAGGGAAACAGATACTTCCTCAGCTCACTGTGAGCACGTGACAGTCAGACCTGGAACCTCTGCCCGAGGACCCAACAGTTTTTCTGCACCCAGTGTAATTTCTAAAGCCTCTGTACAGGACAAGGATTGCCCTCTACATGTGATCATAAACATGGGAGCATGGCCAAGGAGCTAAAACTCTTAATCTAGAAACCAGGGAGGTAGCTTAGTGTATAAATCGCTTACCACCAAGCCCGGAGAGCTGGGTTTGAAATGCCAGAACCCACGCAGAAGCCATGGATGGCAGCACATGTCTGTAATCCCAATGCTCTTCTGATGAGATGGGAGATGGAGACGGGACAATCCCCAGAAGCCCACAGGCCAACTGGCCTTTCACAGGACAGCAGTGAAACAGCAAAGAGACCCTGCCTCAAAGGTGGAAGACAAGAGCTCACAGCCAAACATCTCTGGGACAACTCGGGCACATGTACTTCCTTTTTCACGGGTGATGAAATCGAAACACTGGCCAAACAATTTCCAATGAAAACCGATCAGCTACAAGGACACACACACACGCACACGCACACGCACACGCACACGCACACACACACACACACGCACGCGCACACACACACACACGTAACATGCACAGTGGATTTCTTGGGAAAAGAGTGACAGATGCAGTAGTTTTCCCAGCTGTGTGCTGACATGCCGTGTTTTAGACATGGTGGGATGCATAGAACACACAACACAAATGACCACTCCTCATATTGTACACATGGTAGGCAGAGCATGTGCACTGACCACACTTGTCTGGTCTGTCCAGGGAGCTGCACTGCTGTCAGACAGGACAGGCAGGGTGGACAGGAGAAAGTCTACCAGAGACTCCCTCAGGAAGAGACTGGGCTGAGCCCAGGCTCATAGAGCAGGAGCCCCAGGTCCCATTTCCAGCCCCGGGACTTCACGGTGCATCCTCGAAGCAGAGAAAGCTTCCACGCTCTGAATACATCCCGCTGTCCCTTCACTGATGGCAGGCTTCAGGGCTCCCCAGCACCTGGAGGTCACATACAGGGTGGACTGGGCCAGAGTGAGGGATGCCCAGGAGTCCAGGAAGGTAGTGTCCCCATAGGAGAAGGGGACAGTGTGAAGAGAGGAAGAACCTCAGAGACAGGGAGCCTCTTCTGAGCTAAGGCATCGTGGGAGCACCATCTTTCAAATGATTGAGGCAGCTTTACAGGACTCCTAAGAGCCCTCGGGGACTATTATAGATTCTACTTATCTCCCTCCTTCACCCTTCCTTACTCCCTCTTCCACAATAAGCCATGGTCCCATCGTTGTCCTGCCCTGGTTTTCAAAAACCTGCCTGCACCCAAGATGACAGGTGACATCATGACATTGAGACAAGCATGGGAGAGTCAGAGGAGAACTCACTAACCTAAGGCTTGGGTGGAGACATGTCTCTACCGTCCGAGAGAGAAGAAGGGCTGGGCTCTGACTCTGGCTCCTGGGAAACTATCTTCCAGTCAGTCCTCCAAGGTGGGACAGACAGATGCCAATATTACCTCCTGGGGTAGGAGACAGGACTCACCCTGGCACAGCTCACCAGAAAGAGCCATTGGGGCACTGAAGGTACATGGAGTGGTTCCTGATGCTCCAGGAACCAGTGACCACACAGGGATGGTTGCCCCAAGTGACTGTCCCTGGAGGTGATAAAGCAACACTAAGATTTAGAGACAGGGCCAGGAAGGAGACCTGGCACAGTGTACGGGACAGCATTCTGTGAAGCAGACATTGGAGGATTGTGTGTGTGTGTGTGTGTGTGTGTGTGTGTGTGTGTGTGTGTGTGATGGGAAGAGGCCACAGAGGGGTCCCGATGGAGATGGTACCCAGCCTGGGCCGGAATAGCACTGACAGGAAACTCCTGCTGTGGTCCAAGGAGAACAAAGAGCCTGGGGAGGAGCTGCAAAAGAAAGGTGGGCCTGGGTGGAGGATTGCTGTCCATCCTGTGGGTGGAGGACTGCCGTCCATCCTGTGGGTGGAGGACTGCTGTCCGTCCTGTGGGTGGAGGACTGCCGTCCGTCCTGTGGGTGGAGGACTGCCGTCCGTCCTGTGGGTGGAGGACTGCCGTCCGTCCTGTGGGTGGAGGACTGCCGTCCGTCCTGTGGGTGGAGGACTGCCGTCCGTCCTGTGGGTGGAGGACTGCCGTCCGTCCTGTGGGAGGACTGCTGTCCGTCCTGTGGGTGGAGGACTGCTGTCCGTCCTGTGAGTGGAGGACTGCTGTCCGTCCTGTGGGAGGACTGCTGTCCATCCTGTGGGAGGACTGCTGTCCGTCCTGTGGGTGGAGCCACTGGGGTTCAGCCACTGGCCAAGGGACTCACTGGGCAGAGTATGAAGACACCAGCTCTGGGTTTAAATGGAGGAGGCTGAGCTGAGCAGCCAGGCCAGGCAGGGTGATATCTGCTTCTCTTCAGTGCCTTGAATGAAGGCTGTCCTTATCCTCTCTCTGTCTCTCTAACTCTTTAAAGCTGGGGACAAAGAAATCCCTGAACTCTACTTGGGCCCCTACTCGACCTGAGTGGCAGGGAGAGGTTGACTCTCCTTCTACTGAGGAACCCAGTGGCACCGAAGGAACTCTGCTTGTCACCCAACAATCCAGGGCCTGGTCACTGTGACCCAGCTACACGTACAAGGGAAGGGACATCCCTGGAAAGGTTAACTTGCTAAGGACAAGAGCTTTCAGTGGCAGACTCCTGCAGCATGGGGACATAGGTGGAGAGCTTGTGTCCTTATGAGGGCAGAGGGCACTTCAGAAACCAGGGCTGTTGTACCTGAAGATGACAAGCTCCCAATGTGGACCCAAGGTGGCTGTTGTTACACACATGCTACTCAAACAAGCAGTAGGTGAAGAGATACTTTGAAAGGATGAGAACCATCTTGTGGGCTGGGGAGGGAGAGTCTGAAGGTGGCTGCTGGGAGCTGTTTCTGGTGTAGAGATGAGCGCTGCTCAGACAGGCTCTCCTCCAGGCAGTTTCAAGTCTCAGAAACAAATTCTTGGTCTTTTTGAGAGTCTTCCAAACAAAGAGACTTGGTATGTTTACAGTTATTCGTTGCGAGTGTTTAAAACATGCAAGCTAATCAGGGCAAACTCGGGAAAGTCACTGGCCTGGGTTTGATGATAGAGAGCCAAGATTTAGAAGGTGATGTCAACACTGCTCCACCCCCGTGAGGCTTCATGTCTGTGTGCACGACACGTTTCATTTTCAAGGCCATTATCATCAAACATGCAAAAAACCAACACAGACCCGGACTTGTTCCCAAGGGTAAGAAGACAGAACGGTGAATATCTTCATCTCGTTCATCTCAAGCAAGTACTATTTACATTAAATCTCCAATTGCAAACATAGGGTTTCACCTGAGAGTGTTTGAGTTAACATGCTTCACTACATGTTCAGTGCCTCCTTTTAAACGTTTGCAAGGAGCAGCCTATGTGACTAGAACGTGGGCATTCACACACATGCAGAAGTAGAGGCAGGGATAAGCATTCCCTAAGGGTAAGTGACTGGAAGAGGACCCTGGCTCATAGGGAGCCCAGGGCCTTTTAGAGCAGGCTGCTCTGGGGGTTTTGCAGAGCCCAGGGTAGGGGAGATGAGGCAGCTTTGGTCAAATGTTAGCACTTGTCTGATATGCGTTGTGGGCAGCCCTAAGCTAGGCTGGATTATCTAGGCCTCTCTGGACACAGGTCTCTGGACTCTGAGTCACAAGGAGTCTCTATAGACCATGCTTGGTCTCCATTGACTCTCTGCCTTTGTTTATGTATCCTGTAGCCCCACTGGACCTCAGTCCCACCCACTGCCTGTCACAGTATGAGGACTTCTCCAAGCCAGGGCCCTCCTTTTCATCCAAACCTGGCATAGACCTTTGCTCTGACCTCACAGATCTTCCTAGGCATTTAACACACAGGATCTCAAGCAGCAGGCAGGACCCGATACACGGCAGGCCCTGGGAGGAAGTCACTTCCTGCCAGGCATAGCAGAAGACCCAACGTGTACTCTTATCTGCCTCTGCCCACTGTGGTTCATCTTGAGGACCCCCAGAAGAAAGGACATTGTCCACACCAGAGGGTAGGGAAGGGGAGGACAGGAGACCGAGAGGGTGTCTTCAGTCTACAGTGCTGGCTCACTTATCCATCCATTTATCTATCCATCCACCTATCCATCTATTCCTGGGACCCAGTAGAGCTCATCCAAGCTCTGGGAGGGCGGCAATCTGATGGTGAGGTAGGCAGTATGCACGGTTAATGGTGATGAGGTAGAGTGATGTTGCCCACCCAGCCTGAGAGGTGGCTACGAGGACCCCATCTCCTCTATCTGTGTGAGGCACCTGACAGTCATCCTTAAGGACCAAGTTGAGAGTCCTAGCATGTGGGACACACCTCTTAGCAGAGCATGGTCAAGGTCTTGGAGCCCTCATTCAAGAAGCTTGAGAGGGTTTCCTGGTGCTGCAGGTAGGGCTGCACTGTGACAGTGAGGTGAGCCACAGTCAAGGTGACTTGCCCTGGTGGTACCTTTTCCTCCTGGATCTCCAGTCTGCGGGCAGTGTCTCCTCTTGGGTGTACTCCAGGATACCTTCTATGAGCTTGGGAGGGGCAGACCTGTAAAGAGGAGCCTCCAGGAGGATGGACAGTTTCAGACCTATGTGTCTATAGAGCCCCCTGGAGGGCCTGTCACCCATACTATCTGCCCATCAAGCATGGTAGTGACGTAGCTTCTGGGTTGTCTTTTGATTTATGTTCCTTATTTTCCCTGTCCTGGCTTGGGACTATCTGTCACGTCTATCCACAGCACCACATGCTAGACCGAACCTGTGTGTGATGACAGAGAGCAAGCATTGCTGAAGCTCCTGGTTCTATGTGCCTCAAGAATAAGCTAGAATGGAAAATGTTGGGTTTGGGTTTCAGCTCAGAAGATAGAGACTGTGGCAGGAGTCTCATCAATGCTGAGCTGAAATTTCCAGGGAGAGTGGCCGTGGAACTGTTCCTGAAGCACGCCAATTTCCTTCAGAGGCAAAGGGACAGTGGCTCCTCAGGCAGCCAGACCGTAGGGCCGATGAGCTAGATTCCTGTGCTTTCTCCCCCCAAATCACCCTAACTGCGTACCAACCCTGCTGCACCCCACCAATTGTAGAGTGGGACAATGGCTTCCTGCTCCATAAACACTCACCCTTTAGGTGAGAACTGCAGGTTTATGCAGCCCACAGGAAGCTAGCCCCTTCCCAAGTCCATCTGCCTCTCTAAGCATTCCCCATTTCCCTAGGCCTGCCTCCCAAGGCCACCTTGCCCTCCACAGGGCCTCAGGGAAGTAGAGACCACCCCTAGGAGCAAACTCCCTTCTCCGTGAGACTATGAATGGGCTGTGGTATGCAGAGGTCTGCCACTCTTGGGGTATGGCCGGCCTGCACAGGAGGGTGCTGCTGGTGGTCATCCCTGTTAGTAAGTGGACACTGACACAGCCTCCAGCCCTGAAGGTTGGTGGCCAGCTGAGCAGGCGCCGGTGATGACAAGACTCACCAGCCCCAGCAGAGGGAGATGTGATCCAGCTGCCCAGGTGCCCCATCCCTGTTCCCACTCTCCCGACCCCTGCTTTAATGGATCCGGAAGATTCCATAGAAAGCAGGCAGCTTTGTCCCAGGCCTCCTTGCCATCCTCCCAGTCACCAGAAACCCAAGACAATGGAGTTCCTTGCATGCTCTATCAATAATACCTTTAACCAACCAGTCAGCCCTAGTGGCAGTATCTCTCTGAGAGAGAGTCTCACCTACCCCCTCTTCCCTCCCCCAGCCTGTACCATTTTCTGCAGCTATGGGTTGAGCCCTCTCCCTTTGGGAGTGGCTTAGAGCTCCTGGCCCCTTCTTAAGCAGAGCCGGAGAACCAAATGCCTGCCCCTCTGGCCAGCCACTAACAGATGGGCCATTCTGTCTCTAAAGGCTATACTATGAGCACTTAGAAACAAGGCTCCCAGCTGCTGAAGGGACTGCTGGGACTATCTGGACTGAGGACAGTTGACAGTGCTCCCCTGGCTCAACACACCCATCTTCTGTGATCACATGACACCCATGCCCCTGCCCCGAGCCACAGTCTACAAATAGAGTGATGTCTCAAGAAAATCAAAATGGTCCCCGGAGAACCATTAACACTGTTAAGGGCAGAGGAGTGTCCTGTGCAACACACATACATTTCAGTTAGTGCATGTGTACATTTGTGTCGACAGCACTGCCACATATGCATGCTCAGACATGCATGGTAAGAGTGTGGCTCAGAGCATGCAACATGGGATCCTGTAGAACTGAGCCATGCAACACTGGTTCCTCATGTTGGCCCCCTAGTATGATATCTGAAGGTGGAGGCTGGTGTTCCATCCTACCCTGGGTCTTGTGGCAGCGGTGGCCACCATCATTGCCCCCAGGAATCCGCTTCCCAGAATGCCACCTCTCCTCCCCAGAAAGCACCACTTCCTGAGTTCCTGTGGTTAAAACATGCTTATGCCTGGATGTCACACTCATGTTCATGGTTCAGCGTTGTACACTGAGGCCCAAGGACTGTGTGCTCACACTGACTCGTGTGACACCAGCAACAGACCTTATGTTGCTCCCTTATTTTGTGGCCACCCCAGTGCCCAACCAGAATCACTAGAGGGCAGAAGTATAGGGCAGACCCCACATTACAATTTCCTTTTTTAAAATTTTATTTTAAAAATGTTTTTTCATTTTACATACCAATCCAAGTTCCTTCTACCTCCCCTTCTTCTGCCCCCTCCCACATTCTCCCTATCCTATCCCCCACCCACTCCTCAGAGAAGGTAGGGCCTCTCTCCACTGAGGGGTCAACAAAGTCTGGCATACTAAGTTGAGGCAGGACCAAGCCCTTCTCCTCTGTGTCCAGGCTGAGCAAGGTATCACACCCTAGGGAATGTGTTCCAAAAGCCATTTCATGCACCCAGGGTAAGTCCTGGTCCCACTGCCAGGGGCTCCCCAAACACATCTAGCCACACAACTGTCACCCACACAGAGGGCCTAGTTCCATCCCATGCATGTTCCCCAGCTGACAGGCCCAAGTCTGAGGACTCCAATCAGCTTGAGTCAGCTGTCTCTGTGGTTTTCCCCATCATGATCTTGACCTCATCTGCTCCTCTAATCCCTCCTTCCTTTCTTCAACTGAAGTCTAGGAGCTCAGACCAGTGCTTAGCTGTGGATCACTGCATCTGCTTCCATCAGATATTGGATGTAGGTTCTATGATGACAATTAGGGTAGTCACTAATCTGATTATAGGGGAAAGTATGTTCAGGCACCCTCTCCATTATTGCTACAAGTCTTAGCTGGTGTCATCCTTGTGGATCACTGGGGATTTCTCTAGCACCGGGCGTTTCTCCCTAACCCCCTAATGTTTCCCCTCTACCAAGATATCTCTCTCTCTTATTGCTCTCCCTCCCTATCCCTCACTCTACTCCACCATCTCAGTCCCTTCTGTTCCCATCCCCCATCCCTTTCCTTGTTTCCCCCTACCCCCTCACCCTGTTTACCCAGGAGATCTTAACTATTTTTTCCTTCTTGGGGCCCTCTAGCTAAAATTATACAATGGAAAAAAGAAAGCAGCTTCAACAAATGGTGCTGGCATAACTGGTTGTCAACATGTAGAAGAATGCAAATAGATCTGTATCTATCCCCATGCACAAAACTCAAGTCCAAATGGATCGAAGACCTCAGCATAAATCCAGCTACACTGAACCTCATAGAAGAGAAAGTGGGAAGTAGTCTCGAACACATTGGCACAGAGACCACTTCCTAAATATAACACCAGTAGCACAGACACTGAGATCAACAATTAATAAATGGGACCTCCTGAAACTGAGAAGCTTCTGTAAGGCAAAGAACATGGTCAACAAGAAAAAATAGCAACCTACAGAAGGGGAAAAGATCTTCACCAACCCCATATCTGAAAGCTGATTTCCAAAATATATAAAGAACTCAAGAAACTAGACATCAAAATACCAATCAATCTAATTTCAAAATGGGGTACAGAGAATTATCAACATAAGAATCTCAAATGGCTGAAAGACATTTAAGGAATTGCTCTACATCCTTAGCCATCAAGGAAATGCAAATCAAAATGACACAGAGTTACTATCTTCCACCTGTCTGAATGGCTAAGAAAAAAAACACTGAAGACAGCTTATGTTCAAAAGGATGTGGAGTAAGGGGAACACTTCTGTACTGCAGGTGGGAGTGCAAACTTGTATAGCTACTCCAGAAACCAGTATGGCCGTTCATCAGAAAATTGGGACTCAACCTACCTCAAGACCCAGCAATACCACTATTGGGCATATACCTAAAAGATGCTTAATCATACCACAAGGTCACTTGCTCAACCGTGTTCATAGCAGCATTATTTGTAATAGCCAGAACCTGGAAACAACCTCCATGCCCCTCAACCAAAGAATGGATAAGGAAAATGTGGTACATTTACACAATGGAGTATTACTTAGCTGTAAAAAACAATGACATCATGAAAATTTATAGACAAATGGATGGAACTAGAAAGAATCATCCTGAGTGAGGTAACCCAGACCCAGAAAGACAAACATGGTATGCACTCACTCTTAAATGTATATTAGACACAAAGCAAAAGATAACCAGGCTACAATCTACAATTTCTTCACAGAAGCTCCATGCTATTCTTGTCCTTAAGCTCAGCACGCCATATACCAGAGACCTCCCAAAATGACAAGGAGACCAGTCAAGCCAGGTCTGGGGCAGGGGAGGGGGGAATGAGTGGGTGACGCTGTATGGTGGTGGGGAAAGTCCTCTCCCTGAACACCTGGGGGCAGCAGGGTGGGCTCAGGGGACACTGAGGAGAAGTAGCTCTGCAGCAGGGACTCTGCTGGGTTCCGCACCCATGTGGCAGAGGTAGTGGAGGAGACAGGGTCCCCTGGGGAGGATACGGAGTCTGAGGAGCAGTGGAGAACAGGTAGAGGGGATGAGTCCCAGCAAGGTGCAGGCATGGTAAGTGACCGCAGCCAAGAGGGCATGGAGGGCAGGCAAGATGGCTCAGATGGCCGGCTCCAAGGCTGACCCCAGCCCTGACTGCATTCTCTAGAGGTTTCTTTACCCTGGGAAGACTGAAGGCTGCAGATCCCAACGCCAAGCTGCTAGTAGCCCTTTCTTGAACAGCAGGCTCTCTGGAAGAACCAGCTGACGTGAGGTAGGTGTGAGGAGGTGGCCCCTTCTTGGTGATTCTTGGACACTGTTTCTCTTTCTCCCAGATGCTGACACAGATCAAGAAAGCTAGTTGGAGCCAGCTGGCACCCTGGCTTACATCATGTCAGCACAAGAGGAAAGATGGAGTGAGGGATATATACTTCCTGTATCCCAGCCCACTCCTTGCTGAGCCAGGCACTAAGGAACCCGTGAAGAAGAGCAGTCAGGACACACACACACACACACGCATGCACAACCACACAGACTCATATAGGACCATTCCTTCTGACCTGTTACTTCCCTGCAGGAACATGGACAGCAAGGACACTGTGTCCTTGAATAAACTAAAAACCCAAGCAGCATCCTGGGACCCTTTGGCTCATCAGCCACAGCTGTAGATGCCAGGATGTCACAGATGTGAGCCTCGACAAGAAACATGAGGTCCGTGGGATAGTGAGTTTGGCCAGATTCACAGCCTGTGAGGCAAGCCCTGAGCCGCAGTGGCTTCTTGCTTCTGAGAGCTACCCCTCATAGCCCTCTAGATCATTCAGTGGGTTCCAGGGATGTTCTCACCCCCTGCAAGTTTTCATTTGCTTTGGGTGGCTCAGGGGTGCTGAGATGCTAAGGCATTGTGAGTGGGCAAGTTGCCCCCACCCCGACATGATGGGAAGCTAAGCCTGTCATCGCACATGTGGATCTCGGGTTCTAACTCTTCTCCATTAACAGGAACTGAAGCTCTTTAGAGGAATGGTCGATTCTGGACTTGGCAGGCGGTTGAGACAGTGAGCCTGGAGCATGGTATGGTGCCAGGAAGTGCAGAAGTGTTCAAAGCCAGAATAAGGCTCGTAACGACAGGCATCTGTTCACGGGGACCCGGAGCCAGCTGACAGAGCTCCCCACAACAAGCACTGGGATGATTTAAACAATAAAATAAATAAAGCATTATTGGATTACAGCTGAGGATGAAATAAATATTCATGAGCCTACCCTCATGTAAACAGCTGATTGAAAGAGTAAATAATCAGGGAGGAGAGATGAGTCTGTCTCCACACAAGCTCTATAGACCCTGTCCCATGGAGGGAGCATTCCTTGTCCAGGGGCTGTGCACGGTGGCTTCCTTACAGGGAGTGTGGTACCCAAAGGAGAGTCACAGGGGAGACATTTACAGTGGAGAAATACGGTGGACACTGCTCAGGCAGGGGGCCAAGGTCAGCATCATCAGAGATACATCCTGAAGACAGTGACATTTAAGCCATGAAAAAGTTCTCAGCGAGGGACACTGGAAGACACCCCTGACTCACTGGAAGACAGGTCAGTGGTAAGAGCACTTGCTGCACATGAAGACCTGAGTTTGAATCCATAGTGCCCATATAAAGAGTTGAGAGTGGCCACATGCCTGTAATCCCAGCACTTGTTTAGGGTCAGAGAGGTGAGCATCAGATTCAGTGAGAGACCTTTTTCTCAAGGAAGTGATAAAAGAGGATACCCACCATCCTCCTGGTCCCCCACACACCCACACACATGTGCATTTGCACACACACACACACACACACACACACACACACACACACACACATTCGCATACATATCACATACAACATACACAAAACAAAAATAAACAGCACATATAAGAAACAATATGGGTGCTGGAGTTGGCAGACCTGAACTTGACTCTCAGCCCAGGCACTTTTCAGCTGGGAAGAGGAGGAAGTCCATACTTGGAAGCATCCACATATCCCCCTAGCATTTCCCAGCTACATCAGAGGCAAGGCAGACCATGAGACCAACTCCAGCCAGATCCAGTGAGCGAGAACAATGCATGTCACATGCTGACCAGGGAGAGGAGGACCGAAGTACTTCCTGCAAGTTGGGCTGTATGTTTCCCACCCCACCTCCAAGAGACACAATGATGTGTGAAAGTATTAAGCCATGTGAGTCACTCTAGCTCTGACCTGTTGGGGGACCATTGCTATCCACTTAGCAGCAGTGTGGTGGCAGAGAGAATGATATGTAGTTCCCCTTAGAGGCTCAGCTATAGCAGTGAAGACCATCACCGTCCTGGTCACTTCATGTCTACTGATACCATCTCCATCACCTCCTCATCAGATCCTCCTAGTCACTATTACTATCACGTCAGCTTCCTTACAGCATCCTGTCTCCTCCAGCATCTCCATCATGACATCATCTTTTTTCTCTTCTCTTCTCCTCCTCTCCCCTCCCTTCCTCTCTTCTTCTCTCCCCTCATTTCCTCTCTTCTCCCCTTCTCTCCTTTTCAAGACCAGCTTTTGCTATGTAGTACAGGCTTGCCTTGAACTTGTAAACTTCCAGCCTCCATCTCCTGAGGGCTACCCTTCTCTGGTGACAGTGACAAAGAAGCCTGGGGCCTTTGTTCCTCCCCTCGGCATATCCAGGAAGGCAAGGATTCAAGTCTCAAGAGTGGGCTGGGAAATTGTTTGAAAACAGTTGTTTATTTTTAAAATCTTGTCACATTGATCTTAGATCAGAAGAACAATTCAGCTTGAGACAGCACAGTCTCCATCTTATACAGAAATGCCAGGGGCTTGCTTCCCTTCCTTGAGCACTTGGGGGAGTGGATTCATCCTCAAATCCTGCTGCCTCTGTGAGAGAGGGCCAAAGGCTGCTCCAAGGGTCATGGAGAATAGGAAGACATGAGCTGTTGATGCAGGTAACTGGATTTGTTGATCCCCAAGGGAAGCAAGCAAGGGTCCCCCAAGCTGGGAGCCTATGCTTTGTTTCTGGAATAAAATGAATACTCATAAAAGCCTTTGTACCAGAGGCCAACATACAAGTCTTCCCTCTGCGTAGGGGCTCTGAGAACATGCCTGTTACCAGGGAAAGGAACGCAGGTGGGCTGGGTTCAAAGCCAGCCAACAGCTACTTCCTCGGTCATCAGCTCAGATAAGTCCTGCACATGCTGAGCCTGGCTTCCCAACAGGTGTGTGAGAAGGTGCCACCAGGGCTGCTAGCACCTTCAGCAGTGAGCCCAGGACGTCAGTCCTCTGAAAGATGACCTTATGTGGATAGGGCTCTACAGAGGCGACTGTAAAAATGAGATTGTGAGGATGGATCCCAACCAGAGTGTAAGAGGGATTTGGGCATAACATATACAAGAGAGTGCCTGGTGCCCATGAAGTCATAGAGTGGCCAGCACCTGCCAGGAGCAGGGGACAGGGAGGAGCTGGGGACTGGCCAGGAGGGCCCTTCTTGAGCACCAGAGGGTCGTGGGTCAAGAAGAAGGCAGAATGACCTCAGCTTGTGACTGTAGATGACAGAGTAAAGGCAGGTCTGTGACCTCACAGCCCATAGAGAAGTCCTCAGCAAGGCAGTCTTTCCAGGGAGTAGGGGGGTGCTGTGGTGGGCTGGGATCCCTCAGTCTGCTACTTCCAGTTTGATTTTCAAACATCCAAGGCAAGAGGCAAAGGAGAAGCTGTCATCAAATAAATTAATCTGACATTTTCTGTTACAGAGTAATTTCTAGCAAGTACCATTTCTCTGGAATTAGGTTGTTTACATTTTAGCCAAATTGTTCCCACTTAGGTTGCCTAGTGATAGCAGGGCGGCGGGGGGGGGGGGGGGGGGGGGGGAAGGGGGGGCTCCCTATTCACAACAGTTAAAGAAGTGGCTAGACCTGTTTGGATTCTAGAATAGAATGCACATCACATAAACAAGCACGGTGCTCTGCTTGGTGGGGGGACCAGCTCTGTGCAAATTGCCCTCCGTGCAGTGGATCCCCCATCCGTGGGGGTATGGAAGTGCTCTCTGCAGTGGGGTGGGTGGGGCTTTCTGCTCTGTACCTCAGAGTTCTGGGGTCTTTTCCTCTCATTCCATCTTGGTTACCCTTCTCCGACCAAGGGTCGAGAAGCATGCTCACACAGCCGAGTAGGCCCCAGATGACTTCTGTCTGGAGGAGACAGTAGAAATCTCTGACCTTGTCCATGAATGGAGGGGGAGAGTGTCTCAAGAGCCCACCACCACCCAGCATCATTGTGGAAATTCCCATGGCTGTTCCAAAGAGCAGGGTCGGGCGATCCAAGGTGGGTTTTTGTGTGGCTGGGGAACTACACTCGTATTTCCAGAGCAATTGTATATCTGGTAAAATTGTATATCTTGGCCAACATATAAATCTTCCCTCTGCGTAGGGGCTCTGAGAACATGCCTATTACTAGGGAAAGGCACGCAGGTGGGCTGGGTTCAAAGCCAGCCAACAGCTGCTTCCTAGGCCATCAGCTCGGACAAGTCCTGCACATGCTGAGCCTGGCTTCTCAACAGGTGTGCGAGAAGCCGCCCCCCAGGGCTGCTAGCACCTTCAGGCCCCACATCTCAGGTGTCTGTCTGCCCAGAGTCTCAGAACATGACCTCATTTGAGAACGGGATCTTTGCAGCTGTGGTCAGTAATGACGTCATCCCGGCACAGGCTGGGGTCTAACCCCAGGGACCGCATCCTCCAGTGGACAGGAGATGTCAGCACAGACACAGAGATGAAGATGAGACAGAGCTCACAGTGCTGTGGCCATAATTCAGAGACCATGGCCTGGACAAACTATGGGAGCTGTTAGAAGCAGGACGCTCCTCTCAGAGCCAATGGGGTTTAGCTTGCTCCTTCCCTCAGCCTTTGGGCCTCCTTGAGGGTGGCAGTCAATGGTTGGCATTTTAAGGACCCGTTCGTCTGGCTTTGTCATAGCAGCCATGGAAGAATAATGTAGGTTGGATGATTGCACAACATGAAGTAACACAAAACAAAATGGAATACGAAGCAGAGAGCGGGCAACCCACTCAGTCTAGAGAGTCTACTATCAGGTCCTTCACAGAAAAAGTTTGCCAGTCCCTACTGGCATTTGAACCCAATCCCTATCAGCACTGTAACCCAGGCTCACCCCAGGCCATCTCCTTATTCGCCTGCCCAGCCACCACCACGGTCACCTCAAGCCACATATATTTATTTATCCTGCCCCAGGGCCTTTGCACTTCATGTTCATAGCTCATCCCCTACTCTCAGAAGAGCCTTCTTTCATGACTCCTTGCACCCTGGATCATGACCATTGCTAGTCTGTTCAGGGGCCTCTTGAATGTTTTTTTCCAACATTTTTTTAGGAACAATTTGCTACAGTTACTAGTGATGACTAATTAAAAACATTAGTTAATTGTAACTATTAATAATTCAGATATTTCCAATGCCTCTCCATAGTAAGTTGTCAAGTCTCTGGGGTAGGGGTCCCAACAATATCCATCACAGGTGTCTCATTCAGATCAACATGTTCTCCTGAAATACTACTGGCTGGATGGGTGGGTGGATGGATGGATAGATGGATAGATGGATGGACATATAGGTGGATAGATGGACAGATTGAGAAATGGATGGATGGACAGATAAACAAATGGATGGATAGACAGATGGAGATGAAAGGATGGATGGATAGACATATAGATGGTTGGATGGACAGGCAGACAGAAGACACAGATGGATGGACAGACAGAGAATGAATGGACAGGTGAGTGGATAGATGAATTCACAAAATGGCCCTAATCCCTACCCCATGTGCTCCTTGGGAACCTGGACTTTAGATCCAATAGTCCCATGATGACAGGGTAAACAAAGTCATGAAGGCCTCTTAGGCTTGGGATCAGGATGTGTGGGTGAATGAGACCCAGATGCTGGCTTCAGTGTACTGAGGTTTTGGCCAGGAGACAATATTCAAAGATGTAGAATTACAAGGCTTGGGTTTAAGGCTAGCCTATCACTTATGAACTATTTTATGCCCATACAGAGGTCACTACCCTGGCTTCTGTCAGCAACCAGAGGGCCACATTTCCACCCACTGTGGTGCACCTCAGTTGTCCAACTTCCAGGACCTCTGCTCATCTTAACTACAGCCACACTAAGGGCCTCATTATACCATCAAAAAAAAAAAAAAAAAAAGATGCAAACCCAAGAAAGGGAAATGTTACATCAAACTTTCTCTTTTTTCCATGGGGGCCAGGAGATGACCTTGTGAGAATACGCATGTGTGCAGCTGAGCTGCCGTGTTTTGGCCTTGACCAAAAAGCAAACAAGGCTTCAGACACAGAGAACAGCCTCCCCAAGGAGGTACACTGTCACCTCCTCCATAGAGGTGGAATCTGGGGGCCCATTCCAGACCCCTAAGGAGGCAAGACAGCCCAGCTCCCAAGCCCCACCTGTCTTTTTCCACCTACAGCCGGCCTCCAGCAAACAGCTACTCATAAACCCCTTCCAAGTGGAAATCAATTCTCCTTCCCTCCCCCACAGCATGGAAGCTCTGTCACTCTTCAGAGGAACTGAGTAAATAAAGAGCAGCTTCAGGAAGCCTGCCCACAGCCTCCCAGCCTGCTGCCAGGAGGACAGGGATGGGGATGAGTGAGACAGAGCAAACAGATCGATAGAGGTAATTACCAGCCGCTTCCTGCGCTCAGCCACCCACATTTTTCCTAGACTCCTAAGCCACAAGGACTAGAGCATCTATTCTGCTTATTGCTTGTCCCGGAATTCTGGCCATGGCCTCAGTAGCAGCCTCCACTGGAATATATAAAGGACAGTTTAGGATGGTGGGGAGAGAGGTTCCAGCTCCACACACTGTCTGAACCGGGACCTATGTAGCATGGCTCATAGTGTGACATCACATTCCCACCAGTGGTGCCTGGGACGAGAGTGGTGAGTGGCCACTGTGCAGGGTTGTCTCTCATAGGGGATAGGTGGTGTTATTGTTACTCAAGCTACTGGTAGGAGAAAGGCACAGGGTGGGGGATGGGGCCTCACTAGACCTTACAGTGGGGAGGGGCACTCAAACCAAGGCCTTACTCACAGCCAGACTGTGGCTTAGGGATCCAGAGATTCTGATAGGGTCTGTGATTGTCCCACCAGGGCCCCTTCTGGCCCTATTCACCAAACATCCTCTGCATCCTGATAGGCTCCCATCTGTCCAAGGTACCTCCCCCAATAAAGGCAGCCCCAGGGAGGCCCTCCAGATCTCTCAGCTGGGAGGGCTGTGGCCTGCCTGTAGGTACATCCTACCCCTGTTGACCCTCAAGACCTATCAGTCCCCTACTGTAGCCTTGAGGGGTTGGGGAAGAAGTGTCATCCTCTGGCCATCTACAGCCTCATCATTCTTCCATCCAGCTCCCAAGAGTGGGGACAAGGCCTGGTCTGTCTGTCTGAGTCAGAGCCTGGTACACAACTTGAACATGGGGACCCATGAACCTTGTAGGGTCATAGCCTGGGCTCCAAGGGCCAGGTAGAGCTCAGTGGGAGGCCTGGGTGCTTACCTCCCCCATCAATGTGCTGAAGTCGCTCACAGGGGAACAGCAGTTTACCATGAGCAAAGGGACCCAGCGGCACTGGGATATGGTTCTGGGGGGGAGTGACATATGTCAGGTCAAATGCCAAGAGCAGGGCAGCACAGATGACAGAAACGGCCTGGAACTGAGCATCTCAAAGGGGCCTGGGAAGCTGAGCCATGGACCTGAGTGCCATCTGCAGGGCTAAGCCAAGCCTTGCTTCACCCATAGGAGTCCCAGTGGGCAGCATGAGGCCAGAAAGATGGGGCATGACGGTAGGTATATGAATCTCCTGGAACAGATGCAAAGTCTCTCAAGGAATGTTCCACATCACTGTGTAGACACAGCAATCACACAGTGGGGTACAGGACCCGGGCTCCAAGCACTGAAGTCAAGCAAAATTGAGTGGAGGTTCTGTTTCCGAAACAGACACGAATTCACCTTTCTCCCCCTGAAGTACTCCTCGTCAGGGTGGACAGCTGGAGAGAGAGTGATGGGTCACAGGACCCCAAAGTGGCTCTGAAGACATGATGAGCTCCTTCCTGCCAGATGTATCCCTCTGTCCCGTTTATGGGTCCAACTGGCCTCAGTCCATTTCCTGTCTTCTCTAAATCTGTAAGGAGTCACCGTGTCCCTCTGGGCCTGATCCTCCTCATTTGCAAATGGAGTTGGAACATGGAGATTATTGCTGGGCTCAGAGCACGCACAGACAGGGAGCATTCACAGACGTGGAACACTCACAGACAGGCAACACTCACAGGTGGGAAGAACTCACAGTCATAGGACAGTCACAGAAACAGACTACTCCCATATATGGGAGTACTCACTGATGTGGGTCATTAACAGGCAGATAATTAATAGGCATTAACTCCTTGCGGATATGGAATACTCATGGGCACAGGACTCTCACAGGGATGGAGGACGCACATGTGGAACACTCACAGACACAGGGCACTCACAAGAATGGAGCATTAATGGCCACAGGGCATTTATGGGCAAGGAGTACTCACAGATGTGCAGCACTGACAGACATACAGCACTGACAGACATACAGCACTCACAGATGCAGTACCCATATCATGGAGTACTCACAGATGCAGTACCCATATCATGGAGCACTCACAGATGCAGAGTAGCCACACCATGGAGCACTCACAGATGCAGAGTACCCACACCATGGAGCATTCACAGATGCAGAGCACTCACGGGTAAGGAACACTTATGGCCACAGAGCGTGGAGCACTCAGACCATGTTTGTGGGACTCTTCCACATGCTGTGCTCCAAGACTCATGTATCAATAATACAGCACCCAGGGATTCATCCACCCATCTCCATGGAAGCTGTGCCCTGAAACCTGGTATTGTTCCTATGGCTTCTTAAAGCAGAAGGCTCCACGTGGTTCATATACAGGAAGTAGACTTTCCAAAGGTGCTTGATTGTGGAAGGTACTTGGCCAATAGTCATTTGATGAGCACATGATTATCATTATGGTAATAGAATCTAGCCCACGGCAGTTAATTCAATTCTCAGTCTCCATGGTCGGTTATTAATCTCTAGCTACTTAATAAGTGTGAATAAAGAGAATGAGTCTCTGCGTTGCTAGGACACTTCACAGTCTGTAAAGCACACGGCAGTCATCACAGCCCTTTCTTATCTTTATATCATCTGGCTCTCACAAGATCCAGAAGCGAGGGTTGTGACAACATCCCCAATTTACAGACAGAGTAAGCGAGACTCAAGTCTGAGAAGTCATTTGCCACCTCACCACTCAATTGACAGATTTAAAATCTTCGTAAGGGTAAGGAAGAGGTGAGGAGCAGGCTCATTTTCTAGGACTGATGAGCTAAATACAAATTGAACTGTCCTCCTCTGTGTTCCCACGGGAAGTCCTTGTAGCATTCCTACAACTGCCCTGACCACTTACTTGTGATTTTTGCATACCCATCTCCCCACTGAACAGACGTCAAGACAATGGTACAGCCTGCTGTAGACTAAGTGAGTGGGGTGGGTGGCTGGATAGATGGATTGATGTATGTATGAATGACTTCATGGATAAAGAGATGAATGGATGGGTGATGGATACATGGACAAATGGGTGTCTGGACAGACAGATGGCTGGCTGGCTGGGCAGGTGGGGTGAAAGACACACCATTGAATGGTTGAGGAGAAAGATGGAGATCTCTGGAGTATAGAGCATTAGCACATGTCCTTAAGCATATAAATTTTCTTCTTGTGAAAACCGGACTTAGTGCAGATTTCCAGCATCCCAAGACCATGCTTCAGTCTCTCTCATCTTTCCACAGCATCTTGGCCATTCCTGACTTTTACATCCATGTCCACCTCTCTCACCGAATGGGAACACTGGCTGGGTTCCCAAGCCTGAACACCTGCATGGATGGATGAGGAAGTGAGAGCATCTCCCAACCTGGTGTATGTCGGGAGATTGACGGAGGCACAGCTGAGCACCTGCCCTGGTGTCTCCCCTACCTGTAGGGCTGGTGGGGGGCATTCTACTTTTGGTCCCTATAGGTTTCCGTCAGAGCTAAGGCATGGGTGTCATTGGAAAGGGCCTTCTAGGAAATCCTATCTGAATTCTGCCTGCTCTAAGTCATCCACATGCAATTTCAGAGAGATTGCACCTAAATGCTCCCTGGGAAAGTGGCCATTAAAATGAGACAGTTTAACAGTGCCACGTGCACAGGGCAGTGGGTTCTCGAATGGTCCGTCTCGTGCAATCACCATCACTTTCAAACGGTGAGTGCTCAGCCTGAAGGGGGCCTTAGAGGTCATTCGTATATTTCAGAGTTTTCCATGATCGGCTAGAGCAAGACACCTCACTTCAGTGGTGCTCCTGTTCTTGGTGCCAAGCGAAGGCCTGGCCTGGCCTGACCCAGACACAGACCACATCTAAGTGGTAGCACCCAGCCCCACCCACTGGTAGCCTTAGCCCCTAAGCACCTTTCTAGAGTGTCCAGAGCCCCTTCCCACCACTCACCTTGAGCCGCAGCATTTTCTGGCACAGTCTGTAAACTCCTTTCCATTCTCCTCTGCATAGCCAGCTCTCAGGACCGACTGACTCATACAGTGGCTATCTTTGGGAAATAGCCTGGCTCTGGGCTCCTGTACTCCAAGAGTTTCAAGGCCAGCATTTATGTTATTTGGCAAAAACCTGTGCATCTTGCCAGACCCCAGCAGTATCCTGAGCACGAGGCTATCTTTTTCATCTTTCTCCCTTCAAATACACTGAACGTCTGACCTCGATCACTTCAAACGTAGCTGCTGCAGGCAGCAAGATGGCTCCAGGGGTAAAGGAACTTGCTGCACGAGCCTGGCAGCCTGAGCTGGAGCCTGGAACTCACGCAAAAGTGGGAGGAGAGAATTGTCATCCAGAGCCTCTGATCTCCGCACATATGCCATGGCACATGTGGCCAGAAATACACACACACACACACACACACACACACACACACACACACACACACACACTTTTCTTTAATTAAGTGGTTGCTGAGTGCTGGGGACTGAATATCTTAACAGTGGATTAGCTAGCACCAGAACCAGCTCATGGGAAAGTGTTCTTGCCTGGAGTAGAAGCTGAGGTAGAGCCAAGGGGGCTCACCATGGAGATGACACCATGGGGTCCTAATCATGAGCCCTGCACTGAAATCACAAGGTTATCTACCAGTTGACAAATGACTTCCCTACCTTGTAGGCTTATCAGGTCCACAGCAGACAACCTCCAGCCTCCAGAGTGTACCCCTGGGAAGGATCTGAAGCAGATGCTGTCTCTCCCCCTCACTCCATCCTCTCTCAGCCCTCTCCCACAGGATGCAAAGCCAAGGCCAATACCTGCACCTATAGCAAAGCCTCCTGGTCATTTGATCCCCCCGTCTCATGTCACTGAGTTAAACATGTTCTGACTGTCAGCACTGCCCTGCAGCTTGAGTCTTCTCCCACGGGCCTCTTTCTCTTTTCACTTACATGGACGACAAACACTCTGACTGAACACAGCAAGGCTATTTAAACTTAAACAAAACTGCTTCTCAAGGTATGATTTTCCCAGGGTCAAATATTAGGAGCAAAGTGGCCCTTTCTGACATCCCCTCCTCCATCTGTTTCTGTCCTTTTTCACACCCCAACATTACATCCTCATTGATACATTCTGGGATTTTCCTTCCCAGGAGAATATTTTGGCACAGACACCAGTTTTCCATCCATTCAGTTGCATGTGGGATCCACTTGTCCCTTGTCCCCACTGTACACTGCTAATTGTTCCTGGCTTACCACGTGGAGCCTCTTCTGTCCCTCTGCAACAAATATTTCCAAGATATTGTCCCTTAAAAACCATCCCTGGGCAATTAATTTATAATATTCTGCTATCTATAGATGGCTTTAGTCTAACCTACAAGGACAGTTCAGTTGGGTATAAAAATCATGAGCTCAGACCTTTCTGTGTCTGCTAGCTTTGAAAAAACATTTTATGATTTTATGAAGTTCAATACTGAAAATATATTTCTGTCTTTGATAGATAACTATGTCTTTTTTATTTTTTGAGAAAAATGACAAGTTATTTGTACCTCATAATTAAAGAAAATATCAGAACACTGAGAGCAATCTAGCAATGACATTGTCTCTCGATCCCCTCCCCATAGACCACAAACAACACCTACCCAGAGATGCAGGGGCTCCGAGGCTGGTGCTTGGCCATCTTTCTATCCAGCACCTGCATCCTCACTTTCCTCCTGTCCCCAAGAGATGCATCCAAAGCTCCCTCAGTTCATCTTCCACACCTCACCTGTTTAGTTTCCCCCACACATCCTGCTCCCATGAATCCACAGTAAGGGTGGTCTTTCAACTTTTCCTGGTTGTAGGAAGGCTCCTGAGCCCCCTGGCTCTCACCCCTGCCTCCTCCCCTCAGCTATTTTTTTATCTCTATCCCATTCCTACCCCATCCCTCTTTCTGCCTCTGCTCCCGCCATACGCCAGTTTATGCCATTGAGATGGTATGAGCATGGCCTTTGGGCTCAGAGAGAGAGGCTGACAGGTGTGTTTGGGGCAAACCTTCCGACTGCCTTGGAGCAGGTGCACCAGAGGGAGAGGCCACTGCTGGGTGGCACTGTGGAGCCTCTAAGGTAGACAGGATGCCCCAGGCCCCCTCTTCACATAGGGAGTGGAGGGAGCAGGAGGGCTCTACTCCTTTAGGTCTGTCTTTGTTTCCTGCAGATCATTTCCTGCATTTATCTGGTGGGTGCTCTGCCTTTAATAGCCAGTGTGTGTGCGCGTGCATGCGTGTGTGCATATGTATATATATATATATATATATATGTATATATATGTATATATATGTATATATATATATATGTATATATATATATATATATATATATATATATATATATATATATATACATATATATATGAAGTCAGGGAGCTGGGGAGCAATGGCTGACACAGATATATAAGAGAAACCAGGATTCTTCCCAGGAAGAGCCTGATAGTAACAGGGTCACAGGGCAGAGAGCATCAACATTTGGCTCACTGAATGTGCCAGTGTCTGGAAAACAGAGACACCATCCTATGATACTTATCTTCTAGGCCACAGCCAGAAAACTAGCCCATCAATGCCAGAAACCCCAGAGACCCCTGGCCAGGAGCCCCAGGGATTCACCCACACGGTGCCCAGTGGGTCTCCCCGTCAGCTCAGGGTATTTACTTTCCTGTCAGTAAGGGAGACACCACACCTTATTAAAAGTACAGCAGGACACAGAGGACGGCTAATGGCTAATTTATATGGGACAAATAGCTATTTAATTGCTCTCTAATTACGTGACAATTAGAATTCATGCTGCAGCCGTGTCCTTGAGCTCCTATTTATGACCCACGTGGAGAGCAGTTTTTCTGTGCCTGTAGCCATTACAGACTCCACAATGTACAGAGCCGGCAGCACAGCGGCCAGGCATAATTAGCCGTGTAACTGCTCTCTTATACCCCAGTAATTACACGGTGGTATTATCTGTGTATTATAATTTATTCATATACCCAATCTTTTGTGACCCAGTCTCCTTTCATGAGTAGGCCTGGCCCAGTAGGTGTCAATCAATTATTTAGAGTCTTAGAAGACCATGTGATGGGGATCTGGGCTAACAGACTGTGACTGTTCAGGTGCAAAGGCCCTGAGGTGAGGCAGTTGTGAGCATCGAACACCAAGTTCCTTTTGGTCGAGCAGACCCAGCTCTGCAGTGAGACAGCGAGCGAGAGAGCATACCCAGGACCACTTTCACTGCAGCCAGCTCTTCGTTGCGGGGTCAAGGCTCCTCTGCACGTGCCAGCTCTGAGTGGCCCTCTATCCGGCACTCAGGCACAAAGCTACATGTAGACTGCCTGTCCTGCCCTCTATCTTTTGCGGGGCTGTGATATTTTTTCAGTATCAGGACCTTTGGCTGGGCCCAATATGTCGACTAGCACAACGACATGCAGATGTCCACTGGACCAAACTGAAGAAAAGCCCCAGGGAGTCCCAGCTGACAAATAAGACAAGACTCCTCTGGAAGGGCTGGGAGCCCGGTGCGCTGTGACACACAGCGGCAGCAGCAAAGTCACCTCGCTTGTCTCAGTCACGTTCTCTTCAGCAGATCTACCGTATTCTACCCTGGAGGGTAGCAAACAATTAAAGTACCACGGAAACTTCTAGGAGCACAGAGGCCCTCCCTAGACACGCCCTGGCTAGGCAAGACAAGGGCAAGCCACCAGAGCCCACCTTAGAAAGGAGACGGTCTAAACAGAAGGCCTACCCGAAAGCGGAGGTGCAGCTGGTTCACGGCCCCTCGGCAGGTAGGGAGCAGGTGGCTCCAGCCTTCAGCGGCCATGGCCCCTGCTGGTCCTGGCTCTTAACTCAGAAGACACACTTGGAACTTCGTTCTGCAGACAGGCAGGGCAATGAACCCACGATGTCTTAAGCTACTGGGGCTGCGGTGATTTGGTAGGGCAACAGGTCCTTTCCCATAAGAGTTTCCCACCAATGTCTCCCTTTGTCCCCCTCTTCTCCAGAGGAGGCCCCTGCAGGGCTGTGGCTTGGCTCCACAGAACTGGGAATGCTGTGGAGTTTCCTTACCCCACTAGTGACCCCCTGACCCGCTCTGGAGATGGCAATGAGTGTGGAGAGTCAGTCTCTGTTTTGTCTTATTTCTAGAGGTACCAGCTCTTCTTGGCTGCACATCCTTCCTCCATCTTCAGCGCCACAACACAGCATCTCCAGTCTCTAAACCCATGCCCGCCTCCCTCCCCTAAGGATCTTGTGGTGACATTGGGCTCTTTGACAATCCAGGGGAGGTGGTGTCCTTGTCTTAGGATCCTCTACTTGTTCTGGGTTAGCATATAAGGTGAAAATCTGAGGCCCTGGGGATCAGATGTGTACATATTTCAGGGGAGGGACATCCCTCAGTCTCCACAGTACATAGAAATAGCACAGCTCCCTAGTGGCCTGTGTCATCCATCCACAGGACACAGAGACCCGGAGGCCCAGGAGGCTCCTAGAGCCAGCCCAGGTACATGGCTAATAGACAAGAAAGGTGGGCAGATGGCACCAACTCTGGCCTTATCTCCTCCCCTTATCTATGGGCCCCATGAGACCGATAGACGAAGAACTGTGGAGATGTGGACAACGCATTTCCCCATGTGGCAACAGATACATGGTCGCTGAGTGCCCCCTCGCCACTTATCTGGTGACACTATCTCATCTTTTAACCAGCATTTCTGATCATGGATTACCTGTAGGGAAAGAATTCCCTTTGTTTATGAAAAGAACGTGACAATTGTTACGTTCTGGATAGAGGAGGCAGGGCACGAACGGTACCCAGAGCGGAAGCCCAGACACCAGCCGGAAATAAACAGCCACAAGCGGGTGCTGCGTTCTCACACTCATTTTCACCAGGGATATTTTGAAGTCAGTTTGTTCACGGCACACAGTCACTCGCTCAAGGCATCTTTCAGGCACAGGACTGGGTGCTAGCGGAAATGGCAAAGAGATGGAGCTCCTGCTGTGGGTGTTTCCCCTCAGTGCAGAAGACAGCTTCAGAATACCACGCAGGCACGCCTTTGATGCTAGGCTGTGCACAGGGAAGGGCAGAGGATCCATGTTGGAGTCCTGAGCTTACCTGGTGCTAGGGAAGACAGGTGGACCTTAGAGAATGGAGGGAGGGAAGTGAGGTCTGAGCAAAGGCTCTGTTAGGGGGCTCATTTCTGCAGTCACTCAGCTGTGGGCACAACTGGCAGCCCTACAGGCTGAGGTGGGAAGGTGAGAAGGCCCAGGCTGGAAAACATGAACCTCAAAGCCAGACCAAGAGTTCCAAGCATGTGGCAGGGATGAGGAGTGTTCCAGGCAGGGCTGGGATCTGCAAACAGAGGGAGTGCCAGGCTAACCCAGGAGGCTACTGAAGTCATGGGGGCAGGATGTGGGGTGCTGGGAGCCATGGACCCCATAACTTTGTGTGGATGTGGTGTCATCCATGTAACAAAGGCCCGGAGAAGACCATCTTTGACAGACAGGCAAGGGTCAGATTTGGTTTAGCAGCCTTGGGATTCAGGGACTGGGAAAGCAGACAGAAGCAGAGGCTGGAGCCCCTCCCCCAACTATCCAGGATGCTCTCACCTGCCTGAGGATGCCCAATGTGGAGCCCATTTGCAAATTTTAGCTATTTTTACCAAGCAGAAATCCTTTAAGCTTCATAAGAAGCCTCAACACACGAGGGATAAAAACATTATTTGCTACTCTTTTCTATAGACATGGAAAAGGATGAAATTGAGGCTGCCGCAAGCACAGTTTATCAGATGATGTGTCCTGGAGTCCCGTTTCTTGTTTAACAGAAGCTGAGCAGAGTTTCATGGGATTAGGTATTAGCCATGAAAATGAGGATCAGCAGAGGGAATCGGGATCAGCATGGGAATGGGGATCAGTACAGGGGACAGGGACCAACACGGGAGTGAGGATCAGCGGAGGGATAGGCCATGGGAGCAAAGATCAGAATAGAGAATGGGGATCAGCCACAGGTATGGAGATCACCCGTGAGAGTGAGGATTAGCATGGGAGCAAGGATGAGCTGTGGGAATGGGGATCAGCCCCGGAAATGAAGATCATCCACATGCTCTTCATCTTCACTGAGGCCAGGCAGGAAAGATGCCCTAGTCATGGCTGTACAGGATAAAGCCGCTGGCCTTCCAGGCTGTGTGGTACGGTCACCTTGCACACATGGGTCCTCTCAGCTGCCTTCAGGCTCAAGGGAAGTCAACCCTTTGTCTCCTCTTTTCCCAAAAGGACAGAGCTGTTTACTTACTGGATGCCAAGTCAGCAGGGACTCCCATTATACAGATGTGTAGGATTAAAATGAAGAGGGGTTAGGAGGTAGGACACCCATCTAAGGACCAGTGAGCCAACCACCTTGGGCTCAGACTCCCTTTGGGGTACTTGGAGTGACACCCAGACCCTGGAGAAATCTCAGGACAAAGAGAGATGCCAGAACCCTACTCAAGACTGCTCTGCCTTCTGTCAGATTGGTGACCAAGGCCAAGTTCTGAGCATGTCTAAGCCACCCCTGAAACGGTGACCTCTTATCTCCATGTTCTTGAGGGAGGAGAGAGAGAGAGAGAGAGAGAGAGAGAGAGAGAGAGAGAGAGAGAGGACCTAACAGGCTTCAGTGCACTAAAAGCATGCTCCCCCTGCTCCGTCACATGCTGGATCCCTGACCCCAGGGGTTGGCATCTGGAGAGTGAGCCTTTGCAAGGCTCTAGGACATGGGAGTGCAGAAACCCTGAAAGGGACCAGGGCCCTTCCTTATGAGAAGAGGCCTAAAGCTGGCATCCCTTTCCTATGTGAGGATACACAAGATGGGGCCTGCAACCTCAAGAGGGCTGTTCCCAGAGCCTATCCATGCTGGCATGGGATCTTGGATGTGCAACCTTTGGGACATGAAGAAATAGGCTTTGCTGTTTAATTCAGTGAGTCTATGGTACTCAGTGGCAGCTCCAGCTAACAGAGGTCTGTCCCTGATGACAGTGTCACAAGGCCTTCAGGATACATGGGTGGTGTGAAAGTGGCCAGGTTCCAAACACTTGGCATCCCAGGCGTACAGTGCAAACTGAGTGTCTATCATCTGAGACTATGGAGAATGAAGGGTCCAGGCTCCAGAGCATGTGAATACAAATCCACTCAGTTCTCAACCCTTGCTGGCCAGGGACCTTAGGCAGCCATCAATCCCCTACAAGCCTGACAGCATCTCGAGGATGCTGCTTTGCCTGTGTGTGTGTGGCTTCTGTCATTCCTGGGTCCTCCTGTAGTCTCAGTACTCCCTGTAGTCCTGAGAAACAGACATACAAGTAAAGAGCCACTGTGCTGACCTGAGCTCCCCTCACACAGTAGGTCCTCCTGGCCTTGGAGTATGGGAGAAAGAAGAGGGTATACTGTAGCATGGGTGGCCGCCCTGAGACCCAGGGCCTTTTCTATTCCATTTCACTCTGGTCATCCTCACTTTGGGCTATGAGGGTCTATGCATCTTCAGAGAAGGTGGAATTGAGTCTTATCTGTCTTGGATCAGCTCCCGAGATGAAAGGCCCTGGAGGTATCTCTGAGAAGCCTGGGCTCTTGGCTTCTCTCCAGTGGTATTCTACTGGCTTTCAGAGAGAATAATTAATTCCCTGTGCATTAGGTTGGTGTGGCAAGAGGTTCACTGTTTCTGAAACAGAAGCTTTGTATCCAGGCAGGTCCCACTGAGTCAGTGTTCCCTAGGACAGGATTGTTGACTGGCTACAGGGGGAAGATACTGGGCCTTGCCATTTGCCAGGGAAGATTGATGGAACCCTTGCTAGGGTCATATGCTCTGGCTTCTCTCGCCAGCCTCCCCACCATTCTGGAAGAAAAAAGCTCTGCAAGCTTGAATCTTCTCAGGAAACAAGTCCAGAGAGGCTAACAGGGATGATCCAGGGGCCCCAGTTTTTAGAGAGCTGGAGTGTTCAGATCCATGCTAGTCCTGCTCTCTACAGCAGGGAGCCACAATGGGGCCCTGCTTCCTTCTTGGTGCTAGGGCTGGATAGAACTCAGGATCAAACAGAGAAAGAGCCAAAAAGGCTTGTTCCAGGCTGGTACCCCCCAGGGAGCCCAGAAAACAGGTTCAGAAGCAAGTACACACAGCTCTTTCTCCCATCTCCCAGACACTACCGGTTCCATTCTGGGGCCTTCAAGGTACCTCCCCAAAGGTACCTCATTTCAGGGATTGGCACTCCCTCTTTGAGAGGGCATCACCTGAACCAGGTCCCTCTTAGTCATGTCCCTGTCCACCAAGGTCAGACTCACAGGGATCAGAGGCAGCATCTTGATGATGGGATGGACACTGGCTGAGTGAGTGGATGGATAGATGGAAAGATGGATGAATGGATAGATGGATAGATAGATAGATAGATAGATAGATAGATAGATAGATAGATAGAGATGCCTCTTCCTGGCTCTTGTTGCTCCTCCAGTCCTATACTCCAACCAAAGGACTTCCATAAAAAAAACCACATCAATTGCAAGATCTCTTCATTCTCTCATGCAGAAACTTCCAGAGTCTGTGGTATTGTCTGTTCTTGAGCCTGACCTCCAAGACCCTCATACTCCGACTGTACAATGGGACCTCCATTCTCTGTGTCCTTGCTGGCCACATTCCCATAGAAAGGGCTCCAGTCTCCCCATGCTTAGGATAATCCTGGACCCACGGGATGAGGAGTGATGCTAGAGTAGATCTGATGACCTAGCAGTGCCTGCTTCCATTCACCCTTGTTGGGGGCCGACTCCGGACAGCTGTGTCTTGAATTTTGTGTGACCTTCCTTACTTTATCAAACCTTGCAAAAACAGGTTCCTGGCCTAACCTCAGGCTGTACAACTTCCGGTAGTACCTGCTAATCAGCCAGCTGCAGGGGCCTGGGACCAAAGCGACCTCACCCTTCCTTAGGAATTTTCCATTCTTCTCTCCTTTTGCTTCCCCCGCTCCCCCTCCCTGCCTGAAGCCCTGCTTATAAACCTCAATACCCAGTCAATAAACGAGACCTTGACGCGACTCAGACTGACTCTGTCTTCCCTTATTGCGCCTGGTCTCCTTTCTCTCTCGCCCCCATTGATCTTTCAGGAGGTGCCTCCTCGGGTCTCCCCAATAACCTGGCCCGCGGGACGGGTCACACCCTCGGCTGGAAGAGGGTGTGGTAGAAAAAGGGCATTGCCAATGTGCAAGGGGGGACTCCAGATCTCAGATGGCAACCTTCATCAGCCCACTAAGTTTTGTGAGCCCCAGTCTTCTGGCTGCAGAGATGACTATCATTCTGAGGATCGAGATGCCCAGCTTTGTCTGCCTCTGGGGCTGCCATGACCAAGCCCTGTCAGACCATGGACCTGCCTCTTTAAGATGCCAGGGGCATCTATCATACTAAAGAAATCAGGCCATACCCTCCCTGCAGCTCTCTCTCTCTCTCTCTCTCAGACAGAAAATTAAAAAGCCATGCAGTGCTGTAGTTTTTACAGCCAGTAATTAATGGGCCTACCAAGTACCTGACTCCTCTATGCTTCTCTGTCATACAGGCTTAGCCCCAACTAAATCACATAGTATAAAACTTCCCACCAGCCCCTCAAAACTTAGAAAACTCAGGTATTCCCTTTTTTGGGGGCGGGGGAGTCTCTGAAGGCTCTTCTCTGAGCCTCTCCCACTATGGTATTCATGACAGCTCCCCACCTCTTACTCTTATAAGCCATCCCTGTGAAGGACTTTTTACACCTTTTTCCGTTACATTTCTTTTCTAACTTCTGTCTCAGGACCTGATAGCGGTTCCCAGGCTGCGTCTCTGCCAAGGCAATTTCTCACCTTTGGTGTGGAGGAGTAGGGGCATCCAGCACATGAACAGGAAAGGGCTGACACATCACCACAGGCACATGGCCCCCAAGTGTGGCATCCAGGGACCCTGCCTCACTGCCGGTGTCTCGGGACACTCCAGCCAGAACACTGGGACCAGAGAGGACATGTCTGCTCTCATATTGCCTGGCTACACTTTTCCCTTGTACACAGTCAGGGAAGATCCTGTCAATACACCATGTGCCACACACTCAGGCACCACGCCAGGACGCCTCATGAAGAAGCCATCTCTTCCTGATCCTTTACCCCTGCCACCCTATCACTCCTCTAGTCCAGGGCACTGTTTCTTAAAATGTGGCCTCTGTCCTCCGATCCAACTTGTGAATGGGGAATGCTGCAGCTGAGAGCATGGACAAGCCCTGAGATGGTGGAGACTCCATGCATGGATTAGGAACAGTGTGGGGGAGATGCTGCAGCTGAGAGCCTGGACAAGCCTTGCATATGGTGGAGACTCCATGCATGAATTAGAAACAGGGGGGATGCTTTAGATGAGAGCATGGACAAGCCCTGCAGAGAGTGGAGACTCCATGCATGGATGAGGAACAGGGGAGGGGGTTGCTTCAGCTGAGGGCTTAGATAAGCCCTGAGATGGTGGAGACTCCATGCATGGATGGGGAACAGGGGAGGGGGGTGCTTCAGCTGAGAGCATGGACAAGCCCTGAGATGGTGGAGACTCCATGCATGGATCAGGAACAGGAACAAGGTGGTGGGGAGGTGCCCTGTGCAGCCTGGCCAGGGAGCCCTGGAGGCAGGGATCTGCTCCCCCGTGGCATCTTGACGGACAGCATCATTGAAATCGACTTTGATTTGCAGATGTGCAGCAACATTGAGGTCTGTCAGTGCTCTCTGAGACCCACGCAGCCATTTTCCCAGAGAAAATGACCCCACCTGCTCTAGGAAGCACACAACTTGAATGCTGCTTGAGGTCCCTCCAAAACACACACACACACACACACACACACACACACACACACACACACACACACGGCTTTTCATGCTCCTGGTATATGGTGAGGCATATTGAGTAAGAGTTCTGGCTGCCAAGCTATGTGTAAGTATGCCACGGCAGGGGTCGTCCTCTATATCATGAAAATATCCAACTATCATGTGCCAGGTCTGCCAAAGCCCAGTCTAAACATGAACACGGAGTTAAATGGGCATCTCAGATCATTTCTGATCCACAGGGAGTCAGTGGCTCTGCTGGGGACAGATATAGAAGATGGCTGAAGTTTCAGCCCAGTGTCAGCCATGCTGAGACCCTGAAAAGATGCACAGTAGGGACTTCATTCCTTCTGAGTTACACACACTGACTCAGACCCTTAAAGTGGCCTCGGGAGATGGGCCACTAGCTCCTGTCAGTGCCCATGGTACTGAGGATTTCAACTGCCAGTGCTGGGCACTGCACTATGAAGCCTCACATCATCATTTATGATACACAATAAATACAGAGAAGAGGTAATATCGTGATCCATCGTGATCCGCATACGATATCCTGCAAGCAGAAGCTGAGAGCTAGGAAACACAGACCCTGGGATCCAAGTCCTCGAAAAGCCTGTTCCCCCATCTCTCAGGCCTTCTTTCCCTGTGCTACATTCTTGATCAGATGTTAGGCCCAGGGCAGATAGTAGGACCCTCAGAAGGACCAACCTCAAAGCAGCAGACAGCACAGCTAGGCGTGTACTTCAGTGTGGGAAGGAAAAAAGACCCACCTACTGCTGGGGCATCTCTGAGTTAAGTCTGTACTGAGATCAGATCTGGGCTCCTCAAACCCTCCACACTGTCGGAGACAGCCACCAGGCTGCTGTGCTCTGACTGGATTGGAGGGGCTGGAGGGGCTGGGCTGCCTTGCGTGTTCTCCAAGCACAGAATTAGGCCCGCACTGCCACCGCCATGGAGCCTGAGCTGATCTTAGATTACACACTGCTCTGGCCCACATCGGAGAAGAGAGGAGAGGAGAACCTGGATTACCACGAGGGCCTCTGTGAGCTGGGCAGGGAGGAGGCTTATGCTGGGGTGGAGCAGGAACAAGGTCAGAGGAGGGCTCAGCACTATAGACTCACCATAGCTTAGGGCAAGATCGGTAGAGAAGAGAGACAGACTAGCAAAGAAGACAGCAGCGTGGGGGAGGGCCAGTAACACCAGCAGGCAGGCCCATGCACGCAGTTCAGCAAGAACAGCACAGAGTTCAAAAGGAATTCACAGGCAGGGGCTGAGGGCAGGGGCTGGGCTGACAATCAGTAGAGCTAGAGGATCCCTTGTGACATCATCCCAGGAGATCCACAGAACTGAGATCCACAGTAGCTGTCAGTGGCTAATGTGTAGTTCTGGATCTGGACCTTGGCACAGGTCTCCTCCTGCTGTTTGGGGTCCTATGGGGATGAAGGTTGATGGACAACTGGGGCTGAGGCACTCTTGACCCACTTGTGTGGACTCATGGACGTTGCTTGATGTACCTGGGCTTCTCCCTCTCCCCTGTAAAGCATAAGACTGCAGGAACCCCTACTCTGGGGGTCTGCCAGGACACATGTGTGCAAGGTACCACACAGCAGCCTGCTGGGCAGTGGAGTCCTAGGGGACACACCCTTCCCTGGCACCACTGGCTCCCCTACAACATGCAGGTACTGAGTCTTGGCGATGCAGGCAGCTTCCCGGATGCAGGGCTGTGGTGTGATCCACGTGTCCCCAACCTTGCAAGGCTGGCAGGTGGCTTCTCATGAGCCTCAGGGGGAGTGAGGGGGGCGAGTGAATAAAGACTGATATGCTCTGGCCGCAAGCCACAGGAAGGGCCTCCTCAGTGGGATAGAGGGGGGAACCAGGAATCAGCGTTCTCCTAGACCATTCATTCAGTAAGGGTTTTCTTGGTGGCAATGTACGTGTGAGATTTTAGCATTCAGTCCAGCATAGATGCCTTGTATAAGATGACAATCCACATGAATTTTTAATGCATAACACGATGCTTAAAAACGGTTTCTCACTAGGCATCCCCACCAGACCAGACCTTCATACCTCTCCATGCTCTAGCACTCTTGGGGACCATTCAACAATGCATTTGCCACCTAAAGCCAGTGTGGGAACCACGGCGGCTCGGAAGGGAAAGTCACAAGCCAGAGTTATGTTTGAGGTGGCAGAAAGCCATGCCTGGGGCCACACTCTGATTATACTGCCGGCAAGACAAAATCAAAGAGAGCTCATTCTGAAGACAGCTCACAAAGTGGTCTCTTAAGAAGCCAAAAAGAACTGATCAGTCTGTAATGGTTACTAAATGGTCTCCTAATTGGAGTCCCACTTTCCAGCAAAGCTATCCATTACCCTACACTAGGGAGCAGCTCACACAGGTGCCCTGCAAAAGAGGGCCTTAGCACCCTATACCACAGTCAATGTGGGGACAGGGAGCAGATGGAATATTCACTTTAGTTCTTTTCTTAATCATCTTACAGACATGTTGCATGAGCTCCAGGTTCTCAGGCCCCATTGGGCTCTCAGAGGTTCTAGAAGGTTCTAGCTATCCATGCAGCTTCCTATCTATACCCAGCAAAGGATGGGGTCCCAGTAGGTCCTCAGCCTGTATCTGGCCTGGGCAAAGCGTTTTGTCCCTAGCAACGGGGTTCAGTCCTGTGTGCACTCAGATCTTTGCCTGGATCTATGAGTGCCTGGAGCCTGACAAGGAGGAACATGGAGGCCCAGCTGCCTCCTGCAGAAGACATAGATGGCTGAAGTATGGACAGAGCCAAGCTGGGACTGCTTCTCCAGTGGGTGCCCTGCCCATGGGGTTTCTGGGAGGAGGCCAGCAGAGGTCAAGCTAACAGAACTGATAGGGGCTTTGTTCGGCCGTCACTTTAGGCTCCTCACATATGGGGAAAATAAGGCCCAGAGTGGAACCAGGACGTGCCAGATGGCACAAGCCAAGAGCCAGCAAACTGAGCCTGGAATATGGTAAAGACCTGCCATTTTCCTGCCCCTGCCAACAAGGAACTGAACCGAACTGGACTGGGCTGGGTTGGCATGGATGCAGGGAGCCCAGTAAATCTGGAAGGGTTCAAACCACACCTCCCTAGCAGGGCTGACATTTGTGTCCTTCTGAAACTGCAAATGCCTCATTGCCCCATCTCCCCTCTCAGAGGACCGCAGAAGCCAGGACTGAATGGGAACCAGGCTGCATAGAATGTCCTTTCCAGAAGCCTCTACTGAGCCCATATTCCATTACCCATTGCAGCTTTCAATTGTACAGGCTGTCACTGAGGCTGGGAGGGGTCAAGGGTGTGGTCCCAGTCCAAGAAGGAACCTTAGGCCTGACCTCACTGCTCCCTGCCCAACCCCCCTGGGGATCCTTCCCTGCCCTCACAGCATCTGAGTCTCTCTTGGTTCTTACTGCCTCAGCTGCCCCTGCCCCTCCTTCCACATATGGACATGGCCTGCAGGCTGCCCTGTAGGTACCTGATCATCCTAGGCTCCAGCGCGGGGATGGCTAGACACATATGACTTGGGAGTTGCTCTAAGCAATGGGAATATGGCTCTGTTCACTGAATCTGACCTTCAACACCTACTTTTTTTTTTGTTTTGTTTTGTTTTTGTTTTTTTTTTTTGGTTTTTCGAGACAGGGTTTCTCTGTGTAGCTTTGCGCCTTTCCTGGGACTCACTTGGTAGCCCAGGCTGGCCTCGAACTCACAGAGATCCGCCTGGCTCTGCCTCCTGAGTGCTGGGATTAAAGGCGTGCGCCACCACCGCCCGGCCAACACCTACTTTTAAAGGTCACTTCTGTCACACACACACACACACACAATCATAGCAACAGCAGGAAGGACCCATGGCAGTCAGGGAGGTCAAAGGTCTTCCCTGCTCCTTTCATGCACTCGGGGTTCCCTGCAGATAGAGGCCCTCACAGCTGCTCTGAGCATGGACAACATCCTGCCTCCTTAGCTTAGACTCCAGAGAAGGTGGTTTCAGACCCAGGCCTCCTACCAGGAGGTATGTGATGGGGTAACTCTCACCTTTCCTCTCAGTTTTCTCCCCTGGAAAATGTGATAGCAAGGCCTCACTGCTTGGATGGTTATGGATGGAGTACGATTGCCTGTGTGAGGCATGAGGGAGGGATCTAGGAAGAGGCAGGGGAAACTAAAACCAACCCACCCTTCTCCTCTCCACCTGCCAAAGGCCCAAGGCAAGGGCCCAAGCCCTCCCTCCTCTGTTCCCATTCTGTCCAGGAGGAAACTTTCACGGCAGCAGAAATCAAGGAGAGGAAGACACAAAATCAGACAACTCTAGCATGCAAGATGGCATCCCATTAAAGAGCAGTGGAGGGGCCGGAGTCAAGAGCACTGGCTGCTCCTGAAGAAGATCAGAGTTCAGTTCTGAAAACTCATGTGGCGGCTCCTAACCACCTGTAACTCCAGTTCTAAGGGATCTGATGTCAGCTTCCGGCCTTCCTGGGCAGCAGGTATCCACATGGCACACATACATACACGCAGGCAAAACTTGTGGACAGAAACAATTAAAACTAAATCTTCCCCAAAGCAGCATCTGGGTTCTGCTGCAGTCCAGTAAGGCTCCTGTCCTCCCACAGGGCTGACCTGCAGTGGGATCTGCTCAGGTCGGGCTCCACTGTCTCTCTGAGCCCCTGAGCCTTTGCCGGCACTACAGCCACCAGAGTGCATGGTGCGTTCCCGCAGTAGGACCATCCTGTGCTTCTGCACCCTCTGTGGGATGCTCAAACACAGGCCCCAGGTTCTAACAGGGATGCACCTCTGGGTCTGGCCCTTGGCAGAATTGCTGTTTACCACTCCTCTTTTGTCTGGCATCAAACAAACCAAAAGAAAGCCATGGCTACCTGATTAATAGGTTACATTCTAAATGACATTTCTTTAGATTTTTAGAATCTGAAACGTCTGGTGACCTGCGAGACTATGACCTCCTTACTCCTTAGTTCTGTGCATCCTCTAACACAAAGCACACAAGCACCCCAGGGTTGATGACAAAGTCTAGTCAGAATGTGTGGAGGGGGCACTGGGAGTAGGGGCAGCATGACGGAGACAGGATGGGTGAAGGTACCACTCAGTGTGTAGTCTTCATGCCCATTGCCTCATGCCTCTCTCCCCCTCCCTGTAAAAGCTGGCTCATACATGTGAGTCCCCCAACACGGAAATCTGGGGATGCGAGCACCCTGTCTTCTCAAGGCAAGACCTTCAGTAAACTTCATTTCTGTCCCGTCTCATCTTGTGAGCACTGGCCTTCAAGCTGTGAGCAGTGTGGCCTGTGCTTAGTAACAAGCTGCTGGGATTTCCCTTTTGCCACCACCCAAGTACCTCTGGGACCTAGATACTGATCTTGTAGGGATCACTACGCAGGGCTCACTCAAGTCTCTGTGTGAGATGTGGGCTACATCCCATCTTCCTACAGGGAAACCAGAGCACAGAGAAGTGAACCAGGATTTGAACTCTGCTCTGTCTGAGTCCCCTCCTGTGACCTCGGACTGCTTCTCTAGATTGAGTCTAATGTGCTGACTTGATGCTGGGGTCTCTAGGTGGGTCAAGATACAGCCACACATCTGCAGGAGGAGTCTCCCATGGTCTTCCCTCTTCTACATCTAGACAGGAAGTGAGAACCAGAAACCAAGAGACAGCGAGCAACGTTTTGACATGGAACCAAACCAGCCTTGGAGAGATGACGCCCTAGAGAAGGGCCTCAGAGCTTCCGCCAGGACTCTGAGCCAGATGGAGCTGATTCAGCCACCAGCTCCGCTGACTCCCCTTTCTGCCCGCCTGATGGAGGTTGCCTCCCGGACAGGAGAAGATGGATGTGCCCCAGATAAGCAGGCAGGCGCTCCTCCAGAGGCCCAGCTGATGGCTTCAAATGCACTCATCAAAATGAGCCAAAGCCGCAGGAGCTGAGGGCCAAATGCCTCACACCAGACCACTCTCCCGAAGCAGAACCAGACAGTGGTCCGTGGAGAGCCAGACCCCAAGGCTTGGCCACCCTGGGCTGGTATGTACGTACCTTTCTCTTGTTGGCTGGGCAGATATAGAAGTTGTCGATGACAGTGGTGACGCCAGGCTGGAGAGTAAGCTTGGTGTAGGTTGTCCCAAAATCTGAGGACCTGTGGGAACAGAGAGACAAGTGTCAACACATGTCCTCCGGGGGTTAGACTTTCCAGCACCTTGGTATGCCAGCACTGGCAGAGCTGAGATCCCCAGAGTCGCCCGTTCCATCCTCCCAGGGGAAGCGGGTCCCCACCCCAAGAGCAAGTGGGGAGGCTGGGTGCCCTTGCAGATGGCAGGTTTGCTCAGGTCTACAGCCCGGGTCTGGAGTGAGGACCAAGTCAGAACTTTTAGGGTGGGGGGTTGAGACAAGGTCTCTCTGTGTAGCCCTGGCTGTCCTAGAACTCACTCTGTGGATCGGGCTGGCCTTGAACTCAGAGCTCTGCTTGCCTCTGCCTCCCTCCCAAGTGCTGGGATTAAAGGCGTGCACCACTGCTACCCCACTCAGAAGTCAGAATTTCTTGATCCTTCTGTCCCTATGATGCTTCACAAAACCCTGAAGATCTGTGCCATTTTATCCATCTCATAGATGAACAGTAGGCACCAAGGGGACCAGTATCTTATATGAGGGACCACTCAGCTAACAAGCAGAAGACTCAGGGTTCAAACGCTGGCTCTTCTGATGCCAGTATGGCCACTGACTGAGCCGAGGTCCCACTGCTCTCTTCCACTCATCCATTGCCTTCTCTGAATGCTCCGCTCTACCAGGAGCATCCAGGCTCAGGCTGACCCCTGCCTTGAGCCCAGGACCACAGGATAGCAGGGACAAGCTTGGCACCCGCTGGGAATCAGACTCCAGGATCTGTGCCACAAGGAACTGGCCCTATGAGCTCATCATGGGAGAACAGGCCAATAACTCCACACCACCATTAAGTCCATTAAGTCCCCTCTGGCCTCTTCCCTCATCCCCTGATCTTCAGGTGAGGCAGTTACAGGAAGATGACCATGTTTACTGTCACTGGGTTTGGTGGCCACAGGCCCCCAATGTCCTTGGTAAACCTCAGGGTCACAAAGTCCCTTAGACCAAGACAAGAGACAGCCCCCTCCTCTGACTCTCAGGATTGCCCAGCAGGGGTAGGGTCCCTAGGGACCGTCTGGGGCCTGGCTTCTTCAGACCTCCCTAGGAGGACTGGAGCAAGAGAACAAAGATGACACCATGCGTCTGCTGTCTAATCAAGGCACATTTGCTCTCCAAACCGCAGAGAATTGATTTTCTTTGGGAAGGGGAAAGTGAGAGGCCCCATTAGCAGAAATCGATCCACGCGGCCCAGAGCCCTGTAGAAACAATGGTTGTTTATAAGCTCAGAGCCCACAGCCTAATGCAGCTGGATCTTCCCTGGCTGCCCTTTCCAAGACCTAATCCTGTCCCCCACCTTCCCTCCTGCTACCCACTGCCTCAGCCCCAGGCCACCCACCCCAGCCTCTTCTCCATTCTCTTCACTACAGGAGCTGCCCCAGACTGGGAACTCCAGGGCACCTGTGGGTGCGGGGTAGCCATGGAGAGTAGCACCCAGCGACCACCCCTGTGCTCCAGGACACCTGTCAAGGGATGGAGGCAGGCACATGCTAAAGGAGGCAGCAAGATGCAGCCACACTGGAAGAGGACTAGCAATGCAGGGGCCAGGGAGACCCAGGAGGGGTGGGATCACTGGGTCATAGACAGGCAGGGACAGAGTGGCACACACAGAGACCTGAGGGAAGAAGGGAGAGACGGTGTCTGCCAGGGAAAGGCACCTGGCCCTGGTTGGCCAGCATTTTTTTGAAAACACATCAGCCAAGAACACGAGTGAAATGTAGATCGCACGGATGTCACCAGGATAAGACAAGGCCACACTGGAGGGGTCACATGAAGACAGAGGCAACTGCTGGAGGGCCACAGTCCCCCCCTCCCCCGGGAGCTGAAGAGAATGGAAACAGACTCGCATTAGCTCCCCCAAAGAACCAGTCCCAAGGTGCCGCATTTTCTCAGAACAGCGGAGGGGGTCCTTTTCGGCTCCTTAACATCATGCCGCAGCCACAGGACACAGACGTGGCATTCCAAAGGGAGAGGGGAGCAAAGCAGAGACATACATATAGGGGAGGGAAATATTGACAGGCAGGCAGACAGACAGACAGACAGATGGGGGGGGCACTGGGGGAGAGAAAGAGACTGAGACAGAGAGAAAAGAGGAGACACTGAGACAGACTGGGGAGGGACAGACAGACAGATGGGGCAGAGACACAAAGAGAGATACACTGAGGCAGAGATAGAGGAGAGGGTGGAAGAGACAGACAGACAAACGAAGAGTTGGGTGGGGGAGACAAGGAGGCAGCATCGCTGCTGCAGGTCCAGGGCACTCTGGGAAATGCTGAGGGCATGTTAACAAGGACGCCCACAGTCCCCAGCGGGCCCCTCAGAGCCCGGCTGCCTTGCACCTCACCTAACCCAGCCTGACCTGCTGACTCCCCCAATCCTCACATTCCATCCAGCATCTCCCTTCCCCTGGCCAGGCCCTTCCTGCCCATGTGCCTTGAGGCGCTCCTGGGCAGGGTAAAGGCTCAGAGTTGGGGGAGGGGGCACAATGCAGCAGGCAGCCTTCCTCAGGAGAGCGTGTGTGTCCTGTGACTGCTGTAAGAAGCTCTCACACCACGGTACTTAAAACATAGCAGTCTCAGGAAGTTCAGAGAAGACAGAAATGGGACTTCTGGGGGCTAAAACAGAGGTGTTGGTCTCTTTTAGAGGCTGAGAGAGAGTCTATGTCCTTGCCTGTTGCACCCTGTAGAGCAGTGATTCTCAACCTGTGGGTTGCGACCCCTTTGGGTGTTGCATATCAGATATTTACATTACAATTCATAAGAGTAGCAAAATTACAGTTAAGAAGTTGCAATGAAATAATTTTATGGTTGGGGGGTCACCACAACATGAGGAACTGTATTAAAGGGTCACAGCATTAGGAAGGTTGAGAACCCCTGAAGGCTCCTGCCAATGCAGGGCTTGTGGCCTACCTCTATCTTTGAAACCCGTCCCCAGGGTCTGCATCTATCCCAATATCAACTACTTCTGAACAAAATTCTTCCCCTGCTGGTCCCCACAATTACCCAGGACTCAAAGGACAATCCCAAGGGCCACTCCCGGGAATTCTCAGTCCCACATGCCAAGTGCCATCCACCAAGTGAGGAAGCATTTGTACAGGATTAGGATGGGACCATCTGAGTAACACCATCCTGTCTTCACAAAGTGGGCATTTGAGCTGGGTCTGGAGTATGTGTAGGAGTCTAATAGGTACAGTACATGGCAGCTGATGGGCAGGAGTGGGCTCTGGGGAACAGCCAGGTCTGGGGCAGCAAGAGTGGAACGGGGAGGGGCAGTGGGGGCTGGATCCACATTACAGTGTAACAGCCGCTGGCCGCTTGCGGCCACAGCACTCGGAATGTGGTCCATCTGGCCAAGGGCAGAAAAACTTTGAAACACTGATTTCAAAGGCTCAGGGCCCAGAAAGAATGTAAAATACCTCATTGTCAGTTTTATGTAGATTGCATATTGACATACTAATATTCTGGATATATTGAGTTAATTAAAATCATTACTAAAATTAATTTCACCTGCTCCTAGTCTTAGTTAATAGACTTCATTTTATTGCAGCTTCAAGATCACCACAAAACTGTGCGGTAAGTTCAATTTGCCCGTGCCCCTGGCTTCATTCACAGCCCCTCTCTGCCACTACCCTCCCCGCCAGGATGAGCCAACATACACACCATTGTCCCAGAGCCCATGGTTCTGATGAGGGCCTGCTGTCCCAACAGACTGAACATGGCAGGCATTCACCACTGTGGCATGAATGGAACCCATCCATTGCCCTAAACACCCTCCGGGTTCAGCCCGCTCCCCACCTGACCTCCAGCCCTGGGCAGCCCTGATCTTTTCCTTAGTGCCAGTTTTGCATCTTCTAGAATATTCTGCGGCTAGAGTCCCTCGGCAGGAGCCTTCCTTCTTGCTCTCATTCATGTGTTTAGGTTGCTCTACATCATTGTCACTACTGTCCTTTCTCTTTGTTCTGTGACCACCAGGACCTTCTGCACAACTCACACGACTCCAATTCCTAACATGCTGGGCCAGGACTTCATGTCTGGACACGCGTGACATCAGGAGTGCCTCTGAGGGAGGGGCGGGGTCTGTGAAGGCCAAGTCCTCACCTGTTAAGCTCTGTCCTAGCGGGCCAGCCGAGTGGCCGTGTGGGGTCCTCTAGAGGGTGCCTGGCGGCAGCATGCACCACACGATTTGTTACTGCCACTATGTTGCTGCATCAGGAGAACCACCGAGGCTACGAGTGGAATCAGGGGTTCAGACTGTGGGGGACGGGGCCCATCCCCAGGAGGGACAGTCGGACGGTGACTTGCACTGGACAAGGCATTGGGATATGGGAAGAGATGGGGGGCACAACGTGACATGGCATCCAAGTGACAGTGCTCAGGAAGGTGCCTCTCAAGAAGGTTGAGCTGGGAGTCAGGACAGCCCTTGCTGTGGACAGGGCCAGGCTGGAGACGCGATCAAGCTGGGAGTGACGCTGGACTCTGTGCCGCCTCCTTCTGGTCCCTCTCTCACCTTCTCCTTACCCATCCTGGGGAGGAGTCCCACCCTGGGCTCAGTCCCTGATGCTCTGAGCTGCTGGGGCCCTGGGCTGCCAGCTCAGGAGTCAGCACCGCTCTCCTCCTCCGAGACACTAAGGATTGGGGTCAGCAGCTTCCGAGGTCCCCATCGGTGCAAAAGTGTGACCGATGTCTTTAATTGCAGGCACCCCATCCCTTTCAGTAACTGTCATCTAGCCCTAGCCCTGAATCTGTAGTAGAGGCACCAATTGAATGGGTCCCCATAAGGTGGGTTACGGGGGGACTCGGCCTGGATGTGCCTTTCCAGTGGGCAGTTCTATCCGTGCCCAGGGATGTCTGCTTCTTAAGCAAACAGACACACCCAATCATGGTGACAGGTGTTCAAGGGACATTCACTGCAAGAAGTTCAAGGGGCCAATGGTAGTGACTCAGGTGACCTTGGCCTTGCTTGCTTTCACTGTCCCAGAAGAGGACAAAACATGAGCACCCGTTCTTTGGAACACTCTGGTTCCTGCTAGGGATGGGGCTGCTGGGGCAGAGGTCATCTTAAGAGATGGAGGACCCTGCTGCCCCTTTGCAGGGCAGGAGGCCTCATCCCAGGAAAGGCTGGCCTGGCTCTTGCTTGATCTGTGGGAGACTCTCATACTCTGGAACAGGGGAGTGGCCGGAGCCACTTGTCCGTAGTAGTTCATTGTCGGAAGGTGGAGAAGATGAGACTGAAGGGGACAGGGACTGTCACCTGTTCCCAGGAAGAGAACACCGCAGCCTCACCTGGTGTCTCACAGCTGTGTTTTTAACCCCCCAGTGTTTCTCTCCAAAGAACAAAACGAAGCCATTTAAACCAAACCTCCGCCGAGTCCACGGAGCCCAGGCTGATGCAGATTTGTGGTGTAGCAGAGAGTGGCTTTGAACTCCTGACCCTCCCAAGTGCTGGGATTACAGGTCAGTGCCACGACACCAAGTCTGAATATTGCATATTTTCAAAGCTACACAAATGGCAGGACTCAAGCAACTCGGGTTATTCCAGCTCTGGGAAGTGGGAAAAGGGGGTAGGAAGAAGAGTGAGGCTGGACAGGGTGAGAGGGAGGATGGATTAGGTTCTCCAGGCGGCCTCAAAACCACCCCAGACTGGGGGGCTTCAACATCAGCAATCACACACTCACAGCGCCAGATCCCAAGTCCAAGGGCTCAGAGGCTCCAGCTCCTGGGGGCCGCAGGGCTCCTTGGCTGGTGGCCATATCATTCTAGTACCTACTCCTGTCTTCACATGAGATTTGGACCCTAAGCCCAGAGCTACATAAAGACCCTGTGTTGGTAAGGCTATATTGTGGGGTTCTGGGAAGACATGGGCTTGGAGTTCAACTCATGTAGGCAGTTGTAGTTATTGAGCACTGACTGTTTACACGGGTGATTCTAAATTAGATGCCCAAAGTACCCGACTCTTGTTTATAGCTTCCACTGTTCACTGATGATACAGGGACAGGTGGAGAGAGGATGGCAATGGAATGCCTAAAGTCTGGAGGTCTCACCAGCCCCAGATAGCCATCAATGCTGGAGGGAAAGGTACGAGTCACAGGGAAGCTCAGAACCTGCGGAACGTGGAGCTCCTTGCTGGGACCACTGAAGGGCCCAGAGAACCTGCAGGCACAGGGCAGTGTCGCCTCTGAGAGGAACACTTGGAGACTGTCCAGGGCCTGGGTGACAGGAGCTCCTCCAACCCTTTCCCCACGCTGGCTGAGGGTCTGCTGACGGCAGCCAGGGGTCAGCGGTGATACCGTATGCTTCAGCTGCCATCCGGGCAGCGACACTGAGAGCAAAGGCCACAGGCCACAGCAGGAGTGGCACTGGGCTGGGCTCAGCCTCTGCCCCAGGCCAGGGTGGGCTGGACGGAAGGAAGGGATGCCACAGCCTGTCCACATGGAGCTCAGCTTATCTGCTTGCTGGAACTGTCTCTTAGGGAACCCTGAATGCAGGTCAAGAAAGGGAATGATATTCACAACCTCAGATAAGTCTGGAAACTAGATGACAAGCTGCCCCAGTGCCCAGTAAGCAGTCTGGGCAGGTCAGTGGCAGAAGCCTTAGGCCAGCACTGGGCCTAAGACTCTATCCTCCAAAGGCTGCCAGATCCAGGATGGTGAGGTCACCATGAACCTCTAAAGGTCCAACAGCCAAGCACACCGCTGACAATGCTTGTCAGGCTCCTTTGGTGGTGTCCTCGGTGCCAGAACTGGAGGCTGTGTCACCTTAGGCTAGCAAGCTTCCTTCTCTGGTCAAGCTTGCCATTGCAAAAGGGCAGGGGTGGGGGTGGGGAGTTGGATTTATGTCTATTCATCGGCCTTGACACTAAGTGGGTCTGGTTCCTAAGGAAGGGTGTGAAGGAGGAAGGAGGGGACAGGGAGGGGACACTAGTACTCACAAAGCATCTCCCTCCCCAGAACAGGGCACACCCTTAGGTGACTTCCTTGCTTTCAGTATCCAAACTGTCCAATGTTTTATGTTTTTCCTTTTTTCCCCTGTGTTCAACAGTGCTGAGACCATTCCAATCTTCATCCGCTCAAATTAAAAATGAAAAACCCAGAGTCTAAAACCGGGCAAGAAGAAACACGGAAGGCGAGCACAGTTGGAAAATTGCTATTTGTGAATTGGCTGCTTAATTGCTGAGTGTTTGCACACAATCTCTTTTTAAAAATGATTTCATTAAGCCATTTTCATATTCTATAATTATTTCACTGGTGGGGCACGCTCTCCCCCTCCCTCCCACAATGAGCCCTGGCTTTCACACCCGGCTCCCATTGCTAACCTGAAAATCACACACAGGTAGGAGAAAGGCACACTTGCTCCAGAAAGGTGTCCCCTGACCCTCCCAGTGAGGCCACCTACACTTGTGTGGGACATGGAGCCTATGTGTGTGGAGAGGGTCCAGGATAGATGTTCATGCCTGTCCTGAAAACAGAGGATGGGGGCAGAGGCAGCATCCAAGAGAAGCCAATGCTGCCCAGGGTCATCCTGCTGCCAATCAATGGACTGCCCTCTGCCTTTAGCGAAGTGCCTGTGGCTTCGTGTACCTTATGCTCCATGATAATCAGGAGTCTGCATGTGACAGCCTGCAGGGCACCTCCAGGGGACCCCTCATCACTCTGGAGACAAGCTCCAACACTTGCACTTGGTATACAGGGAAATAGAGGCCGAGTAGGGGAGATATGGGGACCTACCACCAAGAACAGACTTAAACCTACTCCAGGTATAAGGTATATTGGAGATATGATTCCTGGAGTAGCTGGTTCTAAGATCTAGTCCTGCTCCAGAGGACAGGAAGTCTGCTGTGACATTAGGGACAGGTGCCATGCCGACAGTCACACACACCACTGGCTGCTCAGAGGCCTGGAAGTCCTATAGGACCTGCCAAGAGGGAATCTTGATTCCCACTGCCCTGGGGTTGGGGGCAGGGAGTCACTACTATACAGGACATCTTACAGGCAATGGTGTCACTCAGAAAAATTCTGGAATGTGACTTGAGAGATGAGAGACTGAGTATGAAATGAGGAACAGGGCGTTGGCTAGTGAGGTAGGATACAGGAAGGGGTGCAGGAATGATGGGCCAGGCAGGTCATCACACATATTTTTCTGTTGTGGCCTCACCAACCTAATCATAAATTGAAAAATATTGTAAGTAAAAAATTCAAATATACTCCAGCCTGCTGAACACCCCGGAATATGAGAACTAAGCCCAGTCTGCTTCAAGTGTGCACAGCACACTCCCGCTAACTTTCGGTGGCAAAATCATCTACATAGCCCGCGCTGTAAGGACGCGTTGACTGTTTCATATATCTCACTGAGTGCATTGATTCAGAAAATACTGGCATCCCAACCCTGCAGACTAAATATTTCCTCTCTCTGCTACCCAGCATGGTCAGAGAGGCTCCTACATATGGCCAGCCAGGGGAAAGATCAAAGTTTGCAGCGTGGTTTCTACCGAATGCCTCTGGCTTTCGCAACACCATGAAATAAAAACCAAGCCAAACCAAAACAACAACAAAAAAGTTCACTGGGCTCTCCTGATGCGAAAGGCATCTGTAGTCTGAGGGAGGGAACACAGCCTCCCTCCCTGCCCCACGCCCGATGTGCAAACCCTGTGCCACAGAGTGAAGGAAACTGCAGAGGTATCATGTCACACTGGAACAGGGTGGGGGCTGCCCATATGCATATGAGGAACTGAGGCATGGGGAGCCTGATGGCCCAAAGAATAGCAACCTCAGGTCTCCCAGCAGAAGCCAGGTATCAGCTTCAGGTCTGTCCCACCAACTTGAGACTGAGGCATGGCACGGCTCCTCCAGACCCCCAGAGCCTCCCTGATACCATTTCTCACCCCAGCAGTGTCTGCAGAGCCATCCTGGTACCTGCTAATGTACCAGCAACTCATCAATGGACACCTTGACATGGGAGCAACATGTCATCGCCTGGGAGAGTTGCTGTGTGCTCAGGGCCCAATATTGCACCTCAGGCAGCTCAGCCAGAGCTGGTATGGGCTGGAAAGAGGATACAGGGGACACTGGGGGCTCCAGTTTTCTTAGGCCTGAACTCCCAGGGGGCAGATTCCATCTTGAGGGCCTGATCACCTGACCAGACTTTCTACATATGGCGTTGGCTTCTGCCACATCTACAACAGCCCTGAGTGCCGAGTGCTGAGGTTTGCTGGCAGACAGTTCTGGAATGAAGTGGGCTGGACTGACCAACCCCACAGACTCTTTTAAACCCCTGCCTGCAGTCCAACCAGCACTCGAAGATGGAAATGTGGTTGTGAACTTGGCCCAGACAATCTGGCTCCTGGCCCTGGCACCTCCTTTACTCTGAAAACTCAGTCCTTTACAAGAAACCCCTCCACAGACTTCCTGAGCATGTCCTCTGCTGAGGCCTTGGGCTGGAACAGTGGGCAAAAGAGGTATTAAGTGCCACTGGGCATGACTTCACATTATGGGAGGATCTCAGGAGTGCCTGCTACTGCCCAGGTCCCTCTTCCATGCAGGCCCCAGGCCTCCTCGTAGACAGCACTGGAAGGGTTAAACTTGGCTAGGCAGGAGCCTCAAGGACCCTTGGACAGGGGAGTCAACTGCCATTCTGCCAGACATGTGCGTGCCTCCAGGGCCACACACGCACAAGGCTGAGGGAAAGATGAAATGGTGCCAGAGAGCAGATCTCAGGGTCCCGGTGAAGGTGTGGGTGCCCTCCGGAGCCTAGGGAAATGTCAGGGTCGCTCAACAGCCAAAGGTGAGAGCCAGAGGCTTGCCAGACCTAGAGAAAGTGTGGGTATTTCCAAAGGCTCAAGGAAGGTATTATCTGAGCATAAAGAAAAGCCTCGGGTGTGTGGGAGACCCGGGACTTGGGAACCAACAGAGGAGTCACGGGAGCTGAGAGAAAGGGGATGCGTCAGGAATTTGGGTGGACATTTCTCAGGGGTTCCACTGAGGACGATCCTGGGGCCTTGTAAGCCAGGCTAGCCGCCCCAGGAAAGCAGTGGTGAAGGAAGAAGGGCAGGAGTGGAGGCTGGAAACCAGCAGCGGAGGCAGGAAGCACCAAAGACAGAGTGTGAAGACTTGCGAGAACACAGTAGGTCGAGCTTCCATGTTACCGTGTGCTGAGACCTTTCAGACAGTGGTCCCCCTCCCCAACTCCCTTCGTGCCCAAGGACTGACAGCATGCTCTTCCCATGCAGATGGGGAGGCAAATTAGAGGAGTCCTCACTTGCTTGGTCACCAAGGATGAAGTTAGACTCTGGGGGGAAAGGGTCTGAGCTCCCCATGGTGTCCCACAGGCTTTAAATGTCACAAGTGGGACTTTTACAAGGGCTCTGCCCTCTGGCAGTCTTCAGAACTTTCTTGTCACCCTCCAAGCCATATGAGGCCCCTGTCCCTGGAATCACCTGGCTCCCTTTCCTGGCACGGACATTGCCACTGCTGCTCACCGGGCACACGGGCTGTCATCCTGCAGCGGTGTTGCCACTTTCACAGATGCTCTTGCCAACCTAAGCTGGGCATGCCTCCAGGACCCAGGCCGAGACCATGTCACCTTCCAGCCCACAGGAGGAGGCAGAGCCCCCAGGGCCAAAACCACTCTCTGCTGTAGATTCTCAAAGAGGGGGTGCCAGCGACCCTAGAGATGACCTGGGCAGCTCTTGTGGCCAGGTAGAGATTATCTCCATTCATCCTGATCTGGTGAGCTGGGAAATACACAGTGCTTATCCCTCTGGGTTTGACAGGGAAGGCCACACCCGCGCCTTCCTAGGAATGGCCAGGCTTGTGATTACCTGTCAGAGGCCAGCACACAGTCACCTTTCTGAAGAGTAAGACAATGAAGGAGGCAGGAGAGCATACTGACCATAGGCTCCTGGGCTGGAGAACTTCATCCCCACCTCCCATGGCCCCATTCATGGCCCGTATTTACTTCCCAGAGGAGACGGTGTTGGGGACTGGCATTCCCTGGGAATTGAAACACCCAGGGAAAGCTGTGGCTCTGAGTGCGAGTTTCCCCTTTGAGGTCCGGCTGTAGACAAGCAGCTTTGAGATGAGTGTGTCCCTGTTCACAAGAAGGAGCACTCATTCCCCCATAGAGCACTGTCTGCACACACTCCTGGGCTCCCAGGAGGACCAAGGCCTATCAGCACCCACAGCATGAAAAGAGCAGGGTACTTCCTGGAGGACAGCGAATACCCCAGGGCTGTGTCACACTCCCACAGAGGCCACAGTGACCCTGAGCAGGTCACTCAGCTTGCTGGTCCTCAGGGACCTCTGCTGCGGAATGAGGAGAACCATGCCTTTCCCTGGGGTCACCAAGTGGACCGTGTGAAGTGAGCCTCCAGTCAGAGACTGGCCAGGGCACATCCCCACCCTCTGTGGAGGATTGTCACCACGGTTAATTGACACAGAAGGGCTGGGCACACTGTGAGCGGCACCATTCCCTAGGCAGATGGTCCTAGCTGTATAGAAAGCTAGCTAAGCATGGGTCTGTGGGCCAATGAGAAGACAATCCAGCAAGCAGCATTCCTCCATGGTTTCCACTACAAGTTCCTTCCCCGGCTTTCCTCAGTGATAGACTGTGACCTGTCAGCCAAATAAACCCTTCCATCCCCTAAGTTGCTTTGGCTATGGTATTTGTCAGAGCAACAGAATGAAACTAGAACAGCCCTTCCCGGGGAGGTGACACAGAGCAGAGACTGGAATGCGTGGAGGGCTGGTGGGTCCCTGTGGGTATCAAGGCAGAAGATCAGCCCCTATAAAGGCCCTGAATTGGGACTGCACACCCCAGTTGCCTTTCCCAGGCATGCTTCAAATGGAATAGGGCACAGCCCCCTGGCTGCATTACCCTGTGGGTTCTGGGCATCTAGACTAGGCACGCTCTGTGTTTTAACCTCAGCTGGTCTTTTTGGATTAGGAAGTCACATGTTCTCCCAGGAGAGGTTAGCCAGGAGGACACTATGCAACAGGGCTGTGAGCAGTTAGGCCGCAGCAGGGCTCTCCTCAGGCAAGGCTCTCAACACACTGCAGAGGGAGCTTTACCTGTTCCCAGGACCCCAAGGACAGAGAAGAGCCTGAGTTGTGGTGACTGTGAAAAGAAGCAAGCACGGTGGGAACCCACTTCCCAGGCCAGCAGCAGACTATCCTCCAAACTGGAACCCATGCTAACCAGGAAAATAAACAGCCTTCAGAGATCAGAGGCGGCACAGTTACAGTTCATTACAGCAAATCCACTGTCAAAGGTGGACGGAGATAAGCGGGATTACGCCCGTCATGGCAATTATAATTAAAAAAGGAGCATTTTGAGAGGAATGTAATTCCATGGTCCCTGAAGCTATGGTGGTGCTGCTGCCTGCCAGGGCTTGTGGCCTGGAAGGGCAGCATTGTGGTTAGGGGCAACATTCGTTCCCCATGAAGGCTGTTCTGAGCTGCTCTCCTGGCACGGCCTGCCTGAGACCAGAGCAACAGCGTGTCCCACTGTCATCCGGGGATGCCCATGGTGTGGGAGGCTCAGTTGTGCAGCCTTCATCCTAGAGCCACCCTAAAATGTGGCGGCTGGACCAGAAGACCAGCTCATGAGCCTGGCCAACAACCAGGAACCATACTTAGGATGGGGTGTGCAGCAGGACCTGAAAACACACAGGGACATGGCCCCTGCCCGGTACACACTGGCACAGAAGATGAGGAGACTCTTGTGGTTCCTTCTTCCCACCCTCAGCCTCCCCCAGAACCCTCCCTGATTAGAGGAACAGGAAGTTGCCAACAAGTTGGTGGAAAGGTGGTGGGTGGGGTTCTGTGCAGGGCAGGGATAAGAGAAAGGGGCGGAGCAGACAGGCTGCACAGTCGGATGAATGTGCTATTCACAGAACACCTCTGAGTTTATTCTTCTGTGGCTGTTGTGCTCTGGGCAGATGTGAGACCTGTACTCTCCCTTCAGCCACACCCCATCCTTCAAGTCCATTCTTGGCCATGACCCCATCCTCCAGAGGACTTGGACACTGATGCCATTTTTCACATGGGAAAACACAGAGCTCCCAGAGTGACAGTAAGGCAGGCTGGGGATCCTGGTCTCTGCTCCAGCCACAGCAGGGAACTTCAGAGTTCTAAACTCATGGCCACCTCTCCGTCCTGTGGCTCTCTGTCTTGTCCACACTGTGAAGTCAGTTCTTTGATTTATGTGCTGGACACGGGAGGCAGAGGACTTCCTGCAGGTCCTTGACACTTGGCATCTGATGGACATTAACAGCTACCATGGGCTATTGCATGTGTTTGCCACATCCTCTCAGGTGTGTGTGTGTGTGTGTGTGTGTGTGTGTGTGTGTGTGTGTGTGTGTGTGTTTATGCACACGAATATAGTAGTCCACAGAAGCCAGAGGCATCAGACATCCTTGAAGCTAGAGTTAGTGGCAGCTGTGAGCTGCCTTACTTGGGTGTGGGACACCGAACTCCGTTTCTCCAGAGGAGCAGTACACACTCTTAAGCACTAAGCCATCTCTCCAGCACCAGTTGTTTAATTTTAAGCATAAAGTCAAGTAGAGCTTTTCCAGTAAACACACTGGGAGATGAAGGAGTAGCTGGATTCTTCAAAGAAAGGAAGCCCCATTTGAGGCAATCCCACTTCTCCAGGTCACTGACCTCCTAAAGACTTCATGATATTCTTCTCTCTACTGGCCCAGAAGAAATGGAGGTGCCACTTATCAGGGGCATTGCCGCTGAGCACCAGGCTAGCTGCCCATCTTCCCAGCTGGTTTCTGAGCACAGGACCCCCTGTAGGTGGAGAAGCAGGAGACCTAGCTGGGAACCTGAACTTCTGCTTCTGGTCCTGGCTTTGCAAACTCGTCTTCCCTGATCAGGCTCTCTGGCTCTCACCAGGTACATCCTGAGCCCCAAAACACAGCCTAGGGACCATCTCCTCACTTCGGTGGTCCTGTTTATGGAAGAGCACCATCCTGTCCACTTCAGAATGCCTCATGATCACAGCTCCACTAGCTCCCTGCCTGGACCCATACAACCTTAGGAGGACAGAGCAGAGAGACAGCATGGTGTGGGACAGGCCAGGAACTTGCTTTGTGTCTGTAAGCAGAAGACACCCCCCACCCCCGCTGCCCCCAGCCATGCTCACTGCACAGCCCACACCCGCCGGGGAGACTGGGGTGGCTGTTCCTGCCATGTAATTACAGTGGGAATTAGGAAATCACCAATCCTGCTGTCAGGTACGTAATTAATTTGGGAAATTTAATTGTGCCTTAGTGGGGGAGGATTTCCCCAGTGGAGACAGACTTAGATAGGGGAACAGAAATGGAAAACACCTACACCCGTCTTCAGTCTGGAGATGCACGGAGGCCAAGCGCACAGTGCTAGATGGCATCCCCCCACCTTATCCATCGGGAAACTGAGGTGCACGGGCATCTGCTGCCTTGCTCACAGTCCAGTTTGAAAATACCTTGCCAGAAGCAAAGTGCCCCAGGCAGGACGCAGTAGGAGGCCTGATTTTCATCCTGGCTGCCAGCAGCAGCCTGCTGCTGTCACGGGGGTCCCCACAGCTCAGAAGGGCCCCCTCTTCCAGGAGCTCATTCCACTCAGGCTGATGCTCAGCCCAGATCTGGAGGCACCTGACAGCCTCCGAGGAAGCCCCCGGTGCACACGGGGAGTTCTAGGCTCCTCCTGGCGTTTCCTATGGATGCTCCATCCTCCCTGCCTTGAGCCAGGGCCACCTCCAGTTGGAGATGAGCCCCGAGCCCAGTGTCCCAGAGGGCTCTTCCAGGATTCAAGCTGTGGCAGCCAGGTCTCCTCTCGGTCCATTCCCCGCCCCCAGCCTCTGTGTGATGTCTTCACCCATCACCATCCATCTGAAGTCTGACGTTTGGGCCCCAGGGACAGAAGACAACGTGTATGTGTCAGACAGTGGGACAGAGAAGGGTGAGTTAGCTCGAGGGACAGATGCAGGGACATGGGGCTCAAGGGTGCTGGGCCTTTCCTAAGCGGTACAGAACAACAAACCCCAGAGTCAAGGATGCCTGGGCTTCCAGCCTTCCCTCGGTCCCTGCTGCTCTAGGTTTTTCTGGCTTGAGGTGGTTTGATTGAGAATGGCCCACATGGGCTCATATATCCCAATATTTGGAGAAGGATTAGGAGGTGTGGCCTTGTTGGAGGAGGTGTGTCACTTGGGGTGGCCTTTGTGGTTTCAAAAGCCCATGCCATTCCAAGCCCAAAATGTTTTCTCTGTGTGTGTGTGTCTCTCTGTCTCTGTGTCTCTGTCTCTCTCGCTCTCTCTCTCTGTATGTCCTTCTCCTTTTCGCCCCTCTCCTCTCCCCCTCCCCTCTCCTCTCCCTCTCTCTGCCTCTCTCTCTCTCTCTCTCTCTCTCTCTCTCTCTCTCTCTCTCTCTCTCTGCCTTATGCTTATGGATCCGGATCTAAGATCTGGGCTACTACTCCAGAGCCATGCCTGCCTGCCTGCTGCCATGCTCCCCACCATGATGATCCTGGACTCCAAACCTCTGAAATTGTAAGGCCCAAATAAGCTGCCTTCCTCTAAAAGTTGCCTGCAACAGAAAAGTAATGAAGACAAGGCTTTACCCCTGGCTTTCAAGGGCAGCCTTGGACACAGACTGAGCAGCCCTGGAGCCCAGAATGCCTGTGCTGACACTTGGACACTGTCTGCATATACTGGCAGGGAGGCTCTCAAGTCTACAGGAAGCTATAGACTTGAGCAAGGTGGAGACACAAGAATCCAGATGGTAAGAGGGGTAGTCACTCTGTGCCCTATGGTTCCCACAATGCTCAGTGCATGCTGAACTTTACAATTCTTCACAAGATGGTTAGAGGATAGTGCTACATGATCCTGAGAACTGGGATTCTATAGATGTACCCGGGACGCCTGCCCTGGCCTCCTCCATTCATCTGGGCTCGGGTGTGGGGGCTCCGAAGCACTGAGCCACCATGCTAGCACAGTCCTAATAGTTCTTAGCATTATTGCTTCAACCTCACTCAAGGAACTTCCCAGATGGGTGCTTGGGGTTCAGACAGAAAACATCCCAGGGTCTCCATCTTAGAGAAAGTGTCTCAGTACCTATTGCCTGTCCCTGACACACTGTCCTTAATGCTGTCCTCATCTGCTCCTGGTGCTGCTACCAGATCACCAGCACCCCTGACTCACACCAGCAAAGTCCATAGGCCTTAGGAAAAATGAAACAGTATGACCATGTCACCCACAGCTGCTCACAGCCTCCAGGATCAAAGATAGAAATGAATCATTCAGGGCCCAGCTCCCTCTTTCTTGTCTGTGCCACTAAGACTCAGAATTACATGGTGCATGTTACAACATATCACTCTTGAACAGCATGTATAGACACTCGAAAATGTACTTGTTACATGTTCGCATACAAAGCACACAAATACACACATGCATTCATACACATCCGTGCACGAACATGAAGGCACATACTCCCACCCTACCTTGTCCCCCTTCCTGCCTCTGTAGGCCCTCCTGAGTGCCCTGCCCTGGCCTCAGCTTGGCTGTGTGTCTCAGCTTCAGAACCCTCAGGGAAAGCCACTCACAGCCACTCTGAGCCCAGCTGCACAAGGTCTCTGCTGGGTCCTGTCAGCATGTGTCCATCTAGGACATCACACTAGCCTGGAAGCATTTTGCCTGAGAGAGGCCAGGGCCTATCCCATCCCTAGCTCCTGGCAGCCCCTGCACCAGCAGGTGTCTTGCAGGTTGCGTCCTGCTGGGTCTCTGGCCCTACACTTTGACCCACACCACTGCTTCCTCCTCACGTAGCCCAGAGGCCCAGTGGCTCAGAGCAGGAGGCAGGTGCCCAGGCCCCAGTGAGTGGTAACATGGTATGTCCTGTGAGCATCTTGGTGCTGGGGGCCTGGCAACTCTGCACATTGTCCCCAGCCTTGTGACAGACTGTGGCTACTTCCCAGAAGTCCCTCAAGCACTGGCCACAGCACAGGGTGCAGCCAACCCCCATATTATCCCAGTAGTTTTATTTACCAACTAAATATTCAAAGAACACAGCCTTGAGCAGGCCTCCCCTCCATCTTCTGAGGAGGAGAGTGGTCACACAGGAGCCGGGGTCAAGGCCTGTGTCACACACACACCCACTCATCACCCAGAGGCTCTGTAGGTCATTGCTGTCCCCAGCTTCAGGGGTAGAAAGATTGGGAGAAAGCCCCATCCTTCCAGGGCAAGACAGTCCCCCTGGTGGGTACTCAATATCCCCCCTGTGCAGTGGGGAAGTGGTATCACCTACCCCTGGAACTTGGGAGAAGATGAAGGTTGCTGGTATGTGCGGTAGTTGTGTGACAAGGCAGGAGCTTGGCATGTGTCAGGGACAAGGCTTTTGAGATAATAGGGAAACCCCAATTTTGCGTTCTCTTGGAAGTAACAGTAGAACTCATCAGACACCGCCTCAGCCCTGACAGTCACTGCATCTCCACTGGCCCATCTGAGGAGCCGGGATGTTCCTGGGAGAAGACTGACCTTTGTTTGATGTCAGCCCAGGGAGGTCCAGGGGAGGAAACACTTCTCTGGTTACCACTTCCCCGTCTCAGCAGCAAGAACAGGGCTATCACTGCAGTTGTTATGGGAAAGTGTGTAAGGCAGGTGTGGTGTTTTGAATGGAAATGGACCCCCCTTTACTCATCGGGAGTGGCACTGTTAGGAGGTGTAGCCTTGTTGGAGGAAGTGTGTCACTGGAGGTTGGCTTTGAGGTTCCAAATGCTCAATCCAGGCCCAGTGGCTCTCTCTCCCTTCCTGCTGCCTGCTGAGATGTAGAACTCTCAGCTCCCTTTCAAGCACCATGTCTGCCTGCATGCCACCATGCTTCCTGCCATGCTGATAGTGACTAAACCTCTGAACTGTACATAGGCCCAACAAAATGCTTCCCTTTATAAGAGATGCCGTAGTCATGGTATCTTTCCACAGAAATAGAACATTGACTCAGACAGAAGTTGGTATCAGAGACTGGGGTATTGTGTGATGGCCCTGATGGTGCTTTTGTTTGGAGGAATGAGGACTGTGGATTAGGAAAGTTTCAAGTGAAGCTTAATGGGCCGAGTAGAAGCATGGAAGACAGTGGTGCTGAGGGTGATTTGAACTGTGGGGGCCTGGCTCAAGAGGTTTCAGAGGAGAAGAATATTAGTACATGGCCTAGAAACCTTTCTTGTGATATCTTGGTAAAGAATGTGGCTGCTTTCTGCCCTTGTCAAAAAAAAAAAAAAAATCTGCCTGAGGCTTAAACTGAAGAGTTTTGGATTAACAACTTTGGCAGAGGAGATTTCCAGACTGCCTCATATTAATTGTGTTGCTTGGTTGTTAGTAGCCACACTTATGCAGATCTACAATGAGAAGCAGCAAACTGAGCAAAGGAAAATACAAAATGTACAGTTTGAAGAGAAAAGGAGCATCAGAAGGTGTGATGAAGTCAAGTCTAGTGCTCAACGAGATAAAAGTTTAAAGAAAAACCTGATACTAAATGGAATAGAGGGAGTGGTGACCTTAGGGCAAGACCCCACCCAGCTAAGCTTCAAAACTCATGAAAAGAAATAAAAGTGAAAAGGAATTAAGGAAAAGCTTAGGGCCAAGTGTGATGGTGCACACTTTTAATCCCAGCACTCAGGAGGCAGAGGCAGGTAGATCTCTGATTCCAGGCCAGACAAACTTAAGTAGTAAAGGAAACCATTGAAAACAGAAAGCTGGTGAAAATGTATTTGAGTGGGGGCTGTATTCTAGCTCCAGCAATTAGCGGAACTTGGCAGCTTCAGCCACATGGTTTTGGCTTTAGAGTCAATGATACAATAAAAAGGTTATGGAATCTCCCTCTGTGACTAAGGAAAGCCACTGAGGCCAGGCATACGTCAGGGGTGTCCCTTCATGAAGGCCTTGAGAAGCCATTGCATGAAGCTGTGAGGGTAAATCCTTGTGTTGGAGACCCCAAGATGCTGGAGATGCCAGAGTTGTGGGATATCTGCCTAGGAGAGCAGTTAACAGGGAGTAGAACCAGCCTAAGAGAGAGAAGTGTGTTGTAGTCAACAAAGCTGAATGGAGTTGGAGATCTGAAGAACAGTTTGACATCAGGCATGAGCATGTGGAGTTTGGAGCTTGTCCAGCTGACTTTCAGTCTTCCTTTGGTCCAGTATTTCCTCACTATGCTCCCTTTCCTCCATTTTTGAATGGTAATATATATTCTATGCCATCGTATGTTGAAAGTATGTGATGTTTTTCATTTTGATTTTATAGGGGGTTACAGTTAAGAGATTGCTGTGAGTATCAGAGACTTTGAACTCTGGACTTTTAAACAGTGTTGAGAGTGTGATAATCTATGGGTGGGGACTTTTGAAGTTGGACTGAATGCATCTTTTGCATTATGATATGGCTGCAAGCCTCTGGGGGCCAGGGATTGGAATGGGGTGGTTTGAATTAAAATGGCTCCATAGGTTCATAGGGAGTGGCACAATTAGGAGGTGTGGCCTTGTTGGAGTGGGTGTGTCACTGGGAGCTGGCTTTGAAGTTTGAAAAGCTCAAGCCAGGACCAGTGGCTCTCTCTCTCTCTCCCTCTTCCTGCTGCCTCCAACATACAGAACTCTCAGCTCCTTCTCTAGCACCATGTCTGCTGCATGCTGCCATGCTGAAAATGACTAAACCTCTGAACTATAAATCACCCCAATGAAATGCTTTCTTTTGTAAGAGTTGAGATGGTCATGGTGTCTCTTCACAGCAATAGAACGTTGACTCCGATGGAAGCATACCCAGGCAAGCATCCATCCCTACCCAAGATGCAGTTCACCCAGTCAAAAGTTGTACTGCTCTAGGTAAGTCCCCTGCCTCCCAGAGCCATGGTCACCCCATGTGACAACAGTACCAACCCATGGAGCTGTTAGAGGATAGAACAAGACCCTCTTCAGGAGAGCCCAGGCCTCACGAGGGACACACAGTGTGGCTTCCACATTCTCTTTCGTCCTTACACTTTCCATCAGACTGAACATGGAAATGGGCAAATCAGAGGACAATAGGTTAGAAAAAAGATGGATGTGGTCCTATCTTCACACCCAAGGCCTTGGCTACTGAAAATAACCACAGACACTGGCCATCTGTCTGCCACGCTGACCCTCGCGGTGTCCTGGTAACTTGACAAAAGTGGGTTCATCTGGGAAGCGGGAACTTGCTATAGACAAGTCTGTAGGACATTATCTTGATTAATGTTAGATGTGAAAAGGTCCAGCCCACTGTATGCCACCCCTGGGCAGGTAGGTAATCCTGGGTATAAGAAAGCAGTGTGAGCAAGCCAGGGGGAGCAAGCCAGCAAGCAGCACTCTGCCCTGGCCTCTACTTCAGTTCCTGCCTCAGGTTCCTGCTTGAGTCCCCCTCCTGACTTCCTTTCATGATGGGCTGCAGCTGTAAGCTGAAAAAAACCCCTTCCTCCCCAGGATGCTCTTGTTCATGGTGTTTGTTACAGCAATATAGAAGCAGACAAATCCACTCCATTTCTTCTGCAGCTGTGATGTTGTTATTGTAACTCCGTATTCCTCTGCTTCCCTATCCCATGCCAGGCAATTGTACAAATTCTAAACTTCAGGGGGAACACAGGCTCTGTATGCAAGGCATGTGACCGTCCCTTTCGAAGCCACTTTTGCCCCATTGATGATGGAGCTGAGCCATCGTCAAAGCCACATGGCATCTATAGCCTGCAGGTCCTTCATCCTTTCGTGTCCCCTGCTCCCTGCTCCATGGGGAAGGCTCGTGGGATCAGTGTGGACCCTCCCCGCTCAGCCCAGCTGCTTTCCGGAGCTGTGGCCTTTTCAGGTCCAGCCCATGAATAATGAATCTGTTATAAATTTAGCAAGTGTCCTTTCTCCCTGGGACTCGGCCTTTCTCTTTGTTTTCATCATGCTGGGTTTGTAAGAAAATGAGCCCCTGGAAACACATATTTCCCTCTCTGATTTCCTGACAACCAGAATTAAGTTGCTAATTTTCCAGTTTCCGTGCAGAGAGCCACTGGCCGGCTGCCCTGAGCCAGGGACAGGGATACAGTGGGAGACTCTGGCAGCTTTCCGGAAAAGTTCTATTCCTGGATCTGGTGGGTATGGAGAGAAGGGCTTGACCTCAGCAGAGGATCCACATGTCAGTCTTTGCTCTCAACAGCTGGACACATGTGCACTGTGTGAGGCTTAAAGGGCACAGCCCTCCAGGTAAACCAGTGAAGGAAGTGACATAGCAAACATCTGGCGGCCCATCAGGCTCTCACTTCCTCACCTCAGCTTCCAGGGAGGACAGGGTGCAGGGTTTGCAGGAGGGTAAGTGAGGTAAGGGTACACAGACAGGCAGCCACGTTGGTACCGTGTGGCAGTGGTTTCCATGTCCTCCTTCCCTTTCTCAGAATGCAATTCACACAGTACCAAAAGAACCTTCTGGAAGCAAGATGTGCATGCTCTCAAGACAGCTCCAAATTCTCACCCCACCCCCTGCCCAGTCTCCTTTGCAAGACTTCAGCGTTGATCGTTGGCCTGGAACTCAAGGGTCTCTCTGAGTCTGGCTGCTCCCTGGATGTCCAGCTTCACCCCTCCCTTGCCTAGGGGTCTTACTCTGGCCCTCACTCCTGCCTTGCTGTCAACACTCTGGCTCTACCAGGTCCAGGTAGGTGCTGCCTGGTTTTCTGGGTAACCTCCGTAAAGCACTGAGCCTCTCAGGTACAGAAACTGCCCTGAACCAGTTCACACCAGTTGCCGTGTCCCATTCTCTGTCATTTACTTTGGGACTGACCTGTGGTGTTTGATGGCTGATGGCCCTGAGGAACCCAGGATCATCTCAAATGACTACCACGGCCAGTTTGAGCCAGCAGCCTGGGGACTAGACCAGCACAGGCCAACTGAGGCAGAGTGACCTGAGTGTGAATGTAAGCTCTGCTACTGGGCAGCTGTGAGACCTTGGACAAGTCATGCATCCTTTCTGAGCTTGGTAATAGTGCTTTGGGCTAATGGGGGAGAGTGTGGTACTATAAGCCTTGGTATTTTGCGAATTCTCAGTGCATGAGTTTCCTTCCCTATGGGAAAACGGTGGCCAGCCTGACGGTTCCTGCCCTACAGAACCCAAGGTTCTATCTAAGAGGACCAGAACTTTGCCTATACTCCTGCTGGTCTGGGCCAAAGCAGCCAGCCTGGGCCATAAGGAGGTATGGTCCTGGGCAAGGGAGACTCCAATCACCCTAGTTAGTTGGGTCAGAGATTACCCTCCAATGACCATCTCGGGGAGGAGAAACAGCGGAGGGGGAGTGGCAGGGTCCCTCAGGGGGCAGTGTTGGAAACCCCGGAGGATGTGATGATAAGCCCTGGGTGGGACCCATCCTGCAGTACCTAACAGATCAGGAAGTGGGTCCAGGGAGGACACTAGCCTTCCCACCCATCTCTGAGCAGAATATGACTGTCCCCCACCTGGCCACTGAGGACACGGCCCCAGAGAAGTAGGTAAGCTTGTGCAGGGCCACACAGCTACATAGAGGTGGGGACCATTTGAGCCCAGCCTGCTTGATCCTAGAGTCCTCACTTCTTACCTAGACCAGAGGGGGTTCCTCAGGAAAAGGGACAAGAGTGGACTCATGGTCCACTTCAAGAAAGGTCATGGTGGGGCCTGGGGTCACAGCTAGAGAGCTGACAGCTACAAGAAAGAAGGAGAAAGTGGTCCTAGTGCCTCCACTCTACCTGTCGCCAGCACCCTATACCACAGGTCAGCTCTGCTTCAGAGTGCAGAGGATACACTGGCCTGAGACCAGGCCCCGCTGCAGGTGTGAGAAATCATGGGCATGCCTTGCCTCAATGGCACAGGCTGAGGCAAGAGATCCGGAGCTGGTGACCAGCTATCTTGTTTCCACAGACTGAGTCCTTAGGTCCCCAGGTACATGCTGGAGCCTCTTCCCCAATGTGGTGGTGTCAGGAGATGGTCCTTGGCACAGCAATGGTGCACTCAGTTTCCCCTTGTTCCAGGCTGCACAGTGGCTGAATTTTCTTTTTTGTTTGTTTGTTTGTTTTTTCAAGACAGGGTTTCTCTGTATAGCTTTGTGCCTTTCCTGGAACTCACTTTGTAGACCAGGCTGGCCTCGAACTCACAGAGATCTGCCTGCCTCTGCCTCCCAGGTGCTGGGATTAAAGGCGTGTGCCACCACCGCCTGGCATGCGCTCACGGACTCAGTGGATCCCTTTTAGTGATATACCATCATAAGTGGCATGTATACGTGGCTTCTAGGCCAGGCCCCAAGTGCTCCCAGCTGGGACTCTCCACCTTCTTTCTCCATACCTGCTACAGTGAGCATGGAGGGCTGCACTCCAGATGGAAGGGGCCTTGATCCTTGAGTCCCTGGCTACAGACTCCTGAGGGAGCCTCATCTAGATCATGAACGTCAAAAGGGAGCATTTGCAGCCTTTGAGCCAATGGAACCTGGGCTTATTGGCTACAGCAGCCAGGATGCTTTCCCCAAGGGGCAGAAGAGATGGTGAACAGGCCTCCCTGGGCTCAGGCACTCAGCACACAGCATCCGTTCTCTCTTGCACCCTACCTTCTGCAAGTCTGACTGTATTATGAAGAAAGCTTTCAAAACGCCCATACTGCATAAAACATCCAGGTACATTTTTGAGAGCTGGTTCCTTCGGGTCGCTTGTCAGGCTACAGTCTCCACAGCTGGGGAGGGGCTTGCTGGTTAATTATTGACAGAGTCACTGCCATTATGGAAAACAGTGCGGAGATTCCCCAAAACATTAAAAATAGAGCCACCTGTGATCTGCCATCTCGTAAGCAGGAAGAAAAAGGAGGTGGAAGCCATGTGCTGAAGAGCCCTCCTCTCTGCAGCTCTGGCACAGGGGCCAGGCATGGAACCTACGAATGTGCCCACCAGGGATGAGTGGATATAGAAACGGGGAGACGCTTGCACAAGAGAATACCGCCCTGCCACAGAAAATAAGGAAACCGCATCATTGACAACAAGGTGGACATACTTTGCTGACTTTACCCTGAGGGATGTAAGCCACGCACAGAAGGCCAAACACCTTGGACCTTCACTGCTATACAGGATCTGAGCAGCCAAGCCCAGAGAGGTAGACACAGCATGGTTACGTGACTGTGGGGGTAGCAGAGCCCGGAAACAATCTATTCCTAGACCCTGGAAGCTGCCTCTCAGGGCAAGCTACCAGTCACCCTGTTGGAGTACCCAAGACAAGAGTCTGTGCCTGCCTTCCACCCCCTCTGAGTGGTCCATACCTGCTGAAGTTTCCCTTGGAAGCATGGGGGGTGGGTTTCAGATTGTCTAGAAGAGGAGAATGAGGCTTTGGTTCTTTCACAGTATGGAAGCCAAACTCCTGGCCCCCCCATTCCCCTGTCTCAGCACCCCACCATGGGGGTGTCTATGTTCACAAGAGGTCAGATGCTGGATGGACATGGCCAGAGCTGCACTCAGCATGCCCTGCCCAAGTCTGGCACCATGTCTTGCTGCCCCCAGAACCACAACCTTTCAATTCTCCTGCAGCAAGGGGGCCCACAGGGAAGGTGGCCTTCATTTATATCCCAGGAAAGCTGGAGAGAAACAGAAGTTTCTGGAAGCCCCTAGGAAGGGCAGCAAAGGGAAGTGGGGAGGGATAGCCAGCCAGGGATGAAGGACAGACAGCCAGGGGAGAAGGACAGTCAGCTTGAGGGAGAGGGACAGCCAACCAGATAGACTGCTGGACAGAGGAAGGGACCATGGCCCATGCCTATCATCAGGTGGGAACTAGGAGGAAGGTAGGTGCTGTGATGCCTGCAGAGCAGTCTGTCTGCCTGGCTCTCCCTCATCCTTGCTGGTTCTCCCCACTTCCTCCTTCTAGAAAGGCCTTCTCTGAGCTTTGATGCTGTTTCCTCCGGTGTTGATTCTGGGATGCCAGCACCAACCCTAGGGCGATGCTTTTTAAAGACTGTATCCTGAGATAGGAGTTTTCCTGGGGGAAGCTCCATGGTCTCAGAGACCCCCTCATCTCTGTCCTCCATGGAGAGGGCTGCCCACAAAGGCCTCACATCTTTACACTCTGGCCCAGTGGAAAGACATGTCAGAGCCCCCTCTCCACCACCAGCCCAAGCAGAATCACAGGTTTTTCCCTCTTCCCCTCTCTCTGAGAAGTTATTTGATGAGTGCCTGATTTCCTCAGCTAGAAGGCTAGGCTCTCGGGCATCACTAGACTAGCAGGGTACCAGCAATGGGATAATGCTCACTAAATAATGAATGAAGGGAAGGATGAATGGGTGGTTGGGTGGGTAGGTGGGTGAGTAGGTATATGGATGAGTGTTTAATGGATGGTGAGGTGGGTAGATGTGTGTGAAGATGAGTAGGTGGGTAGGTGAGTGAATGATGGATGAGTGGGTGAATAGATAGGTGTGTAAATGGTTAAATGATGGATGCATGGGTGGATATACAGGTGGGTGGGTGGATGGGTATATGTATGAGGGAGGTAAATGATGGATAGATGGATAAATATATAGGTGTGTAGATGGATGGATGAACAGATAGGTGAGAAGATGGGTGGATAGGTATAGAATAGATATTAGGTGGATGGATAGGTATATAGGTTGATGACTGGATAGGTTGAAAGGAGGTAGGTGAATGATGGATAGGTGGATGAATGGATGAGTGGGTGGATGGATGTGAAGAGTAGGTGGATGGACAGATGGATGAATATGTGGGTGAATGGATGGATAGATGAGTGGATGAACAGACAATGGGCTGGATGGGTGGGTGGATGGATGATGAATGAGTGGGTGAATAGATACGGTGTGTAAATGGTTAAATGATGGATGCATGGGTGGATATACAGGTGGGTGGGTGGATGGGTATATGTATGAGGGAGGTAAATGATGGATAGATGGATAAATATATAGGTGTGTAGATGGATGGATGAACAGATAGGTGAGAAGATGGGTGGATAGGTATAGAATAGATATTAGGTGGATGGATAGGTATATATAGTGGATGGATGGATGGTTGGTAGATAGAGAAGAGGATGGGCAGGAAAGCATGAATACATAGATGAAGCCTTTGGCCATATACATGGTAAAGTCCAGCAGGCCTCTCAGGTAGCCATCAGTGGACTTGCATGCATGAGGAGTTTAAACATCCCACTCTAGGCTCATTCACAGAGCAGCTTTAGAAGGGGGCAAGGACTGGCAGTGCAAGGATGTCATCTAGGTAACCCGGAAAGCAGGAAACCCAAGAGGCCATTGGGATGAGCAGGTATCCGTGGGGCAGAGACATTGTGTCTTCAGTGGCCAAATGACTGCTATGTGCCTTTGCCTTCCCCTTGCCACTAACGAAGCAGCCCCTCCTGATCTGGGGAGTTACCAGCAGCTGTGGGGAGGGAGGCAGGGGAGGCAGGGAAATCCTCTATAGGAGCCTATGTTCCATGAAAAACTGGTCCTGGGCCTGTAGGAGGTAGTGATAATGGGGTATTGACTGTCCAGGTAGAGCATCTCCATCACACAGGGTGCAAGGCAGGCACATGAGGGCAATTTCTTCTTCTCCCAGCCCAATTTCTCCAGCTCTGAGACTGAGGCTGATATACAGGATTCTACCCAGTACCTCAAGGCTGGGTTCTGATCCTCCTTGGGACCTGGCCAGCCTGAACAGCTAGGGTGCTTCTGGAGTCTCACTGAACTTGTTTGGGATGGAAATGAATGATCTCCTGGTGACAGGACTGAAGGCCCTGATGGGAGATAGCAAACAGACCTGTAAATCTATCCTGGGACCGTGGCAGGCATCACTAATTGATTACTGTACTTATTGCTACTGAGACCATCTTAATTTTTAACACTCCTCTCTAGATGGTAGAAAGTCCAAGTTTTCTTGAATGCCAAAATCTATCAATCACCTCCAGGCTACACCACCCGAGGCAAAGGGAAGACAAGAAGAAAGCCTGCAACTCCCCGATGAGCCCGCATCTCTGTCTGGAATCCTGTTTCCTTTGTCCCTGCGTCGACTAGGGCAAGGTCTGATGTCTACAAAGGGAGGTTTTAATAGAATCACAGCAAAGCCAGCCTGGGAAATAACACCATTCACAGTGACCCCTAATTAAAACGCAGAGCGCACACAGCCAGAGCCCCTCGGCTCCTAGCTGCTGGGGCTTAATTGAGAGAAACAGATGCAGAGAAGTGTATGTCTTGGCAGCAGGGGATTGGGGGCAGGAGGGGGTACCACAGAGGGGCTCTGAGCTCCATGGAGCAGGGGCACTCCATCACACTCTGTGGCTGGAAGAAGCTGCTCTGGACGGCCATATCTCTGCAGGGTGGTGGTCTCCAGACAGAAGCCAGTAGAAGCAAGAGTGATATTTTGCTTTCTACCAAGGAAGCAAATGAGATAGAAGTCACTCTGAGGCTCCACCTTGGATTTTCCCGCAGGTAGCTGACAGATGGGTGCCTAGGTCTATGTAGGAGGTGGCCGACAGGAAGAGGAAACGTGCCCAGGAACTCTAGATCTTGCCCTGCCACTCCCTGGAGGATTCATGTATGTCCTAGGCCCATCTAGGCTCTATTCTTTCCTGGGTACAATGCAAGCAGCCCCTAGGCCCCTGTGTTGTGGGTGGAGTGAGAGGAATGGGCAGTGTGCCTCACCTGATCTCATTGGTGGGCTCCAAAATGAAAGGAGTGAACTTTGGGCCTCAGGAATGGGACATGCAGTGGCGCCTTGTGCCCCACAGAAGGCATCCCAAGGCCACCACCCAGAGAGGAGGGCAGCACATAGGCTTTAAGGCTGTGGAGTTGGTCCTCAAGGAAGTAGGAGTTAAGGGTGCTCTAAGGCCCAGTGTCTCTAAGAGAAACTGCAGCATCAATCCTTCCCAGGGCTTAGAATGCGGCTGATACTGACCCCCCACCCCAATGTATTCACACCCCGACTCACAACTTCAGCCTGGACTTGTGTTTCACAGCCTTGTTACTATGACAAACGTACCCAAAAAAGGATGCTAAGGCAGGAAGGATTTACTTTGGCCCACAGTCTCAGAGGGTTCCACACATGGCTGGCTGGTGAGGCAGGCAGAGCATCATGGGAGTAGGGGAGCATGGTGGAACAAAGATGATCAGTTCATGGCAGCCAGGAAGCAGAGAAAAGGTAAGACAGGAAGAGGCCAGTTGAAGACGTACCCTTCCAACACAGTCCCCACTAGTGGTAGACTCTTCCAGGCCTCACCCCTAAGGATCCTTACAGCTCTGAGCTGGTCAGTAGATTGACCTAATGACAAAGATAGCACCCCAGATCCAATCACTTCTCAACAGTGCCATCAGCTAGGGACCAGGACTTCAGCACATGAGCGTTTGAGGGGACACTTCATACATAACTTACTTAGAAAAGGGTCTTGCAGGTGTCATGAAGTCAAGAACCTTAACTGTGAGGCCATCTTGACTACCTGAGTTATTCTACAGTCAATAACAAGCGTCCTTAAAACATGCAGAAAAGGAGACGTCACGAAGGAAGGACATAGAAGACAGAGGAAGGATAGGAGTGAGGGGACCATAAGCCATAAAGTTCTGGAGTCACCAAGATCCAGGGAGACAGAAACGTCTTCTTATGACTATCAGAGGAGCCCAGCCTAACCCACCTTGATATCTGTCTTTAGAACTGAAAGAGAACTTGACTCTGCCTTGACATCCCCAAGTTCATTAACCTTCATTCTGGTGGCCACAGGCTGGCAGCAGCAAGTCCAGCTCCATGTTTGGCTAAGGTGAACAGTCCTTACACTCAGTCATCCAGCTCTGCATAGCAGCCTACATGTCTGTGTGAGCTCAAACAGCAGCCACTGTCTCCCCACCTCCCTCCCCATCCCTGCAGGTTATGATACAAGGGGCAGTGAGAGCAGGGCTACCTGGGAACTTAAGGTCCCCCTGGATGGGTGGGGCTTGCCAAGGCTGAGCATCAGAGAGCAGTGTGGATGCTGGGGACTGCTGGCAGGGTGCTAGAACAAAGAGTTTCTCTGGGACTATCCCAAGGCTGGGCTGGGAGAAATGTTGATGGACATCATGGGACTGATGCCCAGAGAGAGTTGCAGAAGGAGCCCCCAGTGGAAGCTGTATGGACAACATTGATGGCCTGAGACTCGACACTTGGTTGGTACTAGCAAGAAGTATGGTAAGCTGGGGGCTTGGATGTGACAGTACCGCTTCTCCCACATGGTAGGGACAGAAGTACCAGACTAGGACAAGACTGTGGGAGGTGCCTTCCTGTGTTCCCTGATGTTTGTCTTTTGGTGGGAGCAGTGTTGGTACTCCTGTGGTCCCACCCCCCTTATCTCTGCCTTGTTGGTCACAAGGCCTCTCCCCTCTGTGTCTCAGTGTCTCTTTTTCTCTAAGGACTTGAGGCATGGGACCTCAGACCTCCCTTCTCAGTAAAGTGCGTTCCAACGGCAAAGGCCCTGCTTCGGATGAGGCCATGTCCTGACAGCCTGGTGACTGTGACATTGAAGGAGCTTTCACAGCCCCCTCCACACAGCAATGAGGCAAGTTCTCATCAGAGGACAGGGCCTGGATGGTAACTAGTGAGTAAGGAAAACAGATCCGACACAACACCTCGTTGTGACCGTGAGATATGGGTCACCCATGAAAACCATAGTCATTGGGAGGGATTCTCCAGTTGTCCCCCACCCGTGGAGTCTCCCTCTGAACCCACATTGACTTAAGCATCTCCATGGCAATCTTTCCACCATCAGGGCTCAAAACTAGTCTTTGCCACAGCTGAGAGCCATTCCCAATGCCTGCTGGAGTGTGTGGGGGTGGGGACAGGAAAGACATCATTTAGCTCACAGGCTTCCATGGGGACCAATGGAGACACCCATCCATGGTGGGGGGGGGGGTCCCTAGGCCTCAAAGAAAGGTGCCTGGTAGCAGGACTGGGGACATGGACATCTAGTCTTACTCCGTGGGCCTCTCCTGCCTCAGCTTTTCTTCCCTTAGTCCACATGACACCTGTTGACCAAGAGGGGACCATTTGTTTGGCACTGAAGCATCAAAGCTGTACTCTACAAGGGAAGCAGTGCATGGGGGGACTCGTACTGCTAATAACAGACTGGCTTGGGGGACACAGGCTGGCAGCCATGGTAACACATGCTCCTGAATGCCACCCACACCATCTCCAAATCCTGTTGCCATGCGCCAGATCTAAATGTTTTCCTTTCCACTGACAGGGAGGCTACAGTTTGGCAGGTCACAGCAGGCTCTGGATAATTAAGGCCTGGATCATGCCCTGTCACCCTGCATCAGCCCCCTGTTTCAGCCATGGCCTCAATGGCTGGCATGTAGCGCTGAATGGCATGGCATCCCCAGTTGGGTGGGTCTGGGTTCATGCCCGAATCCTTACAAGCCTCATGCTCTGTGTATAGTCACCTTGGCTCTGTGGTAGTGGAAGCCAGGGCTGGTTGGCTGGGTTTAGAATTCAATATGTCTGTGTCCAACCCCACTTTCAATACCATCCCCAGACATCTCTCAGCCGCTGTTATCATTGTCATCCTTTTAACACAAAGGGCCAGGAGCTGCCGATATCTGATCCGGACTCTAGCACCTTGTGACAGGTGACCCCATGTTTCCAGGTAGAGCCCAAGGCACTGTCACATGGAGTCCCCATGAGTGCTGCCTTTGTGGCCAGGATCTTCTGCCATAAATGGATGATGTGCCTCCCTCGCAGACAGCTCGTCCAGGACCCTAGCACCCTGGGATGTGGCCCTGTTCCTCAGCCTGCCATCCAGGCTCTCCTTGCTGGGTGGCTCACCTGCCCAGCTCTGGTGCTAGGATGCCCTCTGCCCTACTCCAGTGTTCACTTGATTTCTCAAAAGAACATCGTGGGCAGAGCTGTGCCTCCCAAACACACCTTGATTCCTAACCTCTGTACCTCTTCACCCAATAATGGTATATACATGCGCTAATGAAGACTGGGGTCCTAGGTAAGCACTTTCTGATGTTTTGAGGTAGGCTACCCACCAGCACATAATGAGAGGCTGAGAAAGAAGGAACAGGAGCCACATGTGGCTTAGAGCCACCCAGTTTCCACACAACCTCCCATCCATTGTCAAGCCTGCCCCTCTCCCATGCATTCTATCACTCAGTCATTCATCCAGTGCTAAGTACCAAGCACTCATCAGGCTGAATGCTTATTAAGAACTGAGCACTGAACCCTGAGCAGTATGCACAGGGCAGGCTCTCCAAAGACCTAGAGACTTGGGGATGAGCAGAGACCACATAGAAGCTCCAGCCTCCCAGGGGCAGGCATCAACCAACCAAAGCACATCAACAGCATGAAGGCGGGGAGCCCTAGGTAATGCCAAGTTCCTGGGGATGGCAGAGGGGGCTTTGCTTGTTTATTTGCTCATTTTGGGATGGGTCTCACTTTGCAGTCCAGGTTGTTCTGGAAAACCCTGTGTCATCTAGGATTGCCTCACAATGGCAGCGATCCTCAGGCATCAGGCTTTGGACTACTGGGATGGCAGGGATGTCCTGCTATACCTGATTTTAAATAAAGAAAGCGGTGGTGGTACCATGTGATGCTGTATGAGAAGCATCTGGGGCAGCCACAGCAGGTGTGGTGACTCACCCACCATCCCTGGCCACCAATGAACCCAGGAGCCCAGCCTACTCCATCTGCCTCCAGGCCCCTGGTGTCCTCAAGCAGAATCTGCCCCTTCCTGTCCCACTACAGAATGGCCTGCCACCCAGTAGTCCCACTTCAAGTGTGGTTCATCCCAAACCCACTTGACACTGCCTTTAGCGTGACACTGCTGTTCAGGGCCCTGGGGATCTGCTTTCTACCTTGGATTCCCAATGTCTTCCAGTGTCATTACCCAGGATTCCCACACTATAAGTCTTAGGATCCTGTCTGCTAAGCTTCTAGAAGGTTCCATGGGCACTCTGTCTCTGAATGTTTGAACCTGCTATTCTACCCTTGTTGGACTCTATGGGCTAAGCCAATGGTCTGGAGTGCCCCATGTTGAGGCCAGCTCTCCCTAACATGCACTCATTGACACCCCATCCTGTGTTGGTGCTATCCCTTCAGGTGTCATGCTTCCCTCTGGGGGACACACGCCCTGCCTCCCTGTTCATCCCTTGACCACCTGCAGACTCTTGGCCATGGCGTCTGGCCGTGTCCCCATTCTTTATGCTCCCTTAGCAGGATGTCTGGGGGCTCTTGTTGTTTGGCCATTGTGCCCATGCCACTAGTAGCAACCTTTTTTTATATATTAATACCATGAAAATTAATAACCATTGTCCAGAATAACAGCCGGCTGGCCCCAAGACTAGAGGAACATGCTTGGCAGGCTGTCCATCAAGCCTCGCATGAAAACCATACACACCACATGCCAGGGGCTCAGTACTGTGTTTGGTAAAGGAGTCAAGGACTGACAACAATGCTAGACTGCTTTTGTGAGCATGTTGGCCCCATCACTATGGCGGTTTGGAGGGAGTTCCTCTGTGTGACCGAGCTGAGGAAGCTTGATTTGATTTGGCCCATCCTAGCCAGTTCTCATCAAAGCTGGCTCTGGACTGTGCCGGCCTCACTGTGGGAGGCTAATGATGACAGCAATGAGGCCCCACACAGAACCAGTCTCTGCACGGCCCTGTTTAATGGTATGGTTTAATGGACCGGACCACCATCCCGCCACAACATAGGTTGGGTAGGAATGAACTCCTTGTCTGTTGGGTGGGTTCTCCAGCCAACAGTCCTCCCTGCCTGAAGGATTATGTCCAACACGGGCTTGGTTTCAGCACAAGGCCAAGATCCCAAGAGGGTACAGGGCCTCTTGCCCTACCACACTTCCTCTAACCAGTTGGGAGGACTCCAGGGCCCTCATATCAGAGAAGGGCATGCCCCCACCTGGAGTGGCCTCTACCACTCTCGTGTTTTCCTGACCAGGTCACTCGGCTGCCACTTCCTTCTAGAAGCCTGCTCTGAGTGTTCCCACCCTGCAGGTGGGAAGGTGCTTCTTTTAATCAGCCTAGACCCTTCCCTCTTGTCTGGAACACTCCACAGGCCCCTTGTTCCCTGTAGTAACTTTGATCAGCATCTGAGAGTGTTCTGTGACTGCAGCAGTGAGCCCAAGGTGCTGGGAAACAGGAGCCAACTGACCAAGTACCCCTTTGCTGTAGATGCATTCAGGGTCCAGGACCTCGTGTCTCCCTCCCAAGGCTGGGATCTCACTCCCAAGCTATGGAGCTTGCAAGGGTTGTGGATGGAACAGGAGGAGACAATGACATTGGGATGGTAACCTGTTCAGTGACCCTACACAGTGACAAGTCCTATCCCACAAACAGCTCCAAGCAGCACATGCCAGACCTGAGAAAGAGCATGGCCAGGGTGAGCAGCCAGGGTCCGCAGCAGTGAGGACCACCTGTCTTGTACATGGGATACTGGGTCTCCACTCACAGCACTGAGGGGACAAGCCTCCTCCCATTCACTGAGGGTACCACCAGCTTGGTGTGCAATGCTCCAGGAACTCTAGTTCAAGGCAGAAAGCCTCTTGGGAGGAAGCAACGGGCTTTATTCCACATTCCCTCCTTGGATGTCTCAGCTGCCTGGCCCACTTCAGGTCAGCCATAGTTACCATTATAAGCACCTGAGAGCCAGGGGATAAGTGGTGGTCCTCATGAATTCATCAGTGGGGTCCCGGCAATGCCAGCACAGAGGCCCTGAACCTCACTGAAAAACACTGCACTCTCACAGAAGGGAAGGCCATGAAATTCCTCTCTGTGACAGGAAGTGTGCTGTATGCACTGTGGCCAGAAGTGGGGAAAGCAGGTGGGAAGATTCTACCTGATGCAGGGCAGGGCCACCTGCCTCCCAAAGGCAGCTTGTCACTTCCTGCGGGACCCCAGGCCCTCTCTTCTGCCTCACTGCTCCCTCTCTGGGATATAGCTTCACTTTAGTCCTCTGCCTCATCAGCCTCCCTGCCTGAGATGTCTATATAGCCCACCTGACTGAGGCTCAGGGAGGAGCTGGGAAAGCACTGAGTCCATATGATTTCACTACTGTCTCTACAAAGCATCTGACTGGATGAGAGCATGGACAGGCAGATGGGTAGGTAAATCGGCAAGTAGGTGAATGAATGATGAATAGACGGTCTATGGGCAATTGAGTGGTTGAGTGGATTTTGAAGAGTGGGGGGATGGATGGACAGATATGAGTGGTGAATAGATGGATGGGTAGAGGGAAGATGGATGGGTAGAAGGTGGCTGGATAAAGAGGAGAGTAAGGATAGATGGGTGGATAGATAGGTAGTGGATATGTTATAGTGGATAGATATGTAATGGATATGGTGATGGTGAAGGATAAGTGGATGAGTGGAAAAGGGATAAATGGTTAAGTGGATGGAGGATGGATGGATGGATGCATGCATTCATGCATGGATACATGGATGCATGGATGAATGGAAAGACAAACAGGAAGAAAGATGAATAGATACATGGTGAACAAGTGAATGCTTAGAAGGATTGACAGGTAGTCAGTGGGTGAGTTTATGGATGGAGGATGACTGGCTTGGTGGGTAGATGGATGGATGAGTGAATTGGTGGATAGGTATGTGGGGAATGGGTTAAGTGAAGTGAATGTATATGTAGATGTATAAATGGGAAACAGGTGAAGGGTGGATGGATAGATAGGAGGTTAGGTGAGTGGAGGACATGGACAGTGCACAGATAATCCGACTTACTGTGTGAGCCTGGTGTGATGGTTTGAATAAGAATGGCCTCCATAGGCTCATATATTTGAATGCTTAGTCACCAAGCAATGGCATTATTTGAGAAGGATTAGGAGGTGTGGCTTTTTTGGAGTAAGTGAGATCTTGTTGGAGGAGGTGTGTGACTGAAGGTGGGTTTTAAGGTATCAAGAGCCTATTCCAGGCCCAGTCTAGCCCCCCACCCACCACCTGTGGAGCAGGATGTAGCTCTCAGTTACTTCTCCAGCACCATGCCTGCCTGCATGTCACCAAATGCCCACTGTAATAATGAACAAAACCTCTGAAACTGTAGGTAAGCCCTTGATTAAATGCATTCTCTTATGAGTTGCCTTGGTCATGGTGTCTCTTCACAGTAACAGAACAGTGATTAAGATACCTAGGAAGTCCACTGGGCCCATTTCTTCATTTGTTTAGACAAGGCTTAAGAAGAAGAGGCACCTTGCTCACCTGCCTATGGAGATGGGACCTACTAGTTCTGTGACCTCACTACATCATGATGACCTCTGACCTTTACTCCATCTTCACATGGCTGAGTATCAAGACCCACTGATAAGAGCTGCCCCTCTCTTGTGACAAGCTCCCAGGAGACCATTGGCTGTGCCTGTTATCTTCCCACAGACATGGGGTAGGGAGAAGGGTCCATTGGCAGACAGCCCTGTGGGGAGAAGGAGCCCAGTGCTCTGCAGGAATCACAAGCCTCATGGAGACTGTGATCACCTGGGGTATTTGCAAACAGACAGGGACCCCACTGCAACCTGACATTGTCAGAATCACCAGTTAATCCCCTAAGCCTCCTAAAATCAGAGCTCTTAGGCATACAGTATGCAGCCAGGACTGGGGAGGAGTGTGCTCCACTCACCAGCCTTGGGGCTGGAAGAATGTGATGGGACAGAGGTGCTTTGAGAGGACAGGCCTGAATTCTGAATGGGACTTGTTTGGTGGGTCTGATGCCTCACTCCCTGCTCTCATGCTCCCTCAGTTCAGAACCAGGATCTCCCCCCCCCCCCCCCACGCAGGACTCTCACAGCAGGGAGCACTGGAAGAACCATTGCTGTGAGATTCACTCCTGAGCTCTATCATTCAGACCCTGGCTCTGACTTGCATTATCACCACCATCATCGTCTTCATCACTAACATCACCAACATCCCTTTCACCACCAGCATCCCTTCCACCACCACCACCACCACCACCACCACCACCACCACCACCACTGTCATCATCACTTTATCACCAGTATAACCATTATCACCACCATTATCGCCACCATCAATGCATCATGTAACACCCTGTGGTGGTTTGAATAGGTATGGCCCCCACAGACTCATGTGTTTGAATGCTTGGTCCATAGGGAGTGGCACTGTTAGGAGGTGTGGCCTTGCTGGAAGAAGCGTGTCACTATGGGGGTGGGCTTTGAGGTCTTATATGCTCAAGCTATGGCCTGAGTGGGGGACAGTTTACCTCCTGTTGCCTGCGGACCAAAATGTAGAACTCTCAGCCCCTTCTCCAGCACCATTTTGCCATGCTTCTCGCTAGGGCAATAATGGACTAAACCTCTGAAACTGTAAGCCAGACCCAATTAAATGTTTTCCTTTATAAAAGTTGCTGTGGTCATGGTGTCTCTTCACAGCAATAGGAACCCTAAGGCATACCCACTATCAGATTCCATCCTTTTCACTTATAGGCAACATTCAAATACACTTTCACAACTCTTCAAGGGAGTGTTGGTTATTTCCCATCTTATGAATGAGAACATTGTGGTTCATAGAAGTAAACTGACTTGTCCCAGGTCACACAGGGACTCAGCGGAAGAGCAAGGATTCCAACAGAGACAGGCCCAGTTTCACAGATAGGCCTCTCGCATTGCTTTGAGTTGCAAAGGTGAGGTGCAAGGTTCAGGCCCAGCCCTCGGCTGTCAGAGAACAGCCTCATCTTTCTGCAATCCAGTCACTATACAACACTGACTGGAGATGCTGCTCATGGGTGGGAGGCAGTGCTCAGGAGGACTGAGCACCTGAGCACCTGAGGGACACAGATGTCACGGCAGGCGGTGTGGTAAGTACAGCTGTGTGTTCACACTGCGATGGACCGGCAGCCTTAGGGGCACAGACCTGACTCCTGAAGCCACGGGGCTGGGCCAGCTCTGGGAAAGAGTCACGACACTAGCATTGTTCCACCTGCTGTGCTAGGGAACCCCTGGCCCCACAGAACAGACACCCGCATGATGGAAGGCACCAGGGGCAGGCTCCCAGTGCCACAGCAGCAAGGGACTTAAGTAGGTGAAGCCTCTCCTTTGGCAGTTGAGATCACAAGTTGGTGCTCTGTCCCCAGAGGATAATGCTGGGCCCTGAGCTCAGATCACGGGGGACTCTGGCCCAGGCAGCCATGACATTCCCATCCATCCTAAAGGACTTTCCAAAGGGGATTCTGGAGTTGGACAGCATTGACCTTTCTGTTCTTTGGAGTCCTTATCTGAGGAGGGGAAGAGCCCCAGTGGCCTTCCTGGGTCATGGCCTGAGGACACAGCTGGGGACTTACCAGTTTTAGCAGCTGAGGACCATGCTTCCATATGAGTTGCATTCACCAGGTCTGCAGAGTGCATGTCAATGTCATTTCAAGTGCATGGCTACTGCGAGGAGCGAGTTATATTCCCCTCTGTGAGTGGGATTGTGGGTAAACTTTTCCCCTGCAGTGTTTGTTCTGTGTTCTACAGTGAGGATGTGTGTTTATAAAAGAACAAGACACAAACTGGAAAAGTGCCTGTTCATCTCAAGCACAGGGCTCCTGGGATGGCGGCAACATTAAAATCAGCGGAAATGAGAAAACTCCAGCTCTGAGATCCCCGAAGATGCTGCCATCCCATCCTTATGATGGCAGAGGGAAGTCTGTGTGCTGGTGCCTGGGGAGATGTCACACCTTTCCCTGGTATCCTGGGGGAACCAGAATGCCACCAACATTACACTGTGAAGAGAATAGAGATTGGTATCATTCTGCTTCATTAAAAAGAGAGAAGTGTTGGATGAGCAGAGACTGAGCTGACACCCTGGTGATGGAAGGACTCCCAGTGGGAGGGAAGCTAACATCTGCCTTCAGCCTTGCTCCGACACACGGATACCCGAGCCCGTGTATCAGGCCTCAGAGACCATAGTTGGGGTCACACAGGCCTGGCATGCAGTGAGAAGCTAGTGACGGTCACTTCCCTGGTCCTTGAGTCCAGGGCTGTGTGCTTTCTTTACTCTGATTCTGTAGAGAGTGAGTGGCATGGTCAGGACTCTGACCTAGAACACTGGTCCATCATGTGCCTCGTCTCAGCTAGAAGTGAGGTTGCAGGTGAGACTGGGCCACACACGTCCATAGCTGGGCCGCTGTCAGCCCCAGCTTCCCTGTCCCGGGCTAGCTCACTGGCCAGCCTCTCTGCCTCTGCCTCTCTCTCCCTTCTCTCTCTCTTCTCTCCTCTGCCTCTCCTCTGCCTCTCTCTCTCTCTCTCTCTCTCTCTCTCTCTCTCTCTCTCTCTCTCTCTCTCTGTCTCTGTCTCTGTCTCTCTCTGTCTCTCTCTCTCTGTCTCTGATTTTGCTTAGCTTTTAACCTCTCACCAACCCCAGAGAACATGGTCAGAGTAGTTTCAGGTACTCCTAAGGAGGTGACGTTCCCACAAATCCTGTCCCTCACTCCACAATAATCCACTCAACCCGTTACACTGCTGAACAATCCTCCTACATGACCCCTGTTGGCCCCAAACCCTCCATTGGCTTCCTTGCACTAAGACTGAGGCCCCTCTTGTTAGTGAGGCATTCAAGGCTCTCTGCCCTACCACCTCAACCAACTGGTGTGCCCATTTTCCTGAACAGCCCCAGCCCCTTGGGGAATATCTTCTCCAACAGGATGCATTTTCCCCCAGTGAACATCCCACAGACTGTCACTGAAGTTCCCACCTATCCCAATCCACAGAGCCTTCTCCAACTTCCCTACCCATGACAATGTCTTCCGTGGAGATTGGTCGACTTACAGTATTCTGATGCCACTTGACAGTGAAGCTGTTTGCACCCCTTTTTGCTCATCTAGTCCGTGAAGTTCCCAATTGTACAAACTTAGCCAGCTCACTGTGGCATCCCCAGTTCACTGTGGTCCAGTGTAGAAGCTTGTGCGCATCACTGATGAATGAGTTAATGCAGAATAGACACACTAGACACTCCCCCATGGCCCTATTCAGGCTCTGGGGTCTCCTGGGGGTGGGGATGCCTGCTGGAGATTTCCTCTTGCCTATTCCCAGACTTCCAGTGCAGCATGGGGAGGCAGATTTCGCGGCAGGCTGGTGAGCACGAGGCCCCCCACTGAAAGATTAATCAGGCCATTTGTATGCATGCAGCCACACCCCAGGGCAGCGGATGAGAATGACAGCGTCTCCCCAGATCTCGCCATTTCTAAATTCAATAAGCACAAATCCCTGGTCTCATCCTCCAAAGTTAAACAACAAATTGCTTTACCAGTCTCCAATGTGTACTGTTCCAGCTAGGACAAGGTGCAAACCCACACCACTGAGCTTGTCCCTGAAACCCTTGGGCCAAGGTTTCCCCTACCCTATCCCAGGGATCACAACACACACACACACACACACACACACACACACACACACACACACACACACACACACACGAAGCACCTAAAGTGTGTGGGAATCTCTTCTGTCAATCCATGCTCAAAATATGTGATTTGAGCTCTAGAAGCCAAATATCTGGCCCCTTACCCCTACAGTCAACGGCAGCATACAACCCGAGTTCAAAACTCAGTCCCCACACAAGCCTATTTCCTTTGAACGGCCAGGCTGTGCAGCCTATCCTAATGACTCAGGGGCCAGGAAGCCACTATCCTAGAATCTCGCATGCAGAAAGGGACTTAGCTGGGCTGGAGAGACGGCTCAGGGCTTGAGAGCACTGTGCCTGTCCAGAGGTCCTGAGTTCAATTTCCAGCACCCACATGGTGGCTCACAGCCATCTGTAATGAGATCTGGTGCCCTCTTCTGGCCTGCAGGGATACATGCAGGCAGAACACTATACATAATAATCTTTAAAAAAAAAGAGAGAGAGAGAGAAAGAAGGAAGGAAGGGAGGAAGGAAGGAAGGAAGGAAGGAAGGAAGGAAGGAAGGAAGGAAGGAAGGAAGGAAGGGACTCAGCCATGATGTCAAGCCTGAGTCTGGAGGTCAGCTTCCTTGGCCAGGTACCTGGCCTCTGTCTTTCAGTCCTGGATCATGTACTACCAGTGACTTAGTTTCCCTGAATGTTCACAGGGTCACTGGCCCACTGCTGTCCTGCAAGGGTCACAGACCAAAGGCCAGAACTCTCAGCCCCACACCCAAACACTTATAACCCTCACCTTCAGGTAATGATGCTTGCCTTCTGCCCATTCTATATAGGAAGAAACTGAGGTCCTGGAATGTAGGTCATTTGTTCAGGATATCTCTGAGGGGTTGTCATGAGGATAGTGTGACAGGAAGTTCGACTCAGTGAGTGCCCACTACATGCACTCATTCATTCCACTCAGACAGACACAGGTATCAGCGGTGGCCTTTTTCCACAGAGTTCCCCTCAGTGCTAGAACTGACACTAGACACAGAGTCCACAAGACCCACAAGAAATGGGTCTGTCTGCCCCTGGAGTCTCTGAGGTTACAGCCAGAGCAGGCGTGTGGGCTGCAAGGACCTATATGGTGCACAGGAAGACAGAACGCCGGAGTGTGCTGAGGATGGCCACATTCCTGTCTGATTTCCTACATACCAGTTCTTGCCCCCTCACTGCCATCCAGCAGGAACATGAGACAAAGGCTGGCACTTTTAGCTCCACACCTAGTCACTGAAGCCAGACTTTAGTTTACGATAGCCTTCTACCCATTCTGAAGAGAAAACAACTGAGGCCAAAGAATCATGACCCTACTGCTGGGTAAAGAACTGGGATGAATGTAGGGTCCCCACTGGCTGCTCTGGGCTCCCTGCCTGCGATGGCTTTTCTGCATTGGCAGCCTGACTGGATTTGGAATTACCTAGGAGACAGGCTTCTGAGGTGTCTGAGTGTGTGGCCAGAGAGGGTTAACTGAGAAGACCCACCCTGAATGTGGGGGTCACCTTCCACCAGCTGCATCCTTTATGGAACAAAATGGAGAGAACAAGATGAGCACCAGTGCTCATCTCCCTGTCTCCTGATTGCTGTCACCAGCTGACCCGTCTCCTACCCTGCCACCATGCCTTTGGACTGCACCCTCAGACTGTGGTGTAAAATGAACCCTGTCACCTCGTGCTGCTTCCTGTTAGGTATCTGGTCACAGCAAGGAGAGAAGTCACGTCGTGTCCTCTCATCTCACAGTTACTGCAGTCCAGAAGGTGCGGAGCCCAGAGCCAGATTCAAATGCTCTCCAGGGGTGCCCCTGGTGTCTCTTTCCGAGCTTGTGCTCTGCCCTTTCCAGAAGGCTCACTTTTATTCCCCCAGAGCCATGTACCTGGACAGGTGAGTCTTTGGAGGAGCCCATCAGATTCTAGTTGTGTCTGTCTGCCACAAGAGAAGGAAAATTGAGGCAGGCAGAACAGCATTCCCCAGGGTCTCTCTGTTGTCTTGGGGGTGAAGAGAGTGGCCAGAATACATGGCTGGGGACACAGGGCATGGGGCTTGATGCTGAGGCTACCAGAGTGCTCCTGTGGGGTGGGGTCATGACACAGACTCAGAGGCACTAGACCTAAGCACCCTGCTTGAGTGAGGATGCTTCACCCTTGGAGGATGACGGCCAGCCACGGGGACAGAGGACAAGCACCACTCCTTGGTGTGCTCCACAGCATCCCCAGTGAGGTCACTGATAGGACCCTCTGGTACGCCGTAATACTAGACTCCCATTTTCTCGTCCATCTCACCTGTCACCATCCCTCCTTTGGTACATCATGGCAGTCCCCGAGGTCCTGTAATGTTGACCGTCGCCATTCAACATTTCCCCGACTAATCATATAGCACTTGCAGCCATCATACAGAGAAGGGTCTCGGTGCCCAGGCTGGCAGCTGGAAGTCAACTGGACATTGGTCACTAGGAGGGGATGGTGGTGGATCTGGATGAAGGAGCTGGAGGGAAGGAGCTGGACATGGGGGAGGCGTTCAGTGGCCTCCTGCTCCCCTCTCCCAGGAGAACTCCTTCCTCCTTAGCCCTTTTTACATTCTAATAGGAAGCAAGACCCTCTCAAAGGGAGGGCAAACGCGAGCAGTAATTATTTTATTAAGACCGGGAAACGATGAATAATTCAATTTGGGGAGAGAATGGTGTCACTGATTGAATGTTGCTTCCTTGAGCCTGACATCAGCTCTGTCTAATTTCCTTTGACATTTCTGGCAGGGCATCCTGAAGAAGGTTCTGGAATACTTGAGATGTGCCTTCAGCCTGGGCATTTCTGATCCCTCCAGCCTGGAGGAGGGAGGGGGAGGATCAAAGCCCTCGACGACGACAATGAGGTGCCTTCGCTAGCCTGCCGCATGAAAAATTCAAAGCTCGGGCTTAGCGTGTGTGTTAAACATGCTGTTGCGGGTGTTGGAAGACCACTGCAAGTTCATAGCAGGGTCACAGCAGCTTATGGGAAAGTGCAACCAGTTTGCTGGGTGACCCTGGAAAACTGATCCCATATAATGGCCAGGATTAAGGAAGGCAGCATGTTGCTTCCCAGATCTGAGCTTCCAAGTCTCCATTCAAGTCACCATCCACTGCTCTGCACATGGAAGGCTGACAAGCCCACATCTCCTCCCAGATGCTGGACACTAGAGGCCTGGGACTGGGAATGGGCAGAAGTACCTGAGAGCCCCAAGTGTCTCTCCACATAGTGGGGCACAGTAGAGTCATGATGGCCAATAGGGGAAATAGCTTGAGGCACTGGAGGCCTTTCAGAGATTGGGAAGGAGATGACACCCTCATGTCTGGACATCAGATGTATACTCCCAAGGGTACATTGACCACCACTAGGATGGATCCCAAAAATCAGAGATCCATTCTCTGGGTGCCCTTGGAGCCAGGGCTGTGCATGGCCCAATGCTGGAGCTGGGGTCTAACATAAGCACTGTGAGTGTCATCCAGTTCAGTTTCACAGTGGTGGAGCTTAGGGTCTGACCACCATGGGCCAAGTGAGGCATGGACTGGATTGGAAGTAATCTAACTGCAGCTGGCTCTTTTCCTTGCTGTGCCAGTAGGCTTGGGGCCTCCGTGAGAAATGCCTGGGATGAGCAGCTTATGGAGAGAAAGGGTTGTGTAGCTAATGTTGGAGGTATTGGTCCACAATCCAGGCATCACTTCTAGGCCTCTCAGAGGGGTAGTGAGTGCGTCGTAGTGGAGCACATGACACAGTGAAACCATTCACCACTTGTTTCAGGAAAGAGAGAGGAGAATGGGGGCCAGGATGCCAATAATCCTTTCAAGGGTCCCCCGACCCAAGACCTTTCACTGGGCCCTGCCACCTCCCATAGCGTTGTGGCTGAGAATCATGCCTACAACATGGCCTGGGAGAGGGTACCAAGACCCCAGATATATTCTCATCCAGCAATGTCTATAGGACTATCTCCATAATGCTGGTCAGTTACACAGGCCATGGCTACCAGTCTGCCAGTACCATGATGGGTCCACCAAATTCCTAATCGCCGGAGGACTACCATGAGTTTGAGGCTATACTAGATTATAGGGTGAGTACTAGGCCATTCAGGGCTATGTAACAAAGGTGACTGAATAAACAAATGAAAAATAGAATTCCAGGTGTGTGTTCAGTGCCTGCTTGTTCCTACTGCCCCCGACAGCCTTTCTCAGGAATCTAGCTTGGAGGCTTGGAGGGCTCCTGGTCCAGGTGGGGAGCAGCGGCTTAGTGGAACCATTAAAGAAGGCTGCAGATTCCTGGAAACCTGAATGCCACAGACTTCAGGGGACATCACAAGACCAGTCTTCTATGGCCTTCGGGGATAGACAAGGAAGATGAAGTGGAGGAGACCCTGGCATGGAGCTAGGCCACCCCAGATAGCTGTGAAAGTTCAGTATAGACACCTTTGGGTTCATGGACCTCAGGGCATACTAGTCGTCATGTCCCAGGTACCCAGCCTGACCACTGGCCACTTCCATCAAGAAAAGGAGACAGGCAAAAGAGGGGGCAGAGCTGCCTCCCAGGCAGGGACAGAGACTGAAGCCTGGCAGCTGGCCCTAGTTCAGCTTGCAAATAGGAAGTTAACTGTACCCTGCTGCCCCCAGCCTCTGAATAGGGAGGGAGAGAAGAGAGAAGTAAAAAGGGAGGAAGGGAGGAGGGAATCTTCCTGGTGCTCCAGGAAGGTGACCAGGCAGCCCGGGACTCAGAGTAGGAAGTCCATGTGGAGCTCAGATGCCGCAGGAAGGCTCCTGAGATGCCGTCCCTCACTAGCTCCCATGCACCAGGATGTTCAGCCTGGGCTCACTTGACCGCTACAGCAGAAAGCTGGAGTATGGAGCACAGGGTCCCTCAGAAAGGAAGCTGTGAAGCCATCTGTGAGCAGGCCCTAAATAGAACTGTGTGAAAGGAACAAGCCTGAGCAGCAGGGGGCAGCCTGGACACTCCAGGCACAGGCCACAGAGGCAGCAGACTGTGGGTACCTGGGTACAGAGCGAGTAACAGTGTAAGGGGTGGGGTAGACATCGCTGGCTCTGTGATGCTTTTCATTCCAAGAATCTATAACACATCTGCCGGACACACACATCTGTCTGAACCTGGGAGAGGCAGGGCTCCAGTACAGGTCCATGTATGTTGAATCGCTTCCTAATTGCAGGCTTTTGCTGGCAAAACTGCACCCTCCCCATCTCCAGTCGGCAGCCTACAAGAGCTGGTTCCCACCCCCAGCCCACTTCCGATGGCCCCTGAGTCTGAAGGCCCTGACATCAGGACATTCATGCCTTCAAGGCCCTGCTTCCAATAGGTGAATGGGCTTTTCTGCCTGTGAAATCGGCCAACAGAGGCATTGCCTGGGGCTCATCAAGAGCTGAGTGATTCCCCAAGAAAGTGTAACAAGTTAGCACAAGGCTTATGCTATCTGTAGCTTGCCAACATGATGGATAAAGAGGAGGATGAACCATAGTGGAATCGTGTCCCATGAGCTGGAGCCTGGTGATATCAAGGCATGCTCCCCTGCCTGGGACCACCCCTCTGTCAGTCCTTATGGGAGCCTCTGAAAGTAGTTCCCAGACAAAGCCTCTACTCTGTACCCTCCCCCAAGAGTTGTCCAGCTGTTCCCGACGCCCATGCCAGTCTTCCAAAACAAAAAGACCTCCTGGGAAGCATCGGAGGGAATGGAATGTTCCTGGCTTTTCTAAAAGGTTCTATAGGCCCCAGGTGGAGGAGGCAGCTGAGCTTACCCAAGCCCTCCATGGACTCATCTGACTGCAATTATTGGTCTCCGAGCTGGGACAGTCTAGATCCCAGGTCCCACAGATGCAGTGGTGGCCTGGTGGGCCGGGTGTTTGGCTCTGTCCCACAGCTGTTGCAGAAAGCAGGGAGGGCTCTTGGGAGCAGCCTGTTAGCAAGGTCCTGCCGGCAGACCCAGTGCAGAGGTCACGCTGTGGCTCCTCTGGGTGCCTTGTCCTGGGACCCCAAGCCATGGCTGCAGGGGTAGAAACGGGGGTGCCTAGCAGATTCAAGGTCTGAGAGCAGGTTAGCTGGCTTCAGAATCAGGGTCCCTTCTGCCCTGACTCAGGTACCTCACCCATGAATACTGCTGTGGCTCAAAGTCAGACTCTTAGCTTGTCAGGGAAGCCCCATGACTTGGGATGTGATAGCAACAACTCCTCTTCCCTCAGGTGGAACACCCACACTGTCTCCCAGGGCCCACAAGGTGACAGCTCTCCCCACAATGATGAGCTTGGGACCTCTCCTCAGAGGGGTGCTTTCTGCTCCCAAACTCAGCACCTTGTCTTAGGACTTTCGGAGGACTCTGCAGATGTGCGGTACATGTGGAGAGAGTATTAGATAGGGTCTACTCAGGGACAGAGATGGCCCAGCCACCTACAGCCATTGAAGGACACTCCCTCACCTCTGTGCTCAGGGTGTGTCCTCCTCAGCCTGGTTCTACCTCCCAGGTAAGCCCTGCATGCCAGGTCAGCACACCCGAATCAGTCCCAGTGGCTCCCTAGTGCCCTTGGAGAAAGTCCTTGCTCTTCTGGGTCCTGCTGGATGAAGGGAGGAGAGAGGGATTGGGCCCTGAGGATCAGACTTATCTGGGCCTGGACCTGAGGTCATTTGATTACCCATTCATGCCCCCTACCCCGGCAGAACTGGATGCTTTCTCTGTCTTCTAGAGATCCAAGGCAGCTGGGCATACAGAGGGCCCCCGAAGAGATCCCGGGACCCCTGGGGTAGGGTCTTCCTGAGTCTCAGCCCCACCTTCACCCGACTGCCACCAGCTCTGCCACAGTCCTCCATCCTCATCCCGGGCTAGCTTCATCTTGCCTCCCAGCCTGTGTGAACAATCTTGAGGCATCGCTTCGTGACCTCAGCAGGTGCCTGTTTGAGGTAGACCCTCCCAGGCCTGTGGGCAGGAAGATGGGCTGGGGTTGTTAGTTTCTGCTGTGGCAGCCAGATCTGGAAGAGAAGGCTAAAGATGAGGCTGCCGCCGTGGCCAGCAGAGAATGGAGATGCTGTTGGTGCTGGAGCCCCTTTGTACACTGGAACTCATTGCCCACCTCAGCGTGGCTCACCACCCAAAAGGGAGGGACCACAGGTAGCCAGCCACACACCCTCCCTCAGGGGCAGCATGCAGGGGAGTGTTTGGGTGCAGAGGCCCAGAGAGGACCCCCTGGAAGGGCAGTGGCAGAGCTCTGAATGAATGCTGTATCCACAGCGGAACACCAAGCATCAGGGCTGCTCCCAAAGCTGAGGCAGATCCCCCTTTGCAATCCCAGCAGCCCCAGGTACAAGGGACCACCAAGGGATTGTTTGCACAGGCTAGGAGGCAGGTGCATGTCCTAGCCCAGGGTGAGGATGGAACACTGTGGGCAGAGTTGGTGGCAGTTGGGTGAAGGTGGGGCTGAGACTCAGGAAGACCCTACCCCAGGGGTCCCGGGATCTCTTCAGGGCCCTCTGTATGCCAAGCTGCCTTGGATCTCTATGGCAGTCTAGGAGATGGAGAAAGCACAGGACACCTTGATCAGGGACACAGTCTTAGAATGAGGAGACAGGCCTACTTCTACTGTGGTAGCTGTGTATGGACTTTGTCACCGCAGACCCAGGAGAAGGCACAAGTTCTAAGGAAGGAAGGGCATTCACTTGGGGACAGGGGGCTGGCAGAAGGCGGGATCAGTGTAGCCTGTGGTGGACCAGCCTTGCTCAACAGTTTGGATGCTCAGGGACCTCTCAGCTGTACCTTGCCCGCCTTTCTCTGCCTCTGCCCTCCATCCCTCATTCCTCAACAAGCCACCCTCTCTCATGGCTGGTAAGGAAAATATAATAAGCACTAGAAACTGCAGGGCAGAGAGAAAGGAGAGAAGGACTGAGAAAGAGAGGGAGGAAACGAGGGAAGGGCAGACAGAGGGCAAGAGAGAAAGACAAGAAGGAAAGAGCTGGGAGGCAGGCATTGGCTCTTGACCCAGGAGTGTGCGACCAGAGTCTTCCGGCACCTGGGAAGCCAGTCTCACTCCTGTCCTGCCCCGGGCCAAGGTGGAAGTTTAAATGGTCCACCCGGCCCACCCAGGGTGCTGTGCTTCCCAGGGAATTAAAACCAGCACTGCAAGGTGTGACCCTGATTAGAGGGCATGTGAGACATGTGAGTAAGGCACACGTGGGACCCGGAGAGGTCACAACATTCTGGGAGAAAGGCTCCTAATTCCCGACTGCTCACCACGGCCTTCCTCACTACTGCCTCTCAGCTGGCTCCTATTGCAAGGCCAGGGTGCCCAATCTTGGCTGTTCACGGACCTCCACCTGACTGAGGTCTTGCACCATCCAAGGCCAAGCCATGCACTCTACTCCCTCACCCCTCCGTATTGCCGCCTGTTTCTCCAGAGCTCCCAGCCATCTCTGGCTCCCCTCATCTGGCTCCTCCCCATCATCACCCTGAACAGCCCGACCTCAGACCTCAACTGCCACCAGAGACTGGGATCCCACACTTGTTCCTGGACTCAGCTCCCTGCTGAGGCCTAACTTCTGGGAGGAGGGTCCACGTTCTTGTTGATGACCCACAGGCTGTTGTCCATATTTTGCTAGTCCCCTGTCCCCGTTCCTGCCCCGGTCCAGGGTGCTCCTCTTGTGGGGAGGGAGGACAGCTACCCCATGGTGCAAGCCTGCGCTTGCCCATCCTTCCCACTGCCCAGTGTGGCCCCATTCTCTGCACTCCCCCATCTTCCTCCACACCACACCCTGAGCAGGCACTTGCTCTCCCATGGGTGATGCAATGGCACACCCAGGACAGGTGTGCCTGCCTAAGTTCCTCCTTCTCAGAGTCTTCTCCATAACTCGGGTCAAATGCTTGGTGCTGCCTCAAATGCTTTCTCTCCTGTCCCACATTTAAAGCACCAACCAACAAATCCAACCACTAGCAGAACTGGAATTCAAGGTCACCACCCATGCACACGCCACCCCTGGGGCCTCTAGTTCCTGCTTGCTGGCTCTCCTAACTGCCACCCTTGCTTGAGGCTGATCCCCACAAAGGTACTCTCAGGTCATGTCACTGCTCTGCTGGAATCCCTGCAGTGGCCCCCTACTTCCCTCAGAGGTCCAGCCAGAGTCCTCACTATGTGGTTCTTCGAATCCTGATTCTTCCTGCTTCCTCCCCCACTCACTCGGTCCCAGACTTCTGCTTCCTTGCTGTTCCTGTACCACCTACCTCAGGACCTTTGTACATGCTAACCTCCCTGCTTAGTACATAATCAGACTCCCCGCTGGCTTTCTCCCATGCTTCCTCTGGAATCCTCGCACATGTACTGCCAAGTCGCCAAGGCCATTTCTGACCACACACATTCTTGATGCTCCAATCCCCTTGCAACATGTAGGATTTCTTTCTGCCTCCCCCCCTTCTCCACTATCACACATACTGTGTTTGTTGCTTAATTTCCAGTCCTTCCCTTGGAGTGTAAGTCCCAGGAGCTTGGATCACCATCTATCTAGTTAACTCAAGTATCTACAGCACCCACAATAGCACTCAGTGCAGAATCGATGCCCAATAAATAACTGCTGAATGCACACATGAGAACAGCTACAGTCCACAAGGCCCAGCAGCATGATGCTCTAAAACCTGCTGCTTTCCCTCTTCCAACATGGGGAGAGGGACCCTGCCCCCTGGCCCAGCTCCTCCCTCCACCTGAGATGTGCTGACCTCCTTATCCTGAGTGAGGGCTTTCAGCTGCCCTTAGTGCTTCAAGGGCAAGGTGGGCCAGGAGGCTCCTCAGACCTGAGGTCTGGAACTGCAGAGGTGGTCTGGTAAACACTAGAGGAGACATGCTGGGAGGGCAGCACATAAAGATCGTTAACCAGTATTGGGGACCTGGGCTTTATTCTGGCCACATGGAAGTGGAGGGGGGCGGGAGAGAGAGAGAGAGAGAGAGAGAGAGAGAGAGAGAGAGAGAGAGACTCACAAAAGGGTTTGGGCTCCAGCCACCATGGGACCACAAAGTCCCCAGGTCCTAAGTCTCAGGGGCTGCAGTAATGGCTACACTTTAACAGTCATGATGGGCTCCTAGGCTTGCAGAGTCTGTCTGGCTCACAGGTCACCAGTATTATAGACTCAGACCTAGGGTCACCTCTGTCTGAGTCCTGGCTTTTTGGGATGGTGCAGCCTAGGGGGCCATAGTACCAAATGCTCAGGACATCCTGCAAGCAAAGGACATGTTCATAAACACCCAGGCATTGTGACCCCAGGGGCTCAGCATCCCACTGGGCTCTGAACTGGCTTTCTACCGCAGTGTCTCGCCCCCAGGCTTCCTGGAACCAGGAGCAGTCTAAGCCACAGTGAAAGATTAGGGTGAAGGACACCGGAGACCAGAACACACCTGTCATGGTTGATGTATGGCCCCAGAGTCCCCAACGTATGCTGATGCGTAACCCGTGGCAGCTGACCTCAGGTCTTCACTGAAGAACGTAGCCGAATAACGTAGTTATTCTCCCCTGGGGCTCTAAATCTATGACTGGGTCTTTATGGGGGGGAGAGAACAACACACAGGAGTACAGAAGAAAGCCAGATGTTGACAGGTGCAAAGATGGGGTGCCCGGCACAGGTTCAGCCAACAACATCTGCGGAGGTCCCTGAGAGCCCTGAGGGACAACTCCGACTCTGGCCTCGGAACCGGGAGGATGAACTGTTCTTTTCTCAGCCAGACCATGCTTGGCTTCAGGCTGTAGTAACCAGTCTGGCAGTTGTAGGAACCCCTCTCTCTACCTTCCACTCCTGCTCTTGGCCCAGAAGCCCCTGAGTGGGGGGGTGGGCAGGGGTGCAAGGCTTTGGGCTGGTGGGCTCCAGCCTCCGCTCTGTGGTTGGAAAGCCAGGGTCAGGGTGGGAGGCAGAATCCAAGACCTCACATCTGACCTCAGCCTGGTGGTCTCAGGGGAGGGGTCAGAAGCAGGAGGTACAGCAAGACTCCTGAAGTAGAGGCCTGTCTTCCACCGTACTCACGAGTGACCTAGCCAGACTCAGCTTCGCCTCCCAGCTTGTGTCTCACCCTCTGTCCCTCAGGAGTCAAGGGACCTATGGGGGAGGGGCAAGGACCCTAGATGCTGACCATCTTTGAGTTGGTAGGTAGGTAGTAGGGCTCTGTGGATACACAGGTCCAGCTCTGCCTGGGTTGGGTGGTGAAGAGACCTCAACTGACTTGCTCACCAGAGACCCTCCCAGGCCAGAATCCCTCTGCTCTAGCCTGCCTTTTACTCACCCCAAGTTCCTTGTCCTCCCCCACCTCACCTCACCCCACCCCACAGGCTTGTTCATGGATGGGCACTCCCAGAGGAATCAGACCATGGTCTCAGCCTCCCGATTCCCGCCTGGTGCTCTTCTCTAGACACCCCCTCCACCAGAGACATGCTAAAAGAACCTCACCTCTGCCCTTGACTCCTCTGAGTCAGATCAACAGTCTAATGGTCAGCCAGCCCACCCGTCCCCTCCTGGCTGCTTCATGTGAACAGCACACCCCATCCCAAGCCAAATGGCCTATGCCCTTACTATGCCGATGATGGGGCCCTCTTGAAGGCTTTCTCTAGGGAACCCCTTTCTACTGTTGACCCCACATGGCTTCCTGCCATGTCCGCACTTTCACCCTGCTTGGTGGGGGAGGTCCGTTTGTGCTTGCTCATCAATGCTCTGTGTCGGAGGGTGTGGGTCACGCTTCCTCCATCCTCCTCCTACTCCAGCTCCAGCTCACGGCCGCCTGGGGAATGCGTGTGAAATGAGTGATTGGTGAATCCCTGGGCTAGACAGTGAAGGTGAGTCCTGGGAAGGGGAGAGCAGTGTCACCCAGAAAGACCCAGGAAGGACAGAAGTGAGGAGAGAGGGAGCATAGTATCGTGGTGGGTGACTGAGGTAGAGGCGTGGAGAACAATGAGCCCAGGAGATGGGCTGTGGGGTCATCATCTACCCCCAGAGCAGAGAGGGAACAAGTGAGCAAGCTGCCCAGCTCCTTTCCCTTCTTGCTCCCCTCATGGAGCCGATGGTGACGACACCATGCAGGTGAGGGGCTGGGCAGGGCACAGGGAGCAAGTGTGAGAGTTGGAGTGTCTTGCCACATATGCGGTCACACTGGCTTAGCCTCTCCTAGGATGCTCTTTACTCATCAAATGACAAGAACATTCCAACCACTCCACAGCACTCCTTCCACGGGGGTGAGGCAGCCGAGCCCCCTTCTGCTTCCCCAGGCCCAGCTTCCAGGTCAGGGGTTCATCACAATATGGCTCCCAGCCACCTGCCTACATGCCACTGTGACCAGAGCAGACCAGTCTTTACTTGGGAATACAAAACAAATGCTGTTCTAATAGTTTGGGCAGCAAATAGTATTTCTAAAAACCTCAACAACAGCAATGGGCTGTCAAACTTCAGGGGGTGGGGGTGGTAAGTGAGCATTTGTTCATCATCTCTGAAGGACTGAAATCAGAGCCACAAAGAGTGACAGACACCGGTGGTGCTGGGTGGTGGCAGCAGGTGCAGCCACTTCAGAACAGCTCAGGAGCATTGGCACTCACCAGAGAGAAGCCTTGGCGCACACCCTATAGAAACTTGCATGGCCCTCATCATGCCACAAAACATGCTCAGAGAGCCAGGGGACCAGAAACCCCACACCAGAAGTCAGAAATGTCAGCCCATGGTGGATACACAGGCTACTGTAGGGACACGTTGTTGGCATGACCTTGCAAGGGAACTAAGTACAGACAGCTGTGAAGACGGCACAGGCAGACCTTACAATGTGGCGGGAAGAACACAGTGGTAAGTCTGGATGCGTGATCATAGCCATGGAAATGAGTCCATGGTAGGAAACAAGGAGGAAAGCTGAGCAACTGGACAGGGCCATAAGCAAGGGCTGTGCATCCTGGTTGGGGAGAGATCGAAAGAAACGTGTTGGCCGATACTCACTGGCCTGCCCACTTAAGATGTGTGCACTTTGCTGTGTATAAATTCCTCTTCAGCAGAATAAAGTCCACTGTCAATAGTTACAGAATTCTAGTTAGTAGAGTTTGCTTTTCACAATGGAATGGGTTAGTGCTTCTGAAACTAATTTTTAAAGGGCATTTTGGATTCAGAAATGAGAGTGAATAGATACATTAAGGATAATAAGAGCTAAGCTTCTCACTGTTAGGCAAGGGAGGTTCAAACATTGAAAAGAGGGCAGCTGGGTTGCGCACTGCTGCACAGAAGTGTGCATATGAGCAAATGGGCTCACAAAAATGGGTGCACGTGGGTGGATGGATGGATGGATGGATGGATGGATGGATAGATGGACCGATGGATGGATGGGAAAGAAGGTAGATATGTAGGTGGGTAGACACTTGAGCGGTTGAATAGGTGGATGGATTGATACATGGATAGATGGGTGGGTAAATAGGTGAATGGATGGATGGATGGATGGATGGATGATGGATGGATGGATGGATGGATGGATGGATGGATGGATGGGTAGACAGATGGATAAATATGTCACATGCATTTATGTGCACACAGGTTAACAGTACTTTATGAACATGTGTCTGTGATTCCACAAGCACCCATCCTTCCCTCCAGCTTCATCCTTTTTCCTCACCAGTAAGTGAAGTATCATTTTATGTCAACGAGGGTCTGGAAATGACTGTAGCACAGCCCGCTCAACTGGCTTCCAGGCACGGTTTCTAAACACTTTCCTTAGAGAGAAAGCTGAATTCAGGGTTGTCTGGGCAAAGAACAAATCGAGCCTGGGGTGGTGCCGTGGCTGGATATGAGGGGCTCAAAGAATGATAAGGACAACTGGAAGAGACAAAAGACAGCTCCAAATGCTCCACAGGTCAAAACTGGAGCCATTTGGGCATCAAGAGCAACCAGCATTGGCACTGGATTAAGACTCACAAACAATAGTTCAAAGTCCCAAAGTCATAAATCAGATTTGAGAATAGTAAAAGTAAAATCAAAAGTGATGGGTCTTTCTTTTAAAGAAAAAAAAGATGGAGAAAGCAGAAAGAGATGAGGAGAGAGGAGAAAGCTTTTCTTGTGCAGAGAAACACACATTTCAAGCATCTCTGGATCCAATGTCCCAAGAGGGCCCAGGGCAGTGCAGAAGGATGCCACTATAGGACCCAGCTGGACCGGTCATGAAGCATCACCAATGAGGGGCCTGGGCAATATAACCAGCCTATGCTCCACTGTGACAGAAGACAAGGCCAGGCTACCAGGGCTCCAGGCAGACGTGAGCAAAGCAACGTGTGCAGTGAGTGTATCAGGTGACTGGGGTAGAGCTAGGCCTGGGAGATAAGCTCTCAGAACAGGGCACCGCTGGCACCTGGAAAGCCTGGACTTGGGTGTAGGGCAGATAACGCTGGGTCAACACGGCAGCTCTCGGTTTCGATAAATGCATTGTGGTTATAGGAGAGAATGCCCTCATTCTTAGGAATGGCACACGGAAGAAATGGGCAAAGGGACACAATGCCTTCACCCACAGCCGCCCACAGCAGTTGTGACACACTGCCTGTAAATATTTATGCATATGGACAGACAGATATAGGGATGGTAGACAAATGATAGATGGGATGGATGAATTAATGGATGGATGGAGGAAAATGGACAGACAGATAGAAAGACATACAGAAAATTGGATGAGCAGATGGATAGACAAATGGACAGATGGTGAATGGATAACTGGATGGACAGACTGATACATAGTTCGATGGATGGATGGATGGATGGATGGATGGATGGATGGATGGATGGAAAGTGAGTAGATAGCTGGATGAATATATGAATGGACAAGTAGATGGACAGGCAGATAGAAATTTGGATAGATGGACGTATGGACAGGTAGACAGATAAATGGATGGACAAATGAGTGGGCAGACAGATAATTGGATGGATGAATGAATGGATGAAGAACAGATGTGTGTGTGTATGTATGTATGTATGTATGTATGTATGTATGTATGTACGTGTAGGTGAATGGATGGAAAATGGGTGTGTGGGTTGAAAACAGATGAATAGACAGATAATTGGATGGATGAATGAATGGATGAAGAACAGATGTATGTATGTATGTATGGATGGATGGATGGATGGATGGATGGATGGACGTGTAGGTGAATGGATGGAAAATGGGTGTGTGGGTTGAAAACAGATGAATAGACAGATAACTGGGTAGACAAATGGATAGATGGACAGATGGATGAACAGATGGATAAATGGATGGACAGGTGGATAGATAGATGGGTGGGTTGGTAGATGATGGTTGGATGGATAAGAAGAAAATAGAATGATGTAGAGGGAATAAATGTTATCAGTATACCTGGAAAGGTATAGGCACTCTCTAAATTGTTTCTGCAACTGCCTTCTAAGTTAGAAATGGTATCAAAATGAAATATAACAGAGGCCCTAAGCCTGGAGTATTTCCTGAGTGGCTCCTTGGTCCACACTTGTATTTACACCGGTGAGGTGATTTGGGCTGATGACCTTGGCAGCTTCTAGACAGCATTGCCCACCAGAGAGCTTGTAGTACCGGGGCTTTCAGCTACCCCTCGCCCATGACTCTGGGAAGGGGCAGTGCTCTGGGGAGAACCCACAGATGGGCTGGAGGCTGACACTCCCTGATACGGCCTGGAGGTTCCATGTCCTACCCATCTCTTGCTGTTGGCACCTTCCTCTGGTGATTCCTACGTTGGTTGCTGAGGTAAACTGCTCAACACCAGCATAGAACTTGCCTGCATTCTGTGAACCTTCCTAGTAGTCTCTGAGCTTGAAGAGGGCCATAGGAACCGTGATACACAGATGCAGGTGGAGAGGGCTGAGCCAGTGTCCGGTCTGAACCCCTGACTGCAGGGTCTGGATGGACCCTGGGGAGGTGACATCAAAACTGAGTCAAATGGCAGGTCACTCACTTGGCAAACAGAGTTGATTGTAGGGTTGAGAAAATGCCTGAGCCCCAAAAACAAAGTGAGTGGGTGTTCCAAAAACAGTAACCTGGTAAGGTGCTGGAGAGTGAGTCAGCTGGGCCAACCCAGTCAGATCTAGATAAGACTGCCTTGTCTGCAGCCCCACCTCTGTGTATAGCTCACCCAGCTGGCCCTGGTGGCCCTGCAGCTAGGAGAACCCAGCCTCACCACTTCACCAAGCCTGTTCCCTCCCCTGGCCCAAAGGAAGCAGAGTCTTTGGCAGTCATTTAAAGGGCTCAGTAAACCTCATTCCATGTTCTCTCTGCAGCTCAGCCCCCTAGAAGGAGGGCAAGAGGAGGCCCCATCTGCGTTCTTCACAAAGCTGTTGCAAAGGCGGCTGGGATACCCGCCCCACATAACTGGGAAGTGAATTCCTCCAGAGCCCCAGGGTCTGAGCCACAGATAGCCATGTGTGGGACTCACACTACTAAGGCATGTGGGGCTTCCACAGAGCCCTCGGGGTCCCTGATCTGCCCACTCCTGTGGGAGTAATGAGCTGCATGTCAATCATAACAGGTGAGTCTGGCTCCAGAATCCTCCACAGAATCAACAGGATGAGACTCTGGCCACCTGTGTGCTGCCTGGAGCCAATGCTCTTGCCTAATGCCTATTTCTAAAATTACAGAAGATAACAAATGACCTAACAGTGAGACAAAACTCTTTTGTATGTGTGAGCCTCAGCAAACATCATGTGCATCTGCTAGGGACCAGCCCACACCCAGCCTCCCATAGAAGTCTCCAGAATGAAAGGCTCTGCATGCCAGCAGCCTTCACACAGGCATTGTGGGGTCAACAGTCCACTCAGCCCCTGAACAGTGGGCTGGGAAAAGGGCCTGTGGCAGGCCCATGGCCATGAGGTCCAGTTAGAAATAAGTCACTCTAGGAATTCACTCTAGAATTCTAGCCCTGGTGTAACACAGAACAGAAACTTCATTCCCAAAGAAGATAGACTCTGAAAATACTGATTATTCAGGGGAAGAGAGGGAGATGTTCCCTGAAGGTGGAAAGACCAAAAGACAGAAGCCAGAGAGGACAGTGCCAGCACCCAGGCAGGTGGGGCTCTGACTCAGGCTGGGGAGGAGCAGGAGGCGGGCCCCTCGCTGAGCAGGCCAGGCAGTAGAGCTAGTTTTATAGCGACAGCCACGCAGAGGTAGCAGCCAGTAGAACCATGGGCAGTATGCTGTGTGCTCTGATTCTCTTGTCTGGTCTCCTGGGGGCCGCCAAGGCCAGCCCCATCACGGGCCCCCGGGAGTGTGCCAAGGGCTCTGAGGTGTGGTGTCAAGACCTGCAGGCAGCTGCGAAGTGTCAGGCCGTGAAGTACTGCCAGAGTGCTGTCTGGAGCAAGCCCATAGTCAAGTCCCTGCCCTGCAGTGTGTGCCAGGATGTGGCAGCCGCTGCTGGTAACGGGATGAACCCGGATGCTACAGAGTCTGACATTTTGGGATCCATAACGAAGACCTGTGAGTGGCTTCCCAGCCTGGAATCATCAGCTAAGTGCAAGCAGATGGTGGACAACCACAGCCCAGCTGTCCTGGGCATGCTCAGTGGAACCCCAGGCACTGCCGTGGCTCCGGTATGCACGGCGCTCACCCTTTGTGAGCCACTACAGAGGCACCTAGCCATTGCCACCTCAGAGAGACTGCTGACACAGGAGGATATAACTGAAGTGATGGCTCCATTCTTGTCCAACGGGGCCCTCAGCTTCCACCCATCACAGATGCCTGGGGATGCTGTATGCCAAGATTGCATCCAGCTGATCTCCACACTCCAGGGTGCTCTAGAGTCTAACTTGACCTTGGCAGAGGTAACTTTCCAGGGTCAGTGTGCATCCCTGGGGCCTGGCCTGGCTGCCCTCTGCAAGAACTACATCCAACAGCAATTCGTCCCCGCCCAGCAAGCGCTGCAGATTCTCCCCTCACAGGAGGTCTGCAGGAAGGGGGGCTTCTGTGAGGAGCAGAGAGAGCCTGCCCACCGGCTGGCTCAAGTGGCCGCTGTGGATGGAATCCCTTCTCTGGAACTGGAGCTGCCCAAGAAGAATGAGATGCAGATGCAGCTGGGCCTGACCTGTGATGTGTGCTTGAATGTGATCCAGGAGATGGACAAATGGCTCATGACCAACAGCACAGAAGCCCTCATCACCCACACCCTGGAGCGAGTGTGTTCCATAATGCCCGAAAGTCTAGTCCAGCAGTGCATCACCCTGGTGGAGGCCTACAGCCCCAACCTGGTTCAGCTTGTGACCAGAGTCACCCCAGAGAAAGTGTGTGAGACCATCAGGCTGTGTAACAACAGAAGGCAGGCCAGGTCCATCTCCAGGGCTGAGGCAACCACACCGTCCCTGCTGGTGGATGAAGAAAACCAGGGCAGCTTCTGCCATGGGTGCAAAAGGATACTGGGCGTATCTTCCCAGAATCTGGACCGCAAGAGCACCAAGCGGGACATCCTGAACGCCTTCAAAGGTGGCTGCCGAATCCTGCCACTGCCTTACGTACTGCAGTGCAACCGTTTCGTAGCGGAGTATGAACCCGTACTCATAGAGAGCCTCAGGCTCATGATGGACCCCACGGACCTGTGCAGGAAGATGGGGGCCTGCCACAGCCCCAAGGTTCCACTTCTAGGCACGGATCAGTGTGTCTTAGGCCCCAGCTTTTGGTGCAAGAGCCCAGAGGCCGCTGAGATGTGTGATGCCCTGGAGCACTGCCAGCGCCTTGTGTGGAAGAAGCCGGACTCCAAAGTCAAAGAGCAGCCATGACTGCGGCCACCAAAACCCAAAGCCTGCCAGGGCTGATCCCACCTGCAGGCTTCTGCCTCCCAAGGGGACCCTATGAGGTGGGTGCTATCCTACCCCCATGTCCTAGATGAAAAACTGAGGCTCTGGGGAGGGAGTTGGGGCTGAGCAGAGCTGACATTCAAAGCCATGCTCTCCGGATGCTGGACAGCTTCGCCTTTCTATCTCTACCCTCATCACTGTCACCCCTGCTATAAACAGGAAGTCCTCACCCCTGCCCCAGGAAGCCACCCTCTCCTACCCCTTCTGTGATGCTGATGGCCTGGAGGAACCTCTCAGAGGCCTCCTGTGCAGGGTGAACACCCAGCTGTGAGCCAAAGCAGTTGCAGAGGGAAGGGTAGAGGGGATTGCCACTAGTCAGGCCAATGACTTATCAATAGCTTGGGGTGGGGGGTGGGGTATTCTCAGTCTGGGATCTCTGTGACTGGTTCCCAATGGTGCAGTTGGGACATGAGTGGTTCTGGACTTCTCGGGGGGAGGGGCCTGGGTTATTGTCCACCACCTACGAGGGGTATTTGGATTTCATAGAACTCCTGTCCATGACTCTGTTCTCTCACCCGGACTCCAGCCACCCTGGTACTAAGTAGTCCCGGGTGTGCTTAAAATTAGGAGAACAAACCCCACTGGGTGAGCTCTGGGGAAGGCCTGAGGGGTATGGAATGGCTGTGGCATGGGCCACAGCAAGAGCTCCACCCTAGTGAGCAGGCCCTTTCTCTGCTAAGCCTCAGTTTTTCAATCTGTAGACTGGGAGGATCATGCCTGCCTCATAGGGATGTTGAGACAATTCTAGATGTCCTCAAGTTCCTTCCCTTAGAGACCAGCACCCATTGACCTACCCGGACCAGCAAAAACCTATCTTGGGAATCGATAGGGTCTCTGGGGAATCTGACCAAGCAAGTGTTATATAAACTAGCTTTCTCCAAATGATGTTTGCTGTTCTTATTCTAATGGAAGAATGTGGTCCCCAGGGCTGCAAAATCCCTTCCTCACAGCCTCCCATGGGTGTTCCTCCAGTGGGAAGCTTCCCTTGGGGGCACCAGTCTGTCTCAGGTACCCACTGCCTGCCTCTCATGTGTGTAGTCTGCAGTAGCTCCTGAGTCCCTCATTGACAGCCCATGGGTGTGACATCACCAAGGCCCCAAGCCCAGCACCAGATCTGCGTGTAGCTGATGCCCGAACATCTGTGATGGACACATGAGTTCCTGTGCAGAGGTCACCATTGCCCGGGTGGGCATGGGACTAGCTTGGCCTGGCTGCCCAGTCCTGTGAGTAGGTTCTCTCTCCTGAGGGCCACACCTGGGTTCTTAGGCAACTGTTCTGAGCTGGGCCATCATCCTGGAACATGGGCATTCCTAGTCAGAATTATTGGCTGGATTTGCCTGGGCCCCAATGATCAGCCCTTAGCAAGATAAGGGAGTGGGAGGCATTGAACAAACTATCTACTGGGTGGCCCGTGCACAGATGTAGCCTTGTGGATGAAGCTAAAAGTCAGATCCCAAAGCAGAGCCTGAGGTCATCGTAGTCACCACTCAAAGCTCATTCATCTCCCCAGGAGCCCTGGGCCAGAGCAGAGTGGAGGCCCCTCCTCTGTCCTGGCGGTGATCCTGAAGGACACTTGCTAACAGTTGTATGTGACATCTCATGGCTTTCTTGACCTGACATGTCTGTAGAGATGTCACCAGTCACATAGGCCTGGCCTGCCAGAGGCCAGGAGGTGGGAAGTGCCACGTCCTCTCTTGGTCTCTCAGCCCATTCCACCGCCTTCAATCTAGAGCGAGAGTTGGGGACAGGCAGGGTGGTGTCTCCCCTTATCCCTCCCTTTGACTCTCACACAAACCCCAGGCCTGGAGCCAGCTGCTTCCTCAGATCACTGGTCAAATATGTCCCCACACACCCGCGGTCCACAGGAGCCTGTCATGGAACACAACTGGCAGGAACCCCACAGGCCCACTGCCAACTGTGGCCGGCAGGGCACAGGTTTCCTGTGCCTGGTTGTGGGGACTCCACCTGACCCACAGTCTTGAATCTTTACTCTTCCTGCACTTCATGGTTGACGGCAGAGGGACAAGAGGAGAGAGAGGGGAGCCCACACTGGGGGTGACAGAAACAGCTTCCATCAGACGCACAAATTCACCTAGTGGCCAGGAATGGCGGCTCAGCAGAGGGACAAGGACCAACAGGACAGCCTTGCATGCTGCTCGCTTCAGAAGGGACCTCGAAAAGAGCAGCTGTCCTCACCACAGCTGAAAGTGGTACAGATCCTTCCAGCGAGGGTGGGAAGCGGGACATTAAGCATGCAGTGACTGGAGGTGGGGACCACGGTGCCCTGATTAAGATGGGATCAGGGGCTCTGGCAGGCTGCCCAGGTGGACAGATGTCAGAAACTTCTACCACACAGGCCATGGGAATCAATCAGGTGTCACCATCAAGCATAGATCTAGACAGGTAGGATCTCTGTCAGAGTCCATGGCCTCCAAATTCCTTGTAGGATCAGGGTTTGGCAACTGGCTCATTCACTAAAAACATTCTTCAAAATAGTAGGTCAGTAGCAAATGTGGGCCTGATGGAGATGGGTGTCCCATGTCACAACCCAGCCCAAGAAGGATGTCCTTGTGAGAACGCTGAACCGCTGCTGACCCCTCCAGTGCCCTCCAGTGGAGCTGGGATCTCAGGGCTGCACCTGTGAGGCTTCACATGCATCTATGCTGAAGGCTCCATAAAGCAAGTCTGAAGTCCTCTGCTGGCCAGAGCAAACATGTCTATAGGTTAGGCTGGGCCCCTCCACCAGCTGTGAAGGAAGGGGCAAGGCCTAGGCATCTCATCACCTACATGCAGCTAGGAAGTCTCGCTGCTGCCTATGAGGCCTCCACCAAACTGGGAGGGACTAGACACCCTTGGGCTTCTGACCTGGGAGGGTGACACACAACTTCAGCCATTTATTTAGGACAGCAGGAATAGTTTCGGAAGACAAGGGAAAGTCACAGCGCTTCTAAACCAGTTTCTCAGGCTGGCAATCCCTAGGCCACAAGGGAAGAAAGCCCCAAGAAGGGCAGGAAGAGAGAGTAACAGTTTTTTGTAGGCAGGATTCTTTGGGACCTGGATCCAGTGATCGCATCCCAGGAGCGAAGTCACTTAGGACATTGCCCAAGACCACCCAGGCCAGCCCTGTGGGACTCTGGAGACTGTGGTCATTTCACAGTGATTTGGGGAACATAGCAAGCCTGAAAACCTGCTGACTGCCAAGCTGGCTGAATGTAGTGCTGGCATCTGCAGGAATGAAGCAAGCCCAGGGAGGGGCCCACGCAACCCTGGAATCCAGAAGCCACACCTGAACCAGTACATCTGGGTTCCCTGGTTGCCTGAGTTGGGCCCAAGGGTAGCAGAAGGTTCTTGAAGATCAGAGATCTATTCTGCCTCCACACAGGACTGCACCCATGCCAGATTCCCTGAAGTGTCCAGAGATCTCATGGCCTTGATTCCTTCAAAGCCAGATTACAGGATTGGTCTATACATACCAGCTGGGTGACCCTCCACAGGTAAATGGGAGCCCATTACAGGGACAGTATGGCAGGAGAACTTACAGGATCTTTACTGCAGACTGCCTCTCCTGGTGTCTGTGCATGACACAGCTATGTCCCTTGCTCTGCTGACTTCTGTTGGGACTCTCCTAGAGAAAGCCATGCCAGTCCAGGGGTTCTGTGTGAGCTGCTGCAGGCACCCATGCTGGGGGGGTGAGTGCTGACAGAGACCGCCCGTCCTGCCACCAGGAGTGATGAAATCAACACAGCGGGAGATGTAAAGGAAGCCACTAGACCTTTCCTCATGGCCCCTTCCTCCCTCAGCACGGAGGACTGTGTACATCCAGGTTCCATAGCTCTGAGATCAGGATTAGCATCCAGGAAGGGCTGACAGAGGCATGAAGTCAACAGAGGTCAGAGGACATGTCTGGGGTCAATGGACTCCCAGGGTCAGGTGAGTGAGTCAGAGGTAGAGCCCTGTAAGCCTTCCTGTCTGGAGACACCCTACTTCTTGGGGCTTTCTTCAGAGGGTGGGGAACCGGAGACTCAGAACTAACAGAATATTCTAAAACCAGGCACCCAGAAACAGCAGAGTTGCTGCTTCCCAGCCCAGGACCTCAGTGTCCAGCACCACCCACTTATGCATGGCCAAGGAACACATGAGGGCTGGGGAGGGTGACATCAGGAGGCCAGTGCTCTTGGGGAGAGCTGGAAATGTTCCATTTGCTCTGTGGGGCCCACCATGCCCTCTCAGGCCACTATCCAGAGGTCTAGAAGCTCCTGTGAAATTTCAGGACTCCAGAGCCCTAAACAGCAGAGGGCCACCGTGGTCACACGGCAGTGGAGAGAGAATGACGGTGACACCTCTAACGCACTCTGCACCCAGGGTCATGGCTGACAGCTTGAAGCTGGCCTGGTAGGGAATTCAGTGTTGACATCAGCCAATACTACACTGGCCCTCATACACTCAGAAGACCCTACTGTTCCCAAGGGCCTGAGGAGCCACAGAAAGTGCCACACCCTGAAGGAACCATAGGATGCCCAGGCTTCCTGAGTGTTGTCCCGAGTCAGGCGCTGAGTGAGGGTGAGGGATGGGCCATCCAAGCAAAATAGCCCAGGCCAGCATCTTAGGTTGAAGGAAGTGTCCCATTGCTCTGCTTTCCACCAGTGAGTGTGTGTGAGTGGGGTGGCGGGGGATGGGGTGGGGGATTGGGTGGGGGGGTGTTAGGAGGTGGGGCTTTCTATGCACCTAGGAAGACTGGCACTGTCCCACAGGCTATACTGGGTCAGCAGCCCTCAACGCACAGGGGGTGGGGATGGGGGCAATGGGACCTGGGGGTGAGGAGGTGGAGGGGTGGGTACATGACTGCAGCAGAGGTCGACGTTCACTCAAGCCTGCCACTTAGCATGCAAGGCAGACGAGCCACATACAAAGAAATAATGCCAACGACGGCATTTGAAAAGGAAAATGACATTAGAATAATGTCAAAATAATATGAAGATCTTAAGCATTGTATGTAAATCCCAGGAGACTGCGAGAGATTCAGCAGAGAGCAAACAGCATGGGTGACAGCATCTCAGGAGGGAGACGCTTCAGGCAGAGTCTGCAGGGCAGCTCTGGGGAGGCCTTTCTGCTGGGAGCTGGCACGTCACGGTGAGAGGGCTCAGAACAGAGTTGAGCTGGTGCACAGACGGGGAGTGGAGACACAGGGTGGGAGGTGGGGTGGCTAGAGCGAGAGAGGATCTGACTTTGGATGACCAGCTGGGGGCAGGAGGTTGAGGGTCCTAGGGAGCGTGTCCCAGGGCCACATGGACCTCTGAGTCAGGGGCTAGTTCCAAGCTGGGCAGGATGAAGGGCTCTCCTGATTTTTGGAATTTGGCCTTAAGAGCAAGATGGGAGCATGGGGTCCTTGTCATGGTTAGGACTTGTGGGAGTTGCCAGTGGCAGTTGCTGGGGCAGGACAGGAAGGTCCAAGCTCCAGAACAGAGAGTCACTGGCACAGGCTGATGACTGAGATGTAGGACAAATGGGAGTCTGAGCATATCACAGAGGCACTGTGATCCATCCCCAGTTGTGACATGTGGGACCCTGCAGAAAAATGGCTACTGCTCTGTCCCAGTGCAGATGGGAATTCTGAGCACCAGTGGATGAAGACTCCCACAGCCCCAAAGCCAGCCCACAGGGCACCCTGCTTCGCATGTGAGTGAGGAGGTCAAGGAGGAGACAAAGGACAGGAGGGATAGGACAGAGCAGTTGTCTCCACAGAGGTGATGGGAACGTGGTGACAGGAAATGGTGGCAGAGGTTCTGTACTTGGGCGCTAGGACTGTGGCTGTCATTTGTTACCCCCAGCACCTGGTGGAGAGCAATGTCGGACCTGTCACTTTGGAGGTACACACCACTACATAGAGAGATCCACAAGAGTTGGAAACCTGGTCCCTCTGTCCCATCACTGTAAGGAACAGATGTTTCTCAAAGAAATAATGATGTCAGAATCATCCGAAGCCAGGTACTGGCCTATCCATTCTACATCCAGTACCTGGACCCCAAATCAAAGCCATACATTCATCTCCATCCCATAGACATGGGCTCAGAGACAACTAGCAGCTTTCCCAAGGCCATATAAGAAGTAGAGCCAAGACTTGAACTCAGATCTTTAATCTGAAAGCCTGGGCTCTGGCTACCTGGAGGAGATGGAGAAGCTGTGGGTGGACTCCCTGGAACATGTGGGATATACTAGGGAGGTGGTACGGGGTGAGACCGTTGCCCCTGATCCCACAAAGCCTGCTTTTCACAGGCCTCCAGCCAGCAGTCCCGCTGGGGACCCAAGTAGAATTTTAAATTAAATACACCATGGGTAAGGAAGGCGCTGAGCAGCGTAGCCTGCATGTGTAAGATGGAACCAGGAACGAGGCCAGAGAAGACTCCTCCACAAAGGGAAACAAAGCCAAACAGAAGTGATGGTGGCCATCTGCTGGTGAAACATTTCAAAGCGCAGGTAGCCCCCCTGCTGTCCTCGGGATGGTGGGCGCAGGGACAGCGGGTGGCTCAGTGCCAAGCCTGTGAACTACTTAAGCTTCATGTGGCATCACACATACCACACAGGCCTGGCAGGTGGCGAGTTCTGAATTCCAGCACCCTCCCCGGGGTGCCATTGCTGTGAGTGTAGCTGGTGAGCGGGTTCTAAGCTACCAGGCTTGGCTGGGAGTGCTCCCATCCCAACTGCTCTCCACGAGCCTTGGTCTTTTGACTCGCCTGAGGAAGGGCTTGCTGTGCTGGGCTGGGAGTGCTCCCATCCCAACTGCTCTCCACGAGCCTTGGTCTTTTTACTCGCCTGAGGAGGAGCTTGCTGTGCTGTGATGGGAGTGCTCCCATCTCAACTGCTCTCCACGAGTCTTGGTCTTTTGACTCACCTGAGGAGGAGCTTGCTGTGCTGTGATGGGAGTGCTCCCATCTCAACTGCTCTCCACAAGCCTTGGTCTTTTGACTCGCCTGAGGAAGGGCTTGCTGCGCTTCTCTGTCGGGAAGCAGACCCTTGCCCTGAACTCAGGCTTTTCTTCTCTGTGAGTTACTTTGTAAAGCATGCAGAAGTGGCGCTGTGCAAGTTCCGAGCCTGCATCTTTCCTGATCCCTGGTCCAGGGCTGTGTGTGAGCCCAGGCTAACCTGATGGAGGATGAGAGTCAGTCACATTGATCATCCCACGCAGCAGCAAGCTCAGGGCTGAAGGCAACAGGCTGCTGACGCAGAGCCGAGGCATGATAGCTGATACCGATTTTCAACTCAGCAGGATCTAGAGTCGCCAGCAGACCCAATTTCGCGCATGTTTGTGAAGAAGTTTCCAGAAAGGTTTAACTAAAAGGGAAGACCCATCTTGGAGATGGGTAACACCATTCTACGGACTGTGGTGCTGGACATAATAAGAGAGGAGAGTGAGCTGAGCACCAGCATTCCTCTCTCTTGCCCTCTCTCTGCTTTCTGACTGGATGCAATGTGACCAGCTGCCTCATGTGCCTGTCACAACTCTTCCACTGTAAGGGACTGTATCCCCGGGCTATGAGTCAAAACCAGGCCCTTCCTTAGGTTGTCTTTGTCTAGCATTTTGTCACAGCATCAAGAAAAGTCACTAATGAAGGTGCTCGGGGCCAGAGGTCACTGTCCTCAAGCAGGGTTTATAGAGCCATGAATATGACTGTTCCTTACCCCGCTAAGCCTTCCTTCAGCCAGGGGACAGCCACACCAGGAATACTCCCCCTGGGAGAGATCCACCCCTGCGCTCAAAAATCAGGGGCTATAGAAATTCACACACCCCAGGAGACCATGCTAGAGCCTGAGAGCAGCGGCAGAAGCTAGAGCCTCACACACATGCTAGAGCCTGAAAGAGCAGCGGCAGAAGCTAGAGCCTCACACACGTGCTAGAGCCAGAGAGAGCAGTGGCAGAAACTAGAGCCTCACACAGGTGCTGGAGCCTGAGAGAGCAGCGGCAGAAGCTAGAGCCTCATGCACGTGCTAGAGTCTGAGAAAGCAGCGGCAGAAGCTAGAGCCTCACACAGGTGCTAGAGCCTGAAAGAGCAGCGGCAGAAGCTAGAGCCTCACGCACATGCTGGAGCCTGAGAGAGCAATGGCAGAAGCTAGAGCCTCACACATGTGCTGGAGCCTGAGAGAGCAGGGGCAGAAGCTAGAGCCTCACACACATGCTAGAGCCTGAGAGAGCAGCGGCAGAAGCTAGAGCCTCACGCACGTGCTGGAGCCTGAGAGAGCAGTGGCAGAAGCTAGAGCCTCACACAGGTGCTAGAGACTGAGAGAGCAGCGGCAGAAGCTAGAGCCTCACACAGGTGCTAGAGACTGAGAGAGCAGGGGCAGAAGCTAGAGCCTCACTCATGTGCTGGAGCCTGAGAGAGCAGCGGCAGAAGCTAGAGCCTCACACACATGCTGGAGCCTGAGAGAGCAGCGGCAGAAGCTAGAGTCTCATACAGGTGCTGGAGCCTGAGAGAGCAGAGGCAGAAGCTAGAGCCTCACGCACATGCTGGAGCCTGAGAGAGCAGCGGCAGAAGCTCCAATTGACACTGAGTCAGGCAAGGCCCGACCATCCTTGTCCAGTCTTAACACGGGGTGGGCGAGGGGTTACTGTGGGTCTCCGAGGCCACCCAGGCCTTATCACCTCCATTCCCCAGCAATGCTCAGAGTTGCCTGGACACCTTCCCCATAAGGGAACACTGCTTAGTAGAAAAACCACGCCAGGATTGAGTCCCAGCCAAGATGCAGGGTGATGCATGCAGGACTGGGTGCCGCAGCTCTTCACATTATGCATCTTCACCTTAGTGAGAATTGAAAATGACTCAGATGTCTAAAACCGAGAACTTGGTTAAATAAATAATACCTTCTTTAGATCAGGGTGTATTATACGGCCATTAAAAATAGCGGCTGTGAAAACAGTCGGCGCATAAGAAAATGTTTAATACATAATTCCTTTGGGATTCAACAGTTATAAAACATGTATATATTTGCATCTTTAAAAGCTTGGAGAGAATATTCATCTCAGATATTAATAGTTTTAATCTCATGGGGTGGGACTAACACAGGGATTGCTTTTACGCCTCATCTATTTTATAGTTTTCAGAAGTTCTGTGGTGATTATGAGTTATATTTAGCAGGAATTCTTTTGATGGAGAGTTTTCTAGAGAGAAATCTGTCAACACCCACCCCCTAGGACCTCCTAAATGATAATAACTCTATCTAGTGTCCTGTGTGAAGGAGCAGAGAGGCCTGGGTGCTGAAGGCTAGAGAGACACCTTATGGGCATTGTTCAGCTCAGCAAGACCCCAGACTCGCTTCTGGTCTGAGATTCTGTGAGAGCAGAGAACACAGGAAGACCAGATCCTAGGAGGCAGAGGATCAGAACATGGGGACCTGTGACAGGCTGTCACCCCTGTCCTGGGAGATCTGGAGGAGGTACCTGACACTCAGAGTGGGATATGAGACTGGGAGGGGTTTCTGGGGAAGAAACAGAGGCTGCAGGGAGACCCCAACCCAGGGGCAGGCAATGACTACCCCAGAGGGGAGGTCTTAATGTCCATGGAGGGTTCTGGCTCAATACAGGCCCGCGAGTCAGACCACCAGGACCTCTCCACCAGTACTGTCTTCTTTTTCAAAAGAGCATCCAAGACAGTCAATGTCACATAGACCTAAAAGGAGGCGGGGCAAATCTGCCTGAGACAATTGCCATCACAGTAGGAGAGAAGCCAGGACCCCTGCAAACAGCTAGGAAGGCATCTCCAGGCTAACAATGGCTGCTGAGGCATGCTTTTGACCTGCAGGTCAGCTTCTCCTGGGAGCTCTTTCAGTGTGTGGGATGGCCACACCACAGAGTGATCATCACTCTAGGGTGGCCATTTCAGTCCACCAAAGCTGGGTAAAATATTGGGATTCTGGAGGGTGAGGAGGGATGGATGAAAGACAGGCAGCCTGAAGGCCAGGATGAAGTCTATGAAGAGTGTCAGGTCAGGTCCTACTAAGAGGCTTCCCTACAGGCTTGGCCAGAAGAGGACAGCACAATGCTGCCATTACCTCCCATGGTCAGTGCTGGCCCCAGCACTTCTCTGTGATGCAGTTTAAGCTAAATGAAGAAGTGGTGACTGAATAGACTTGACAGAAGTTTGCAGGAGGGCCATCAGGGAGGGTAAGGAGGAACTGGGCTGGGCACTACATGAGCAGAGCGATCCTGGGAGAGAAGACCATCTTCTTCCAGGAAGCCTTTGATGGTGGCCACCTTCTCCAACAGAGTGGCATGTCTAGAGCTTCCCTGATTCTCAAGTCTCATGTCACTGAGGACTGTATCATGCTGTCATGGGTGGTTTCTTCATCTACAGACTCTACACTTAGAGTCTTGGGTGCCACTTATGGTTTACTGTAACTGAAAGTCTAGATGAGTAGATGACAGATGAATGGATGAATGATGAATGGATAGGTGGCTGGCTGGGTGAATGATGGACTCATAGATAGATAGCTGTATGTATATATGTATGTATGTATGCATGCATAATGAATGAAAAATGATGAATAGATTAGATTAATGATGGGATGAGTAGATGGATGGTGGAGGATGAAGGATGAATGAATGATGAATGGAATGGATGGGTGGATGGATGTTAGATGAGTTGGTAGATATTGAGTGATAAATAAAAAAGTGGGTAGATGGATAGGTATGTATAGGCAAATGGATGGTTGGATGGACGATGAATGGAAAATGCTGAATAGATTAGATTAATGATGTGTGAGTGGTTGGATGAATAAAAGAGGACAAAAGATGAAAGAATGATGAATGGCATGGATGATGGGTGGATGGATGGTAGATGGAATGGTAGCTATTGGATGATGAATGGATAGATGGGTAGATGGAAAGATGGAGTAAGCATATATAAGTAGATGGATGGTTGGATAGATGATAAATGGATAATAACAGATTAATGATGGGTGGGTGGGTGGCAGATTAATGCATGATGGATGAAATGGATGATAAGAATAGGTAGGTGATGGAGTGATAGATGGATATTTGATGATAATGGGTGGATGAATAGACAGATGAATAGATGGATGATGAATGAGTGAATGTGAGTTGATAAAGAGTGAATAAGGAGTTGATACTGTCTTAGTAACTTCCTTGTTGCTGTGATAAAATACTCTTACAAACACAACTTACTAGAGAAAGGGTGTGTTTTGGCTTACAGTTCCGGAGGGATACAGTCTATAATGATGGGGAAGATGTTGCAGCAGACAGGAAAGGAACGGGGCAGTGGTGGGAGGCTGTTTGGTCACACTGAATTTGCACACAGCAAGTAGAGAATTAACAGGAAATGGGGACAAGTGCTCAAACGCACAAGCTAATGGGGGACATCTCACATTCAAACCACAGCAGATGGATGGTTGAGTGAGTGGGTGGTTAGATGGCTGAATGGAGAACTGTGGGGGAACCAATAGTTTGGTAGAAGGATGCATGAATGATAGACAACTGTACAAATGGATGGATGGATGGATGGATGGATGGATGGATGTATGGATGGATGGAGAGCTGTATGGAAGGAAAGATGAGGAAATGGATGGGTGAATGGATGATGAACGGGGTAGAGAAGTGATGGAGGAGAGATGAATGGAAAGATAAGAGGGATGGAGAACCAAAGGTGGAGGAAGAGGATAGATGAAAGAAAGGAAGGGAAGGAGGGGGAGGAGGGAGGGAGGATAAAGAGATGGATGGATAAGAGGCAACAGGGGACTGGGGACACAGAAGGATATCCTTGAATTTTCACAAGTTCTCAGTCACCCAAATCTTATTCTTGATTGCTCTGACCCTCACAGCACAACCCAGCCTGGACTCCAACTCAGTCTCCTAAGTATGGGGATTTCAGGTGTGGACCAGGCCACAAACTGATGCTTCATGTCAAATGATTATTTGTTGACTAGACTCCAAGTTTCCAAGTCAAGGTCTCTCTTGAGATCCCTACCTGCCCCGAGGCTTGTCTGAGTTTAACTTGGCTCTCCGTATGCATGGGTGCTGATGTGAAGCCCTGTGCTAAGGCAACTAGGGGACAAAAGTGATCTCTGGCCCCTAAACAATTCATATATGTTATAGATACCTGTTATAGATACCATCTTTGTGTCTACTGCCATCTTTGGGGTCGAAGTCATCTTTGTAATAGCTGTGAGATATGGGTCTGGATTTGAACAACTGGGATCCTTGGACAGGAGGCCCCTGAGATCACCAGGAGGGACAGGGACTCAGCAAAGATCAAAACCAACTTCAGTGTGCATGTACAGAGGCATGCCAAAGCCTGGCACACGGGGTACTGAAACACCTTACACCATCCCAACAGTGCAAGACTGGTACCTTCCAGATGCCACCATGGGCACAGCGGGCTACCCGTCAGTGCTCCTCTCTGGGAGCTGTGGCTGCACTTGCTCAGCTTTCCCTGACGACAAGGACCCATCAGCACTCCCATGCTGTGCCAGTCCTGGCATCCAGGCCACTGAGAAACACATTGTATACCCAGGAGTCACGGCTGCCTCGTGGGCAGGTCAAACACCCTGCCTCCAGCTCTGTCCACCTCTCCTTTGGGACAAGCAAGCCAGAGTGCACACTGCATGGATTCTGTTTCCACAGAGGACTAACTATTCTTAATAGTGAGGAGTGTTGGGAGCAGCTGGTCTGGCTTTGAGTTTCAAAGCTCTGATCCCTCCCCCTAGGCATTTACAGACCATGATGCCTTATCACAGTCTATGAAACATACATTGCGTGTTGCTCAGGGACAGTGTGTGCTGTGTATGTCAGGCCTGGATTAAAATTTTGAAAACAAGGTGTGAGGGAGATATTATGGAAAGACAGACTCAAATCTGGGTTTAAATATACTGATATACCCATGCATGGATGTTACAGAGAAATAGACGTGGTCTGAAAATTCTCAAACCCCAGCTCTCTTGGAACATGAAAGCAAACGATAACAGATTCCCACAGTGTGTTGTGTGGAATTCCATCCCAGGATTTAATCAACAGAACAAAAGACACAATATAACAAAACTTGAGCATTTACATTTATATGTAAAAATAAAACAAGTGAAAATTAAATTAATGACAATTAAAATTTTTAAATGAAATAAATTAAAAATGAAAGATTATGAAATGAAGGAAGATGGAAAGTTGCCTGAGACCTTGACATGGGGATGCAGGATGTGTGCAGAGAGATGCTGAGCGGTCCACACAGGCTCCACCCTCCCTTCCCCCTGAGTGTGCTTGCTAACGTGCACAGCAGGATCTTCTGGAACTGTTCTTGTCACTGTGACACTTGATCCCATGCTCCTCTCTCACTGCTGTAAGTGACCCTGTGACCTGCTCTGGCCCAGGAAATTCCAGCGGGTACCAGTGAGCAAAACCCTGAAACATGCTCCAGTGAAAATGATGTCTAAGTTAGGACTGGCATACTGCCGAGAGACATCACCCACAGGCTCACTATCAGAAGACTGGTGCATTGAGACCAAACGGTGGCAAAACAAAACACTCTTAGGAGAAAGTGTCTGTGGGTATTGAAAAGAGCAAAGCCCCAGGGCCAGGAATGAGGGAATAGGTCACACCTAGAGGAGACGCATCTTGACATTTGGGGACCTGGAGATGGCTTGAGCCCCTCTCATGAAGAGGAAGGGCTAGGAAAGAGTTAAGCCACTTGACAAATGCAGAGGGATGCAGCAGTGCCTGTGTAGATAAGTTACACAGAGGAGGCCTGTCTGTGACCATGAGAAGGTGCATCTCACCTCAGGAGGACACTGAGTCACAGCTCTGTAGCCCCTGAGTACAAACAGGCAAAGTCTGATGATATCAAAGACATGGAGGAGCTAGCCACCGCCTTGACAAGCTGGCAAGATGAAGAGAGGAGAAACCCAGCTGGCCCTGCACGCTGCCCCGTACCTGCCTGGAGAGGTAGCCCTGGAGCTCACTACGGCTCCCAGGCTCACTGCTGCCCTGACTGGAATAGCAAACGCCCCAGGTATCAAAATCACCATCCCATGATGGAGAACGCACACATCAGGGAGGATCCACATGCAACATGGGGAAATTACCAGAACACAGTTGAGAACATAAATCAAATGCCCAAAGCAGGAGAATGCCATTCATATCAATTTTTTAAAACAAGCTCTCTGGTTAGACGTCTGATTACAGAGAGACACACATATTGTCTTGAACCGACATAAACTGTGATTTATGTGTTGTTGCATGTGCTTAAATTTTTGCTTTATAGGTAAGCTATGAAGCAAACCGGAACGGTCCAACCCAAGCTCAAGATGGAGATAACTTCCAGGTAGACAGCAGAGAGGGGGGTGTAGCAGAAGGGCAAAGGGTGGGTTTTATTGGAATCTATTGTTTTCTAAGTGTGAGCTCTCGTGGAGAGAGGAAACAATTGGCAGCTCTGTAATGGCTGAACTGGTGAGGCTCTGCTGGGATGAAAACGGCACCCTAGTTCCACTGCCTACCTGTGGTAGTGTGCCTGCTCCCCATCCCCTGACCCCAGGACCCCAGGACATCGACTAAGCACAATAGAGGCAGGCTGGGAGGAACAGATGGAGCATTGAAATGTGCACTAGCCCACCTCTGCCATCAGTCCCCAGGCTGGGGTTTCCTGCATTCTGCACTTTTCTCTATATGTCAAAGATTCCATAATTAAAGAATGCTCTCCACCACCCCCCAAAAAGGACAGATTCCAACCAGGCCATCTGGAGCGGAAACCTGGACCACTCCACTCCAAAGCTACAGAGGGATTCTCCTAGCTGCCCCTTTGGCAGGCACCAAGGTCAAGTGTACCTGTGGGATGCCACAGAGGTAGCTGTGGTACCGAGTCCTTTGGGTCAGGGAAGTGTGCCCCTAATCCAAACCCACCTTGCCCAAGAGCCACCCTCGGTGTAGACCCTGGAGTCTGTAACCCGGGATGGAGGGCAGGAGTGGGAAGGTGGGCCGTGGTCAGCTTTCTCCTGTCTCAGAAGGTGCCCTTCCTCTTTTCCCTGCTCGACAGCATCAGAGGTGACTGTGCTCATGACTTCTCCTATAGTGACCTCATAATCATAAAGAATCTTCAAGGTATTCGGGTGGTAATGGCACATGCCTTTAATCTCAGCAGTTGGGAGGCAGAGCCACACAGATCTCTGAGTTCGAGGCTAGCCTGGCCTACAGGGAAAGTTCTAGAACAGCCAGGACTGTTATATAGAGAAACCTTGTCTTGGAAAACCAAAATAATCACCACCACCACCACCATCATCATCATCATCATCATCTCCTCCTTCTTCCTCTTCCTCTTCCTCTCCTTCTTCTTCTTCTCCTCCTTCTTCTTCTTCTCCTTCTCCTTCTTCTTCTTCTTCTTCTTCTTCTTCTTCTTCTTCTTCTTCTTCTCCTTCTCCTTCTTCTTCTTCTTCTTCTTCTTCTTCTTCTTCTTCTTCTTCTTCTTCTTCTTCTTCTTCTTCCTTCCCCTCCTCCTCCTCCTCTTCCTTCTTCTTCTTCCTTCCCCTCCTCCTCCTCCTCTTCCTTCTTCTTCTTCCTTCCCCTCCTCCTCCTCCTCTTCCTTCTTCTTCTTCCTTCCCCTCCTCCTCCTCTTCCTTCTTCTTCTTCCTTCCCCTCCTCCTCCTCTTCCTTCTTCTTCTTCCTTCCCCTCCTCCTCCTCCTCTTCCTTCTTCTTCTTCCTTCCCCTCCTCCTCCTCTTCCTTCTTCTTCTTCCTTCCCCTCCTCCTCCTCTTCCTTCTTCTTCTTCTTTCTTCTTCTTCTTCTTCTTCTTCTTCTTCTTCTTCTTCCTCCTCCTCCTCCTCCTCCTCCTCCTCCTCCTCCTCCTCCTCCTCTTCCTCCTTCTTCTAGGTCCCAGTAGTTTCCTAAAACCACACTGTCACTATCACTCATTCACACATCCATGCATCCACTCGTCTGTCTGCCCATCTGTCTATCCACTCATCAACTCACCTACCCAGCTATCATTTTATCCAGCTAGCCAGTACACATATGCACATCCACACATCTACATATCTATCTATCTATCACCTCCCATTCATTAGTTCACCCATCTGTCCACCCACCCATGCAGTCAGGCCCCACATGCACGCCTAGCACCTATCCGTGCTTGGTTACAGCCTCCTGTGGTCAACCATATGGACTTGACAGGTCTCCATGCTCAGCTGTCTTATATCTAGTAGCGGCAGAGGCAATGTAAGTAAGAACACAGAAACTTGAATGAGAGAGGTGGCGGGGTCTCCCTTGGGGGCGGGGGTCCTGCACAGGGCAGCTCCTTAGGGGAAAGCTGTGAGCCAAACTGAATGAGGATAGTCAGAACTAAGGGACAATACTACGTGCATGTCAGACAGCAGGCAGCACACACAGAGAGACACCTAGATGGACAGAGTCCAGCTTGACCAGATTCTACCAGTGGGCTGCTTTTCATCACAGACTCCTAGGTGCTCCCGAATCACCAGGCATGTTGTCCTATGGACAGGCAGCATCGGTATTTCCTAGAGCTTGTTAGAATACAGCCTAAGATCCTGCCTCAGAGCCTGGCATCCAGATCTGGATTTCATCTAGATCCTGAGTCCTGGGCAGGGAAGCAAGGCGAGTTTCTCCATACCAGGCACATTCACTGGGGGTAAACAGCGCCCCCAGGTGGCCAATTCTGGTTCTTGAAGGGCCTGAAGGATGTGAGTCCCACATATAAAGAACACACATGCAGGGTGCTTCAGTGAAACCACAGTTGTGTGGGAGGCCATTAGGAAAGCAAGCTTTTTTTTTTTTTTTTTTGGTTTTTTGAGACAGGGTTTCTCTGTGTAGCTTTGTGCCTTTCCTGGGACTCACTTGGTAGCCCAAGCTGGCTTCGAACTTACAGAGATCTGCCTGGCTCTGCCTCCCGAGTGCTGGGATTAAAGGCGTGCGCCACCACCGCCCGGCAGGAAAGCAAGCTTTAAAAGGCTGAGGACAATAGTGGGGGGAAGGCTAAAAACACGGACCCCAGGCACAGTACTGAGCAGGGCTGGTCTTCAGTGTGTTTCCGGGGACAGATTTGTGCATAGGGATAGCCCAGTTTTAACACTGAGAACCCAGAGTCCTGGAGCCCATTCAGTTCCAGGAGGCACTCACCACACTGTTGTGCCTTGCCTGGGGATGGGGAGCAGGGTCCTCAAGCAGGACAGGCCTAGCAGCACTCTCCCAGGGAGCAGGGTGGGCGGCACTCACAGGGCACTTTGCTGTGAACTTCTCTTTCCCTTTCTTTCTCTTCATCTCATGAACCTGCAGCTTTACTATGGAGTAGATGCTAATATCACATGAACTCTCCAGAGACGAGGAACACTCATGTCCCCCCACACCCCTGTGGCGGCCCCAGCTCTGCCTGCCAACCCTGGCACCTGGGCCACCAGGGGTTTGGGCACAGGGTTGGGATGGGCAGGCATGAGCCCCGAGGTAGGACTGAGTCCATCAGCAGCACCAGACTGTTTTTCAAGTCCCTGGGTCTTTCTGGGAAAGGTGGGGTGGTGGCACAGTAGCCAGCTGGGGAGGACAGCAGTAGCTGTGGATGAAGAGGGACAAAGAGAGTGGCTGGAAGACAGAGGACAGGGCAAGGGCCAGTGGCCACTTAGGAAACCCAATACAGATGGCATCCCCAGAGCTTAATGATGGACTATGCCACGGCTGAATGGTAGCTCCTTCAAAGAGATGTCCATGTCCTGAACCCCATGAACAGCTGGGGGGCGGTTTACAGAGGTGGCTAAGATTCTTGAGATGACAACATCCCAAAACATCTGGCTAGGCACTGAACCAGCAGCCATTGTCTTTAGGAACCCACAGCAAGGTCATGTGACAACAGAGGCAGAGGACTGAAGCAGTGACTCAGTCAGCAGAGTGCCTGCCGGGCAAACAGGAGGACCCGAGTTCAATCCCCGGAACTCACACGAAAAAGGCAGGCATTGGCGTGCACACTGCTAATCCCAGAGCTGGGGCCTAGAGCTAGGGGGGTCCTGGGCTTGCTCATCAGCCAGCTTAGTCTCCTGGGCCAGCTCCAGGCTAGTGAGAGACCTGCCTTAAAAACAACACCGAAAAAATGAACGCCTCCAAAGGAATGGCACCGAAGGTTGACCTCTGCTTCCACAGACACGTGTGTGTAGGTGCATATGCACCTGTGCAGTGTGAACCCACATACATATGCACCTGTGCAGTGTGTACCCACACACATACGCACCTGTGCACTGTGTACCCACACACATATGCACCTGTGCAGTGTGTACCCACACACATATGCACCTGTGCAGTGTGTACCCACACACATATGCACCTGTGCAGTGTGTACCCACACACATATGCACCTGTGCACTGTGTACCCACACACATATGCACCTGTGCAGTGTGTACCCACACACATATGCACCTGTGCACTGTGTACCCACACACATATGCACCTGTGCACTGTGTACCCACATACATATGCACCTGTGCAGTGTGTACCCACATACATATGCACCTGTGCACTGTGTACCCACACACATATGCACCTGTGCACTGTGTACCCACATACATATGCACCTGCATCGTGTGTACCCACATACATATGCACCTGCATCGTGTGTACCCACATACATATGCACCTGTGCAGTGTGTACCCACATGCATATGCACCTGCATCGTGTATACCCACATACATATGCACCTGTACACACGTGCACACACATACATATGCACTTCACAATGTGCACCCACATAATATGTACCTGCACACATGTGCACCCATATACACATGAACACACACGGAAGACAGAGGTAAGGACTCGGTGACTCAGCAACCAGGCCCTGTCGGGGCCTGACATAGCAGGCCTCCCCTCCTAGTCTACAGAGAAAGCACTGCCCTGTGACACCATGGTTTGAACTTTGACCTCGAGGACTACAGAAGTTCGTGGCTGTTGTTTTAAGTGCCCCAGTGTGCTCATTTGTTCAGTAGCACAGTAGCCACGGTGCCCAGGGTTTTAAGGATGGACAGAATATACCAACTCTGGTTTGAGTGAGGAGGCCTCGGCCAGGCCCTGTGAGCCCAGGGAAGGAGGGGGCAGGTGACTCCAACTCCCCGGTGCCGGCCAGCACATCTTAAGGTGGGATTGTCTCTCCCAACCCACTGTGCTGGTCAAAGGACCCAAGCCCGGTGAAGGATGCAGACAGAAGGTGCTGATGGGTCAAGGAAGCCGTGGGGGAGATGCCGCTGACGTGAGGCCCATTAAACACAGAACAATTAAAAATGCATTCAGCTTCGATTTCCCAGAGCCGTTTCCAGAATGTAAATACCAGACCTGTCATTAAAAATGTATTTATTGTGATTACACAGGAGAGTTCTTGGGAGGCTCGGTGTGCGTTCAATAAGTGTGTCTTTAATAACCCCATTTAATATGTGTTCCCCAGACACTGGATCCCGAACAGTCTATTCCACGGGCCTCAAATGCGGGCAGCAGGTAGGCAGCACCCAGGGAAGGACCCACAGGCATGCTCTCAGCCTCTCAGTGCCGCTTGCCCTGTCCCAATGTGGGAGCAAGATAAGAGCAGACAACACTCCAGAGAGAACATGCCAGAATATCATGGAAACCGCTCCTCACCAGGAGTCAAGTGAATGCTGGGATGCTGACAAACTGGAAAAGTTTAGATAGATTGTCAGACTGGTGCTGTGAGCTCTAGACCCTCTTCAGGTGGGAGCTGTGAGCTCTGGACCCTCTTCAGGTGGGAGCTGTGAGCTCTGGACCCTCTTCAGGTGGGAGCTGTGAGCTCTGGACCCTCTTCAGGTGGGAGCTGTGAGCTCTGGACCCTCCCCAGGTGGGAGTTGTGAGCTCTGGACCCTCCCCGGGTGGGAGTTGTGAGCTCTGGACCCTCCCTGGGTGGGAGCTGTGAGCACTGGCCCCTCCCTGGATCAGAGCTCAAAGACAGAATCAGCTCAAAGGCCCATAAGAGACCAGGAAAGTCATGGCTGTGCAGGCCTCAGAACAGTGCGCAAAATGGAAGCCTGGTTTCTGAGCAAAAGAGAAAGGAATGCAAAACTTCAGCTCAAGTCTCCTCAGACCGTTAAGTCTGGGCAAGCACATCAGCACACACACACGCACACACACACACACACACACACACACACACACACACACACACACACACAAAAGCATAATATAAACACAGAAAGTCACTGCACCAGCGGAAGAGGTGGGGGGAAGTTTCTGGAAATGACTAGTGCTTCTGAATGCATTTTTAATCAAGCTGAGAAAATGTCTGGTTAGAGAGACTGTGATGAGGAAGGGATGGGAAAAATTAAAATCTGTTGCTTGGCTTTGGGGAAAATCCAAATTTAGACAACATACCATCCTCGGGATGTTTTGTAAGCCACCTTTTCCCATCTCACCACCTCTGTCCTCCATTTCACCCCCTCAGACAGATAAATCACTGAGGCTATGTGAGGGAAGTTTGCCTGACCCACAGCTCTAACGGGGTGGTCTGGCCTCTGGGGTTCCCCATCTTCTTCTGAAGAATTTGGAGCCTGTCAGTCACTCAGGAGTCCCGACCCCAGACCCCAGGTAGCCTTCTCTGTCCTCCACACCCCATGAGGTCCCAAAGGAAGCAGGACCTACACCTAGCAAGTGCCTTGCAAAAGCCTGCCTGCCCCGAGAAAGCAGCTCACTATCTAAACACCAGACACTGTTCCAGAGAGTTCCACTTCCTGCTCCTTCAGCCAAGCTGAGAGAAGAGGAATCCAGCATTCTGGAAATCTCTAGGGAAGGTATCCGAGGGGGTGGGGAACAGAGCAGCCCGAATGCTGGCGTCTGAAGTCTGGGGATTTTTGTTTAAGGTGCAAGAAGAAGGAAGATGACCTCCATCCATGTGGCAGCAAAAGGAGGCACTCCACTTGGCAGGAAGGTGCCTCCTCCCACTTGCCTTCCCACTCCTCCCTGGTAACACCCCCAAGCCAAACTTCCAGTGCTAATCCTCAGAGAAGCTAATGCTGCTACAAGTTTTATGTTTTTTCACCTGTGCGCTTTTTTATTATGTGGACACATGTGGGCACATGTGCCATGGTGCACGTGTGGAGGTCAGAGGGCAACTTGAGAAGTTCTGCTTCCGGTGTGTGGCTCCAGGGATTGAGCTCAGGTTGCAGGTGGCAAACGCCTTTACCCTCTGAGCCACCTCACTTCAACTTAATGCCTAATTTATTCGGCAGAGGTGTTCCCCCTCCTCAAGCACCAGAGCAGCAAGATACATGGAGAGCATCAGGGTCACACAAGGAGAGCTTACCCTCCGCACAGGAATGTGGCCCCATTGCAGGAACAGATTGGTGTGGAAGGAGGTGAGTTCCTGGCTGAGGGAGCTGGCCCAGAAAGGTTGCGGATACAGTAACAAAAACTCAAGGGCTTTAGTGCCACAGTGACCTGGGCAGTTGGTCCCAGGTGACACTGTCATCACAAAAAAACAAAACAAAACAAAAAAAAAAAAACCCACTCCAGGCACCATTGGAGCACATTCCTAACATGCCGCAGAGGCAGGACAAGTGGGATGCCAACCCCGTCTGATACAAGCAAAGCCGAAGCTAAAGCGAGGCAGACCTGTGCAAGTGGCTCTTCCTGCAAGCCATTCTGATGAGCCAGGCACAGGGAGGCAGGTCTGGTCCTAGCACTCTGCAGACAGAGGCAGGAAATTGCATGATAAGTTTCCAGGCTAGCCCGGGATACAGAATGAGACCCTATCTCAAACGAACCAACGGGCCCAACAGGCAGGTATTTTTCAAACTCAAATTAAAATGAACTAATCACTACTGGAAAAACACACAGAGAAGGCAAAACGATCCCACACCAAGAATGACTCTAGTGGTAAAAATTTCCCATGGGAGGAAAGATTCCACCTGCAGCCCGAGAGATCCTCATGCTCCGAGCAGAACTGAGGATGATAATGGCCAAAACGGGCTTTGCAGCCGCCTCCCCTCCCTCCTCTCCTCTCAGACATCAAAGACGGTGATGTCCTTGGGCCCAATTCATGTTTCACGTATAAAGAGATATCCCGCCTGGGTGGGTTATTTGTTTACAGCTCTTTGGCTGAGCCAGAAAGAAAGCAAACTACCCCAACAATGAGGCCAGCCTGGCTTTGGGGGGCTTGGGAGCTGCCTATAGAGTCCAGAGCAGAGCCACGGAGATTGTGCAGTGACCTGGATTCAGGCTGCCAGCCTCCTCCTCCGGGGAGGAGGCAAAAAGAGCCAGGAGAAAACAAGAGACAGAAAAGAGCGAGGAAAGAAGCTTTCCAAACAGTTGTCCATCTGCCAGGGCCCTTTGTCCCCCTGACGAAACTCCTAATCCGCTTTCGACATCTCCATTATGTCTTCCTAAGCCACGGAAAATTGGTGGGGCCCACTAGTGGGCGGGAGCTGCTGGAGCCAGGGTAGGACTCTGGGCTCAGCCAGGACGCTGGGAGATGATGTCACACAGGTATGGGAAGAGAAAAGCCCATCAGGCTGACTTACCGCCACAGAGAACTTTCCAGAACCTTCCCCATGTCTGCATGGTAGTACTTGGTCAGGATCAAGATGACCTGTGGTGTCAACAACAGAAAGGAAAATGACATCAGCTGGTTTCAAGGTTCTGAGAGAGGAATACGGTGACACTTTCCACCCCTGCACTTGGGGTCCCTCAAACCCCACTGCCTGATGGCCATGTACCATAACACTGAGCCATGGGTCTTGTGCTTGGGAAACCTCCTTCTTCTCTTTAGAATGACTCCACAGACATCCCAACCCATGAGAGCCACAGAGCAGCTGCCGCTCTGTGGGAATCATTAAACTCAGCCTCAGACAATCCCAAACCGTGGCCAAATATTCAGCAAGGCTCTGGTCCCAGTCTGCACATGGTGGTGATTAACACTGTCAACTGGACAGGTTCTAGAATCATCTAGGAGACGAGTCTCCAGGCATGTCTATGATGGACCTTCTAGACTGGGTTCATTGAGGTGGGAAGACCATGAGGTGGGTAGTACCATGCCATGGGCTCGGCCCTGGATTAAAGTAAAAAGGGGAGAGTGAGCTGAGCATCAGCATTCATCTCTCTCTGCTTCCTGACTGTGGATGCAATGCCACCAGCTGCCTCATGCTCCTTCCCCAACATGACGGGCTGTGCCCTCCAACTGTGAGCTAAAACAAACCCTCCCTCCATTACGATTCTTCCACTGGGTATTTTGTTCCACCAATGAAGAAAGTGCACAAAACAAGCACCAAGCGTATTTGGCAAGCTTCTGAAGACAGGGCTGTACATCAACGCACCAACGCATCCCCTGCAACCCATGGAAATAGCTGCCCGATGTGGCCGACCCAGAGAGAAGCCAGCCTCTGAGGTTGTGCTGTCATTCCTTGTCCTGGACTGCCGAGTGATGACAGGGGTTGGGAGGTGAGGGTGACAGCCAGAGGGGTCTATAAATCACCAGCCGACACTTTTATTTGTTAAACTACTCAATACACAGGAGGCCCATGACAAAGCAGCGAAGGAAATGCCACTGCTCGGAGAATGGAAATAAATGTGTTCCAAAGCACTGGAATGGTCTTCAAAACCCATGCATATAAGACAAAGAAATAGAGGAAGGGAGGAAGGGAGGGAGGGAGGAGGGAGGGAGGAGGGAGAGAGGGAGGAAGGAGAGAAGGAGGGAGAGAGGGAGGGAGGGAGGGAGAGAGGGAGGAGAGAGGGAGGGAGAGAAGGAAGGAAGGAGGGAGGGAGGGAAGGGAGGGAGAAAGGAAGGAAGGAAGGAGGGAAGGAAGGAAGGAAGGAAGGAAGGAAGGAAGGAAGGAAGGAAGGAAGGAAGGAAGGGTCAGACAGCCCAGGGGGAGACAGAGATTGATCTGCAATTACTCTGCTAGTGGCTGGATTCTCATGTACATCAAATTCCATTTCATTCACTGCCAGTCCATATTACCAATACCTAACAGCCCTGTTGCCATGGGAACCCTGGGAGGTGGACCTGGGCACACTTGGTTCTGGTAGAAGTCCTTAGCCTCCTTAATTTGGGGTTACCACACTGGCCATGTCCACCCCTCTGCTCCTCCCTCATCAGGAGCAGGACTTTGCAGGCATGGGTCCCGAGAGGCTGACTGATCAAGTATCTGTTTTTCCCTGATGATTAGAGCAGGGAGACAGAAGGAGCGGGTGTCGGTGAGCTGGGACGGCTTGTAGCCAAGAGGCAGGGATGATTAAAGAGAAGAGCCTTGTCAACGAAGGCAAGATTGCCTCTACCTCTCTCCGAACAAAGCGATTTCTTCCCGTCAGCGCGTGGCCTGCCCGAGTCGGAGATGATCCTCCCAATACAGAAGAGGTAGGCAGAGTGACAGGGCTTTGCTGGGCAGGAGACAAGTGTGGTCTTAACCTATTGATTTATATTTCATATAGTCTGCTATCCCAGGGGGCTGCTGAGGAACTGGAGTGTGACAGCTGGAAGGGACTTCAAAGTCAGTTTTACCCACTTGCCCAGGATGAAATCATCACCCTAACCTGGTTCGTGGCCCAGGCCACCAGGTGGGGCTCACCCTCCATTCTGGGACCAGGTCCTTGGTGGCTCAGGAGCTGAGAGGTGGGCAGTCTCTGCAGAACTCCTGCCTTCATACTCAGATTCTATTGCTGTGCATGGTTCCACTCACGCCTCCTGGGGACAGTCTCCACTCAAGACTATGCCTCATGCCATACCCATGCCAACCAGGCCTTGATTCACTGTCCTGTGAATCAGTGCCTCGCCTGGCACCCTCTGCCCTTGCGTTACCTGTGGTGATTTGAATGTGGATGGTCTCCATAGGCTCATATAAAATGGATCTGTGGTCACTAGTTGGTGAACTATTTAGGAAGGATTAGCAGATGTGGCACTGTTGGAGGAGGTGTGTCACTGGGGGTTGGCTTTGAGGTTTCAAAAGCCCATGCCAGGCCCAGACTTGGGATTGCACACTCTCTGTCTCTGCATCCATACTGTGGATCAGGATGTAAGCGCTCAGCTATGGCTCCAGAACCATGCCTGCTTGCCTGCCTGTCTGCTCGCCATGATGAGTGTGGACTCATCCTCTGAAACTGTAAGCAAGCCTCCAATTAAATGTTTCCTTTGATAGGTTGCCTTGGTCATGGTGTCTCTTCCTAGCAATAGAACTGTAAATAAGCTACTGCTCCATCTCTTGGTCACTCCATTAGCCTCCAGACCTCTGTCTATCCCAGACTGCCTCTAAGAAGGTTTCCAGACCCCCACACTAGGTTCAGCTCCTCACGCCCCCGCCCCATACCACAAAGCTCATACATAGCTCTGTCCTGTGTTTAAGTGTGAGCACCGGACAGTATTGGACATGGTACATACCAGGTAACAAACGTGCTGTTAGGGCCTAAGCAGCAAAACATCAATCCAGTCATGCCAGACAGGGGTCTTCTTAACCCTGACTACATACTCACAAGTTACCCCCACTTCCACGAAGAGGACATGCCATTCGGTCCTTGCTTAGGAGGACTGAGTCCCTGTGCAACCATCCCCGTAACTTCCAGTGGAAGTTTGGGCTTCTGAGTCAGAGGTCCGGGACCATCTTGCTAGGGACTGCAACAAGGAGACCACTGAGATGACCTGGGACTGGGAAAGCCAGGCAGCAAGGAAGTCACCACCTAAGACCCACCCTACCCCATGTCCCCAGTCTCCTGATCGACAGTGACAACGCAGTGGAGAGGACCCACAGCCATAGTCACGGGCATGGCGACACCTTGACAAGGGTGTAGCCATGTTGCGGGGCTCACTCAGCCCATCAGATGCAGAGCCCCCAAGATGGTCTAATTGGCATCGCTGTCCCTCAGATGGAGAAACAAAACACAGAGAGTCCAAATGTTTTGCCAAACCATACATGCTATGGGCCAAACCAGGCCTCAGCCCTGAGTCTTCTCAAGAGAGAGCAGGCTCCTTCTTGTCGGGCCAGAAGCAGTTTCAGTAGCTTCTATCAGATGTGGTTTCAAGGACCTCAGAATTGTGACACACCCTTCAGGGGTCCTGGCTGCAGCTGAAACCTCCCAGGAGCCGTCTACAGCATGGGTGGAGTCCTCACAGCTGCGGGCAGTTTGATCCGCACAGACCGGAAGCAGGAATGGTGAAGCGCTTTTGACAGAGGCTGCCCACACCCCTGACCCACAGGAGCCCTGCCCAGATGGCAGGAACCACCAAGCAGGAAATAAGAGCAGCTCCATGAGGCAGCAGTGGTCACTAGTCACCCTTTATTGTCACCCCGCATCTCCTGTCACTTCTGATCTTCTGGGTCTTAATCTCAAGGGTGCTGGGTACCTGTTCTGCTGACCATGCAGAGCTCATCTGACCTTGACTGACAGACACGTCACAGGAGAGGCCATTACAACAGTTCCCTTTTAATGCTGAGGAGACTGACGTACCAATCTAAGGAACCCACCTGGCATCATACATAGCACACATATCCTGCCCAAGCCCAGGGCTTTTCTGGGTTCAGTGTTCATCACTGCCCCCAGTCCTGGTGATCTCACTTTCCCAGTACAGGACATAAAGATTCTGGTGGTCCTCCAAGGCACTGTCACCCTGAAAGCTAACCATGACATCCAGTTATGGAGGATCTGAGACCACTCTGAGCCCCATGAAGAAACAGGGCCTGGCCAACATTGTTGTTGGGGGATAAACCCAAGCCAGCTGTTAAGCCCTTTTGAGCCTGTCCCCCACCTTCAGTGTGGCACTCATTCCCGAATAACCTGACGATGGGGATCTGGGGTTTGCAAAGTGACTGTCGTGGGTCAGCAAGTCCACTGAGTCCTTCCTCACACTCCGCCAGCATCTGCTCGCCGGGCCAGCAATTCTCAGGATGCTGCAGGGGGCACATCGGAACATCACTACTCAGGGGAGGGTCTCAGTGTCCTGTGACACTGAGCCTGTCCCTGCTGTACCCCAAGGTTTCATCCCAACACGGCGAGTCAAGAAACCAGCACTTTGCAGAGCAACCCATAGACCTTAAGAATGGCTCTAAGCTTGGCCTTCACCTGTCCGCTCATCAAAGCACGTGCCGCTTTCTCAGTGGCATTAGGACTGGAGGCCAGGGAAGCCCTTGCCTCACACTGAGGTCCACACTTTCAGAACAGCCAGCAGAGAAGGGTTCAGAAGCAGTTTGCCTTCCTGGAGCCAAGAATAATCACAAGGAAAGGGCGGGGGGCGGGCAGGAGGGAGCCAACAAATTCTCAGGCCCACTTCACCGTCAATCAACAGACACCACGTGGCACCAGGAAGGCAGAGAGGAGGGGAAGGGTGACTCCCCACAGGAAGGGAGGGAGAAGAGGAAGGAAAAAGGCCTTGTGAATCCAGCACCAGGAATCATGAAAAAAGTGAGAGGCCGGAGTCAGTGGTCCATTTACCACAGAGGCCCCATGCATTAGCAAATCCTCCTGGCCCAGCAGGACAGCCTGCCCTTGGTGGGGTCTAGCCCGGGGGCTCATTCCCCCTAGTCCAAGACAAGTCACCAGGCTTCCCAGATCTACTTGTCTGTGCAGACCCTGGTCAGGCCACACCTCTGACACTCACATTCAGAAGCTGGCCCGGTGCTCATGTCCATTCATCCACATGCGGATCAGAGCTCCTCTGTCTCCCCAGAGGCCTGGTCCTCTCCATCCCCATGGTCACTACTTGGTCCCTGGTAGGCCAGCCTCTGACAGGCAGCAACTCTACCAAGACCTCGTTACCGTGACTATCACTTGGGCCGTGTGTGTGTGTGTGTGTGTGTGTGTGTGTGTGTGATTCCCATGCCTGGAACACCCCCTTCCACTCTGGGTTACCTTCTCCTCATCATTCTTAAGCTCCTTCCTTCAGGAAGCCTTCCCACAGGCTGGGTGCTCCAGGGGAAGGATCTACATCTGCCTCTGGCCCACACTGTCTCCAGAACCTAGCCAGGTGCCAGCACATTAGTAATTGCTGAGCAAATTAATCAACTGAGAACTAGCTCAGATGAACAAGACCAGCTCCCGGTGAGGCATTCCCACACTGCCTTGCTTATAGCCTGCCCAGGTGTGGAGGTGGGCTCTAGGATAGGGGGGTATCCTGCCATCCCATCAGAACCCACACACTTGGGGGCAGAGGCTCAGCACAAGGTGGAGCTGCACTCCCATCTTCCTGTACTATGACACACTGGCCCTCATAGGAGGTGCCAGAGAGGGGAGATGCTGATGTGTCGGTAGGGGAGAGCAGGCTGTGGGAAAACCTTTCCAACACCATTAAGTAAATCCTTGTCCCCTCCACTCCGTGCACGACATGCACCCCACACAGCACCATGGGCGGATGGGATAACCACTCTCACTACACAGATGAACAAAGGAGGGGAACAGAGACGAAAGCGTGCCCCTGAGGTCACACTGCAAGAACGCGGCTGGGATTTGAGTGAGGGGACGAGTGAAACGGATGGTGACATTAACAACGAAGGCAAGACAACCTCAAGGAGTCATCCAGCAAAATGCCCAGACACCACAGGCGCAGGGACCCTGACCGGGACAGGCAGCCAGAGTCCACATCTGTGGGGGCTGCGTTCCCAGGCCCCAGCCAGGACAACTCTGCCTCTGCATTTACCTTAAAGGTTCTAAGCAAGGGCGCTGGCCAGGGTGTACGTGATGCGACGTGTGCCACCCAGCAGAGAGCAGCAGCAGCCACACTCACGGGTCTCCACGCACAGTGTTCTGGAGAGGCTGTGGAGTCCTCCTAAGAGGGTGCTTCCTGCAGCAAGCCACAAGCTCCTGACCCCTGGGAGAGCAAGTGCTTCTGCCGGGCTGACCCGTCTCCACACCTTCCATCCTGTTCTAGAAAGGCCTGGCTCTCTTGGGCCTCAGCAGTTCCCCAGGCTCCACAGGGCTAAAGCTTACTTCTTCTGTCCCCTGGCTGCTCAGGCTAAACAAGACCTCAACTCAAGTCTCTAAAATGAAGTTCCCGGCTCCATCATGACTTCGTCAAAAGGTCGCTGCCCTTCAGAGAATGGCTGGGCAAAGATGTGACACCTTGTGAAGTGCTGTCCCTGGGGAAAGGGTAGCCTGGAGACCATTTTGAAATCACTAACCAGAAAGAGCACTCGCCCCAAATTCCCAGCAAACCAGAAGCTCTGGGACTACTAGGCTCTCTCTCAGGAGGCCCCTCTGGGCCAGAGGGAATTAGACATGGCCTAGTTAAGCTTACAGAGACCCACAACCATGCTCTGCAGATGACAGTGTGTCTGCTGTGCAAAGGACCCCAGCCTGCCAGGTGGGTAGCCACAACTGGGGACAGGGAGCAAGAGCCCCAGCCCCAGAATGACCACTCCCCCCCCATCATGAAGCAGGCTGGCCATCACTCTGGAGGCCCAAGGGTTGGAGGCCTTGGAGGGAGCCGTGTGCCAGTGACTCAGGCATCTATGGGGCCATGGTCAGGGGCTCGTCCTGAGTCAAAGATGGCCATCTCTGGTGCAGGTCACACACTTAGCCTGCTTGAGCCTCAGTGTCCCCAGGCACCCAGGTGGGGCAGGAGTTGGCCAGATTCAAGAGCCCTCACCGGAAATACCATACTCAGCCACAGAGGCTATTCTTACAGCTACCCAATGGTCCTCTCTTGGAATCATCTGGGCTGCCGCCCAGACGCAGAGGAAAACCTTAGAAGAGCCACAGGCAGGGTGGGAAAGACAGGCCTGTTTCACCAACAAGACTCTTTCAAGGTCCCTTCTACACGCTGTAGTGGTGACATTAGCAGCCCTGCCTTTATACAGGGGATAATCAGAGCAGCTAAAGAAATCTCAAACCCATTTGTCTTCTGACCTGGTAACTCCACATCTGGAACTAGTCTGCAGATGTCCCTCCACCTGAAACTCAGATGCCCTGGGCAGCTCCAGCTGAAGGCTGGAAGGAGCCCACTTCTAGCCCTGGGCTGGGAGAAAGCACTCTGCCACCCGGGATTCAGTGAAGACCCAGTGAGTTCAGGGTGTAGCCTGTGCGGAGTGGGTATGTCACTGAGGAGGCGGAGTTTAAGGTCAGGCTTGGGGTTAGGTCTAGGGGTTCGTGCCAGAACTAAGGCCAAGGTTGGGTTTGATTTCGGGCTAAGCAGAGGCAAAAGTTAAAGCTAAAGTTAGGATAAGGTTAGGAATGAACTTTCAAACCTTGTTAGACTACTTAGGACCAGAGCTTGGATTAGGGCTAGAGGTAGGGTTAGGATTCTGGTTAGGAGAGGGAGGAGGAGGGGAAAGAAGGAGGAGAGAAGAGACTGGGGAAGGGGAGAGGGGAGGAAGTGGAGGAAAAGGGAAGGAGGAGGAAGGAAGTGGGAAGCGTTTGCCAGAGCCCTCCAGGCTCCCACCCCTCTGCCTCTTGGAGGAATGCTAAGGAAAGAGACAAAAAGCCTGTGGCCACTCAGAGGCAGGCCCTAGCCACCAAGGCCCAGAGGCAGCTCTCTGTGAAGGGTCAGGCTCCTGGTTACCTCTGCCCTGGGCCACATAGAGTGCCAGCTCTGGGGAGAAGCGGAAGAGAGCCCCGCCTCTCTGCTAGAATGTTTCTCCGCAACTTGTTACTGTTTTCTTATTATTTCAAAGTAACAGTGTATAAGAGAGGACTTAAAAGATACACCAGTCAGATGGAAAAATAAAAATGCTTTAAACGCAGGAGAGGCGGGTCCTCAAACACCTCCTGGCCCCCTGTGTGCCAGGAAACACCCTCCATCTGGACCCCATCCTTCCTTCTCGAGGACCAAGCCCATCACCTATGTCTCCAGGAATCCGGAGCGCAGTCTCCCCTGGCTGACAGCAGTCTCCCCTGGCTGACAGCAGTCTCCCCTGGCTGACAGCAGTCTCCCCTGGCTGACAGCAGTCTCCCCTGGCTGACAGCAGTCTCCCCTGGCTGATGGGACAGGAGACGAGAGGAGGAAGGGGAAGCAGGAACAGGAATGACCCATGTGACCCAGGCTGCAAGTGCCCACCGCCCTTCCTCACCGAGAGAAGCCAGGAGCTGGTGCCAAACAAGAGCTTTCATAACCAAGGCAAGGTCTCAGGGGGCACCAGATGCACAACTAGACCAGGGATATGCCTTGGTATTTGTCATAACTCACCTTGTGGACACTTATCATCTAGAGGAGTTTAAGGAGAGATGTTGAAGAGCCCCCCTCTCCCACCCCGCACCCTCTGCACAGCTAGCTGGGCCTCCGGGGAGATGGTGTGGCTGGGATACTGGTTTCTACCTCTGCTCACTAACTGGACAGAACATGGACATCAGGGATGCATCTTCTTGCCACAAAGCTAGGCAATTCTCACGCTACCTCCTTACTGAGGTCCTACTGAGCCCCCTGCATGGATGTCACGTCTCTTAAACCTCTATAGCTCTACACCCTGGGAGACATGTTGCCCCATCTGTGGGAAGCTGGGGCATAATGAGGGAGGTTTATTTGACCAAAGTCACACCGCCCAGAGGTGGCGATATGGGCTTCTAGCCTGACATCTCACCACCACACAGCCTCTTTTGGCTGCCGTCAGCATTGCTGGGGAGAAAGAGTGCCCTTCGCCAGATGAGAAAGCAAGGACAGACCAGGTGGCAGCCATCTGAGTCCCTGCTGTGACCAGATTCACATCCTGAAGTGTAGTCTCTGCAGAATCAACTTCTCCCACACTGAGCCACGAAGCCCTAGACAGCAGCCTGTATGGGCAGGCAGCAATGGAGGCCCCATTCCTGTGTGGCCTTTGCCGGGAATCCAGCCTGTGCATCAGCACCACACTGTCACCTGTACTCCAGGCACACTCTCTGATAATGAACCATTCCAGAAGAGGACCAAATGAGGCCTCCATCATCTCTGCAGAGATGGATGCTAGCTCTGGTTTGAGAGGGTGGGGATCTGTATTCACAGTTCCTATGACTCCTCCACCTAGCGGAAACTCAGCACAATTGAGTTGCAAGGCTATTGCCAACATGGATCAGAGAAGCAGGCCAGCATGAAAGAAGGGCCACCTCCCACACAGGGAAGGGTTACCCTTTGGTTACCTCAGGGTACCAAAGCCCCTTGCTAGACTTTCAGGGACAGAGGCTCCCATCCCTGCATTTGCCACAAGTACTTTAAAGGTTTGGAGACTGAACAATTAAACACACAAGGCCACAGCCCCTAAGCTCAGTCATTCAAACACGAGGATGGACAGATGTATGGCTCACCTGAACATGGCCACCCTGCTAAGCCTGAGATTCTTTTCTAGCAAACTTTAGGCTTGTTCCCTCTGTCCCACATCCCCAGCACCTCTCTATACCCCAGGGCTCACTTCAGGGCCCCTATCTTTGATGACTTTGGGGACCCGCTCCCCAGTTTGGCCAGGCCAAAGCAGTGTAATATCTGGAGTCCTGCAGTTCTTAGATGGGGTAGACTGAGTGGTAACCCAAACGGTCCATGGGCCCAGAACCTGACTATGGTCTTGAGTCTTTGCGTATGTCACTTAAGATCTCAAGGTGAAATGGCCTGAAATTCCCAGACAGGCAGCCTCGTCCAAGACAAAACAGTGGCTACATCCTAAGACAAGCAGAGAGAGTGGTGTGTATAGCCAACAAAGGCTGGAATTGATGGAATTATTGCGTTCTCCAACTTCCAGCCCCCAAGGAGTGAGGTGAGACCCAAGACACATTCCTGCTGCTATGCCACATCTGGACACTTTGACAGCCCAACAAACCAACAGACCCCCCACAGATGGGAACACTGAGGCTCAGCTAGCGAAGGTGGTGCACCCAGAAACTCTCCCCACTGGCAACTGATAACTCCAAATCTGGGTCCCCTTTCCACTGTCTTTAACCGCTACTCACAAGAACTGGCCCCAGATGAAAGGAGAAGGGACAGACCCTGCTTGCTCCTTCCGCAGGCCCTCAGGAAGAGGCTGGAGTCCCGCAGTGGCCATGGAGCTCAGATGACTCAGAGTCTAACCCTTCATCAGTCACCCGCCTTTCATGGGCACAAAACCAGCACTTTAAAGAGGAGCTGAGAATGAGCTGGGAAAGGACCCCATAAATCAAAATCAGCCAGCAGAAAATAAATGTATGAGCGTTACTGATCTGTAGAGAATTGCATTTCTACATTGACTCTGTTTAAGGGATAATGTGTGTTTTAATGGGCGGGTCTCTGCAGGCTTTCCCATTGCAGCCATCCCTTGCAAATATTATTTACTCTCCATTTTTCAGAACCTGATTGAGTTTTAATTCACCGATCACTCTTTCTTAATAGTCACTGTAAGCAAAAGTTATTAATGAAATTACATGGTTCTCTCTTTTTTATTTTTTTGCCTCTGCTGTTCAACACGATGCTCATGGGCTTCTACCTGAAAGAGCTGGCGTTTCTCAGATCTATTTCTGGCAATGAGAGGTAATTGGATAGGCCTTGGTGCCGTTCCTGCTCAGACGCTTCAATACTAGAAGTGCCTGGGGTATCTCCTGCAGGTGGATGAGAGTTGCTGAGCCTACTTTGAAACCAGAAATTCCTTAACTAGCTCTCAGACCCTCCCCTTCCCCCCAGATCCCACCAGATGGCCATATGTATGCTGTCTCTGATAGTCTCTATTGGAAACAAGCTATCATGTCAGAGCTGAGGGGCCTGGCACTGGGCAGCGGCAGGCTACCCTTGCTGGAGGAGGAAGTGGTAAGCAGGGTCAGCTGGGAGCAATGGCCTCTGGCATGCTCAGGAAGATGAGGCTTGGGTACCAGCTAAGGCAGACACCTTGTTGCCCAGTCCAGGCTTGGCCTGCAAGGGCTGGGGAAGGAAGGGCTTCTGTCCTATTTGGGGGCTGTTGTGTGACTGACTTCTCTGATGGTTCTTAATTACAGTCTCCCCTCTGGAGCCCAGGTACCCAGCTGCATGTAGCTGTGAGACAGAGTCTACGCAGTGCCATGGGAAGGGATGCCCAGGGCAGTGACTGTGCCTCTCCCGGGGCTGTCTGGGGGAGGAGGCTATAGGTGCCTGCTCCCTGGGAAAAACCTTCACAGAGGTTTAAAAACTGCCTTGGTGGATGGTGGGAGCAGCTGAAGTTATGTCCTCTGCAGCGGGGAGGAGGGGAGTATGGGGACATGTGGATATGGGGTTCCTATAGGAGGGAATAGTTCAGCTGTACCTATGGAAGGGACCTGACATCACTTCCTGGGAAAGGCTGGCCTCTGATGCCTGCAGCCTCAGGCACCGCATGCTTCTCTTAGGCCTCCTACTACTACTACATGCCAGTGTCTGACTAGCTGCCACTGCATAGGGATGCCCACACAGCTGACCAGCATGTCCGAGTGGCCGTCCTGTCCACACACAAGCAGGATCAATCACATCTGGGTGATCTGACAGCTCAGTCTGACGTTCGGGGCCATCCTGAAACAAATATCTGCAGCAGAACTGCCCACGAAGGGTACTTTTGTGGGACTTTAACTGTAGTCTGGGCCTTGAACACCTCCCCAAGTCCAACATATTAAAGGCTTTGTCCCCAGGGTAGGCCTCTGGGTGGAGCAGAGGAGCCCTAAGAAAGTGGGGTCTGGTCAGAGGTCCTCACAATACTGGAACACACTCCTGAAGGGAATTGTGGGAACTGAGTCCCTTGCTTTGTCTCTTGATACTTCCCATAAGGTGAGCACTTCTGTTCCCATCTGTGCTCCCTCCCACCAAGATGCCACCGTGGGCCAAGGCAACAGAGCCAACTGACCATGGGCTATATAACTGCCAAAACCAGGAGCCAAGACCAAGCTTTCCTGGTAGACGCTGGCACTCTTGGTGTATTACAGTCGCAAAAAGCTGACTGTCCTGTTTTCTTCTTCGCTAAGCTACTTCTTTTCCCTTAAATAAGAAAATTTCACATCATCCCAAGAAACGAAAGGGGGCGTGACTAGTCAACCCGCCAATGAGAGGTCAGGGGGACCTAAGATTCGTAGCTTAAGCATCTGCAGAAAGCCTGACACCCCAAAAACCCAGTCACGGGGTGTGGTACTTAATACTATCAACTTGATGGTGTCTAGAATCATCTAGGAGACAAGGCTCGGGGCGTGTCTGTGAAGATGATCCCAAAGAGGTAGAAGGTGAGGAGGAGGAGGGAAGATTCAATCAATACGGGCAGGTAGCATCCCGTGGGATGGGGTCCTGGGAGAAAGCGAGCTGGCTGGGCACCAGCATCCATCTCTCCCTCTGCTTCCTGACTGTGGACACTACGTGACCAGCTACATCAAGGTCCTGTCACCATGCCTTCCCAGACACAATGGACTGTACCCTAAGACTGGGAGCCCAGAGAAACTCTCCCTCCCTCAAGCTGTTTTATAATACACCAGGGAATGCTGTCATTTAACCTAGACATCGCCGGGGCCAAAGGCAGTGTCCACAAGCTCAGGCAGCTGCTCTCCGAGAAGCCAGGCCCTGAGTGGAGGCTCACCCTGAGCCCTTAGGTTCTGTGAGGACAGACGTCTGTGGTCCTTGCACAGCTGTGACCTTTGCCATCTCTGCAAGGTCACCGCCGCTTTGAGGATGGTCAGGGAGGAGGCCCTGGGTTCTGCCAACGTTCATGTCATTTACGGAAGTCGCCATAGCTGAGAACCTTGGAGGCCTAGGAATCTTCCAGTGTGTCCCCAGTTGGGGCTCAGGGCAGCCAATTAGACAGACGGAGCCAGCATATAGGGCAGCAGAAGAAGACTCGTTACATTTGTGCTCTGAAGGCCCGAGACTTGATATTTTAAGGCGTTTTTTGAAAACAACATTTGGTGATTTCTAGAGCAGGCCTCCGCAGCTGTCTGCAGCATGTTTTCTAAGCATAGCGTGGCCTAGAGGAATGTAGCACTTGAGAGGGGTTTGGTGTAAATCCAACATATTTCTAGTGAGTCCCTTGCCTCTGCTTAGAAAAGGAATCCAGAGGCTTAGAAGGTTCTGCTTCCCCTGGCTACGTGGCTGTGGGCACAGGGCCAATCTCCCAGAGCCTTGAGCAACGTTTGTATGAACTAATCAGCTGGGACATCCTCTCGCTCATGGTGGAAGGAGGGATGAGAGGGTAGCCAGCACCACTTACGGCTTTCCGGTTCTCCTGTGGACAGGGACACCTCCACTCTGCATCCCAGCATGTCGCCAAGCAGCCCTTAGGTTTGCGTGTCTCAGATGACAGTTTAGCTGGACCTGTACATTTCTAACCTGGACCACTAATCTGCATCTTTGTCCACACTATACAAACCCTACAATACCCTTGACCTCCCTCTAGGCTGCTCCAGCTCTTGATGAACGTGCCATAAACCAATAAGCCAGAAAGTAAACGACAGACACGTCTCAATAACCTTACTTTTGCTTTTGCATTATTGGGGATGGGACCCAGGGTCTTGCTGATGGTAGTCATCTGCTCTACCACTGAACCACTGAGCCCCAAAGCAGTAGTGCAGGAGATTCCACTCCCAGCAAGCCTGACTTCTCAGCCACTGTTCCCAGCACAGGATCGGGAGCCAGCAGGACCTCATGAACAACCATCCATTTGGGGTTCAGATGAGACATATGCACTACACACATGACAGACACAAACAAAGGGGCACAAAGTCCAGAAAAAGAGGGGCCCTGACACAAGGCCTTTCCTGGTGACTGTCTCAAGCAGGTTCATTTGGAATTGGGGCTGTTCCCCAACAATGGTGGACTGCCCGGGGGTAGGGGCTGAGCTCCCCTCTAACAGCCATAGGATGGGCAAGACAGACTGGATCTGGCTCCCATCTGCCCGGGCAACCAGTATGAGATGAGGGTGGCTCCAGAGAGTGGCCAAGATTGGTGGGGATGCGCTGAGAGACTTCATGAGAAGCCTGTACCTGAAGCAGGGAAGCAGGCATACCCAGGAAGGTGCATTCAATTCCCCAGAGGACCTATGGGTATCCGCCAGGGAGCTGAAGTCAAGGGTCCAATGGGTGACTCTCAGTGGCCACATCTATCTCCTTTGTGTGGCCGTGGAGAGTCACTTCTTTCATTATTTGTGTATTTCATGAAAGTACATCTGTGATGAACAGCAGTGACCCTGGCTTCTGCAAGCCATTCATCTCAATCTGGTTATCACTAAAGCCAGGAGAAAACACGCTCTTAGGTTCTTAGTGAACAGCGGGCATGTGACAGCTCCCGTGGGGAGGATGGAAGTTTCTGGACGTGAAACATTTTCCTTTCTGAAATCCACTTTACAAGCTCTCCCCAGGGCGTACCCAGTGCCTCCTTCTCCAAAGGAAGGTCTGCAGATGGTTCTGCAGGGGCCAAGTGTGTGGCTGAACTGCATCTTAAGAACATCAACCCGAAGGCTCCCTGGATGGAGGAAACTGTTACTACAGCAGACACATCACATCCTATCCCTAGCAAGCTTCCAGGATGATGAGCTCTATCTCAGCTGCAGCAGAGAGCCTTCCTCCATGGGGGTGAGGGAGGGCCCCATCACCATCCCCTGTGGCTAAAAACAGAGCCCTCTCCATCACTGTGACAAAGACAAAAAACTTGAATTAAGAGCCTCGTCTAAAATTGACCATGATTGAAAGTTAATGATGGTGCAAATTTGGCAAAATTATTTTCACGTGCATCAAGATGTGGCTGTGGCATGCAGTGGGGAACCAGTGATGGGCATCTCCTGAGACCCTGTAGTGCACAGGGCCATGTGGCTTTCTGATGCACCCCTTCCTTAGCCTCAGAACCCTTGGCAGAGATCTAAGCTGTCACCACCGTCACATAGCAGTTCTGGGGCTGTGCCGACACATCTGCTTGTCAGCATCCCGGGCTGGAGTCCATGCTCACTGCACTTTATAATAACATTGCATTTATAATAACAAGCCAGGGACTAGCCCGATCGAGGGCCATTCCAGAAACTGTAGCAGAAACACTTAACTACCACACAGTGTGTTGGGAGGTATACATGGCACGTCCTCCCTTTTTCCACACGGACTCTAAAATGTCTGTTTACGTGTCTATTTCCTGATCTTTGCAGACACAAACCATGTTCATTCCCAGCCGTAGCGCAGAGCCAGGGTCCAGCCGACAGCTGTAAGTACTTATTGAACTGGAATGCGGCACATGATCTCTTTATGGTAACTTTAAAAATATGTGTACTTGCACAGCTCCATAGGAACCAATACAGACATATGTATGTACACATCCCCATAAAAACTCCCCACAGAGATGTGTGTGTGTGTGTGTGTGTATGTGCACACCTCCCCAGGGACCCACAGACACATGTGCACGCACTCATCCGCAGTAGCCCAAAGAAGTGTGTGTGTGCGCCCACAGACGTGCGTGCAAAAAGCACACAGGCAAGAATGGCGTCTGTATCTGCATGATGAGCAATGGCTCCTGGCTGTCATGAGTCAGTTCCTCACTCTTCTGCCTGTTCCTGCTTTTCTCCAGCAAGCAAGCTATTTGCAACCTGGGCAAACACTGAGCAGTAGGAGAGGTCGTGTCTGTGACAGCTGCACAGAGATGTGCTCCGACTTTGAGCCAAGCGCTGCTTCCTGACCTGGCTTCAAGTTCTTACAGTCACCTGGCTTATGTGTTTACGTCATATGTGCTGATTTAATCTCCCTCACATTCTGTCCCTGTCACTGGGGACACTCAGAGCTGGCTGTACATTTCTCTGTGAGGAACCAGATGAAGACTTACCTGTGACTGAGTCCCCCTGAGAAGACAAGCTCCTCTCCCTCAGAGTCTGTCCAGCCCTGAAGTCAGCTTGGGCCTGCAGGAAATCCCACTGTCTGTCTAAACTGACCAGTGCGGGCAGAAGTAGGGTAATTATGTGGCTGAGTGAACCTTCAGGAACCTGAGCCCATGTCAAAGGTGTGACAGGGTCAAAAGCTGCTCCGGAAAAATGCCCAGCTCTTGAAGGCATGGCCTCAGGACAAGGAGAGAAGGTCTAACCATGGGGCTCACAAAGGTGGTTTGGCCAGATGTAACTGAGGCATCACTCCTGCCCATCTGAGAGGCCAGGGCCTCAGTGGCAGCCTGGATCGAGGGAAGAACAGATAGCCATGCTGGCTGGCCTCATCCAGGAAGGGGGTAGTGCTACCCAGATCTCCCCCAGCGCCGCCCCCCCCCCAAACACACACTGGAAAAGCCTGGGCCACAACAGGAGCCTGGCTGAGTCCACACTGCCCCTCTGCCGTGCCTTGTCTCATCCTGGGAGGCTGACTGGTACAGTGTCTAAACAAATGACCAAATGTTCCACTCTGAACAAGACTCCCAGTCCCCACCCCACATCCCAGACAACTGGGAACTCAGAATGGACCCCAGGGCCAAGGATAAAGTGGAACCATCAACCTTCGAGAGTTTGCTGGGCAGGAAATCGGCAACTTGGAGTTAGTCAAAGATTCGCAGCTGAGACATCAACGCGTACAACACAATAGAAAAAAACAATACAGCCAGGTTGTGGTGGCGCATGCCGGTAGGATTTGCTGAAGGAGGTGGAGGCAGGAGGATCACGAGTTCGAGGCCAGCCTGGGCTACACATTTAAAACAATATATGAATAAACTAGATCTACCTGACTAAAACTTAGGTGTTTGTCCCCAGTTTCTTTTGGACCTGACAACTAGCACTTATGAGATGGAGGGACTGGGTGTGGCTCAGTGTGAAGCACCCAGCATAGTACCTGGGAGGCTGGGGCTTCACCCCCAGCACCTCAAAGGGAAGGGGTGCGGAGAATAAGAGAAGAGGAGGAGAGGAAGGGAAGTAATTTAGTTAGCTTCTCTTTTGTTATGTTAAAACACTGACCAAAAGCAACTTGGGGAGGCAGGGGTTTACTTGGTTGCACTTTACAGTGAATTATCCCATCATCAAGGGAAGCTGGGTCAGGGACTGAGCAGAGACCACTGAGGATCACTGCTTACCGGCTTGTTCTCTCCTGCATGTTCAGCTCCCTTTCTTATACATTGCAGACGCGCCTGTCCAGGGATGCTGCTTCCCCGGGAGACGACTGGATGCTCCTTCGTTAATTGGACCCCCCTTCATCGCCAATCATGAAAATGCCCCCGCCAATGTGCCTACAAGCCAGTCTAATGGGGAGAATGACAAAGGCTCATACTGGAGCACTCCCGTTGCCAAAGAAAACCTGCAGACGGCAAATGAGCCAGGAAGATGTGTTCAGTGTCATCAGTTACTGAACAAACATCAACTGAACCACAATGCAAACCTTACACTTAGGAGAACGCCCAAAATATAAAAGTTGGCAATGCAGGGAGCTCCAAGGATGGAGTAACTGGCGCCCTCCTGACCCAGGGTTGGGACTCAATGGTCCCAGAGTCAATTTGGCATTATTTTATGAAGTTAAATCCATCCTTTCATACATGAGTGACCCCACCCGGTATTCATCCGAGAGAAACAGCGGCGTATATCTACACAAAGACCAGTGCAGGGTTCACAGCAGCTTGTACATGACAGGAAGGAACATAGAAACTGACCAGATGCCCTTCAGTCAGGGACAGGATAAAGAAACCACTGGCCTGTGTGTCAGGAGACCAGAAAGTACCACAAAGGAACAAACTCCTGCCACACACCACACGGATGGTCTGTAGGCATCACCAGCTAAACATGAAGTGTCCCACAGGTTCGGATATTAAAGGTTGGGTTCCATCTTGTGGAGCTATTTCGTGAGGAAACTTTAAGAGTTGGGACCTAGTTGGAGGAAGTGATGTCACTGAGGGGTATGACCTTAAACAAGGTTCTAGGACCCTCAGTCCTTTCCTTGCTTTTCTACGGCCACCATGAGATGAGCATGTCTGCCCCAGCATGCCCTTCCACCATGATGCATGTCCTCCCACTATGATGTATGCTCTCCTACTGTGATGCATGCTCTTCTACCATGATGCATGCTCTCCCACCATGATGCATGCCCTTCACCATGATGCATGCCCCCCCCTATAATGTATGCTTTTCAACCATGATGCATGCTCTCCTACTATGATGCATGCCCTTCCACCATGATGCTCTGCCTCCATGGGCTGAGCTGTGCTTTCGAAACTACAAGCCATCAAAGATCTTTTCTCCTTATAGGAGTATTTGTCACAGAAATAAAATGCAGACTAACATGCAGGATTTCCATGAGTGTGAAAGAAGCCTGCCTCAGAAGATGGCACACTCCGCATTAGTCTCCTTGCACAGCACTCTGGGAAAGGCAGCATGTTTGAGTGAGAGACAGAGCCACAGGTGCCAGGGCACTGAGTACAAAGGACAAGGTCCTGGGCTGCTGGGTGCTGATATGGGGGAGCACATACTCCTGGGTACTCAAAACTTACCTAGGAACACACTTTAAAAGGCATGCTTTAGGGTATACCAATTATACCTCAACAAACCTGTGTCAAATAGCAAGTACTTTGATTGCCCCAACCACTGACTTAGGAACACCCAGCTTATAAATGCAAGGTCCAGAGCCGAAGCAAACTGACCATGACATACCACCAAGATCTTCGACAACAGATGTTAATGTGGAGATCCCCAAGTCTACTCCTTGATGTCCCCTTAGCACGGGCTGCCCATACTGCCCTCTTCCTGCCCCTATGGCACATGCCAACACCAGGCAGCTGTGCTCAGTTTCCCACCAGCCCCACAGCCTCCAGCCTGAGCTGACTCTGCCCTTCCAGGGTTCCCCAGCATGCAGGCACCCTATTTCTGTCAGCTTGCACAACCATCGTGACAGCTAAGCAAGGAGCTGTCATGGGCACCACCACACGTGGAAACTGAGGCTTGATGAGGCGAAGTCAACACAGCATCCTCCGCAGGGTACAAGACCCCAAAGAGATGAAGCTCCATGCCGCATGCTCCCCAGTCTCTGTGGAGGCGGTTACACAGCAGCTTGGTTCAAATGCGAATCATTAAAACCCGCAGCTCCAGAGCCCCAGGATCTACACCACCGACCATCTGTGGGCCCACACACAAGAGAAAGGACAACCTGGGCTCAGACTCAACCCGTGCTCTTCTTCATCTGATGATAAATGGATAAAGTGCTCGCCAAGACATCGAAATCTGAAGCAGAAGGAGGCGGAGTGCAAGACCTACATGTGAAATAATGAATTCATAATCCTCCCAAAGACAGTTGGCATGGGAAACTGACATCACTATGGAAACCAGGCAAGCATGGCATGTCCCCGGGAGGGCAGGGCAGAGCCACCTTAGCTCTGGGCTGCAGAGAGGGATAGGGCTCCGTGCTGGGTTTGGCAGCCCTGGGAGAACCCCGGTGCCTCCAACATGCTATTGGTTCCAAAGGGCCAGAGGGGACAACACCTGCCCAATACACAACTCAATCTGGGAAAGCCTTGGCTTGCACACACAGCTCTCAGAGTGTGGGCATGGGCAGAAAGAGGTGGCATTCTGGGTGGCAGGCCAAAAAAGAGCAGCTTCCTGGATGAGCAGCCCTGAGGTTGGTGGGGAGGGATCAACCATGGCTGCCTGGAAGGCAAGCGGGCACCTATTGACTGGGGAGCCAAGGAAGAAAATGGCCAGAGACAGCATGGAGATGTGAAGGCCTGGGATGTGGGAAGGAGGCGCTAGCTGGAGAATAAAGGGGAGCAATAGCAGTGTCCCGCCAGAGGAACCCTAGCAAAGGAAACGGTTGACCCACCCGAGAAACAGCTCAGGACTGGGGGAGGACTGAGGGGCTCGTGGAGCCATCACGGCACAGAGCAGGGAATGCTAACAAGATGAATGGTGCTGCTGTGCCAGAACACTGACTCCACCTGCCCACACACAGGCCACAGGGCTCTCTCTCTCTCTCTCTCTCTCTCTCTCTCTCTCTCTCTCTCTCTCTCTCTCTCTCTCTCTCCTCTCTCTCTCCTCTCTCCTCTCTCCCCTCTCTCTGGAAAAGCTCAGGCAACATCTGCGTATTGTTTTTCAATAAGAATTTGGCTGCTGAGGACCCTAATTGTAAATAAATCTTCTGGAGTTAATTCTGCTCTCACCTTCCCTACAGCTCATTATTGAGGAATCCTAATGGCGAGGTTCCCAAGCAACCCAGCTGTCCTCTGAATACACACTTCTCCCCTCCTCCTCCCCAAGTAGAACCATCTTGGCTCACAGCAGGTCGCTGGGCCTGGTGTTGCAGGCCTCTGCTTGGGCTCCCACACTGGAGCTGGGAGGACTCCGCAGAGATGCTGAAGGCTTCTTAGCCAGGGTGGACCTGAAAGCCGAGGCCAGGCTGCAGGTTACAGAGACCAAGAACATGGTCTGGCTGCAGTCAGAGCTGGTGACTTCTGAGGTTTGTTTGCTTTGCACATGGCCCTGAAGAGTCCAGGGACTGGGCCCCTCAATCAGAATGGAGGGCCTGGCTGGGGACATCCAGAAGGCTGGCAGAGGTGGAATGTGGCAGGCCTGCCATGGGAGACCAGCTGGAAGTGCTAGCCCTGGGGGTGCTGAGCCTCTCTAAACCAGCGCCCCCCCCCCCACACACACACACACTGAGAGGTTGTTACTCCAGCTTCTTGTGAGGAAATGGAGACAGGCTCAGTGAGGCAGTTCACTACCCAAGCTCAGAAAGCTGCCATGTTCCCTGCCTGCCAGAAGACAGGGACAGAGAATGGCAGGACAAGGGGCTGAGTCCTGGTCAGAGCCACTGTGGGGTGATGGGGGCTACTTTGCAGAGAGCATGAGGAGCAGGGGAAGAGGCCGAGGCAGAGGCACTCTTTAAAGCACAGCAGAGAGGTGGAGTCTGGGGGAGGGGCTGAAAGGGGAGGACATCTCAAGTCCTCCAGGGGAGAAGGCTAGAGTGAACTTACGCTCACCCACCTCTCCTGCGTGACCTCTGAGGCAGACACAGCCCTGGGGCAGGCTTGCGAGTAGTGTCCTGTGGTCCAGCTAGCCAACACCTGTCTCGGTACTCTGGTTTCCCTGTCTACGCAAACAGGCAGCGGTGAGGGGCAGGAGCTGACGCTGTCCATCCAGGGCAGATCTGACTCAAGTAATATTCCTGTCAACACATGTGGGCCTTTCAGACAGAGTAGCTGCTTCCAGAGCCAAGGTGGTCCTCGGGCTCAGCCTTCTTGGAGCCTGCTCCCTGGTGCCACAACTAGAGTCGGGTCCTGTGTGCCCACCCCATCACTATCGCCACCACCACCACGGACCGTGAACACAGAATCTAGGCACTGGAGGGATGGCCACGTACCCTGAGGGGAAGAAAGATCCAAGCCTCCTGGGGCCAGAGACTAAGCCTGGGAGCTGGAAAGTTCCACACACCGAGGCAAGAGTGAAAATCCACTGACATGGAGCATGAGGCAGAGCAGCGCGGGTGGGGGGGGGGGGGGGGGGGGGCGGGGGGAGCTCTCATGCGGGGAATCTCCTGAGCTGAGATTTGGGGTCAGGGTTTGGGACCCTGCCAATGTCTCCATTCTGCCTGGAGGCCTTTCTTTTGAAACCATCTCTTTCTGTTTTCCCACTCCCCCAAATTTATTTAAAAATAAACTGCGAATCTGATGCACGCTTTCACCCCTGCTGTAGTGAGCAATTTCCTAGCGGGACTTAGAGCCAACACCAGCTCAGGAGCAGGCAGGCCGGCAGGGTTCCCTGTGCCAGTAGACACCATCACTGCAAACGCTCAGTCTGATCTGATGGATGGGGGGTGCTCTGCGGACACACCTAGCCCCCTCCTCTTCCACTGCACCCATGCACTGGTAGTGTGGGTGTCCCTCGGAAAAGTTGCCACATCAGGCTTTCAACAACACTAAAGCCTAAATAAGAATGTTCCCGTGGGGAACTTGAAGCCCAGAGAGGTTAAGTAACTTGCCCAAGGCTGAACAGTGGGAACTCACACCCAGGCTGTCAGGACTTATACCCTGCGCCTCACCCTGAGTTGACTGGATCTCTCATCTCTAAACATACTCAAGGTTGTGGTGTCCCTCTAATGGTGGTTTTTGCCTGGACAGATCAGTGTCAAAGATGGCAGGATAAACCCTCCCTTGCAGAAAAATGCGTACTTCCACTAACACAGCTGAGGCGACATCATTGCCATCGCCAGGCTCCCCTTGGGGCCCATCTTCTGAGACACTGGGCAGGGCTCACCACTGTTCTGGAGTCCTGGTTAGGAACCTTCATACACTGAACTACTCCTGCTTCTGAAGATGCTCCCTCTGTAACTCTGGCCAGGACAAGTTCCTGTCAACTTGTCCATGGACTCCCAAGAACTTCTCCAGTTCCTTCTCTCACCGGAGGCTCGGCTGAGTGGTTGCTCAATAGGATGCTGAGGAGAGAGATGATGGGACAATGGAGGAAAGGAACTGTTACATGACCAACTCCTGAGTCTTTCCGGTGTACCCAGATCTGCCAGAGACGCGGGAAAGAACAGACAGACAGGTGTCTATGCAAGAGGATGCCTGATTCTTTTCAGGGCAGACAACACATGAACACACACACACACACACACACACACACACACACACACACACACATATGACCCACCTCTTTGTGAGGCATATTAATGGGACCAGGTAAGGGGGCCTAGCTCTGCATGGGATAGATTACCCGGACTTCCCATTTGCCTTAGGTTATCAGGGATAAGGGCGTGAGGGATGAATGCCCTGACCACATCATGCTTGAGAAGACCAGGCCATCTGATCCTCAGAGGGTCTGACTAGACCACAGTCACCAGGGGAAGCCTAGAATGGGTTAGTGCTGCCCACATAGGTAAAATAAAGGGTAAAGTTAAGAGCTAGGGCTGGGAAAGCAAGGGACGGGAGGATGGAGAGGAAATGTCAAGAGGTGCCGTGCCTTCCCTTGCCCTTCTACAGATGACCGAAACACCACAGAGGAGGAGGCAGCAGGGCTCCTGGGCACCGGCCGCTCTCGCAGAACTGTGCAGCTATACTTCTGCTGCCGTGACAACCAGAATAAGAACCGTGAGCCCACATTCTATACCTGGAGATGCCAAGCCACACTGAAAGGCTTCTGGGCATATGACACTCAGGTTCAGTCTCAGCAGTGAGGCTGGGAAAAGCCCCATCCTAGCAGTGGTGGCCTTGATCCCCGCCAAGTAAGACAGAAGCAAGGGTTGGCAGGGAATTGATCTGACACTCTGCCAAGGCGAGTGGTCTCTCTTCCTGGGGTGTCTGTGAAATGCGTGTGTCCTGGAGTGTCTGTGAAATGTGTGAGTCCTGGGGTATCTGTGAAATGCGTGTATGGCTTTTCCCACTAGGGCAGCTCTGGTGAGAGGGCACAACCACAAACCCAGGTGCGGGACTCAGCAGCCTGCAGCCTGCCCCATGCGTGTTCCAGGAATGGCAGGTGCCTGTGTGCCCAGTGTGCAGAGCATGCAGCAGCTATGTCCCACTACATCCCATGTCTTGTCTTGCATACCAGTGCTCTCCAAGACCCTGGTGTGACATTGCCATGGCATCAGGATGTGTGAGAGTCACTACTGACCCCCTCATTGAAAGTGGAATGCCTGATGGCACTGACTCAAAACTCCACGTTGGATCAGTCATCCATCTCAGCCTGCAGCCCGCCTATCTCATTCCTCCTACCAAACCCCTGATTCCCATTGACATGCTCCTCCTCCAATCCCATGCAGGGGTTCCCTCAGTCCCGTGCAGGCTTCTGCTCCCATGTGCTTTACCTTCCACTCCAGCAGGGCCCCTCCCTCTCACAGGGACCACAGCAACCACTTGACATGGTCATCAGGGACATCTGGGCTTCCCTTCTACCAGCCATGCTGCAACCAGAGCCACGATTCCAAAAGGTAAATCAAACCAACCACCTCCCAGGACCCACTGGTGCCATGACAGCTGGCAGGCCTCTAACCTGGCTCCCTTTGGATTCTGACCTTTGCTACAACACAGGTCACAAGTGCTTTAGTGAGCACTCAGAGTGTGGTGGTGGTAGTGATGGTGGTGACAATATTGATGGTGATGGTGTTGATAGTGGCAATACTGATGGTGGTGATGCTGGTAATGGTCATGGTGTTGATGATAAAATTGACAATGGTGGTGGTGGTAATGGAGATGGTGTTGATAGAAATGGTTGTGATGACTGTAGAGATGGTAACGGTGGTAACAATGGTGTTCCTGGTCAAGTGGTAGTGGTGTTGAAAATGGTATGATAGTAGTGATGATGGTGGTAATGATGGCGGTGATAGTACTGATGAAATTGATGGTGATGATGGTGATGGTGATGATGGTAATGAGAGTGGTGATGCTACTGATGGTAATGGTGGTCATGATTGTAATGATGGTGGGGATATGGTGGTAGTGATGGTGATGATGGCAGTGTTGATGGTTGATGGTGGTGGTGGTAATGATGGTGGAGGTGGTAGTGGTGATGGTGTTGATGGAAGCAATGGCAATGGTGATGGTGTTTATAGAGATGGTGGTGGTGCGTGATGTTGACGGTGGTGGTGATGGTGATAGTGTGGTATTAATGGTAATGGCATTGATGGCGGTAGTGGTGGTGATGGTAACAGTGGTGGCAATGGTGTTGGTGGCGGTATTGATGATAGTGGCAGTAGTGTTGATAGTGTTGATGGTGGTGATAATGATGGTGGTGTTGATGGTTGATGGTGGTGGTGGTGTTGATGGGTGTAGTGGTGGTGGTGGTGATGGAGTTTATGGTGATAGTATGTGATGATGAAAGTGGTGGTGATAGAATTGGTCATGGTGGTGGTGATGGTGGGGATGGTGGTGCTGATATTGGTGGTGGTGGGATGGCAGAAGTGGTTAGCATAACCACTGCTCATACTCTGCCTGGGGAGGTGGCAGCCTCTGAGGTCAGCCTGTGCCGAGAACTGTGGCTTCTCAGAGACATGCCCTCTTGGACCCTATACCCAGGCCGCAGCATAGACACGGCTGCTCTGGGTGCCCAGAAATTGGCCAGTGGCTGGAAGCATTGAGCCACTGCTCCGTGAATCCTATCAACAGCTCTGCAACTCTGCCTGAAAAGTCAAATTTGTCAGAGAAGGTTGGTGGTAGCTTTCCTAAGGCCTGAAGTTGGAATGTCAGTTCCTCCTCTAGGGCAGTGAAATCTGCTTGGAAGAGGTACAGAGAGGCAGGAAATGTAAGAGTGCTGGCCAGGGGCACCATTTCCTAACAGGCGTCAGCGCTCACCCATTATGATGTCACATTCCTAGTTTCCAGATTGGGGTGGGCAATCAGAGGTGCTGTAGCTGTAGGTGTGTGTTAGAGATACAGGGGACATTCTCATGACCCTGCCTCAGCACCCACGGCTGGCTCCCTCTGCCCTTCTACATGCCATCCTCTTCACTTCTCTTAATTACTTCTCTCTTCCTCGTGACCAAATATCTGAGAAGCAGCAGCTGAAGGGAAGAGATGTTTATTTCATCTCATGGCTCGGGAGGTATACTCCATCACCGTGAAGGCGTAGCTGTGGGACCAGCTCCTATCTCTGGCACCACAAGGGTGCTTGCTCACATCTGGGCAGATGTAGAAGCTGAAAGGGAAGGAGACTGGCGCTCAGCTGTCATCCCTCTTTTTTCCTTATTCCTTCTGGGTCCCAAGCCCATAACATGGGGCGAAAACCTCACAGGCAAACCCAAAGGTGTTCCTCACTAACACCCTAGGTGATTCTTAACCTATTCAAGTCCACAAGAGACATTTACCATGAAACTCAAGATCCCAGCTAAGGAGAGAGACAAACACTAACCCAGGTACCTGGCTGCAGGTCAGAGCTCCTTTGGCCCTGACACTTCCATCAGACAGATGAGTCACAGGTTTCCCGAAACTACCCCAGCACCATGGAAAGATGCAAAGGCCACTTCTAGCCAAGGCTGCGGGCCTTGTTCTCTGCCAGCATCTGTGTCCCAGTGTTTGCTTTGGTCCAGCATGGAAGCTAGCATTGTGGCACCGGCCTCCACCCACGCAGTTCCCTGAACTCCTTAATCCCTCAGCCACTGTGGAAAGGACAGGCTGATTGGAGCCTTACAGCCGCTGCCTGGCTAGAGGGGTGTCTCAGACTGTGATGCTAGGGTCAGGCAGGCAGGCTCTCGGTTTTTCACTTCATAAACAAATGCTATTCCTATAATCAGTTCCTGGGGATTACAGTGACGGAGGCAGGAGCCACCACCCTTCCATCATCCAGCCCATGTCAGGTAGTGGGACAGGGCTGTGCCCTCCCTCAGCATGGCAACAGGCCTGTCTGCCATGCGTGCTCCGGAAGAGGCACTGCTAATTTGGGTAACAGCTGTGGGCGTTCACTTTGCAACAAGAGCACCTCTCTCCTTCGTGACAAGGGGTGACATTAATGGGGGCAGCAGTCACCGGAGACACGGACGCATTTTCAAAGCCATTATGTTGATGATGTTTCCATGAGGAAACTCATAATCGATCATCGTTTTTAAAATCCACTTGGCATCCATGTGGTACAATTAAACCTAATGAAGTTACCTCCAAATTATGTATTTTGTTCACTAAATTATGAAGCTGCTGATGGGGAATATGTGGGGAGGGTTGGGGGAGGGACTGTGGTAAGAGATGGATAAAAACACTCCAGAAAAAAAGACACAGAAGGCCTGCTAACTGGGGTATGCTGCCTGTGAACTGGAATTGCAGAAGGATCCAGAATCTGGGTACAAGAACCATAGAAGTGGGACAGATCAGAAACAGAACTGCCCAGGAGCTATGCTCTCATTTTCAAAAGAGTCAAAAAGACTCAGGGAAGGTGTCAGAGCAGACCAGAGAGACAGGAAGTACCAGAGAGTCAGCATCACCCCACGCTCAGCCTTTATGGGCCCAGTACCCAGGTATTCAGGCAGGAAGTCAAAGAGGAAGCCAGATGCTTGACTGCTCAGGACTCGTATCCTCATGGGCAGGAGTGAACTCACTCCAGAAACACAATGAGGAGATGTGCCTGACACTAGCCCCACACACAACTATTGATCTCCAACTTCTACAGACACACACTCAATAAGTCACAGGAAGGTCAAAGCTGAGCATCCGAGGTGGGCACTGGTGTGCTCCAGCAAGGCCTCAGCTCTCAGATCAGGTAGCCACCCAAGACTCCTGCCAAGACTAGCTGACTCTGGGTTCTAGGGGAGAGTAGGAGATGCTAGAGGCCTGGAGAGGGTCCCATACCCCATTATCAGCTAACAAAAACAAAACATCATATCCAGACAGGACACATATATCCCCAGCAAAACTGATCCACAACACAAAGCTCTGAGGTTTTAAGATTGATGATTGGGAGATGTCAACAGGGGTTCCCAAGAGCATGCAAGTCCCATGCACGCATAGTCCCTCCCCACTGCACTGGTCCCTCGCCAGCTTCCTGAGGTCCAGGGTCCTCATCCTTCATCCACTGTCTCACAACAGCCTTGGGAGCCAGTCAGGAGACCACACACTAAATGCCCTTCAACATCTATGGAATCAGGTGCCATGAACCATGAGTGGCCCAGCACCATTCCCCACTAAGCACGGATCTGTCCACACATCTCTGCCATCTTGCATTGTCCCCATACCCTATATCACTGAATGCCCACCTAAGTGCCACCCTCAAGGACAAAAGCAGAGCAAGCCCACAGGAGAACAGTGACTCTGAGTGACTTCCTGTTCATGGGCCCACGAACTGCATAGTTCTCACTTAGCACTCAAGGACTCTGACACCAGACCCACCTGATCTCAGATCCCAGGTTCATAATCCCAAGTATTCACATACACATCCACCTACTGCTTAGCTACTGGGCTACTGTGATACCCTGAATGGACAACAACCCTGAGTTGCAGATCTTCACATGGAGAAGACAGGATCATCTAGGAAGAGCCCGCTTTTCATCTCCTTTGACCTTCTGTTATCTTAGAACCCACAAACAATTCACCTGTGAGGTGTCAGTGAGGTGTGCCAGTGTGTCCTGTCCCCAAGGAAGCTTTGACCACAGCCTAAGGGATTAAACTTTGGGCAGATTTGGCCTAGATTCTCTGCAACACAAGTTGTGATAAAGGCCAGCCAGTGACCACTCCTGATACTCTTTTCCTCTTTCTGCATGGCAGGATCCCCCAGAGAGCTGCAGATCACCTCCAAAGTCACAGGACAGCTGTCCCATGGATTCTGCACTTCAGCCTGCTCCTGCAGGAGTTGCAGGCCATATAGGACATGGGACAACTCTTCTACAGCATAGGCCTCCCCGTGCTCCCTGGGGCCATATGGCTGTCCTTCAGGACTAGGGAGAGTACACATTTGTCACCTTACAGAACTAGGAGTAATTATGGCAGAAGATACAGGGAGAGGCCCTGCCATCCATCCAGAGTAGGCACAGTTGGTCCATGAGAATACTGCTACAAACAGAACTATGGCCTCACTGACATTAGAATCTCATAGGACACTTTCTATGAGTTCGAGGAGGCTGATGCTGGACCAGGAAGTGTCATTCTGCTCCTTTTGACTGGGACTTTAAGGAGGTATTCAGAGGAAGATGAAGGAACAAGAGGAAGGAAGGAGGCAAGGGCTGACTGCAGTCTAGGACTTTGGTGTTGTCCTGGAGACAATAATGGTGGCTTTGCGGGAGCACACAAGGCCCACCTGGAACTTAGGGATCATGAAGATGACCCAGAATGATATGTGCCTGGCCAAGATCTGGAGATAAGACCCACTAGGGTGCTTGTGGTAGTTTGAATGTAATTGGCCCCCATAAGCCTATAGGGAATGGCACTATGAAGAGGTATGGCTTTGTTGGAGTAGGTGTGATCTTGTTGGAGGAAGTGTGTCACTGGGGAGGGGCTGTTTGAGGTCTCCTTTGCTCAAGCTTCCCTCGGTATGACACTCAGTTCACTTCCTGTTGCCTGTGCAAGATGTAGAACTCTCAGCTACGTCTGCAGCTCCATGATGGCCTGCACACTGCCATGTCCCGACATGATGATAATGGGTGGAACCTCTGAACTGTAAGCCATGCAGTTAAATATTTTCCTTTATAAGAGTTGCCATGGTCATGGTGTCTCTTCACAGCAATGGAAACCCTAACTAAGACAGTGCTGTACAGGCCAGAAGGGGGTCGTGTCAGTCAGTAAGGATCAGACTTCCTCCCCACTGCTGTCCCTCTGGGATACCTGGGGCTCGTCTCATACTTCTGAGACACCTGTAAGATCTACAGGATGGCACGGCAGGTCTGTGAAGAAAGCCTGAACTGACATTGTCACAGTGGCCTCATCTCCTGCCAGGCTCACAGCAGGCAGATCAGCGACATTTAATAGTCAATTAATGGTGAGAATATTAAAAAGATAATTACACACCTCATGAGTGTGGCTTGAAATAAAACGCTGTGAGGAGTCATTCCAGTGGTGTGCCCACTGAAGCAGTACCGTGGCTGCCACAGGTTATGGTCTCGCAACAGCAGCCACCATTTCCTATATAGCACTACAATGTCATTGTGTTGCCTGGCCCCTATCTGGGTAAACATGCACAGCAGCAAATGTCACTCTGGCCCAGATGGGCCCGTCTACCTGCCACGGTACAAGCCCCTCGGGATGTCATCCTGATGTGAAAGGAGTGGTCTCTCGGTGGAAGTTGCCCATTGGGGCCCATCTGCCTCCCTCGGGTTAAAGAGCTATTTATTTTCATCCTGTTGACCTGATTTCCATCCCAGTTACATTAATGTTTGCAGTCATAAATGGGGTATGTTCAGCAGGGTAGTAAATCCATTCCCACAGAGGCTCCCACAGGGGCTGGCAGAGGTCACAGCCAGAGGTGTTTCTGCCAGCCATGGGAATCCTCTGGCTCAGACCTTCAGAAATGCCACAGAGCTTTCCAATACAGCAACACAGACAAGGAAGTGGACTGAGTATTTTTAGATCCTGCGACAGCCTCTGCTTCCACAAAGGCAATTAAACAAGCCAAGCAGCCTGAGCCCACGTCCTGAGTGGCTTGTCCTAAAAATAAATTACCATCTGTAGAGCCTGGAGTTTGTGGGTGCTGGAGACCTGCAGACACATCTCAGTGGACAAGGTCAAGAGACTCTGACGTGGGGCACCTGGAAGCAGAGCTGTAGGCTCTTGACCTTCTTTCCACCCTGGATCCTGAACATGTTGTCACTGCTAATAATGATAGCCTACTGGGTGCTCACTATGCACGAGTCCCAGGTCTAGCTCAGCTGGTATAGGCTCAGGGGAGTCTACCATAACATGAGGGGTGCATGAGCAACCCTGGTGATGCTGTAACGTAGCCTCCCAGAGGCCTGTGACTTGTGGATGGTCTCCCACTGGGTCCTGGGGCATCTTGAATTTGAATTCATAGTCTTTGGGCCCACACATATCTTTAACCACTATCTCAAAGGGAACCAGCCACAGTGCATTAGGGACACGAAGGCTTTAATAGCACAGTGGACAAGACGTCGGTGGTATGGGGCCCTACATGGCTATACCCTCCAGTTTGTTAAAAGAGCCCTTGCCCAGACTCAGAAACCAGAGATTCCATGCTGTGTCAGTAACTCTGGTCAGCTGTACTGTCTCCCCAAACTTTGTATGCAGATCGAGTGCATTCCCCCCGCCCTGTGCCAGGACTTCAGAATGGGTTAAGGTAAAGTAAAGTCACAGGGATGGCCTTCATCCAGCCTGAACAGAGTCAGAAGAACACACAGACAGGGACTAGCCTTAGCTTGCTCTACCTCAGCCTCCAGCTCCTCAGTGAGGCAGGCTGAGATAGAGACTCATTTGAAGAGCCTCAAGCCCTCAGCATAACAGACATATAGTACTGTATCTGGGTTGTAACCTCTGCCCTGTGCTGACTTCCTGAGGGAAAGCCTGACATGATGAGTGATGTCATCCTTTACAGAGCTGATAAGAGACACAGGGACCTTCTTCTCCAGGGGCACGGCAGTCCAAGAGCCCCATGTTCAACTAGCCATATCCAGAGAGAGTGATCCAGGGCACCTGGGGGACATTGCCTGCCAGGTCCTGGAACCTAAGTCTGGGCAGCCAGCTGCAGCTCTGAGCCTCAAAACTGCTTGCACCCAAAAGGACACCCCCTCCCTAGTGATGCTGTGACAGTAGCACCAGAGCAGTAGAGGTATCCTCTGGTGCTCTGCAGCAACTGGATGTGGGACAGTCTACCAAAGTCCTGTGTGGTGTAAGGTGGGGCCCAGAGTGTCATCATTTGGAGGAATATGGACCACTAAGAGGTGAGGAGTAAAGAGAGTGCTTCAGGTCACTGGGGCCTTGAAGGGGATGGTGGAACCCGTGTCTCTTGCCTTTATCTCCTTTGTTCCTTGGCTATAAGACAAATGGTTCCACTCAGTCATGTGCTCCCACCTGGAGGTGCGTCCCCCCCACAGGCCCAAAGCAACAGGGTCAACCGGGACTGCATCCTAAAAATCATGAGCCCAAAGGAATCTCTCTTCATGATGACCACCTCAGGTGTCTGTTCCAGTGAGGGGAGAGAGGGAACTGACACAGAAAGGTAACTCATGGAAAGGTGCAACCGATGAGGTCTTGCCACCAAATTAACCCATTAACCCAATGCTCATTAAATAGGAATCTGAGAGAGGCAGAAGTGGATGAGATGGACAACCGTTCGCCAGCCGTCCTGCTCTTGGGGCTTGACAGGTAGGAAAAGAGCAACGGACCAGGACCCCTGAGACCTGGACAGTATTACTAAAACCTTCTGCTGACTCACCGCTTGAGAGGATACTTCTCAGCTCCATATCCAAAGGAAGATTGACTGGAGTCTGCCCAGGAGGAGAGCCACCGCCCGCCCCCCCCCCCCCCCCCCCCCCCCCCGCATTCACCTGCTATTCTCAGCACCTTCCACTCTCAGTGGACCCTGAAGTGAGAGCTACTCCATGATTTGCCAGGACCATCACCCATGGGTGGGGACATGCACCATGGGGCCCCTCACTTAAATGGCTGAAACATAATCTGAGTGAAGAGGAAGGAGGGCCTTGGGAGCTTGGGAGTGTGGACAGAGTGATTTATTTGTGCCATCTGAACCCCGTCTCTGTGAGGTGGGATTCTTACCACCATTAGCACGTGTCAGCCTCTCAGCGATGTGGCATTGAGGCCTCCCAGGCAGTTTCCTCGGTTACAACTGGGTTAATGGGAGTGAGCAGATCAATCAGGAGGCTTTCCTCAGGACTGCAGGTCATGTGAGCACAGTGCTTGGTATGCAGCAGGTGCTCTGTAAGTGTCCATCACCACCAGGCCCTCTTCTCTTAGGACTCCTCCCCATATTACAGCCAGGTGCTCACCTCATCACCGCATCATCATCCCATCACCACCTCATCATCGCTTCATTATCATATGTCAGATCTGAGAAAGAATGCTCTCTACAACTCTTAAGACTGGTGTGTTCCTGGAAACCAGAGCCCCCATTCCGTTCTGGGGAACAGAGTACATGGTGCTGTCTCAGGGACCCCAGGAGAACCAATAGAGGTTCTGCAGGCCTTGAATACCCAAACTAGAGGAAGCTGTTGCAGGTTCAGATCCCCACTTGCTGCTTGCAGAAGAACATCCACCCAGGATGTCAGCGGAGGAAGGCTTGGGGCCATCTGGATTTTACATAAGAATTGCTGGTGCTGGGGTACAAGTGAGAGGCAGAACCACACTGGAAGAAAAGCCCTGACTGAAAACCAAGAGAGGGATTAGACTTGCTTCAGGTTCTTATTTCTCCCCAAAGCTCAGATGCTGTCAAGAATCTATTCTAAACAACATGGGTCTTGGATAGGCTACACCACCTTGGAGGTATGAAGCTGTCATCCTATCACCCCATCACCCCATCATTACTCCATCACCCCGTATCATCACTGCACCACTACTCCATCACTCCATCATCATTCCATCCGTGTGCCATGACAACATCATCCCATCACTGTGGCATCACTCTATTGCGCCATTATCACCTCATCCCTGCATCGTCATCCCATCACCACCTCATCATCACTCCATTATCACTATGTCATCACTGCATCGTCATCCCATCACCACCTCATCATCACTCCATTATCACTATGTCATCACTGCATCATCATTCCATCACCACCTCATCATCACTCCATTATCACTATGTCATCACTGCATCGTCATCCCATCACCACCTCATCATCACTCCATTATCACCTCATCACTGCATCGTCATCCCATCACCACCTCATCATCACCCCATTATCACCTCATCACCGCATCATCATCCCATCACCACCTCATCATCGCTTCATTATCACTATGTCATCACTGCATCATCATTCCATCACCACCTCATCATCACTCCATTATCACTATGTCATCACTGCATCATCATCCCATCACCACCTCATCATCTCTCCATTATCACTATGTCGTCACTGCATCGTCATCCCATCACCACCTCATCATCACTCCATTATCACCTCATCACCGCATCATCATCCCATCACCACCTCATCATCGCTTCATTATCACTATGTCATCACTGCATCATCATTCCATCACCACCTCATCATCACTCCATTATCACTATGTCATCACTGCATCATCATCCCATCACCACCTCATCATCTCTCCATTATCACTATGTCGTCACTGCATCGTCATCCCATCACCACCTCATCATCACTCCATTATCACTATGTCATCACTGCATCATCATCCCATCACCACCTCATCATCTCTCCATTATCACTATGTCGTCACTGCATCGTCATCCCATCACCACCTCATCATCACTCCATTATCACTATGTCATCACTGCATCATCATCCCATCACCACCTCATCATCTCTCCATTATCACTATGTCATCCCTGCATCATCATTCTACCATTCCACCACCACTCTATATGCCGTTATCACGCCATCACTGCATCATCACCATTATCACTCCATCATCACTCCAATATCACTCCATCAGCATTGCATCATCACTACCTCATCACTCCACTATGCCATCATCACTCCATCACTGCATCATCACTCCACCATAACTACATCATCACTGCATCATCACTCCAACATCATTGCATTGTCAATCCATCATCACTGCATCACTCCATCATTGCATCATCACTTCATCATCACTCTATTATCACTGCATCATCACTCCCTCCATTATCACTGCATTTTATTTCATCATTGCTGCATCATCATCATCATCATCATCATCATCATCATCATCATCACTACATCATTACCACATCGCTACATCACTCACTACAGTAGGGAACAGCAACATTAGTAAGCAGTATGCGGTTAGGGTCCTTCTCAGAACCAGACATTGCTCCATCCCTTCTCGGGCATCTCAGCTCTGTGCTGTTGCTCTCCTATCCATGTTCACCAACACGTGCTCCATTAGCTGAAGTTGTTTCTGTTAAACTCTGAGGACCAGGGAGAGTGGTCCCTTTGTTTTCCCTGCATGAAGAAGAGCCTACTTCCCGCCAGGGACCCAGAAGCTAGCAGATGCCAAACTAGTCAGAGCTTATGTTAACTGTGATCTTGAAGAAAACTGTCAGGTATGTCTGCTTCAGGTCACAGGCAGAGGAGACACACTAGGCCCTGTGACCCTTCCTGGGGCCATCTCTCCTCTCCACCACAGTGACATTCTGATCACTCCTCAACTCTTTAGGAAGATGAGGGATGATGAACATAAAATGTGTGGTATGGTGCTTGGCACATGTGTAGAGAGCAGGTGGCCAGCAGTTGCTGCAGGATGAACCCAGGCTGTGGGCAGGCTGGGGCCTCTGTAGAGATCCCAGAACATTCATTCATCAACACATTTCTTCATTCGCTCAGCAAAGCATTATCATGTACTAGATGCCTGTTAATCCCCCAAAGACACAGCTTTGCAGGTGACTCACGAGCACCCTGACCTGTGTTCTATCCCTGGCACAGAGAAGCTGCTATGCCCAAAGGCTTGTCCCATCCCTATGCTTAAGCCATCATTCTCAAGGCAGCAGTATCTGAAAGTAGGGCCTTTGTAAGGTTATTAAGTTTAGTTGCAGCCTTGAGGATGGGACCCTTATAGGAAGAGAAGAGAGCTCTCTCCATGTCCACACTATGGGAAACCTTGTGAGAATGTAGCAAAAAGGTGGTGGCCAGCAAGCCTGAGAGCCCTCGCCAACCCAGAAAGTCAGCTGCCACCTTCAGCTTGAACTTCCACCCCGCACCACTATGAAAGAGAACTTTCTGTTGTTTAAGCTGCCCAGTCTCTGGTATTTTGATATAGTAGCACAGGGGCCAAGATGACAAACCAGGGCAAACTAGCAGCAAAGCACACACTATGGCCGAGAATAACAAGCTGTGGGGAGACTCAACCGAGCAGGCAGGGGTCTCTGGGTGAGCGTCCCCAAGGGTCAGGGACAGGCGTTTTCAGGCTATCAGATGACAAAGGTCCTCTTTGAAGAGGAGTGAGACCTGAAGGATAGGAAGAGCCCAGTCCTGTCGGGATTGGGGGAAATGGTTCAGGCAGCATGAGAAAGTGCAAAGGCCCTGAGGCAGCGGCAGACTTGGGACATAAAGGCCAGAACAAGCTGGATCCAGCACCCAGAGAGTGGGAGTGGGGGGCAGAAAGCAGGGCCCGGTAGGGTTGGGGCCTGGCTTCCCAATCTCCTTGAGACAGGAATGATAGGAGTCAAGAAATACTACGTGTTCAGCTCTAAGGCTGTTTCCTGTCCTCCTGGGCTGGCAGCAGATGGCATGTCCTAGCCACCCAAAGTCTACCACCCAACCCTGGGCTCTGTACTTTCTGAGGCCCAGTCCCCAAGGTTTACAGCGGCTGTCCACTTCACTGTTCACCTCCTTGCTAACCTTCTGCTATGACCCACCCATATGTGGGGAATGAAGGTCTCAGAAGACCCAGGAATGTCGACATCATAAGGTAAAGGCAGCTGGGTCTCAACATCACCACTCCAGGAGCCCCACTTACCAGGCCCAGGCCCTGGTTGGAGTATGAATGAAGAAATCGACATCCAAACTCAACACTTAGGCCTTAACATGGGGCCTTTCGTCACTGTGGGCAGCCCCTTCTGGTGCACATGAAATGTGTCAGAATTATGTGTCTCAAAGGGCTCTAAGATGGCCTCAAGTTAGTGGAATGTGTCCTGAGCCAAGGGAAGATGAGGACCCTGTACACCAGAACCTGCAAATCCTCTGGGGTGAAAAAGCAGCTGGGGAGGGCATCAGTGTGTGGACCTGGCTTAAGCTCCTCCCCTTGAGTTCAGAATGCTTTCCAGGTCGCGAATTTCGCCAACAGAAGGAAATAGAATTCCGGGGACCTGTTTATGAACTGGATCTGGTATTGTCAGTAAAACATAGGCTTTTTAAACCTGTAAGTGTTTTCCTGCCACTTTTTTATTGTTTGGAAACAAATAATGAGATTGAGATCCAGAAAGCATTGCTAAAAGCCACGTCATTATGAAACTTAAGAGGTGCCTGGCAACGGCCCCTAGCACACAGGAAAAGGAATTAGTAGCTTGGTGCTTGATGAGGGTGAGTCTGGGCTGCACTTACTGTAGACCTGGGGTTTCAGCCCGAGATCCCAGCTGCTGCCCACAGGGTTTTTCCTCCTCCTCCTCCCTCCCTCGCCCCGCTGCTTTCTCGGCGGGCACTACACAAGCTCTCTCCTTTAATCTGTTCATGTTCCTTTCTGCTTCAGCTTGTAAAGCTCCTGGATGCCCGCTGAAATCTTTATGGGGTCACAGAACAGAGTCAGGTCTCCTTGCCTGTCACAGGTTGACACACACAGGTGCATGTCCAGATCAAAGGCAGGCGAGTCTTGCTGCCTGCCCGTGTGCTGAGTCAGGGCAGGGCAGCCTCTGTCCTCTGCTCCTGTGGGACTCTGAGGCTCCTCCCAAGAGTACCCCAGTGCAGCAGGGCATGAGGAGAGCAAGTCGTGCTGAGGATAAAATAGAACCGGGCCTCAAGTCATGCTAAGGATGAAGCACACCACTGGTGCCAGACATGGGTCCGCTCACAGCTTCCAGGAGTAAAATGAACCTGCTGGGTGGTACAGGGCAAGGCTGCATGAAGGAAGCAGAGGTGCCTGTCACAGACAAGTTGCAAGTGGCTTCATAGACTTTAAATATTTATCTGAGGAGAGTTCAGGAAGGAGACCTTTCCAGAGCAAGCTCGCTGTCAATGGGACACTCCCATCTAATATCCTGACGATGACATTTGGCCTTATGTCAGCCTCCCCAGAGCACAGGCAAGCCCATCCTGTTGGGCTCCACCTCCTCATCCCCTGCCAGTCCCCAGAGACTCTGCCAGCCCCAGGTCCTCCTTCAGCCCCTCTCAACCAAGGCTGTGGGACAAGGAGAAGGCTCTGAGAGGCTCAGAGTGGGTCACTGCAGCAGACCTGGAGGCACATGGCTATGTCCCCCTGTCCTTGAGTTTGCTGAGCCTTGTGCTGGACCAGGGGCTGACATCCAGAGCTCCTGTAAGTGTTCCTCCAGGGATGCCCACACCGGCCAGGCCGAGATGCACATGATCCCCATAGCCAATCAGGGCCCTACCTACAGCCCTGCCAGGTCCCTGAGTTCCAGCTCACACTGTGGCCGCCAGGTAAGGTGCCATGGTTAGAGCCTAGCACCCTGGTCCTGCTCAACTACACCTGTGGGACCCCTTGTTCTGAGGGTCAGGCCTTTGCCTGTCAGCAGCTGCATCCTTAGGCCCCTTGCTATTAGCTGATGCCCTCTCCACTCCCTTCCCAACAGGGCTATCACTGCAAGTACCATTCTTCCATGTTGGCACTGAGTGATGGGCTCTGGAATGGAGGAGTCTAACTACAGACTCAATGGACTGAGCAAGAGACTAAATGTCTCAGTCACTTCCTAATTCAGAAAAGGAGGTCATGTGGTGATCCTCACACCTGTTTTAGCCCACAATCCTGAAACTGAGCATCCACAGACCATCAGTGTCCTGAATGTTGGGATGGTAAGGGCTCCGACTGTGCCCTAGTTTTATTTGTGAAATGAAACATGTCAGACACTGGACTGAAGATACTTGCCTTGCTTTTTCCATCTTCGGCTTCCTAAGACAGGCCCACCTACCATTCACACTGGGGCAGCTGTGGGTCTCTGAAATGGCCCTAAGGATGCACCATACTCATCTGCCCGGGCCTCACTGATGGACACAAACAACACTGTGCCCAGGCCAATGCAGAAATAGTACAGACTTTCAGGACCACAAGCACATGCTGTAAGACCCACCACTGGCTTCTCCCCTAAGTCTAAGCCCAGGAAAGACACTGATGCTCATGCCAAGCCCTAGCTCACAGCTGAAAACAAACAGCAAGTCACACAGGATGACAACAGAAGAGGAATCAGGAGACTGAGATAGTCCCAGCCCCACTTTGGACCCAAGATGTAGATCAGGCTACAGCCCCCATATCACCTCCAAGGTCACATAAAAACTGAACATCTAAGATATGGTGCCATGTCATCCATTTGCCCAAATTAGTATACCCCAAAAGCTGGCACCGTAGCACCGGAGTGAGAGGATAAAGGCCTGGCCCAGCTCTAGAGGTGCCCTGCATCTGATGAGGCACAGAGTTGCACATACACTGAACATTTAAAACAACCATGGCTGAGAATCCAGAAGAAGGAGCAATGAACCCACCCCAGACATCATCATTGATTCCACAGCACCTTGCTCATAGCAGGTACTCAGACAGTGTTGGATGGATGGGAAATTGTGTGAATGGGTAGGAAGATGGGGAAGTGGCTGTGGGAATGTGGGGATATGGGGATGAGTGGGAATGGGTGAAACAGTGGTTGAATATGGCAGATATGTGGAGGGAAGGAGGGATGGGCTGGTAGAGGATGGGTGGCTAGATGGATGAATAGGTATGTGAATGGGCAAGTGAATGAATGGGCTGGTGGATGAATGGGTGGGTAGATGGATGAATAGGTATGTGAATGGGCAAGTGAATGAATGGGCTGGTGGATGAATGGGTGGGTAGATGGGAGGGTGATTGTGTGTGGTGGAGGTGGGGAAGAAAAGAAGGAAGGAAGGTCTGGTGGGAGAGTGGATAGCTAGATGGATGGATAGATACATGGGTGCATAGATTGGTGGATGAATAGGAGGGTGTGTGGATGGGCTGATGGATGGGTGGTGGGTAGATGGATGGATGGATAAACATGTGGGTAGATAAGCAATGAGTGATAAATGTTTGGTTAAGTAAGCAGATGATGGGTGGGTAGATAAGGAGTAGGTGAGTTGGTAAGTAGATAGGCTGTGAATAGGTGAGTAGGTAAGTAGATAGACGTGAATAGGTGAGTAGGTAAGGAAGGGTGGATGGGGCTTTTCTGACTGCTCGAGTTGCTTTCTGCTGCTGTGATAAAACACTCTGACCAAAAGCAACTCAGGAGAGAAAGGGGTTTATTCCAACTTACACTTCCAGGTCTCAGTCCATCACTGAAGGAGGACAGGGCAGGAACTTAAGCAAAAACTTGAAGGCAGAAACCATGGAAGAGCACTGCCTACTTACTGACTCATTCATGGGTTCGTGTTTAGCTAGCTCTCTATACAGTCAAGGGCTACCTGCCCAGGGAATGGGCTTCCCACAGTAGCAAAACTCCCTACATTAATTAATAAGGCGATGCCCTGCAGACAATCTGGTTTGGGCAACTCCTCAGTTGAGACTCCCTTCCCGGGTGACTCCAGATGTGCCAAGTGGACAGTTAAAGCTAATCAGGACATTGCCCTGCAGAGGAATAGGAACTGTTCACTCCTTCTGTGTCCCACAGATACCCTCCCAGAAAGTCCTGGTCAGAATACTGTGACTCAGGACCCATTTAACAAGAGAGTTAGGCAGACAGAAATAAAGGGAATGGACAAATAAGCCAATCCCCCCGCCCAAAAAAAATGAGAGGGAGGGACAGGGAAGGGGGCAGGAACAGGGAGACAAGCAGAGGGAGGAAAGCTGGGGAAGAGGTGGGAGAGGGCTGACACCAGCTCTAAGGGTCATAGTCAGGTGACAGGTGGTGGTCACCCCAATACTGGCTTAGTACAGGCTCCATTTTGAGAATGCCTCTGAAGAGCTACATCAGGAGGATGTGTCAGGAAACAGCAAACAAGCTGTTCTGTGCTCACAGCTGCACTTGGGGGTATGTCTGTGACTCCAATAACAGAGCACGGGGGTCATGCTTGGTGATGGGTCATGGGTCAGACACCATGGGAAAGTAAGGGCAATGGGTACAACATACTTCCAACAGGCCAGAGGTCTGTCTGCATGTGGGTTAGAGCCATCTGCTCTTGGTGAAAGTCTGATCACAGCCTGAGTGCAGTAACACCGAACATGAGCCGTGAACACATACATACATACATGTACACACACACACACACACACACACACACACACACACACACACACACACACACACAAAGGAAATCACTCTAGAACTTCCCTATCCATGAGACCAAAGACAGCACACCACGGGTACACATGTGCAGGGCACATTTTGAACTTGTAAAGAACATGTAGCATGAACCTGGTTGAAGGAGCCATGCCTGGGGTATGCTCCAAAATGAGCCCGACTCTGCCAGGGAGCTTAGCCATTACGGCAGCAATTAATTGTCAGGAGTTATTCATAGCTGATTTAAAAGAGCAATTATGACTGGTGGTATTTTATTAGAAAGGCTGCCAAGGGGCCTTAATGAAAGTCCTTTAATGCCTGCTCCCGCTATCCCAGACACTGCAATGCAGGAAACCCTCACCCCCACACACCTGCTGCTTCACTGCATCCCAGCTTGCAGAAGCACACCTGATCACTCCTCCCTTCAAAATCCACGCCGCAGTCTCTGCACCTGGCTCTGTGCTGGGCAATGAGAACCACATACCCAGCCATGCTGCATGGCCCTCAGAGTGGCCCATCTATTGGGACTCAGGCACAAAACCCAATACAAAGTGTTTGATCTCCTTAGTGTGCCATCTGATACTCACCCAGCCCAAGGGTGAGAAGCCAGTTTTCTAACCACAGCTCTGTGCTCTCCATGTTAGCATTAAAATGGTGACATTCAGAGCATTTGTGGGACACATCTGAAGTTCTTGCAACCAAGAATCATGCTGGATCATGCTACAAACATGCTCTGTCCAGGTGAGACCGTTCCCACCAGAACAGCAGACTTTCCCACAGTGTTACAATGGAAAAAAACAAAAACAAAAACAAAAAACAAAAAACATGTGCTAGAGAGCCACATGGGAATCATTCCCAACAAACCACATGAACTTATTCTTTAGAACTCAGTTTCCCCTTCCATGAAGTGGGGGTGACGCGGGGTCATGCTACATGGAGAGCAGAACAAATGAACACACAAAGAAGGCCATCTGTAAATGGTACAAGGCATCTTGTGAGAACTCAATAAACAAACGCTAAGCATCCTTATTCTTCAAGTTTACAGAACAGTTTCCTCTCGTGATATGAGCCCTGCCTGAACTTCAATTTCACAATTCTTGTTAGAAAGCCAGCAGGGGTGGAAGAATGAAGTGTGGGCAGCATGAAGGACAGGAGTCTGCGGACAGCCATTTCTCCAGGAAGTCCGACAGGCAGGCGGGGTGAGCCACCACATGCTCGCATCAGCTTTCCTACTCCCTGGCCTCACCAAGAGACCATCCTTAATGAACTCCCTCTTCACTGCTAATCTTGGGAAATCATTAGATGTTGCAGGAACCATCCCCACCACGCGTCCCAGGCATGGCTGGTGCTGCTGCTGCTCACTCGGAGCGATTCACAGGAAGCTGTCCTTTTGAACCAGCATGGTTTGAGGGTGTTAATCGCAAATCTATTAGCACAGACACTGTAATCATGAATTGAAATTTACATCATGTGTAATCTTGCTAATTGTGCAATCATACTGGGTTTGACAGTTTTAATGCATTACTAAGGGAAATAGTCTAATACATGACACTGAAGATCTTATCAAGGTTAATTTGCCTCAAAATATAGTTACTACAGAGTTTCTCCTCATTTTAGATACCATAGTTTAAAGTCAGGGCGCTCTAATCTCAAAGGTAGAGTGTGTGCACACGCGTGTGCGCACACACACACACACACACACACACACACACACACACACACTACAACACACTGGGAGCACCCTCGGCCCTCTGGGGGAATGATGAAATGAAAAAGCTGAACTAAGGGTGGGATCAAGAATACCCAGAGAGTTTTTCCAGCTGTTGCATGGACGTTGTGTGGTCTTGGCCAAATGTGCCACACGCCCTGGACCTCAAGACTCTCGTCTGCAAAGGGATATGAAAATCTCAATGGATAGAGAAAGGCTGACGGGTTTACAGAGGGCCCAATGGAGTGCCTGGTACATAACAGGTGGGTTTTTTTGTTTTTTTGTTTTTTGTTTTTAGCCTTATTCAGTTTTATTCACAACAGTGGTTGCACATAGAACATAAGGAGTCCATCACAAACAGACCCAAGAGACCAAGTGGGAAAGCAGGTAAGCCATGTTGTCAAATCAAATCCAAACAGAAAGCAGAACTGGGACAGGCCCAGGTGCCTACCTCAGACAGGTGACCCACCCCCTACAGATGCTCCACCTCAGACAGGTGATCCACCTCAGACAGGTGACCCACCTCCTACAGGTGCTCCACCTCAGACAGATGCTCCACCTCAGACAGGTGATCTACCTCCTATAGGTGCTCCACCTCAGATAGGTGCTCCACCTCCTATGGCCCAAAGAGCATTAAGTCATGACTCTAAGATTTTAAGAAGAAAGGGAACATCATGATCATCCATTTTTTTAAGGTCACTGTATGTCAGGGATGGGAGACTGAGAATTGGAGACATCTTGGGACTCGCCTCAGATAAGCCTGCTGGTCAACAGCATTGATTGGGGCTCTGCAGAGCATTGGAAGGGATGCCAGGCAACCCCAAGTCCCCCTTACTGAGTGCTGTCATCCCCCTGCCAACTAATGCAGCTGCCAGCAAAGTTGCAGCAGACTCTCCCGAAAGCACACATAATTCCGTATAAAGAAGCAGGCTGGCGCTCTCCCACTGCCCTAAAATCACGTCTAATCCATGTTTTCTACACTCAATGTGGGTCTGTGAGCTCCATGCCACTCAATCTTCTGTGCCACAACCTTGTGAAGTTTTGAGGTTTCATATCAGGCACTGAGAAGAAATAATGTCAGCCCGCAGGAGCAAGCTTCCACAGCCCCAGGGGCTTGCTTTGAAAGCCAGTCCCCAGTGCAGGGTGGTGACAATATTTTTATCACAGTGTAAAATTCCCAGCTATCCCCATCCCATCCATCCACGTCCCTGGAAGGAAATCCACCGCAAACAGCCAACAACAAGGGGAAGAAAAGGCCAGGCTCGCTCCAGCCCCCTCCCCACTGGGGAGCTGAGAGCTGCTTGGAGGGGCTTAGAGAACGAGGCTCAGGCTGTCGTGACACCCACTTCCCCTGGTGTCAATGAGCTGTGGGTCTGGGTGGCCCCCAGCGCAGGCTTCCAAATTCTCCTCATCTCCCCAGGACAGCGCTGAGCAGACCATATGTTGGCTGTGAGGATAAGCAATGAGTCTGTCTGCATAGTAAGTGGAGGCAGAAGTTTCTATTAGCTTTGCCAACTAGGCCTCATTTCCAAAAATGAACCGGCTCCCTCCAGCCGGGCCTTCCCTTCTGACCTCCTGCCCTAGTTTGGAATGGGCTCAGTGGGTCAAAGTCACACACAGTTCCACCCCACGTGATCATCCCCCACTCTGCCAAATGGGCTTTCCCCTGGTGCATGGAAAGGTCAGGCCTCTTACCTCCTTGTAAGCCTCAGTTCCCAAAGGAAGTCCACCTGGTGGCTCTGTTCTGAGGACCCAGGTGACGAAGGCAGAGGCCCACTGCTGTGACAGCCCGTGGTCCCTGACTCTGTGTCTAGTCTTCCTTCCCTCAGTGGCCAGCATCAGTAAAAGCCTGGGAAGGTTGGCTGGTTTCCTTTCATTTCTAGAAGGTTCCATGGGGTACCTGGGCTAGCCTTTTGGGGAGCTATGGCCCTCCATGTCTGAATGACTGCCTAGTGTCTGAAAGAAGACTCATGGCCAGACTCTGCAGGTGGGGTACTCATGTGGCCAGACTCTGCAGGTGGAGTGCTCACGGAGACCTAAATCCCAGCCCTGTTCTAGGGGCAAGGAGGAAGCAAAGGCCTTGTTGTAAATTCAGTCAAAATGATTAGGGACAGTTGGCCCTGCCTCCAAGTAGGTGGGCCAGGAAGGGAGTCTTGGGATCCACAGCCAAAATGCATTCGTGCCCCATGTCCACATTTACGTGTGAGCCTGGAGGTGGAACTCTGGGTGCCTGTGATAAGCATCAGGTCCCAGAGAATTGCTATATTCTCCTACCATCCCAAGACAAGTCAGCCCAAAGGCAGGTGACTACACTCAGGAATCTCAGAATCCCAATGGGGCTGTCCTGTCCTCCACACAGGCATAGGTGTAACAGACGTTTAGTTGGGAAGCCCATGTTCTGAGTGCTTACTAAATGCTGTGCGTTAGCTACAGCCTTCCAACATTCCAATGAGGTGTCATCTCATCTAGCATGGCACTTCATCCTGACTCCCTATGAGTCTGGTTTCCAGATGGGGAGGATGAGGTCAGTTGATTAAGAACCACGTGAACAGGGTCACCCAAGTGGAAAGTAACCAGAAATGCTGGGTTCTGAAGTCTAGCATTTACCCCACACAGTCTCAGCCCCCAGTGGCTGTCCTATGCAGGCAGAGAAGCTAGGAGTTGATGGGAGAACCACCCAGAGGCCCAGGTACGCACTCGATAGCTGTGTGTGTGTGTGTGTGTGTGTGTGTGTGTGTGTGTGTGTGTGTGTGTGTGTGTGCATGTATCATACCCCTCCTTGACATCAAGGAAGCTGAGACTCAGGTGTATCACTTGCTTTGGCTCTCACTTGGTAGCATGGGTCTCAGGCCAGAAGTGATCACTCAGAAGGCCTGTTCCAAAGGCTTAACCTCTTCCAGCATCTCAGGCTGACACTGCCACATACAGCTACATGCGCCCAGCCTCTATGATTCTGAAGAAACTCCTGGGTGCAGTGGCCACAGATCCACCTATCACAGTCCAAAAGCAACAGAAGAGCCTGTCTGCAAAGACACAGCCAGGCTGGCTGAGCACCCCCCCCACACACACACATCTCCTTCTCAAGGGCACTACATGCACAGGCCCAGGACCATAGTGACAGGGTAGAGAACTGTCGTTCTGTTCCCTTCCCCAAAGCTCCCTTTGCAGACCCCCAGTCACCTGACATCCCTTGATTTGTGCACCCTGTGGGCTGCTCAGTGAAGGCAGAGATTTCACAGGCACCAGAGAAACGGGTGGAGCCACCTTCAAAGTATTTGCTTCTCCCTTTAACCTTGGCAACTGTGATTTACAATGGGAGCCATCCAATTAGCATGTATCCTGCCCACAGGTGGGAAGGCTGACAATGGTTATAATTACCGACCACACGAGCAAACAGTTAGCCACTTGGACATTCTTGAAGGCAGACTACTGTATGCCACACTTCATAAGGGACACCTCATTTTCGGGACTGCAGAAACCCTTCGGGTAGGGAAGGCTGAGGAACCTTCGCTGCCTTCTTCTTGGGCTCCGGGAGCATACAACAGGCTGGGTCCCAGGGTTCCTGCCAGGCACACCATCAGTTCCCTTTCAGATCCACTATCACCAAGGGCTGCACGTCGGCTTCTGGGCTCCCTCCATCAAGGAATGGAAGAGGGCAGCTTCCTGCTGGATGGGCCTAGGACTGAGTGCAAAATATGTAAGACCATGTGGGAAATGGAACAAGGGTCTGTTTCTAGTGACTCCAAATGCAGAGACAAGAGCAGCACCTGAAGATCCACGTGGTCCCTGGAACAGCAGAAGCTCACCCTCACTGAGGACCAGGAAGCAGCTCCTGGAGGCTGGAACTCCAAGCTTTGGGCACAAGACACTTTTGGGGGTCTTGGGAGATGGCTCAATCTGTAAAGTGCTTGCCTCACAAGCACAAGGACCTAAGTTCAATCCCCCAAACCCACACAAAAAGGCCTGGCACAATGGCACATGTTTATAATCTCAGAACCGGGAAGATGGAGACAGGAGGACCCCTAGAGCTACCTGACCAACAGTTTAGCCTAACCTGTGAGCTCTGAGAGACCTGTCTCAAAAACCAAAGTGATGGCACCTGAGGAACCACACACACACACACACACACACACACACACACACACACACACACACGTAACCACTTGGCCCTGCCCAACTCCAGTCCCAATGGAAGTTTCTAGAGAGTGTAGTGAGCTTTCAGACCCAGCTAGCCAGACTCAGATCCCTTCCAGTGGTGATGCAAAGGCAGGCCACACCTCCACAACCTCCCATCAGCCTCTAAACACTGAGTCTCCTCATTTCTAGGCCTGGGTTTGACATGAGGAAAGCACTCAGGCTATAAATGGATGGTGGCACCATGCCCTGGTTAGCTGTAGAATCCCACTCTGCCCCACCAGGAGAAGAGAGGGGTTTTGGTCAGTGGGCGTAGGCCCCATGAATAGTAAATATGGCTGTTCACTCAGATAGACTCCTGTAACATGAAGTGGGATACTCCCCAGATTCTCCCTCTGTGTTTTCTAAAGTAGGACACAGACACAGTGTCATAGGTCAGGTATGTGTAAGGCCACCTCCTCCCTCTTGTGCCCTGGGCTTCCTAAGGAATGGCTGGATGTGGCACTAGTCCTTCTGAAGACTCAAGCTATCTGTATACTCAGTCCAGAAGCACTCACTGTTGGGCCCACCTGGTGCCAGTTTCCAAGTGAGCCTGCAGCACATGCTACCTGAACAGGGTGACAGCCCTGTGTCCAGGATGAGCCTTCCAGCAGCTGACAGTTATCAGACACGCCCCCTGCCTGGACTCTCGTACTTGGACACCACTGTACAATCCTCACTCTACCCTGCAAGACAATCCTGCATCAAGTCCCTTCCTGCAGTAAAGGACACCGAGGCTCTGGGAGGTACCGTGGCACTGGCTTGTGTTGGGGAATATTATTCTAAGGTGTGTTGCTTTTGTTTATGTCACATTTGTTTAACTCTGTGAAGCTGTGTTACTGTGCCTTTCTAAAACACCTGATGGTCTAATAAAAAGCTGAACGGCCAATAGCAAGGCAGGAGAAAGGACAGGCGGGGCTGGCAGGCAGAGAGGATATATAGAAGGAGAAATCTGGGAGGAAAAAAAAACAAAGAAGTAGCCAGAGAAAGAGGAGGACTCCAGGGGCCAGCCACCCAGCTACACAGCAAGTCATGGAGTAAGAGTAAGATTTACAGAAGTAAGAGTACGGGAAAAGCCCAAAGGCAAAAGTAGACGGGATAATTTAAGTTAAGGAAAACTGGCAAGAAACAAAACAAGCTAAGGCCAGGCATTCATAATAAGCCTCCATGTGTGATTTATTTGGGAGCTGGGTGGTGGGCCCCCAAAAAGAGTAAAAGAGCAAAAGCAAACAACAGGCTTGTGAAAGACAGTTCCCAGAAGCCACACACTCAGGGGTGTACCAAGACCCTGTCAGGTTCCAGGCTCCAGAACATAGAGGTCTCACAGTACCAGCACAGGAGGGGGCCAGAGCTGCTGGAGAAACCCTGAACTCACTGGCATCAATCCCCAGGAGCCCTCTGGGGTCAGCACCATGTATGGCCCTACATGCCAGATCACTATCCTGTGGGCTCAGAGCCCATTCTGGACACTGACTTTGGACAAGTCCCTGGACCTCTCTGATCAGTCCTTTTCCAGAAACTGTGTCACAGCAGGCAGGAGGTGGAAGTCCCCACGCCTATGTGGGTAAATGGGAGAAGATGTGGTGTCTCTAAAGTCCCACTGATGGGCAGCCCTCTAGTCCCAGCCTTCCTCTGCCTCCTAGACAGGCCTGCAAGAGGGCTTGGAATGTTACCACCATGGAGGTATGGGGTGCAAAACACTCACCCCAGGAAGAAGCTGGCTTAGTCATGGCTACCATGGAGGGTGCCCAGCTGAGCCTACAGCAGTCACCCAGTCTACTAAAGTCTCTCCCACATCTGGTCTCCACATACTCCCAGAACTTGCCAAGGTGCTGCTCAAGCAGGGGTGATTAGCCATGCCCACTGCCTGGGACTATCTCCATTTCAGCAACCAATGTCTTGCATCCTGAGACCCAACCAGTCTCTGGCTGCAGCCCAGCCTCCCTACATGACACTGATGCTGCGGGACCTGTCTACATTCTGTCTCACACAAGACAAAGCTCGGTGTGGTCAGAGGAGCTGAAAGTAGTGCAGGCCCAGGTCTGAGTCCTGACTCCATCTCTTGCTAGCAGTGGGGGCCTCGGGCATTACTGCCTGTTTCTCTGAGGCTCCATTTCCACATGCACAGGATAAAGAAGAGGACACTGATGACTGGGTCTAACAGGTGAGCCTGGCAGATCTGACAGAGTGAGCAGGAGCCCAAGGGTCTAAATGGGACATGTCATTGTAAGAAATAGCCATGAGACTTGGTAGCCTTGGTTAGGGGCTGTCTCTCTGGTTTTAAGCCGGGTTCAGTAGCTCACTCTCTTCCTGCAGCCTGCGGATCCAGATACAGAACACTCAGCTCCTCTCCAGCACCATGTCTGTCTGTGTGCCTCCATGCTTCCCACCATGCTGATAATGGACTGAACCTCTGAACTGTAAGCCAGCCCCAATTAAATGTTTTCCTTTGTAAGAGTTACCATGGTCATGGTGTCTTTTCACAACAATAGGACCCCTAACTAAGACAGTCCCCAAATCATGTACCGAATGAAGCTCTTATCCCAAGAACATGACTGTGCTTGGGGACAGGTTAGCACAGAAGTGCTCAGGTCAAAAAGAGTCATTAGAACAGTTCCCATGCGGCAGAGACAAACCATGGGAACGTGAGCATGAGTGCTGATGATACGCCTACAAGACAGGAACACCAAGATGACCCTCCCTGGGCCTCAGGGGGAGCAGCCCTGCCACACTTCCATTTTTCACGGCTGACTTGGGAAATGTTGGGGAACAAATTTGGTTGAAAGCCAACACCTGGTGCTGCTACACAGCCCTGGCTATCTGCCATAGTCTCATTTGAGGACATATTGGGTCAGGAGTCTGTGTTACTGCTTACATCCTTGGTTATATGCAATAGTCCTGCCAACCACTTCATGCTTCCCTGCCCTGGAAGACTCTGGCCAATCACCCCATGGCTCCCTCCCCTGGAGGGTACATGCCAATTACACCTTACCCTTGATGGTACCTGCCAATCACCCCAGACCTCCCCCTTCCCCTGAAAGACACCTACCAATCATCCCATGCCTCCCTCCCCTGGAGGACACCTGCCAATCATCCCATGCCTCCCTCCCCTGGAGGACACCTGCCAATCATCCCATGCCTCCCTCCCCTGGAGGACACCTGCCAATCATCCCATGCCTCCCTCCCCTGGAGGACACCTGCCAATCATCCCATGCCTCCCTCCCCTGGAGGACACCTGCCAATCATCCCATGCCTCCCTCCCCTGGAGGACACCTGCAAGTCACTCTTTGGCCCCCTCCACTGCAGGGTCTCTCCCACTTCATCTTCATGAAGCCCACAACTCAGATCTGGGCCCCAACAAACATCAGGTGACACCAGGTCGCCAACCCCACAGGGTCACACTTAAGGCTTCAAAGCTGCGTTAAGTTGTAACTCCATTGGAAGGCCCTAGAGCAGCAGAGGGAAGCCCAGAAGGCAGACACAGAAGTGAGCCCGTGGAAGGGACGGATGCCCCAAACTCTTGCAGAAATGCCTTTCAAGCTGGGAACCGCAGCTTCAAAATAGGCCGTGTGGGCCAGAGGAATTGTAACCAATTAAGGCGGCTGTCTGGTGTCCCACCACTTGGGATTAATTAAATGGTTCCCAACTGTGATCGAGACACTGCATAAAATATTTTTAGATTAATTTTTAAAGAATAAATGAGAGCATTACCATTTTTATGTGCTAGTTGGGGGGTGGGGACAGGCGCTAGCAGAAGGAGCACAGAGCACACTGAGCGAGCACTGGAGGGAAGACAGTGTCGTTCCTCGCCTCGCCATGACCCTGCAGTTTCCCCACCAGCACGGAGGGACTTGAAACAGAGGACTTTAATCTGGGAGCTCTGCTCAGCATGCCATTCATTTGTTCATTCATTCATTCATTCACTGGTCCGTCCATCCATTCACCAATGTCTTCCAGGTGCTGAGCCCTGTGCTTTAACAGCTATGGGGGACCCATTTCTCCAGAACTGCCACCCCAATGCCTCAGAGGCTGTAAGTCAGAGGAGCCCCAAGGTCACAGGTCAGGGGAGGTCCTAGCCAGGGCACATGTATGCAAAGATACAGAAGCCTCCTGGGAGATGTAAGGAAAGCCCAGGGTCACCCACGGTAGCTACATGACCCCCAAGACGGAGTGAGGTCTTGCCAATACACGGTGGCTGAGGGTAGCTGGGCTTCCTGGAGTTCCTGAGGCTGTGCAGACTCGCCAGCACTTGCTCTCCCACAGCTCTTTCAATAAAGCAGGTTTCCTTGTCCTGGGGCCTTTGCACAGCAGTCCTATGTCTGACTGCTCCCCAAAGCACCCAAGCACTACCAGCATGAGTCTAAAGGTCACTGTCTCAGGGATATCTCCCCTGTCCTACCTGCATGTCCCTCATAGCACTGACCATTCTAGCCACTATAAAATCCCTGCTGGCTCCCTATGCCACTGGACTGCACTTCTCAGACAGACTGGGGACCCATGCTTCCTATCAGTGCAGTTGCTGGCTCTTGTCTATCACTCAGCCCAGCACAGAGCATGCTCAGTAGTGAAGGAGCACAGGGACCAGCTGGTCAACCAGGAAGCCTCCTTACTCCCCCCCCCGGGGGGGGGCTGTGATTTTGCCCTGGGAGCCTTCAGGCTGTGGTGGGGGGAGCACAATAGATCTCTGATGTAGAGAGCTGCATCTTGTCGCTGCTGAGCCAGGACTACTTATTAAACTCTCAGTGTATACCAGGTACTTGGATCTACATTAGCCCCCTCAAGTCCTCGTGCCCCTGCTGTGTGGTAAGAGTTCTTCATTTTCACATGAGACAGGGACCTCTGTGCCACTCAGAGTGGCCCTGAGATCACATAAGACCTGCACTCAAGACCCAGGTCTATCAGGCAGGCAGTCCCCAGCCCTCTCAGGCCTGAGCCCAGCCTCACTAGTCCACACAGCTCCGCTTTCAGAGCAGTCTCTGGGCCCAGCCACCAGGACTGTTCTTGGCCTTTCCACAAGACTGCAGGTTCTGGGAGGAAGTGCCCTGTCCTGAAGGAGGACAACTGCCTGCTCACTTGTTCTCATTGGCCTAGGTGGCAGAGACCTTGCGTTGGGGGCCAGGAAAATGTCTGGAAGAAGATGGGGTCTTGGGGATGGAGAACAGATTCTTAGCTCCCATAGACCCTGCGTCACCAACCCACCAGCATGCACTGTCACCTCCCAGCAATAAAGTTAGTTGTTTCCTGGATCTCTGGCAGGGATTTGCGGGGAGCTAGGGGCTATGGGAAGTGGCATTGGCATATAGGTCAGGAAAGAGCCAAGCTAGAGGTAGAGGGCCTTAGCTGTGCAGGACAGAGTCACACCTAATTCATCTAGTTCCCTCAGATGTCAGCACAACTGGGAGGTGAGACCAGGCAATTGCCCCCTGCCTGGGACACCAGGTAAGAAAGCAAGCCTTAGAGCATACTCTGTAAAGCTGCCCTGGTCAGGCCTAAGGTCACAAATCAGAGAGTAAGTGTGTTGGCAAAGCCCCACCAGAAGGGGGCAGAGCTGAGTGGTAAGCAGTTAGCCTCCAAGTGCCCTGACCTCCCAAAGCATCCCATGATGGGCCCAGTGCTTCTCCTGGCAGTTGAGGAGCTTTTATCCCACCGCAACCTAGCCCCCACTTCCCTCTTGGATGCCCTAGGTAACAAGGCCTGAGGCAGGCTTCTCAGGAAGCCAGAGACGCTTGGGGCCTGGGGCTAAGGGTGACCAACTCAGCTCTCTGCAGCAAGACTAAGCTGTCCTTCTGGAAAGCGGGGCCTTGGGATGTGTCCAGGAAGAGCACAAAGATCCAAGGCATGGGGGAGCATGGGGCCAGCCACAGGGAACAGAGCAGAGGCAGCCCTGGAAGGCTGGGCTCTATTTGTCTGTCTGACGGAACCTGAGGCAGTCTTCTGGCATGCTTGTGTTCTCTGCAAAATGCTTAAGGTTTCAAAGCTCTCCTCCCCCAAGATTCCCCTGAGTCCCAAAGGAAGGTCTGGAACAAAATCACTTTCTCGTTTTCCCACACAAGTAGAGACCTGAAAAGAGACTGCCAAAGTAATGACCTGTAGGGCCGACAACCAGAGGAACAAAAGACGACAACCAACCGCAGGGTGTGCCTGGACAAGGTACATGGATCGTCACATGGTATACTCGAGCATCCGCCACAGCTGGCTGGGAGCTGTGGAAGCACTGCTGGGTGGGTGGGGAGGTGGGTACTTTCTGTGTCCCTCTGTGGCTCACCGCGGCCACCAAATTGAAAGCTTGGCCTGGTCAACTCTCTCTACCTCCCGAGCTTCTTTCTTTCCTCCCCAGCCTCATCTCCGAGGCTCATGTGACCCAGGGACAAACACACAGCTCTCTGCGGCCATCAAATCCCAGCCCTCCAACACTTGCCGTTCTTCCTGCCAAGAATGTCCCGGGCCAACTCCTCCTCATCCTGCAAGGCCTGCCCGAATGTCTAATGTTGCCGCCTCCACAAAGCCTCCCCAGGACAGCTGTAAAAGAAGTCCCTTCCTCTCCGAGTCCCGGACGCTTCCACCACTACACCAGGATCACCTTGTCAGTGCTCTGCTGAAGCCAGAGCCCTGAGTCTTCCTCTTCCTCTCCACGTCCCCAGAGCCCTGTCCTCTTCCTCAATGTGGCCCTGCCTAAACCAAGCACATCTGAATGTCCTACCCAAGTGTCCTACCTAGGCCTCAGACAAAGAAAAGCTCAGCAGTGATACCCAGTCACCAACCACCAGCCACAGATATTGACTATGTAACGTATTGAATACTAGACCTGGGGACGTGGTGATAAATATTCATGTCCTAGTCCTCAGAGCTCATGGACACAAGGGTTGGACAGACTCTGGATGTGGACTATCAGAGGTGCCTACAGGGGCCTATAGGGGACTATAGGGGCCCCAGAATGTGCTCGAATCTGGGGAAGCAGGAGTGAGGACTAGCCAGGGCCAAGGGCAGGAGACAGGACCATAGCATGCTTGGGATGCTACAGCAGGGAGGGAGGGAGAGAGGGAGGGAGGGAGGGAGGGAGGGAGGGAAGGAGGGAGGGAAGGAGAAGAGGAAGTATAACTGAAACAGGGGAGCACAAAAGTCAAGGAGACCCTCACTCAGTCCCACTCTAGGGGCTTTGCACCCCAGAGAGCCTCCCGAGGCTGCACGAGGTCCTAAGGTGAGTGGAGTCACAGAAGGCTTGGGAGCCGGCCTAAACCCAGCAGCTCTGGTCTGAGAAAGGCACCCAGCTATGCACGGAGTCAGGCCAGAGGACCAGAGGTGGAGGAGGGAGGTCAGGGAACACTCCTGTGAGCTGCCTGCCTTCAGAGGCCCCAGCTGGCCGCTCCTGGGAGGTCCTGGCAGGGACACACGGCTTCCTTGGCCCTCCCCCCACCAGCGCCACACTGAGAAGTGTTCCGACCAGAAGAATCGCAAACCACAAGATAAAACTTCATGTTAAAGGTATTTCATCCCTCGCTTCGCCCTTATTACTTTCAGATGGTTGAAAATAGCCAGCGTGGAGACTGCTGTGGGAGGCCTGGGTGCTGGACTCCAGCTGAGTGACGAGGCACCTGGAGCCAGGCCCTGGCCAGTCCTGCAGGTCAGGTGGAGGCTCACTCTCTGGACCTCAGTCTCCTCTTCTTGAGACAGAGGCAGAACCAGGTTTCCCTGGCAAGTGTCTCTCACCCAAACACCATCAGCAAAGGAGCCTAAGCCCCAGGCCCAGGAGTACCAGACCTTCTCAGCAAATCCTTCCCTACCTTCAAGCCCACTTTACATCTTTGCCAAGGTAGTTATGACCCCAGCAGCTCTTCAGACCACAGGCTAGGCAGTTCCTTTCAGCTTCAGACTAAAGAAAAGCCATGGGGCAGGAAGAACCCAGCTACTGAATGATGCCATCCCTGGAAGAAGGGGGCGCCGACACTCATCCCAGAGACAGATGTGGGCTCCCAGGTCTTGACTCAATTTCTCCTCCAAAACCCAAAGCAAAAGCCAACTAGAGACAGGACCCCTACAAGCAGGGGTGTGGGCACAGCAGGACAGCTGTCCGCCTGCCTGCCAGCTGTGTCTTCTTCCGGCGATGTGTCTGTCCTGCCCTGATGGCACTGCCCACCCAATGCTAACACCTTCATCCAAGGTGTCTGCCCCCTGCTAGCAGTTTCATGCTAACTCGAACAGTCATTTCAGGAAGATGTTCCCCATTTTACTGACAGGAAACAGGATCTGGTCCAAGCATTAATGTTAAAAGGCAAAGCTGGGACTTGAGTGTGAAGCCCATCCCTTCCGTCTCTCCAGCAGCTCTGACCCTCTAGGTGACAGTCCCTGAGCCCAAGCACAGGGCAGATGACAACATCTGTAGGTGACCTTGGGAGGTAGGGACTGTGTTTGTACAAGTGGGTACATTTCTTCATCAACCTCTGTCTAGTTGAGACTGGTATATTGCATTTTGCAGTGTTTCAAAGGGGCTCCGTGGGGCTTGCATCTGTCCTTGGCATACCCACTCCAGAGTGTGGCCCCAGGGATCTCCAGGGCTTTTCCTGACTCTTCCACCACCCTGAGCCTGGCAGAGGTAGGGTGGGTATGGGAGCTGCCTGTACATACATACATACATACACACACACACACACACACACACACACACACACACACACACACACACACACAATGCCACCATTTAACTCCAGAAAAACACCCTTGTCAGGGGTTTCCATGGGTGCCTCTGAGGGGTTGCTTCCTAGGAAGCAGACAGCCACAGAAGAACTAAGACATGGATGAAGATGTAGACAGTCCCCGGGACTCCTACATGCAGCAGTGTCCCTGACCAGCAGGTAGGTGTTCAGAGTCCTCCTGTCCTGGCTTGGAGACTCAAGTCACAGTAAGGAAGCTTCTCTGAGCTTCTGGCATGGAGGAAGAAAGGACAGGAGGCCATCTGCAGTAAAGGCACCAGCAAGCCTGGCCCACAGGAAGGGCTCCACAGACACAGGGGTCTCTTCCTTCCCAAGCATGGGGTGCTCATGTTTTAAGAGGCTCACCCTCTGGGAAGAACCCCAACCTTCGGGACAGCCGGGTAGAGCATACCCATTCTCATGATGCCCATTTCTCTTGGTGCTCCAGGTCCCCCATCTGTCTCACGGGGTGTAAGCCTTGCACCACTGTCTCCCCTACACTCTGTAGACCAGCCTCCTTGGTCGCCTGGGGTCTCATTAGAAACGGCCTCTGCCTTCACCCTGACCCACTGCATCAAAGCCAGCATTTTATCAGGTCCCTGGAGGCTGTGTGTAGACTTCCATGAGAAAGAGCTATGGTGAGGGCTCATGGAGGCCCCTCCGCTCAGTGCTTGGGTTAACCCCCACTAGCTCTCCTTTCTTCTGCCCACATCTGGGTTCAGCTATCACCTCAGCCGGGGTGTCCGAGGAGCACCCCCACCTCACCTGTGAGTCCTGTCAGTCCCTACCTGTGCAAAGATACACACTGGGTGTTCAAACTAGCAGCAAGGGCCTGCCGCCCTGCAGACACCTCCACCAGATCTGAGCTTCCCCGGGCCCAGGCAGCTGGAGTTGAAGCAATCGGGCCCCATCGAACCCTACTGAAAAAGCTGTCTCTAGCTATGGCCAGGGATAGGACAGACTAGGTCACCCTCCTGCATCTGTCCAAAGAAAACGAAGCTCGGGCTTTGGTCCTCCAACAAGGGCTCGGGTCCTCCTCCCACGTCCCCACCCTGCTCCCTACAGCTGCCACAGGCTTCTCCAGCACAGATGTTTGCCTTGATTACACTCCCTGCCTGGCACCAACCACTGGATCTCCTTGCCCTCTGGGACTTAACCCAACCTCACCCCCGCTTCAGTCTGTCTCGTTCACAGGACCCCAAGCCCTGGGGACAGAGACAGAGCACCGTGTATGGTTATCCCCCAGCACCAAGAATAGCCCAGTGAAATAAACATGGTGGAAGACATCTGGGGGCCTAGATATTCCATAGTTTGCTGTAGACTTCTGGAAAGCCTCCAGAACATTCTTTCCCTCTGTGTATCTGTTTCCTGGGCCAAAAGAAACGTCCACAAAGTTCTGAGGCAAGCAGGGTTACCCATGATAGCAATCATCTGTGCTTCCAATTCTGATTTTACGGCTAAGTTCTGACATCATTTCTAGATTTCGGGCCAAATAGGAGAAGTGAGGGAGCTGGGAATGAGTCCTGGCTATGGCTGACGTGATGTTCCATTAGCAGAAGATGTCTCTGCTGCTCCCTGAGTCAAGGCATGTGTGGTGGGCACACAGCTCAGTCATACACCCTGCCTCTGGGAAAATGCAGGGTTCCCAGGCTTGACGGATGTACTAACCCAGTGACATTGTATAGGCATGTCACCCAGCAAAGGGGCTGTGCAGACATGCTCATGTTGAGGGTCTGAGCTCGGCTGATGATCTCAAATTATCCACATCAGCTGAAATGCCATCACCAGAGGGAGAGTGAATGAAAAGGAGAGAGGACACATGCCCTCTGAAGCCAGCAGCTAGAGTGATGTGTGGGACAGGAACAGAATGAAGGTGGCCCACGGATGCTATGAAAAGTAGGGGACTGGGCCCTCTCCCAGAGCTGCAGAAGTCACAGACTTGCATTGTGCACTAAGTGTTCCAAGCCGCTGACTGGGTCTGGGGCTGCTTGTTACAGTAGCCAGGCAGCCCTCATACTTTCAGTTCTTCCATGAAATGGAGATGGCAGGAGCTCTGACCTGGAAGTCTTTACAAAAGAAAACCCAACATCACCTAGGCCTCTGGGAAGACTGCACTCCCAGGGGCTGTAGTGTGGCTGGGCAGGACACGTCTTTCTTTGTGGATAGTTTTCTCCCCTGGACTCTGCCTGAAGCCCCCCCCCCCCCCCCAGCTCCACTCCTCTAGCCTTGGAGGGTCTTCCTAGATAGGCTAATTATTTATGCAGGAAGCCTGGTGGCTTGCCCTCTGAGCCCCAGGCCACCTGCAAAGGAGCTCAGAACTCTGGGTCCTCCTAGAGTCCCTGTGGAGGAGAAGCTGAATCTGTGCCCCCTTGCTCAGCCAGGGAGAGGATCCCAGATTTCTGGACACAAGTAGTGACAGCCTCCAGTGCCTCCTGACTGGCCATCCTTCCTGTATGCAGTGTCGCTGTCTACCTGGGCCTGGGGGAACACACCTTACTGACCAGATGCCATCACCAAGGGAAGTCTGTCCAGGGCCTCTTGGGCTCAGAACCTCAGCCAACTAATGAGCCAAGGGCCAGGGTGAGCCAAGCGCCTGCAGCTGCTGGTTGTGACTGCTACATGTGATGGCCGAGGAGCACCTACCGCGAGGACATGCACAGATCTGAGCTCCAACTGCTGCAGAGTCCTGGGTGAGCGGCTTCAGCTCTCAGAGCCTGTGTCCTGCTCTGTAAGACAGGAACAATGACAGTGCCGCCTCCTGGAGTGGCCAAGAGCATGCAGTGGTGACACTTGCTTGGCACATGGCACCTCACACCCTCTGCAGTAGGGAAGAAAGCTGGCTGAGACATGGAACAGAGAGTTCCCAACCTCGAAGGGAACAAGAGAAGCTACTGAGTGTCATCAACAGCTCCAGAAAAGCCACACTGGAGACTAGCTGGAGCCCTTTTAGAAGGCTTCAGGAAAGAAGGCATGGGGGACCAGACCTTGGAGGAGCGGACAGATTTGGAGGCCCGCAGAAGAGAGAGGGGATCTCAGCGACTGTAACTGCCAGGCTACATGCCTGGAGAGACACTGGATGTTTCCAGAACAGAGAAGCAAGCATGGGGGGAGGGGAGCACAGGAGAAACAGCTGTGGGGTCTGGCTGTGAAGGCCACAGAGCCCCTGTCAGAAAATGAAGGTGGGTGGATATGGTTTAGTGTAAAGGAAGCATACTATGTGGGGTCCCCCAGTGGGGGCAAAGTCCTGTAGCTGGGTGAAGAGTGTCCCCCACTGTCTTAGTCAGGGTTTCTATTACTGTGAACAAATGCCATGACCACGGCAACTCTTCTAAAGGAAAACATTTAAATGGGGTGGCTCGCTTACAGTTCAGAGGTTCAGTCCATTATCACCATGACAGGAAGCAAGGCAACATGCAGGCAGACATGGTGCTGGAGCTGAGGGTCCTTACATCTTGATCCAAAGGCAACAGGAAGTGATCTAAGACACTGGGTGGCATCTTGAGCATCTGTGAGACCTCGAAGCCCACTTCCACAGTGACACACCTCCTCCACCAAGACCACACCTACTCCACCAAAGCCACTCCCTTTGGAGGCCGTTTTCTTTCAAACCACCATGCCTACATAGACACCCCCAGTGTCCCAGAGTGAAAATTCGCTTGGAAATTGAGCGGTGAGATAGGGTGAGGACACTCTCTCCTGGAGAGGCTTCATCCAGTGACTGTCTAGACAATAAGGCAGTCTGGGGACAGACATGCGTGGGGACAGAGCCTACATGAAGACAGTGGCAGAGGTGAGAGAGACATAGATGCAGAGCAAGGAGGCCCCATCCCCTGGGAGCTGAGGTGGGAGGAGCTGCCCCCAAACCTCAGGGGAGCTGGACGCCCACACTTCCATCTCACACTTCTTCAGGGGCCACTGTGTCCTGATGATGCAGAGCCCCAGGAGACAGGGGACAGCCATAAAGCCCTTCATCCAGCCCAGGGCCACTGCCCATCAATAGGCCCTTCACAAGCAAACAAGGGTGTGCTGGCCTCATGCCAGACCCGCCCACACCAGATACCCTGCCCTTCAACCTCCCGTGGACAGCACTTCCTGCCCAACACTGGGCCCACAGACGCTCAGCTGGCTACTATTGGCCAGGGCCCAGGTCCAGCCTCTCCAGCCCCTCGGCCGTCTTAGATTTGGAGGTCATTCAAAGGTGACTAGGACATCAGCCTGTGTTGAGGAGGCTAATCCTATCATAAGTACTAGACCTCAGGAGGCCCCTGTAATGCCTGACTGTGAGGGCCACAGAGGCCCTGTCAGAAAATGAAGGTAGGTGGATATGGTTTAGTGTAAAGGAAGCATACTATGTGGGGTCCCCCAGTGGGGGTCCTGGATGGCCCCTCACTGTTCTATGGAGCAGGAAGATGCCCTCACTTAGGTGTTTTCTGAGTAGGAAGAGGCAGAGGGCAGTCCACACAGGAGGCCTGGCCAGAGGTAGGCTTGTTCTGCTCCCCTGGGGCCTCAAACTCCGTTATGTGTAACCTGAGCAAAGGGGCTGGAATGCCCCATGGTTGCTATCTGCATTTGGTTCCAGAGACCCATGTCCTGGCTCCAGAGGGTCCCCATCACTGTCCAGGAAGCCAGTGCCCACTCTGACAGCAATGACTTCTGGTGGGGACAGGAAATGGAGACAGAATCGTCCACCATGAAACCCAGGTCACCTAGAACACATAGACACTAACTTGGGGCCAGTCCTGTGTCCCACAAAGACCTGATGCTCCATTCCCTGAGGAAAATGCTATGGTGACCCGAGAAACAGGCAGGGCATGAATGGCCCCAGAGTGTCAGAGGCTGAGATGACATGGAGGCACGAAGCAGAGGTGGAACTGCACTCCATTCCCAGCCCCTCCCTGTCAACCTGCACTCCGTCCTGGCACATCTGCTCTGAGGAGACCCACTGGCCTGACTGGTAGGTCTGTGTCCCCTCAGCCTAGGCAGCAGGTCCCTGCTGAGCCTCAGGGCCGCTCAGGTGTGTGATGGTGACTTGACCCAAACCCTGAGAGAATAACTTTCCGACGTTCAGCTCCAGCCACAGGTGTTCCTAAGGAAGACTGGCCGTGGACAGGGTCACATGTGTGCAGTCAAGACACATGCAGATCAGACATAAGGGAGGAGAAGTGACAGGCACAGGCAGGTGGAGCTGGGCTCTGCACTCAGGATTACATTACTAAAGTATCACACTGAGGGGGAGGTGCTGAAGTGTCACATGGGGGTGGGAATACACCCTCATTTTACAGGAGCAAACTGATTCAAGGAAGCACTGTGGCTCAGAGTCTGACATCTGCTAGACCTCCCCTGGAACCATACTCCCTGTCTCACACCCTGCTAATCTGCCTTGCTGTGTTGAACCTCTCAGCTCCCCCTATTTGATTGGAGAAGGAGATAAGCCCTGTTCTACGAGCCCCCAGAATACAACCCCGCCTCCTCTGCCTCTGAGGCACTGTCCCCATTGACCTCTCCACCTGGAACTCCCTGTTTCTCTGTCCCAGGAAATTCACTTGAGTACAAAGTCACCTCCTCTAAGAAGACTGTACCGTTCATCTCCACCTTCGCATCAAGCCTGTGGGAGGGTACCAGCCTGAGGGCTCAGCCAATGCACTGCCACCCCTGGGGGACCTGGTACAGCCTGGGAGAGTGATGAGTGTCCTTGCTCGAAGACAGAGCACTGACGGCGCACGTCTTCAGATGACAGCTTTCCCTTTTTCCTCTAAGTTCCCTCTAAATCCAACAGACCTAGATGTTTGAACTAGACGGTCACCTGTTCTGACGACCTGGGCGTCCTCTCCAGCCAGCCATACCAGATGGACCCCAAGGACAGCCCAGGTCCCAAGGACCCACTCTTCTCTCCTTTCCACTGTAAAGCACACAGGAGACTGAGCGCCAGGAGGAGAATCACGTCCTGCTTGACAAGAGCTCCGGGCGCAGTGACTCAGAGCAACAGTCCCTCATGACAGCGGGGCTAGTGGGGGTGGAGAGCGGTGGACAGTCTGGACAGTCGCTCCTCCCCCCCCCCGCCCCCCCCCCCCCCCCCCCGCTAGCCAGCCGCATCTAAGCTACAGGGGAACCCGCTGAGCAGGGAGCTTTGGGGAGCGCTGTACATCTGCCCTCAGGTTCAGCGTTTCCAACGCAGCCTCACTAGGCACCTTGCATCCACCCAGCTGTCACCGAGAGCCACGGGTTAGGAGAAGAACAGAGCCTGGCACCATCACCAGGGACTACACCGAGGCAGCCTGGCTTAGTGGAAAAGAAACAGGCTTTAGAGCCAGACTGCCTGGGTTTGAATCCCAGCCTGTTACCTGAGCTTCTGGGCTTCCAGAACCTGCAACAACTAGGTGGCCACCTCTGGATATCTGCCAGGTAGCAGATACCAGGTAGCCCAAGTGGTACCCGTGGAGTCCTCAGTGTTAGTCCCTGGCTCTCACCATAGACCGTGTGCTATATACCCACGTCAAGGGTACTTACTGTCCTTCAAACAACAGCAGCCGACTGAATGGCATACCACCTAGCCTTGATCTTGGAATGTGTTTTTCCACAGCCCCCAGAGATCCTGGGAGGCAAGGCGTCATGTTCCTCCTTCCAAGGCAGGAAGACTGAGACTCGGGGAGAATTAACATGGAAGTGGTAAACATGTACTTGACACCAGGAACTGGTGAGCAGTGTGCAGGCCTACCCACGGCCGCTTGCCATCTTGTGACTGTACTGACTCCTGGACGGGAATAGCTCTGTCTCTCCCACTCCCGCAAAGAGCCTCTCTGATCCTCCCCACAACCCCAGGACCGGTACTGCCTCCTCACAGCCAGACAAGCAGGAGTCCTCTCAAGGCCCAGGAACACCTTTACCCCTGAGCAAGAGCCGCTTCACACTGAAGCCCAGAGGTGTACTTCACTCCTCAATGGGATCTAAAGGAAACCTTGACTCGGCCATCTACCTGCTATGGACTGCTGCACCCCGGGTCGGCAGCCACACACCCCGGGCTGCTTCTCCTTGGCTGCTAGGCTGCTCCTCCTGTTTTATTTGCTTTTAGTTGTTTGGAGTTTTTTTTTATTATTATTTTTATTATTATTATTTTTCTGAGACAGCATTGCTGTGAGCCTTAATCTTCAGTGTTAACTAGACTAGATTTAGAGTCTCCTACCAGACATGCCTCCGGACTCGTGTGTGTGGGGGGTAGTTTCTAGACTGAGTTAAATGAAGAAGGACGATGCTATCACACAGGCTGGGGACCTGGACAGAGTGAAAAGAGGAAAAGAGCTGAGGGCCAGCAGGCATCTCCCCCACCCCCCAGCTGATGGACTGTGACCCCTCAAGCTCCTGCCACAGCCTCCTAACCGCGGTGGACCACACCCTCAGACTGTGACGCAGAACAAGCCCTTCAAGTACCTTTGGCCAGGCAGTTTATCAACGTCGTGAGAAAACTAACTAATACAGTCTTATTCTGTAGCTCAGGCTAGCCTCACACTTGCGACAGTCCTCCTCCCTCAGCCTCCTGCGTGCTGGGGTTGTCAGTGTGTGCTGTCACACCTGGTGGCCTTTGCTTTCCTTTCTGCACGATGTACACTTTGCACTAATTCCCTCACAATTCATTATTTTAGCGACAACACACACACACACACACACACACACACACACACACACACACACACACACACATTTGTGAGGTAGGCAGTTATGAATATGTAAGTGATAGCCCACTTCATCACTAATTGACGTCTGCACAATAACACACAGCTATAAGAAAGGCCTTCCCATGGTATAACGCCAGCAAACTAGCTCAAGGGGCCCGTAAAGGGAGGCAGTTCTTATGGTCAGAGCAGAGGTCAGGAACAACGTCATCCGCGGCCTTTTGGGGGAGACTGCCAGAGGCTGGCTGTGCTCGCTCATGGCCTTGTCTGGTCTGTGCCCTCCATATTCCTGGCCTGCTCTGCTCAGGGCTTGCATTTCAGCCCTTCCTCTCAGCACACCCTGTGAAAGTCTCAACAGACCCTGCCCATTGGAACTCAGGGCACCAGGTTTCCCCTGGGGCGGGGGAGGAGGATCATTAGCAGAGACTAGGCTTAGAGTGTGCAGATGGGGTGGAGAACATGGACCAAGGCGGGGTGGCAGGTTACTATCCCTCCAGAGGTCCCTGCCCCTGTTCTGGCCATCACAGGATCCTTCTTGTAAGTCGATCAGCAACATTCCCCCAGGGGCCCCTGAGGAGCACTGGTGGACATGGGAAGCAGCCATCTCAAGCAGCTAAGGCAGAGTCGGGGCGGGGGGGCTGAATTACAGACAGCATCTCAGTGGGATGGGGGAAGGAAATGAACACAGGAAGGGAGGGGCCATTGCTGCACTGTGCTCAGAATGGAGCGAGGAAGGGAGGAAGGGAGGAAGGGAGGGAGGGAGGGAGGGAGGGAGGGAGGGAAGGAGGGAGGGAGGGAGGGAGGAGGGGAGGTGGGACAGTGAAGGGACTCTCTCTGTACAGGTGAAACCGAGATGAGTGGATTAGGAAGCCAGTTCATCTGTGTCATCATCATCATCATCATCATCATCATCATCATCATCACCATCACCATCATCCCACTCTCAGGCCTAGGTGTCCATGTCTGTCTGTCTCCACCCCTGAGGACAGTGTTGGATTTCCAAACTAGGCAGCTGGTTCTAGCACAACCTGTCTGATAGCTCTGTATGGCTCATAGCTTAAGAGTCTTAGGCCTGCTTCAGGGAGAGTCAGAGCAAGCCGGTGGACCTAATATCCTCCTCCAACAAATGGTCAGAAGGGCCACCTCTGTAAGCCATATACTAGACCAGGCCACCACCTCTGAAGCCCCATTGGTGAGAATCCAACATTCCCTCCTGGCCCTGGCTGCAGGTCCATCTGCCAATATCACTCATGCTACACTTTCCAGGGCATGTAAATGTCCTCACCTTGGTCTTGGCTAAGCTTCTGTTACTCCATCATGTGGAGTGACAACAGTGTCCTCTCTCTCTCTCTCTCTCTCTCAATATCTCTCTCTCTCTCTCTCTCTCTCTCATACACTTACACATGAACACACACACACACACACACACACACACACACAGGCTAGCACTCTTCACTAGGCTCCTGATCAGCCTTCATGTCTTAATGTTTCTGCCCATCGATCCAAAAGTGCCCACAGAACTGAGGGACCCCGGTGAGCTAAGCAGCACATGGCCCGGCCCACCACTCCCAATTCCTTCTACTCTGCCCCTTCCCAGCTTCCACAAACACCTGATGGTGACCCAGGGTCCAGCTCTCAGGGGTCAGCAAAGCCTTGACCAACCCCATCAGTCATGGCCCACCCTCCCATGTGGTAACAGCAGTGTGTGTAAATGTGTGGATGTTTGCATTTCTCAATCCCTGAGCAGCCGTCTGGCTAATGTCAGCTGTTGCTCCAGCCATCTGGCAACAGACTCAGAAAGCTTCAGCCTCCAAATAAAATGTCAAGTGTGAATCTTCCCAGCAGGTAATATCACAGGTCTCGTACCCATTACCTACACAGTGGTAAAATGCCTCCTCTCCCAGGAGATCCACAATCCATCTTTAAAAACCACACCTCTGCCTGGAGGCAGGCACACTCACCTCTTATGCCGAGCCATAGTCCAGAGGGAACAAGAAAAGCCACCCCTTGTTAGAGTCACTGCCATGTGTGGGAAAGAGCTCCCTGAAGCCAAGTCTCCCAAAACTCTCCAGCAAAATTGTTATTGACTTAATTCTCACGACTATGGGAGAATCTATTTTTAACAAATGTATACATTTCCCTCATGACAACTGAGTAGCCAGATGCCACAGCTCAACCATCTGAAAGAACGGGAGAAATGCAAGGGTTTAGCAGGGACCTAGGGTGGGGAGCCAGACACTGTACCAGCTGACCCCTGGCCTCTCGGGCAATACCAAGCCACCATAACTGTCCATACTTTTGTTTTCAAGAGAAGCTTAGAGTTGGGGCTGGGGAGATGGCTCAGTGGGTAAAAGCACCTGAGGCGCAAGCCTGATGACCTGAGTTCAGATCTCAGCAACCATGTAAAAAGCCGTGTGTGGCTTTGCATGCCTATAACCTCAACCCTGGGGAGGTGGCAGAGGCAGGAGCATCCCTGGGGCTTATTGGCCACCAGTCTAGTTGAATAAAGCAAGCTCCAGGTCCAGTGAGATGCTGTCTCATGGGGAATAGATGGAGGAGAACACCCAACATCTTCCTTTGGCCTCTACATTCATAATTCATATGGATGTGTGCACACAGGTCTACACCACACACCGGAGAGGAGTGGGCATCCAAGCCGCTTTGTGAATTCTGAGAAATGCCATGTAAGTCTGAGGACACTTAAACCAAAGGCTCCAACCTGACCCTTAGGCCATAAAACCCCAAGCTAGCTCCACGGAGAAGGGGCCTTGCTGATGAAGCAGGGAGGTGTATCGTCATTTCCAAGTGTGCACCAATGCTATCTCTCCTGCAAAGAGCCAATCGGCTGCAACACAAGAGTTACAGCCCACGCTAAACACCAAACACACCTCTAACCAACCGCCCAGCGATGGGAACAACCGGGTGACAAGTGTCGGAAACAGCCTGTGGCTTTTCCAACATGACTAAGGAACAGAAGAAAGAGGCGGATACTATGGCAAAGACGAATCGCGAACGCACAGTCAGACCAGAGGAGTCTCCAATGATGCACACGGTGCCATGTATTCCACAAAGGGACAGGCCCCAAGTTGTTAGTTGTCGGGGTTACACAGAGACACACTTGTTTATCAGCTGTCAAGGCACTGTAGCCCTAAAACTGCCCAGCTTCCAGGAGGAGGTGTGTTCAGTAGACCTGGTGGGAAAGAAGAGGTCCAGCCCTGAGAAGGGGCTCCATTGAGAACTGCTTAGATCAGCAGTTCTCAACCTTCCTAATGCTGCCACCCTTTCGACCTTTTAATACAGTACCTCACTTCGTGGTGACCCGCCCCCCAACAATTAAATGATTCTCGTTGCTACTTCATAACTCTAATTTTGCTACTGTTATGAATTGTAGTGTTGCAACACACAGGTTGAGAACCACTGGCTTAGAACTTCCCACCATTGAACAAGTTCTTCTTACGGGCCAGCTGCTGGACTCTGGATGGGTTTCTTTAACCCTCCTCACAGCCCAAAGGGTCGATTCTAGTCTCATCTTCTGGGCAAAGCAGGAGCCGAAGAGGGAAAGCGTATTCCCAAACAGCAGCAGCAAGAGGAAAGTCCAACACGCCTGACTGCGTGCATGCGCTCAGCGGACTCTACCAGGCCTGAGGCATCTTCAGCAAACAGCCCCATGCCCTGACCTAACAAGGGGAGTGCACCTGAAACCCACGAAGGTGGGGCACCAGAAGAAGAAAGTCCGGTGACCAGAGAGAATCCTTCAGGGCCATGGCTGCTGTCCCACCTCTCCTTTCCTGAGCGTTTGCCTCATAGGCAGCTGGTATTTATTATGCAGCTATTTGCCCACTCCGGAAGTGGAGGATTACTCCCTTCTGTGTCCCCAATCCCAACTACCCAATGTCCAGCACAAAGCAGGTACCCAGTGAGTGCTTGCAGAATTAGGCACTGGTACCCAGTTGTGTACCTGGAATTCTTGGGGGTTTAGGGTAACTTGGGCTCCAGGGATGCATGCAGACTGAAGCTCAGCATCCTGACACTTTAAAGATGGAGACAGAAAGGTTAATTTCCTGTAAGCACTGAACCATGAGCAGAGTCATGGCAGGAAGCCGGGGTGTTTTGTCTCTGGATAGCAGGAATCATCCCAGACGACCATGACCTTTCTTCAGCAACAACACTGACTTGAATTCCCCCTGGGACGGGCAAGCATGTGCAGCCGTGTGTGTTTGCAAATGTATAAATAAGGAGCGGCGAGGAGCAGAGGAGCAGAGGAGCCTCCCGGAGTGCCAGCTGCCCAAGACAGGCTGTGCAGAGTCTCTCTCCCAGTGCACCTCCCCCAGGCTAGTCTTAAAGTGGCTGGGGGGCAGAGACATTCACTTTCACCCAAGTCATTTCTCGCTCTCTCAGACTTTCACGTTGAAGGGACTTCCAGCCATGTAGCCAACTCCATAGTCATTCACTTGGCAGAGCTGAGTTAGGAAGTAAGAACCATGTCCTCTCACAGCACACCTTCCCACAGAAGCTCACAGAAGGAAGGAAGCCTCGACCCACCCACGTGTTGTCAGTGGGCTGGGCACCTCTGCCTCCACTGGATGCTCCACACCAAGTGGGGTTGCCATCCACCCAATAGTGTGGGGTGTCTGGGAACACAAGTGGGGAGTGGGGCAGCGGAGAGTTTGCAGTAGTGAACTCTACCATCTGCTCTGAAGGGGAGACAGAGGCTCTGTATTTGTCTCTTCACTGCAAGTTGAGAGAATCATGATTTTCCCTTGTACGGGGTTGTGAAGAATAGAAATACTAATCAGGGACTTCTGGAGGGGCTGATAAGCAGACAGGGTGTCTAAGAGCTGCTGTGATTAAGTCTCACTTCAGCTTTTCCCTCCACAACTGTGCTCAGGCCCTGGTGCAACAGCATGCAGTGCTGTGTAACAAACACTTCAGTGGGCAGGTCACATGGCACACATCTACAGCCCACAGCTAGAGAGCCTGAAGTCAGAGCCCTGAGTATGCTTCCTCCTGAGGCCTTTCTCCTTGGCTTGCAGATGACATCATTTCCTGTTCTCATATGGCCCTCCCTCTGTATGGGACACAGATCATTTGGATTGGGGATCACGCCTGTTGACTTTGTTTTAGTTAATCAACTGTCTAAAGGCCTCGTCTCCAAGTACATCACATGCAGAAGTCCTGAGGTCAGACTGGTAGACTGGGGGACCCAGCTCTGCTCATAATTGCTGGGTACATGGTGAGTCAGCTGGACAATGAAGGGGGTGTGCAAATGGCCAATTGCTATCTGATAGCCCACCTCACCTTCAGATTATGCTTCCAGGAACCTACAGATGGCATGGGCGATATTTACATGTCATGGTCCCCCAGGTGGCTTATGTCAAAAGAGGAACTTAACTCAGGGCCAGGGGAAAGAGAGCTGAAGAAGCTACAGTTAGGAAGACAGATGAAACAAAATTAAAGATGAGCCACGGGTCACAGCAGGATGAAGGACAGACTGGAGGAGAGTAGAGGTTTCGAGGCCTGAGGAGGAGGTGGCTGACCGGGTGTGGGAGCAGAGGCTGTGAGGTCTCTAGGGTGGTAGGCACAGGATGCTGGGAACCTCCACAGTGGACGTGCCTAAATATCACTAGCAGTCACCATTCCTCAGGCATCAATCCATCCTCACCAGGCTCAGAGCAAGACTCGAGTCTGCACTGAAAATCTTGTCATATCGATGTGACACACACCCAGCTTTCTGTGTGTTCACACACCACTGCCTTTCTTATCCCCAGGTCTTTGTTTACAGGTCCCTCTGCACCTGCACTCCCAAGGGAAGCCACAGCCCTCGGGCATCTGGCACTCAGTACTATCACCACTGCCTGTGACAGCTCTGTCGTGGTTGGGCCCCCAGTCCCTTCTATCCCAGGCATACACTGCCAGTTAATGTCTTTTTTAATTTGTGTTTAGGGGGAGCACATGCCACAGTGCATGTGCAAAGGTCAGAGGACAACTTGCAGGAGCCAGGTCTCTCCTTCCACCATGCATGTGGGTCCCAGGAATCAAACGCAGCTCCTCAAGTCTGATAGCAAGTGCCTTTACCCACTCCGCCATCAGGCCAGCCCTAATGTCTTGAACTTATGAGCTAGGGAGGCTCAACTGAGGCAGTGGGGACTCTCCAGCTTTCCTCTGGTGTCCTAAAAGCCTTTAGGGGAAGTGGGGAGGTAACAGCCCCTTAACCTCCTGACCCTGAGGGCTAGGGGCTGGCACCTGTATCCAGAATGTCTGAAATCCATGCTCAAACTATGTTCTAAACCACATTTCCTCCTTCTATGAGAGAATATCTTAGCACTCAAACTTCACGGTCAGCCCTCAGAGCTAATATTAAGAGTTGACATTTGCTAAGACAGGTATCTCACATCCCTCCTCTCAGCCAATCCATGCAAAGGCACTGGAAGGTTAACTGACTTGCTTGGGGCCACCTTGCTGGTACTCAGAAGAACTCAAGATCCAGCTCTCCCAAGCACACACCGAGACTGCTCTAAGCCCTCGGCTTGTGTTTGTGGGAGTATCCCATCACACTGCAAAAGCACTCAAGTCTTTTTGTACCTTCCTGTAGCACAGTGTCAGGGATACTAGAGATACTCAACAGGTACATGCTATCTGGATGGGTGGATGGATGGATGGATGGATGGATGGATGGATGGATGGATGGTTAAAAGGAAGGAGGGAGGAGGGAAAAGAGAAGAAAGAAGGGGAAGGAAAGAGAAAGGGATGGTGGACAGAAGGGAGGAATGGACAAAATACGCATGGAATAATGGATGGAAAGGTCGTGGATTGGCAGGTGGATAGGTGGGCAGGTGGCAGGTGGGGACGGAGGAGTGTACAGTAGGATGGGCGAGTGGGTATCAGCTTCCTCTCTTCCACACTGAAGGAAACAGATGTGCAGACACAGAGCCTGCAGTGAGTCCCCGATGAGAGACACTATGGACCTAAACAACTACCACAGGGGCAGAGCAGTGCGAAGGCATGCTCACCGAGAGGGGGAGGCTTTCCCACAGAGACAGGCTGTGGGAAATATGGGGAGTCCCTTGGGAGGAAGGAAAGCATGAGAAAGGAGAGAGCCCAGCACCTCCTTGGCTGCCCCATGATCTCATCTGACTCTCTGCCCAACTCTGAGCTCCTCTGGGTCAAGGACCCTGTGCCTCCATCTGACAGGCAGATGGGCAGGGTGCCAGCTTCCTCGGGAGAGTCAACCAGGGCCCAGAATGGGAACACAAGGAAAGAAGCAGAACACACAAGCAGAACAGCTGCTGCACCCCAGGCACCCACAGACCCTCCTCGGTGGCCTTTACCACGGTCAGGCCTGATGCTCTCAGATGTTGACCCTTCTGCCATCATTCACCCTGGGGCTGGCAGAGGCTGGCTCGAACCCCAGTAACTTACTCAAAACCCTGGACCTCCCACAGTGGGGAGGAGGGCAAAGAACTGGATCCAAGGGGACAGCCACTCCTCCACCTCCATCCCCAGCTCTGGCTCTTGGTCATAGATGTTATGGATATTATGGATGGATTTGTCATGCTGGCCAAGGTGGGGGCCGATCCACAAGGTCCTCAGGCCATGCACTCTGTATACAATAATTTCCTTGTTCTTGTTTGTGAGTCAAGGTCTCACTCTGTAGCCTGCGCTGGCATCAAGTTCACGGCAATCCTCCTGCCTCCATCTCCCTAGTGCTAGGGATGTGGCATCATGTGTAGCCATGTAAGGTTTTAACAATCAATCAAAATTCATTAAACACTCACTCCTGCATCTCACAGCCTTTTAGCCTGTTCTCCAACTTCACGATGCCACAGAGGGCACTGAGAGCAAGGTTGTTCTCTCCTCTTCACTCCAAACCCAGCAGGACAAGGCCAGGGAGGGACTGGAACTCCCACTGCTGTTGCTAATGTAACATTCGAAGTTTGGTTGCCTCTTAATAACCCAAAGAAATGAAGACCCATGACCCCATAAGACATACACAGGAAGGCTCATGGTGGCTGTGTTTGTAACAGCCCAGGCCTGGCAACAGTGCAAGGGCCTACCACAGCAAGTGGGAAAAGACAGTTTTCCAGGCGGGAACATAAAGGGGCACACGTTTACAGGTCCACATCACGGCATACATGAATGTTGGAAGAGTGACGCTTGGTGGCATAATCCAGACAAGGAGCCTGTGCTCCACACTCCAACAAAATCCCAGAAGAGGCCAACAGGAAGTGGATTCCTGGGAATATGAGGGGGTGAGCAACAGGGCAAGAGGGGCTATGAGGTGTCACATTTGTTCTGCTGCAGTGGCAGCTACAGGGCAGGTGATTATGCCAACATTCAGCCCCACTGTATGCTGTGAGAGTGAGCAACCTGTTGTATCTCCCAATAACCCCTCAGAAAAGTCCAAAAAATAAAAATAACAACAACAAAAGAATGGCCTCTTTTTCAAAGCTGCCTAAGGCCAGTACATTGCCCTGGAGGATGCAGTGTGACCCCAAAATTCAATGAGCCATACCCAGTTTACAACAAGGAGCAGTTCACACTTTCCTCTGGGGTGACTGGCCAAGATTTCTTGATAAAAATCTCTTTGCAGCTTAACATCTCTCAAGACCACAGAGGGTTAACCTAGATATAAGGTCAGGGCCCTGGAAAAGATTCCGGGCTCAGCTCCAGCTCTGCCATGGGGCCTGTCCTAGAGAGATTGCCCAGCAGGCTGAGCTGGGATGGCATTGGAGGGCAGGGGTTAGTAGAGTACAGGGACTCCCAAGCCAGGCTCCCAGTAGACTCTTTTGCGAAAGTCGACTTATAAAATACGTAGAAACCCTGCTTCCCCATTGTGGAAAGTGATTTAATCTCAGTCTCTGTATGTGAGGGGGGTGGAACCCAAGGTCTCAGACAGGCTAGGCATGCTCTCCACCACTTGAGCCCTCCCCAAGGTCTCTCCCACTGTGCAGATCAGCTGTCCACTGCTAAAGCCGAGGCTGTGTAGACGCCATGTGCCCTGGGCCTGAGGCAGCACCCTCACATTTGAGGTTCTGCCTTCTCCCCAATTCTAAGTTCCTTCTAAAGCAGAAAACCACAGGTTTGGGGGTTATATCCCCACCATAGTTTCCTAGTGCCATGATCCTCTGTAAACCAGAACCTCCCTAAACTCCCAGGTGATGGTCTCTAGAACCAGTGATTGGGAGAGACAGGTGCTGGTCATGTTTGGCAGGGCCATGGCCTCTCTTGCTCTACAGTTTTGTCACTTGGATATGATTCTCAGCTCTTCCACAAGGGGAACCTCCCTGTCGTGCAGAGCTACTGCCCAGATGGACCAAGACAGGCCAGGCCAGCAGAGGGGATTTGGGCACTCTCCGCCTATGCTGGCTGTGTGCTGCACAAGGACACAGACAGGCCAAATCTTCTTCCCTGAAAATGTCCTGGGAAAGGAGGGTGGCACAGCCACTGAGGGTCCCCTCCTTTCCAGTGCCTGGAGGGACCTCAGCCACAGACTGGAGCCATTGGCCTGTAACAGGCTCAGCCACACTAATAGTCAACACTTGGATAAGGAGCCCTTGCCTCAGCTGTCCTGAGGTCCATGTGATGCTACGTGCTCCACCCATGTCCACATTAGTTTCTTACCAGGACACACCAGAAGGGACCATGAGTCGTTGGCGCCTGTGAAGATATGCTCTGCTATAGGGATGGCCACAGCTTCTGTGTGGTTAGCAGGTGCCCCCAAAACACTCTGACCCCCGAGTTCTGCGTTGCTAAGAAACAAGACCAAAGTTAGGAGTCCAACACTCCACTGCCATCACCCACACGTTCCCCGGTGCAGAGCGACCTGGGTGAGTCACTTCACCTCTCTGAGGCTGCTTCCTCAAATGCCACGCAAGGAAGGAAAAAGGAAAGTACAGAGTAGGGGAGGCCACGGTGCTGCCCAACATCACCCCGTCTCTCCCAAGCACTGGCACCGGGGACCATCACAGGTCTCTGGGTTAGATACAGAAGCCTTGGGCTATATGAAGGCTGGAGCAGGAGCTGTGAGGTGTGGTCATGGGAGGGATCCCACCATCATTAGGTCTGAAAGCACTGGCCTCTTCCTGTCGAGTACAAAGACATCAGGAAATCTGGCAGAGACTCAGCCTGTGTCAAAGCCAAGGAAGACCATGAGGATACAGACGAAAGGTCCTGGGGGAGGCCCCAGTCCTGAACAGAACAGAACATGCCCTGTTGCATCAGCAGCTTGCAGAGGGCACCCCAGGAAGGCAAAGACAGTTTCCAAGCAAAGACAGAGTCAAAGCCATCTCCCCACTCACAGCCACACACACACAGACACACACACAGCCACACACACACACACACACACACACACACACACACACACACACACGAAAAGTACTTACACAAACAGGCTCTCATCCACACCAACAGGCAAACATATACTCCCTTACACACACATGCATGCTGACACACATACACTCTGTCATATGCCCATACGGACACATTCACACACGCAGTCATGCACACTCACACCAACATGCACGCACACTCCCTCTCACACAGTCAGGCTGACAGGCACACACAAACACATGTTCCTGCTCTCAGCTTCGCAGCTGCCCTGCCAAGCTGTCCTCTTGGCTGTTTACAGAACAGTGTCAGCACCCACCCTCAGCTGCTTCCTTCAGATGGAAGATGCCAGAGATGCTAGAGAGCTGAGTCCAGGGAGGAACCCTGCCTGAAGGGCTCAGCAGGCATGGTGCTGAGCCCTGGTCCCTGGTGGCCAGGGCAGGCCCTTCACCCCCTGGGCCTCAGTCTCCCAGTACACTAAGGAGGAGAAGCACCCCTGAGCCCAGGCCCACAGCGAACGGCAGGAGAGTCAGGCTGGAAACTGAGCACAACTATGGGCTGTCTCTCCTTTTCTGGATGAATTTGTTATGGAAGAAACTTCCAGCCTGCTCGGAAGTAAGAGAGGAAGGTCAAGCATAGGGTCTTCCGGAACGCTCCCTGGGGGCTGTGAGCAGGCCTTCCCAGGCACAGCGCTGCCTTTGTCTAGCTCTGAAAGGCTCTGGTGGAGGGGAGAGGAAAGAATGCAGGGGCTGGGTGGCTGGTGTCCTCTTCAGAGCAGTCCGGCCCCTGCCACTCACCCAGGCCTGCAAAGTTCTTAGTCTTCATCAGCCTCAGTTTCCCCACCACACAGAGGAAACTCCAAGAATCAGATGTCTCAGGAAACAGAACCAAGCAGAGCTTTTTCAGGTCCACCCATCGGAATACAGATCCCGTCTTGTCAAAGCGCTGACCCAGCTGCTCCGCACCAAGAGACTGGCCTCCATGTATGGCCGGCCTCAGCAGTCCCTCCAGCTCCTCGTTTCCTGAACCCACAGGCTTACCACCTCCAGGGCCTGCACCTTACTGTGGTCTGTCAGAAGCTCTTCAGGCGTCACTAAGGGAGACAGCGCTAGGAAAGCACCAGACACACCTCAGCCTCGCAGTGGCCACCCTTTGTGAATTCAGAGCCATAAGCCTCCCAAGTCTCTGTCAGTGTTTCCCGCTACCTCCCAGGTACCCTGTCCTGGGCCTGCTCCGTCTGTATCAGTGTCATCCTCAAAACAGGACACAGAGGTCCCTCTGTCCATCTTTGTACCCCATGAGTGAGTGTCCAGTGAAGGGATGCTGGGGGGATGCATGAGAGACCTTGTTAGTGAAAGACTGCAACCGAGAAACACACCATGGGCACGGTCAGGCCTGCCCCAAGGGCACCTCCATGTAATAGTGCCCACCCCTTTCCACTTTTCCAGAGGCTACCAGGACCTGAGAGTGGATGAGACCCAGAGCCCTGATGGGAGCCACCGGTCAGACACCCACTCTGGACCACACATGCCAGCCAGCAAGATGCTTCCGCTCTGCTCCAACCCAAGGTGTTGGGGGTAGAGCAGACAGATGTGTCCCACACTGCCCAGCACCCACTGTCCCCACGAGGAAGAGAAGAAGGGGACAGATCCCTCAGGTGACAGAGCTCCATGGGAGGCCACCCCCACATCTAGTTTCAGAACTAGTCAGTTACCCCTCCTGACAGGATGGGTTCTAGCAGAAGGAAGTTCTGAAGGAAAACAAGGTAGAACTGAGACAAGAAGCTGGGTGTGATGGTGCGCACCCGGCATCCCCACACTCAGGAGGCTGAAGCGGGAAGATCAAGAGTTCTAGGCCAGCCTGAGCCACAAGGCAAGACCCTGTCTCAATTATAATTAATTAATTAAATGTAATAAAATGGGACAAACAAGGTCACTTCATTGTCAGAGTCAGCCTGATTCCCACTTTGCCAGGCAGGGTCACAGTATCCGAGACAGGTGCAACCCCTGGGTCACCACCGGCTGGAATCAGGTGTCTCCAACGCAAAGCCTCCATGTGCTTCCCCAGTAGACTGGCTCAGCGGCACCACCACACAAGCTATATGACTTCAGGTTGAGAACAACAGGGTCCAGTGAGCAGTGAGTCATTCTGGCTTCAGTATGTGTGGTGCCGGGAATGTAAACCTCAGGCATCCACTGAGCCACACCCCAGCCCAGACTTCTGCTGACTTCTACAGCTACAGTCCTTCACTGGGCCCTGACCTCTTAGCCTCTGCCTAGGAAAGGCTCCTAAGAGCCTCCAGGATCATCTTGCTTGGTCTGTGCCTCCTGACAGGCGAGCGTTCCAGCCCCACTGTCCTGCAGGTCTCCACTCTCTCCCCTCAGCTGGAGGTGCACCTATCTGAGGAAGAAGAAAGGCTCAGAGGGCACTTCTGTCTCTTGAACACACAGGATGTGTCCCATTCCCGTTCCCAGCTATGCAGGTTGTGAATGAGGTATGGGTTATGTCAAGGACCCAGTGAGTGTCTAGTCTTTGGCTACTGGCTCAGTAAGCACCCTGCACTCCTGGCCGGACTGAGAGAAAGAAGTTTCCCTATCCTGCAGCCTCCATAGAGCGTCTAGGAGGGACGCTAAGATGAATAATGTCTGAAGAAGAAAGAGGAAGAGAGAGACAGGGACGCAGAGGGTGGGAGAGAACCAGGAAAGACCCCTCTCCCCACACATCCACTAGGACCCTGCCATTCCTGTCACTAAAGGACTGGAGGATTTCCTGTGTGTTTCTCAGTTGCCTCTTGTGTTTGGTTTGGTTTGGATTTGTGCATGCATGCGTGAGTGCGTGCGTGCGTGCGTGTGTGTGTGTGTGTGTGCTCGTGTGTGTGTTATAAGTATACATGTGTTTGCAGGTGCATTTACCCATGAGTGCATTTGCAGAGGTCGGAAAAGTTCAGGGGTACGGTTCTGTCACTCTTTGCCTCATTCCCTTGAGATGGGGGTTCTCTCATTGAACCTGGAGTTTGCTTTTTGTCAACTAGGCTGGCAGCCAGCAAGCTGCAGCAATCCTCCTGTCTCCACAGCCCCACAACAATGGGGTTATAGCTTTCTACAAGGCACACCTGACTTTTTTTTTTTTTTTTGGTTTTTCGAGACAGGGTTTCTCTGTGTAGCTTTGCGCCTTTCCTGGAACTCACTTGGTAATCCAGGCTGGCCTCAAACTCACAGAGATCCGCCTGGCTCTGCCTCCCGAGTGCTGGGATTAAAGGCGTGCGCCACCACCGCCCGGCTACACCTGACTTTTTTAAAAAACGTGTGTGCTGGGGATTTAAACTTGGGTCGTCACATGCAGCAAATGCTCTTACCCTGAACCATCATCTCCCCAGCCCTGACCCTTGGTTTTTAACCATCTGACACAGACAAGGATGTGAGGTCAAAAGAGAAAAACAAAAAGTCAAGATTTGCTTTGGCCACTTGCCTCCAGCACTGAGAGACCTCACACATGCCTCTTGAACAAATGAAATGAAGAGAACAAGTGAGTAAATGCCCGGTGTGCCGCCCTGGCACCAAGTCCCATTTACGAATGGAGGCTGAGGACAGCCCAAGGCACACATGTCTTGGAAGGATCCTATACATGTGTGTATGGTGGGTTTGGGGGATACCCATCTGTGGGGCTTTCCCCTTCTGCCTCTGCCATCCATGTCTCAGGCAACTCTCAGAACAGGTCCATGGTGGTTATAACCATCGCCACCTGAAGAGTGAGCTCTGGTCCAGCCTGAGCTCTGTCTGCCTTGGAAGGTATTTTCCATCCTGGATTCAACATGCCATAAGTGAGCACTGGCTGTATGCTGCTGCTGCTCAAGGCCCTGGTGGGTGCCTTGACCACTAACAGAGCCCCTAAAAATGCATGAGCACCCACTTCCCAAAGGAACTTAATGAGTACTGAGGTCACTCCCAATGGCAGAAATTAACATTGAAAGGGAGGTGGAAGCAGGGTGAAATCCTTGACTACATCGTGAGACCCTGTCCCTAAATAAATGCGTAATTAATACAAACAATTTAAAACTATCAGAACAAAAGCAAGTTGCCCTGAGTTTGGCAGCGCACTGGGTCACAGGGTACAGACAAAAACAGAACAGGAAAGACAAGTGCTGGCTGAGGGAACCGGTGACATCCCGGACGACGGCCATTCACCCCTTGCAGGTCAGGAGGCAACAGATGTGCACGATTGCTTCCTTTCCAGAAAAGGCAGGCCTGGGAGATGCTCAGAAAGTATGGTGCTTGCTGGTCAAGCGTGCGCACCTGTGTCTGGGCCCCAGAACCCATGCAAGAAAGTGTACAGCGGCAGCAGGTGCCTGCGATTCCAGTGTCGGAGGCAGAGACGGCACGGTCCCTGGGCTGGCCAGCCAGTCAAGCTGGCCAGATAAGTAAGCTTCAGATTCGGTGAGGGACCTGCCTCAAAAACTAAAGCGGAGCGTGGTTGAGAGGGACACCTGGCGTCATCTCTGGCCTCCAGAGGCGCGTGTAGACTTGCACACACAAAGAACAAGGGGAGGAAAAGAAAAAGGAAAAGCCACAGGGCATACAGATAGGAGGGCCTAAATTTGGGCCCTGCAACCCACACAGAGCTAGACACAGCAACCTGCACGTGTCTGTTATCCCAGAACACCCACAGGGAGATAGAAGGCAGACAGGAGAATTCCTGGAAGGTCTCGAACCAACTAGCCTGGAGTACACAGGGGCAAACAAGAAACCCTGCCTCAAGCAAGGGGGCAAAGACTGACGCCTAGGGCTGTCCTCTGACCTCCACACACCCACCACACACACACACACACACACACACACACACACACACTCACAAGAAAAGGCAGAACCAAGGAAAGCAGAGAACTCCTGGCCATCACCATCTCATTCATCACCACTGTCACCAGCAGGGGACAACCATGAGTCAAGCCAAGACCTCTGGTTCTTGACAAGGTTAAGAAGTCACCGCCCCTCCCTTAATGAAGCTGGGACTGCCTCGTTGACTGGAATATTGGATTTCCCTCTGGAACTGACGATCCCCGTAGTGGCTGGCTTTCCCTGACCCTACGCCAGCTCCATTTTTAAAAGTCCTCTGGGGACACTCATTTTGGAAAATCAAATTAGCTTTGCTGTTTATTACCCTGTCTGAGCTCTCGTGTGTGCATGTGGAGAAATAGCCAGGAGCACCTGCTACAGTAATACCCCACCACGGTACTGAAGCACCTCAGGGGCCCAGGGGCATGGAGACCCTCCCAACCAAGGAAAAGGCCCAGTGCTGGGCTGAGGCCCTCCCGCAGCAGGAGGAACACGCCGAGATTAGTCATGGCTGATGAGGGAGTTCAGAAGTGCCAGTCAGATGGAATTGTGTTTCCTGACACTATGAAATACTATACACTGTTCCTATTACAGCCCATCAAAGGGAACAGGGGCGCACACGCAGACGGGGAGGTGGAGGAGAGGTGCACACACATGCACGTTCATAGAAAACATATTTATTGATCGCCCACTATGTGCTGACATGGTCCTCGAAGCCGCAGCTACAACAGAGAACAAAACAGACAATATGAGCTTACATGGCTGAGGAAGGAAGACAAAAAAATCGATCAGTAAAAGACACAGCCCGCTCCAACTGTGGACGTCACGTCGAAGAACAGAAGGGAATTGGGCCACAGAGCAGCCACGGTGGGCCCTGGGCTGCCATTTTAAAAAGGGAGCTGGTAGGGTGGGGAGAAAGCCAGGCAGGCACCTGGCTGCTAGGAAGGAGTGGATGAAATGGCAGATGCCAAGGCTTGTGGCAGGAATGCACTCAGCAAGCCCATACCAGAGCGCCTTGGTAACGACCCTGATGCTTGTTGAGAGATGCGTTACCACACACGGATTGGCTCTTTCCTCAGTATCTGCACCCAGCATCCTTGCAGGGGATGAGCCACAAACAAGGTGACAAGATGGTGGCTGCTGTGAAGAGCTCACAAGCTGGGTGATGGGGATATGACCAGACGCGAGAACCAGCGACTGGAACCCTGTCTCACACCGAAAGGCTGAACGGCGGTGTAGACAGTGCAGCGTGGACAATCAGGCTGCCTGCGTACTTTGTTACACAACTCAAGATCCATCTCTTAGGTGGGTAGGATGCTCCTGGTGCTCGGGGGCCCAGGAGGGCAGAGACTGAGGCAAGGAGGAGAGGCCTGGAGCCCTGCCAGGAGAAACTGAGGGAAAAGGGTTGTTGTCAGCGGAAACCTCATCCTCCAGAGTTTGCAAGCCTTGGGGCATTCGAGAGCCAGCGGCACTAGTGGGAATGTGAGGCAAAATGCCTCATTCCACCTCCTCTTGTGGAAAGACACATACACAGGGCTCCTTCAGGGCTGGGAATCTCAGGATTCCAGCCACCCCTGGGGAGGAAGGTCCAGAGAACTCTTCACTCCATGCCCCCCAGGCCGCCGACGTCAGCCTTGAATCCTGGACTGAGGCATAAGGATCGGTTCCGAAGAAATGTGAATGACCTTAACAGGGGCTCTCCTCCCGTGGCCGGCGCTGTGTTTCTGGTGCCTGGCACAGTTGCCACCAAGCAAACACTGGTGGTGTGAACAAGCAGCTGAGTGATGGCCATTGAATGCCAGCTCATTGGCTGTGTGATGAAATGTGGAGAAAGCCCAGTGACCCCTGACTCAGAGAGAGAAGGGCTCAGTCCCTGAGGTCACATGACCCTTCAGACAGGGGAGAGGCCAACTCAAGATGGATGCTGGAGTGAAGGGGTAGGAGCCACTGAGGGTGCAAGAAGGGCATGGGAAGAGGCCCTATTTTGCATGGTGATCTTGCAGAAGCCACAGTCTCAGTTTGCAAACTGGCTGCTGCAAAGTGAGATTGAACTAGCCTGGCAACAAGCTGGCTAGGGCATGAGATGCCCCACTGACCACAGTGGGATTGATATTGGCAGTCCAGGGAATGGGCATTCGGAGCCTGGCACAATACACCTCTAGCCTGTGCCTGCTGCTTCATCTGCGAAGTGGATGAAGTACATCAGTGTCAATACATGTCCTGTCAGTCAGAACGTGCACTGTGCAAGGACGAAGCTTCGATGGTACTAACAATGCTCCTCAGAGCTCTTCCAGGGCAGAGCCAGTGCTGCTTCCCGAGAGGCTTATCAGGGCAAGTGTGGGAGATACTGGAACAAAGACCTCCCACAGCAAAGGGCAGCAGTCTCAGAGACCCTCAGCTCCCTAGCCCTGAGTTCTGAGGAAAGCCCGCTACCACCTATCTCTCCCTTCACACAACCCCTTGCCCTTGATGGTCCCAAGACCCAGCCAGTGCCTGCTGGTGACAGTCTTCCACTTTGCCTCCAAATCCTTCCTTGGCCGGTGGAGGGCAGCGCACCTCCTCTGTCTTGACCCAGAAATCCCCAACAAGAAAAACCTGTCTCACCAGGACCGTCTCCAAGTGTAGAGGACTTGTAGCAGGCACCTACCCCCTCCCCCGCCCAACATCTCCCCTAACACACACACACACACACACACACACACACACACACACACACACACACACTTCTGCTGGGCTCAGAGTTCAGAGGAATCTGGCTGGGGCTGGATTCAGTAGTTCTGGAAGGATACCCACATGCCACATGTTAGGCTGTATGGAGACGGAGGTGCTGAGCCTGGAGTATGGGGGGCATAAACGCCCATAGGTGATTTCCAGGTCCATCTGAGCCCCAGAGTGAGGTGGACAGCAAGAATACAAGCTCCCTGCCAGACCCCGCCCACCAGGGCTCCACTGCTTTGAGGTGAAGAAAGGACCAGGGTGAATGAAATTTTCCGACCCAAGACCTGAGCAGCTTCTGCACACAGCTTTAAGAAGGAAAAAACGGCAGGAGGCAGCACAGGCAGATCCCAAGAACTCAAGCTGCTTTGCTCCTGGACTGGGCATCAGGAGAGACCAGGCCGCCCGCCGTTCTTGGCTTTTGAAGGGGAAAAGGTCCCAGGCTGGATGGTCTCTCAGGACAATTTATGCTGCTCCATCTCAGAGACAGGCAGCTCTGGAGGCGGGCTTTGTAAGGGAAAGCAAGCCAAGCCAGAGCAGACAGGGGTCCAGCCCTTGATAGGTCACAGCTCACCTGATGGGCAACACAGTTTTCTCGTGAGGACCCAGCCGGAAACCGCTTGGAGATGCTCCTCATCACTCTAGGGGTGCCTTCTGGCCATCTGCACACTAACTAACAAGGTGGCCACCACCGAGGACACAGCCAGCAACGATAACAACTAGAAGGGCCTGACTCAGCCCACTGCTTTGTTAAATCCTGCACACGGTCTGCTCCCCGACCCCAGCCCCACCCTGCATCTGTGCCAGCCACTCTAGGCTTTCTGTGCCCAGGACCACACACAGTGGCTTCAAGCTGGGCTGAGGCCTGAGCTAATGCAGACTGAGCCAGATGGTGACATTCAGTAGATTCAAGGCCTTCCTTCCCCATGACACCCACATTGGGGTCAGCCTGAGGCTAGAACCCGGGCAGCCAATGTTCTCTTCTCACCCTTATCTTCCACTCCTGTCCTCATGGCAACCACTTTCAAATCTGTAGATGTGTCCTGGTGTTAAGGTCTAGCCCAAATCTGGGCTGCTAATCTGGCAGAGGGTGAAAAAACTCCCAGCATCTCCCAGAAAAATCTGCCCTGGCCCTCAACTTCAAATTGTCCTGACCCCTGAAATCATCCCAGAGTCCAGAGTAAGATCCCAGAAGGGACCAGGCCACCTTCCCAACACCCCACCCTCACATCGTCCCTCAGTGCCACAGGGCCTTGCATGCTTACATGTGGATGCCAGCCTGCATAAGCCAAGATCCGTCCCTTTTGCATCCTCCCTTGTGATACCCCTGGGCACAATCAGGTCACACAACCTATGTAAGGATGAAGATACAGGCAGAAAGATGTGTCTTGGCCCTGGAAGCCAGATTAGGCCACAGGATCCAAAGTTCTAGAGTTCTGGGAATTTAGAAGGGAGATGTCAGCTCTGAATGGCTTGGCAGCTTGGCCCCACAGACTCTCTGACCTTCAGAGAGGGTCATGGACCAAGGAAGGGCTGAGCTGGGCCTCTGAAGTGGGGGAAGGGCAGAGTCTGATAAAATGAACACAAAAGTAGCATTCAGACTAGGGGCAAGGCTATGCCGTGATGACAGACTGGCAGAGGCCGCATGGCTCCCCTTCCAGCGTGGGTTGTGGTAAAGGGGTATTTGATGATTCCTCCTGTGGCCAGTGTGCCCTTCATGGTGGCATGCTGCATGTAGAATCCCTGCTGTCACCACCTACCACAGAGCAGGGGCCTGGCAGAAGAGACGATCACCCCAGGGAAGTGGGGATGGTCCCCAGGCGTCCACAGAGGCCTGAAGTCATCTAATCTTAAGACAGAGAGTGAGCATTAGCATCTCAAGATCTCAGTGACATGAGCAGATCCCCAGAAGGCAGAAGATGTTGGTTTCTGGACAGGGAGGGTCATGAGACCTGTTCCTGTACCTCAGAGACCAGGCCAGTCAGGTGGACTTTACCTGGGGGACACTGGGAAGTAGAGGCACCCAGGCCCCCTCATGTCCCCAACAGTCAGTGACTATGAAGTTATGGAGAATAAGGAGGAAGTTACCCCCATCACAGAGGGCCCCCAGCCTCCTGTGCATTCCTCTGGTGGCAGGGTTTAGAGGTTGGTCAGTATTTGCAGTCTTTATCCCACTATCCTGAGGGGCTTAAGCAACTGTGATCCCATTTGATGGGAAGTAACACTGAGGCTTAAAGAGACCTAGTTACTGCCTAAAGTCTATGTTTGTGGCTGTGCATTAGTCCTCCAGTGGCCTCAGTCACCACTGAGACAGGTGTCCTTAATGAGGAAAGGCAATGGGAAGGGAAATGGGAGTCTTACAGAGTTCTGGGGCTCCCCCAAGCCTACCAGGTCCCACTCAAGGGCCCTGGAAAAAAAGAGGCAGAGCTTGTCCCCGGCTGCCCACTCTTGGCTCATGAGCCTCAGTTAACCATCGGAGTGAGCCAGCCAAAGGCAAGGCCCATCACTGCCACGCCACTAGAGAGAAAGCCATTATCCACACCAAGGCTCATCTCCGACACCCTGACAGAGAGAGAAGCCATCGTCCAGATGAGGTCCCTCACTGATAAGCCATTAGAGAGAAAAACCATCATCCACTCAAGGTGTGTGGAGAACTCAGCAGACAATCTTTCGGGTAGCTAGGAGGCAGGACCTGGGAGCGCTACCCCAGAAGCCACAGAATTAGGAGCAGCCTGGCCACCAGCAGGTGTCACTGCAGCCAGGAGGGACGAGGCAGAGCCTACAGGGCTGAGTCTCAACCCGATGCTGGAAAGGGCCATTCTGGAGGAGTCCCACACAGACCTGCAGAGGGCAGGGCCACACCAACCCCAGAGAAGGCCTCAGGCACCACGTCATCAGCACTAGTCTATCATTTTTTTTACTCAAGTTTAACTGCTGTGTGTTGGGTACCTTATGTCCCCACCGTGACCAGCCTGCACTATACCCAGGCAGGGCAGGGCTGAGACGTCCACCAGAAAGATAAGGAAACCAAAGCCTTGGCCAGAAAATGAGTCCTCTGGATGGTGGAGAGGCCGTCTCCAAGGATAACCAAGCTGCGCCCACCCCCTGCCCCGCCCCGCCCCGCTCCTCAGGCCGGCAGTGTGTTCACTTGGTTCTAGTATCTTCCTGTCCACTGTGGGAAAAAAAAAGGTTGTGAGTGGCACGTAGCAGGCCTGTTGCCCAGATCTTCCATGAGGCCCGCCTGACCCTTCCTAACCATGGGTTCTGAGCAGGGTCCTAACCCCTGGGCCACCCTGCACAGAGTGGCTCATGGCTCTGGGGCCCAGCTGACCCAGTCTGTCCTACCGGCCCCAACAGCCATCCCTGTCCCTCCTCCCCACTGCCAAGGCAACATGGCTCCTAGCCAGGGGCGCTTCATCCCCAGACAAAGCCCTGAAGCAAACCACCCGGCTGGCCGCCCAAGCTCAGGTTGCTGCCTGCAGTGGGCCGGGCTGGGCATTGGATCATTCATGAAAATCAGGCCTCCGCCATGGTCCTGGCCTTCAGTGGGACTCCAGCTCACAATCGCCTCATTGTGTGGGTGGCCATGAGGATTGCTCTGGGGAAGAGGAGAGGAGGGGGAGGAGGGGGAAGAAGGAGGAGGGGTGGGAGGAGCTGGAGCTAGAGGCGAAGAAGGGGGGAGAAGAGGAAGAAGGGAGGGGAAAGCAGGACAGGAAGTGGAAGAGGCAGAGGAGGATTCTTGGGCCAAGGGGGTCGAAGAGCGGGAGGATGGATCCACAGCAGGTACTGATGGGCTCCTGGGACTAGGGAGGGTGCTCCCTGACAAAGGTGCTCCCTGTTCGGTGCTGAGCCCTACTGCAATGATCTGGAAATCTCCATAGCTCCATCTCTCCAAAGGCTGCCCATGGGAATCACCCTCTCCACAAGAGGATAGAGTTCACAGGCACAGAGCATATGGCCGGGAGCCAGCCTTTGTCTCCCCATCCGAGCAATGGGCATTATCTGTCCTTCTTAGAGAGCTCAGCTAGGCAAGAGCACAGTAGCTTCCGACTCAGGCCTACCATCTTCAGATCCTGGCCACAGTTCTCACTGACCTATGCCTCAGTTTCCCCACCTGCAAGTCAGAGGTGGCATCCATTCTTTCCTTCGTGGTGGAGAAGGTAAGACGCGGCTGACACTACATAGCAGGCGTTCAAGCCGATCCCAAAGCCGATCACTCGCTCCTGACCCAATGCAACCACGTCTACCCCGAGCTAACCTTGTGCCAGGTGGGCTGAGTGCCAGGCCGTAACATCCAGCTGCTGCGGCAGATTCTGATGTTTGCCCTTCTCGACAGCAGGCAGGTGCACAGACTCCTTTCCAGTTACACCCAGCAGAGAAATGAACAGACCAACCAACTACCAAACACCAAGAGAGGAAGTAGCCCCAGGAGCACAGACAGAAAGGGGGGTCCGTGAGGGCCACTAAGGGAGCAGGGAGGGCAAGGCATTGATGCCCAGATCCCACCCATATATGTCACAGAAGAAAACACTCACAGACAGAGCACCAACAGGGAGCCTGGCACACAGGAGGTCTTCGTCAGAGAACCAAGAGCCCAGCTCCACAGGACATGAGGACCACGGTCCACTTCATAGTACACATAGAAAGACAGGCTTAGACTGTGCAGCCAAGCGCCCCATTCTGGGGTCTCCATCTAGGGGGCCTGCAGTTGGTATAAGCCAATGGGAGATGGGGCAACAACAAGCATCTCAAGATGGCTGGGCTGTCATGTTATCAGCACCCCTCTTGACCGACCCAAACTCTACACAGTCAGGCAGTGCCAAGGACCAAGGCAGTAGTAGAACGTAAACAACCAGGAAATGGGGCCGGCGTTATTGCTTTGCTTAGCGGTTTGTGGAGAACGAAGATGATCAGTCCAAGTTCCATGCAGTGACTTCTCAGACATCATCAGTAGACAGCCATGCACCTACAGGACAAATCCTTTACCCTTGGCCTTGTGTCTCAGCTCTTGAACCACGCTTCTTCCTTCCCTCCAGCTCCTGGCCACTGCCCTGTTACCCAAGAGGGCACTTGGTCCTCCCATCTGTCCCTCAAACTGTCCTTTGCTCAGACTTCCTGTATAAGAGCCCACATCCTATCTGCCAGCAAACGTCCTTCCTGTGTTCATGTACCTCTCCTATCCCAACACAGTATCATCCTTGGCCTATGTTTCTGTGTGTGTGTGTGACAATAACTGAGTTGTGCTGATGCACCTTTAGTAAATGGGAAAGTAAGTCCCAGCGGGGCCATATTCCAAGTGTGACCTGCTGGGTGGAGAGTCAGCATTGTACAAGAAGCTACTGCCGTAAGCTGTGGAAATGAGCCCATGTGAGTGAGCCCTGGTGCGTGCAAAGCCAGCTGTGCATCACCATGTGCTGTGCACTGCTCACAGCCTCCTGCCAAGAGGCTGCCTGTTCCAGAATCCAAAATGTTGGCCTGCGTCCAGCATCCGGGGGGAGAAGTCTGCTGTCCCAGCCAAGTCAGCTGTCCATCAACCTTAGAGAAAGCAAGAGGTGAGCCTCACCTGGATCCCCAAATGTTCACCCCTCTGTCCAGGGCTTTCTTTAGGACCACCTGCTGAAGAAACACCATCTCAGCTCACCCCGGGAACTGAAAATAACCCCAACAAACACAATGCATTCTAGAATATCCACTCAGTGGAAATCTGGGCCATGACTAAAAGCTGCTTCCAGAGACTGCAGAAAGGCAAAGGGAATGTGTGTGACATCCAGCCGAGGGAGGAATCAGCAGGGAAACAAAGGTGTGTGGTCAAGAAACCCCTGGTCACCACCATTCAGGTTCCTGACTCTCCAACAGGAAAAGCCAGAGAAGAAACAGCGGGGAAGCCAGCTGTGGCTATCTGAGTAGACCAGCTTCCTCCCTCCTTCCTTAGCCCTGTTGTCCATTTTTAATTACTAAGTGCCTTCGAAAAGCCATGCAGCATGCTGCCAAACTTCATAGCAGGGCATGGGCTCCGCGTTAGAGTTATCTTCATCACCTTGTGAAGGGAGTCACAGATCCTACCCGCCACAGATGCAGGACCTCATCCAGTCCTCCACAAATGCAGGACCTCATCCAGTCCTCCAAGGTCCATCAAGGCAGCTGGATGTAACCAAGCAGCAGGCAGATGTCGACAAAGACCCCACCCCCGGCTTTTGTTAGTTCCCAGTGCAGCCTAGGCCTCCTCTCCCTCCACGATGATCAGATGTGGGAGAACCAACAGCTGGAGAGCTGTAAACCACCCAAACCAGCACAGCCTTCTCCTCCTGTGTGTCCTGCTGGTGGTAGGTGGATGCTCTCCCTTCAGGGCCAGCCAGACCCCTGGGAGCACATTGACTGTGGACATACCTGCCACTTTGCCTTTGCTAGCAAGTCTGGGTGGCACCCCTGCCTCAGGTCCCCTGAGCTCTACAGGGCTCAGGAGGTGCCCTGACAGCTGCCTTGAAGGGGATGGGGGGTGGGGAGGGGTAGATTCAAGTATGAGAGGGGCCATCCATTCACTTCTCTCCCCAAGAACTGGAATGATTCCAGCACACTCTTCAATGCCAAGAGCCAGGAGCAGGCCTCACTTCCCCCAGCAAGGCAGAACTACTTCCCAAGTTCCTAAGTTCCCCTGAGAAATGTCTCCTGTCCCCCAACCCCTCAACCCCCCATCTCAGCCATCCTGCACACCCGGACCATGCTTTTTCCACCCATCCACCCATGGAGGCAGTCAGGATGATGGGCATAAGTCACTCAAGTAGGAACAAGCTGTGATGTCTACACGTGACCTTGAGCAACCTATGTGACCGTCCTCTGCACATGGGCTTTCTCTTGTCCAAGATAGAGTTCATCACTGGGCTCCGGCGAGACTCATACAAGAACATAGGTTGGCCATGCACAAGACCGTGGACAGTCCTCGGCTGTCCTGCTCTGCTTACCTCCTTCAGAGACTGGGCCTGTGTAGGCAGGTCCCAGCCGGTCCACAGGCCTCAGTTTACTGACTGTGCTCACAGAGACACTCTACCACTGCAGGATGACCACAGGCTTCGAACCCCACACAGGGACTGGGGCCTGAAGCACAGAAGCAGGATCCACCATCCCAAGCACACCAGGCAGAAACGAGGGATTTTTCACTGGGGACAGACACCTGGCTTCACCTCCAGCTGTCACCAACCCCAGGGGTTCTCCTGGTGGCTTTCTGTCCTCTTGTTACCCTGCCCTGACTCCTGAACCAGGCTTCCATATTAGCTAAACAGCACAATCGGCTTCACAACAGGTTCTTCAGCCACAGGACTCCTACAGAAAGAACCTGGCCTTCTCTGCTGAAGTTCGGTAAAATCCTCTCTCTGGCGGCACAGGCTTCGCACCCCATCTCCTACATCAGTTGCACTTGGCTCCACCCCTTCCGTGTCCCATCTGACTCCACAGTGAGTAGCCAAGGTCTCTCCCCCTCAAGATCTTTGCCACACACTGCATGTGCCCCTGACCCAGGTGGGGGAGGGACACAACGCTTCTTCAAGCGCCTCACCTCCTCAGCCTTCTCTGATTGGTCCCTTGGATATCTTTGTCCCCTCCTCAGAGAAGCCTCTTCCAATCTCGGTCCGGGGTCTCCTCCTGTCCCTGTCCAATCTTTAATTACCCATTGGAATAATCAGACAGTTCTCTTCCTGTCCTGCTGCAAAGGGGTTCCTTCCTGGATCTTCACAGTCTCCCCATCCTGCTTGGAGCCCAGGCCCTGCCTGCATCTGTGGAATGAGTGAGTAAATAAACTGTCTCCCGCAGTCAGCATGCCAACTTAGGGGGCCACCCTGCCATCCACACCCAACATACATACACACATATGTGCACATCTGCATAAACACATCTGCACTCACACATGCACACATACACACATTCTCTCTCTCTCTCTCTCTCTCTCTCTCTCTCTCTCTCTCTCTCTCTCTCTCTCTCTCTCTCTTTCTCTCTCTCTCTTTCTCTCTACTCCCTCTGTCTCTCTGTCTCTGTCTGTGTGTGTGTGTGTGTGTGTCAGGTGGAGACATGCTGGCCTGGAGCATGGAGGCCTATCACTGATCTGCTATGAATTAGCCTTTCCCTCGGCAGGCCATGATTCCCCATCTGCCCAGTGAATAGATATATGGGGCAGGGGGCCCTGTGGGCACAGTGCCAGGGCAACGCCCAATCTCCTACTTCGCCTGACAGGAGAGGCACTGCTCTGCAGGAGCTGCAGCCCAGTAGACAGAGCAGAAGTGGAGGCAGGGGGATGGTCCAAAGTGGCACTGGACACAGCAGGGATAAGAGTTCCTGCCTACAAAGACACCAGCTTCCAGGTACCCGTAGTATCTCTTCCCCTATCCCTGCTGTCCCATAACGTGGCCCTATTTGATGCCTCGTGTCTTGGGTGACAGTGCTTGGATCTGAAGGTCTTGCACCTTCTCCCCAGGCCCCTGGGATGGTGTGTTCTCCTCTGTGTGCCCTGATGGGAAGTCAAGTCTGCAAGACACAGAGGTCTCCAACAAAGGGAAGCCATCCGACAGATTGCATCACTACTCGGAAGAGCCTGGTCACGTGAGAACAAAGGGATTCATTGTGTTCACAGTGTTCGATGCTGCAGCGGTTTGCTACAGCAGCGGACATGACTGTCCTAATACACGATAGAGCCACAGTGACCCACACCACCAGAGATGGCTTGCCTCCTGAGCCTGCCATGTTTCAGCCATCACCAATATTAGCCTTCACAACAATGATGCACAGTAGAGACAAATGGGGAAACTGAGGCTCAAAGCAGGGAAGCATCTCCCTGAGCTCACATAGCAGGCATGTGCCATTTCCCTGAGTCCTGTCCCTCCACAGCCTGGATGCTGTACAAGACAATGTTCAGAACATCAAATCAAGCATGGCGTGGTGATTAGCTTTACGGCAATTTGACACCAGCTGGAGTCATTGGAGAGGAGGGAGCCTCGGTTGAGAAAATGCCTCCATGAGAGTGGGTTATAAGTAAGTCTGTAGGACATTTTCCTAATTAGTGATTGATGGGGGAGGGCCCAGCCCATTGTGGGTGAGTCAGGACTCTATAAAAAAGCAAGCTGAGCCAGACGGCAGTGGCACACATCTTTAATCCCAGCACTCAGGAAGCAGAGCCAGGTGGATCTCTGTGAGTTCGAGGCCAGCCTGGTCTACAGGGTGAGATCCAGGACAGGCACCAGAATTACATGGAGAAATCCTGTCTTAAAAAAGGAAGAAGGAAGGAAGGAAGGAAGGAAGGAAGGAAGGAAGGAAGGAAGGAAGGAAGGAAGAAAGAAAGAAAGAAAGAAAGAAAGAAAGAAAGAAAGAAAGAAAGAAAGAACGAAAGAAAGAAAGAAAGAAAGAAAGAAAGAAAGTAGGCTGAACAAGCCATGGGGAGCAAGTCAGTAAGCAGCACCCCTTCATGGCCTCTGCATCAGCTCCTGCCTCCAGGTTCCTGTCCTGGCTTCCTTCAATAATGAACTACGATGTGGAAGTGTAAGCCAAACAAACCCTTTCCTCCCCAACTTGCTTTGGTCTTGGTGTTTCATCCTGGCAATAGTAACCCTGACTTGACACTTGAGTATTTCATGGAGTGGAGCTTCAGGTTCTCACAAGAACATTATGATAAAAAAAAAAAAAAAAAAAAAAAAAAAAAAAAAAAAAAAAAAAAAAAAAAAAAAACTGGAGATGGCATTGGCTTTCTTGCTGTCCCCCAGCTAATGTGGTGAACCAGGTCCTCCAGGGCTACCCACAGTCTTTCAACGCAGGCACCAACATACCACTAACAGTCAGTTACCAAGCACCTACCCACTGTACCCACTCACATGCCACCAAAGCCTACAAAATAGGTATAGGGACAGCCGTGACCACAGCCAGGCTCCAAGACCCCTGACAGCCGAAAGACCATCCCAAGTGTGGGCTCAAAGCTCATTGGACTTCAAGATCTGTTCTCTATCAGCACAGGGCTAACGCCACTAGCATGAACCCTCCACACACTGGGAGGAGAAGATGCTGTTTGCCTCTTTCTGCACACCTCCCTTCCAGGATGTCCACAGGGAAGCGTAGGATTGCCCCAATGGAAGGACAGCAGACATTCAAAAGAATGAATGCCATTGAGGGGCTACCGGTTAAACACACTTGCTGAGCAAGTATGAGGATCTGACTTAGAATTCCCAGGACCCATGCAAAAAAAAAAAGAAAAAAAAAAAAAAGAGCATGACCATGACCCCTGAAGCCCAGCACTGTTGGGGACATAGGAAGGATGATCATGATCACTGGGGCCTGGCAGCCTCCAGCCTAGCTCTGGGTACGGTGAGAGACCCTGTCTCAAGAAAATAAGATAGAGAGCAGGACACACACACACACACACACACACACACACACACACACACACACAGCCCTTAGAAGAGACTTTGTCCTCCTTCTAAGCAGTAACGTTGCCTAGGTGAGGCAGGTAGAGATCCAGCCCACTGCCCTCTCTATTTGGGGTGTGCAAATAGCTCTTGTTTGTTCTCCCACGCCGCCTGCTGCAGCTCCGGCTTTTATCCTTGAAGTGCGGCTGATAAGAGAGTCTAGAAAATGCTAATACTGGAGGGACGTCCCTGCAGAGTTATAATGAAAAGCTTTACATAAATTGTGATATTTCACTCATGTCCCAGGTCTGTGAGGGCTTTATTAACTGCAGCCCCCGTCTCTCTGGCAGTGGCTGCCGATCCACATTGCTGACTTCAACGCATCCAATTCATCAAGCATTTATCACGTGCCCACTTGGTGTCCGGCACCGTTCCAGGCAGCAGGAGGCTTCATTCCGTCAATGAATATTTACTGAACTTGCCCTCGGTGCCAGGGAGAGTGGCGGGTACATGAAACAGAGGAGTGAGCAGCAGACCTGGCCTGCTACGGACCAGGACATGGTGCAGAGGAGGAGCAGGATGTCCTGGTGAGGGCTCTACATCTGTGAAGACCCAGGGGGGACCTTACAGCACAGAGGGTCCCTAATTGCATCCTCATGCAGACTTCCCTAATTGTATCTGGTTTTTTTAGGAGAAGGACCCCTGTCCGTCACCTATACATGCACAGACTGGACAGGTATTTTCTACTGTTAGCTCTACCCCACCGTCTACCAATCTAACCTCAGTGGCACCCCCAGAGGGGAGGAATAAGTTGGTCAGTGACCCTTTGGGTGTTACAGCAGCATGGAAACCCGAAGAGAGAAGGGAAGGTTCCTGAAGTAGGGAGGGCACCTGTCTAGGGAAAAGGATCTCAAGAAAAGCTCAGGCCGAGGCCCCTGTGATGGGCAGAACCATACCCTGCCCCACCCCCCGCCCCCACCCCCCAGCTCCCATGAGACTGTGAAGAGACAGGGGCTATGAAGAGGCTGTGCAGATTCAAAGAGGGGGTGACATGAGGGCCCCGTCTGAGAGGACCATGATCTCAGAAGAAAGGGAAAGCACAGACGGAAGGCAGGCTGACGAGGGTCCCCCAGATTCCAGCTCTGCCACCACTGATCTTTGAGCACCAGCCTCGGGAGTGTGGGGACCACATTCCCATTGTATGCATGCAGCCCACAGCCCTCACTCTCCTCTGTCCCCAATGGCCTCCAAAATGAAAAAGTGAGACCACATCATAGCAGGGTGTCACACTGTTAGACTCCACATGTTGGGGTGCACAAAAGGTTCAAGTCCTCACGGCCCGGCTGGCCTCTTCTTCAGGGCGCATCTTGTGGACATGGCAGATAAGTCAGGCCAATTCCCAGGGATTTCCACAGATTAGCCACTCATTCGTCCCAAGCTTTTGAGTCTTTCAGCACTACAGAACCAAGACTCTCTCTCTCTCTCTCTCTCTCTTTCCCTCCCCCTCTCTCTCTCTCTTTCTCTGAAACCATCAGATGAGGCCCACTGCAGGGACTGATTTTCATAAAGGTGCTTGCTGTCATGGTCCAGATTAGAGCCCTCAACAACCCGCCTCTCCCCCACCACCACCAGATCCTGAGGGATAAACAAAGCTGTGGGCAGAGGCTGAAAAGTGCAGAGCGACAGCTTTGATGCACAGTTTAAAAACCTTTCCTCCAAATAAGAAAACAGTTGTAAACGTATTTATTTTTACTTTATGTCCATTGGTATTTTGCCTGCATGTATGTCTATGTGAGGGTGTCAGATCTCCTGGAACTGGAGTTACAGACAGTTGTGAGCTGCTATATGTGTGCTGGGAATTGAACTCAGGTTCTCTGGAAGAGCAGTCGGTGTTCTTAACCACTGAGCCATCTCTCCAGCCCAAGACCACACTTTTAAGCTCGCAGAAGCAGCGATGTCCTCTGCTCTTCGAGTCAATCAGCAGGGTCACAAATCCAGGCGACCAGCAATGCTGGATCAACACTCCCAAATTACAAGCTACTGTCTTCCCTCTCAGTCGAGTGTCAATATCAGTAACAGAGAGTATCTTTCTTGGGGGGTGGGGGGCACTGCGTGTGTGTGTGTGTGTGTGTGTGTGTGTGTGTGTGTGTGTGTGTGTGCAGGCATGAGGAGGCCAAAGGTCAACTTGGGCTTTCATTTCTCAGAAACTGTCTAACGTGCTTTTTGAGGCACGGTCTCTCATTGGCTTGGAACTCACTTATTAGGCTGAGCTGGCCGGCCCGTGAGCCCCAGGGATCCCCCCTTGCCTCCATTTCTCCAGCACTGAGATGGCACTCGTGCACCACCACACCCGGTTTATTAATGCAAGCTCTGAGGGTCAAACTCAGGTCGGTCCCCACAACTGCAAAACAAGCGCTTTATCTACTGAGCGCATTCACTGTAGTAGCTTGTTTAAAAGATTCCTTTAAGATAAAGTATTGTCTGCAAACTCGTAAAACTGGGCCATCTCTCTAGAGGAGGGTGTGACATACCCACCTACCTACCCACTTCTGAAAGGCGAAGCCATGACCTGGAGTTCTGTATCTGCCATCCTTTCCCCCAAACTGCTGGAAACTGGATGGAGCAAAGGTCACTACTGCCCATGGCCTACTCCTAAGTACTCCAAGTCTCTGAGCCTGGCACTCAGACGGCATCACACATCACATTGAGTGCTCTTGCTTGCCCACCAAAATTTGCTGGTGAGACCCTATTGCTGAAGACACACACTTAGGACGAGGAGAAATCAAGTCGGTTCCGACCGGGGAGCTTCCTCCCACTGGCTGGCTTTCATCCTATGGGAAGGCGGTAGGATCGGCACACAGGCAGACCCCAAAAGACAGGCAAGAGGGCAGAAGAAAGAAGAACTAGTGACTTCAGAACCCTGAGATCCACTCTGGGCTGCCATCAAGGTGGAGCCGCTCCCTCACACCCTTGCTGGCAGCTTGGTATCGGAGTGAAAATGCCCTCGGTTTGCAAGAACGGTGGCCAGGAAACAGATGTGCCTGGGGGCCTGTTATGACCGGCAGAGACAGGAAGAGCTTGTCAAGGCAAGTGAGCTCAGACACGGTGCAGGTGACTGCTGGAGGAAGCAGGCCCCCAAGTCCCCAAAGCAGGGCATCGGGGCTCTCCAAAGAGTTGCACACTTGCCACACACTTACAGAGACTGGGAACGTTTACCAAAAGATAATGACTTCCCATGGCGGCGGCAGCAGCCAGATGGCAGGAATGGGGGGGTGCTATCACGAGAGTGACCTGGAGTTCTGCTGCCAGCCGTGAGGCTGGCAGGGAAAGGCGGCGAGGAGCCATAGCCCTCTCGTGCTGGGTCTTTATCAACGTGCCTTCTTTTATGTGACTGAGCTTCAAAACTTCAGAGGTTCCAAACAACGTGCGTTTTGCCCAGCAGCCTGTGCGGCAGAGCTGTTACACACCTTCGCTAATAAAGCTCTCAGAACAGCTCCTGGGAGACGCAAGAGCGGCCTCAACTATTACTCCCTCCTCGGATCATGTCTGAGGCCCTGGTCAGGCACCTTCTGTGAATCAGATGGGGCACACAGAGCCTAGGTGCCGGGCACTGGCTTCAGGCTGGGCTACAAAGTGCAGCTACAGAAACTGGGCCCTGTCCATTTGGGAAAGAAAGGCAGGGAATTTGAAGTTCAGTCTCAGCTGTGGGTGGGATCTAGCTGGAACGGCCCCCCCCCACCCACCCATTGAAGATTACACATTCAGCTGAAGGTCGCAGTATACAATATGGTGAATTAACGAGTTGGAATGCACATAAACAGACATTGCTTTCCAATTCTGTTTTCATCTTGTCCTATTAACTAACTGTGGATACAAATGTCACTCACAGGTTTTGAGTATTCAAAATGCTTCCTGTTCCAGGAATAAGCCAGCTCCGTGGGTGGCCTCTCTCAGCACCCACCCCCTCCCATGTGCCTCCCTGGCTGCTAAGACCTGCACAGACTGGGCCCTCTGGAGTGGTGAAAAGCATGACCTTGAACTGGGGGCTGGATTTCTGCAGATACCACCTATGAAGCTGGCTCCAGGATTAATCCCTCAAGCTGCATCTGAGGTGCTGTAACAACTGAAGGAAACAGACTGCGTCCGTCACAGGGCTATCCAATGGGCCTGCAGCCTTCAGTTACCACTGGGGTCCAGGGAGCTCTCCTGAGCAACTCTTCACTTTCATCTGTGCGTATTTCCTTCTTTGCTTTTGCTACTAGGAAGCTCTCCTGTCTGTGGCTGGCCTTCAACGTGACACGCACTGAGCCTGTCCCCACCAGTGTTGTCTGATTCCTCATTTCCACACTTGCTTTATCTACACCGTCTCACGTTTTTGTAAAACTTTCTTAACTCTTTTTTAATATGATGGGGGAAGCTCCGTTCACAGAGTGCACAGTCTGCACGGCCCGGGCCGCCTGCAGCCAGCATCATTATCAGAGCTGAGAGCTCAACTCTGTCTGAAGATGGGAGCAAACACCCCTAGGAGAACATGAGGGAAGGTGGGGGAGGGGGGCACTGTGAGAGTGAGATGCCAGGTCTAGTCTTCATGAAAGTTGAAGGGCTGGTGAGGGAGCTACGGCTGGGCTAGGAAGAAACTGCAGAGATTATAAAGCTCAGCCTGGCAAGTCACAAGACAGTCATCCCTGGCTGGAGTTTGCCTAGCAGCTCTCCCTGTCTGTGGCTGGAGGCATCAATGGGATGTGGGCCTCGCTGCTCCCCACAAAAATCAAAGGATGGAGCAGTAGCCTTTTCCCAGCCCAGGACACCCCAACAGCACTCCAGGTGTGGACCCTGCACCCCACAGCAAAGTGAGACTTACGTGGCACTGTTCCCTAGCATCCAGAGAGCTGAGAGTCCCAGGATGGAAAGAGCTCAGAGAGCAGTCTGCTTGGCTCACACAGAGAGCTGAGTGCCCTCTAATAACAGGTGTGACCCTCCTTGGGCAGGCAGCTCCTTATCCCAGTTGCCTGGCACTCCACGTGCTCCAGATTTAAGAGCAGAAAACTACCTGGACATGCTTGATCTTGCCTTCCCCCAGCATGGGTTATGGAACCCAGCCTTTTGACATAAAGTGTTTGCTCTGCTGAAAGGGAGGAAGGGAGGGAGGGAGGGAGGGGTCAGTTCCTGGCCAGAAGCATAGTAAACGTCACAGTGTCCCTCACCAAAGCTTCCTAGCTTCACCGCTGGAAAGCATCCGTTGTTGCTTATGGCCCCCATCCTCATGTATTTCACGATGACTCCAAGTTAGGGAGAGATTAATGATCATAGCCACTGCTATCTGTTTACAGGACACCTGCTGGATCCCAAGCACACTGTCCATCAAATGCTTACAAACTGCGGCCCTCCTCCTTCTTCCAGATGAGGAGACAGACTCCTGAGGGTGACTCTCTAGATTCTAGAGCCTAGAACATACTTAGCCATGATGAGGCTATTCCTTTGTCCCCAGAAAATTATAGGATACATTTAGGAAAGGCGTTCATCAAAAGTGAGAATTAGACACAATGTGTCTGCAATGACAGATGTCAGTGAGCCAGGTGTGGTGGTGCACACCACAATCCCAGCAGTTAGGAGGCTGAGAGGCAGGAGGACTGCCGTAAGTTTGAGGCCAGCCTGTGTTACAGAGTAAAACCCTGGCTTTAAAAAAAGAAGTTGTCAGCTTTAGGTGTCTGGTGCTCCCCAAGCTCTCCCTGTACACACGCATCTTCTCACTTAGACAGCCCCACAAAATGCACACTAGAACCCCAACTTCAGAGACTAGAAAAATACACCCTGAGAGGCAGTAAGCACAGTGCTGATGGAGCAGAGACCCAGACCCAAGCCTCCAAGCCCACAGCAGACATCTCTATGGAGCCAGCCTGACCCCTCCCCATTGGAGAACACAGGTGTGTGCTGAGGAGAGCCACTGTGAGGTGAGAGCGAGTGTAGTTATGAGCTGACCCTGTGCTTGCCTTCAGCTCTGTGGACAGATGAAGGGGCCCGACTCCGATCACTCACAACCAACACACCTGAAACTCAGAGCTGCCTGCGGGGGAGGGCACAGATTGGCATTTCAGTCTGACCGCTCTGTCTTTGGGCAGCAGAGACTGTGCCAGGAAGGCAGGAGAGAGTGACCGCTGGCAAGAAGGAACAGGGCTGAGTTAATGAAGTCCAGGTCAATGGAGAGGCAAGGAAGCGCCACTTCCATTCAGAAACTGAGTGAGGGATGCTGTGTACTGTCTATTCTTCCCAGAGCAGACATGAGGAGGGCACTTGCCAGATCTCGGCTCCATGTCAGATACCCCAACTCCATCCCCTCGGTGACCTCCATTACTAGAACAAGCTCACTCCCCAGACAAGTGTGCAGAACACTACCGTGTCTCATCTTTCCACCCAGCTGGCGGATGGAGGGATCTACTCCTGAGCTCTGTGGACAGAGGGATGCTTGAGGTTCAGAGAGTCAAGAACCCTGCCAGCTGCATGGTTTCCAAGAAAGGAGTCAGTTTCACCCAAGGTGACTTCAAATCCACAACATTAACCCCTTTAATGAACTGCCACCTGTCCCCTAAATGGCCCGGGAGAGCTGGGATCAGCTGGGCTTGGAGACTTGGGTCTGGGTCTCTGCTGCATCAGCACTGTGTTTAGTGCCTCTCGGGGTGTATTTTTCTAGTCTCTGAAGTTGGGGTTCTAGTGTGCATTTTGTGGGGCTGTCTAAATGAGGAGCAGTTTGCTGGGAGAACTGTCTACCCCAACTCCAACGTCTTCTCATTTGCTGGCCTCTTAGATACCCGGGGCCATGGATTTGCTGCCCAACTGGGCACATGCCTCTGGTTCTGCCATGGGCACCCTGACATGTGATGAGGGAAAGGGGAGGGAGGCTTCATTAGAGAATAAAACACCCCCTTCTCCATGTGCATAGACCCCGTTCACAGAGGCCCGTTCTCATAACCATGTAATCAGACCATGGTATTCATAAAGAGCACCTCACCTCACAGTCTCAGGCCATCTACTCACAGCCAATATGGAGGTGACCCTCTCGGAGGAAGGTCGGGGCTTTGGAAGATGATAACCAGGAGAGCACACAGTTCAGACCTCCCTCGTGGACCTCCTAGACTCTGCCCCCTTTGACAAAGAAATTATCAAAATAGCAGCCGGTGATGGCAGAAACAGAGGCAGAAACAAGATAAAACGAGACTAGGTCCTAAGACAAAATTCCGCCCAGGGCAGCCTCTGCTCTTTCCTTCTAGTGCTTTCCCTAGGCACAAACACTCCACGAACAAAATCACAACCAGACAGAACCAGTGCGGGGTCTTGGCCCTCGTTAAAGTTGACTTTTATCGTGGGGAGTAGTGGTACAAGCCTGTCATCCCAGCACCAGGAAGGTGGAGGCAGGAAGATCATTAGTTCAAGGGCAACCTGGGAAAGAGGCCACGGGGCACTGGTGGTTAGTGTTCCCTCATGGGCTCTGCTGGCCTTCACAGGCACAACATGAATTTACCCCTTCCCTCACACTGGAGCGACAAGAGCCCCCGGGTTCCTGTGTGACCCCTGGGGCAGGAAGACTCACCTCCAGAGCCAGGGCCTGTCCGTGCTCCTGCCCCTTGTCCAACACCTCCTTCCCCGCCAGCTTGATTCTCCTGTAGTTTAGACACTTTCCGGTGAGAGACACCTGCGTGCCCTTTGTCACTGGTGTGATTTCACACGTGCTGAATTCCTCTTGGGCCCTCACAGCTGCCGGTGTATTCGTGGAGGGTCTCTGCGACCTCTCACTACCACTCTCCCATCAGAGGCCAAATACTCTTGAACCCTTGCAAGAGACCCTTAGAGGTGCCTCAACCAAGGTCACTATTCTCCTTCCCGACCTCAGGAGTCCCAGCCCTTCCCTTGGCCCCCAGGACCCCTGCTCTGCCGGGCACTGCAGCGCCATCCCAAGCTCCACGTTGTGTTTCCTCCTCTCCCTCCTCTTCTTCCTCTTCCTCTTCCTCTTTCTTTAGTGGAGCAACATCAGTGGGCTCATGTGTGTGACACTCAAGAAACGTCCAGCTCTCCTCCTGGCCTACTTCCAGAAGCTCAAGGTAGCCATCCATCTGGGGATACTTCCTCCTGGGCAGAGCCAGTACCAGCCAGCGTGCCTGGCTCTTGGATCCCAGAGTTTAAAGAGATTGTTAAAGCCACAGTCTGGGGCAGAGACCCCAGTCATGCCCCCACTCCTTTCTGGAAGCTTCTGGCTCTCTATAGAGACTCACTCCACATGTTGGCCTGAGTTTCTATGTCTGGGTCTCTCCCATCCTAGCCTCAGCCCTCCTGGGCAGGACCCACGTGCTTGAGGGAAGCAGCCCCCCAGAAGCAATGCTGAAGGAGGCAGATGGGGAAGCAACCCAGCTTCCTCACTCCCCAGGTGAAACATCATCCACTGTCTCCATAGGACCTGAACTCCAGCTGCCTGCTGACGGGACACGGCACTGGGCTAGCAGGTCATCTACCCCACTCCTGCATTCAAATCCATGCCTCATCCCAGGGTCTGCTCTGGGAAACAAGACCACCATAGGCCTGGGGATAGGACCTCAGACAGGATTTCATGGGGTTCCTGAGGCTGGGGGAAGACTGAGTGGAGGAGAGTCCTTCCCAACACGGGCCATGTCAGCTATGGTATGGTTTCAGATTGTGCATTTACATCTGCTTTGCATCTTCCTAAATATTCATAAGGGATGCTGGGCATCTCATCAGAAGCTGGCAGCCAGATGTGATTTAAAACACAAAGCCCCCTCCACACCCTGAAAATACTTGTTCTAGCAGCCAGTTAAGGCAGCGGGTACGGGTACAGATCACCTCAATCCAAGAAAGGAGGTCCTGGCTCCATCCGTGGCTCTCCACACATAGCCCCTTAACCCTGCTGCATTAGTCCAGGGCTCACTGGGTGGGAAATTCCAGCCCTCAGGGTGAGTAGAAATGATTAGAGAGAAGGGTCTTGGAGAGCCTCAGCCACGGTGGAAACTGGAGCGGAAGCACTCCCGAATACTCTGGAAACTTTTACAGACCTCTCCTTGAGGGTGCATTCCTCCCCGCCTCTACGGGAGTTCAGCTTACACCCTGAAGCACAGGATCTGATTGCCATTATCCCAGGCTGGGGACCCCAGATGGCATGACTTCCCTAAGCGTCTATCAGCTGGAAGTCCTGAGCCCCATCTCAGGGCCAGCTCTCCGCAAACACACAGAGGTTTGGCCTCCGTGGTGGCCTCTGTGCACACGAGCCGAGGTCCCCCGGGCTCTCCAGAATGAAAACTACAACTGCCCACATTTACAAAGAAGCCAGTGTGCCAGGCGGTGTCTGCATGGTCCATTATCCTCACAGACAATTGATTCTTGGACCTGTGTTATTTTCCCGTGTTATCATCTCTGAAGTGAGAACGTGGCTTTTAATCAATGCCCGTCCTCAATGGTAGTCAAATAATGGCGGTCTCGGAGTACATCTGAGAGTCTCAGTGCAGCTGAAATCCAGTCTTTGGATGTTAGAAACTGCAAGACAAGACCACACCTCCTTTATTGCCTCCTTCCTCGCCTAGCCACGACACACTCGTCACTACATTGCAGCTGGTGATGAGAGCAGAGGACTTTTAAATGGACTTCAGTGGCCAGATGAAGGGCCTATCCAAGTCACCTAGGATGACAGGGCCCATCCACAGTTATCAAGAATGACTTCTGTGATCCTCAAAGGCCTTCGACTGTGCACATGTGTTCACACACGGCCATATGTTAATAAGCACATTTCACAGGGCATAAAAGCCCAGACACTGGGCCAGTGAGACGAATTGAGTAAAAGTACTTGCCACCAAGTCCAATGACCTGAATTCGATCCCCAGAACCTCCAGAGTGAAAGGAGAGATTCCTTTTGACCTACACACACAAAAACAAGCAAGCAAGCAAACAAACAAACAGATAAATAAATAGAATGTAATTTTTATAAGTTACAAGAAGATCAGAGCCAGGCGGTGGTGGTGAATGACTTTAAACCCAGCCCTTGGGAGGCAGAGGCAAGCAGATCTCTGTGAGTTTAAGGCCAGCCTGGTCTACAGAGTGAGTCCCAGGACAGTGAGGGCTACATAAAGAAACCTTGTCTGGAAAATTTAAAAAAGCAGAGGCAGGAGGAGGAGGAGGAGGAGGAGGAGGAGGAGGAGGAGGAGGAGGAGGAGAAGAAGAAGAAGAAGAAGAAGAAGAAGAAGAAGAAGAAGAAGAAGAAGAAGAAGAAGAAGAAGAAGAAGAAGAGAGAACTCCATGCTGCCTCTGGACCAAAGCTCCTCATCAAACACCCAGGGCCCAACCCCACTCCAGGACCCGTGCAGCAACCTTGGCCTCACCCAGGATCCATCCCTGCCTCGTCCTAAAACACATGCTCCCCTCCCCAGTCTCTGCACACAGTCCATTCTCAGCTCCTCCCACCCAGGTGGAAAAACTCATTCACTCCCAAGACCTCAGGCCACTGGTGCCTTCTATTCATTTATCACTTGTCAAAACCAGCATGGGGGAGGCCACAGCAAACCAGACAGGCAGAGCCCTCTCCTCATGGAGCTTGAGCTCTGGAGAGGAGCCATAAGACAGAGGCTTGATTAGGTACCTAGTGTCCCATTGGGAATAACTGTCTTGAGCAAACACTATCAGGAAGATGCCTGAGAAGAGGTCCTGGGTGTCAACACTTTAGAATTGGCAGAGGACATCCATGAGGAGGTGGCATCACAGACGTGAAGGCTATTTAAGAAAGGACATTTCCAGGCCAAAGGAAAAGCAGGTGACCCACCAGACGGTGCCCCGTCGGCTCACTAAGCAGTAGAGAGGGGAGGCCAGTGAGGCTAGGAGAGACACAGGAAAGACGACGTGATCAAAAGATACCAGGGCTCGATCCTTAGATCCTTGTGAGCCCCTGAAGCTCTCTGGCTCATTCTCTGAGAGAATGACAAAATGGAGGAGGTGCTCGGAGCAGAGGAGCAATGTCCCCAAAGTGAAGTGGGGACAACGCTGGCTGGAAAGATGTCCAGAAGCCACTAGCTGCAGTCATGGAAACGCCCCATTCCTCAGCAAGGGCTGTCTTTCACGTCTCTGTGTATGAGCCAGTCATCTAGAATGAATGGATGCATGGATGCATGGTTGGATGTCGGGAAGCACAGAAGTTACCACTACGCCTTGTTTGGTGCATCCTGTGTCTAGAAGGGAGACCGCTGAGCCCTTGAACTTCCTTTTCCAGGGGTTTAGCGCTAAAACTCAGGAACAGAACCTCTCCTTCCCTGACGTCCTCCCGGTCTGGAGCCTCCTCTGGGAGCCTAGCTGAAGTGAAAGGGAACTATTTTGGTCCTCACCTCCTTGACAGTGGCTTCAAGGGAACTGCGGCTTTGGGAAGATTCCTTTGCCAGTGAAATGGCACATTTTAATTTTAGGTTAAGTGTTCTAAGCCACAATTTTCTCAGCAACAATTAGGTGCCAGACGTGTCTTTAAAAATATCCAGCTCCAGGAGATGGAGGTGGAGCCCTAGCTGAGGGGGTGGGCCGCCCCCTTTCTGAGCAGGGCAGAGTCCTGCCCACACTCAAGAGGACCGCAGGCCAGCCCGTACTCACATGTGTTTCTGGTGTGGACACACACGCTCTCAGCCTCTACAGTCTGTACTGTGGCCCTGTGGGTGGATGGAGGCCCTGAGCATGGCAGATGTCTGGGTGTGATTTAAAAGCACACTAGTTGCTAGGACTGAGGACAGGGCAGTACACATAGGGCCTGAGAAACACAGGCATGTCTTTTCCTCTCAGCTCTGGAGCCCAGAGTCTCAACTCACTGGAAGAAACTAAGGGGCCGAGCAAGGTCAGGTGGAGCATGCCTGTAATCCTAGCACTCAGGAGGTAGAGGCAGGGGGATCAGGGCCTGGAGTTCATGAGATTCTTGAGAGAGAGAGAGAGAGAGAGAGAGAGAGAGAGAGAGAGAGAGAGAGAGAGAGAGACTATCAAGGGAATAGCAGTGGTCTGTAGGAAAACAAAGGCCTCAGACCATCATGGCTTCAAACATTTTCTCAGCCTTTGGTTCGCTTTGGACTGGAGACCCATGCTCTGGTTTCTGTCTCTCCTAGCCTGCTCTGTGTAGGTCTCCCATTGCTCCTTCTCAGATGATGTCATTGAAAAGTCTTCAACTTAATTCCATCTGTAAAGAGCCCATCTCAACCTAAGTCCCTCTCCCATGTGGCAGGGGCTAGCCTGAAGACCTGTCTCTTGAAATTCCCTAGAACACCTTCAAGTGCCGGCTGTGGTCAGCAGTAGGTCCCCAGCAACACCTCTCAGCCCTGCACAGCCAGCGCAGCCTTCACAGTGCTGCCTTCCTCTACAACCGGCCGCTTTCCTGTCTCACCCACCCGAGGTCTTGCTAGTTCAGCGTCCCAGAGCACCATGATGTCACCCTGACACTAGGAGGTCAGCTCTACCAGGTAGCCACCCTCAGGACCTGGGAGAAGGGGACCCCAGTGACACCAACTCTGAATCTGCTGCCATCACCTCCTCCACCTGCTCCCTCAGCCCCAGTAACCAGTCAACCACCAGCCATCACCAGTATGATTTCAAGATCCCTCAGGACCTCCTCCAGCCCTGTTGCTCTCTCCTTCCCTCGGTCCTAATGTGTCCTCATTACCTCCTTCCTCCCTTCCTCCATGTTATCCTCTGCACCCTAGATGCAAGTCCTCTCCCCTGACCATGGGCTGCTATTGTTGAGGGTCACATCATCACAAGAGTTTTGAGATACACTTAGAAGCCCCCCTCATTCTTCTCCACTCCACCCCCAGGCTAGGTTGGTGCCTCCTTTATGTTCCTTCTAAGCTTCCTCACTCACAAATCGCCCTAGCTTATCAAATCACTGCCATTTCTGACCAAGATACCTAGCCCTGGCCTGCCTTCACTGATGGCAGTGTCACACACTGATGACAAGTCCACACAGAAGATGTCTGTCTGTCTCCTTCCTGTCCAGATACTAGGCCTCAGACAACTCGCCTGTTACCCACAATTAAGTTCAGGTCATCAAAGATAAAGATGAATTCCAGCCCACTGTGGGCAGCACCATTCCCTAGGCACAGGGTCTTGAACTGTTTAATAGTGGAGAAGTCAAGAAGACAGCGAGCAAGTGAGCATCTGTACATTTGCTTCTCTCTGCTCTGTGCTATGTGTGTGATGTGACTGGCTGTTTGAAGTTTCTGCCTTGATCTCCCACAATAATGGTCTATAATCTGGAATTGCAAGCTGAAATAAATTCCATTTTTCCACGATATAAAAAAGAAGAAAAGATAAAAATGAGTGGATGTCATTGCCATAAGAATGCATAACAAAAAATGTGATATGTATATACAGATTTTTTTATTAGCCGGAGCAAAGTAAGACACTATGTCACTTGCAGGGAAATGTATTATTCCATTTGGTGGAATGAGAGATTACCATGATAAGTGAAATAAGCCAGACTGAGACAGAAAGCATTACAAGTTTTCTCTCACATGGAGAGCCTAGGTTCTATATACACGGGTGTGTGCACATGGACACAAAGCATGGGAGGAGACTGGTCAGAGGGGGGTTAGGAGAGGGCGGTGAGGCGACTGTGGTCAAATTGCAGCATGTATTTGAGCAGATTGTCATGAGGGAACCTGTCTCTTTGTGAATGAATACCCCTAACAAAGAAATTTATACTTTTGAAAGGAAGAGCCAGGATCCAGAGGGGCTTGACGAGGCCTTAAATCTGCATTATTTTCTCCTCTTTTCTTCCCCCATAGAAGGAACACCAACCCTGGTCCTTAGGGCTCTAGGCTATACTTGAGAGAGAGGCAATAGGAGGCTCCTTGTGGGGGCTCCAGAGGTACCAGCTTTGTGAGTCTCCTGTCTATCTCCTGTAGGTAGGTGGGAGGGGCAGACTCCAGCTGGAGCTGGCCCTCAGAACTGGAGGGGGTTCTCTCATGAGGCTTCTCCAAAGACCCAAGCAGGTGCTTTATACAAAGAAACTGAAAACAAGCATCCATGAATTTAACACCGTGCTTCTAGGAATAAAGGTGTGGGGGAGGGGGGATGCCGAAGGAGCCAGCAACCCAATAATAGCAATGGTTTTTGAAGGCGTCAGGAAAGGAAAGCCCTCCCTGCTTCTCACAGGCCCCACCTTGTCCCCAGATCAACATTCCCCAGCTGAAGTGAGGCACATACTCACAGCTTCTGTAAATATTTGCTGAGAAACCATCATCTCTTCTGTGGGACAGCAGAGCCCATCAGGCCCTAGGGTGACCCTGAACAGGTTCTTGCCATACCACTACAAGCCTACCTGCTGGGCCTCCTTCCCTCAGATCTCTGAAACACCCTTCATTCAGCTGGCCATAGTGCACAGTTGAGGTCATGGACTCATCGCCCATGGCCAGGCTGAGAGTGAAGGACATGGACAGCCTGGGAAGCTGGGACTGTCCCTTTCTTGCTCTGTAGCAAGGGATGCCTGCCCTCGGTGTTAGGTAAAACTTGAAAGACCCAACATGGCATCTCCTTGGAGGAGCCTGCTGGTTCCATCTCTGAACCCCACAGCTTCCCTGGTTTCTTTCAGTCTTGGTCTGTGACTCATGTAGTAATGTTTATCTATTTGTCCGCTCCCATCTGCCTGGGAGCTTCTGAGGGACAGGAACATGGTGACCTGAGGACCATGCTAGGCCTGGCATATACTAGTTCCTCAGGATGTGTGAAGAGAATTAGTGAGTAACTGAATCAGTGAATGAGTGAGTGACTGAATAGGTGTAAGAGGCACTTCCCCTGCTGGCTGACACCATGCTCAACAGCAGGAAGAACACAGGCCCGGGTGGCCTTGGTAGGCTCCATGACCAGCCTAGCATCAACATCTAGCGAGGACTTGAGCACAGGTCCTCATCTCAATGACCACCAGTGTCCACTGTGGAGTTTCATCAGCCCCTCAACTCCAGCACAGAAGGAGCCTGTGACCCTTACAGGAGCTGTGAGCAGGTTGGCAGAGCCTATGGGTTTGGGGAAAGCAGGGGTCAGAAGAGGCTCCCTAGCCAAAGACAGGACCTTGAGCCAAGAAGACAACAGTGAACTCAGAACTTGGAAGATTGTTAGCTCCATGCCAATGCCACACACAGGCTCTGACTAGACAAGACATAGCTTCTTCAGAGACAAGCAATCCCCACACTGACAGCATCCTGGCTTCATACCAGGGTCCAGCACCAGCACCCCCAGAATGCTCCCAGGTGAGGCCATGGGAACAGGCAGGGAAATGCCTTCCCCAGCCCCTACCCTCAGGCATGATTCATCCTTTCTCTACTACACCACCCTGTAGGACTCCCAGACATCACTACTGATCTCTAAAACAGTAAGAGGGTCCCTAGGCAGGCCCTTTTGCCCAATTTCCCAAAAAAAGAAACCACTGCTTGGTGAATGCCCCATGTCATCCCCGGTGTCCGGTTCCAGAGCCCCTGTATGGTACTCTGTGGCCTCCTGGGAGCAGCAGGAAAATGCCAAGCTTTGGGGATGAACTCCTGAGACCAAGCCAGGGAAAGACCTCTCTGGAAGAAGCCAGAAGTCACATGAACAAGCTGCCTACCACTGCTAGGGGTTCCCAGGAACTTCCTGCTGTGGCCTAAGGCTGGAAGACCACCTTCTCCACATAGTTGGGCAAGGTCATGAAATATCCTAAACCCTGGCTGGGTGGCACATAAAACTCAGAACACACAGCCATGAAGTCATTATTGAGGAATGCCATGGGAGTTACTATCCCAGTGAATGGAGGGGTGGGTGGTTGATGATGGGTTGGTGGATAGATAGATGGGTGGATAGAAGAATGGATGGTTGGATAATGAATAAGTGAATAGATGAGTGAGTTGGTAGATTTTAGGAATAAAACGATGGAAATAGGTGTATAAGTAAGTAAATGGATGAATGGATGGATAGTGATGAATATGTGGGTAGATATGCAGCTAGGAGGATGAAAGGATAGATAATAGGGGGGCAGGTGAATGGACAGACCCATGTGCTTCCCACTAGAACAAACCAGGAGATAGACAATAACTACGTCAGAGACTTCCATGGCACTCCTCAATGATTACTTCAGAGTTGTGTGTTGTTGTGGAATGTTATTTTAACTAGGCAAAGATGTGTTTTTAGTTGGTTGTTTTTACTCTTTATATTCTTTGCTCTTTTTTTTGGGGGGGGGTGGCCACACAGTCACCAAATAAATACATGGACACTTACTATCACTTATGAATGCCAGGCCTTAGCGTGGCTTGTTTCTTGACAGTTTTTCTTAACTTAAAGTATCCCACTTACCTTTTGCCTCTGAACTTTTTCCGTTTCTTACTTATGTAATCTTACTTTCACTCTTACTCCAGGGTTGGCTGGGTGGCTGGGTGACTGGCCCCTGCTTTTCTCACTCCTTCATCTCTCTTGCTTCCTCTTCTATTTATTCTCCCTGCCTGCCAGCCTCTCCTATCCTTTCTCCTGTATTGCTATTGCCTGTTCAGCTCTTTATTAGACCAAATAGGTGTTTTGGACAGGCAAAGTAACACAGCTTCACAGAGTTAAATGAATGCAACATAAAATGCAACACAGCTTTGCATCATTAAACAAATGTTCCACAGCATAAACAAATTAAAGTAATATTCTACAACATGTGTTACATTTGTTTATGCTGCAGAATACTAGTTTAACTATGTAAAGGTGTGTTACTTTTGTTTATACTGCATTTGTTTAATGGTGTAAGGATATGTGTTTAATTATATAAAGATATGTTGCATTTGTTTCACCCTGCCTGCCTAAAGTACCTGATTGGTCTTAAAAAAAAATGTTGAACAGCCAATAGCTAGGCAGAGAAAGGATAGGCAGGGCTGGTGGGCAGAGAGAATAGATAGGAGGAAAAATCTAGACTGGAGAGAGAAGGAAGAATGAGAGAAAGGAGAGAAGAGAGCAAGAGAGATGCTAGCTAGCAGACATGAGAAACAGTAAAATAAGATACACAGAAAGAAGGCAAAAAGCCCAAACGAAAGGTAGATAAAGAGAAACAGGCTAATTTAAATTAAAATAGCTAGCCAGAAATGAGCCGAAGCTAGGCCGGGCATTCAAAACTAATAGTAAGTCTCTGTGTCAAGATTTGGGAGCTAGTTGGTGGCCTAGAAGAAAAAGCCCGGTACAGCATGGTCTGAGTTTTATGTGTCATCCAGGCAGGGTTTGGGGTATTGAGTGTCCTTTCCCAACTATGCCTAAAGAAGGTAGTCTTCTAGCCTTAGGCCACAACAGATAGATAGATAGACACAAACATACATACATACATACATACATACATACATACACACATACATATATAGATATAGATACATAGATGCATAGCTACATAGATGAATGATAGATGACTGATGATAGGTAGGTGGATAGGTAGGTAGATAGATGATAGATAGTAAACTGCCATATAGAGAGATGATTGTTATATACATAGCTACATACATGACAGATAGATGATATACATGATTGACAGATAAATTGATAGGTGATTGGTGGGTAGATAGATAGATGATTGGTAGATAGATTGATATATAAATGATCGGTAGATATAAATTGATAGATGATTTGGTAGAGTGATTGATATTCACTGATTGATGAATAGACTGGAGATGGATAGATTGACAGATGATTGGCAGATGGATGGGTGAGTGGATGACTAGCTGGGAGAGAGGGGAGAAGACAGCAGACAATGCCACAGCATCTGCTGCTGCTCTTTGCCCAGAAAGCTGCAAGGATTCAAAACCAAGATGAGAATCCAGAGGGCTTCCTGGAGGAGGCAGCCAGTGAGACAATCCCAGAAGGCTGTGCATAGGCTGGCTTGGTGGAGCGGATGGAGATGTCTGACCCTGCATTCCCGCTGTGTTCTTGGAGTTTGCATCACCTGTTTCTGCTTTGCCAACACCATTTCTATGAAGCTAATTTCCTTACATGCACCTCCTTTCCAAGAACCCCAATATCTCCCCTGAATCTATTTTGTATACACATAAAATGTATTTATCAATGTTGTTCTTTTTGGGGGAATGAAATGCAAATTGCATTTCATACATAATGCAATCCCTCAAATCCACACAAATCAGACGGGAGCATCTTCAGTCTGCGCTCACAGACAGCTTTAAAAAGCCAGAAGTCAAGGCTGGATGCCCAAAAACCCTGCAAGGACCTTGGGACCTTTGCTGGGCCTTCTGGCACCTTCTCTGTCTCCAGGGAATGCACCAAGGCCAAGGCCAGTTCAAGGGTGTCTTCCTTCCTTTATTACTGCTCAGCCCCGGGTCCACGGCAGTGTTCTGCGGAGCTTCGCTCCTCAGCCGCTGTAATCGAATAAGCAATTGCCTCTTCTTTAATAACTGAGTTTATTAAATGCAGAATATATACAGCTGATCACTCAAGAAACTAATTTGCAAGTCAGAGCTTTTGAGGGATTGTTTAAAGAAGGATCCATATGTTTCATAAACCCGGGGTGAGGTGGGGTGCAAGGAGAGGAAATAAATTTCCATGGCGTGATTTGCACTGCATGAGTGCAACCCCAGGGTCTCAGCCATGTGGGCCATCCCTGGCAAAAACAAACATGTCCCCAAGAAGCCACACAGTCTGTCTGGCCCAACATCTAAATATGACACACTTATGACCTTCATGGCACCCCATGGGGGCTGCCTGGGAGACCCATGTCCTCTTAAGGCTCACCACAAAGGCGGCGGCAGCTCTCCTGGGCCCTGAAGTTTGGATGAAAGGCCTTGCCTGTAAAAACCAGCATTCAAGAACAGAGTAGACACCTGCTAGCTACAGAGGACTGGAAGGGACAGAACACAGAGGCTCCACCCAGTCCAGCCCATCACAACACCGGCACTGGTAGAGGGATCCAGGAAGGCAGAGTAAGACAGTGTACCATAGGCGATGATAGACAGAAGATCCAGGGAGCCTGTGATCAAGTGATTTGGGGAGTGATGTGTTGATGTTATCGAATCTATTCAATTTCAGGACTCACCAGAGCCTTTGAAGGCTGCTAGGCAAACTGAGATGCTCCCTAGCCTTGCTCACCTCTCCCCAAATCCTTCAGGAGAGTGCAGATCTGCTTTCAGAGAGACCCACCCAGGGCAGGCTTCTGGGAGGCTGGAAGGCTGATCTCTCTAGCCAGCAGGGAACAGAAACAAAGCCTGACCGCTGAGCTCTAAGGCTTGATGGGATCTGAAAAATTAACTCTCGACTTGGATCCCTGACAATGAACATCTCCACAGACCACCTATTGGGGTTGAATCCAGTCAGGGAGCCCATGTCCCCCACAGCAGCTGGCATGCCCAGAGTCACCCTGAACTAGCAAAAGGCACCCAGAAAAGGTGCACAGGACCCACTGAGCCACCCCAACACTATGAAGGGGCCACCTCCACACCCGTCTGGGATCATATTGTGTGGGGCAATAAGCTTAGGCTGAGCATCAGGGAGCCTTCGTCAGGGATAAGTGAGGGAGAAGGAGAGAGAGAAAGAGCTGCAGATCTCAGAAGTGACACCACTCAATCCTGGGGGCGCCAGGAGGCTACAGCCAGATAAGGCAGGCCTGGGAGGTCTTGGCTACCAGATGCTTACAGCCCCTTTAGGAGCACATGACAGGAGAGTGTTAGTGTTGAGGAAGTCCAGGCCGTCCTCCTTGAAGTGTTGGCCAGACAAGTGACTTCCGCTGCTACCTAGGCCATGTGGACTCTGAGGCTGGATGTTTCTGTCCCCAGTCAAGGACCCTCAGACCTTGGTGGGTTTAGCTTCTCAGTGTAAATCAGGTGGCAGTACACCTCCCTGATTAATTTAGAGTCCCGTGTTGGCTCACTACCCGCAGAAGGCTCCACAGGCATCCGGGATAGTATTCATCAAAGCTCCCACCTACCTACTCATTCATTCATTCCTCTATCCACTCATCCATGCACCCTTCAGTCAATTCCTCCACACACATGCTCAAATCTACTGTTTGGAAACAGTAGATGGGAAACTGAGGATGGTGTGAGCCACAGCTTCTTCCCTTCACATCCTCTTCTAAGCTCCTATGGTCACCAGCTCATCACTGAGGTGCAAATCACTAACATGTTGAGTGGCAGCCCAAGCCTTGTGTCCATAGTGCCAATGATACCCACATCCCACATGATGCTGAGGAACGGCTGGGGCTGGCACCCTCACTCAGCCAGTGAACACCCAAAGCCCATGTGGGGCATGGGCCACAAGTTGCCAGTGGTGATCAGAAAGATGAGGGAGACCCCATCACATGAGCCACATCTAGAACAGTGCCAGGATGGGGATCCATGTGCTAGGCTGCTCCAAGGGAGCCCTTGTCAACTCAACTCCCGCTCTGTGGTTACTTATGCCAAGGCCTTGGCGGGTCTCAGGCAAGGTGCTGGCCTCACTGGTAGCTACTATGACCTCCAGAAGCAATTGCCTGGGCTCAAAGCTCAGCTCAGCCACTGCCAGTTGGGTGACCCATGGAAAGCTGCTTGACCTTTCTGTGCCTCAGTTTACTGTGGCACAGTACAAGTCAGTCCTTGCCTCTTTCCTTGAGCCTCTTATGAATACAACAAGAAAGAAGTCTCTAGAAAATAATTAGTTTAAAGATTAATAAAGAAGTCTCTAGAAGGGGTTGGCAGCGGGCACTAGGTCAGTACTTGAGTAGAACTCACCCAGAAAGCACTCAGAGTTGGCCTTAGCACCCCTCCAGAACTGCTTTTCAAGGTCACCACACTGACCTTGGGACCCAGCTATGGTCCAGGTCCCAGCAACATACGCAGTTTCAACCCATGAGACACAGGAGCATCCCAAGCTATGACATCAAAAGCTGTCTTGCCTGGGACCTGACCTAGGCAGAGGGCGTCCTGGATGTGTCTAGGGAAGAAAGGAGGCCAGAGAGGGTGTAAAAGTCCTTCAGCAGGGAGTCTACGATGCCCCTCTTTGTCAGGCTAGGACATAGAGAGAGACACTGTCAGGTCCCCTCAACAGCAAATACAATCCTCACCGTCACATCAGGACCTGCTATTGAGGATGCCTTTGTTGACAGGAAGTTGGGGCACAGCCCACACTTAAGGGACAGAAGTTTCCCTTCCCTGAGGACAGAGCTCCACATAGGGTATAGGGGCTTTTCCTGTGTCCCTTTCTAAAAGGTTTAAGTTCAAATCTCCCAGGATGACCAGGCCCCACGAGCTCCTACCTACTGTATGCTAATAAAGGATGGGTCACCCACCATGGCCTCTGATGACAGGTGCAGTTTTGCCAGAGTGGGTCAGCTTAGGGGAAGCTAGGGCCTCAACAGAAGAATCACTTGAACCCCAAGAGGAAGATCCCAACCTCTACCTGGCATCCCACATCACCCCATAATGGCCAGCCTCAACCTCTTATTCTTCCCACAAATAGACCCTGAACCCCCCATTATGATGTTTGCCCTGGGGCCTCCACTCCGTACCCTTCCCAGACCTCCCTGCACCTCCATTCCCTGTGAGGCAAGATGCACAGTAAGGGAGCCTCTCACCCCCACATCTCCAGGGGCTGACTCTTCCTGGCCCTCCCTGTCTATGAGTATCCCCACTATGTCTGAAGCAGAAGTTTGGGGTACTCGTGCCTTATTCTGCTCCACCCCTGATTCCAAGCTACAGGGCACACCCAGCTCAGCTTGAACCTCTTGCCTTAGAGAAGCAATATGAAGAACGACAGAACAGTGAGGGAAGGGTAAATACGTCCCATGTCCTACCGCTCCAGCCCGGGGCTCAAGCTGGATGAACACAGACGTGATGTCCTAAGCTCTGTTTGGGGTACTGTTAGCTTGAATGTGTTGTCAATGCCCACACTCAAACAGCCCCCTAGAATGCTTCCCGGCATCTCCCACGAGTTCAAAAACAGAGGAACCCTACCTCAGGTCCATGGTCCCCTGGAGTAGCCCTGCCTAGAGCCTGAGGCCAGCACTTCACCTGCCAGGTTTGCACAAATCACATACCACCCAAGAGGAACACGGCCTCCGCCTCTGTCATCCTGGGGCTGGTCCTCCGGACACGTCCACACCTCTGCCATTCCCCACTACACCTGTGACCTGCCTGGAACCCAAATGAGCAAGTCTGCATGGCTCTGTTTCCCATGGCTCCCAGCTCAGCCTCTGGAGGTCCTCACTACCGTCCCCCTGGACAGAAGCCCTGTGCCTGTCATGACAATGCTGGAGTGAAGAGTGGCCAGGGCTTCAGGAGGCAGGGCTGCAGGAGGCAGGGCTGCGGGAGGCAGGGCTGCGGGAGGCAGGGCTGCGGGAGGCAGGGCTGCGGGAGGCAGGGCTGCGGGAGGCAGGGCTGCGGGAGGCAGGGCTGCTCCACCACAGGCTCAGGATGGAACACTGGCAGGGAGCACAGAATGGCCCATTCTTGGGGATGGCTGCCCTCACTTTGGTGCTAGGGAAGGTCACGTGTCGTGGGCTACACCACTCATATGCTGTACAAGATAGCGTACATCTCGTTGATCCTCCAGAGACCTCAAGGCCTGGGAAAGCTGCCAGGTCTTAGCCTAGAGTGGGGGACTCCAGGCTGAGGCTACTAGGGTCTGTGTCCAGAATGCTGACAAAGACAGGACCCATCACCAGTGATGCTGAAACCCAGGGATACCAGGGGATTTGTTTCAAAATCTTCTGGCAGGGTGCCGCCCATGAGCCATGGGCCAGCCGTGGACTTTTGTTTCTAATTTATAGAAACCTCTTCTACCCAGGGCACAGGCGAGGAAAGACCTGGCATGCCTGGCATGACCTAGCTTGCACCTGGAATGACACCAGCCACATCTATCTCCCCTCAGGTATCCCAGAAAACAAATGGCTGTCACTTAGGATGTCATGGACACAAGGCAACTGGCTAGGATATTGTCATTTGGGAAAATATTTAGTGTCAAAAGTAAAATCGTTCCAGTCCTTTCTTCTCCTTATAAAAATATATATTCCATGGAAAATTTCATCCACACAGATATTCACAGCCAGGGCTGGGGATATGGCCCAGCAGGTAAAGTACTTGTCACACAAGAATGGAGACCTGAGTTTGAAGCCCCAGCACCTGGGTAAAAAGACAGGCATGATGATGTGTGTGTATAATCCCAGTGCACACAGATGGGTCCCCGGGCTCACTCACTGGCCGCCTAGCCTAATGGAAGAGCTTCAGGCCAGGGAGAGGCTCTGTCTCAAACAAGAGCTGAGACTGACTTCTGGCCTCCACAGGCACATGTCTACATGCGCACACATGTCTACAGAGAGCAGGGGGTGAGAAACACTGGCATGGCCCCCTGGCTCACACAGTTCGCTCTGAGCATACACGCCTGCAGGCCCTGTGCCCCTGCCCTGCTCCATCCAAGCCTGTCACCCCACCTCTGTCTCCATAACTACCTATTTTCTATCCACACAGCTCCTCCCCAGAGTTTCATGCTCAAGGCCTTTGTTCCCTCAGCCAGGAAGACTGCAGCCATGCCCACTCGGGGCCTCAGCTGCCAGCTCCCTTACCTCCACAAGAGCCAAGCCTCCCAGGCTGGGGTCTTGCCTCAGAAGGTGTCTCAGGGTGGGGAAGACAGGCTTCCTGCAGAGGGTAGTGGTGCATGAAAGAAGATGGTACCCCAAAGCCTTGTTAGCCCCCCTCCACCTTGCAGGCAAAATGACTAGTATGTTCTACCTAGCAAGGGCCAGGCTGTCGACATACTGGATAGCACTGTTGGTGCTGCGAGTCTTCTGCCACAGAGTGTGGTTGCCCAAGTTCATCCTTCAACCACAATCAGACTTTGTCCAAAAGGCAATGCACTGGCTGATTAACGTGCCTTCTGCAACACTGCTCTGGGGTGGCCATGGAACCACTTCCAGCCAATGAGACATAAGCAAAGGCCCCTGGGTAGGAAAGTTGTTTCAAAGGCCTAAGCTTTCTGGAAGATTTTTCTCCCTCTGTGTTCTCCCCTATTTGGGGGTTGGAATGTGGGCAGGATGCCAGGAGGGTGGTAGCCATCTTGTAAACATGAGAATGTGAGCCACATGTTGGGAGAAGCATCACAGTAAGGCAGGAGGTGTGAGGGACAGAGGCCGCCATGTTGGCACAAGTGAACTGATTCCAGATAACTTTCAGTTCAAGGTATTAAATACACCACCCCTTACGCTCTCGCCCTGTTCACCACCGGAGGTTGGTTATTACCCATGCAAGGGGTTGAACTGAATCCAGCCAGGTAGACAAGAGGCAGCTGGAAGCCAACAGGACCACAGGACCAAGGGACACACATTGACACGGAAGCAAGGGAGACTGACAGAGTCACTCACTACATCCCAGCACTGTTCTGGATTGTCCCTTCCAGGGTTACCAGCTGCCCATTAAGGTATCAGCAGGCAGCCAGGTGAGTAGAGGGTCTCCCTCCCAGAACCACTATCAGTCCTGGTCCTCAGTCCGAACTCTCTTCCCGAGGACACTGGTGCGGCAATTAGCTCACAAGAAGCCTCTACACTCCATGAAGCAGGACCCCTAACAGCAGCATGAAGCAACACGTGTGTGTGTGTGTGTGTGTGTGTGTGTGTGTGTGTGTGTGTGTGTGTGAGAGAGAGAGAGAGAGAGAGAGAGAGAGAGAGAGAGAGAGAGACTTTAAAGTTTTGTCTGTTTAATTCCCAATAAGATGACATGAGGACTCCTTACTACCCTCAGAACAAAAGCCCTTCACATAACACAGCCCAAAGATTGTGCAAACAAAAGAGACAAAGCTCTAGAGATGTCACTGGGCCCCTGGATCAAGCTACACCTGAAGCCACACATCCACCCCTGGAAACTCTAGCATACTCTTGTTCTAACGCTAGTGTGAGCCGCAGTGGAAGTCTATCACATTAACGGACCCATTATTTTCTCTTTTTTTTTTTCTTAAAGTTTTCAATTCAGTAGTTGTTTACATTTTTTTAGAAGAGATGATTATTTCAAGTAACAAATGCCCGTAGTTATAGAAAGCAATTGAATATATAATGATATTCATTATGCATCTCCGTTCACAGAAAGGTTTATCTCTCAAATTCTAATTCTTCAGGAACTTGCCCTGTGTGTTTAGGGAATATATTTCCAATATTGTGTTTGTTAATCTGCCATGTGCATATGTAAGAGTTTGGCTCCCACATGACCCCCAGATATACATTAACTCTTCCCACCAGTGGCCACCTTTCCTCTTGCTGATTTTGTTACCTCTTAATCCTGGTTCCGTTGAGAAGATGGGCAAGCTGTGCCTAAGGTGTTCGGAGCCATTGCTTTGTGAGGTTCGATCATGTTTGCATTCCCACCTGGCTTCTGCTCACAGATTGATTTTGAACATGGGCGACCACTAATTCACCAGAATTATGAAGTAGCCTGTGGTTCATTCACCAGCCTCCCAGGGCTGACCCTTCAGAGGCGAAATCCCTTATTTGTGTGTACGAGCGTGCAGACAATTACAAAACTGGACTGGCGTGACGTTTCCCCTTTGGAGTTCCTGTCTATTTTTCCTACATTGTCCTATGGCAGGTTTTTCTACTCTTCCCCCTCCTTTCGTCTCTTGTCGGGACCCCCTTTCCTACTGATTACTGTCAAATTGATATTCCCACCTAAGCCTTCTGAGTTCTTAAGTCGTGTGAGCATCGCTGGATTGGCCATTTGGCTATTTACCACGCATTAGATTGAAAACCATTCTTCCTAAGAGCTTTACGCCTCTCTCTTCCAGCACCCAGGCTACCTACAAGAAGATTTCTGTTTTACTTTCTTCTGATCTTTCACTTTTCATCATCTTTTTATTGCTAGTTTTCTAGAATTTTATCTCATTTTGCAAATGAAGAAACTGGCGTCCAATGAGCTCTGTCTTTTGCCAACCATTTAGCCTTCAGCTGGAGACAAGAGCTTTATGTTTGCTCCCGTCCCAGTACTCTCTGGCCTTCCCACAGGCCAAGGTAATCTGGTGTTCTAGTGTTTGTCTGTCCTGGACGGTAGCCTAAGTTTCCACCATTCTGCAGCAAAGCAGAGGGAACCCGCTGGTCCCGCGCTGCCTATGGCTCCGGCCTCAGTACCTGGCACCCTCACCATGAGCATCCTGGTACCCACTAAGCCCATCCTTTCTCCCACTGATACAAACATGTACCATATCTGTCCAGAAGACCTGCAGACTATCAGGGGACATCAGGAAGATGCCATTCCACAGGGTCCAAGACACATGTCTGGGACATAAATCCTAGGAGGTCTCTATGGAAGCAGGCAAACGTACATGGTGTTTTTATTAAGACTCTCAGTGCACTGGCTGGAATAAACTGGCTCTTGAAACCGCACCAGGAGAGCTAAGAGTTTCCATTGTGAATGACCAAGGATCCATGTGGCTTTGGATCAAGAATACCACAGCCTACTGACCAAAGTGATGCAGAGACATGAAGCCCAGGTGACCAGATGCTTGCAGCTCCTTTCTTGTAGAAGACACATTCCATCTCACCGGCTGAGAACAAGGCCTGTGCATCCTTGCGGGTGGTGGTGGTGCACGCCTTTAATCCCAGCACTCGGGAGGCAGAGGCAGGCGGATCTTTGTGAGTTTGAGGCCAGCCTGGTCTACAGAGCAAGATCCAAGAAAGGCTCAAAGCTACACAGAGAAACCTTGCCTCGAAAAACAAACCAACCAACAAACAAAAAATTTGCTCCCACCGGAGAGGAGAAAGCAGGGTCCCAGCAACTTTTGTGTGGGGGACACACCATCTCTACTGCAATGGGGGAAACAGAGCTCTTGGTTTAAGTCTGGCCTAATCACACACTTCTCTGCTCCTGTGTTTCCTCAACTGTAAAGTGGGATTACAATAAGACCCATCTCTCAGCATATGCGCAAGGCTCCAAGGTGATGACATGGCCAACTCACAACGGTGCTTGGCCTCATGAGCTGTCGCATGAGGCAGCTGTGGCAGGCATGCCCTCCCTTGAGTCCAGGCAGCTCTGTGACCTGCCGGAAGGCGCAGCAGCATGCCAGCTGCTGCTTCCTGTGGGCCACTGTGATGGGAGAAGGGCAGAGCCCCAAGGAAAGATTGCATAGAGAGGGTGGATCTGGCAACCCTAAGTTATTCAAGTCTTTAGAGGACTCAGACCTAGCTGGTGACCCCAACTAAGCAAAAAGCCATGAAGACAGGATAGGCAACCCACAGTTTCATAAGCCATAATAGCAAATAGCACTTTACGTCATTGAGAATTGGGAATGTTTGTTATTGTGGTGTTACCCAGATGCTCTGTCTGATACACACTACACTCTCCCACACACTGTGGCCCAAAGGGTGCAATAAACATACATGAAGGGCCCTTGATGCTTCTGGAGACAACCAAGGGCCATCCATGATGTCATGACTACTCCAGCCTCAAGTATCACCTACCAGCACTCTGAGCTGCCTAAGCTAAGCCTGGCCTAACAGAAGCTGCCTCACTCACGAGGCCGTGGGGAGGAAGAGCTGCCTCTCAAGGTTGCATGGTGTCTGACCAGAGCACAATTTGTAATATTACAATATCACAAATCATGCATAAATGTGTGCCTGGAGGGAGAAAATTACAAATGAGAAATGAGAGAAGAGAGAGGTACCAGCCAGAGGTTAGCCCAGGTCACATGATCAGAAAGCAACACTTTTCACAGGCCCGACTCTTTTGGACATGGTCTCCAATACTTGTGAGGAGCCATCAGGGATAGGCCACCTCCCCTTTCTACAGATGAAGAATTAGAGGCCCAGAGAAGTAAAGAAACCTGCACAGGGCAAGTGGATGGAACTAGAAAATATCATCCTGAATGAGGCAACCCAGACTCAGGACAAACATGGTATGTACTCACTCATAAGTGGATACTAGATGTAAAGCAAAGGATAACCAGACTACAACCCATAGCTCCAGTGAAGCTAGCTAACAAGGAGGACCCTAAGAGGGACGCATGGACAGCCCTGGGAAGGGGAAATAAATGAGATCTCCATGGGTAAACTGGGGATGGGGGATGAGAACATAAGGGAATGGGATGGTCGAGCTGGAACAGGGATGGAGTAGGAGAGCAATGGAAGAGATATCTTGACAGAGGGAGACTTCATGGGGATAGGGAGAAACTGGGTGCTAGGGAAGTTCCCAGGAATCCACAAGGATGACCCCAGCTTAGACTACTAGCAAGAGTGGAGAGGGTGTCTGAACTGGCTTACCCCAGTAATCAGATCAGTGAATACCCTAACTGTCATCATAAAGCCTTTCTCCAGTAACTGATGGAAGCAGATGCAGAGATCCACAGCCAACACCAGGCTCCAGGAATACAGTCGAAGAGAGAAAAAAGGGATTCTATGAGCAAGTGCATCAAGATCATTATGGGGAAACCTACAGAGACAACTGAACCAAACTAGTGGGAACTCATGAACTTTAGACCAACAGCTGTGGAGCCTCCACGGGACTGGACTAGGCCCTCTGCATAATCGAGACAGTTGTATAGCTTGATCTACTTAAGGAGCCCCCTGGCAGTAGGATCAGGATACATTCCTGGTGCATGAGCTGGCTTTTTGGAGCCCACTACCTATGGGGGGACACCTCACACAGCCTTGATGCAGGGGGGAGGGACTTGGACCTGCCTCAACTGAATGTACCAGGCTCTGCTGACTCCCCATAGGAGCCCTTACCTTTTTGTAGGAGGGAATTGGGGGCGGGGGGTTGGCAGGGAGGTTGGAGGGGCAGGAGGAGGGAAGAGGGGCGTCTGTGATTGGTATGTAAAATGAATAAAAATTTTCTTAATTAAAAAAAAAAAGAAAAAGAACCCTTCACAGACAGGATGCACAGCTGGTGTCGCTCTTATGGAATCCGCATCTCCCTACTGTCTCATTTACCCTGGACATCACCAGAAGGGGGACCTAGCCTGTCCCTTCAACTCACAGATACAGAGCACTCTCCAGCTGGCCAGGGTCCACCCCAAACCATCTCCTTATCTAGCGCCTCCAAGAACTCAAACACTCATAAAACTGTACAATTTATAGATGACAGCTGACTTGGGGACGCTCCTTGGCTGGGGGCCACAGTGGGCTGCTCAACTGTCCCTGCCCAAACCTTGAGAACATTTCCTGGTGCCTAGGCCTCCATGGCTGTCCTTGTCTCTGGCGTCCTTCCCAGGGAACACTTTCTCAGGAAGAGCTAGCTTTCCAGGTGGGCTCCTGGTGGTCGGCAGAGTCCCAACCTCCTTTGGTAATAGAGTCATCAACAGTGGTTGTTTGGCCTCAGTTTCAGGAAGTCCTACCCCTGCTGTGGGATGATCTGTATGTTAAATGTGTTGCTCTGATTGGTTAATAAATAAAACACTGATTGGCCAGTAGCCAGGCAGGAAGTATAGGCAGGGACAAGGAGAGAAGAGAATTCTGGGAACAGGAAGGCTGAGTCAGGAGGAAGCGAGATGTAAAAGTACTGGTAAGCCACAAGCCACGTGGCAAGGTATAGATTTATAGAAATGGGTTAATTTAAGATGTAAGAACTAGATAGCTAGAAGCCTGAGCCAGTAGGCCAAACAGTTTAAGTAATATAAGTCTCTGTGTGTTTACTCGGTTAGGTCTGAGCAGCTGTGGGACTGGCGGGTGAGAGAGATTTGTCCTGACCGTGGACCAGGCAGGACTGGAGAAAACTTCAGCTACACACCCCACCACCATCTAGTGCTCCCACAATGGTCCTCCAGGGTCAAAGTCCATGGCCTGGCCTGACTCTTCCAGAGTATCGAAGCCAGATTGCCCCTGGCCTCCAGACTGTGCTCCCTTCCCAGCCTCAGTCACACTTATAACAAAAGGGGGCACTGAGCCACCTGCCAGCTCTCCTAACACCGTGCCCATCACAAATGTGCCAAGAAAAAAAAACACATAGGAAGGGACTACTGAAGGCTCACGAGTCTGTGTCTTAGCTTTGTTTCACAGGCCATGCACAGTCCCCAAACTCACAGAGCAAGTATGGAAGAAGTGGGTTTCACAACATTCGAAAGGAATGTTTGGGGGCAAATGTGACTTTGTTGTTCACTCTGAGAATCTGCTCAAGTGTTGTGCTGCAGACTTGTAATAATTTAATTCCCCAATAACATTAGAGCTGTTCGGTATATCCGAACTGAGGGTGGTGTTCACTCGGTAATCCTTAGCAGCCACAACAGGCTCTACCAGACACAATCCAAACAGGGAGGCCAAGCCCTCCATTCTGACGTGCCATGGCCTCTGCTCACTCCTACTATAGTATGAATGAATGGTACTGCTGACAGGGTGACAGGGGCCTAGAAAACAACTAGGGTCCCCCCGACACCTCATCAGGGTCATACCTGTACTCCCACAGCCTGACATCTGCCTAGCTCTGCAGATGGCTCTGCCCTAGGTAGGTCTGCTGATCCCCCTGAGCATTCATTTGGTGCAGGGCAAGTGCCAGGTGCCGGAGCAGGAGACATCTCTACTGGGGCAGAGCCTGGAGGGAAGGAGTATGACTGTAGGGTGGGCAGCACCCAGGGGAAGAAAGAGTTCTGACCCTCAACACAGCATCCTCTGGGCCCTCTCAGTGCTAGGTACGCCAGCATCAGGGGACACACAGAGGAGCCTGCCCATTAAGTTCAGGGAAGGCACTTTCAAGGGTATCAGAGTGTAGGCTGTCTCTGCCCTGCCCAGAACCCAAAGGGATCTCTGTGCCCACTAGCCCTCTGGTGGGCACATCAAGGCCTGACTCCCAGCCTTTGAACCACTGGCAAGATTAGCTGTCATCCAAGCTGCAAGGGAGGTGGGTTTTCTAGGGACACCGGGGGGAGGGGGGGTCGGGGGGAGACAAAACTAGGTATGTCTTCTCAGAACACCAAAGAGAAAGGAGGGAGCCCAATAGTGTCACACAATGGTGACCACCGGATCCTGGCATCTTCAGGGTAGAGGCAGGAATGCAGGTTCCACCAAGGGAAGAGAGGGGTGGTGTAGAGTCCTGACTGATGTGGCTGGATGCTCAGAAGTCAGACCCTGAGAGGCCTGTGCTGGGTCCCAGAGTTCGAGGCCATTGAAGGAGCTGGCACTTCCTCCTGGCATCTATGCCTGGCTACATGTAGCTTCTGTCAGTATTGCCCATGGATGGCAACCACACGGTGTGAAGTTACTGGAGAGCTATCCTCCCACCTCTTTGGCAGCACACTCCAGCAGGACCAGGCTCACTACTGCCATTCAGTTCATGTCTCAGATAGGAGGCCCTGTTGGGAAGCTACGGGGCCAAGGGTCACACGGCAAACTGCAAGGGAGTTGCCACCGGGAACTGTGGGATTCCAAGTGAGGTGAAGAACAGGCTCAACCTCCATGGCCACCTATGGTGGTATTGTGTTCCCCAAAATATTGTGCACTCTAATAAACTTATCTGGGGTCAGAGAACAGAACAGCCACTATATATATATACACATATATATAAACATAGAGGATAGGCAGTGGTAGCATACACCTTTAATCCTAGCATTCCAGAAGCAGAGATCTACCTGGATCTCTGTGTGTTCAAGGATACAGCCAAGCATGGTGACTCACGCCTTTAATCCCAGGGAGTGAGGCAGAAAGCAGAAAAATATATAAGGTGTGAGGACCAGAAACTAGAAGCTTTTGGCTGGTTAAGCTTTTAGGCTTTTGAGCAGCACAGTTCAGCTGAGAGGCATCCAGTCTGAGGAAACAGGATCAGCTGAGGAATTGGCAAGGTGAGGTAGCTGTGGCTTGTTCTGCTTCTCTGATCTTCCAGCGTTCACCCCAATAACTGGCTCCAAGTTTGTTTTTATTAATAAGAACTTTTAAGATTCCTGCTACAGCCACCTCACAGTAGACAGACATCAGGTTCTCCGGGGGCCAGAGGCCAGACTCCCTCTGACCGTCTGCACCTGTCTGCCGCTGCTGAGTTCACAGGGCCCAAATGGGCAGCCACCTGGGTTCCCATGGCTGCTTCCTCTCCTCCCCTGGCTCCCCACCCAGTGGGCCAAGGAGGGGCAGGAGGCCGACGGGAGAGCCTGGCTCTGGCATCCTAGCTGTTCTGCCTTGCATATTAAAGTGCCCAGTTCCCTTACCAGCCCTGCCAGCCCCCACAGCGCCACCACTAAGAATGAAGCCTGCTGGGGCAGCCTGTGTTGGTTCCACACTTCCCTAATTGCTCCAAAGGATTTCCTTGAGTGTTTAACAAGAGTGTGGGTAGTGGGTGGGCAGAGGAGGGAGGTGGTCCCAGCAACAGCTCCAAGGGGTCTGTAGAGCTCACAGCTCCCCAGTGGCTCAATGGGGCTCTGGGGCTCAGAGCCAGGGATGTGGGGCCAGGCCCAACACCCACAATGTCTTCGCCCTACTCTCCATCACCCCTGGGAATGCAAAGCCCTGAAAGAGCCTGGCAGGCCTCCTGCTGCACCATTAATTAACATGCAGTGTGGTGGCCAGGAGCAGGGAGGGGGCTGAGGCCTCCATCAAGGATGGACAGCCATTCCTGGAGGAGCACACCACCACAGAAAGGGCAGGCTGTCCTTGGGGAGCATGGAGCTTCTCAGCTTCAGGCTTCAGTGAGAGTCAGAAGAGCTCATCCCAACTCTCTGAGCATAAGGGCCTCCACAGCAGGGCTGCAGGAGGAGAGCTGGAATGTCACAAGCTCCAAGGCCGGGAGAGGGCCCACTCTGTATGCCAAGAGGAGGGACTGGCTCTCACAAGGCTCCTATCCATGTGTTTTAGATGTCCAAGCTCTTGTTCCCGACATAGGGACTCAAGTGGGAACAGAGGCAGGGGCAGGCAGCTCAGCAGGGTGGGGAGGGTCGATTCCACACTTCAGAGGGTGAGTGTTTTCTTCCTGACCATGGACCTCAGCACACCCAGCACACACCCAGCACTCACCCAGCACTCACCCAGCACCCACTAGAATCCCCCTTTCTGCCAGCCCTGCCTCAGTCCCAGAAAGCAGGCGTGGGGGGAGGGTCTCCATGGCCTTCCGCAGACACAGCAAGTGGCCTTTCTCCATAGGGAGCCCTGGTGTTTAGCTGGCAATAAGAACCTGAACTGGGGACAGTGTCTGCCCCAGCAAGGAGGGGGGTCTCCCTGTGCCCCTGCTGGCTGCATAGACAATGAAGGTTGTGCCCACAGCACCTGCTTTCCTTCTGGGAGCCTGAAGGTTGGGCAGAAGGTAACCCTGGACACAGCATCTTCTTTAGGTCCCGGGCCAGGGGGACGAGATGTGTCCTATGCGACTCTTCTGTGAGAAGATTCTAGAAGGTGGGGCCTGGTTTTCTGGGCTTTGCCCACGCAGGATTCCTCTCTGCTGATCCTGGTATTTTCACTGGGATTGACCGTAGCCCTGAGTGTGATCATACATCTCCTCTGTGTGTCCCTGAAGGACAAGCCACACCCCTTTCATGCCTCCCAGCATGCACCAATTCCAGCTGCTACTATCACCCACGCCAAACAGCAGCTACCTACACTTTGGCAGGAGGGAAACTCTCCGTGCAGTGATGGAGCAAGGCCCCAAAGCGCACACTCAGAGGGGACCTCAGACTTCACACAACAGAAGACGCTGAGATTGTCTGACAACCAGCTGCCGGCATTGCTCGGAGAGTCCCAGGGTGGCATCTTGTGGATCTCACAGTGGCTGCGGCCACTACCCTGGGCCTCGTGGAGTCCTCTGTCCCACCAGTACTGTCGGGCCCTCATCAAGTGGCCCTGAAGGGATCTGGGATTGATGCGGCATGGGCCTGCCTCCTGGGGTGACAAGCAAGACATATTTAGAGCTAACTCTGACACAGGACCAACAAAACATCAGGTGGGGTCCTGGGAGAAGAGGGGAGCAGTCTGTCTGGGCACTGGGGGAAGCGTTACCCAAGTGCTGACTGGGTCAGAACTGGGTCTCAGGAAGGAGCCCACTCCAGAAACAGAACAGAGGAAGGACATCTGTCCACAGAGACGGAAGGAAGGAAGGAAAGGTGCAGTTGGCTGGTGCAGGGGGAGCCAGGGAGGAGATGGAGAAGGGGCGCGCAGGATTGAAGTGCAGGTTCAACTAAAGAGTCAGGAGTAGTTCAAGGTCACAGAGTGGAGGCCCCACTTAACCTTCCTCTGAGACCCAGCCACAGAACCAATATGGCAGCTACGGTCAGCGTAGGGGTGCTCAGTGCTATAACCACTGAAAGGAACCACCACCCTCAGATGGCAATGTGCCTGTCAACTAGAACAGTGCTCCTGGGCCCAGACAGTCCAGCTGCACCCACTGAGGCCAGAGGCACCATCGGGTCTCATTTGTCCAGCTGTATCTGAGTACCAGGGTAGACCGAGTGGACCCTCTACCCAGCTGACCCACAGCTCCCCAATGACCCATCCCTGAACTCAGCTGACCAATTGCTCCCTCATCCACTCCTCAGCTTGAAAAGGCATTTGGAATAGGAATATGGCCCAGGAACCACTGAAGCTCATGGTAGAACAGATGGCCCCTTTTATGGCACCAACCAGAACCCACAGCGGACATAAAGAGCCTCCACAGAGGCAGAAGCTGGGACAAAGCTGGGTACCCTCAGCTCATCAAGCCCTGGCCTCTCCAGCCAGCGACAAGCTACCCACTTGCATAACACAGAGGGCAGTAAGAAAGAGTCGAGGCAGGCTCTCATGGCAGAAGGGAGAAGGGCAGGCGTGTGGGCTGACATGGGCCTCCCTAACTAGTGAGGCAAGCAGGACCTCCACATGGTGTCTCAATGCCTCCAGCTCCCCTGGGACATCAGTTCAGTGGAGCATCAACTCTGATGGATCCACCCCACCCAGGAAGGATGACACCCTGGTGCAGCAACTGAGGGAGCCATGGATCCAGGCTGCAGGAAGAGCCAACAAAAACCAGAGGTACAGGCAAACCGGGACTTCAAACAAACAACAGATTCTTAAGAGTTGTTTTTAGGTAAGTGCATCCCATGCGATTTTTGAATTTGAATTTCAAACAAACAATGAATCATTTTTAACATGTAGCCCATGAGATATTTGAATTTTAAGTTCAAATACGCTGAATAATTTCTTAGTTTAGGTCTGTCCCCAAGCAATATCTGGGATGTTCTTATTCCAAGAATTGTCCATTGTTTATCTGAAACTGAAGTCAGCTGAGCATCCTGCACGGTGTCTGGTAACTATGGATCAAGGCCGGTGTAAAACACGGACTTTTCTTGTCAACAGCTACCCACAGAGGTGCTCTGCAAACAGCAGCCCGGGCCATGAGCCCTGTGGTTGAGACTCATAGATCGCGGCTGCCCCTCCAGGGAGGCATTTACAAGTTGTAGCTTTAAGATTCTAAAATGAGCCACAACTGTGAGATGTACAGAATCAGCCTGGACCAGGGAAGACCGCTTGGAGTGGCCAGACCAGGAGGCAGCACCCCCGCGATTCCAGCCCTCTTCACTGGTGCCGACCTCCATGATGAGGGGGAAGGGGGATGTCACAGCATCAGGAGAGGAAAATCACTCTAATTACCCTCACTCCAGCAGCACGGCGCTCCCAGCAAATTAGAGTTTATCTTTCATTCCGACTGACACCACGTTACGTATCAAACAAATTATGAGTCCCCAGGAAAGACTCGTCAAGGTAATTTGCAGGTGGAACATTTCTTACAGAAGTAAAACCTGATTAGAGGGGGGGGTCTGGCTCGGCGGGCTTCCCTTTCTCCTTCCTCCAGAGCAGGTGAAGTCTGTGCATGGCCAGGGACCAGACCTGGGGCCACTGTACCCTGCTCCCAGGACACAGGGAGCTCTGTGATATCAGAGAGGCACACGGCTGCCTGGGCCTTATTCTCTGCTTTTTCATTTGTTTTCTTTTTAAATAAGGTCTCATGTAGCCCAGGCTGGCCTCAAACTAGCTATATAGCTAAGGATGACTTCGAATTTCTAATCCTCCTGCCTCTCCTTCCCATATGCTGGCATTGCAGGCATGCTCCATCAGACCTGGTTTATGCCGTACTGGGGATTGAACCCAGGATATCATACATTCTACAAAAGTGCTCTACTGACTGAGCTACATCTACCTTTGGGGTAAGTAGCCACCTATAGGGATAGAACCATTACCACAATCCAGAACACATGTTGGCTCCAGTTTGAAGGCCCAGAGTTGAAAGTAGAGCTCACACCCATCAGGACACTGGGTCCCTTTTTGTGACACTAAAGCCACCCATCCTGCCCACAGGGGCCAGGCACAAAGCCAGCCTCACAATGCCCACCTTTACCAGAGCAGTTTCGGTGACAGGGACAGGTAAGGCAGGGGCTCACCCTCTTTGATGAATCTCTGAGCTTTTGACTTCAAAAGACAAAGACATCAAAGGGCAGGCAGCCTCCTCGCTCCTTTGTCTCTCTCCTAACATGGGAAAGGGCCAGTGTTCTTTTCAGAACTTCTCAGCCGGGCCTCAGCTTTCTAGCTCACAAGCGGCACATGATTGCTTCCCCGGCCAAGTGTGGGTCCTGCCCCAAGAGCACCGCCAGCCACTCCCAGGAGGCTGCTTCTACTTACTATCTTCATTAAGTCCCTTGAGGACCTGAGGGTCTGCAGCCTGGGGATAGTGACTTTGACCCAAGGGAGGGCACAAGGTCAGGAAGATAAAAAAAAAAAAAACAGAACTCCTCCCAGAAGACCAAGAAAGGCAGAAGGAGATGCATGGTCTCTAGGGTGGCCATTGGTTAGGAGGCTGGAGGATTCCAGGCAGGTAGATGGGCTTCACGGACAAGAGGCCTTGCGATGGCTGTCCTGTCATGGGTCCCTCAGTGCTGGGCTCTGGAGAGTCACTGTGTCATTGTTCATCCTCATTGTCAATTTGGCAGGATTTAGAGTCACCTAGGAGATGGGCTTCTGAGGTGTCTGAGTGTGTGTCCAGAGAGGGTTAACAGCATGGAAGAACCACCCTGGATGTGGGGGACACCACCCAATGGACTGGAGTTCTGGACTGAATAAAGAGGAGAAAATGAATGGAACGCTAGCATTCTCTCTCTACTGCGTAGAGAAGGAAAGGGTTCAGGGAGGGAGGGAGGGAGGAAGGAAGAAGAGGGAAGGAGAGGGAGGGAGGGAGGGAAGGAAGGAAGGGAGGAAGGAAGGAAGGAAGGAAGGAAGGAAGGAAGGAAGGAAGGTTGGCTGAGCATACAACAAAGACTCTCAGTGAATAATAAGAAGAACCCGGAGGTGGTGATGGCTCTGGCTGAGGATGAGGGTGCCTGTTTCCTGAACCCCCAAACTGCCAGAGAGGAGGTCCCTTGGTACAGGGCCTCAGGTCAAGTCATATGGAGTATGGCCATGAGTTCAGAGTGGACCTCACACGGAACTTGAGAGGGTCTGTGCTGTTAGCACTGAGGAGGGGGTTGTCACTTCCCCCAGAAAGACTGAAGCATAGGGCTGAACAGAGGGAAAAGGGATCAAACCCAGTCAGGCTCAGGAGGAAGCCCTCACACCTAGTTCTGCTATTTAATGATGCAGACACAAAGAGGCTAGCCCAAGCTCACCTTCTGCCTCACCCCGTGTGTGTGTGTGTGTGTGTGTGTGTGTGTGTGTGTGTGTGTGTGTGTGTTTTACAGTCCCATTGACACCCAAGTACAACCCAGCTGGTCTGTGCCAACGGCACCCCTCGGTGGCCACTGGGAAGAACGGTCTGGCTGTGGCTCTTACCTGGCTACCTCCTCCACCAGGGCCTTGGCTTCCTGAGACGGCCATGGATAACACACCTGTGACTTTTCATGAGTACATGCAAACTGGGATCTAGGACGGCAGCAGCTGGGGCCCAGGGCCCCTGTGTGGGATCCACGGGCACATGCCTCCACCGCAAAGCCTCTTCCAATTACATCTAATTGAGTCCTCTTCTCTCAAGGGCCAGCATCCAAAGCTTAATAAAAAATCACTGTTTATTCTTCTTAGGTCATCTTGCATACGGAAGAACACCGTAATGATCTCTGCAAACGCAGCCTCGCCATTCCTGTCCTTCCCTACAGAGCCTGAGAAACCATGCTGAGTCCGGGAGGTCCCACCAGGATTGTAGGCTCGGCCCCATTGCTTCCACTGGCTAGGTCTCTAGTAATGAAAGAAAGCATTGTTGAGCTGGATCTATCTGCCCATACCTGTAATCCCAGTCTAGGAAGATAGAGGTGTGGCGGGCGGGGGCGTGGGGGTGGTGAGGGTGGGGGTGGGGAGGGGCGTGGGGAGGAGGGATGTCAGAAAAAAAGCAAGGCCAGCCTGGGCTACAGAGCAGACATACATATTGTAAAAGCATCACGATTCCAGCCTTGAAGAAATTCCCCTACAAGAAGATATGTGTGACTTGCCTTCGGGGCGCATTTTCCTATGGTCCCATGGGGTTTTCTACACAGGATTTCAGCATGCTGAGGTTATTCCCACTCTCCAGATGGGAAAACAGAGGCTCAACAGTAAGACACAGAACTGCATACTCTTCCCTCATTAGCAGCTTCCTCTGGGCATGGTGGTGAACGCGAGGTTTGCTCATGCAGCCCGGGAGTGGCCCTGGAGGTGTTTGTGAGAACTGGCTAGGTAGATAAAGCAATAACAGCCTTGGCGTTGAGATCAGAACCAGGCCATGGGGTCCGGGGCTTGGGCTGGTTGTTCCTGCCTGACTGTGAAGCAGAAGTGGGTGGGGTCCTCCGAGAAGGAACAGCTGTGGCAGGCAGAGGCCAGCAGCCAAGGGTACCTCTTCTAGAGAGATCTGCTGTTAGCCCACAGAACTGCTGGAAGAAAAGCCCTTTTCCCAACCACAAAGGAGAGCTGTTTGAAGCAGGAATCCCTTTGGACTGAAGGTTTCCTCCAGCGTTGGGGAAGGCCATCTATTTTTATTGCAATCAATTCTGTTAAAGTTGGATTTACTAAAGAGAACGGTGGAAATCATCTTGTTATCTGTAGCTCAGCAGAAACTTCACTTTCTATTTCTGTTCCTGGCTGGACTCGAGGCCCCGGACTCCTCTGTTGCCTCTGCCAGGAACTAAATATAGCCACCTGCAACTTGTGTCACAGAGGGTAACGTCGTGAGCTAACCGAACCAGGCATGGCCCTCTTGCCCTTCACGGATGAGTCTGGCCCCTAGCCGAACCGTGCAATTTCCCCAAGGCCAGGCCTCCATGCTAGAAGCATTTTACTCCTAAGGGAAGTCAGCCTAGATTAAAGTCTAAACCACAATGGCTATTGGGCACCAGTGGAAGCCAGGGTGCTGGCATGCTCACACCGGTGCCCCTCGCCTGGGCCATTTGCCCTGCCGTCTATCACCTCCTGGTAGGGAGGTCTCACCAGCTCACAGCCCTGCTGCAATGGCACACCATTGGTACTCACATCCTCAGCGCATGCCTGCCTCAGGGTCTCTAAACCTGCTGGTCTGATGTCTAGAATGCTGGGCCCCAGGCTCCCCCAGCCCCTCTCTTCCCTCACAGAATTCGCTGGCCCCTTTAGAGTAAGACTTCCTCTGGCCTCCTTACTGAAAGTGCCAACTGATTCCAAGTCCACAAACTTGCTCCCTGGTTCATCTCCATTGTGCACACGTGTGCACACTGACGTGTGGATACACGAGCGTGCCTGTGTGGCTCCACACACACGACAGTGCACAGGCACGTGTTAACCGGTGTGTGTGTTTACCGCTGCACCTTGTTTAGATCCTCTTTCGATCTTACGGGGGTTTCCTGCCGCCGCCACGCCCTCAGACTCTGGATGGACGCCTCACACAGACAGGAGCCCAGGAGACGATTCCGGATGTGTGATCACTCCTGTGGGCTCAGCAGTGCCTACGCCTGTCTGTCAACTCAATGACGGCAGTGACAACACAGCCTGCCACAAACTGTGCCTGTGGCATCCAGCCAGGGACCTCTTGGCTCTGCGGGGCTCTGCCTCGGGCCCTCACTTCCACCTGAGCTCCCCATGCCTGCCAATGAGGGCTTTTCTCTGCAGGTGCCCACAGACCCGGGGGGTACGACCCAACCACTTTGCAGCAGGGGCCAGGCCACCTACCCCATGTTCATGGCATCCGGAGATGTCTTTGTGGGCACAGAGACCTCCCTCGGGACTGAAGGGACCAGGGCTGGCTTTGGAGTGCCCTTAGCAAGGCTGCATCTCTCAGAGTCATCACAGCTCCAGACTCAAGGTCTGTTCTGCAGATCACACCAGAGCCTGGCCTCTCACCAGGTCCACGTCTTCCTACCCACTGAGCACACACTGGACACGGCTGAGCACTGGCAGAGAGAGTGGTGTGAGCAGCATCAGGAGTCATCATCAGAGAGGCACAGGTATGGAGCACCTCCCGGAGGCCGGCCCAGGGCCGCCAACCACTGAATGAGTGCCTCCCCGACACTCTGGATCTAGATCCCCAAGTGGCACCGAGGCTCAGAGCAGAGAGGTCACTGGAGCCCAGGAGGCAAGCAGCACCCATGTCTGCCCCCCCCCACAGAGCCTAGCTCTTGGCCCTCAGAATTCACATCCTGTGTCCCAGGCAAACATCTGCCACGTCCCCAACCACCTACCTGGCCCAGAGCAGCCACTTCCTGAGTAATCCCCCCTGGCCTGTGAGAACCCTGGACAGGCTTCCTTCAAGGACAGACCCCAGGGAGACCTTCCTCAAGTAGCGAAAGAAGGTGGAAAGGGGCTGAGGGGACAGAGTTCAGCACACTGCAGTGTCTGTGTACACCAGCACAGAAGCCTACTCAGACTAGGGCTCCTTGGACAAACCCCCCCCCTCCCCCCCGCCCGTGCGCGCGCGTGCCTGCTCCAGCAGCTCACCTCGCCATGCATGCCTCTGCCAGGCCATTCCTACTGCCTCGGTGCTGTGTCTCCTGTAGGCACCTGGGGACATCTCTCACTGCCTGGATTATGAGGACCACACCTGTTCCTAGCTAGGACAACTGTCAGGAAGGCCATGATTGCACAGACAGGCACTGGAGTCAGGTCCCCCAGGCTCAGCTAACCTGTACCAGAGGAAGCAGAGTGGGTCTGGTACAAGGCAGTTTCAGGGACGGCCCCATAAGCAGGAGCCACCAGGACCCTGCCCATCCTGGACCTTGGCCCTGGCTCGGCTGATGCCTTTCAGTTTTCTGACTGGACATGGACTAGGTCCCTAGGGCACCCACAACACTGGCACCCACAGATGGAGTTCATGGTAGCCCACAGTGACTCAAAGCAGGGTGAGGAAGAGCAGGCAATCAGCTCACAGCAGGGCACCCTCCTGCAGAGGCATGGCAGCTGGTGCGGAATGGGGGGGGGGGGTACACATTATGCAAAGCCCCAGCACAGATCCAGATCCAAGCAAGCAGCTAAGTCTAAAGGTCATGGACCATGAGGCTTGGCAGAGAAGCAAATTAAGAGCTTGGATGGGAACCCTGGGGGGCTGTAGAGATGATGAAAAGAATGAATGGGCATCCTGGGCTGCCCAGGCTGTGGCATAATGAGGCCACCTGCCACTCACTAACTAGCACACGAGGACATGGGCCCCGGGAACCAGTAGCACCCAGAAATAAGCTCAGAGAGCTGGCCCTGCACTGGCTCAGACCACTGCAGCCTCCCCATGCCCAGGCAGCGGCGTCACCAGGGCATACCCACCCTCCTCCCACCCATCAGATGGCTCTCCCTGTCCCCTTTCCTCTTCAGTCTTGCTAGAGGCCTCTCCCTACAACTCTCTATGGGCCATCCCAAAGTTACCCCCCAAGGCCCGCAGCCTGTGACCCTCTAGCCCTTCTCCATGCTGAGCCCCGGGACATGTGGGATAGTGGCTCCAGCATTGCCCTCTCAAGCTACCCTTGTGCCCTCAGCACCTGTCTTGTTAAGGTTTCTGTCACTGTTTGATAAAGCACCATAACCAAAAGCAACTTGGAGAGGAAAAGATTTCTTTCCGTTTACAACTCTCAGATTGCAGTGCATCAGTGAAGGAAGTCCGAGCAGGGTCTCAAGGTAGGAACTGAAACAGAGGCCATGGAGGAGTGCTGCTTACTAGCTCTCACTTTCTGGGTTGCTCGGCCTTTGTTGTACACCCCAGGACCACCTGCCCAGGAATGGCACCACCCACAATGGGCTGAGCCCTCCCACATCCATCACTGATGAAGAAAACACACTACAGACTTGCCTACAGGCCAGTCATGCACAGGTGTTTTCTCAGTTGAAAGTATCTCTTCCCGAATGACTCCAGCTTGTGTCGAGTTGGCATAAAACTAACCAGTACAGCATCTAAACTCGGCTTCTCAACCCTGAACATCCCTGTGACACCTGAAGCCCTTGTCAGAGTGCAGAGGGGACCCAAGCAGTGGCACCTCTAACAGCACCTGGGTGGCGATGAGGACACAGGTTCCTAGGCCCTGTGAACCTGGCTGTAGAAAAGCAGAGACAGGGCTGGGCAAACGGCTCGGTTGCTAAAGGATGAAGACCTGCACTCCATCCCCAGACCCCAAGTAAAAAACGGCAAGCAGCATGGCACCTGTTTGTAATCTCGATGCTAGGGAAATGGAAATGGGAGGAACTCTGGGGTGTTGTTATCCACCCCAGGACCACCTGCCCAAGGATGGCACTACCCACAAAAGTTTTCCATGCACAAATATAAAAGCATGGGTGTTGGGGCTTGAGAGATGGCCGGCAGTTAAGAGCATTGGCTGCTCTTTCAGAGGATGTAGGTTTGGTTCCCAGAACCCACATGGTGGCTCACAACCATCTGTAACTCTGTTTCCAGGGGATCTTACCCTTTCTCTGACCTCCACGGGCACTGCACTCACATGGTGTATAGACACAGATGCAGGCAAAACACTCATACACATAATGTTTTAGTTGACGTAGGTATAATGTCTATCTACCCACCTACCTCCAGAAGTCTCATTTCACTGGAGATCCTGACTGCAATGCTGGTGTCTGTTTACCTCACACGGGGGCATGGTGACACTGTCCCCACTTCAGTGACAGATGTGACCGTGAGGTGGCCTTTCTTGCTGCCGCACCACAGCCAACCTTGTCAGTAGCTCTTAGACCTGAATGGCCAGCCGTCCTCTGTGCCCTTAGAGTAAGCAAAGAGATCCAGCCTGGAGGCCAGGAGCAGCCCGGGCTCCCAGGAGGGACATCAGAGCCTCCAGCACCTGGAGGACCAGTCCCCTTCAGCAAGGCTCTCTGAGCTGGAAGACAATCTTCCCATATGGGGAGGTTCCTTCTAGAAATGCTCTCAGCCCCCACACAGGGGAGAAGGCTCCTTCTTCATCTGGGGGTGGGGGAGATTGGCACTTTGAACTTTCCAGGTGAGGACTCCTATGGGGGGGGGGTAGCCATATTTTTGCTAGATCCTGGATGGAGGAAATAAGAGGGGAGGCGGAAGAAATGGGACCATCTGTGGAGAGGAGGCTCCCTGCCTCCTGATCTCAGAGAGCAGGAGGGAAATTCCCATGGGCAGACCTGACCTGGGACCCAGGGACGAAACGACACAAGGGACAAAACCAAAGGAAACACAGAGCCCAAGGACCTGAGGCCGATAATGCTGAGGCCTTACGCCAAGCTCCTTCAGGGACCTGCCCAGAGCATTCTGTGCCAGAGGCACAGGTGTTTGAACCTGACCTGAGCAACAGGTATATGTCCAGCCAGCTGCAGGGGTGCTGGCCCTTGTGAGTGGCATCCATGGGCCTTCTTGACCGAGGTGGTGGCCCTGAGTCATATAGACAGAGAGCCCCTAGTGGGTAGCTCTTGGCCCCAGTCTGGTGAATCTATAGCCACCACAGAAATAGTGTGGCTAGCCCAAAGCCCTGGCCCCAGAACTGCGACCAGCTTCCTGCCCCAGATAGTAGAACAAGGTCCTCCTCAGTTCTTCCTAGAGCTGGCTCAAGGCCATGTTCCCGCTTTCACCCTGACCTCTTTACTGCCAACTTGTGTGGGCAGCAACCCTGCTGCTTGCTGCTGAGAAGCCTGGGACGGAGAGGGACCGATGGGTCACAGAACCAGCATGCGGTGGGGAGGAGGGAAGTCTGAGGCTTGGGTCCCACCCACCTCAGCTCCCAGCCCCAGCTCACAGGTCACAGGTGTGGTGGTTTGAATGAGAGTGCCCCCACACACACTCAGATACTTGAATGGCAGGTTCCCAGTTGGTAGAACTGTTTCGGGAAGGATTAGGAAGGGTGGCCTTGTTGAGGGAGATGTGTCACTGGGGGCGGGCTTTGAGGTTCCAAAAGCCCGTGATAGACCCAATCTCTCTCTCTGCCTCCAACTTGTGGATAAGATGTCAGCTCTCAGCTACTGCTTCGGCACCAGGCCTGCCTGCCTGCTGCCATGCTCCCCACCATGACAGTCATGGGTTCTCCTTCTGAAAATGTAAGCAAGCCCCCCAATTAAATGCTTTCTAAGTTGCCTTGGTGATGGTGTCTCTTCACAGCTATAAAAAAACAGTAACTAAGACAACAGGGGACTTGGCCTTCTCCTCGTATCCACAGGCTGAAGCTAACCCCAGAACCCCAGAACTAGACAGCATCTTTACCGAGGCCTTGAGGTAACAGGTCACAAGGGTAGGCCGACGTCCTTCATCAGAGTTTAGGACCCAGAGCCACAAAGGGATGATACTGTGAGGGCCCAGGAGACGATGCCATCTGGAAGTCAAGAGAGGCCTTGGGAGAAGAAGCTGGACCTGCCTCACCTTTGTCTTGAACTTCAGCCCCAGACTATGAGGACAGACAGGTGATGATGAGGAAGGAGGGAACCCATGAGGCTTGTCCCCAGCCTCCCTAGCCTCCCCGCAGTGAGGGGTTCTAGGTTCCTCCTCCCTGGCCATGTAGAAGATCCAAAGTTCCCCTGCCACCACCCACTCTAACTGACCAGTCCCTCACCCTCATATCTGGTCACCAATTGGTGCTGAGGGTACTTTTCCAGAGAATCTGAGTACAAAACTTGATACCTCTCACCTCCACCCACACAGCGGGGTGCACAGCCAAAGAGCATATAAGCACCAGGCCCTGGACATGCATAGAGAGTTTGGGGGACATCTTCAATCAGAAAAGGGGTGGACTCAGGGTTAGAGTCAGTCTTGTACAGTCTGAAGGGACCAAACATACAGCTAAGGTCTGGTTAGCTCCAGATGCTAAACAGGCATGCTCGACTTCCGAGCCTGAGCAGGTGTGGGGCACGTGTGGCATGAAGGCGACTCCCTTCCCCTCAACCCGAGTCCATGAATCATCCCCTAGTGAAGCAGTTAGACCTCTGAGAATCAGGGACAAGACCAGCTCAGGAAAATGAAGCAGGGAAGAACCATACCCAGAGTTCCTGGATATCCTCCAAGCCATGGTCTGGGGAGTAGGGGTCTCCCTCCCCACAAAAAACGGAGGAATCCTAAACTTAGGACCAGTCTCTTGCCCTCCCTGTGTGCTATGTCCACATTGCAACCTACATGTCTCTGCATATTAACCAGAGCAATGACTCGTGGGGACAGATGGCCTCTGGATTAGTGGGTCTCAGGGGAAGGGGGCACTGCGTTTTGTTATCTGCAAGGCATCTCGCAGGCTGTCTCTGGATCTCCAGAAATGCCTGTGCCCTCCACCTGTTAGTAATAAATCCTCTTCATAAATCTCCACACAAGGCGACCCTCAACCAACTTAACCCTTGAGCAAACAGGGATGTTCTAGCTGGCGCCCATGGAATGCTTCATGTCCCCACCACATCCTGCCCTGGATCCCAGGTCTGGAAGGATACGTGGAAGCCAGGGGGTCAGGCCTAGGGGCAGACTCTGGCTGTGACCTCAGACTGGCCACAGGGCCCTCCAGGCCTCGGTCATACAGAGGTCAGGGATGCCGTCATCTCAGAGGTCATGCCTAAATAGGCTGTTTGTGGTTCAGACTGGCCACAGCCACACTTTCTCACTATGGTGGTGTTCAGGTGAAGCCCCAAATTTGGTGGAGTAGCCACAGCAGAAAACCCATGGCAGAGAGAATAGTAGAGAGCCATGGAGAGACCTCGTGGTGGAGAGCCACAGGAGAGACCCAGGGCACACAGCCACAGTGGAGACTCAGGGCTCTCACAGCAGAGAGCCGCGTCAGAGATGAGAGGGAGCAAGGATGACCTTCGCCATTGCAGCTCCTCTGCAGGGCCCCTCCCCTGACCCAGGAGCCCTGGGCACCCCGCCACTGAGTCTACCTGCCTTTGCTCTGCCAACTCTGCTCTCTGCCCATGTGTCTCTCAGCAGGTGGCCCCTTCCCACCACCCTTTGGTCTCTCCTCACTCCTCTCTTTTCATGGCCTCATAGAGACTTCACTACTGAGCTCTCTCATCCACCCAAGGGGAGACCCCAAGGTTCTGAAGACATCTGTAGATCCCCCCACAACACCAACTTCAGAGCATTCCACGGCCTCACCCTTAGCTACTGACCCCCAACCTCCTCCAGGCTAAAGCAACCACCAGTCTACGTCCTGTCTCCACGGATTTCCCATTGTAGTCATTTTATAAGGAGGAAATCAAATGATATGTGTCCTTCTGTGACTCACTCAGCGTGAGGTTTTCGAGGTGCAGCCATGTTTTAGTGACTGTTTGTATTTTGCTCCCTCCCATGACCAAATAATAGTCTGTTGTATGAATACACCAAGTTTAGTTTGGTGGGGTTTTTTTGTTATTTTGGGAGGGGGGGATTCTCTGTGTAGTTTTGGTACCTGTCCTGGATCTCGCTTTGTAGGCCAGACTGGCCTTGAACTCATGGAGATCTGCCTGGCTCTGCCTCCTGAGTGCTGGGATTAAAGGCGTGCGCCACCACCTCCCAGCTTACCAAGTTTGGTTTATCCACAGGTCTGCAGCTGGACATTAGGGTTGCTGCCAGCTTTGGGCTATTCAAATATGGCAGAGAATTCATGTGCAAGTTACAATATCGGCATGAGCTTCGAACTATGCTTCAGAGGGAGATTACTGGGTCACGACACTGCCATGCTTTGTCTCCCCAAAGGGAAATACTCATTCCTACCTCTGGCTCTGAAATGCCCCCTCCCCGGATCTACCCTTACCGCTCCAGATCCTTCATGTTGTTATTCTAGGTTTTTCCACACAGTAGTGACTGGCTTTATGTCTCTGTCTGTAGGTCTAGGGCGGGGTACTTCTCAGTACGATCCAGTCTCCACTGAAGCAGGACAGGCCCTGTCTGAGTTGCTACCTCAGAAGAGACTTGGCAAGTAGGAACTTAATCCCTTATCCCCCAAGCCTCCATGAGAGTCTCCCCCTGCCAGGAAGCTGCTGGTCCCCTTCTGGATGAAACTGCCTTTCCAACTTCAGCAGACTGTGGTATGTCTTCTTGTGTCCCTCATGCCTGAACCAGCCCAGCACAAACCCCTGGAATGTTCCAGCTGCACCCGGCGTTAACGTCGCTAGCTGTGCTCATTGGTCAGTGGCTAGGGGTCACCCTCACGTGACCCCAGCTACACTTCTTTTTTTTTTCCCTCTGATTAGCTCTGGCTGTCCTGAAACTCCCTCCTGTAGACCAGGCTGACCTTGAACACAGAGATCCACCTGCCTCTGTCTCCCAAGTACTGGGATTAAAGATGTGCGCCACCCCCACCCGGCAACCCCAGCTACACTTGATCATCACAGACCTGAGATGGGAGGGTGCCAAGGAAGGGCTAGTCATGCATATTGCCACTATAGAGTCCTTGTGCCTCTGGCCACGCTGCCAGGGGTGAGGGCTGCACACCCCACCCCTTGACAGAACTAAGGTGGCTCCCATATCCACCTTGGAGTAAAGTCCCGAGAAGCCACCAGAAGGTGGCTGCCAAAGGTCAGGAGTGACTCCTCTCTAGCACTGGTTCTGCAAGCAAGAAGCAGTGCTAGGGACTGCTCACATCCTGGGGGGGGGGGGGGGGGGGGGGGGGGGGGGGGGGGGGGGCGTGGCCAGCTCAGTCAACACGATTAGATGCTTAATCAGGCGCCTCCTCTGCCTGGTGCATCTGCGCACGTAACTGTGATTTATTAAGACCATTAAAGCTTTCTCCCCGCACCCCTCCTCTGACAAGCCACTGGAGCATTGCTTTGTTTAAAAAAAAAAATCATTCTTGAGAAAAAAAAAATCTGTGTGGGTGCCACTTAATTAATCATTTAGTTTCTACAGCAGTTTGGAAACAAAAAGAGCAACATGAGGTGAGCAGGAAGTGTCACTGGATCTCGCCTTCTGCCGCCTGCCACTGCCTGGAGCCCAAGTTTGTGGTAGGAAGGATCACTCGTCCAAATATCCACAGCAGCCACGCCACACCCACAAAAATAGCCCCTGACCCGAATCTCTGCACACAGAGCTTTCCAGAATGGGGGAAATATCCATGGTTCCTCTGCCCCTAAGCCAGAAAGCAGCCAATCCACTTGCCTGAACCAACCCACTCATCTAAGTGAATGATGAGTTGATATTTCCAGAAAACTGGTTTGAAAATCCACCATGTGGCACCATGAGACTATTCAGGCCCCTCTCCCTCTGATGCTCTGTTCCACACTCACTTCCTACCCCGAGGCCTGCTGCGCACAGTGCTTTGAATTAGGCACCAGCGTACAAAGCAGAACAGGTGATGGGCAGATGTTACATCATAACTAACACGTGCCCCACACAGGGGGAGCGTGGGCTGTCACCTGCTGTCCCTAAGCTTCGATTTCTGCTTTTGGACAGCTCCTAGCACTGAGCCTGTGTCCTCAGCAGTGAGCATCTCCACATTAAAGCTCCCTCCACCAACCAGGACACAGTAGCATCAGGCCTCCAATCTGCAGGCTTAGCGCGGTTCAGCAAGTTCAGATTCCTGCTTCTGGGATTGGAGGGGGCGATAGCTGATCTCTAAATATTGCTGGTGAATTTGTTTTGAAGCAATCAGATGAATCTCGGGTAGCTTACAGGGATGAGATGCACGTTCTTATCATCACGACAATGTAGCCTCATTACCCTGAGTGTGGGTCACCTTCTAAGGGCATAAAAAAATCAGGTGCAGGAGGGCTTCAGGGCAAGTGGGATCTGGGATAGTGGAGGTCAAGGACAGGTCTGCCATGCCCTCAAACAGTCCTCAATTCCTCAGGCCCACCCCACCCCGGGTGAGAGTTACATGGGTTCAACAGGGAACCCTCTTTAAATGCCTTCAGTCTTGGGAGAGAGGAATTATTTTCCTGGGCTGGAGTCAATATCTATATTTATTATATATATATATATATATATATATATAATATATATATTAATTATAGATAAAATATCTATAATTAATGTCCATGGAAAGTTAAGCGCAAAGAAAGAAAAACTCCTCAGCCTACCAGTCCTCAGGAGATTCTGTTGTGACAGAAACAGATGAACACATGTGTCCTTCCACAATTTTAGCACTCACTGAATAGCCATAAATTCAGATTTAGACAACATGGAATAACTTAGGATAGGGTGTGGCATGATCAACAGCTTTCTGGGGAAATAGTTTGGTCTCTAACAGTGAAAGCAGGCTTGCATCGGAAACTTCCCTGCTCTGAGGCAGAGGCAAGAACCGTTAGGATGCATCCAGGCGCGGTTAAGAGCATGGGCACCCTCACCAGGGTTTCTCCGGTTGTCTAATACGACCTTTAGCTTAGCCACGACCTCAGGAACACGAACATCCAGGGCTTCTGGAGGCCGGATGGGCACCTCACACATAGCCAAGGGCCCAATTTACACTCAGGGAAGCCAGACCTCGGAGGCCACCACCTGCCTAGGTTCATTCTGTTAACTGTGGCAGAGGAAGGCTTGATCTATGTCCCTGTGATGCCAGCCAGATGTCCCCTCTCCCAGGCTCTCAACTGCACACCCCAAAGCACATACAACCACGGAGGGAAACAAACCGTTGTCTTTGGTGCTCTCCTGATCCTTTGAGCCACAACGGCCCCTACCCAACATGGGTTCTCTTCTGATTCCTATTTAACAGCTGGGTAGTGTCTCACTCCCTTATTTCTATGTTTGTCACACATGCTGAGCAGGAAGTAACCCAGGGACACTCACAACGGGCTCTGGACATGTCTGTGGCAGGTGCAGAGGCCACTCCCTTCCCCAACCCAGGAGCCACCTGCCATTCTAGATGCCACAGCAGCCCGGAGGCCTCAGTGTTGGCAAGTAGATGACGCTGAGTCTCCAGCTTCACTGGGTGTTCTGTGGAGCCAAAGCACGGCCACAGGTGGAGGCTGGGCAGAGAGGCTTCAAAGAGCCAGGCCTAGTCAATGGCGTTATCCTTTCTACGGTTCTAGAAAGATGGATGGCTGGGTAGTGAAGAGTGCTTCCTGCTCTTCTACACAACTTGAGCTTGGCTCCTAAGACACACGTCAGGCAGCTCACAATCGCCTGCAACTCTAGCTTCAGAGATTCTCACACCCTCTTCTGGCCTCCATGAGCGTGTGCGCACACACACACACACACACACACACACACACACACACACACACACACACTGCAATCACTGTAAGGCCCTTTCCTCTGGTTCGCCTGCAGCTTCTCCACCAGTGCCCATGCACAGGCCTGTCCTCAGCCACCTGCTGATTACCGCAGTGCCCACTGCCATGGTAGGAACGCGTCTTCGTACTTTAAAGTGGTCACAGAACACAAAAAGACAGCAAGGTGGACCATGCTGTCTCTAGAATGGAAGACCGAAGAAGGGCAGCAGCAGCAGGGGAAGCCAGGGGCCAGGAAGTGAAAGAAACAGCCAGGAGGGCAGAGGCTTGCCAGAAGCATTCAGTGGGAGGCTGAAGAGGGGTAAAGGTGGCATGGTCTCCGTGAGAAGGGTAGGCCCACTCCTGAGCTAGCAGGATCAGAAGCCTCTGGAGGATTTCCAGCTAACACATGACACCAAATCAAGACCTCAGATGGGGTCGCAGTGTTGATGGTGGATCACCTGAGCTACCAGCCCAGAGTACACGGTCACTACCTCTTTTGACTTTGTGTTGGAGGAGGATAACAGGAACCCCCCCCAAAAAAAAAACACCCACAGCCAAGTCCCAGAGTCAAGCAAGTTCTCTACTGAGGGACCTTGTGGATGGTGCTGAGGGTCGTGGAGTGGGGAACTGGGATTGTCCACTGTCACCACAGGGACCTCCCTGAGGGATCCAGGAAGGTTATCATGAGAAAGAGACCTGTCACATTAGGAGCAGAGAGGCAACAAATGAGAGGAAAGGTCAAAGGGTCAGAAACTAGGGGATCTGCAGCAGCTGAACCGATCCTACACACACACACACACACACACACACACACACACACACACACACACACCCCTCTGGAAGAGCCAACCCTACCCACCACTGACTTTGGCTCAATATGACTGACTTCTGGCGTCCAGCATAGACAAGAACACACCTGCACTGTTTTAACAGCCGTTTATGCGGTCCATTGCAGCAGCCTCAAGCCGCAGAGTTCACACCCCAGCTCCAGGTGGACCCACTATGACCTAGGTGTTCTGTGAGGTGGGAAGTTGCCCTTCCCAAGGCTGAGGAAGCCAATCTCTCTTTAACGTCTGCTTCCTTCCATCGGCCAGCAGCCAGGGCCTCTAGGCAGAGCTCAGCACTACTGAGCACCAAGTCCACACCACCTTCTCTGAGCTTCCTATGCAGAGATGCCCACAGGTAAGGAGCTGTGGGCTCCTGCCAGCTCCAGGCCGTCTCAAGTTCCTTGCCCAAGCAGCCCTGCTGCAGCCTCCTCATCCTCCACAAGCCCAGCTCCATGCTGACCTCACCTCTCAACAAAGACCAGACACACTGGAATGTGCTGACTCAGCAAGAGGTAGACCACCCGTGTTTGGGGTCTCCCAGTGGTCACCCTCCAAGCACCCTGGAAACTCTAAGGGCCTGTGAGTACCCTGGTACTGCTCTTTGGAGACCACCACACACATGGCAAGTGCCCACATGGTGTTTGCTGAATGGATCTGCCTTCCAGCTGTCCCTGGCAGGCAGAGCCTAGTTTCCTTCTTGGCTTTCCATAAGGATCCCCATCTGGGGTTCACCTCCACCCCAACTTCCTATAAACACTTCGGCAATCACTAATGCCAGGCTGGAGGCTGGAGGCGCCCAAACAAAACCTCCCAGCCAGCTTCCTGGCATAGGAAACAACCCCACCTCCAGGGACCATGAGGCCCATTCACTCACTCACTGCGGAAACCTCACAGCTCTTCTGGGGAACTAGGAAGAAAATCCCCGGAGGCCTGTGGGAAGTTCTGTCTCCTGAAACCTGGAACTCCTGTCCCATGGGTGTTCCAGCCTCCCTAGGTCCCTCTGGAGAGGTGCTGGCCTGGGAAAACCAGACCTGGTTGAGAGCATGTCCGATCTTGGAAGCTGAACCCTGCCGAGTTCCCATCTCCTCACAAGCTGTTCTCAACTCTGCAATGGGAGCTCTGGCCAGGCTCCAGAACCCCTTACAGTCAGTCTTCCCGAGCCCTATGCAGAGATTCTCCATTTCTTTGGATTCTGATTTTTAGGGTGTACCCAAAGCTGCTGAAATACATCATTAATGTATGATGATAAGCAGAAGTGATCTCGAGGTCCCTGTCTCCAGAGATATAACAACCACACTCAGTGCCTGCCACAATTCCCCCAACAATTTCTGATAGGGCTGCCTTGCATGACCAGGAAACAGAGGTCCCCATGGGCACACATGTCTTCTCACCTGCACATCATCCTCTGACCTGTCATCACAGTGAATCCACAGAGTATGCCGATCCAAAGGACAGAGACACCAGGCAGGACAGCCACTGGGCGGCAGACATGTTTCTTTTACCTGTGAGTGTCTCAACCTGGACCAAGTAACCCCAGGACACCAGATCTGGGGACCACGAGGGGCACACCGTAAAATCCAAGTATGAAGGGTACTGTGGGACTTCATGAGCCACCATTTCCAGCAACAGTCACAGCCCAGAGCTGACACCTCTTGACCCAGGGTGATTGGGGTGGAGCAGCATTATCTTAGAGCAGTGATGACCCGCAGTAAAGAAGCCAGTAGAGGTGGGAGGTGGTTGCTCAGGTCTTTCCGACTCCTCCCTCTACCCACAGAGCACTCTGCTCAGAGCACCCTCCTGCTCCATTAGGGGTACTTGATCTAAACTCCACCCCTAGAATCTGTGCTTGTGGTTTCAGGGTGGATTTGTGAGTCCAGACTGCTCACCCAGCATTTTAGCCTCTGGCCAACAAGAAGGGTTCAAGGGAGGCCAGAGCTTCAGTTGTAAACTTCTTGACAAGCTCGGGGCATGCAGCCATCTTTAGCCTGATTCTCACAGAGCGACCTAGGGCTTCAAGAAGGAAGCAAAATACAGACAGCCAGAGTCCAGACAGTTTGAGGGACCTGGACTGGTGCCTACATCAGAGCCCGTAGTGGCAGACATGCCTGAAGCCAGCACAGGGGTGATTCAGTTCTGAGTGAATTCCAACCCCTCACTTCTGTGACCTGTGACCAAGAGTCCTGCTCTTGTGGACAACATCACAGGGCACACCAGCAGAGAAGGAAGCGGAAGCATGCGTCTAACTTGAAACCTGACTGAGAAGAATGGGCTTGTCAGCCAGACCACAGCCAGTCAGGGTCAAGAGTATGGGGCACAGGCACTGGGAGAAGAGGAAGGCTCTAGAACCGAGGGACAGAATGCAGCATCCCAGAGATGGAGGCCTCAAATGACACTCTCAGGAGCCACCCTGCACCCCGCACCCATCTTCAGTTTCCGTAAGAATCACACACACACACACACACACACACACACACACACACACACACACACGCACGCACGCATGCACGCATGCACGCACATACATGCACACTTACACAGCCACTGCCACGTGGATAGGAAGCTGATGGGAACTCGGGGCCACAGGTAGGGGCTACCCACCCAGATAGCAGGACACTCTTGATAGAGTTACACAGACCAACACCAGAGAGCAGTCATTATCTACTTCCACTACCATAAAAAAGTGCCCCTTTCAATTCCTTCCAGAGGAGAGAGAATAAAGGGATTAAGGATTAGAGGATTAGGGATGGAGTCTTAGCCACACATGGCCCCTTCTGGAAGTGGCCCCCACCTCAGCACACCTGCTTCCCTCTTGATGGCCGTTGGGATGTGTCTGTACTTGTTGGAATTTCACAAGAATGAACCACAGTCTTTAAAAAGCTGCCTCAGTGAGTGTAAGGGATGATCGCATGTCACTGCCTGCCCTGAGGATACGCCCTCCTCAGTCCCTCCCTCCTTGCCTCCACCACCCCTAGAAACTTCCAGACTCCTCCAGGCAGGGGGTTTGGGGATTTTCTTTCCTGCAGTAGAACAGGGGCTCAGTGCAGAATTTATTTCCTTGAGGAAAATATGCAGAAATGTGAGATTTCTTAAACAGAGTCTGTGGCCATGACTCAACTCCGCCATGAGCCAGCAGGGTTCTGAGAAGTGCACCCAGCCACAGTCCGCTCAAGGTCCTGTGGTCACCACAGTGTTTGGACTCACTAAAAGTCTCCACAGCCATGGGCTCCTGGATGGGGACCAAGAGGTGGTAAAGGAATAGAGAGCAGCCCTGGTAATCTTCTAAGGAGGATACCATACGCCTGTTTTACCAGGAACATGTTCAGGGAGGCCAAACATCATCTGCCTGATGCAGACGGGTAGGATGGTCACAGTGGCCACCTGTGAGCCAGCATCCAGTCAGCGACAGGAACATGGACCCCAGCAGACAGAAGGCAGGTAGCTAAGTATGGTGAGCAGGGTCCAGCCTGAGGTCATTTCTGAATGTCCTCTCCCTGCCACAATTCTATAATGTCTTATATATCACAATATCTTTGCAGATATGCGCCGGCACGCACACACACGACTCCTGACACATTCACTGGGCTTCTGCCGCAGAGCCTCCTCCCCACAGCTCCTGCCCACCTGTGCCCAGGCCACCATGGGTCCCTCCCACTGGGCTGTAACCTCAGGCAGGCAGATACCAGCCCAGCCATGTCACCCCCTGGTGTGAAGGGGCTGGCCAGGACATCCTCCTCACAGCTTCACGGATGAATCAGCTCCTACAGACACATCACTGGGGCTGAAACACCGCCTGTCTGGGTCAAAGTCAAATTAGGCCAAGCCCTGGCAGACGGGCGGCTTGGAGGGCTCACCTGGCACTCCCCTCCCTCTCCAGTCATGCCCAACCCTGACCCCACAGGTTGGAAGGGAGCTCAGGAGACAAGAAAAACCAGATTAGGACCGTCTGAGAACTCACAGACCAGCTCCACAGGGATGAGGCAGCCACTACACCCGGGGAGACAGTTGTCCCTGGCTCCAGCATGAAGGGTCCTTTCCACCACAGTGGCTCTTTTCAGCGCTAGAGGGCAGGTGAGCCAACTGGGCCTCCCTCTGATAGCAGAGGGGGTTCAAGGCTTCTCACAGAGAGTTTTCCTTCTCTCTTTCTCCCAAAGAGAATCCCCCTTCCTTCAGGAGTCTAAGGACCCCAGAATAGGCCACCCAGACAGTGGGACAGTCAGAACCGTGGAGGAAGCCTAGAGGACCGTGGTGACAGACACGAGATCAAATCCTCACGGACTGGGGCCTGGAGTGACAGGGTGGGCGAGAGGGCAGTGTGTGCGTGGGTGATGGTCGCTCAGCACGGTGCCCGGTAGACGCGGCCTCCACCAGGTCCGTCAGGCCCGGTCAGTCGCATTGCCTGAGGAACAGGGCAAAGCTGATGAGGCCACCAGCTTACAGAGGCTGCACAACCAGGAGGGCAAAGTGTGGTCCCCGGCAAGTGTGGCAGCAGGGCCACCGAGGCAGGCAGGGTAGGCGTCTTCGCAGGGGTAGGTGTCCCGGCCTGTCACCCTTTCCTGGCATTACACACTGTGCGCCCTGCTCCTGGATAGTCTCAGAATCCTCTCCTCCTTCTCTCTCCACAGTCTCCATGACAAGACCAAAGAGGCCCCCCGTGGGAGGAGACAAGGCAAGTCCTGCAAAGACCAGAATGAAAGGAAAGCCAGGGGAGGGGAGGCCAGGCTCCCAGGATGGAGGGAGAGCACAGAGCTGTCACCTAGTCCCCTGACTCATGGCTGCGGGGACACAGGCAGCAACACACAATGCTGTCATGCTTAGCAGGTGTCCCAGGCACGGAGCCACTCGGCGCCTCTGACCCCGCCCGGTGAGCAGTGTTGGCCTGGGAGCAGAGCCTCGGGGCCTTCCTAGAGGAAGAACTTGAGTCATGAAGAGCATGGGCAGCGGAGCTGAGGTGGAGACCAAGTAACCAGTGCTGGAGACACACTAAGAGCTAAGGAAGCCACAGGTGGGAGTCGGTGACTGCATGGGAGCTAAAAAGCCCATTGCAGAGTCCTTGAGCGACCTCCCATGCTCTTGTGGGTGGCACCCCACCCCATCACACACACACACACACACACACACACACACACACACACACACACACACATACACACACACACACACACACACACACACACACACACACACACACACACGACTGCATCAAGCAAGCCAGGAGGGTCTTGGCATCTTTGATCTCCGAAGTCCTTGAAGTCAGTCTGACACACAGTGTGTCTACAGGGGAGGGAAGAGTAGATCAGCCTTGGCACTGCTCTTCCTGTCTGGCCACGCTCAAAGTCTCCAGCAGACAGTAGCTCCCCCCACCCCCCACCCCCACCACAGGCCTCTGGAAATATAGTAGGAAGCAGGGCTTTCTCCTGCCCTGGAAAAGAGGGACAATAGGTCTCCCTGCCATGCCACACGGACAGACAGCATCAGATCCGCCCCAACGCCAGGCCAGAGAGAGGCCACCTTACTGCCACAGCTTCCCCTATACCAGTGGCTGCCACCCAGAGCCTCGGGTCAAGGAAGGAGCAGGCAAAGCCAGCACTGAGCTCAGGGGCCCTGTCCCTACACCAGCCCCAGAAGCATGGGGTTTCAGGTTTCCTGCTGGCTGCCAGGCCTCTGCTCCGCCTCCAGCGACAGGGAGAGAAATTCTTGCTTGCTCTTAAGAGGTAGCATTCCAGCAATAACTCAGATCAGGAAACTTGTGAAAAACCAGATGTCAATGAGAAAGGCTTTCTGCAGAGATGGGCCCTAGAGATGAGTGTTTCACGAGGGGCCGAGGGCCTTCCTTTCACTTAAGTGGGCAACTCCGGAAATGGGAAGAAAATGGAACCACGTGGAACCCTGTTTTAAGAAGCCAGAAAACTATGATTTCTGACAACTGTGTGGCCAGTCCCTTCCCTGATGGTCCAGGGGCAAGAGTTCCTTAGTGTGTAGAGAAACTGAGGCCCAGTAATGCAGGGGAGAGAGCCCTTCCTCAGAGCTGTATGCACAGTCACCCAAGCCACCCCCATCAAGGAGACCATCAGGAACACCACAGCCCAGCACATCAGAGCACATGCAGGAGGCCCCCTAACCCAGGCTGCATGGTGGGGTGGGGTGACACGTGGGACAGGCAGGGGCAGGAGGGTCCTCTAACAAGGGCACCTCTTCAGCCTTTTAGAGGTAGCATATCAATTCCCAGACACAGAATGAAGCCAAGGCCCCGGTCACATGCAGAGGCCATCTGAGGGGCTTCTCCCCAGAGGGATCCCCAGACTTCCAAAGCTAGCATGCCCTGGATGCTGACCACAAGGCAGGGTCCCAGAAGGAAGGAGAGTGACTGGGTAGGTAGGCAGTGGAGTAGATAAGCGACTTAGCAAAGTGCTCTGTATGGAAGATCTCTCTCGCTCTCTCCCGCTAACCCTGAGCTCCCGAATCCTCCCATTTGCTCTTTCCAGAAAGTTCTCCAGTGGCTCCACCTGCCCACAGTCTGCGATCTCTGTCAACCCTCTTTGTCAAAGGCTAGGCAGCTGTGTCCCCTGGGTTTTCTGCTTGGCTCTGCCTTTCGTAAATGAGATGGGGCTGACAACAAGGGCACTATTTAAACGTCTCAACTTCCTTTGGGAGCGAGGGTTTTCTCTCCATTGAGCACCCTGGCTCCTGGCTGACCTGTTCAGGCAGGAAGGCCGAGGCTGGTCTGGCAATGGGCACAGTCTGTGCTGTAGTCTGGCTGCACAGCCTCTAACAGGATCAGGCAGCTTCTGCCCCCCGGCCTGGCTCCTCTTGGGTAGGACGCATACATCTCCCTCTTAGTTGTTCTCCTTACAGAGATGTACCCTGGGCCTCCCAGCATAAGATGGAGATTCTTTTGTGCTTACAGGAGCTCAGTAGCTAGGTCTCTGGTCAGTGGTCTCCTGTCGTATTGCATCATAAGCAGATGTTAACTGAGCATCTACCACATACTGGAGGACAGCCTCCAAGGAGGCCCAGGTCTTTATGATTCCCACTCTTGGCCCAACACCACAGCAACCCAGTTCTCCATGATTCCCACCCTTGGCTCAGCATCACACCTGCCCAGTTCTCCATGATTCCCACCACTGACCCAGCACCACACCAGCCCAGTTCTCCATGATTCCCACCCTTGGCCCAGCACCACACCAGCCCAGTTCTCTGCATGTGTCTCTGTGCTGGCTCTTTCAGAGCCATGACCATGACCCAAGAAACAACTTCTTCATTTTCACAGACTACAAAATGAGGTAGCTCCTTTCATTAGAAAGTCACAGCAGTAGCATCAGGACCACGGCCACCATCACTTTGGGTGAATCACAGTAGCCCTGCATCTCAAAATGGCATTTACACTGACCACAGCTTCCAAACCATGACAGCCCCCATGCCTCTTGTCAAATGTTTTCAAAGAGATTAGTTGTGTTTTGATAACTTCACAAAGAGTTGGCGTCTTTTATACCTATCCATTTTACAACAACTATAAAATCCACATTCCGAGAGAGCCCCTCGTTCATGTCCAGAGGTGAGGTGGATGGAGTCTATGGGCACACAGAGGTAGGAACTCCCTTGCCAAGACAAGGGGTCCATCAAGCCAGGAAACTCCACACTGTGCCGGGCCTCCTCTCAGGGCCTGAGTCTGAGGAAGGTGGGTACCCAGAAGCTGCCTCAAATCACAGAGATGGGTATTTGGATTGCAGGACTCAAACACCCAAATGCCCTGCTCAGCCATCAAATGATAAATCAGACAACAAACTCCAACAGGGTTAAGAGGTATTGATGGGAATAAATTGAGAAAAACATAGGGATTTTTATTGAGTGCTTTATTTTTACGGAGTGAAAATTGAATTACTTAGCTGGTCAATAAGGAAGTCAATAGGGAAAAATGCCTAAAAGCTAAGAGGAAGAGAAAGGGGTATGAACTTGAAATGTGACCTGCAGCTTCCACAATACCTGGAGGAAACCTCCACCTCAGGATGGTGATTCCCACCCTTGGCCCAGCACCACACCAGTCCAGTTCTCCATGATTCCCACCCTTGGCCCAGCAACACACCAGCCCGGTTCTCCATGATTCCCACCCTTGGCCCAGCAACACACCAGCTCAGTTCTCCATGATTCCCACCCTTGGCCCAGCAACACACCATCCCAGTTCTCCATGATTCCCACCCTTGGCCCAGCAGCACACCAGCCCAGTTCTCCATGATTCCCACCCTTGGCCCAGCAACACACCAGCCCGGTTCTCCATGATTCCCACCCTTGGCCCAGCAGCACACCAGCCCAGTTCTCCATGATTCCCACCCTTGGCCCAGCAACACACCAGTCCAGTTCTGTATCACACAGTCGATGGATGTAGATGTCCTGGGCTTGCCAGCAGCCTCAGTCTTGAGTCTCAGAAGCACACTGGCTCCAGCAACAGCTGTGTTACCCTCCTTCCTGGGCACAGGCAAGCCATGGCATTCTCAAGGTTCTCTAAAGGATTGCAGCCATACACCAACCTGGCAGGTATCAAAATTCAAGGCAGCACAAAAGGGACCTTGCTCCCATTCAAGTTTATGCTCAATCTAGAAATTAAACAGTCACCCTATGACCCAGCAGTTCTATTTCCAAACAAATACCCCAAAGATCTGAAGCCAGGATTAAACAGGTTACTGTGGGTCTGCACTCACAGCTTCGTTCACTATAGCCAAAGGCGGAAACCATTCAAACATCCATCACCAGATGAATGGGACCAAAGTGTGGTCCATCCATTCAATGAAGTATTATACGGTCCCCCAAAGAGGACATGCCTCCACATGTCACAACATGGATGAACGTAGGACATGAGGCTAACAAGCTAATCACAGAAGGACAGATACTCTAGCTGCCACTCACGTGAGGCCCAGAGCTGTCAAACTCACGGAGTGATGGCTACCAGGCCTGGGGGATTTAGCACTTAGTAGAGACAGAGTTTCGGGGGGGTAGGGAGGGAACATTCTGGAAATGAAAGGTGGGGATGGTTGCACAGCAACACAAGTGCCCTAATGCTGCTGGGCTGTGCATTTAAAAATAGGTACAACGAAATATGTTATGTAACCACAATTCAAATCACAGTCAAGAAAAATAAAAATATTTATTTAAAAAAATGTCTACGCTTACTATTCATGCTGTCTATACGTGCGCATGTGTGTGCCTTTGTGCACGCTGTGACGTGTGTGGAGGTCAGAGGCTCCCGGGATCTCACCCTGATCCTTAGGCTTGCCTCCTTTACCTGCTGAGCCATCTCATTGGCCCCAAAATATTTCTTATATTTTTAAAAAAAAAAGAGAGAAAGCTTGTGTTCAGGACTAATGACATTCAAATCATGCCCGGGACCCTTAATGACTGTGCCCAGCAAGCCCTGAGGACAACCGCATGTATATCGGTCATAGCTGTAAAGGACACAGTAGTATATTGTCTCTATAATGAGGGGACCCAGGCTTCCGGATGTGGCTACGATTATTCATTCTACTGTCCCTAATCCAGAACTCTATGCAAACAGAGAAGAATGCTATGATAAAGTCAAACTACATCAGAGGCAGAGGCAGGAGGCGACCCTCACTGGCACAGGCCACCTCTCCTCTGTGCCTCCGCAATGGTACCTATGCTGATACTTCACAATATACACAAGGGCAAGAAAACTCAAAAAAACTCTTGGACTTCAGGTTGAACCACACAGGAGCCTGCACTTGGCTGGGCTCTTTTCTTGATTTCATTTGAACTCGATTTATCCATGAGCACCAGGAAATGGCGTCCGCAAGAGACGTGCTGTGCTCAAGTTGAGGCTAGCTCGACATTGGAGCGAATCATCTGCTTCTGCAAGAAAATTAGTAAGGAAGGCGGGTGCTGTTATTTTAAGACCTTCGAGCTGGTGTGAGGAGAAACTAATTAAATGATTGTAATTTTCTGTGCAAATAAGCAACCAACTGCTACAGAAGCACCAGCTAGGAAGGGGTTCTTCCACCTTCAAAGAATGGTGGACTCTTTAGTTCTCATTTCTAGCTTTCCAGGGCCTGCTCTCCTTCAGGTAGCCCTAGTCAATGTTCAAATGAGGGATGGAGCTTAATTGGATTCAGGGTGATGAGCACTCTGTGGACTCCCAAGTGTCAGCGATCCTAGGGTGTCACGGAAAAGGCCAAGCGCCTGCCATCATCATCACCCAGCACCTACACCGACTGGGGGAGCCAGACGTCTGCGTCTTCAGTTTCCAGCCTTGTGGGGCAGGTCCAGGAAGGCCTGAAAGGGTTTCCCATAGCCAAAGCAGCCATGAAATGATCCAATACAAGCACACACCCTGCGGATGCCCGTAATGCCCAAGCCAAAAATCAGCCTAACACACATCGATTGTTTTCCACATTTTACAGACTAGAAGTCCTGAGGGGCAGAGCACGGTTCTGCTCCCTGCACCTCCAGAGGGAAGATAATGGCCCTGAGTGGCAGCCCTAGTGACATCATCACACCCTCAGGGCTCAGCCTCCCTTGACCCAGAGAAGGCCATCAAGATGATGAAGCAGAAGTCGGCCCCTGGCAAGGGTTGATAAGGAAGCCCCTCTTAGAGTATGGGTCCAACAGGGCTTCAACCAGCCTGTAAGGCAGCCTGTAAGCTCAGGCACCCATGAAGGCACCCAGCAGGTTTTCCAGGTGCTCCAACTCTGTGCTCCTTTACATCACTCCCTGGCAAGTCCTGGCCTGACTGGAAATTCATCATCATGGAGTAACGGCAACTCTGGAGAGGTCTGTGCAAGCCACAGGCCGCACTCTAACCCTGCGGGGGTGCGCGGACGAGCTAATTTACGGGGGTGCACGGACGGGCTAATTTATGACCTCTTTAGAATGCGCTCTGGAACCTTCTGCAACTGCAGACTAAAGAGGCCCTTCATTAAAGCAGGAGTGGGTGTGTGAAGTGTGTCAGGAACTTTGCTGAAGGGTTGTTCTGGCACCTCGGAGCCAGGCTTCCTGATGGCAAACGTCTCCCTTCTCTTCCTGTGAACTCTCCAGGCTTCTCAGCTTCTCACATCCCTTTGGCCTCAATATGCCAACTTTTCCAATCTCCTCCTCAGGCCGGGTGAGGCTCTTCTCCTCGTCCTTCAGACTGGCTCCATCTGCACCTCCTCCAGGAAGTCCTACCGAACTCCCCTGCCCATGTCTTCACACAGCCCTGAGGACACTCTGGGCAGAATTCTGTCTCCACTCAGCATCTCACCAGGCAAGGCCTTCGCTTCACTGGGCTCCAACGCTGCAGCCCTGTTAGTTAACCCTGCCAGGTACACAAGAAGCGCTCAGCAAATATTAGCTGAGTCCACAGCTACTGGGGCCCGGGACCTACGCTCTTGCCAGAAAAGAAAGAATGAGGAAGTGACGTCCAGGGTCTTGGAAAACCGCAAAGTGGAAGAGGACATTGACAACATACTGCCTAGGCCCCACCCGTGCTGTCCGGGCTCCACACAGGTACTCAGGCCCGACTACCAGCCTGACACAGGAATTGTTCTCCATGCTTTGCCAAGCCGGCTCAGGGATGTTCTGTCCTCACTCAAGAAGAACAGCAGGATGAGGCGAGCCTGGCTGGGCCTGCTGCTGGAGTCCACACTGGAGCCTTGGGGCATTAAGGCCTGCACCTACAGCAGCATTAAGAAGAGGGAGCTGTGTGTACCAGGCCTGGGCCTTGCAAGCCCTCCCACTCCAGCCCTGCTCACCACATCTGTAAATAAAGTATGAATAAATTAAATGTACGCACAGAGTCCATAGTGGGTAAGGATTTGGAAATCACCCGGCACCGCTGCTCATGTTACAGATGAGGAAACTGAGGCCCAAGAAAGCAAGGGTGCATGGGTAAACACTTTCAGTGACAGAGGGTGGAGAGGCACGAAAGCCCAGGGTTAATGGGGAGACAAGTGGACATCGTGGAGGACAGGGCAGGGTCCCCGGGGTCAGAGGCTGAGAGGGGACCATGAGTCTCACCACACAGAAGCTAACACTAGCGACTGTCCCCTCAGCCTCCCACCCTTGCTGACACTTGCCATTGGTCCCACCACATGGGGGCTCACACCAGCTCACACTCTGCATGCCCAGTCTCCTCCTACCCAGTGCTGACAGTCCTTGGCAAGGCCTGGAGCAGACACCTCATTCCTCCTCAAAGAATTCGAACTCTCGGAGCTCAGTGGCTCTAGAAGAGCGGGAGAGGTTCCCAAGCATAGCTCCTGTGGCCCTCCTGGCCATGCATGTCCTGCACACAGGAGCTAAAGGCAAGAGCCCTCCATTCAGCCCAGTCCACCACACACACACACACACACACACACACACACACACACACACACACACGCACAAGTGCGAGCACACACAGACATACACATGTACACATAGACATGCAGATACACACATGCACACACACAGACACACACATACACAGACATACATATGCACACACAGACACACACAGACACACACAGACACACACACACACACACACACACACACACACACACACACACACACACACACACACACACAGAGGCAGATCTCTGGGTCGCCCAGTAGAGAACTAAGCAGGACAGGACCTTAGGGTCCGTGGGAGGTACTGGGAGAGTGAGGCTGGGGACCATCAGGGACCCTGAGAAGGGACAAGAACAGATCAGACCTGAGATGCCCAGAGGTGACACAAAGTGTGGGGGAACCTCGACCCACAGTGGCACCACACCTGTTGACATTGGAGACCGCCAAGGAAGGCAGCGGTCCACCTCCAGCCAAAGAAGGTGCCCGATGGGGGAGGTGGAAGTGGGTGGTGCCAGAGCCCATAGTCTCCCTCAGACCCCAGCCAGGAGACCCCTGAAAGAGCTCCTGGCTCAGGTGGCATGCACTGTGTGTGTGGAGGGGGCATGCTGCAGCCCCGTCAGCCCTAAATGCCCCCTCCCACCCAGGCCTCTGATGCTCCCCACACCTAACTACTGGCCTGGTCAATTGACTTAATTTTCCTCAGGCTCCTCCACAGTTAAAATGAGCTGTCCCCTCCCCCCCAAACCCTATCTGTACCCCTTCATCTTCCCAGTCTCTGTGAACTGCAGGCCCTGGGGTTCTTGGGATGCTCCCACTAGACGTCAAGTGTTTACATGGGAAGATGTCATCCTACAGGCTGCAAAGCCTTCTCACTCCCCTGACTGTCAGCCTGGGCCCAAGGGGAAATGCAGCCTGCCTCCCTGCCCTCAAGAATGGCTCTCAATGTCACCAGAGTCCCTCCCCCACCCCATCTCCTGGGAAGAAAGTTATACAGGATACAAATGGTCATGCTCACACACAGATTCTGGCAGGGTCCCTCGGCGCCTGTGACCCCTCCATATAATATCACTCTGCATAGCACAGAACCCAGGGCACCCTCAACACAAGGCCCTGGGGTGCCCTCAGCACAGAACAGGAGGCCCCCCGAGTGTGCACCTGTGGTTTGCTCCTACACACCCTATGTCACAGCACACTGCTCTGCGACTGTCACCTGTCACATGACATAGGCGTCTCCGTCTCTCTCCTCATTCTTCATCCAGACACTAGACTTAAGGTCCTGACAGGCTCACATGCCAGTGGCAAGCTCCTGACAGCCTATGTGACAGACACTCCCCATCAGCCACAGCATCCTTGGTCTCTGTCTCACTTGGGTGGTCACTGGACACCTTGGTAGTGGCTTCGAAGACAAATGCTCAGTGCCTACAGGCTGCCAGTCTCAGTGTCCATGGGAAGCCAGGCCTCTCTGCTCCTGCCCCAGAACGATTGGAGACTGGCTCCCCGGAGCCCTGGACTCAGGAGCTTGCAATGCCCAGGAGCCATTGAGCTGCTTCTACCGGGACACCACAAAACCACAGTTGTAGGAAGCAAGGCTATAAGTCAGCTTCGTGCCAGGCAAGAACCCATTCATTTCAGATCTCAGAAGGACTCAGTAGGTGGAGACTGACCTGGAGCCTCAGAGCCCAGCACTGAAGAAAGAGACTGACAGGACACATTCATCCTTACCTGGACACCTCCCTCAGACTTCCTCTCCCCAACACAGCCCAGGCACAACCTCAACAGTACCGAGTCTCGCTGGCCTCAACCCTGCACTCCTTTCTGGCCACACCTGGGCTGGCTGTCACGCTAACGTCTAGCTACACATCATCCTCTGATCTATGCATTTCACGTGGATAAACCGACCCTTGTACAACCAACCTAGGAACCGGCAAGTCCCCCTTTCCATGGTGAAGACAAAGGCCCAGAGCATCTCTTCCATCTGGCCTAGGATCCAAGGCCAGAAGGTGAGCCTGAGACACACCCAGCCCAGCAGGCCCCAAAGCTTAACTATCCACCAACCCAACATTGCAACAGGCTCTTCAGCTACACATTTGGGGAGCACGGGCAAACTTTACCCTCCTCCCCACTTCCCTCCTCAGGGTTCTGCTCCCACACAACGCATTCAATGTCTCTATATGGCAGGTGTGACCTTCAAATTCCTACCTCACAGGTCTCGCTCAGGCTGTCACTCCTGCTAGAACATTCTCCCTCTCTCATCTGCTCCACCGACTCATCCTTTGAGCCAGGCCTGAGGCCACCCCTTCTATACCATCCTCCCTGATGAATCCCTTCTTGTTGCTGCCTGTTTACGTCCACCTCGTCTCTCCCACCAGATGACTCTGAGCTCCAGGTGCTATGTTCAGAGGATGACAAGTGAGACCCCTACTCCCTGCTCTTGGGGGCTGAATTGTGTCAGCCCCTCCCCCAAAGTTCATAAATTAAAGTCCTAATCCAGGACCTCCAAACTTGGATGGATCTGGAGTAGAGCGTCTAGCAGTGATTCCATTATAATGAGTCTGTCAAGGTGGCCTTGACCCAATGATACCGGTGTTCCAATTAGAAGGAATGATCCCATCCCAGGTGCAAAGAAAGGGACAAAAGGAGCCTGCTGTCCAGGGCCCACGCTGTCATGGTCCTTTGTCACAAAACTAGAGCAAACTAATGCATCTGCCCTCAAGGAATCTGACCTGCAGCAGGGGTCATGACAGAATTCCCATATAACTCAGGCAGAAGCCATGATTTCTCTATACAAGGAACTGAGGCAGATAGGCTGCCCTAGATCTTCCAGCGCAGACAGGCCACCCTCTGACCCGCCTTGGGCTCTCTACATTTATACAAAATGACGAAGGTAGGGAGTCCAACCAGATGCCTGGGGTGGAGTGTGCTTAATCTGCCCAGGATTATCTGTGAACACTCACCACCACTACTGGGAGACCCAGCACAGGGTGAGGCAGGAGGGAGGGAGGGAGGGAGGGAAATGGTCAGCCTGAGGAACAGAGATTGGACCTGGCTGTAGGAAGCTCACATCCAAGTTAAACCTTGAGTCAAAGCTGCAATGCAAGTAAATGCCTTGTGGGAAGAAGCCGGAGGTAGGGGGTGGGAGGAATGGGGCGTGGGGGGAAACGACTGTGCTTAAGTAAGCAATTACCCCGAAAACAGTACCTCACACTCCTACCAGGCCAACGAGAAACTACCACCCTCAGGTGGAGCCCAGCACTGCGGTCTATTTCCTGCCTTTGTATAACCTCACTGCCTCCCAGGGCAGTGTGGAGATGCAGGGCCTTGTGTGCACAGCCCAATCTGCGTCTCTCAAAAGGCAACCATGGCCGGTTCCCATGAAGCATTCATCTCTCATATAACAATGTGTTGCCACAGCTAAACAGTCAGCTGGAGAGGCCCTGTTTGAACTTCCAAGAGAGTCCCCTTCCCTATCTCCATGGGAGCGGGAAGAATCGAGCCTTTGCAAGGAAAACTCACATATGTTCCCAGAGCTGCAGTGACAGGGACTGTCTGGGAACCAGCTTGAGTCCCGCAATCCCTCAGCCCATCCCTTAGCGGGATGCTGGCGAGTGCCATTTCTGAGAGTGTGCCCCTCCCCCAGCGCTCTGATTTTGAAAAGCACCTGACATGGTAGCGCAGATGCTCGGCTGTGGACCACATCTGCAGAGAGGGCAGGGGCAGGCAGCAGAAAGGCAACTTCATAACTACAGCACTCAGAAATGAGTCCCTCGGTCTGCTCCTTTCTCATCCAAGCTCACAGAGACACGGTGCTTCGAGCAAGAGGTACAGCCAACTGCCAAGTGCTGGCTCCCGTCTTTGTCCCTGGGACTGCACATTGAGCACGGAGGGAGCGGTGCACTTCCAAGACACTTCACGTGCCAAGAATGTGCTGTGCACAACCAGATCTGAGAGGACCACGTTTAAAGGGACCAGTTCACTGAGGCAGCTCTCACGGGCCGCCCTCACCCTTCTGTTTCCGTTCCTGGGTTTTCTCAGGCAAGGGGAGCCTCTGAGAGCATCCCCAGCCACGGGTGGCCGGGTTTTCGGGAAAGAATCCCATCCCATCTTCCTTTATGACCCAGGGCTGAGTGTAATGAGTGGGTAGGACGGAGAAGGCTTGAGTCAGATGCCCGGGCACCATTTCCATGCTGTCCCACACACATTCAGCTAAAGTGTTGGCTAAGTGCCAGGCTGTGCTCTACTGTCCACCTGCCCTCATGTCATGGCTCCAGAAGAGGGTCCCTCAAGGCTCCTTTCCAATTCTTTGGCCAGTCATTCTCCATCCTCAACTCTCCAAGGAGGCCACTCAGGGGCCAGGCTCTGAGCCTAGACAGGGTTCAGGGGACACCAACCCGTCCTAGAAACAGCTGGTCCCCTTTCCTGCGACTCCTTCTCCCCCACACAGTGTCTCACTCTCTTCTCTCATACCCTTCTCCCATGAAGTTAAGAGACAGTGACAAGAGCAAGCTAGCTGGATCCACAACCTCAGCACTCCAAATGCAAGGAGCTTACTCTCAATGTGTTTCTGTCCCTTGCGGTTCTTGGTTTCTTGGCGGCCTTTCAGTCCTGAAGAATATAGCCTATGGCACAGGGGACACAGTCTATCTTCAGGTACGAGCCAGCCCCGAAAGAGTGGGACCAGCGATACACCTAGAGCGTGAGGGCTTGCTCAAGGTTCAGGCGAGAAGGATAGCGGGCACCTCCACACCCTTCTTGGGAGAAGCCCCACCTTCTGTAAGACACTCTGATCAGCACCCTGACTGCCCCCTGCTGGCCAGATGCATCCACAGCACTAGCTCTGCCCTCCGAAGGCGGCTAGTCTTCCTAGAGATGCCATTAACTAGGGACCAGGGAAGGCACCTGCATCCTGGACGCAGCCAGTCAGTGGGGGAGGAGCCAGCAGGACTGGGCTTTGGGCCAGCCAAGGCCACTTGGTTGTCCCTTCTCCGGCACAAATGGAAACCTCCTGGCAGTCACCAAGAGTGCTAGGAGAGGGGACAGGGGTAAAAGTGTCTGCAGCCCCTGACAACCAAATTAGGAGACCGGTCCACTCCACCCCCAGTACATGCAAGGACTCTGGCCCTATGTATTTCCCCCAAACTTGGGAGATAAAGAGAAGAGGCGAAGTCAGCTACTGGGAGTGGGGGGAGGGGGCGGGTAAGTGGAAAGTGTGAGTGGACAGTGGTGCAGACCAGTGAGAAGGGATTCCTAGCTCCCTCTTCATGAAAACACACTTCCCTGGATAGCACAGATTTTCAAACCTGGTGTGCATACACCTGGGACTGCCCAGAAGGGACGGAGGGCCTTTAACCAGGAAAAACAAAGCCCCTAAGGTACACTACCAAAACAGGAATGGGGGGCGGGGGGTAGATCCTAGATCTGGGTGTGTTAGAGGGTGAAGGATGCTGGAAGTCTCCAGCCAGAGGGAGAGGTATGGGAGAAGGACAGGGAGTTGGCAGCCCGAGCTAAAGCCCTCACTACGTTAAACAACGCTAAACACTCCTAGGTCCGGGCAGACCAAAGACAGCTGTGGGACACCGGGGAGGAACAATCCTAGAATTAAGAGTCTTAGAACAGGGCATGGAACTGACAGGGATATCCTGGCCCCCAAGATCAGCGTAGATCAGGTCGTAAGGACTCCAGAGCCAGCAATTCCAGAGGTGCACACTGGAGCCACTGGGTGCAGTGCAGTGTGTGGGCGACCCACCATCCACGCGGCACAGAGCTGGGTGGCCCTCAAGGACCTGGAGTCACGCTGCCCCGATCCCGAAGACTCTAGGGACTTCCCCGTAGCCCAGATCTAGAAGCCAGGGACACTTGGGGTCCCCAGATCTTCGGGAACGCCACATGAGCGAGACGGAGTCTCACAAATTTGAGTACCCTTCCAAAAGTAACCCATAGCCAGAAGCCAGTAGGGGCGCCGCCGAGGTGACCCGCGTCCCCCAAGTCGCCAAGAATGCCCAGCAGGGGTGACCACGGGTGGTCCGGAAGTAGGGGGCTATGGTGGTCTCCCTGAGTATCTAGAGGTGTCCGGGCAGGGCCGGGGACGCGCGGAGGTCACTTACGCTGCTGTTTTCTCCTGTCCAGTGCACCATTGCCTGGTTGTGCGTCGCGTCCCCCTTGAGCACGAACGACGTGCTGATGAGCGAGACCTGCGCGCGCGAAGCCGAACCGGCCACCGGCGCCGCCCGCGCCCTGCGCTCCTTGCCCGGAGCTGGGGCGCCATCTGCGCTGGGACCCGAAGCAAGACCCGGACCATGACCCAGGGCGCTGGGCTCGAATCCTCGTGTCTGCGGATCCTCGATATCGCCGGATTCCGTGGGTCCCGCGTGCAGCAGCCGGGTGACCTGCACGCTGGGACCCAGGAGCCCGGACTCGAGGGAGCTCCCTGCCGCCCCGCAGGCAGCCACCAACACCACCAGCAGCAGCGGCAGCGGCAGCGGCAGCGGCCACAAGCGCGGCCAGCGTGGCGGCGGCGGAGCGTGGGAGCCTGGGGCCGGCAAGGTGAGGCCAGGACGCTTCGGGGCGCTCGGGATTCCCCGGTGCGCCATGGTCGCCGGTAAGCAGCGGCGGAGTGGTGCGGGCGACACCGCGGCCGGGAGAGCGGGAGGGCGCTGGGAGCTCGAGCAGGAGCGCAGAGAAAGGAGCCGGGAGGGAGGGAGCGCGGGAGGAGGGGACTCAAAACCGCCACGCAGCCAAGGGAGCACCGCCACCTGCCGGCCGCGTTGGAGCCACCGCAGCTCTGGGCCGGGCCGGGCCGAGCTAAACCAGGATGTCCTGAGCGCAGTCACACCTCCAAGACCCCTTCCTTCCCTCACAGTGACTGCCAGCCTCACTCTAGATCCTCCTCTCCCTCCCTCTTTCTATCCTCCCTGCCTTTCTCGGGGCGTTTACGGAACATCTACACTTGGCCAGTCAGAGTTCCAGGCACTTGGGGCACAACGGGGTGCAACAAAGAGAGACAGGCCACACCCAAGTAGCCTGGTTAGAGGCCAAACTCCAGAGCAGCCCTTCAGCAGAAGTGGTGAGAGCGCCTCCTCTGGGCGCTGCTGGAGAGGGTCAGGGGGATGCCTGAGAGTCATGAAAACCGGAGATGTTCCAGGCAGCTGACGACTGTGCAGGATCCTTGGGTTATCACCCCAAGACCCACGCAGTACCTCAGACACGGGCTTTATCTCCCACCCCCAGGGGGAGCCCCTGAGCAGAAGAGTACACCTGTGTAGCGGGCAAGAAGAACAAAAAAGAGAGGTCCCAGCTGGATGGCATAGGCCACCACAGAACGCGTGGAAACTAGACCCAGAGCCCACCAAGTTCCAAGCCAAAGTCACTTGTTGGCTGCTTTAATTCAATTTCTAGGAAAGCAGCCATCATTACAAGCCCCTCTGCCATCCAGAACGGCTTGTGAGGGTACAAAGCCATCAAGTGAGGCCAGGAGTGCAGGTGAGCCTTGCCTCCTCTGCCAGACCAAGGCCCATCTTCTCAAGCTCAGAGTCCAGGTCACACCGCACTGCCTGCTGGGTCTCTTCACCTCAGAGGACCAAATCGAGCAGAAAGACAAAGTATCTAACGAAGTCTGAACTTGCTACCAAGGTTGAAACTCCAGTGCCCTCTCCAGGAGTTCCTGCTCAGCAGAGGCCACTTCTCCAGGGCTGCCCCTGTGCCCAGCACTGAGCAGGACTGGAGGCCCTGCCAGGTGTCCAGGAAGGTCTCCTCCTGTGGAATGCGCCCAGGCTACACCTTGATGTCAACTTTCAACCTGAAATTTTCAGGAACTGACAGCCAAAGCCAGGCAAGAAGCGGGGGGTGGGAGGGGTTGGGGGGGTGCACAGCTGTGGCAGCATTTGGTCTAGCAAAGAAAGTCTGGTGAAGCCTGTCAGTGCGGGGCTGAAGGCAGTGAGGAAGGATGGGAAACTAAGAGAGGATGCATTGTCTCCCATGGTGTCTTTCCTGGCTGCAGGGAGGGGGCTCCAAGTCACAACTATAAACCACCATCTCTGTGGTCTCCTCCAGCTTTGGGTAAGTTTGGCTTTATTGGATTCTAATTTTTTTTGTAAAGCTTCTAAGTAATAAGAGAAAGCCTCAGACTATGACAGACTATTAAATACCTACTATGTGTTGGGCATTTTCTTGGGGGCCTCCGTGCCTGGTAGGATGTCACTGCAGGTTATCATATGCCACCTCATGACCAGGAAAGGTCGTGGATAGAACTGTCCCCATTTACAGATGAGGAAACACACTCAGAAGTTTAGATTCAGCCTGAAGTCACCTAGCCAGTGCATGTCAGGAACCAGATTTCAACCCAGGTGCTCTGATCCGAGGTGGCATCCTTTGTACCACTCATACCTCTTATCACCTAGCGACGGGATTCTGGAATACTACTCCATTCGGGAACTCAGCTCCAGAAGGTAGAACCAGCCACGGGGGGGGGGGGGGGGGGGGGGGGGGGTATGGGAGCCACCACTGGCCATCGTAGCCTACCTGAAACTCAGGTCACAGAGACTTGGTCAAGGCCCCCCATGAACAGAGGAGACAGTCCAGGCCTGGAATACAGGTGTGATGCCCTGCCAGAGCTCTTTCAAGAACAATCGATTGTCTCTGCTCCAGTGAGGCTACAGGAATTTGAAAGAGTGTGGCTGGTTCGTCTCTTCCATGAACCTAGAGCCCAAAGCTGTTGGAATCATTCAGTTTACAGCTATGGCTGGACCCACAGACACTGATGAAGGAGAGGAGACTCGGGCCTGGCAAGATGGACAGATGCTAAATATCTCAGCTACCAGCTGGCACCCAGGGAAGAAGAAAGTTGCTGTGTGATGAAGGGTGAAGGAAGCAAGGCTGGGGGATGCCCCCCTTATTTTCAGGTGACACAGAACTGTCCACCAAGGAAGATAGCGTCAAGAGGGAGGCAGCCACAGCCATCACAGGTGCTGTCCTGACAGAAGGAAGAGTCTTGAGTGGTGATCCCACTGGTGTGCCCAGGAGTAGCTCAATTGGTATTCAGAGGCTGACGGAGTGTGGCTGGAGTGTTTGAAGCAGGGGAGGGAGATTATTGTTGGGTTGTTTTTTTTTTTAAGCTGCCATCCCAGACATGAGAATAGGCACAGAGACCCAGCGGCAACTCCCCCAAAGGGCTAGGGAGAGGATGTGGGGGCTGGAACAGAGGAGCGAATAAAGGAAAACTCTGCAGACACCTATCATCCACTTCCAGGCACTTCCCACTGCCTTGCATTCAGCTTCCTCGGGGACCCAGAGCAAAGACTTGGGGGCACACAGATGCAAGAGAGATGTAGGAAAGTGTGGACAGCAGAGAGAACTGACTGGCCACCTCTAGGCATCACATCTGGTGTCTCCAGCTAGAGTATAGAGGGACCCCTTTGGTCCCCCATAGCGATGTAAGCTCCTGGGGTGATCTGATGGTGCTTCAAGTGCAGAGCACTGTCCCCACCATTTTCCTCCAGCGCTGGCTGGAACCTGGGGCTTTGCACATGGCAGACAAGTGCCCACCCCAGCTCTGGATTATGAGATCCAACCCTGATTAACGACATGGCTTTTTGGTTTTCTCCTCCTCCTCCTCCTCCTCCTCCTCCTCCTCCTCCTCCTCCTCCTCCTCCTCTTCTCCTCTTCTTCTTCTTCTTCTTCTTTGAGACAGGGTCTCACTCTGGCCTGGACCTCAGTATGTAAAATGCAAGATGGCCTCAAACTCACAGGGATTCACCTCCCCTGACTCCAAAGGGGAGTTAAAAAAAAAAAAAAAAAAAAAAAGGCATGTACCACCACGGCTGGTACCAGCTGTGGATTTTTATAAGAAGTCAGGGGAGATGGGGGTGACAGTGTAGGCCTGGAACCCCAGTAGCAAAGAATCTGGATAGCAGGTCTAAGGTCAACCTAGGCTACACAGAAAGGCCCAACCACAAACCCCCAAAAAAGTAAAAAGGGGATAGAAAATAGAGGAAGGGGGAGAAAGCAAGAAAGGGAGGGAGAAGACAAACCTAACAAATTTTAAGATAAAATAAGGAATAATTTAGGAAGGCTAATGGATTCAGGAGATAATGAATATTAAGGACCCGTCACACGGTAGAACCCCAACTAAGAGTGGGGCTCAGCTGAGCCCTGACTTTTCCGGTGGCAAACCCTGTCCTTTGCCAGTCCTGTGACTACACTGTGCCCCAGAAAGAGGATGCAGGGATACTGTCTTTTGCACACTTAATCATTGCACTTGCTCATTAAAAGTCACAGCCTTCTTAAGTTGCCAAAGGTCTCTATGGGTGATATTTTAATCTTTATACATGTGACAAAGTTAAAACTGCGTATTGCCCGCCCCAAGCGGGGCAAATCTCAGAGACAGGTAAGGATCCCGGGAGTGAGTGCCACCTGAAACGAGGGACTCAAACAAGGAGAGGCCCCGAGGGCACACCCACCCCTTTCAGCTGTCTCTGGTAGTGGTGAGTAGCAGAGACATCTCCTTAGGACTCCTAAGGATAAAAGGCCATAGCTCTGAGCCAGAAAGATCAAGTGTAACATCTCCCTGTCAGGTTGTCAGGGGCAACAGAGCAAGGCAGCAGGGACAGCAGTGGGTCAGATCCTTAACTGGGATCAGGAGCCGGAGTCTGATGCAGACCAGGCACCTCGGTGAGCCAATAAAGAGAGCAGAGACAGGAGAAAGGTGGGGTCTGCAGTTCTGTGGTGTGGCGAGTTTTAAAGGGCTTGCTTTGTGGTGAAGCCAGGGGCTCCTTGACCTTGGAACATGCCTCTGTGGACCTGCTAGGCCCTAGTGCTAATGAGAGGCGTGGTTAATGCACTGCAAAAGGAACAGGTTCTTCCCTTCAGCAGGTGTTTTCTGGACACCTGCTGTGTGCCTGGCACCTCTTCAGGCCTCAGGGAGATGGCAGGGGACTAACCAGGTCAAATCCCTGCCTTCTGGGCTTACATACTGATAGCCGCTCAAACCAGGAGGAACAAGAAGGGACAATCAGAGTTCAAGCCTGGAAGCAGAGAAAGGCTGAGTGCATGTGCACACATACACACACACGCTCTCCCATCACTTCCCAGGGCACACCCCAGGTTGCCTAAGGAATGCCTACTAGAACTGCCTCTTAAAGAGGCCTAGGTTCCCATCACAGTGAAGTCCCACTCATCATGCATATAAACGAGTCTCCACACCATGTTCCAAAAGCCATTTAGAAAATGGTAACTGCCACGTGTGCTGCTAAAATGTCCTCTTTAGGGCAGCAGTGGGATAGCCCTAGGCTGTCCCACTGACATCCCTATGAGGGGGAGTCCATGACAGCCCACACCCACATCCTGCCACCACCACCCTACCCCCCACCCCGCCCGACACACACACACATAAGCATGCTTCATTCCTCAGCATCTCTCCCAAGTCTCTCCAGCTGTCTGCTTTGGGTCTCTGTCTCCCCATCTGTCAAAAGAGGTGGGTTCTCTTAGGACTCAAGATCCTCAGCCCCTGGGGCAGCCTTCAGACAGAAATTGCTGCTGACTCTCTGCCCGGCTGAAGAAGTCATGTGACCTTGCACACGAAGGACTGCAGGGCACTGAAACTTAAAACCCTGTTTGTCTTTGCTTAATTCCATTGTTTCCCCAACTTTTTGACCCTGTAGCTCTTTATTTCTGTTTAACAGCTACAAACACCCTGGAGAACACAGGCCATTATGGAAATAATGTGCTGAATGTGGCTGAAGGAAGACCAAGAAGAATTTGTCCTGCCTGAGGTGCTGGCGTCCAAGAAAAATACAAGTATGCAGGTCTTGAGTGATGAGTCAGGACCCAGTGGAAGCAAAGCACACACACACACACACACACACACACACACACGCACACACACACGCACACACACACACGCACACACACACACATACACACACGCACACACACACAACACATATACACACATACACATACACTACACACACACCACCCCCCACACACAGATGCACAGGAGAGGGTAGGGAGGCTCCAGGCTGCCCAGGGAGCTGCAGTGAGTGGGTCCCTGGGTAGAGGCCAGCCTCCAGGAAGACAAGCCCAGAGGTCTCTATATTAAGGTGCCTATGCTTTATTCTGAAGCCAAAGAGAACCTTCTTGTGTTTTTACGAATAGCAATCACATGGTCAGATCTACGATTCAGAAAGTGAGTTCTGGCAGCTTCTGAAGGCTGGAGGAAAAGGGCAGCAAGGCAGCCAGGACCGGGGTTCAGGCTAGGGGCAATGAGATGTGAGCAGGAGGAGAGACATACAGCAAAGAGGAGAGGGCGCCCCAGGACCTGAACCCTACAGGATGAGAGTGAGAGAGCAGTCAGGAGACCCTGTGGTGTCCGGGGCATGATGATACCCTTCCCTCTGGAGCACTCCTATGTGAAGAATGTGTCAGTGTGTCTCTGTGTAGCCTCTGAAGTGTCTGTGAATCATCCTGGAGTGATGAGCTGGGAGCAGCCAGGTGGGACTACCATGCCAAACTAGCCTTAGGTCTCAGTTCCCAAGAAAAGTTCATTTTGTCCTTTCCCAAAGTCTGGTGTCAATGAAAAAAACACGGGTCCCTCCTCTGTCTTTAGCTTTGCTTTTTAGAACCTGTAGCTTCGAGATAACTTATGACAGAAAAAAGAGAGCCAGTGAACGCCAAGATGCTCCAATAGCTTGAGATTTAAGAGTCCCTCCATTTATTTCACACAAGCCAGGACTAGCACAGGAGGCCAAGAGACACAGAGCATGGGACATCATGCAGACATTGATATCACTGTCCCCCTAGGGAGAACTCAGGAGCTCTTCAGGAATGGCCACAGGGGACCCCTGACTGCTGGAGGTCAATGGGAGGACTAAGCAGGGAGCACTCCGAGGCTATCGAGGCACTTTCAGAGATGACTCAGGAGTTAGTGCAAAGCTGCTGTTTCCATGTAGAGAATCCCCATCCTCCACCGAGCCTCTTTGTTCCCACACTGGCAGCCAGGAGCAGTTGGCAAGGTCTGGGCACACTGCAGCTCTGGAGCTCACCACAAAGCCTCCCCATTCTAGATTTCTCTGGAGGAGTCTTCCTGAGCCCTCCACTTTTGTAGGCATTTGGAAAGAAGCCTCACAGTGCTCTTGTTTGTGAGATTCATTTCAGAAATCATAAGTTTTGCTACCAAATTACTCCATGTGAAGCTGATGTTGACTTAAACTGTTTCCAGGTTTAAGAATTCTCATCACAAAAGTTTGGTGGAAAATCATGGCTTGAACAGTTTCAACTTGGGGGTTGATTAAAACTCAGTTTTCCTCAGAACAACTTCTTTAATGAAAACTAGTCGACAAGCATGAGTTATGTTCTCACACTATGCTTGTGAGGCCAGATAAAGTGTCCCCAGTCTAAGACTGTAGGAGTCATGGGATACCCAGTTTTTGTTACCAGAGCAGATACTTGCATTTTGAGGTAGATAGGTGGATGGATGGATGGATGGATGGATGGATGGATGGATGGATGAATGGATAGGTGGGTGAATAAGTGGGTGGATGGATGGATGGATGGATGGATGGATGGATGGATGGATAGGTGGGTGAATGGATGGATAAGTTGATGGGGAATGGATGGATGGATGGATGGAAGGGTAAGGGGGAAGTGGGAAGGTAGGTGGGTGGATGGATGAATGAGTAAGTGAGTGGATATATGGATGAATAAATGGGTGGATGAGTGGGCATGTGCATAGATATATGAGTGAGTAAATGTATGTATGGATGGTAAATCTATGATAACGGGGAGGTGAATGGATGGTTAGGAAAATGGATGGGTAGATGGGCAGGTAAGTGGATGGATGTACAGATTATGAGTGAACAGGTGAATGATAGATAGATGAATAATGGACAGGTAGGTGTGTGGGAGGATGGATAATAGATAAGTGGATGGATGGATGGATGGATGGATGGATGGATGGATGGATGGATGGATAGATGGTTGGATGAGCAAATGGGTAAGGATGAAAGAATGATAGGGGGATGGACAAGTAAGTGGATATGCCTGTCACACAAAAGTTTTCTGGATCTTAACTTCTTACCTACACCTAGTGCTGTACCAGCAATGTGCTCTCAGGGACAAACCCTGAGCTGGGAGTCAGTGTTCTGTCTCTTCTGACATCCTGAAATCCCTCCCCTGAGAGATGCCACCATGTTCCTCTTCTACTAAACGACATTTTATCCAGCGTCAGTCAGGACACCTTTCAACCTCATATCCAGTCACTGTTTCCTACGTCATCCTTCCTGAGGCTCTTATCTCTGCCCAGAACACTTCCTCCTCAGAAACACACCCTGGGAAGCAGCACACATGATCAACTGTGAAGTTGGCAAACCCTCCCCAAAGTTACCCAGGATTGATGATCTCCACACTCTGGAATAACACGACAGTACTCTAAGCTGGGGAAGTTTATGCCTGAGAGCTTTAGACCTTCAGGGAGAAAGAATGGGGTGCATAGGACACTAGCCCAGGGCCTTTTTCATATTCCCTTTCTTGCTGGGCACACCTGGGGATTCTTTCCCATGAAACAGGCAGCAGGAGCTGCACTTACAACACTGAAGATGAACCCCAAAATCTAGAGCTAAGAGCAGCATGGTACGTGGTGGTGGAAGTGACAGTCTGAGAGGTGACTTAGCCTGGCTATGCACAGGTGTCATGGAGCCTGAAGAGGACCCCAGCTAGTTCTGGGTTCTAGCTGACCCTAAGTCTGAGTAAGACATGCAGTAAGCATGAAAGTTCCAGCAAGAAGAAGCGGCCAGACAGACTGGACACATGTGCATCTGAATGCTCCCTCCCCACACAAAGCCCTTAGTGATATATAGAAGGCTGACTAGGCCTGAGTGACTGAGGCTAGCCTGGCCTCTGAGCTACATAGACGCAGGGCACAAGGGCCAGCCTTAAAATTAAGCTTAGGAAAAAAAAATACCCCAAGGGCCAACAGCAACATAACAAAGAGAGAACACCACAGTTAGCGCAGGCATCCCTGAAGAGAGTTACCATGCGTTGATGCCATGTGTTATCAAAACATGAGAAATACAAAGAAACAGGGGAATACTGTCTGTTCTCTACAAGGATGCTTCCCATGGCTTGCTCAGTCTGCTTTCTTATAGAACCCAGTAACATCAGCCCAGAGAGGGCCCCACCCACAATGGGCTGGGCTCTCCCCCATCAATCACTAATTAAGAAAATGCCCTAAAGGCTGCCGATAGCCCAATCTTATGGAGGCATTTTCTCAATCGAGGTTTTCTCCCCTCAAATGACTTTAACTTGTATCAAACTAAAACTAAAACATAAAACTAGTCATCATATAGAGCTTTTGAAAAAGCAGGAAATAAAATGGGACATTAAAAATATTTAATATAGCCTGGAGGGATGGCTCAGAGGTTAAGAGCATTGACTATTCTTCTAGAGGTCCTGAGTTCAATTCCCAGCAACCACATGGTGGCTCACAACCATCTATAACAAGATCTGACGCAGACAGAATACTATATACATAATAAATAAATCTTTAAAAAATATTTAATGCAAAAAAGCAGTAAAAAATGAATAAAAGAAAAATAAGATATCTATGCAAGGACAAAAATGGTGACTATAAATACAGTGTGATACAAATCACACACTAAATGTGAATGACCTAAACACCCCCCAATCAAAGGCAGAGATTATAGGGCTGGAAAAATAAATAAAATATGACTAGGTCCTATTTATGTGTTCAAAGACATAAGTCTGTCAGAGGCAGCAAGATAGAACTATAATATACCATAAAAGCACTAACTACAATAATTCTAATATTTAACAAAATAAACTTAAAGACAAGAATACTACTAGCCACAAAGAGGGCCATTTCCAATGGCCAATGGGTCAAAACATTAAAAAGACAGAAAAATCAGAAACACATTCACCCCTAATACAATAGTTTCAAAATGCGCCAAGAAAGAACCAGCAGAATTAGAAGACACGGGCAGTTTTACAGAAATAGATCAGACTATCCCTTCAAGAACTTCTGAGGCAATTAAGTGAGAAAAATCATCAAAAAAAGAGAAGATTGGAGCCTCTCATCTGTCAGACCACACTGATTGACCCATGGCTGCGGGTACATTCTCCTCAAGCACACATGGTCATCCTCTAAGAATGCAAAGGTGTGAATGAGCCTCAGTGAATGTAAAAAGACTGAACTCATGAGAATTGTAGCCTCTGACAACACTGCAGCTAGAAAAAGGCCACAATTACAAAGTTGAATACCTCACTTCTAATCATATCTAAACATATCCCCCAAGTCAAAAACAGAGAAAAGAAATCATGAGAGAAATTAGAAGAAATTTGAATGGATGTAAAATATGATATATGAAATTTTTTGCAATACTTAGGAAGAAATCTATACCTTTAAAGACCTGTGTCAGAAGTAGAAAGCAGAAAAACAGAGAAATCAATAAAACAAAAGAAAATGTTTTAAAATATCATAAAAGTGATAAACTCTTAGCCAGATGAGAGGGAGAGAGGGAAACACAAACAATATCTGTAACAGGAATGAAAAGGGAGACATCACTACCAGTCAAACAGAAATAAGATGGGTCATAAGTTCTATAAAGAGAGCCAAGGGCAGTAGGGCAGGCTAGCAATCACACAACCAAGAGGCTGAGGCAGGAGGATTGTGAGTTTGAGACTAGCCTGAGCTGCAAAGTAAGACCCTAGGGGGAAAAAAGCGGTGGAGGGGAAAAAAGGAAGAGAGAGTCCTGTAAGTAATTTGATGTTGGTGAATTAAACAACTTAAGACAAACAGGTGCATTTCTGGAGATACTCAAGGTATACCGGTTGACTCTAGATGACAAAGAAGACAGAAATTGACAATGTAAAAGCTTTCCACAATGAAAAACCAGATTCGCACGGCCTCCCTAATGGATTCTGCTGAATAGCTAAGGAAAAAAAATGGATACCAACATCTGCAACTTCTCAGGAAATAATGAAGGAACCGTTCTCATCACTGCCTGATGGCAAAACCAAATAAACAAACACACAGCAGGAAACCCAGAAAAGAAAACCCTTTGCTAAATAAAGACAAAAGTCCTTGAAAAAAAATATTGAAAACCTAATCAGTGTTTTATCAAAATACTATCTGCCCAGTGATAGCTAGCTAGGAATGTGGGTGTTTAACATCGGGGCATCAACTAATACAGAATCCCACCAAGAGGAAACATCTATCTCAAAGAAAAGATGTTTGGAAAATTCGGTGCCCTTGTTGACAAAATTAATTTAATCTACAAAGGGAACTTCCTCCACCTGGTAAAGGACAGTAAAAACCCACAGTCAGTTTCATACTCAGTAGTGAAAGGAAAAATGAATACTAGCCCCTTGGATCAGAAACAGAGATGTGTGTCATGTTCATCAGCTTTAGTCAATGAGCCACCAGATGCTCAACCTGACAAGCAGACAAAATAAATATTCAATAGCAAGTTAGACTATCTTTCTCACAGCTAAGCTGATCTTTCATATAGAAAATCCTAAGAGCATCATTTAAAAAAAATTAGAACTACTAAATAAGGCTAGTAACATAGAGGCTCCATAGTCTCGGGCATTTGAAGGCTTGATTCCCAGTTGTAGTGCTATTAGGGTAGGTTTAGGAGGTGTGCCTTGCTGGAGGAAGTCACTGGCTTCAAAAAGGCAGGCATCATTCCCAGCTTGCTCTCTCTGATCCCTGTGGTTCAAGACATGAACTCTCACCTGCTGCTCCAGCCACCATGCCTGCCACCTGCTGCTTCCTCTGCCACCATGGACTCAAGCTCTCTAGAACCATAAGCCCAGATAAATGCTTTCTTCCATAAGTTGTCTTGGTTGTGGTGTTTTATCACAGCAATAGACAAGTAACTAATTCAGTAAGGTTGCACAATAGAAGAGCAATATATAAAAATTCGTTGTACTTTCATAAAAATGAACCCAAAAATCCCTACTGTGCAGGGATTTTTTTCTTTAAAAAACGGCATCAAAATGAACAAAACGCTTAGGAGGAAATTTAACCAAAGGATGGCAGGAACCACACCGACGTCCACAAACATCACTGAGAGAAATCAGATGATTGACAGTCTTTGCTCCTGGGTTAGAAGTGTCAGTATTATCGAGATGGCAATTTCCACAGACTGATCTATAAATTCAACCCAATCTCTGTCAAAGTTTTGTAGGCTTTTTAATAGAAATTGGTTAGCTAGTCTTGAATTTTTAATGGAAAAACCAAAGATTTAGAGTTGTCAAAACAATCTTGAAAAGAAAAGCAAAACTGGAAGGGCAGTACAGCACGCTCCTAACCACTGCCCACGCTCAAAGGTGAGGACAGCGGGCTCTCTGGAAGGGCAGTACCGCACAGGTCCTAACCACTGCCCACGCTCAAAGGTGAGAACAGCGGGCTCTCTGGAAGGGCAGTACCGCACAGGTCCTAACCACTGCCCATGCTCAAAGGTGAGGACAGCGGGCTCTCTGGAAGGCGGGTTTTGAGGAAATTGATTTCTGCAAAAGCTAAAACAACTCACTGGAGAAAGGACCAAATAGTTTCCGACTCTACAGAAAACTCCTAAAACTTAACAAGAGGAGGAGAAGGAGGGAGGGAGGGAGGGAGGGAGGGAGGGAGGGAGGGAGGGAGGGAGGGAGGGAGGAAAGAAAGAAAGAAAGAAAGAGAGAGAGAGAGAGAGAGAGAGAGAGAGAAAGAAAGAAAGAAAGAAAGAAAGAAAGAAAGAAAGAAAGAAAGAAAGAAAGAAAGAAAGAAAGAAAGAAAAATTAATTTCAAGCTAGCAAGGTGGTTCAGGAGTAAAGAAGCATGCCATGAAGCCTGATGACCCAAGTTCAATCCTTGGAACACACATGGTAGAAAGAGAGAAACAACTCCTACAACACAATACATCACACAACACCACACACACACACACACACACACACACACACACACACACACGCATGCACTCACACTCACTCACATACACACACATACATATACATTAAATATAACTTTAAAATTAAACTTGAGAAAATAATTGAATTTGAATGGGCATTTCACTCAAGAAAACATGAGCATAGTTGGACATGGTAGTGCATGCCTCTAATTCCAGTGCTGACTGGGGAAGCAGAGGCAAGTGGATCTTTGTGAGTTCATGGGCAGTCTGGTCTACATAGTAAACTCCAGGATGGAAACCACTACTAAAGAGCATCTCTGTCTCTGTCTCTGTCTCTTTCTCTCTGTCTCTCTGTCTCTCTGTCTCTCTCTCTCTCTCTGTCACACACACACACACACACACACACACCCCAAAAACACAACAGAGTAATGATGCTAACATCCTTAGTCATTGCAAAATCCCCATATCCAGCAAGCAACTCTAGTGAAAACAGGACTTCAAGTCTGGGAATGCAGCTCAGTGATAGAGCACTTGCCTATGAATCACCAGGCCCTGGGTCCAATCCCTAGTCCTGCTAAAATAAAATAAGGAAGATGTCATACATGGCTGATGCAATGTGTAATGGCGCAGTCACTTTGAGGGGACACGGTAGTTTTTAGAAAGTTCACATTGAGTATCTCACAATGCAGTATCTTGGCCCCTACTCAACTATCTGTAAAGTGGGGTGACATTAAAAGTGCCCTGTTACAGGGGTGTGAGAAACTAACCATGCACAGTTAAACCATGGTGAAGGTCCTAGCAGTCATTCCCAATGGCTCAGATAGATGGGAGTGCCATCAAGCAGCACCTGAGGATGGTACAGCCCAGCAGCCCCACACAGCGAGGCACCGGGTACCACCTAAAAGGACTAGTGGACATGTTACAGCAGAGATGCAGCTCACAAATACTTTTTCCAAGTGAGAGCAAACCAGACAGAAAATCCCACAGTGTATGATTCCATTTATTTGAAATTTACAGACACAGAAAGCAATGCTGTATTGCCCTGAGCCAGCTGGGACCAGTGGCTGCTTGCAGATGGGCTAGGGGTAGGATGCCGGGTGCTCTTAAGCTGGACTGCAGAGTGGTTGCCCACAGCTCTAACTGACCAAATTCACTGAAGGGCACACTTTAAGTGGATGGGTTTTATGGGCTGTAAGTTATACTTCAATAAAGCTTTTTTAAAGACAGAAACGTGCTTCCTGCGGTCACCATTTGTTTAACTGCCATTCCGTGTGGGTCCGCCCCATCTTGGACAGAGTGGAATGACCGCACCAGTAGCTACTGGTGACTGAAAGGTCTGCATGCCCCTGCCTTCCTGCGGCCCTCACCTCTTACCATCATCCCATTCTACAGATGAGAAGAGTCAGGTTCTGAGACATTAAGTACACTGTTCCAGGTCCCATAACCCACTAACTGTCCAAGTGTCACCTTGAGCTACCCAGCTTCCAGACACCCTACCCTTACACAACCTCCAGAAGTTCGGGTCCTGCCTCAGCTTCTCCAGACCTGAGCCAGCTTGTCGCTGAAGACTCAGCTGGGACCACTCTGTCATACTCTCGCCCTGATCCTCAGACCCCTGAGCTGGTCCTCAGTCCCCTCACCCCACAATAGCTCTTGTCTGACTTCTGCCTCCCCAGCTCCCAGTCAGCCTCCACAACCTGTGCCCGGGCCCTGAGCTTCCTTGTCCCTTGTGCAGAGGCACCTACCCTCTGAGTCTCAACATGGCCATTGGGTATTGGCACATCTGCCTCATTGGCACACCACTTCAACCCTGAGAGTTATTCTGAATGACTGTCTTCTATAGTGATTGGCATGTGCCCATCACAAAGATGTGTCCCCACCTTGACCCTAAGAAGCTGTGAATATGCCGTTATCTGGAAGCAGGGTCCTTGCGAATAAGATATGCAAGGAATCTCAAAGTAGGCTCAGGATGGATCCAAACACCCTGGCGTGACACGTAGCCTTATAAAACACCGGGAAGAGAGCTAGGGAGGTGGCTTAGTGTGTTAAAGCACTTAGTACACGAGCTTGAGGACCTGAGTTTGAATCCCCAGAACCTGTGAAGCCCAATATGGAAGCACATGTGTGTAATCCTAGTGCTCTGTCTGTCTTAGTCACTGTCCTATTGCTGAGAAGAGACACCATGACCATGGCAACTCTTATAAAGGAAAGCGTTTAATCTGGGCTTGTTTACAGTTTCAGAGATTCAGCCCATTATTAGCATGGTGGGAAGCATGTGGCACACACAGCAGACATGGTCCTGAAGGAGCTGAGAGTTCTACATCCAGATCTGCAGGCAGCAGGAATGAGCAGCGAGCCACTGGGCCTGGCTTGGGCTTCTGAAAAACCTCAAAGCCCACCCCTCAGGGTGACACACTTCCTCCAGCAAGGTCACACCTCCAAATTCTCCTTAAGTAGAGTCATTCCCTGATGACTAAACATTCAGATATATGAGCCTATAGGGGGCATTCTTATTCAAACCACCACATGCTCCTACAGCAAGATGGGCATGAGAATAATAGAATCCCCTAAAGCTTGCAGATGCCAACAGCAACATCTGAGTTGTCTTCCAACCTCCACATTCGTGCCCCCACCCCCGACAAATGCATATAATATATGCATTTATGCAATGTATGCATAAACATCATACAGCATACACGCAGAAAGAGAGGAAGGGTGGAAAGGAGAGAGGAGAGAGAGAGAGAGAGAGAGAGAGAGAGAGAGAGAGAGAGAGAGAGAGAGAGAGAAGTAGCCTTGGAGGGAAGGCCATGTGGAGCAGGAAAGGCTGGAGTAGTACACCTACAGTCTGAGGAACACAGACAGTCCTCAGCAACATGGCAGCAGAAGTCACAGACCTCTTGAGCCTCCCTCACAGCTGCAGAAAGAACTGGCCTGCCCACACTTTGACCTTGTACTTGTGGTCTTCCCTACTGGGACAGAACACTGTGGTCACTTGTGGTGGCAGTCACAAGAAAGGAAGATAGAGCCCTGCGCCCCAGCCCCACACTGACTCAGCTACACCTACCAGGCCTCCGCCACGTTTTCCTATGGCAAGCTCTCTGCTGCTTTTTCAAGAGGCTCTTGTCACTACAGCCAGCAGAGGCCACTTGCACAAATCCACTTGTAGGATGACAGGAAACACTGAGGAGGTGGCATGCTCCCACACAAAGTGACTCACGATGGACGGAAGCTGCCACTCAAGTCCTGCTCCCCATGGTGTGCGTAGTCTGTGAGAAGGCACAGGGCACCCATGGAGGCAGCTTCTTACCTTAATCGAGAGAAGGAGCTGAGCACTGGGGACATAAACTGGCTTCCCTCCATATCTAAGAAGTTCACACACAGCTGGAAGGAAACATGTTTCCAGGGCCAGGCAAATAGAAGTCCAGGTTCAGGGCAGAGCATCTCCTGGTGGGACTTCCTAACAGAGTTCCATGATAGCAGGACATAACAGCCCCTTCTGCCATATCATCAGAGCGCCATTGTGACAGGTAATTTCATGTCCATGTGACAGGGACTATGGAAATCATACTACTGGTTCAGCATGGTTCCTGAGGGTCTGTAGTAGTGTTTCTGGATGAGAATCGTATGTGAATGGGTAGGCTGGTTACGGCCACACACACTCCAGGGTGAAGGACTGCATCCCAGGAAAGGGGTCTGGATAGAACGGGTGGGATGAGGAAGGGATGATCAACCCTGCCATCTGTGACCTTCTTCTGACCTTGGCACTCTTACCACTCAGGCCTTCAGACCCAGACTGGGGGTCTACATCAGACACTCCCTATTCTCAGGGTGTCACACACATCACTGACTCTCCCAGCCCTCCAGTTTGCAGGTGGCAGGCACATCATAGGACTACACAGCCTCTGTAATTGCATGAGTAGATTCCTATAATAAATATCATTCTTGAAGCAAGTAGGTAGATAGATGACTGATAGATAGATAGGTAGATAGATAGATAGATAGATAGATAGATAGATGATAGATGCATACATACCTACATACATAGCTACATAGATAGATACATAAATAGATGATAAACAGGTAGTTAATAAATAGATAACTGATAAACAATAAGTGATAAAAAATGATAGATAGATAGATAGATAGATAGATAGATAGATAGATATGTACATACATACATATATACATAGATGATAAACAGGAAGTTAATTAATAGATAACTGATAAACAATAGGTGATAGACAAATAGATGATAGATAGATAGATAGATAGATAGATAGATAGATAGATAGATAGATGATACATACATACATAGATGATAGATACATAGATGATAGGAAGATAAATTGATAGACAAAAATTGATAATGATAGACAGACATATAGGAATAAACAGATGAGTGATGAATAGATAGATTGACAGGCAAATGGATGGATGGATGGATTGATGGATGGATGAGTGAATGGATGGATAAATGGATGGATGGACAAACGGATGAAAGGGTAAATGGATGGATGGACAGACAGCAGATACTAATTGTTGTGATTCTCCGGTGGACAATGTCTCCCACATCTGTGACTGGGGAATTCCCCACTTGGATTATTCTTAGGGAAATGCAGGCTCATCCCATAGAAGCCGCCAGTGGTGTGGCACTGAGCAGGCCAGAAGCAGGGGTTTCTGGTCCCCTCTTGACCAGTGGCATCAAAACCCACTGTCCTTAATCTTCACACATGAAGGGCTTTGTAGGGGACAAAGGATGAAGAGTCATAGAGCAGCTGAGCACCTGCCAACAGGTGAATGTGGATCAAAATGTATTCCCCACCCTCTGTGGAATGTCTCTAGCCTTGCAAAGGAAGGAGGCTCTAATGAAAACTGGACATAGGTGAAGCTTGGTGACCTTACACTCTAGGGCATAAGTCAGTCACCAAAGAACAACTTCTGTAGGACTCCCCCTTAGGAGACAAAATCAGACATAGGGAAGAAAATGGTGGGTGCGGGGGCTGGAGAGGGGCTGGGGAGCTGCTGTCACATGGATCTCAGGAGTTCTGGAGAAGGTGGTGATGGTCACACAGCAGTGTGAATGTATCTGATGACCCTGAACCACTTGTTGAAAAATGGTTGGATGGAAAGTTTTATGATGTGTATATTTTAATTACAATTTTTAGTATGTTTCTTGTTTGTTTGAGGCAGTCTCACTATGTAGGCCAGGCTGGCCTGGATCTCCCAATCCTCCTAACTGAGCATCCCAGTAGTCACTCCGGGCAGCCCTCCTTCCCATGCCTTCTAAAGCATGTGAGTTGCCCTTACAGCCCTCACAGCTCTTCCTCGCCAGTCCAGTGTGTTTCCAGGCTGGGAGAGTGAGTGTGCCAGGAGGCTTCTTCCCTGAGCACAAACTCAGGGGAGGATGAGTTTGCCCTGCTTCTTGATTTCAGAGGTCTCAGCCCATGGCTGCTGGCCCCAGCGCTTGGGCCTGTGGTGAGAAAGATCATCACAGCTGGGAGAAACATCAGGGCAGAGAAGCAGAGCAGCTGGCCTTGTGACATCAGGAGACACTGAGAAATAACAGGAAGGGATCAAGGCAAGGTACACCCACAAAGGCATACCCCAGGTATCCACTTCCTCCAACCAGGTCCCACCTTCTCCTAGACTCAAGGTACTTATTCTTGCATGAACACTTGACCTTAGTGCAAGGCTAGAGCAGGTCATTCTAGATACGGGAACTTTCATGGAGTCCCTACTTGGGTACTACCAGAATAATTTCCAACTCTAGGTTGAGGTTCAGCATGTCACAGAGTCCTCTGCCACTCACAGAACACCTGATCTGCCGTACACTGGTAATTTCCCTTCCTCCTTTTTCAGATCAATGAAATCAAATATGATGGGAAGGGATAGAAGGATTGCAGAACTCCAGCCAGTTTCTCTCTTCCCAGGAGCCCCTGTTCAGTAACCGTGCTAAGAGGTGACTGACCGGGTGATTGAAATATATTTGTACTAAAAATATTTTAAAAGCCCTTCTCTTGATTTATACCCAAAGAAAATATCACCAAGGAGAATGAGTTTTTCAGCTCAAGTAGCTCTTATTCCTGATCTACCTAAATTAGCTCCTTTGAACCAGTGGTTTTGCTCTGATGCCTGTAATAAAAATAACAATAATGTGCATTTAGAGGGCGGTTTATCCTTTCCAAAGCGCAGGTCTTTCGTGGTGTACAATTCCCTTCATCCATGCTGGCGATCAGTATGACAGGGCCAGGGGAGGGGGAACTGGGGTCTTGTGTTTCCTAGAGGCTGCTTGCAGCCAGCAACATCAGTACATTTTTCTTCAAGTATGAAAGGAGGCTGATTTCATACACTTCAGGGGCTGAGAGACAAGCAGGCCAGAAGGGTCTTCCTCGGCTGCCAACTGAAGAGATGTCTCCTGACTCACACCTGGAAGCCCTAACCGACAAGGTGATGGCATTTGGAGGTAGGGCTGCTGGGAGGTGAACAGGGTTAGATGAGTTCATGAGGGGGTCCCCCATCCTGTAATGAGATTAGCTCCCTTATGAGAAGAAACATCAAGTCAGAGAGGTGACTCAGCACTCAAGAGGACACACTGCTCTACCAGAAGACCAGAGTTCAATTCCCAGCACCCACAATGAGCAGTTCACAAATTCCTGCAACTGCAGCTCCACCTCTGGCCTCTGTCGGCACCTGCACTCACATGCACATACCCAGACACAGACACACATACAAACATACAGTTAAAAACAAAGTTAAAAAAAATCAGAGATACCAAAGAACATTCTCCCTTTCTCACTCTCTCCCTTCCTTTCTTCCCTTCCTCCTTCCTCTTTCTCTTTCTCCTTTCTTCATCTCTCCCTGAAGGCAGCCACCTGTAAGCTCAAGACAGAGTCTTCACCACGCCTACCCACTGTGGTAGCCTGGTTCAGCCTTCAGCCTCCAGAGTGCTGAGAAATAGATGCTGCCACTTAAGTCTCTGTTGGGAGTGATAAACTACACCATAGACCAGTTGTGCAGATGCAGCATCCGGGCTCAGTCCTGCTCTAACCATCTGCCTTGAGAAGCTATTGCTCAATGGGAGAACACTGCCTTTCCTCTGGACTGATCACCAGTAAGTCCCACGGGACAGAAGAAGGGACCAAACTGGCTCCCACCACATCACTCTGACCACCATGCATCCCACCTTGGTTTTTGTACAATGCTCATGTTCGTGTTTCCTTGGCCCTGGCTGCTTCTTCCTGCTCATCTCTTAAAACTGATGCTCATTCTTCCAGGAAGTTCTCCCTGATATCTACCCTCTCATAGATGCTGTTCCCCATCCTGCTGCAGCCTCACACAGGTCCTGTCCCTCTGCTGTTCCTAGGTGGGTGCTTGTCTATCTCTGCAAACTGCTGCTCTCCAACAACAGAGCCTGGATGCTGCTCCCATTTGTGGCCACACAGACAGCATGGAAGATGCTTGTAGCACTAAGTTGAGCATGATCTGGTTGGTCCCTACCTGTAAGCTCAGTATCATTGCAGACTCTGGGCACAAATGGGAACAGACCATCTCCAGAGGGTTTTTTGGGAGGGAGTGTATTTTGGGGAGTCTATAGCTGTCATCAGTTCCCAGCTTCCATTACCCCATGACCAGCCCCAAAAGAGCACTGCTCCTGAACACTGTTCTACATACCCAGGGAGTTTACTGAGCATGTCTGTTGGGGATTATGTTAATGGTATTAATTGATGTGGGAAGACCCAGCCCACTGTGGTGGCACCATTCCTGTCATGGAATATTAGTTTAAGATGTGTTACATCTGTTTATGCTGTGGAATATTTGTTTAATGATGCAAAGATGTGTTGCAACCTTTTATACTGTGTTTGTTTAAGTCTGTGAAGCTGTGTTACTTTGCCTGTCTAAAACACCCTATTGGTCTAATTAAGAGTTGAATAGCCAATAGCTTGTCAGGAGAGGAATTGGCAGGGCTGGCAGAGAGAATAAACAGGAGAAGAGAGAAGGGAAAGGGTCGAAAAAAGGAAAAGGAGAGGAGGATGCCAGGGGCCAGCTACCCAGCCATGGAGTAAGAAGTAAAGAAAGGTATATAGAATAGAGAAAGGAAAAAACCCAGAGGCAAAATGTAGAAGAGAAATGGCTTAATTTAAGTTAAGAAAAGCTGGCTAGAGCTTTTCAACAAGCTTTTCAAACAAGCCAAGCCAAGGCCAGACATTCATAAGTAAGAATAAGTCTCTATGTATTTATTTGGGAGCTGGGCAGTGGGCCCCCAAAGAGCAAAGAATAATAATTTTTAAAAAAGAGAGAAAAACCAACTACAATTCCCTCGGCAGGAGATTCTGAGCTATGTAACAGCATCTATAAGGTGAGCTGAGCACTCCCTGCATTCATTCTCTGTTCTTGACTGGGACTGTCACCTGCTGTGTCAAAGTCTTGCCGCCTTGACTTTGAGCCAAAGGAGCCCCTTCTCCCCAGAGTTGCTTTTGGATCCCTAGTCATGCATCAGACCTGAGACTGGAACTTGGCCTACGCAAACTTGGACCCAGCACTCACACTGACATGAGGTCCAGACACACAGGCAAACGTGATAGAGTGGGGATTGTCTTAGGGTTCCCATTGCTGTGAAGAGACACCATGACGTCCGCAACTCTTGTAAAGGAAAACATTTCACTGGGGCTGGCTTACAGTTCAGGAGTTCAGTCCATTATAGTCATGGTGGGAAGCATGGCGGCATGCAGGCAGACATGGTGCTGGAGAGGTAGCTGAGAGTTCTACATCTTGATCCACAGGCAGCAGGAAGAGACAGTGACACTGGGCCTGGCTGGAGCATCTGAAAACTCAAAGACCATCCCCAGGGGCACACTTCCTCCAACAAGGCCACCCCTCCTGATAGTGCCACTCCCTGTGGGCCTCTGGGGGCCATTTTCATTCAAATCTCCACAGAGGGCTTTCAGATCCAACCCTGCAGGCCCCAAGGCCAAGGAGGAAATCCGGGAAGGAGGGATGTCAACAGGACTTGCTGAAGCAGCAAACTGCTTCACTCTCCCCAGACCGACCCCCCTTACACTGTCAGCCTGGCACATGAGGTCATCCATGCTCTTCTGCAGCTATGCTGCAACCTCGGGCCACTCCCACATGTTTGAGTCATGAGTTACTGGACCACAGATGAGGCCTGGGAGGCAGCTGAGTCAGACAAAGCATGGGCATAGAGGAGCCGCTGGAGCCACCTCTGGTCCACTTGGCCAGTGGGCTTATGCCTCCCCAGAGGTGTTGTGGGACTCATTGCCTCCAGAGGATATGCTCTTGGGTGGAACCTGGACCTCCCTGCCCTGCCTGGCTGCTGTTTCTCAGGTCAGATAGGAGAACTCAGCACCCTGGGACCACATTTCAGCTCCAGTCCCCACTCCTGGTAAAATCATGAACTTCAGCCAGCTTAGCTTTGTGCCACTGACCTCCCCTTACTCCCGACTTGGCTCTCCCCAGAGTTCCAGTAGCTTCCAGTTCAGAGTATGTCCCTTTGCAGATGAAGGGTTCAAAAGGCCTGCACCAGCTTGCTGTTTAAGTTAGACCTTTGTGACTTCCATGTGCTTCTTAAGAAGAAGCAGCATGGTGAAAGATGCCTCACTCCAGGAACCTGTGGCCTCCTTGCCGGGGTGATGGGAAAGGGGCAGGCTGAAGGACATCCACAAGCACCATCTCTTACCTCACCTTCCCCATGGCATAAAGCAGCTGTGTTGTTTGAATCTTAAATGGTCTTTTAATAAAAAAAAAAAAAAACCCAGAGCCAGATATCAGGGTGAGAGCTGAAAGATCAGAGAAGCAGAACAGCCAGCCACTAGTTCTTACCTCTACGAAATCTTCAGCCTAAAGAGAGTGAGTTCCTGTTTCCTTATATACCTTTCTCCGCCCTGCCATCACTTCCTGGGACTAAAGGCATGTGTTCTTCCCAGTACTGGGATTAAAGGTGTGTGCCACCACTGCCTGGCTCTGTTTCCAGTGTGACCTTGAACTCAGAGATCCAGACAGATCTCTGCCTCCGAGTGATAGGATTAAGGGTGTGTGCCACCACTGCCTGACCTCTATGTCTAATCTAGTGGCTAGCTCTGTCCTCTGATCCTCAGGCAAGTTTATTAGGGTGCACAATATCTCACCACACAGCTGCCCACGCTTCAGGCCCCTTTGCCACATCACCTGCTCACAGTCTGCCATGTCTTATCCTGTCCTGGGCCTATCCTGGGCCAGGAAGGTCCCAAGACAGCAAATTTTCTGCCCTGCTCATGATATGAAGCCCATTCCCAATTGTGTGAATAAACTTGGCCTAAAGATGGATCAGTACTGACTGCCAAGGGCTCAGTCTCCCCAAATAAGAACTCTGGGTACCGGAGAGGCCAGGCGCCCCACCACACTGCAGCAGTAACAACAGACCAGAACTGGGGTCCTCATCTCCCCTTCCTCTCCCTCCTTCTGTGAAAAGACCAAGGACACTGTAGAGTCTCATATTCCTAGAGGCTCTCTATGGTTAGAGGGACCGCACTCATCAAATACTGAGGCTTCTCACAAGAGCTGCCATGGGCCTGTGAGATGCTCAGCAGGTAAAGGTGTTTGCCACATAGCCTGACACTGAGTTTGGTCCTTGGGACCCACGTGTCAGAAGGAGAAACCTGATGCCTACAAGTTGTCCTCTGATTCCACAGCTACACTATGATATGTGTGCCCCTCCCCCCCCCACATGCACAAATAGATATGTGTAATAAAAATTATTCTTGTTTTAGTTTGGTTTGGTTTTTCGAGACAGGGTTTCTCTGTGTAACAGTCCTGGCTGTCCTGGAACTCACTCTGGAGACCAGGATGGCTTTGAACTCACAGAGACCCATATGCCTCTGCCTCCCCAATGCTGTGATTAAAGGCATGGGCCACCACCACTTGGCTTTTTTTAAAAAGTGTTTCTTTATTCAGGAATATTTGTTTATTTATTTTTATTTGTCCATGCACCATGTGTGCAGTGTCTGTGGAGGCCGGAAGAAGGCATCAGACTGGAGTTACAGACCATCCTGAGCTGCTATGCAGGCGGGGGGTGGGAGTTGAACCTGGATCCTCTGGAAGAGCAGCAGCCAGTGCTCTTACCCACTACGTCATTTCTCCACACCCATACAAATTGTTTTAAGCTGCCTATCGTGGATGGAATTTTGTCCCTGGTAGGCCAGAATTCAGAGACAGAGTGACTACGGGTCACTAGCTCAGATGGGTCACACTGGAAAAAAGTGAGCCTAATCCAACAGGATCGAGATCACATAGAAGGAAGAGCTTGACCCGATACCCATAGTGACATCATAGGAAGATGAAGACAGAGGTTGGTGTGACGCTTCTCCAGGCTCAGAAACGCCAAGGACAGCCGCCACGCCCAGAAGCTGGAGGGAGACCAGAGGCAGACTTTCCCTGACCAAGCCTCTGCCAGGCTTCCCTCAGCTGTGTCTCCATCTTGCCACAGACACTTGATAAGCGATGACATAACTTTGAATAGCTGAATGGCCCCAGGCCTTCTACATGCTCACCTGAGGGGTGGGGGCAGACTGCTTCTCTGGCAATGCCTGAATCCCAGCCCAGTGTTCTTCCTAGCCCTCTGGAGCACAGGAGCCTGGCTCTCACTGCACAGCTACCAAACCCAGAAGAGTTGCATGCAGACCTCCCGGTGGTGAGTTAAAGGAGCAATGTCTCCCATAGGCTCGGGTGTCTCGAAGTGTCGTAATACGGGTGTGTGGGTTCACTCGAATCCGTGGAGAGAAAACTCAGAGGCACCTTAAGAATGAATTTAGCTGGGCGGTGGCACACACCTTTAATCCCAGCACTCGGGAGGCAGAGCCAGGCGGATCTCTGTGAGTTCGAGGCCAGCCTGAGCTACAGAGTGAGTTCCAGGAAAGGCGCAAAGTTACACAGTGAAACCCTGTCTCGAGGAAAAAACAAAAAACAAAACAAAAAAAAGAATGAATTTAGCCTTTCTTGACTGCAGGGGGATCCAGTCTCTAAGGACTGAAACCCTTTCCCTTCACCCAGGGCAGCTTTATTTTTCTCTATATTTACCGTTTAGCCAGTTGATCTTCATATGTTCAAAACAACCTGAAAGAAGCTCCCAAAAATACAACACCAAGTGCAAATTCCTCCATTCGTCAGATACCACAGTTTTCCAGGTTTCCTGAACCAAGTTTTGCAAAGGCCTTTGTGTCTTTGGGAGACTCCAAGACAGGATTCATGTTGGGCAACAAGAGAAACAAAAGGTGTCTGCTAAATCAAAGATGGATCAGAGGTAGGTGCCACTCTCTGGAGCCAGGCCAGGTATAGCCCAGGGGGAGTGCAGCCACACTCGGGCCCTTGAACCTTGGTCCCCAGTTGGTGGTGCTGTTTGGGGAGGTTTAGGTGGTGCGGCCTTCACTCTCTTTGCTTCTTGCTTGCAGTTCAAGATGCAAGCTCTCTGGCTTTTTGGAGCCCAGTGCCTATGGTGGGACGCAGGGGGGAGGGGCTTGGAGCCGCCTCATCAGAATGTGCCATGCTCTGCTGACTCCCGTGGGAGGCCTTACCTTTTGGGAGGAGGAAATGGGGGGTGAGATGTGAGGGGAAGGCTAGGGGCAGGGGAGGGGAGGTGGGTGGGAGGAAGGGAGCAAGGGGGATCTATGGTTGGTATATAAAATGAATAAAAATTTTCTTGATTAAAAAAAAAAAAAAAGATGTAAGCTCTCAGATTGCTGCTCCAGCCACCATGCTGGCCCCTCTGCCACACCTCTACCTCAATGGACTCTAGCCCTCCAGAACTGTAAGCTCAAATAAACTCTTTCTTCTTTAAGTTGCCGCAGCCATACTTTTCCTAGTTTCTGTAACCTTCCTGGGCTCTGCCTGCCCCCCCCCACCTCCCTTATTCTTCTTTCGAAGCACCTATAAATGAAAAGTGAGTCTGTTCTAGCTGGAAGCTCACAGTTTCAATAGTCACTACTGATGCCGTCTGTCCGCAGGGGTGGCTCTGCTCTGGCCACTCTCCCTCCTCTTCTGAAGACCCCAGGGCCAAGAGGCTGCACCTTGAAGAGATGTGAAGAGTGTGCGCTCCACCTGCAGGATGGATTTGCCCTCACGCTCTCACGCACGCACATTTTGGCCATTCCGTCCTCTGCTGTGGGTGAAGCTACATTCAGGTCTTCACCAGATGCTGTCAGCTCCTTGACCTCAGGCTGCCTAGCCTCCAGAACTGTGAGAAAGGAAGCTGCTCTTTATAACTCATCCTGCCTTGGGTATTATGTCACTGCAACTCCAAACAGATCCAGTAGTGACATGCTCAGTCTACATTCAGGGCACATACTCCAACAGCCCTGGGTCTGGTATGTCCCTCCATGCCTTAATGCCCTCAGTACCCACCTGAGTCTCAGGAAGCACATGGCACCCCCTGAGTCCCTCTCCCCACACCTCTCCCCACCCTTGACCCTGCAGCAGGGAAAGGCACTTGCCACACAGACAGACAGCCTGAGTTTGATCCCTGAGACCCACATGTTGGTAGGAGAGAGCTGACTGCCACAGGTTGTCCCCTGACAACTACACATGTGTCATGGGAGGAAACAGAAGTCCCCCCTCGCCTTGTGCAGACTGAGGTCAGTCCTAAGGGTCACTGCTGGCTGAGATGTGGGAAATCTGAGAAAGACTCCTGTAATCTGACACACACACACACACACACACACACACACACACACACACACACACACTTCTGTTAGCTACTGACAAAGGGCCCGGTGACCAGACATTTCGAATTTCATCATTATTCTATTTGGTAAAACTCAAAAAACAAAATCAGCAAACAAACAAAAACCAGCCACTGTTGATCGGCCCCAAAGCACATGGCAGATTCTGGCCAGCTCTTTCCTACTCATCTCTGAACTCACCCTAAGCTTGAGGGTGGGGACAGGTACTATCACCAGGAACCAGGAAACTTGACCCCGGGACCTCCAGGTGGCTTCCTCATCCAGAGTGACACAGCCAGAGAGCAGAAAAGGCTCAGACACTGAACCCTGACCCTTCCTTCTGCTACTTGGAAACCCACACCCAACAACACATAAACAGGGGATGTGCAGTCATGACACCAGAGGCATCTTCCTCCTAATATCCCTTCCAGGCTTCCTTCTTCCCTGTTTAAATGCCACTTCTGACCCAGATGAATCAGGGGGGGTCCAGGAACTTGGAAACAAGGCCAGATTGCCCCCCACCCCAGGGAAGATCAGAAGAGCCTTCCTTCCACGAACATTCAGAAAACGTGGCTTGGCTCCGGCATGCCCTCCTCCCTCAGTGAATAATGAGTGACCCACCTGAGGGACAGAAGTAAGGTGCGGCTACATGACCTGGGAGTTCTAGAAGTCTCTAGATCCAGTTAGAGGCCCAAGCATGGGGAAAGCTGTGGCCTAGCCAGGAATAGTGTCAGCTCAATGAACCCCAAGAGGCATGGTGGGAAATGGCTGTCCACCTCCTGAAGGCGGAACCCAAAGGTGTGTTAGACTGTCTTCTCCACCAGCATGGGCTGCAGGGGAGTGTCTGCCTTTAGAAAGGAGAATACCCCAAAGAGGCCAGGTCTGGGGATCTCAGCTGCTGTGGTGCCGGCTGTGGCTCCAGCCATTTGCTCTCAGCCTAGTCTCTGCGATGGGGGCAGTGGGTAACTCAGGCCTTTCATTACTCAGCTCCCTAATGCCAAGACCCTGGACCCCAAGCTACTTCCACCAAAGAAAGCCAAGCCTGTAGTGTACCAAGCGGCTATGGCTGCACGGGTCCAGAGCACTACACTAAATGGTGAGAGTAAGTAATAAGAACTCTTAAAATGGCAAGGATGTCTGATGGGGAAGGGGCTCCCCAGACTGAGTCCGTAATCATGAATAGAAAGAAGACAGTAACGTGGTGGGTTATCGCACCCCGGGGGAAAGGGGAGAGAATCCAAAGTCAGGGCAGGCGAGGGAGGGGGCCTGGCCTACCTGTGAAGCATGGGCACTATTAACACAGACAAAATAATGCCGTTCTAAAGTCACCCGGACCAGCCTGAAGCTCACAGACCCATCAGAGAGGGAAATTATCTTAGACCCACCACGAGCTGAGGAAGCCACTCAGCCGGTACTGCAACCAAGCTGCAGCCACAAACCACCTCCTCAGCTGAGTCCTGTGTTCCAAGGAGACAGCATAATGGTTCACCAGGAATTTTTCACAAGGAAACAGCTAATGAGTCCAAAGCAGAGATAACTTAAAAGCAGGGAGGCTGGGGAGGTGACACTGACTGGAGCACTTACCACACACGTATGATGACTTTTCCCCTCATGTGTGTCAATATGCTTCACCCCCCTCATAAAAACCTCTCATGACATTGATGCAGGATTTGAAGCCGGCTGTTCATAAAGTATCTCTGCTTTGGACGTCTGATGACTGCCGTTCAGATCCCAGTGCCCGTGTCAGTGCCAGGGCCTGCAGCAGCCCACATGTAAGTAATCCTAGTGCTCAGAAGATAGATATGGAAGCATGTGGGAGCAAGCTGGCTAGCTAAATAGTAACCTCGTCAGTGACCTCTGGTTTCCACTGGAAGACCTGGAGTCTTAGGTACTTTCCTATTGTCATGATAAGACTCCATGAGCAAGGCAACCTATAAGAGAAAGCATTTAATTTGGGGACTCACAGTTTCAGAGGGTGAGAGTCCATGACCATCATGGAAGAGATCGTGGTAAGAGGCAGGCATGGTCCTAGAACAGCAGCCCAGAGCTCACATCCTGAGACTCAAGGCAGAGAGAGACACTGGGAATGGGAAGTCTTTTGAATCCTCAAAGCTCACTCCCAGTGACACACCTCCTCCAACAAGCCCATCCCTCTCAATCCTTCCTAAACAGTTCCATAAACTGGGGACCAAACACTAGAACATATGAGCCTATGGAGGCTATTTTCATCCAAACCACCACACCCTCCCTTAGTCAATAAGGTGGAGAATGGTTGAGGCTGACTTCAGAAGTCAGCCTCAGGCTTACACACACACACACACACACACACACACACACACACACACACACACACACGCACACACACGCACACACACACACACAGTTACACGAGAGAAAAAGGAGGGAGCTGTTCTAGATGAAGGGAGAGGGGAAGGTGGGACACTAAACACCATCTTTGATTGGATCTTGGTACACTCGGAAAACCTGAGTAGATGTTTTAGACAGTAAGATCATGTCTACCTTAACCATTGTTGAGTACGGTGATTCTGTGACGGTTGACCCTGGGTGTCAAGGTAGAAAGCAGGCTGGGTGAGATTATGCCCAAACTGAGGGATTCTGGGGAAAGGAGGTGGCTCTCCATGACGCGAGTGAGCCTCCTTCAATTAGGCAAAGGCCTTGATGCAATTAGAAAACCTGCTCCCTGTGCAAGAGGCCCAACAGGCATGTCTTCTCCCTCCGCTCTGTCCGCTGTAGGTGTGGGCTCACACTTCCACCCCTGTGGTGTTATGCCCAGATTGCAGGGACCCCCAGAAGACCACCACAGAGACTGAATCCTGTATGTGAAAGCAAAGAGCCTTTATTTTTAAGCTCAGAGCTTGGACTCCCTGTCATAGCCGTGAGAACAGAGGGTGCAGAGCCCAGGCAGGGTGGGATTTTTATCATAGCAGAAGTTGGGGTGAGGAGATTTCCAGGGTTCAGGACCCTGATTGGCTGACATATGTCGAGGGGTACAGGGGATGTTTGGATTGTCAGGTATTTCCTTTTCCTGGGTCCAGGTGTCGCCTTCCAGAAGCTGTGTCTGGGCCTTGGCTATTCCCCCTTAGATGCAGGCCTCCCTGGGTGGGGTCAGCTTATGGCTTTTCCTGGGTCCGGGTGTTGCCTGCTAGAAGCTGTGGCTGGGCTTCTAAGCCTGTCATGGCAGCTGTGGAGTCAAGCTGTTCCCCCCCCCCTGCCCCAAACAGTGGCAGTTCCCACCTTTTAATGACCTCCTCCACATATCCAAGGTTCTCTCCATCGAGATTGCTGCCTGCTATGACTGGCCTGTGGCCATGGGGACATCATCCTGTGAGGAATTGCAGCAAAGTATTTAGGAGGGAGGTACCATGATGCCTTTGCCTGACTCAAAGAGTTCAGCAGGCAATATGTGTGTGTGTGTGTGTGTGTGTGTGTGTGTGTGTGTGTGTGTGCGCACGCGCGCGTGTATCACCGTCCTATGTACCTATGGACACACCACATGAAGTGTTCTATTTGTGCAACAGGATCCCCAGCTTTGATTTTCTATGTTTCAGCTACCTGAACTCAAATGGCTTTGAAAATAGTCTTAGAAATAAACACAGTATTTTCAGATAGACCATATTCACACTATTACTGTACTATGAAAGAGTTGTTTTCCTACTATGCCTAACACATAACCTAAACTTCATCACAGGAGCCTATGGATAGGTAGACAGTGTGTCTGTACACTCACGTAACGTACGTGCATGCCATCCTCACATGAGACTGTTAGCCACCATTGCACATGTCACTGAGAGTCCTGAGGGCATGCCTGTGATGAGGGACTGCTGTGTATCTGTGGTATGTGTGAGCTCTAGATCCTCTGTAAATGTGCATGCACACATGCTAACAATTCCCAGGTCAGTAGTGACGCACGAGTTTATGCTGCTCTTTCTTGTAAATGTTTATTTATTTATTTTGTGTGTGTGTGTGTGTGTGTGTGTGTGTGTGTGTGTGTGCGCGTGTGTGCGTGGGGGGGGGGGAGCAGGGCAGGGGAAGGGGCATGAGCCGCAGCATGCATGTAGAGGTTGGAGGACAGCTTCATGGGATCAGTCTGTCCGTCCACCTTTGCACAGGCTCCAGGGTTTGAACTCAGGTCATCAAGCTCGCACAGTAAATGCTTTACCTGCTGAGCACTCTCACCAGCACACTATTCTAGTCCTTCAACCTGTCTGTAGGGTTTTTTTTGATGTTTCACCCTAAAAACGCAAGTGGTAGTGGCCAGACTTGTTGCTTGTTGTTTGTCTGTTTGCCTGTTCGTTTGTTTTGAGACTCTGTAGTTCTGGCTAGCTGCAAACTCAATGTGTACACCAGGCTGGCCCCTAAGTCACTATGTAGACCAGGCTGGCCTTGAACTCACAGAAATCCATCTGTGTCAGCCTGTACCATGTTTGGATTAAAGGTGTACACCACCACATCTGGCTGGGGATGCTATTTGATACCCGCTTCTATGACCTTTGGGATCGGGTCCAGACTCAGAGCCTGTTCAGGGAGTTGTTGGATACTGAGGAAGCATTAAACAGAACCCCACATTCCCACCCTCATTCTAAACCAGCTGAGACCTGAGATGAGGAGCTGGTATCCTCTGGTGTGTGGTCAGTGTGTGGAGGGATGGCCACAAATGACAACCATTGGCACATGATCACTAGGTGCAGAGATGGCCCTGAACAGCAGCTGTTGGTGCATGGTCACAGGATGGAGAGATGGCCCTAAGTGAAACAGCCTAAGGGAAGCCTGACTCAACCACCTCCTCCTTGTCACTGACCCAGAGAGCTGGAAGGAGAATGACCCAGACTACCCCAAGTCCAACCTTGCTATCAGGATGCAAGTAGCCGGGGAGTTACCTGCCAGCCATGTTAGCCTCCACAGAGGAGTAGGAAACAGGCCAGGGGACCAGTGGCAGAGCAAGAGCCCCCAGGGACAGGCCCAGCTCCCAACCACATCAGCAAAGCCTTCTGAGGTCTGTCCTTGGGCTTTGAGGCACTGCCCATAAGCTGTAGGACCCTGCGCCATCTTGGCCATCCCTCCCCTCCCTACCCCCAGCTTCTTGGGGACTAGATGGCCTCATCTAAATGATTAACCTCGGAGACCCACCCTTCGGAGCTCTCTGCTTCTCTGGCCCTCTGGGAACTGAGAGCCAAGGAGAGCCACTCTACAGAAGTAGCTCCAGGCCTGACAGCGGCTTGTGTCACAGTCAAGGGAGTCCCCACACCCAGCAGCAGGGGGTTTAAAGGCTGCTAACACTCAGCACTGTCCAAGTGGAGACCTACGTGAGAATTTTTACAGCTTGCTCCTAACTGGCATGGCCTCCGGGAGGTACTTCAGCAATCTCGGTGGAAGCTTTGAAGACATGACTTTGTCATCCTAGCAACTCCACATCTAGAAACGCACTGAAGACTGGCAGGCACGTGACAGCATCAGCATGGACAGGGGGATGACACCATACTAGCTGAAGACTGGGAGACACAATGTCCTCAATAGCTCATCAGCAGTGGAAGACCCCCACCGAATGCCCAGACACAGTTCCCCCAGGAACACAAAAGAGCTGAGGGAAGAGATATCTTAAAGTAAACAAAACTGAGTCAGTTCCCCCTTCCTGGAGAGGGTGAAGTCAGGTGTTTTCAAAAGAACAAAGTCAGGATGTCTGGTGGTGACCAATTAACCACGAGATGCCCCTCTCCGGAGATAACATAACCAGACCCCGGAGATGGGTTGTAAAACTCCTGACAGGGCAAACAGATAAGACAAAGTCCAGGCCTGGGAAAAACTGGACCAATCAAGGATGGACCCATACTAACCCCCTCTCCCCTAAGGAATTTTGTGGGTTTTGCCTATAAAAACTAACTTCCCCAAGAAAGAGGAACTCTCCTCCCTGCCTCGAGGCGTCGGGTGTGGTGGACGAGAGCTCCCTGCTAGCTTGAACTAAGCATGCGCGCTGAGTCAATAAACCTTGCTATTGCATTCTGGACATCTTGAATCTCCGGTGGTCTCTTTGGGGGTCCTGATCTGGGCAGAACAAGCAGAGGGTCAGAGGGAGGATGACTGGAAGACACCGGAGAATGAGTAAACAGGAGAACCACAGCCTCTCATACAGCAAGAGGGAAAAATGGGTTAAAAAAAATACCAGGTCATGCTTGTTCTATACAGGAGATATGATGCGTGTACACACACACACACACACACACACACACACACACACACACACACAACCTCAAGACCAAAAGGTGCAGGAATACACACTACTGGATGGAACTGGGTGCACTGGGTTCTCTCTCTTCTCACCCTGGGTCTCTTTAGGAAATCATGTACGCTCTAGTTAACTTTTAACACACTGAGTATGACAGATGCTGTGGCCGATGCCCAGCAGGCTGGCTCAGGTGAATGGCTTCCTTATCACAGGTGACACAGGGAGGCTCTTCTGGCCCTGCAGAGCCCTTGTGCCTGGAATGCATGTGTGACTACAGCAGTCTGGGTGTGCTGCCCTCTCCACTTCTCCATTTCCACTGACCAGCCCTCATTCATGCATGGTCCACAGCTGTGCCTGCAGCACCCATGGCCCTCACATGCATGGTCCACAGCTGTGCCTGCAGCACCGAGGGCCCTCACATGCATGGTCCACAGCTGTGCCTGCAGCACCCATGGCCCTCACATGCATGGTCCACAGCTGTGCCTGCAGCACCCATGGCCCTCACATGCATGGTCCACAGCTGTGCCTGCAGCACCCATGGCCCTCACATGCATGGTCCACAGCTGTGCCTGCAGCACCCATGGCCCTCATACACACCCCAAACCTGGCACACACTGTTGGGCTCTGAGGTTAGGTGTGAGAACTTAGAGCTCACAGGATAGTATGTGGTGGGTGTGAATGACAGACATGGCGGAGGGAAAGGAGAAAGGAGAGAGCTGGGCCCCTGCATATACTAGGTAAGAAGACAGACCCCAGGTTTTGACAGGCCTGGTTTAAACCCCAGTGCCTGGCCAGGAATGGTGGCACAGACCTGTAATCTCAGTACTTGGCAGAATTGTGAGTTCAAATCCGGCCTTGGCTTCCTAGTGAGCCACCACACCAGACAGACAGGCAAACCTGAGCTCCCTCCCCATAGCTCTCGCTGTGAGACCTCAGCCCATTCACAGACCTCCTAGACCTGTGTTCCCATCTAAAAAAGGAAGGCCCAAAGCCGCAAAGGTCCTTGGAGGCTATAGAGAGGGTCAGCAAGATGGTGACTAGCAAGTGTGTACCTAACTCAGTCCCAGACAAACAATGGCGAGGCAAAGCGGCAGCAGAATGTCGCCATCGTTGCTGACATTTATTTTAGGCTGAATTGAGACCTGAAAAAGGGCAGAGCCCACACAGACTCTGAGGCAAGGGGTGGGTCAACATAACCGGGTCATCGGGGCTAGACCTGACTGGAGGAGCGTGTAAACAAAGGAGACCAGGCAGTCCCCCAGAGGCAGGCTGAGCATTTGGACCCTCCCTCCTCAGCACGGTGCTTCCACATAGTTTAGGCAGCTCAGATCGGCCTGCGATGGGATTGCTCTCACTAAAGTGTGAGGAGTACATGACAGGGTGAGGCCGGGAAGGAAGATGATGGCTCGAACCCAGGTTCAGATGGTGGGCGCCCACCATGGGCTGGGACACAGTGGTACCTATTGCGCAGGTAAGGAATGCCCGGGAAGCCTCTCCTGCCCCTGCATCCCGGCTCTAGCTGTGCCTGCACAGGGCCGAGTGCCTCAGAACAGGCAAGGCAGGCTGCTGGAGTGGGTTCCTGCCCCACCCAGGGTGAGCGCAGGACATGGCCAGTCTACCCACACCCACGGGCAGAGAATCTATCTCCATTTGGGGGCAGGAAGGGGGGGGGGATGTGCATTGTTACCCGCAGGAGGAAGCAGGGAGATTGCTCTTAGAGACAGCATGATTAATGTCTGCGATGTGATTTATGAGCAGAGATTAGGAAAAGCAGATCAGAGCAGCCGGAGGAGAGCAGTGTCAGCCAGAGGTACTGGGCAGGGGTGCGGGGGAGGGTCTCGGGAGAAACTGGAGAAATTCCGGACCGGCTGATCTACAGGGCGAGGCAGGCACATGGCTGGAATGTAAGACTGCAGCTTCCCAACTCCGGGATGGGATTTCCTGCAGGAGCCGAGTTCCTCGTTTGTTCCTACTAACAAATAGACTCTCATGTGATGGACAGCAGGAGAAGCCAGGCCCTTGAATCCAGGGGTGGTTCCAGCTTTGACCAGGCTTCTCCAGAGGGATGTGGGCTGAAACCTCTTCTTAGCCACAGGTTCACTTCCCACAGCTCCAGTCACCCTGTCATCCTCAGTCCAAATATTTAACAGAAATTTCCAGAATTAAACATCCACAATGTTATTTTATGTCCAGCTCTGAGTAGTGGGGTGAGAACTCAAGTGGTCCTGTTCTGTCCTGCCATGACGTGATCCATCCCTTTTTCCAGAGCATCTACCCTGCACTTACTACCCACCTGTTAGTCACTTTGTAACACACACTCTCCATGATCATGGTGAGTGTGCGTGTGTATGTTGTGCATGTGTGGTGTGTGTGTGTGTGTGTGTGTGTGTGTGTGTGTGTGTATGTGTGGTGTGTATGTGTGTTTAGTATTGTGTGTGCGGTATGTAATGTGTATGTGCATGGTTTGTGTGTTATATGTGTGTGCATTTAGTGTGTGTGTAGTATGCATAGTGTATGTGTAGTGTGTATAGTATATGTGTGTGTTGTATGTGTGTGTTGTGTATGTAATATATGTGTGTTTAGTGTGTGTGGTGTATGTAGTGTGTGTATATATATGTTTGTGTGCAGTGTGTGCATATGTGTAGTATGTTTATATGTGTGTTTATGGCATATAAATGTGTAGTGGGGGGCCTTTGTGGTGTGTGTAGTATGTGTGGTGTATATGTGTGTGTAGTGTGTGTGTGTATAGAGTTGACCATTCTGCATCCAGTGAATCCAAATTCATGGATTCGACCAAAGATCTAAAATAATAAAGAAAAAAACGGGACCAGAGATGGCTCAGCCTGTAAAGACGCCAGCCGCCAAACCTGACAACCTGAGTCTAATTCTTGGAACCCACATGGTAGAAGGACAGAACTGGAGAACCGAGTCCCACAGGTTGTCACCTGACCACACACTCCAAATAAACACATGTAGAAAACCAAACTGCATCCAGTGTGAATATGTCCATCCAGACGTCATTCTGGTCATGAGGCCCAGCACAAAGCAGTGTGGCTAATATTTGCACAGCACTTACATTGCTGCAGGCTTTGTGTCATCCGGAGATGATTTCCTGTCTGCGGGAGGGGTGCACAGCCCTGTGCAAATGCCACACCACTTGTCCTAAAGAACCCAAGCACCCACACTGCCCTGGTCCTCAGGTCCTGGAGCTCTCCACGGATAGCCTGGAGGATGGTGCGCAGACATCATGAAAAGAGACAGGGAGGTACACCGCAGAGGCTTCCTGTAAGCAGCTGGCCCACCCATCCTGAGGCTGCAACCCTGAAATACGCAGGATGATTGGAGCCCAGGGAGGAGCTGCGATGTGGCCCAGATCTCAAGGCCCCGGCTGACAGAGCTCCCTCCTTCTGGGACAGTCAGTCTCTCCTCTTCAGGCTGTTCGCTGAGCTCTACACAGGGCCGAAATGCTTCTACTCATACGGGGCCTCAGGATAGTCAGAGCAGGATGTGGGGAGGAGCTGTCTGGAGTTCAACCCTGCAAGAAACCCTCTCCCTGAGTGACAGTAGCGTTGGCTGCCAAGGTCTGCCCCAACCCCTGCTAAATATGGTCAAAAGGGTGTTCTCTGTCCATCTCTATTTCTGTCCTCTCTCTGCAGAAGGGACCCTAAAACTCTATAGCAGGTGCACACTGCCTGCCAGCACCTTGCAACAAGCAGGTCCTCTCAGACACTCAAAGCACATTTTACAGACATGTAAACCCTAACAGGGAGGTGAAGTAAATGACTGAGTCACAGCCAGCAGACACAGTGCCTGGGGCTCACCCTGCCCCTCTGTTGGCCTTTCCCAGAGAAAGACATCTCCCTCCCCTGAGAATGACATTGCCCAGCTTCACTGCCTGGGACTCACATCTGCCTCACAGGATGTGAAGGGACGGGAGAGAAAGCGACATCTTGCCATCCACCCCAGTTCCTTCTCTTGAATGAGACGTGAATATTAGCTACGGAAATATTTCAGCTGCTCCCACCATCAGCTGAGACATGGTAACAGTTCCGGTAACTTTTCCTGGAAGCTTTTTATTTGAAATCTTTGCACCTGTATCATACAATGTGTACACTTCTCCCTTTTGTGTTTTTACCATAATTATCTCCCTAAATTAGAGTTTTCATCACCGCCATTTTTATGAAAACAAAGGCTCTTCCAGCATGTAGCCTGTGAGAATACACTCACCACACCCACCCCTGTGATTCCAACTCTCTTTCTTCCCCCGGCTCACCAGGGTAAATGTTCAAGCCAAGTAGGAAAGTTCTAGAGACACAACAGCAGCTCCCTTCTGGAAGCTCTGGGATACAGCTGCCTAAAAGCTGCCGGTGGCTTCTGCAGCTCTTGGTGCCCAAGGGTGGTATTTCAAGGTTCCTCCTGGTCTTGGCTTTAATTTCTGTATTTTTTTTCCCCCTTGACCCTGATTCCCACAAGGCTGACCCCGACAGAGCTGTGCACCACACGTGCATGGGACTCAACCATCAGAATAAACTCATGGTATCTTTCCCCTAGGTGTATGTTGCATGTGTGCGCATGTGAGTGTGTGTGCACGAGTGCACTTCTGCATAGGGACGTCAGAGGTCACTGACGGGTCACTTCCTCCATCACTATCCTATTTTTTCTGTATTTTTATTGTATGTATACGGGTGTTTTGCCTGCACGAATGTCTGGGTGCCATGTGTATACAGTGATTGTGGAAGCTGGAAGAGGACATCAAGTACCCTGGAATTGGAATTACAGACAGCTCGGGGCCAACATGTGGGTGTTAGGAATTGAACCCAGGTCCTCCGGAAGAGCAGCCAGTGCTCTCAACCACTGAGCCATCTTTCCAGTCCTTGCCCTATGTTTTTTTAAAAACAGGGTCTCTCACTGAACCTGGAGCTCACAGATTAACCTAGCCTGACTGATCAGCAGGCTTCAGGGATCCTCATGTCTCACCCTCCCAGGCCTGGGAGTAGTGCAATGGACTGCCAGGCTCAGCCTTCTGTGAATGCTGGACATGCAGACTTGGACCTGACAAGTGCAAGCACCTTACCGGGAAGCTCCAGCTTTTCTTTTCAAGGCTCTGCCCTCCCCCAGCCACCATTGCCCTGTGGCTGCTGTATAGCTCCCCTGTGACATCAGTTACTTTCCCTACTTCAGACTCCATAAAGAAAGCAGAGAATGATTTTGTGTTTTCAAAGTGCACATGAACATATAAAACAGAGTTCCGCTGTGTGCTCTTTTCCCAAAAATTGCATTAATTCAAACTAAAATAACAAAGGGAAACAAAACGAAAGTCCCACCCCCTTCTCTGGGGCCTCTAAATGGCATTTCCAGGAGCTCAGCTACTGCTCTGCCAGGGCACTTTCCCTGTTTCTCTCTTCCAGAAAACAAAGTTCAATGTGGATCAGAGAAAGCAGGTTTTTTAAACACATGGACTCTCAGGTTAATGAAAATGCCGCCTGTTTCAAGTATTTACACCCCCAGATACTGGAATAACTTTGGATCCGCCTGTTTTCTATTACTATAACAAAATACCTCCATCTGAATTAGGTATAAGCACAGAAGGTTTATTTAGGAAAGCCCAAGGTTAAGTGGCTATTAATTTGATATCTGGTGACAGCCTCATAGTGGATGGCACATGGCAACAGCGTGTGCAGGAGAGGAGAGGGACAGGAAGCCAGAGAGCAGAGAAGGGTCGGCCTTCTCTCAAGGTCCCACCAGAACTACATTAATCTCTTCCAAGGGCACACCCTTAGTGAACTATCAGCCTCCCACTGATCCTCCTGAAGGTTCTACTACCTCTTGATATCATCATACTGAGGAGTATATTCCCAAGAAGTAATCACTGGGGGACAAATTGCAACCACACTGTAGCCAATATGAATATCAGAACGCCCAGCTCACACATAGACAAAGGTGGAACAGTCCTAAACAAAGCTCCAGCAAGCATAATCCTGCTTCGTACAAGTGTCTGATGGCCAAGAATACTCGGAATGCAAGGATGGTCCACATCCAAAGTGAGCGGGAATACAGAGCATTGACCCTCCTGATCGCTCGGTGGACATGTTAGAGGCATTCCGTCTATCAAGGACCAAGGCAAGAAGTCCACAAAGTAGTTTTGTTTTACCCTGTTCTAGAAGTCTCAGCAACCCTGATACCTCTGCCCACACCTAGACACTATGCAGTTCCATTCCGTCCTCTACAGGTGAATGACAGTGAGACCTCCCTCACTGAGAGACATCATTGACCTGTCACCTACTCATCAATGAGCCTTGCTGTGTGCCAGGCATGGAACATCACTGGGAACAAGTATAGAAGGATGCTCTGGCCCTAAACCCTGCTTTCCAAAGCCCTCAAGGCAGATAGACACTGCTTCCAACCAGTTCATCTGCACCAAGATGGCCAAGGAAAACAGACACCTGTCCTCATGTCATACTGGACATAGCACCCAGCACAGCATCCAGGGCTCAAATACAGTAGGTCATGGCCCTGGCTGGTGAGTCCCAAAGATGGGATGGATGGGGAGTAAGAAACACTGCTTTAGGGGCTGGGATACCAGCAGGACCCAGGGAAGCTAGGATTTGAGCATCCATCTCCACTGAGACCTCCTAAGACAGACTAGAAGGAACAAAAACAAAAACTCACTGTAGAGGACCTAAGATCCCTCAAGGTTCCCCATTCCAGCATGAGGCAGGCTCATGCTAAGGCAGAGTATGATAGTAAAGATAAACTTGGCCCGGCCTAGTCCTCATATCCTGGTAAGAGACTGACAAGGGCTGGGTAGGGACATGGCCTTCTCCAGGAGAAGAACTCTGGAGGCCAAGCACAGGAGCTCCAGATAGGAGGGCACAGAGGAGTGCCAGGGTTGGGCCCTTGGCCTTGTCTTGAGTGCGAGGAGGTATCCAGGCCCCGGGCCAGCAACACATGCAACAGAAGCAGAGCTCGTCGTACACAGCATCTCCAGTATCTCCCACATACCACCACACCTGACCCCAACAGCCCTCCAATCCCTGCTTCACGGATTAGCAAACAAATTCTCAGCGGCTGTGATTCCGCCAGTGTAATGGCTGAGTCAAGAGCTGAGCTCACAGCCCATGTTCGCCATTGTGATGGTGCCTCTCGGACAATAGAGAGTCACTGAGGGTTACTGAGTATGGGAGTGGCGGGGATGTTCTGAAAAGGGGCTGAGTAGAGGGATGGTAGATGAAACCAGAGATAGAAACCTGGTCATGGCCTTGTCCCTCAGGGGTAAGGAGTGATGTGGGATAGCAGGGCATGCACCAATGAGGACTAGAAATCTATGGCAGGAAGGAGGTTCCTGCCTTCTGCAGGGTCCAATGGACTTCTCAGCTCTGCTCTCAGGCCTGGCCAAGACTTCCCAGCCTCCCCTCTGGCCACAGAGCAGACCTGTTCAGCAGTCCCAGGGCCCCAGCCAAGGCTGCTCTAAATCCCAGGCCTCCTGTAGAGCAAAGCCAGCCAGCTGCCTCTAAGTACCCTTTCTGCACTTTCTCATAGTGAGTTGTCTGTATTGGGGTGCTGGACTGAGGTTATCTGTGTTGGGTTCTGGATTGAGGTTGTCTGTGTTGGGATTCTGGGTTGAGTTGTCTGTGTTGGGGTTCTGGGTTGAGGTTGGCTGGCTGTGTTGGGGTTCTGGGTTGAGTTGTCTATGTTGGGGTTCTGGGTTGAGGTTGGCTGACTGTGTTGGGGTTCTGGGTTGAGGTTATCTATGTTGGGTTCTGGGTTGAGGTTGGCTGGCTGTGTTGGGGTTCTGGGTTGAGTTGTCTGTGTTGGGGTTCTGGGTTGAGGTTGGCTGGCTGTGTTGGGGTTCTGGGTTGAGGCTGCCTGGCTGTGTTGGGGTTCTGGGTTGAGGCTGCCTGGCTGTGTTGGGGCTCTGGGTTGAGGCTGCCTGGCTGTGTTGGGGTTCTGGGTTGAGGCTGCCTGGCTGTGTTCATTGGGTTCTGGGTTGAGGTTGGTTGTTTTGGGGTTCTGGGTTGAGGCTGGTTGTTTTGGGGTTCTGGGTTGAGGCTGCCTGGCTGTGTTGAGGTTCTGGGTTGAGGTTATCTACTTTGGGTTCTGGGTTGAGGTTGGTTGTTTTGGGGTTCCAAGTTGGAGCTCTTTTTCCTTGCAGGTTGAGTACCCGGAGAGGACACCCCTCCTCCTCACTTGCAGAAAGTGTGAGCAGGTAGGGGCAACAGGACTGCATGCGGCTGCCGTTCTGACTGGCAGAGGCACAGCTGGGCCTGTGAAAAGAAAACATGAGATTCATATTAATTTTCTGTTTAGCAGAATTTGAATTTCAAATTAGGTTCTGTGTTGGTTCAGACTGGCTGCAGCCTGTCTCCTAGGGCTGTCAATCAAGCCAACCACATTGGCCCCCAGGGGACTGTGCAAAAGCATAAAGACGGGCTGTGGGCTTTGTACCAATGCAAAAGGCAGGTGAACCCCAGACACTGTATTTGGGGTAGGGAAGTCCCAAACCCCTCCCTGTGTTTCTGCACCAGTCTCCTCCAAAATTACCTGCCTGGGGAGCCCCTCCAGTTGTGGGGTCCACACTCATTTTGCTCAACTCCACAGCCTGCTGTTTGTCATGTGAAAGTTAAGGTAAGACCACACTCTCGAGCATTTCCTGCTTTACATGCCCACCCAGAGTCTGTCCCAGGCTCCGACAACCTGACACTGAGCCCAGCAAGAGAAAACCCGTTGCCACTGCCTGTGGTGCCCAGTCCCTGAGAACTACAGAGCCAAGGAGGTAATGTGGGACTCTCCCAGGAGGCCAGTGTGTATTCTCCACACCAGCCTGGAGGCTGAGCCAAGCCCACATGGCTCTGCTTTTGCAGGTGCCTGTTAGAGAAGGGTCCCAAGCTCACTGGGAGGCGGGAAAAGTGAGGCGTTGAGTGAGTGAGCCCTGAGCACTGGACAGCTGGGACAGTGAGGTCCTGGGACAGTGAGGTCCGGGGACACTGACCTTGCTCCAATCCCTGCAGCTGGCAGAGTCTAGACTTGGACCTGAACCCTGGCTATCTGGTTCTTCTCAAAGCCACAAGCTGCCCCTCAGCAAACGGGCAGAGAGAGGAGTTACAGCGACTGAGATGGCTCTTGAGTGGAAACCCAGAGTTGTGTCTCACAGCTGGTCAGAGCAGCAGAGAGCATCCATCTCAAGGCCCTCAGCCACACCATTTTAGAACATTGTCCACAAGGGCTGTCCATAGCAACCCATAAATGCTGGCAAAAGAATTCTGGGCAGGGTATGAAGGGTGCTCAGGGTGCAGACTAGTCTGCGTGAAAGGACAGTGGAGGGGCAGAGTCAGCACTCAGTAAAAGAGTGACTCTGAGGTCAGCTTCCAGCAATTACACTTCAATGTAGGGCCACTAGTGTCCAGAAGGGGCCATGCTGAGGGAATGATGACTCTGGGAAGGTCGTGTTTGTGCACTGTGGGACAGATGGAGCACATGTGGGCCCCCATGCTTGCTGCTCAGTTTTGCCATGAATCGAATGCCACTCTGAAGAGTAACGTCTGTTAAGAAACTAGAAAGTAAGCCTGGCAGTGGTGGTACACGTCTTTAATCCCAGCACTTGGGAGGCAGAGACAACTGGATCTCTGTGAGGTCACCCTGATCTATAGAGCAAGTCCCAAGACAGCCAGGGCTACACAGAGAAGCCCTGTCTTGAAAAACCAAATCACCCCCACCACAAAGAAAAAGAAAGAAAGAAACTAGAAAGTAAACGGATCTAGGCATGGTGACGCACACCTGCTGTTAGCCCAGCACTCTGGGAAGACTGAGGCAGGAGGATCACTACAAATCTGAGGCCAGCCTGAGCTAAAATGTGAGATTCTATCAAAAACAATGAAGGAAAGTAGTGCAGATGCACAGGTTCTGGGAACAGCTTAACCTCTGTACCACGTCCCAGAGGAAAGGAGTGCAGAGAAGCTGAGGAAGGCCGCGCCTGACTGACTGCCTTGGAAAAAACTCGCAGGTTTTTAGAATTCTTTTTCTTGCGGAAACATCTGGTTTCAAGTCTGCGTTTTTTGGCAGCCTTGCCCTATCCTCTGCTTATAGTCCCTTGTCACTGGTGGGGTGAGGATGATGCTGTTGAAGGAAGGCAGAGCATGGGGAAGCAATGGGGAGAGGGACCAAGGCAGACGATGATGATACAGGTCAGTACCACTGAGGACCTAATGTGTGCAAGCCCCACCTGAGCACTTCTGGATGGCAGTCCATGTTCAACACTCCTTGGAGATAGTAATGTTTCAAATCCCATCTTCCCTTTATAGCCATCCATCAGTATAAAGCTCCCACTGTGTGCTGGCACTGTACACACACTTCTTTGCAGGCCCACTGAATGGCCGGACCTGGAAGGCACTTATATCAAGAGATGGGTGCTTCAAACAACGACTTCAACTTTCAGCTGGCCAGTATCACTAAAGCTCCCACTGTGTGCTGATACCAACTAAGTACTTTCAGACATGCTCATTTGGTAGCTAGCCTGCATGCAAAACTGCTCAGACTAATTAACTGTGCTGGATAGTGTTATGTCAACTTGACACAAGCTAAAATCAACTGAGAGGAGGGAAATGCCTCCAGAAGATCTGGTCTGTAGGCAAGCCTGTAGGGCATTTTCTTAATTAGTGATTGAAGGAGGAGAGCCCAGCTCATTGTAGGTGGTGCCATCCCTAGGATAGTGGTCCTGGGTTCTATAAGAAAGCAGGCTGAGCAAGTCATGAGGAGCAAGCCAGTAAGCAGCACCCCTCCATGGCCTCTGCATCAGCTCCTGCCTCCAGGTTCCTGCCATGTTTGAGTTCCTGCTTTGACTTCCCTCAGTGATGGACTGTCACCTGGAAGTGTAAGCTGAAATAACTCTTTCCTCCCCAAGTTGCCTAGTGTTTTATCACAGAAGTAGAAACCCTAGCTAAGACACTACTTGACTTCAAATCCCAGTTCTGGGGGCTGGGAAGACGATGTCTCCGCAGTTAAGAGCACTTACTGCTCTTGCAAAGGATCCAGGTTCAGTTCCCAGCACCACATGGAGCTCACAACCATCTCTGACTCCAGTTTCAGGGCATCTGACGCCTTCTTCTGGTCTCTGTAGGTTCCTTTGAACATGTTGTGCACATAAATTCATGCAGACATGCATGCATTCACATAAATAAAAATACATAAATAAAAATATTCAGACCCTTGCTCTGCCCCTCAACCAGCCAACACTGATAGGGTAAAAAGGTGCCTACTGTGTGTAGGGTACCTCTGTGCATCCGAAAATGAATGTCCACTTCCAAGACTGATTTCCCCTTCAAGAGAAGTGGTTTGCTTCTTATAGTGGATAATAGTTAGCTCTGAGGGACTAACACTGACCAACAAGACAAGTTGCTGAGAGGAGACATTACTTAATTTTAAAGGCATCCCTGATGGAGGAGTACTGGGGGATTTATTAAGGCAACTCCACATAGTTAAAAGGGAGGTTTATTTTGGGGTAACTTACAACAAGTAAAGGAATTGGTTACAGGATCTGGGAGAGGTGAAGTGCAGTCCAGTGGTGTTCTCTGGAGAACTCTGCTCAGTCTACCATCCAGCTTCCAGGATCCCCAGGAACCAAGAGAGCCGGCACATTCAGATCTTGGGTCTTAAGGGCTCCCGTCTAGGCCCTGCCTCAGGGGCAGGTCACAGGTATGCATGACCATTACCAGAAGCCTCACTGGGGGGTAGTACTTCCAGGTCAAAGCTGGAACAGCTACCCACTCCAGGGGAGGCTGCTGGGAAGGCTTTGAGGGAAAGGGGTAGTGAAATGGTTCAAAGATCCGAGCCCCATCTTTGCCCTGGCAGTGAGGTTACGTGAGGAACTTGGACACCAGCCCGGAGAAGCTATGGAGGTGGGGCGTGGATCCTTGCTTGCTTGCTCTTAGCTTGTTTTCTTCGCTCCTACAGTTTAGGGACCAGCCTGTGAAATGGTAGCACTCACATTCAGGATGGCTCTTCCCACCTCAGTAGAGGCAATCAAGACAATCCCTCAGACGCGCCACAGGCCATCCTGACACAGGCACTCACTCCTCCAACCCTCCTCCCATGTCTCTCTAGGCTACGGCAAGTTGACACTTCAACCGTCACAGACTCCAGTTGGCAATGGCTCAAATTCTCTATCTCCACAATGGCGCAAAAGCAATGCATGCTGGGTAGGAATTGCACTTGCATCTTGGAAACTGGGTACTTTGCCAGGATGGCACCATGTGGAGGCACACTCCTGAGATACTGCAGGTCTCAGGGGTCATGAGATCCTGAGGGGAAATGATCAATGTTCAACAGCTCTGAGCTTTGAGGCCAGGGCATTCCATAAACAGTGTGGTAAATGTCCTTCCAGCTTATGTTTCTGACCTGATGGTGCTCAGTCTTGGGTAGGTGTCTCTAAAAGATCTTTAGGCAAAGGTTTGGTCTCCCAGGATGGAGGCACTGAGAGATACTGAGTACCTTTAGGAGGATAGACCCAGTGAGAGGTCCTCAGGTCATCAGAGAATATGGGATACCTCTCCTCTCATTCACTTTATTTCCTGCCTTGATATGTGGTGTTCACTCTACACACACTGTGCTGGTCTCACAACATGCTCAAACCAGCGGGGCCATAGACCTGAGCCTCCAGAAACATGAGCCAAAAGGAACACTTCTTCACTTCATATGTAGCCCACACAAAGCTGGCCATGCAGATAGGGTCACCAGGACATGGCCTCGTCACAGGTAAGGAACACTTGTGATGAAAGGCACTAGATGCTGTGGAGTTCAGCTCTGCCTGGTGAGCCACAGACCACACGGAAACCTCTTTCCAGCTGAGAGACACTGGGCTGGTGACAATATGATTACATGGCCCTAAGCTAGCCACAGGTGTCTACAGGGAAGGGGTCTTGATGGCCAGGGACAGGCTGAGAAGGATACTGGACTCTTGGAGTTTTCCTTTGCTTGTTTCAAACGTGTCATGCACAGGCATCACCTATCCAATCCCTAAGTAATTATTCTGAAAGCAAGGCTTAACACAAGCATTAGGGAAAACCAGCGCTCGGCTGTGGTGCTAACGTGAGCTCAAGGCACAGTTTTCCAGCCCGCCAGCCTGCCAGGCTTTTTTTTTTCTTTCCGTCGTGATTCTCCCCCCTGCCCCCACCATGCCCTCAATCTCAGATGTCTTGAGAAAGGTAAGAGGAGATGAAAGGGGAGGAGGGGACACCCTGAAAATCCAACCTGTAAAGTGTTCTATAGATATTTTGACTCGGGTCTTTCTGTAACAAACTATTTATAACACACACACACACACACATACGCATTCCCAGCTGTGGAGGCCATTTACAAACCACAAGCCAGCAGCCTGGCATAGAACAGAACCCCAGCCAGGCCTCTGGCTCTGGGCCGCCCAGGCCCTACTGCTGCCAGGACAAATGTAGCTCTCAGCCTGTGGGAGACAGGGCGTTAAGGCCTGGGAGGGCCCTGTGTGCTGAGGAGCAGGCAGAAGGCTGTCTATGTGTGCTGTGAAACCCACTATAAACTCCCATACGGTAGCCACCAGAGGCTTCCCCGCAGGAAAGCCCTTCAGTGATCGACTTCACAGTGTTCTTCAAAGGGGAGCTGTTTTTACTTCAATCGGTTAGCAGATGAAACATCTTTGGAGCCTCTGCCTTCCACAACAGACACAGACCTGTGCCCCGCCCTCTTGCAAGCCTCTGCTCTCCCCTGCCCTGCCCAGCCTGCTTCTCTGCCCTCATGTGGGTCCCCTGGGCTGCCAGCCCCCTCCATAACCAGCCCAGCCCTGGCTGAATGACTGCTCTTGGCACCAAACCACCTCCCCACTTCTGTGCGTGGATCACGAGGGTGGGGGATGCCTGCCGGCTCTGCGATCTGAGTTCCAGGAACCTCAGAGCCTGGCTTGCCAGGAAAAACTGCCCCATGCAGCTGAGCTGGGAAGCCAGCAGCGGTGGTCTGCAAGAGAGACAGAGCCAAGCCCTGCTCAGCATCGCCCACCGGCAGCCCTGCACCTCCCTGTGACGTGAGCCATCCACTCCCAGCAATGGAGCCACTGAGAGTGAGTGCCTCCTTCCTGGCCCCTGTATAGGAAGTCACTGCCAAGGCAGCTGTCAAGAGCAGATCAGAAACCAGGGCTCCAGATGCCTGAATTACAAGCTAATTCCATGACGAATAGTGTGACCTCCCATGACTCAGTTTCCCTATCTAGAAAGACCAGCCGGTATTCATAATTGCTCCTTAGCACCCTGTGCAATCTGCTCACAGCTCAGAGGGGACATCTGGGTCAGAGTCACAATTCGTGGAATGGGGGGTACCAGGACTACAGAAGGGGATGGATGAGGAACCTGCGTAGAGAAGAGTCAGTGAGGTGCCTTGCTCTGGAGAACCAGACACACAAGAGAATCAGAGGTTCAAGGTCACCCTCAGCTACATACTGAGTTTGAGACCAGGCTAGGCTATATAAGACCTTGTCTCAAAAGAAAAGAGAGAAGGGGGACAAAGGAAAAAATTAAAAGGAGTCCTAGAGACAGATGTGGTAATAGTCGCACAGCAACATGAATGTAATCAATGCCACTGAACTGTCATAAAAAAAAAACATTATGATGGAAATTCTTATGCTATGTGTATTTTGTTACAATTTTTAAAAGTCTCTGGACAGATGACTTGAAATACACAGGATGGATTGCATTAGGTGCCTTCAGCAAACCAAGCGGGGAAGCCCAAAATACACAGCTCATTTACCATGAAAACTGGCCCTGGAATCCCGACAGGAGACGTTCAGCCTTTACAAAACCCTAGCTGTGACCAGCCAGTGCTAGCTCAGCAGACCAGGGCCTCTCCACTGTGAAACCCCGAGAGAGGAAGCGAGCAGTCACCCTACCCAGCAGTGTGGTGGGGAAGAGGGCAGCCAGGCCATGAACAAGGAGAACCAAGCGCCTAGGACTGCATGACTTGCCCAGAACACACAGCTGTGAGCGTGCAGAGGCAGGAAGAGCCCAGCCTCCCCGGCCTGAGACTTCCCTCCTCTTTGTCTCTGCCTCTATAGCTGGCTCCATGCAAGCAGCAGCCCTTGAGACTCAGTGAGAGACTTCGCATTTTATAGATCTGTGCATTTCAACGTTTCTCAGTGCATGAGTTTTGGTTTGGTGAGTTGTTTTTTTTTTTTTTAATGTTTAAACAGGAACATTTTGTTTACATGAGAATCATTCAATAAAACAGAAAAGAGATCTGTGTCATTTCCAAAAATCTCAGGCAGCCACAATTGCATTTTGGTCTTCAACAGTGCTGGAAAGAGCGTGTGAGCCCAGTTTAGAGGGGAGCAGGTGTGGGCGGGATGACACCATGATCCAGCTAGAAGATGAGGAACTGACAGGCACCGGGGGGGGGGGGGGGGGGGGGGGGGGGGGGTCTTCCTGACTGAGTGAGCTGTCTCCTCCCCTCCCGGCTCCCTTCACACACGTACGTGAATGGAATGGCCTTGACCTCACTCCCTGTGAGAGACCACCAGACCACAGTAGGGACAGGTATGAGCAGATCTCACACCAGGGGCTTGGATGGCTATTGAGGGGGACTCAAGGAAAGGGGGCAGGGAGGCAAAGGAAGGAGAAGGGAGAGTTAGAGGGTGACTGCCACACAGCAGTGACCAAATAGTCAAGCCCTGAGTCCCGGGAGAAATCTCCTTTGGTATAATGATGACCAAGAGAGCTCCCTGGTCCTCAGCAGTCCAGAGGTGAGGAGCACCCCCATTGGACAGTGCAGGAGCTGGGATACTGCAGTTTGTCACCTAGGCGGGAGGCGCATCCTAAGCTCTGGCCATAGGCACAGTGAGAATAAGTCGGGGACCAGACTTCTGGAGCTTTCCCGTAGGACAAACTGCAAGACTGAGAGAGACTGTGAGGGGCCCACTGGCCAGCTCGGCCTGGGCTCTGCTTACACAGAGGGGATCTCTGTGGACCCATCAGCTCAGACACTGTGCTGTCTTGCTTCACCCCACAGGCCTTCCACTGGACTGTAGGAGTGAAGGGGATCCCTTTATATAGAAGCTGGGGGACAGAGGTGTTCTGAACTCTCAAGGTTTGGTGGCCTGCTGTGGCAGAGGCAAGGCTTGAACCAGGCAGCCCAGGCCCCGAGTCTCCTCTGCCATAGCCCTGTACTCAGTAGTCACATGCACAGAGGACCATGCTGCAGCCTGGGAGGAAGAGGCAGTGATTTAGTTGGCTTTTTTCCTACTGCTGTGACAAAAGCCCATGACAAAAGCAACTCCAGGGAGAAAGGGCTTATTTCCACTCACAGTTCAAGGTGCAGCCCATCATGGAGTCTTGTACCATCAAAGTACAAGTCAAGGCATCAGGAGCTTGAAGCAGCTGCTCACATCACATCTTCAGTCGGAAAGCAGAGAGGGGTGAATGTTGCTGCTGCTCAGCTCCCTTTCTCCACATAGACGGTCCAGGCCCTTTGCCAGGGAATGGTGCCGCCCACTGTGGCAGGGTCTTCCCACCTCAGTTACCGCAATCAAGAAATCCCCGACAGATGTGCCCGGAGGCCCCTCTCCCTAGTGACTCTAGAGTCTGTCAAGTTGACCATTAATGCTAACCCTAACCATCACAACTTTACCCCTTGTCAACAAGACACACATGGATGTGATCTCACACATGTGCAGACATGTGAGTGCCTTCATACATGTGCCCATAAAGAGCATACCTATGGACTTCTTCACTCATATGCCCACAGAGCACACGTGTGCCAGCCCTTGTACCTGTGTACACTGAACATATAGACACATGCACTGACATGTATGCATACAGACACAGGCACGCAAAGGGTGTCTACACACTCAAACAGCAAGGGAGACACAAGGCATTACCTAAGGCTCAGAAGGTTACGGTTGCCTTATCCAGTGCCCCAGGTGCCCAGTTAAGACCACTCAGAAGAAGGGACCCTGTGGGAGGAGCTGGGACAACTAGAGAAGGCTAGGAAGATCTAATCCTCACCTTCCTACCCCGCCCCCTTGGTCGGTCAGCCTTGGGTCACACTCACGGTCCTGATCAACCCCTTCAACAGCCTTGGGCTTCCGGTACAGAGCATCAGGGTTGGATGGGTTCTTCTTCAAGCGGCACCATGCTGGCAGGGTCTCCAACAGCGAGCTCAGTGCAAGCCCCAGGAAGGCCACACTGAGCCGTGTTAGTCACTCAGAATACTCAGAAGCCAAGGACACCCCAGTGACACAAAGCAGCACGGTACACGGTTGCTCATCCTGAGAGGACATACCCCATGCTGTGGTCACCTCAAAGTGGATATCTGCCCTCTGGGAGGAATACAAATGGAGGAGCCAAAGGAGTCTCATCTTTCCAGCTAAAGGGCATATTGAACACAATTTCTTGCATTGGTTTCTCAAAACACAAATAGTGTGTGAAGAGTGCTCCAGGGACAAAGAAAAATCGGGGGGGGGGGGGAGGTGTTGTATTTTAAACGCTTTCTTGGCTGAAGTCCGCGGTAGGAGCAGAAGCAGCCAGGCTGCACCGTTCACACCCGCTGACTTCAGGCTGAGCCCCACTGTGCCCGTTTATCACCTCGAGACAAACCACTTGTTTCCAGACCGGGCCAGACACCTGGCAAATAGGCCCAGCAAGCCCAGTAAATCAGCCTGGCTTGGAGGACCTGGAGGCAAGGAGGGGCCCAGAAGGAGGCTGGACTCAACAGGGCACGGGGCTCTGCCAGTCCTCTGCCAGCTCTGCAATTACCCCAGCATGGGGGAATCAGCAAAGCGATAGGGGTGACTGCTCCCAGCGAGGAAGCAGGGATGAGGGAGGGCGGAAGGGAAAACAGCTCCGTCAGCACCCTGGGGCAGCTGCCTGTAGCCCAGGTGAAAATAAAGATTTCCCAGCGTGCCTATGCCAGGGAGAGCGGGGCAGAGAGGGGACATGCAGAAACTGAAGTGGGCAAATCCTGGAAAACTGCCCAAAGGAGGTGACGACCAGATGAGGACCCAAATCGAAAGATGGCTACTAGCCAGGCAAAAGGAGCCTGGAGCAGGATTTCCAGACCAAATAGAGTGGTTCGGGAGATTCAGCACTGCCAGAGACCCAATGCTGGGCAGTGGGTCTTTGGGTCTTTGATTATAATCTGACTACCAGGGCCCCTCTCCAACCTTCCCCAGCTCTTCCCTATGTGGAGGTGGGGGGCTGGGAGGCTTGGAGCTGGTTCTGACTCCAACTCTGAGAAGTCCTGCCTAGCCTCCATGAGACAGAAAATCTCCCTGCTTAAGACCCTCCCTGCCTATTCTCATCCTATTACAGGCCCTTGAGTTGCCTGAAGCTGGTCTTGCAGCTGCCCTTTGATGTTTACAGATTGTTGGAACTGACCTAGGCTCTGTCTCCCTGAGTACTCCCCAACACTGACCCAGCTCTATCCTAGGACCCCTGACAGCTCTGTAAGTTGCAGCAGGGGTAGACCTTTCCTCTCTTCCAGGCTGGACTGCTGGGTTTCCTCACACGGGGTCAGATGGCTGCCTGGAGCACAAACTCTACCGCTCATAGAAGACATGGAGTGGGAGCGGGGTTGGGGGCGGTCAGTCACACACATGAGGACCTGAACCACGTGTGGGCTATCAGCACTGGAGAGGCAGGGCCAGCGGGAGCCCTGGGACTTGCCTGGCTAAATTGGCAAGCTTCAAATCAGTAATGGACACCATGAAGACAGAACACACAGGGTTGCATCATCATGGTCTCAAATTTAGCATCCATCAGAAAAAAAAAAAAAAAGAGCAACAATAACAAAATGTTGGGCACGGGAGATTCATCAAACCCCAAACGTTGCTTATCAAAGCACACGCTCCAAAGAGAAGAAAGATGACCGACCATGAGAAAACACTTTAAACCACACATCTGCTAAGAGATTGTATCAGAACGTGGAAAGTCATCCTGCAACAGAATCATAAAGAGGCGACGACCTCGGCAGGTGTTCTGAGAGGCCTGTGGGCTCGTTAGCCAGGGGAGAGCTACAGATCAAAACCAAAAGGAGATAATGACCTGAGTCCACAGGGAAAATGAGGACGGGGGTGTTGCTGATGGGGATGTGAACTGCTGCAATAGCTCTGGAAGTCAGTCTGCTCCTTTCTCCAGTGGAATTCCATGAGGCCCAGCATGCCGATTCTGGGTACACATACACACAGCTGTGGTGGTGACTCTCTCGTGCATTCAGAATCACTTAGGAGATGATGCCCTGGGGCCTGTCTGTGAGAGTGGCACCATCCCATCAGCTGTAGTCACAGACTGAATAAGAAGGAGAAAGCAAGCTATGCACCAGCGTGCTCTGCTTCCTGACGAAGGACACAATGTGACCAGAGGCCTCATGCTGACAGTGGACACAACATAACCAACTGGCTCCCGTGGGCACTCTTTCCCGCCATGAAGAACTGTACCCTCAAACCATGGGCCAAAACAGCACCCTCCTTAAGCTGCTTAGGCCCGGCATTTGTGGTATCGGCACGAAAACTGACTAACGAAATGACAGCAGACAGGCACACCAAGATGCACACACAGATGTTCACAGAAGCCGGGAGGTGGGCGTGGCCCACGTGCCCATCAAATGTCAAGTGAACAAAACCTGCTCTGTCCACACAATGAGACAGCCAGGAATAGTATTTAGCCACAGAAAGGAGTGACGCTCTGAGACAGGACACAGCACAGGTGTACCTTTAAAATCGGATGTCAAGCCAAAGAAGCCATTTATAACAAGCCAGGGATTGCAAGATCCCATTTACATGGAGTTCCCAGAGCAGGGAGAGAAAGTACGTTCGTGTGCTGTGTAGGAGACGAGAAATGGGTGTCAGAAGTGGGTGTCGGTGAGGAAGGACAGTGTGTAGGTGTTTACTTCTCACCATGGCTGTACCTGCCTATGAGTATACTAAAAAACCACTGGATTGTACGTATATTGTTTATTTTTATCTTACTTATTTGGGTGGGACACACAGCACGCCACGCACGTGGAGGTCAAAGGACAACTTTCAGGACTCTATGTAAGGCCCAACCTCAGAGAAGGTAGAGGCCTGGGACTCAGCATTGGTAGTGTGAGATTCTGATCCCAAGGCAGTACTAGACTTGACAGGGCTTTGGGAATGATGGGGGTGAAGGCATTTTGCACGTGGGAAGGATGTTGGGGGAAGGGCAGAAGGTGGGCTGTTGCGGGGTAACTAATGTCATAACCCTCTGTGGTCAGTGTGAGTGAGTGTGGGAATGGAGTACCAGTGTGACTGAGATGGTTGTCTTCATTAGGGTTTCTACTGCTGTGAAGAGATACCATGACCAGGGAACTCTTATAAAGGAAAACATTTGCCGGGCGGGGTGATGGCACATGCCTTTAATCCCAGCACTCGGGAGGCAGAGCCAGGCGGATCTCTGTGAGTTCGAGGCCAGCCTGGGCTACAGAGCAAGATCCAGGACAGGCTCCAAAGCTACACAGAGAAACCCTGTCTCGAAAAACCAAAATAATAATAATAATAATAATAATAATAAAGGAAAACATTTAATTGGGCTGGTTTACAGTTTCAGAGGTTTGGTCCATCATCATCATGGTGGGACATGGTGACAGGCAGGCAGACATGGTGCTGGAGCAGATGCTGAGAGTCCTACATCTTGATCTGCAGGCAACAGGAAGTGAACTGTGTCACTGGGTGCAGCTTGAGCATAGGAGATCTGAATGGCTGTCGTGACAGAGAGTTCCTGCTCTTTAAAACAGCGCACAGCCAAAGGGCAGCCTGCCACGCTGTCCTGGCAAAAGGCCACTACAAGGGGCAGTTCCCACCCTTTTGCTGAGTCCCATCAAGGACAGGCATGTCATCTGTGGGCAAGGTTGCAGCAACGAGTTGGGTCCCAGCTAGAAGGTTCTAGGGACACAGCACAGCATGGTTTGGGCATTCAAAGGGCAGAATCAGACTAAGCACCTGGTGTGCGCTCCAAAGCTCATGCAGTGCAGCCCATAGGTGGCGGCAGCTCATAGTTCAGCTTGTTGTGTCCCTGCAGATAATTGGTTTTAAAAGTCAGACTCCGTCTCCATGACATGCTCGTGCGTACTTGCTTGCGAGCATTTTCTCGCATGAATTGTCTTTCCCTCTCAGCATCCAGCACAGGGCACAGCAGCTTCAGTGAGGTACTGACCCAGAGTGGCCTGAGCTCACCAGGGATGGGACAAAATCTGCAGATCAAAGCAGAGTCAGCCTCAGCCACGGAGAGTGGAGATCAGAGCCATTATGATAAAATTCAATTAAAGTAAAAAGCTCTCCAAAAACGTTAATGATTTCAATGCTTTTTTTTTTTTTTAAAGACATGTCTCACTATGTAGTCCAGACTTTCCTCAAACTCACAGTCCTCCCGCCTAGCCTCCCAATGCTGGGGTTACAGTGTGCCCTGCCTTTGCCTGGCTTTATACTACCTCTGAATAGAAGATACAGTCAGCTCTAAAACTTTGAACCCCAGTGGGCTGGAGAAGTGATCCAGGGCTTAGGAGAATGTACTGCTCTTGCAGAAGACCCAAGTTCAGTTCCTAGTACCCACCCACATCAGGTAGTTCACAGCCACCTGCAACTCCAGCTCCAAGGGGTCTGATGCCCTCTGGACTCCTCCTGTACTTGCACCCATCTACAGCCCCCTCCCACATATACATAATTTAAAAATAAGTCTTTAAAAACCTGACTCCCAAAGGTACCCCTTCCACCCTCTGAAACATTCCTAAAACCCTCCCCAGATGACTGCACTGGCTAGCTACAGCTGCATAACAAATAACCCCAAACCCAATTGCTCAAGGTGACATCCCATATAATGCTGCTTTCTCATTTCAATTGTTGGTGGGGGAGGGCGGGGTAGCAGCTTCACATTGTGGTTTTGTTTGCATCTTGTTCATAGTTGATGAAATTCAGCACTTTTCCATGTTCTGTGCCAATATCCTTGTGTGATGGTTCATCCCGACTGTCAACTTCATGAGATTTAGACTCAGCATTGTAGCTGGAGTTTTCCTGCCTGGCCCACAGTCAGGACAAATCTCTATCACCTGCCAGTCCCACAGTCGCTCAGACCCGACCAAGTAAACACAGAGACTTATATTGGTTACAAACTGTATGGCCGTGGCAGGCTTCTTGCTAACTGTTCTTACAGCTTAAATTAATCCATCTCCATTAATCTATACCTTGCCACATGGCTCGTGGCTTACCGGCATCTTCACATGCTGTTTCTCATCGTGGCGGCTGGCAGTGTCTCTCTGCAGCTGTTGTTCCTTTCTCATTGGCATTGAGAAAATTCAAAGTTAATAGAGCATTATGTAGTCTATTTCTGGGGGTTTTTGTTACTCCTTTTTGTTTATTTAGCATATCCTTTAGAGTTCTGTTTGAACTTTCTATAACTGCTTGACCTGTAGGATTATGTGGTATACCTGTAACATGGTTTATATTATAATAAGCAAAAAACTGTTTCATTTTAACAGAGACATATGATGGAGCATTATCAGTTTTGATTTGTGCAGGTATACCCATAATGGCCATAACTTCTAGCAAATGAGTGATTACAGAATCAGCTTTTTCAGAACTCAAAGCAGTTGCCCATTGAAATCCTGAATAAGTATCGATAGTGTGGTGTACATATTTCAGTTTTCCAAATTCTGCAAAGTGAAACACGTCCATCTGCCAGATTTCATTCCTCTGAGTACCCTTTGGGTTACATCCTGCTGGTAATGGTGTTTGATTGTAGAAGGAACAAGTAGGACATTTCTTTACTATTTCTTTGGCTTGTTGCCAGGTTATGGAAAAATCCTTTTTTAAACCTTTACTATTTACATGATGTTTTTTATGAAATTCTGAGGCCTCCAGCACATTTCCTATCAATAATTTATCAATCTCATCATTGCCTTGTGCTAGAGGGCCTGGCAGACCAGTATGGGATCGGATGTGAGTTATATATAAAGGATGACTCCTTTTTCTGATTGTATCTTGTAATTGAATAAATAATGAAGTTAATTCTGAAGCATCGTGGATAAATTCTGTAGTCTCAATATGTAATACTACTCTTTCAGCATACTGAGAGTCAGTTACTATATTGAGAGGTTCTGAAAAATCCATTAATACCAACAGAATAGCATACAATTCTGATTTTTGAACTGAATTATAAGGACTTTGAACCACTTTACTTAAATTTTCTGATTTGTAACCTGCCTTTCCTTGTTTGTTGGCATCTGTATAAAATGTACGAACTCCAGATATGGGTTTTTTCCTCACAATTCGAGGCAAGATCCAATCAGCTCTCTTTATAAGATCAATTCTATTGCTTTTGGGATATTTGCTGTTAATTTCTCCCAAAAAATTACTACAAGCTTTTTGCCAAGCTTCATTTTCTATCCATAATTTTTCAATGTCCTCCTTAGTTAAAGGTACGACAATTTCTGCTGGGTCTATTCCTGCTAATTGACGAAGTCTCAATTTTCCTTTCCAAATCAAGTCAGAGATTTTTTCCACATAAGTTTTTAATTTTTTATTTGGTTTATTTGGTAAAAATATCCATTCCAATATAATATCTTCCCTTTGCATTAATATTCCTGTTGGGGAATGCCTAGAAGGTAAAATAACCAAAATGCAATCCAGCTTTGGATCAATACAATCTACGTGCCCTTCATGTACTTTCTTTTCTACCAAGGCCAATTCTTTCTCAGCTTCAGGTGATAATTCTCTTGGACTATTTAAGTTCTTATCACCTTCTAAGGTTTTAAACAAATTATTCAGTTCATCATTTTTTACCCCAACAATAGTTCTTAGATGAGAAATGTCTCCAAATAATCTTTGAAAGTCATTAAGAGTCTGTAGTCGATCTCGCCTAATTTGCACTTTTTGAGGTCTAATTTTTTGAAGTTCTATTTTATATCCTAAATAATTAATAGAATCTCCTCTTTGTACCTTTTCTTTTTTTTTTTTTTTTTTTTTTGGTTTTTCGAGACAGGGTTTCTCTGTGTAGCTTTGCGCCTTTCCTGGAACTCACTTGGTAGCCCAGGCTGGCCTCGAACTCACAGAGATCCGCCTGGCTCTGCCTCCCGAGTGCTGGGATTAAAGGCGTGCGCCACCACCGCCCGGCCTCTTTGTACCTTTTCTAAAGCAATTTGTAATCCCCAGCAAGGCAAAATTTTCTTTACTTTTTCAAACATTCTTTCTAAAGTATCTGCATTTGAATCAGCTAATAAAATGTCATCCATATAATGATAAATTATAGATTTAGGAAATTTTTTACGTACCACTTCTAATGGCTGTTTTACAAAATATTGGCACAAAGTTGGGCTATTCAACATTCCCTGTGGGAGAACCCTCCATTGAAATCTTTTAACCGGTTGAGAATTATTATAAGTAGGGACTGTGAAAGCAAATCTTTCTCTGTCTTTTTCTTGTAAGGGTATTGAAAAGAAACAGTCTTTTAAATCAATAACTATGAGAGGCCAGCCTTTTGGTAACAGAGTAGGTAAAGGAATTCCAGATTGTAAAGAGCCCATTGGCTGAATTACTTTGTTAATTGCTCTAAGGTCTGTTACCATTCTCCATTTACCAGATTTTTTTTTTTATAACAAATACAGGAGAATTCCAAGGGCTGGTTGATTCTTCAATATGATGAGCATTTAACTGTTCTTCCACCAGCTCTTGTAAAGCCTGGAGTTTCTCTGTTGTTAAAGGCCATTGCTGAACCCATACAGGCTTGTCTGTTGACCATTTTAAAGGTAGAGCTGTTAATGTTTTTGGAAGATTATCAGTTGTTGTGCCCTGTTCTTGTATGACATGGATGGCTGGTGAGCACTCATTAGAATAATATCTTTTAATATTTCTCTCAGAAACATGTACTAATTTATGATTTGTTTCTGAGATTGGAGGGATATTAATCTGAGTATTCCATTGTTGTAACAAGTCTCGACCCCACAGGTTCATAGCTATGTTAGCCATATATGGTTTTAATTTTCCTTTCTGTCCTTCTGGACCTATACATTCAAGCCATCTTACACTTTGTTTCACTCTAGATAATGTCCCAATTCCTAAGAGTTGAATGTTTACCTCCTGAAGAGGCCAAGTTGGATGCCAAAATTCTGGTGCAATTATGGTAATGTCAGCACCTGTGTCTACCAGACCAGACAACAAACACCATTTATTTTTATTGTTAGTTTTGGTCTTTGTTCATTAATAGAAGTTTGCCAAAAATTTTTCTTTATGTTTTTTCCTGTATTTCCTATTTTCTCTGTTTCATCATCTCGACTAACATGATTTATTCCAATAGACATTTGGTTATTTAGTTGCTTTGAGTAGGGGTTTCCTCTACAACTGCAGGAAAGGTTTGAACTGGATTTACTGTGGGGGCCTGCCTGAGGCCCCTCTGGGAGTTTCCCGAAGCTCGAGGCAGAGGGTTACCCTGTCTGTCCCTTGTTGATCTACATTCGTTGGTCCAGTGTTTTCCCTTACCACACCTTCTGCATACTCCAGAAGGAAGGGGCATTCTGTTGCCAGTGTTCCTTGAATAAACATTATTTCTAGGAATGACCTGTTTACAATCCCTTTTCAAATGTCCTTGCTTTCCACATCCAAAACATCTAACATTGCTCAAACCTTTTGAAATTGCTTTTCCTACCCACATATCATCATGGTCATAAGCCTCTACATTAACTGTATCTCTAATCCAATCTTCCAAAGGTGCAGATCTTGCCTTTAACGGCCTAATTATTCTTTTGCACGCTGCATTTGCATTCTCAAAGGCTAAAGATTCAGTTATTATCTGACTAGCCTCTGAATTCGGGACCATTTTTTGTACTGCTGAAGTCAATCTTTGTAAGAAATCTGTGAAAGATTCTTTGGGGCCCTGTATAACCTTTGTAAATGACTCAGTTTTTTTTTTCCTGGTTCTTCAACTCTGTCCCATGCATTCAAAGCTGCCGTTTTACATAGAAGTAGGGTTTGGACATCATATGAACATTGTGTTTGTACTGAAGCATATTGGCCTTCGCCAATAAGCTGATCCTGGCAGACTTGTTTTCCGCTATCCCTCCATTGTCTTTCTATATTTTTAGCCTCATTACTGAACCACATTTTCCACTGGAGATTTTGTCCGGGTTCAAGAACAGCCTGTGCCAATTCCCGCCAGTCCTTTGGTATAATCCTATTACAAGTTGACCAGGTGTTTAACATTTGCTTTACATATGGGGAGTGCATGCCATAAGATGCTATTGTCTCCTTAAATCTTCGTAAGTCTAACATTTCAACTGGAACCCAAGTATTTTGTTCATTCTCTTCATCAGGTAGCTGCTGTACGGCTACTGGATAAATTAAGGGTGATTGTGTGAAAACTGGCTTTCTTTCTGTAACCTTATGATCCAATTTTGAAACAACTTCACTATTTATTTCTTCTGTCTGAATTTGAATTTCTCTATAATTCATTTTTACCGGTTTAACAAGTTTTTCTAAGACTGTTATCCTGGCACTTAAGTTGACGATCTTTTTAAATAGTAAAATGAGGATAAGAAAAGTAATAAACTGAATAATTCGATCAATATTAATCTTTTCATATAGTTGTTCCATTGTCAGAGTGCCTAAAATTTCAAACAAAGCCCAATTTTCTTCCAATGTACACATAAAGCCCATTTTTTTTTAATGTAGAAAAAAATTCTCTTTTAAATAGATATGTTAATTGACTTACCAAGTCTGGGTAGAACAGTAGAATCCCAGGGAATTTCACAGCCACCTGGTGTTCGAGGTGTGAATCCAGCGAGAGAGAGAGAGAGAGAGAGAGAGAGAGAGAGAGAGAGAGAGAGAGAGAAAGTGTAGCCACTTGAGCCGAGTCAAGCCTTGGCTTTACAGGCAGGGGCCCTGTTCAGCAGGGCAGGCCTGAGTTGTTTGTAGCAGTTGCAAGTAGCTCCAGCTGCGGGTCAGTCAGGCCTGGGCCCAAGCTAGGCAGCCGGGCCACCCAGGCTGGAAACCGGACCTGCCGCCAAGCCAAGCCAAGCGGTTTTTAATGAATTCTTGTCACGTTGGGCGCCACAACATGTAAACAAACTGCTGGGCATATTTGCCAGGGAGTTTCTAGACTTGTCTAAGGGAGGTGGACTGGGGCCGTAGACTGAAGAAAGAGGAGAAAGCTAGCTGGCACCGGCCTTCATGACTCTGCTTCCTGACTGTAGGCACATGCCTTGCCCGCCATGATGGACTGTACTCTCCAACTGAGAGCGACAAGAAGCTCTTCCTTGAGTTGTTCTGTCAGATAACAAGAAAAATGACTGACACACCTTCTGTGAGGTGCACCATCCCTCCGTGGGCTTTCTGTCCTCTGGGAACTATGACTCTACTTCTGGACATGAGTCCTCACACAGATTACAGCTATAACCAAAGAACCCTCAGACTAAGAGTTTCTCTCAAGGTGGGCAGTGGTGGCACACCCCTTTAATCCCAGCAGTCTAGAGGGAGAGGAAAGCATATCTCTGTGAGTTCGAGGCCAGCCTGGCCTACAAAGTGAGTTCCAGGGCAGTCAGGGCTACACAGAGAAACTCTGTCTTGGGGAAAACAAAAACAAAAACAAAAACAAAACAGTTTTTTTCACCTTCTTTGATGACAGAAGTTCTTATTTTGCCAGTTGATAATGGATATTATCATTATGATATGATATGATATGAGTTTGGCTCGATGGATGAGCAGCCCTTTCAAGGTTTAGGAGCTTTTCGTTTTCACCTCCCACACAGATCTGCAACTGCATGGAAGGGACTTTCTGAGCCAACATGAGGCAGAGGCTACAGTCAGTCCTTCCTATGTTAATATCCAGTTCACCTGGAAGCATTTGTGGTGAAGGCCATCTTTCTCATACGGGCTTCCTTTAGGTTTTTGCTCTCTATATTCTGGATGACCAGAAGTCTCTGTAACAATTCTGTACCACCTCCATAATTTTAGTACATGGATGTATTTTCAAAAGAATTGGAAACTTTTTGTTTTGTTTTGTTTGAGACAGGGTCTCACTATGTAGCTCTGGTTCCAGAACTCACTATGTAGACCAGCCTAGCCTTGAACTCACAGCAATACACCCTGCCTCTGCCTCCCGGGTGTTGGCATTAAAGGCATAAGCCATTATGCCTGGCTGGTAAGAACTGGAAACATGTCAAATGCCTTTGGACAGGGGTCAGATGAATTAAATCAGTTTTCATTCAACAATATAACAGGCAACAAAAGCCACCTTGTAGACCCGAACAGCCCTGAGAGGTTTTAGGTAGAAGGAAAACTGAGTAGTGTCGTGTGGGTAAAACTCAGTATCTGTGAGGAACATGGGTCTTGTACATACACATTGTTCCAGAATTGTGGAAGAGTTAGCTCTCCAGGAAATCAGGTTGCACATTTCCTGGGAGGGACCTGCGTGGAGACAGCCTGGGGGCTCAGGATTGTGGAGAACATAACCTTTAATTTAAAAATAATGTATGTGCATCTCTAAGAATTGAATATAGCTAAGTCCAAAAAAAAAGAAAACTTGCCACTACCCACAGGTCACCTCTGGGGGGCTCCCCACCCCACCCGGGCTGTCACAACTTAAAAAGCATCATCAGGAAGGATACTGCAGGGAGAGCTTGCCAGGTTGCTGCTAACTGCTCTTCTCTTCTGGAACATGCGGGTTTCCTCAGTTTCCCATCTCAGCGATAAGTATGTAACAGCGGTTCTCAACCTGTGGGTAGTGACCCTTTGACAGGGGTCACCTAAAACCATCAGAAAACACAGATATTTACATTACAGTTCATAACAGTAGCAAAGTTACAGTTATGAAGTAGCAATGAAAATAATTTGTGGTGGGGAGAGGCGTCACCACCGCGTGAGGAACTGTATCAAAGGGTGGCAGCATTAGGAAGGCTGAGGAGCACTGACCAGGAACACCTTTGAGGGGCTGTTAGATTTGTTTCATGGTTCCTAGGTGATAAGTTTTTGCACCCTGAAGGCCTCTCCGCCTTCAGCAAAGCGAATCAGACTGAACTTGGAAAAGCCCAGGTTTAATGGGTAAAGCGTTCCCGGGTGGTTCTCGGCCCCTCAGAGAGGAGACGGGGCCAAGAGACCAAAAGAACCAAATGTCTGTTTTCTGGGATGCAGCTTATATACCCTGTGGGAGTGGTCTTGATCCTCTCTGGGGGAGGGAGGAGCTGTGTTTGGCGGGCTTAGAAGGGGCAGGTTTAGGGAAAGAGATAGGGGAGGGGAGTTGAGGTGGATCTTCCACCAGACTCCTTCCAAACGTTCCTGACTCCTTGGGTATAGGGATGCCAGGGTGCCAGGGCTTGGGGTGGAGCTCCCACCCAAACACTAGGGTTCAGGTCTTGGCTCTGTTGTGAGCCTGTGGTGAGGAGAACATCTTGGTGGCTGCAGCTGTGGAAAGTCTGCTTCCCTCAAAGAAGCAAGAAAGCCTGGAAGGAGGAAGGTGGGGAGAGAGGCAGAGAGAGGGGGAGGCAGGGAGGAAGAAACAGAGAGGGGCTGACTGACTTTCCCTTTTTATTCCAGGCTTTGGGATGGTAGCACCTGTTGTGTGACAAAACTTTTTTTTTTGTTTTGGAGGGGGGAGATTCAACACACACATCTACTCTCCCCAGATAGGGAACCCATGAGAGACTAAAGTACAGAGACCACTGAAGTCCAATTTGGTGAACCAATGAGTTTTATTGGGGTTGCTCACAGGAATATGGGTGAGGGGTGACTTACAGGAGCAGAAATGACTCAAAAACAGCCGCATCACCCAAGCCCACCGCAGCATGGGTCAGAGCTCACAAAAGCTGGAAATCTGGAGCACACTGCACAGCCTGCAGGCAGCTCAACAGGCAGGAAGAGTGTCGTTTCCAGGTGCCTCAGTTGGTCTAAACCTCTTCCAGGAAGCTGAGCTGGTTTCTGTTTCTTCCAGGCAGCTGGTCTCTCAGTCTGAGAGTCTTCTAGCAGCTCAGCATTTTTCCTCTGTGGCACTCTCTGGCAGGGAGGGGCCTAGTGAATCTCCTCAGTTTCAGGGACTTCCTGAAGCTATTTTGAGTTGCTTACTGTCTTAGTTGGGGTTTTATTGCTGTGAAGAGACACTATGACCGTGGCAACTCTTATAAGGAACACATTTCATTGGGGCTGGCTTACAGGTTCCGAGGTTTAGTCTATTATCAGCATGGCAGGAAGCGTGGAGGCGTGCAGGTCTGTGGAGGGCCTGATACGGAGGGGTGAGGTGGGCTCTGTGGAGAGGCTGAGATGGAGGGGGTTGTGAACTATTGAAAGGATGGCATCTGTGAAAGGAGGGTCACACGAGTTTGGGCAAAGGAGGGACTGCCGTGGCCAGACAGCCTAGACTGCGGCATCAAGGCATCTAACTGAGCAAGTGATGGGCCCGCTCCCCCTCCTCGGTCCTCCCTAGATCTGGTGGCTTTGGAGGGGACAGGCATGACTTGCTGCCAGGCATTTCTAGGCCCCCATTCATTTACACTTTGTTGTGTCCAGGACCCCATTTCTGCCTTACAGAGACACAGCGGCACCTTCTTCAGTGACACCTGTGGGCGGGACACCCTTTGCCCTGAGTGTGAATTTAGCTGCACTGAACTCTCAGGGTCACAAACTTTAACGAGGAGCAGAGGGCAATGAGGAGCAGACTCTCTTCACGGCCCATGCTCTTCTTCGGAGTGCTGCAGACAAAGCTGGACACGGCCCTCACCAAGTGCATGAGCACCACCGAGTTCCAATAACACGATTTACAAAGCCAACAATGGCCAACGGATGGGCAAGCCACATGAGCCCACCTCACCCCTCCATGCCAGCCTCTCCACAGAGCCCACCTCACCCCTCCATGTCAGTCTCTCCACAGAGCCCACCTCACCCATCCTTCTCAGCCTCTCCACAGAACCCACCTCACCCCTCCATCTCAGCCTCTCCACAGAGCTCACCTCATCCCTCCATGTCAGCCTCTCCACAGAGCCCACCTCACCCCTCCATGTCAGTCTCTCCACAGAGCCCACCTCACCCCTCCATGCCAGCCTCTCCACAGAGCCCACCTCACCCCTCCATGTCAGCCTCTCCACAGAGCCCACCTCACCCCTCCATGTCAGTCTCTCCACAGAGCCCACCTCACCCATCCTTCTCAGCCTCTCCACAGAACCCACCTCACCCCTCCATCTCAGCCTCTCCACAGAGCTCACCTCATCCCTCCATGTCAGCCTCTCCACAGAGCCCACCTCACCCCTCCATGTCAGTCTCTCCACAGAGCCCACCTCACCCCTCCATGCCAGCCTCTCCACAGAGCCCACCTCACCCCTCCATGTCAGCCTCTCCACAGAGCCCACCTCACCCCTCCATGTCAGCCTCTCCACAGAGCCCACCTCACCCCTCCATCTCAGCCTCTCCACAGAGCCCACCTCACCCCTCCATCTCAGCCTCTCCACAGAGCTCACCTCACCCCTCCATGTCAGCCTCTCCACAGAGCCCACCTCACCCCTCTATGTCAGCCTCTCCACAGAGCCCACCTCACCCCTCCATCTCAGCCTCTCCACAGAGCCCACCTCACCCCTCCATCTCCTCCTCTCCACAGAGCCCACCTCACCCCTCCATCTCAGCCTCTCCACAGAGCCCACCTCACCCCTCCATGTCAGCCTCTCCACAGAGCCCACCTCACCCCTCCATGTCAGCCTCTCCACAGAGCCCACCTCACCCCTCCATGTCAGCCTCTCCACAGAGCCCACCTCACCCCTCCATGTCAGTCTCTCCACAGAGCCCACCTCACCCCTCCATGTCAGCCTCTCCACAGAGCCCACCTCACCCCTCCATGTCAGCCTCTCCACAGAGCCCTCTCTGAGGTCCTGGTGTGCTAGGTGTGATGCAAAGCCAGCAGCAGGCTGTAAGAGAGACGTGAGCTGACTTGTGATTCTGTGAGGCAACTCAGGCTGTTTGCTGGGGAAGACCTGGGAGAGGGCTGTAAAGAGTGAAAGTGAGGAGAGGTAAGAGCTCGGTGAAGTCATCCCAGGAGAGGATGGCTGGCTTAAAGAAGGGCACTGCATGACGGGAAGGTGTCACGGACATGTGTGAACAGCGTGCCCTTTAACACTGGGAGCTGACAGCAGGGCTATAGGAGGAAGCTTCGAACCGACCTCACTGACGTCAGAGACAGGGCAGGGCGAACACCATCATCGCCACAATTCAACGTCAACTGAATGTAGAGGAGAAGATGGACAATGAACACTTGTGGGGGAACAAGCGCCACCCCACAAGGTGACTAGATAATAACAATACTGTTAGGCTGGGGGAAGGACTAACAGGCCCAAGCACGGCTGACATGGCATGGACGCGTTTCTCCTTTTACCCTTCTCCCCCTTGCTAAAAACCTTTAGATTACATTCCTAAAGCTAGAGCCCAAGGTCCATTCCCTTATTTGGCCACTGACTCATTCCTGAGACAAAACACCAAGGTCCAACAATCAAAATTCATTATTTGGCCAACATGGCCAGTCAGTATTTACCAACTCACCCTGTGCAGAAACACTTGCTCCTGCTTGCTTGCACTTGCTGCTGCTGCCTTTACAGCCTCCCCCAACACCCCCCGCAACCCCCACTGCTTGCCCCTCCAGAGTAATAATCCCCTTCGTGCTAAGAATTTGGTGTCTGGGTATATCCTGTACTCTGAGGGGGCCAACCTCCCTTACAACTGTATTCCCAAAAAATCTTCTAGTTTCACAACAAAGAATTGATGAACATTAGAGACAAGAGACAGGCTTACCATGATCTAATGTCACACAATGTGTGCATGTGTGACAGTGTCACATAACACCCCACAAATAAGCACAATTTTTATGCATCCAAATAAACAAAGGATTTCTTAAAATAAGCTTGAAGGGTGTCAAGATCTCGGCCAGCCTGGGCTACATGGTGAGACCCTATCCCCCAAATAGGACAAAATAATAAAGGTTTTAATTTTTAAAATTATCAACATTAAATCAAGGCAAATGCAATAAGATAAGAAAATGAAATGAGATGTAAGTTATGGAAAGCATGTCATGTAGAGGACAGAGCTGACCAAGAAGCTATTTCAAAAATAGTATTAATGGGGACTGGGGAGATGTCTCAGTAGATCAAGTGCTCGCTGCACATGCATGAAACCTGAGTTCCATCCCAGAATCCACATAAAAAGCTGGAAGTAGCACCATGATTGTAACAGGGGGACTATTCCCGAGGAGTGACATCTAATGCCACCTCTGGTCTCTTCGTGCATCATGCATTCCCGCACACAGGCACCTGCACACACATAGGTATGCACATGCCTGTGAGCATGAGCACACATGTGTATTCGTGCAAACACACACACACACACACACACACAATTAATGGACTAAAAACAAATTTAAGTGGCAACAAAGAATATTTAACAGGATTGAAGACCGATGCGACAAAAATAGAATAAAGATGTGGCCACAAGGTGGCAGTAGCTCTCGGGGGCTATGTTAGGCTGCTCTTGGCAGGTACAGGAAGCAAACCCACCTGAAATTAACTATAAAGAAACATACCTTTCTATTAAAACGTTGTCTTTTAGATTTATTTTAAATTTGCTGTCATTGTGTGAATGTGGACATGAGAAGACAACTTTCAGAAGTTGGTTCTATTCACCCACTGTAGGATCCAGGAGTCAAACTCAGATGGCCAGATTTAATCTTTAAACACCGATTCCACCAGTGTGGCACACACCTTTAATCCCAGCATTATGGAGGCAAAGGCAGGCTGTTTCTGAGTTCCAGGCCAGTCACGACGACATGATGAAAGCCTGTCTCAAACAAGGAAAAAAGATTCTACCCCATGTCAGGCTTCATGCCCATAGTGCATTCAGGACAGAGCATCATCCTCCTGCCTTCCTAGCCCTAGACAGGTGGAAACCCTGCTTCCCACATTACCTCTTTTGGAATATTTCTTCTCCAAAATGCACTGAGGAGTAGGGTTCATTAGTGGGTTTTGTTGACCTGTGTGGTCAACTTTCCATGGCTGTGATAAAATACCGGAGACAACCAACTGAAAGGGGGAAAGGCCTATTCCTCACGCGATTTCTATGGTTTCACCCCTGGCCACTTGGCTCCATTGATTTTGGCCTATGATGAGGCAAAAATTTATGGTAGGGAGAATGTGGTGAGACAGCTGCTCACCCAATGGCTGTCAGGAAGTGATATATATAGACATAGATATAGATATCTAGATACCTAGATATAGAGAGATAGATCACTTCCACCTCCCAGCCAGCGGCAGCGATTCTAGCTCTCCTCCTGACTTCACCTGGACCCCACTTTCTGCTGCCTTTAAAGGGCTCAATACCTCAAGGACAATGGACTTGGGACACTGATACACAGTGCAAGCTCCTGCCCAGCGGCCTCTAGATTGGTGTCTGGTTGAATGCTGGGTCAGGCGTGGGCCGATCCTTGGCGTCCATCTTCACAACTGCCTGCTACTGCTATTGTACTAGTTCTCTTCTCCATTCCTGTGACAAAGCACCGGAGAACACACTGAGGGAAGAAGGGCTCATCTGGGCTCTAGTTCATCCTGGCGAGGAAGGCCCGAGGCAGGAGCTTGAGACTGCCGGCTCACATTTCCATGGACCAGGAAGCAGGAGAGAGGTGACGGCTGGTGCTCCTCAGGCTTTCTCCTTCTCTTTCGTTCAGCCTTGGCTTCAGTCCATGGGATGGTGCCACTCACATTTAGAGTGGCTCTCCCGTCAGTTAAACATCTCTAGAGATACGATCACAGGCACACCCTGAAGTGTCCCCCCCCCAGGTGGTTCCAAATCCAGTCAGGTTGCTAACAAAGATGAACCATCAATCCCAGGTGTCTCCAAACTGGCCGACCTCCAAGTTGCATGAGGGGATGAAGAGCCACCCCTTAACTGAGGCATCACCATGCCACTGAAGGCAGCAACAGACACCGCTGGGAGACGGCACCGGTTCTGTTTTCCACCCCAGTGCATGCTGGGTCAGTGTGAAGAGATATCCAAGAGCTCTGCTCTGTGAGTCACCTAACCTGGCCAACTAACTGTTCCTCTCCCCAACAAGTCTTGGGGCTGACCCACAAGAGGACATCTTAGAGAGCCTGGCACAGAGCAGGCATTCTGCTATAATGCATATCACGCCCCCAGTCATGCTGTTGAACCATCTGCACGACCTTCTGAGGACTGTTTTTCTTTATAAACACCACTCTATCCTCTCTAGGTCCACCCCACGTTTTCCTTTGCTCTTCCTGCATTCCTAGCCACGCTGGACTGCCCTGACTACTGCTGAATGTGAACTCAGACGGCTGACCTAAGTGTTTTCTCCAGGCAGCTCCACCTCCATCTGCAGATTACTGGCCAGGTGGACGGATGTCAGGGAGACGGTGGAACTGCCCAAGATGGCAGCTTCTGGAGGTAGTTCCTGAGTGGGTCACCAGTGGCAGCACAGGCAGGTAGGCCTCCTAGTGGAAGAACCCTGTAGGATGTACTGAGAAGCTGTTCAGGGTCCCCAAGGGCCTCACCCCTGGGAGGAGCCATACTTGCCTGTCTCCACCCAGCAGTTATAACATTCATCTGTCTCTGCAGATGGATGTGCGAGTCATGGACATGACCATCCTTTGAAGCCTCACAACAAATAAGACCCAAGATTGAAGAATAACCACCGTCAGGACGGGAGCAATTTGGTGACCTGGTTACTGCCAGAGAAAACCACAGGATGTTTTAAGTCTTATTGGAGAAAATTTCCAAAGAAACTTGTCTAAGCCCCTACGGTAGTCACCACCGGCTTCAACGTTTCCCCACAGTCTTACAAGAAGCCTCACCTTTTAAAACTAGAGTATTCTTAACTCTATTCCCAAACAATATGACAACTTACTATAAATAGCTCCACTCAGAGCCCTGACCACCAGGCCATATCACTCCCTATCGAAAGGGCCAGTGGTGCCATGTTATCATCTGATACCGTCACACTCAAGTCCCTTTTCACACCCTGCCTTTTTCAGTTGTTTGGTCTGTCACAATCAAGTGCCACAGACGCGATTATGTCTTTTAATTTCACTAGTGTGCTAACAGCACGCCCTGTCTGTCCCTCATCACCCCCCCCCATCCCTTTCTCTCTGCCCTAATGAATTAATGAATCAGGTCAGTTGTTCTAGAAAACATCAATGAACCAGGACCCCTGGAAACTGTTTGCAGAGGCTGATTAACTTGAGTAAAACCTCAGTGACTGTGGAGAGGCTGGAACGTTGCAGGTCCAGAGCCTAATTACAATTTATCTTGGCCTATCTTTAGTCCATTAAACAGTCATTCCCTGCCCCACTCTGTGTCAGACCCAACATTCTGATAAACAGATTAAAATCTTGGTAATGTAGTAACAAAACACTACTCTCCACCAATCAAAGGACTAAGAGTGCTATCAGATAGCGTCTGAGGCCTACAGCTAAGATTTCTCTGCTTTGTTGTTATCACATACTTAATGTTCCCACCAGTGTACTTTATGTCTTGAATTATGGCTTCCTTTGTTCTGCTACTCTACAAACGTCCTGAAACTGCTTTCACGTTGGCACATAGAATTTGGGCTGTCCTAAAACTGTTTCTGGGCCAGGGTCACTTATAATTGGCTTCAGAATGAACTTACACCTTTTGAGGGGAGAGCTGTGCTTTCATGTGGACATGCTCCACCCCTGGCAAACAGTAGCATACGTTGAGCAAATGACTTTAATAAGAGCGAAGCTAAATAATAAGAGTTTGGGCCCTTTCGAGTGTACACGTAGGCTCTAATCCGCGGACAAGGCATTCGCTCTCGGGACGTGAGGGAGGATGGGGAGGAAGGAAGCAGATGCAGACCTGGACAGGACAGGAGGCGTCCTCCGGCGACTCTCAGCACTGCATCCTCCCCCAGAGCACTGACCAAACTTTTGCACCCGTATCCTCGAAGCTCTCCTGAACACACTGTTGCTAGTTCATTTGCTTGTGTTGCGTTCTGAAAAAAACTGGAGATGACTGAAGGCACAAAACCAAGCCATGCATGTTCCTCGGGTCTTCCACAGACAGCCTGCTGACACACACGCTTGCGGCAGATTCGGCAAAGACACCCGCCACCCCGCTCCCACCCCCCCACCCCCACCCCGGTCCCTTCCCTGTCCTCCTACGTTCCCCACACCAAAAGCAGCCGGAGCTTTAAGCGAGCACCGCCCACCCCACACAAGTTGCCTCGTCCCGTCGGCGCGCCGTCCGCCCCGCCCCCGCGCTCTTCCTCTCTATTGGCTGCCCCTGTTGCGCCCCGCCCACAGAGGCTCCGCCCCCCGCTCCCTTCACCTTTCACCTCCTCACCTTCCGGAGCTCCCAGAAGCCTCAGTCCTCGCCCACCGGGGGAAGAGGGGGCGGGGAAACTGTACGTCACGACTAGCAATTATAGGTGGATATACTTGTCCATCAAAGCAACACTCGTCACGGATTGGTTGAGAGGCAGCAGTGGGTAGGGAAGCTGGCGTAAATGCTTCCGCGCATGCTCAGTGTGGGCGCAGTGACGCAGCCGCGGGGGCAGTCATGGCGGCTCGGTGTATGAGGCTGGCGCGGCGCAGTCTCCCGGCGTTGGCGCTGTCGCTCAGGTAAGAGAGTGCTGCTCCTCCGCGTCGGCCCCACTCACTGCCGAGAGTTCTGGCTGCGGCCTTGGCGGCGATCTGGGGTCCCCACAGACAGTCCTTTCGCCGTGGAGCCTCGTCCTCACAGCCGGGTCCTCGTGCCTGGCTTCTCCTCGCGGGAGTCCCGGGATCTGTGGTGCGGCGCTGTCTGAACTGGGCTCGAGAGCCGAGGAGCAGGGCCGCTGGGACGTAAGCGTGGGGATCCAGGCTCTGCAGCGATATGTCAGGGGGAAGGTTCCGCCACTTGCTTTCCTGGCGACACACCTCATGCTCACGGGAACGGGGCACCACCTCTCCTGGGATTGCAAAAGACAACCCCAGAAGCCAGAGACTTGCCCAAGGTCAGAAGCCTGCCTGCGCAGGGGCTGGGGTTGCTAATACTGGTAGATAGCTGCAGTTACGCAGTTCAGGGCCGGAGCCATCTCAAGCATGCTCCAGACCAGGATGTATGCTGCCCAGTTTACGGGCTTTTTCCACTGTCCTTCACAGTCCTTCTCCACTTTTGGCCTTCGGGGAATGTGATGTCCAAGGAGCAGCAAAGCCAGTGTGTGCGCAGTTTATTTAGGCAAATGCGCCTTTTTGCCATCTTTACCTTAACCGGTGGCCTCAGGCTTTTGAGTCACACCTCCAAAGTTAGGCAAATACTTAGTATGTTTACCTTATTCCCTGCTAGGACCAAGTTATTGGTTAATGAAAAGCGACTTTGCCTGAATCTTGTGGAAACTGGGTAGAATGAGAGCTGGTCTTTTCATCTGGTGAGGGCAAGCAGGTGGATGATCTCTTAAAAGGTGAAAACTGGCTTACATTATGCAAAGAGCCAGGAGCAAAGCAGCCTCCTGGAATATTCCTGTAGAAGCACTTCTCATTTATGGTGATGCATTTGGAGTTAATTGACAGGAAGGCAGTCCCTCACCCTAACCTCCCACTCTCCGCACCCCAAACTTGGTTCATGACTGTCCCTGAAATTGTGGTTTTGAAGAAAGGATGCCCTAGGAGGAGGCCGGAGAGCTGTATGGCTGTTAGTCATAGCTCCCATAGTACCCCTAAGCTTGCCTGCCCTCTTCCCTCTGGGACACAGCCCTAGGAATTCCGTAGATGAAAGGATCTGTACAGCAAAGCTGACCTGCCAAAAGGCTGTAATTGTCACCCCCAGGTGACAATGAAATAATTCATAGTGAGAGCAGGTTTCACATTTTATAGGTTTTTATATTCTTAGTTTAATTTTGCTTTTCAAAATTAGGCTCTGTTTTGTTTTGTTTTTATGTGTATGGGTACTTTACTTCTGCGTATGTGCATGTACTAGATGCACGTCTGGTGCCCTCTGAGGTCAGGAGGAAGTGTCAGATACCCTGGAATTGAAGTTACAGTTAGATAGTTGTTAGCTGCTGTGTAGCTACTGGGAATCAAACTCAGGTCCTCTGCAAGAGTAACAAGAGTTCTTGACCACTGAGCCAACTCTCCAGCCCAGATTCTTAGCTTTTAAAATAGCATGAAAGGAAAAGTAAGATAAAAAGTCACTTCTGGGGCCAGAGAGAGGGTTCAGTGGTTAAAAGCACTGGCTGCTTTTGTAGAAGACCTAGTGTGCCCAGCACCCACACTAGGTGGCTCACAGCCACTTGTAACTCCAGCTCCAAGGGGATCCCACGCCTCTCTTCTCGCTTCCTTCCAGGATTCATTTGGACTTCTCTTTCCATTTCCCCTGCACAGCACTTGTACTCCCTTTTCCATTCCTCTGTCCAAGTGATACCCGGTTCCTGAAATGCATCTCTCCTATCCACTTTACTCCTGTAGCTGACCTGGCCTGCAGAGCCCTTTGTGGATCGGCAATCCTAGCACTCAGCACTTGAAAGACTGAGGCTAGAGGATTGCAAGTTTACTGCCAGACTCAATCTCCGAATAAATAAGGACATCAAAAAGAAAGCCAGGGCCTGGAGAGAAGTCTCAGTGGTTAAGAGTGTTCACTGCTCTTGTAGAGGACCCAAGTTCAGTTCCTAGCATCCACACTAGACAGATCACAGCCACCTGTAATTCCAGCTCTAAAGTATCCGGTGGCTTTGGCTTTCATGGGCACCCACATTCATGTGGCATACACTTACCACAGACACATACAAAGACACACACAGGGACATACTTACACATAGTTAAATATAATAGCAATACATTATCTCCTCTAGTCAGCTTGCTGGACATTGTGGTCCACACCTTTAATCCCAGCACTTGGGAGGCAGAGAGGCAGGCATAGCTCCATTGATTCTGGGGCCAACCTGTTCTACATAGTGAATTCAAGCCAGCCAAGGTTACAGAGTGAGGTCCTGACTCAGAAAAGAAGAACAAAGTCTCCTGGTTCTCTCTGCTCTGGGCCTCCTTGCAGCCATGACTCCAGTCATCACAGAAACCACAGGCCATTGTGTTTTGGGTGTTTACTTTTTCTGTCTGATGAAAGGATTTCTGCTCAGGCCACTGTCATCAGCAGGATGCAAAGTGGGTCTTGTGCCATGAAAGGGGTCTAGGAGCTTGGACTCAAGGAGACACCTTAGAATACACGAAGAGGTAGGGAATAATATATAAATAGTCACATGTCACTTAATGACAGGACTGCTTTCTATGAACTGTGTTGTCAGGTGATCCTGTTAGCTAGTGGGTATCAGAGTGCATCAACACAGTGTAATAGAACAGCCACAGCTACCTATGCCATGTGCTGTTAATTAATGACTCAGGATGGGGACAGGGCTAGAGAGATGGGTCAGTGGTGAAGAGTGCTTGCTTCTTTTCCATAGGACCCAACTTCAGTTCCAAGCACTCATGTTGGACAATTCACAACCACCTGTAACTAGCTCCAGGGAATTTGCTACCCTCTTCTGGCCTCCTCGGACACTGCACTCATGTGGCATGCTCATACAGACACATAAAAAGGCACCCACATTCTTTGTTGTGGTGTGTGCAATGTGAGCACATGGGGAAGGCCCAAGGTCAACGTCAGGTATCTTCCCTCTGTCCCACTGACTTACTTGTTATGGGTAGCTGCCACAGCAAATGTGTGGCATTCAGAGGACGACTGGCTTGGTGGCAAGCACCTTGACCCAGTGACCTAGGTTGAAGCTCATGATTCAACTAGGGTGGCTGGCCAGTGGGCTTCAGGGGTCTGCCTGTCCCTGCCACAAGATGAGGGCTACAGTTGTACCTCCATGTACATGAACTCAGCTTTCTTTTTTTTTTTTTTTTTTTGGTTTTTCGAGACAGGGTTTCTCTGTGTAGCTTTGCGCCTTTCCTGGGACTCACTTGGTAGCCCAGGCTGGCCTCGAACTCACAGAGATCCGCCTGGCTCTGCCTCCCGAGTGCTGGGATTAAAGGCGTGCGCCACCACCGCCCGGCAAACTCAGCTTTCTTATGTGGGTTCTGGGGGGCTCAGGTCTTTGTGCTTGCACTGCAGGTACTTTACCTACTGAGCCACCTCACCTCCCCAGCCCCACAACACATGTATTTTGTGTGTTACAATTGCTTTTGTTAGGTCTGAGATAAGTCTTTTCTAGCAAATACTTTGAAATTACCCAAATTCATTTTTTTTTTAAACATTTACTTTGTTGGGGAAGAGAGATGCATATCATACATGTGCATGTGTGGAAATTGGGACAACTTGTGGGGAATTGGTTCTGTCTACCATGTGGGTCCTCTGGACTAGAACTCTGGTTGTCAGGCTTGGAAGCCAGTGCCCTTACCCACTGAGCCATCTCAAAGGCACAGATTTCTAAAATCTGATGTCTGTCTTTAGGCTGTCTTCACTTCTTATGTGTGGGCTTTTCCTTAGGCCTTCTCCTCGCTTGTTGTGCACAGCTACGAAACAGAAGAATAATGGCCAGAGCCTGGAAGAGGACTTGGGTCATTGTGAGCCAAAGACAGAGCCACCCTCTGCAGACAAGACTCTCCCAGAAGAGAAGGTTAAGCTGGAAGAGCAGCTGAGGGAGACCATGGTAAGGACCCTGTCTTAAGGTTTTTGTTGCTATGAAGAGACACCATGACCATGGCAGCTCTTAAAAATGAAAACATTTAATTGAGGTGGCTCGCTTACAGTTCAGAGGTTTAGTCCATTAGCATCATGGTGGGACATGGCAGCATGCAGGCAGACATAGTGCTGGAGAAGTAGCTGAGAGTCCTACATCTTGTGCAGACAACAGGAAGTGGACTGTCTCGCTGGCATGTCTTGAGCATGGATGAGACCTCAAAGCCTACCTCTACAGTGACACACTTCCTCCAACAAGGCCACATCTCCTAACAGTGCCACTTCCTTTGGGGGCCATTTTCTTTCAAACCACCACAGACCCTCATTGTACACACTGCTGAATTGTTTCCTGCATGGTCCACACGACAGCTTCCAAGTTCACAGGTGACATGGCACAGACAAAGACATTTAATCATTTGTGTACTGCCTGCTGTGGGCCCAGCTGGCAGACTAACTGCCAAACCGGGACTAGATCCAAACCCTCTGTGGCTCTGCTTCTGACCTGGGAAGTCTCTGTGTTATGGTAAAACTATGCCTTTAATCCCAGCACTCGGGAGGCAGAGGCAGGTGGATCTCTGTGAGTTCGAGGTCAGCCTAGTCTACAGAGTGAGTTCCAGGACAGCCAAGGCTGTTACATAGGGAAACGTCTCAAAAAAAAAAAAAAAAGAAAGAAAGAAAGACTACAGGGTCTTGCATACAAATGAGGGATACTTGGTGTAATAAAGCTGGGATTTAGGAAGGGAACTAGAAAATTATGTATAGGAGTTGAATGTGGGAGTCAGTGATAGCAATTATCAATCCGTGTTGAAAAGTAAGCAGCAGGGACTGGAGAGATGGCTCAGTGGTTAAGAGCATTGGCTGTTCTTCCAAAGGACCCAGGTTCAAATCCTAGAACCCACATGGCAGCTCATAACTGTCTGTAGCTCCAGTTCCAGGGGATCTGGCATCCTCACACGGACATATATGCAGGCAAAACACCAATGCACATAAAAACAAACAAATAAATAAAGTAGGCAGCAGTTAAGTTCTGTAAGTGTGGGGCAATTGGTAGCATCACACTTCCATGGCTGGCACTGTGCTGAACTCTGTTAATCCTCAACCACGGTACCTTCATAGATGAGAAAACTGAGACACAAAATCTAGTGGGATTTCCCAAGTTACCAAGTATAGACCAGGACAAGCTGCCATAGAGCCTTGTTCCATGACTGACTGAAAACGGAGGTCAGAGGTATTGTAGAGACCTCTGGAGTCCACCAGTGGATATTGAACTGGAGATGGTCAGAAATGGTGGCGATGGGGACAGTGGAGATCTGTTCTATCTCTGGTCCTAGTAATTATTTGGCTGTGCATGGCCTCTTTGAGATTTCCTCCCATGTGATCTTCCTTCCCCTCCAGGGAGGCAGGGAACTGAGGTAGGTGACCCCCAGTGATGTGCTTTGACACCTTCAAGTTGGACAGGAAAGTAGCATTCTTCCCTGAGGGATGACGAAGGCATGAGCACATAAGGACGACCTGGCTCTCCGCCACTGTGCCCTTGGGTAGAAGTCTCTCCTGGAGACACCAGCAAGGTGTAAACTTACTCTACTTAAACTGTCCTGGTTTTGTTTAAAATCTCAGTTAATGACAAATTTTATTTATGTCCTGATCTAGAGTTTATTATATAATCATTTCAAAATCAGAATGGCTTTCTCACACATTTGTAACAATCTTTTTTTTTTTTCCCTCTTTTAGGAAAAATACAAACGAGCTTTGGCAGATACTGAGAATCTACGGCAGAGAAGCCAGAAGCTGGTAGAGGAGGCCAAGTTGTATGGTAAGCAGACCTTGTGGTCTGAGTGGGGAGAGCAGGGATGCAGCTGTGATGGGCATGTAGCTGGTGACGGAGCTCCTGCTGTCTTCACTGTTACTCTCCTGGTTCTCAGCTGCGCACGGCCTGCCTGGTCAGCACGGGACACCCTGGTTTGGGAGCCTCGGGGCATGTTAAGCTAATCTCTCTCTCTACCTGTGCTTTCTTCTTTCCCTCACTCTAAGGACATATTACCTGTTATCTCAGAAGTACTGTGGTTCTATGGCATATCAGGGCATCATGAACAGCCAGCCCTGTGTGAGGAGCCCATGCAACTGACACTAAGTGGAGACCTCTTCTTTCCTCCATGCAGGCATCCAGGGCTTCTGCAAGGACTTACTGGAGGTTGCAGACATCCTGGAGAAGGCAACCCAGAGTGTTCCAAAGGAGGAGGTCAGCGACAGCAATCCTCATTTGAAGAGCCTGTATGAAGGGCTGGTGATGACCGAAGTCCAGATTCAGAAGGTGTTCACAAAACACGGCTTGCTCAGGCTCGACCCCATTGGGGCCAAGTTCGACCCCTATGAACATGAGGCCTTGTTCCACACCCCTGTGGAGGGGAAAGAGCCAGGCACTGTGGCACTAGTTAGTAAGGTGGGATACAAGCTGCATGGGCGCACCCTCAGGCCAGCTCTGGTGGGGGTAGTGAAGGAAGCTTAGCTGCCTCCCTCAGGGCTCTGGACTTTGTAGGTCACTTGCTAGAACTCAAAAAGTAGGCTTGTAATTTCCCATCTGTGAACACATGTGATCCTTGCCGGGCCTTGTTGGAAATCTTAAGTAAGCTGAGCAGAGCGCGAAGCTGCTTGCACACTGCGTCAGGGACTCTGGGAGCCTGGTCACTGGGTTTGGTGCCACCGACTTCAGAAGAGGGCCAGCGGGGTCTCAGGAGTAGTGTGGCTAACACTGTATCTGTCCACCTGGTAATCGATAAGTACTTTACACAAATAAAAGGTCTTTGGCTACATCTGCACTGCACAGTCTACCTCTGGGTGCCAAAGCGCTGGTGTCACTCAGCATGGTGGGGTTCCCTTGAAGGGAAGGGCCAGAGTGGGAACACTGTTCTCCCCAGCAAAGCTAAGACCTTCAAGAGCATGAGTTCCTTCATAGATAGGATTCAGCTGCTGTGAATAGCAGCCTTTGAACTGGGAAATGAACACCTGAACTTGGACCTACTTAGTTTTTTTCCCTGTTTACAGTCTTCTCAATATTTACATCTATAGCTAAGTAGTTGCTAAGGACATTACACGCTATAAAGACAGACCATTTGGAATGTAAAGCCGCATAGCTAGTATGCTTCAGACATTTCCACTTTGCAGATTATAGTTAAGAGGATTAAAAATCCCATCTTTTGTCTTCCTAGTTTTCTAGTGTTGAATTTTGTCATCTAGTGGAGATCTGGTGAGCTCCTGAAGAGAAAGCCTGGCTGACTCAGCTCACAGCTCTTCAATCTTGGAGCTGCAGGCATGCATCATAGAAGCTGCATATGTCTGGGTTGTACACCTTGGACTTACATATAGTTACAATATAAATCATAGGAGAAAACCAAGGGAGCCAAAGCCACAGGGTAGAAGCTGACTTCAGGCTTCCACCAGCCAAAAGGCCTGTCTTCCATTCCTATAGAGCTCAGAAAAAAAAGCTAAGAAATGGTGATCTAAAGGAAGCTGTGCCAAAGCAAGTAAGGCATTGATTACAGCCTTGTGCAGAAGCCAGGGCAGTACAGTAAATGCAGAGTGCTATTAAGTTTGAAAGATACAAGTTATCTCAAAATTGAAGGTTCTGTCTTCATACATTCTCCTTTAAGCTGCCTTGACCTATTTAGACAGAAGGCAGCCTGACACAGCAGAGGCAATGTGCCTTTATGCTGCATAGCTGTGCACACACCACGAGGCTCACCGTGGATGTGTAGTCAACCCTTTCCAGCTAAAGCTGCTGAGCAGTGCAAAGCTCAACCTACAAGGTCTAAATCAGCCTTGTTCATGGCTTCCATGTTAGACTCAAGAAAAATGACAAAGGCCAGCAAGATGAGTCAGCCAGTAGAAGCACCTGCTGCCAAGCCTGACAACCTGAGTTCAATCTCCAGAACCCCCACAATGGGAGAGGATTCCCAAAGTTGTCCTCTGACCCCCACCTGCACTCAAACACAATAATCAAGTGTAAGAACAGTTGGCTGAACATGGACAGGGTTTTTCCTGTCTCCACGTACACTGTCCATGTGTGTGGCATTCTGGAGAGTGCATAGATTATGTGTATACGGTGCCTGCTGTCTTACATAAGCCACTTCAGCACCCTGTTTTTGGTACCCTGGAAGGGAGGAGGGTCCTGGAACCAGTCAGGAATGACTAAATGTAACCATGTTTGCAAGTTCTTCGGTCAGCACTAACAAGAGATACACAGATACACATTTTCACCTGGAAATTCAAGTCTTTCTCAGCCACATGCAAGTCCATTGACTGGAAGCTGCATGATAGAAGCTGGGTATGTTGTGTGAGTGTGGCTAACTAGAACTTTAGAGGTAGCTGGAAATGGGCCCTGCTCCCTGGAAATCATCTTTGGCCTGGCTGGTACTGTCAGGATCAGACTCGCTGTGGATGTGTAGCTGTGGTGGCCCGTGGGGACTTCTGCTTTGTTGACAGCAGCTTTCCACCTTGGGCAAGAAGCTAGCGTGACAGTACAGTGCCTTCTGTGAAGCTGGAGGATCAAGAAGCAAACAGACTTGGCTTTGTTCTCAACAATTTAATGTAAAAGAATAATAAAAATGGTAGGGTTTCAATTCTTAATACATTCTTGGAATGTTGGCCTCCCAGAGAGCATTATTTCAAACAGTTGAAGGATTATCTAACTTTTCTGACTTAAAGACAGTTTAAATTTGAAAAGACTTGGTTCCATGGGGTTGTGGTAGCTAATTTATCGTGAGAATTAAATACAAACATGTCAAGGTCTGAGCTAACAGAGTAATGTGACAAAAACAGCTGGGGCAGACAGGAGAGCAAACAATCCTAATATTACTTTTCCCTTGTAACAATATTAATACTTGAACATAAATTAATTATACATTCATTATGGTGTTTTAAAACAGTCACGCCCAAATAAGTTCATATCATCGAAAGATGTACACACACTATACGCCTGCTTAAGCACAGCTTTTTGTCCAACAGCTCTTGGCCACATGTTGACAGGATCCTCTGCTTCTCAAGCTAATATAGGTCTAGCTGTCATTTTGTAGAAGACACTGAAACTTCAAACCTCACCAAGCTGGGGCTCTGGTGTTGGAGACACCAGGACAAAACCAGTGGTTCTCAAACTCGAGCTTGCATCCCAGCCACCTGGAGGGTTTGAAAAACACCCTGCTAGTCCCTGTTAATGAAGCCCCCAAATCTCTGCCTCAAGAGTTAGATGGGGTGTGATTCTGTATTTCTGACAAGTGCCCAGGAACCCCACTTTGAGAACCACTGGCTTAACAACTAGGCCCTGAGCACCACCCCATTGCTGTTCAGTGACACCAGCTCCTGTCCACTGTCCACCTGCAGGGGGCAGTGTGGAGCTGGTCCTTTGACATCACTGCTCAGCATCTTCTGGTGTCAAGAGAAATCTGGGCCTGGCTCACAGGGCACTTCCCTGCTAGCCTACAATGCACTTTACAACTAAAGCCATATACAGTATATTTGAAATGTTTTGTTTAATGCTGAAGAACTTACCCTAGGGGACAGAGGATGTAAAATGAAAAGGCACGTCATCAAGTCGTCCTTGGAAATGAGTTGTTTTTCTTCAAAATAACTTCACTTTCACTTCCGAGCCCAAACACTCTATGAGGTAAACAGGCTCTTGTACCTCAGGGACAGGGGGCAGGGGCTGTGGTCACTCCAGGACTCTAAAACAGGGTCTGGGCGTGAGAACCCTGAGCAGCCGGAAGACAAACGCCTTCCTCAAGTTTAGAAGGAAGGTACCATATGAATCCTTGAAGGAGGCCCCCAGAAACAAGCTTTTCAGTCGATCTGGGAAGGAGCCATTTCTGAGTTTGTTTCAAGACCACAAACAAAAGCAGCGCACAGGCTCCAAGGCACAGGCAGGATGCTCTGCACTCCCCAGGGCCCCTGCCAGCTGGTCCCGTGGCTCCACCCAGCTGGAGGGGCTTGGTCATACCCTAATCAGCTCACTGAGCTGGGTTATCTAGCATGTCCTATATTTAGAGAAAGGGAATCTGCAGTGGTGGTGGAAGTCCTGAGCAGCTACTGCCCCAACTCAGCATTGCACACTCAGACTTGACCTCAAAGGGGTCTTCCAAGTCAGGTGTACTAGGGGTTCACAGCAGCAAATGGCAGCCCCCACCTGACCCTGTGGCCCTCCCATTAACTTCTTTCCCAATCACAGGGACAAGAATGTGCCAAGAGAGCCTGCCCAGGCAGGCAGCCCAGGGTGGGCCGGGCTAAGATGAAACCAGCACTGTTGAGGGCCTGGAATGGCTGCTGTCAGGTAAGTGGAAGCTCATGTGGTCACTGTGTGCAAATGAGGGGCTCATCTTAAGTGGCTCAGTGGGGAGCGGGCCTGGTGGGAATTTCTGGCCTCCACAGCAAAGGTTCTGTGCACAGCCTGCCTCCCGGTAAAGTGCGGTGTGCCGGGGCTGTGCCTGGGGTATCGCTGGGGGCAGCGGTGGGCTCAGCGAAGGGGTGCCACCAACAGCCCACCTGAGGAAAGCTTGTGTCACAGGGAAAGCTGATGTCAGGACACACAGCTTTTGGTGCCCACAGCGTAACAGCTTCTGAACCCAAAGGGGGAAAGGCTCATGAAATAAAGGGGACTATTCCAAGGAGGGGCAGTCTTCAGAGGGACACAAAGGAACTGTCTTCGGAAAGGATTACCTTAGGACTAAGTTGGAAAGACACAGGCTTGTCTCCCCGACCAGTCAATTTAAGATTGCTACTATTGCTTCTTTCAGAGGGTCATGAAAAAATTTAAGCCTTGAAAAAAGAATTCAATTAGTTTAAAAGAGCAACAATGTTGGGGGGACCCCAGGTCATTTGGCTCACAAGCTGCTTTAGCATCATCTGGCCTCAGGAAGCGTCCCTGGATATCCACCCACTTTCTGTGAGGAAATTTAAAATCCTTTTCTTTAGGACCTTGTCCAGATAACTGGGAAGGCGACTTTTAGAGGGGATCCCTTGTCGTTTCTGGAGGTGATCTTTAATTATAATAGTCTTCACAGTCACATAGCGTGCGGGACTCAAGTTCAAAGAGCTACAGAGAACCTTCTCCCGATCTGACAGCAGCTCAAATCCAGGAAGGTTCTCTATGGCTGCAAACTCGCCGTCTTTGCCGTCTTCCTTCCCCCGTTTGGAGCTGGCCAGGTTTTTGTTCTCCTTCCTCCTCTCCCGTTTGTGCCTGGCAGCCTCATACTCGGCCGACTCCTCCATCTTCGTAATGCCGTTGCGCCGGTACCTCTGCAGCTCTCTGATCTTGGCGCGAAGCATCTTCTCCTTGTGCATGTTTTCAAATAAGTCATCGAACTCTTTGCAGGACATGAACTGGTAGAGAGGCCGCAGTTTCAGCCGCAGCTCCTTCTCCTCCTTGGTGATCTTTCGCTTTAGTGTCTTCTCCTTCTCCTTCTTGTCTTTACCCAGGAAGGCCGGCACCAGGTTGTAGTCACGGGCAATGTTCTTCCGGCGCTGCCTCTCCTTCAGCTTCCGCACATACATGTCTACATGGGCACGCTTGAGCTCGATCTCCACATCGTCATCATCATAGTTCACGGAGAGCCCACTGATGAGTGTCTCAGCATCCTGGTCATACTCGATCTCATAGTCATCACGCAGTGGCATGTAGCCCAGCTGCTGCTGCTCAGCCACTGAGATGTCCAGTGGGGGCAGAGGGGTGGTGAGGCTAGGTGAGAGAGGGCCCCCACTGGGGCAGGTATGATCTGTCACCCGGTTGGGGATGGTGTCAGGGATGCAGGCTTTGCCCAAGTTCCCATGGATGTACATGCTGACATAGTGCTCCATCACTTCCTGGGGAGTCCTTGAAGCACCAACATGCGCAGCCATGTCTTCCTATAATGACAAAAGCTAGACCATCAAACCACTTCACTCAAGTTCTTCTCACACTCTCACCAAGTTTACTTGGGCTACTTCCTATCATTGTTGTGATTTGTCTCTCTCTCACACACACACACACACACACCCATTATCCCCCCACATACGTTCAGATATGCATCCCAACCAGACTGGCACTGAGGAACTTCCACAGACGTACCCCAGAGGAAGCTCCAGAGCCACAGACTTGTTCGAGGCTATGTGGGAACAGGTGAGAAAGCTGAGATGAAAGCTAAAAGTCGTGCTTCACTCTCTGGCTTCTTAAAGAGAAACTCAGCCATGTGCTACCGTCCATTTTACCCACTGCAAACCCTGAAGAGCACTTGAAGACGGTCTGCTGTTAGAGGACACACTTTCACTCAGACTAGACAGCAGACTTGCCAACTTGTCCACAGGGGAAAGCAAGTCCACGCAGCATGACAACAAAGGGGACTGTTTCTTGCTGCAGCTCTAGGACAAAGAGGACCAGGACTCTCAGCATTGTCCCAGCCTTAGCTTCTGGAACCCAAGCTCGTTCCTCTCTGAGGTGGCTACGGATGATGGACATGCAGAGACTAAGTTCAGTGCCGCCACCACCACTGAAAACATTCTCCACTCCTGCAAGAGGAAACTAAATGGCTCCCTCAATCTTTTCCTTTTGCCAAGAGGCCTCTTCCTTAAAGTCAACCGCTAAAGCCACTTCAGAAAGTAATTGCTCAAAATGCACACTCATTTCCCGGCTGCTATTCTCAACACTAGTCCCAGAACCAGCAGCACCTCTTTGAGCTGCAGGTTATACACAGTTCAGTGAAGGGCAAGTTGCTTTGGGCCCCAAATGGTCATGCCTAATCTAGTCTCCGTGCCGCGGTCAGCCAGTTGGAGCTGCTGGCTGTCCTGATGATAAGCTAGGTGCTGTGAAAGTAAAGAGGCCCAACTCAGCTGAGCAGCCCTCCATCTGGACCTTTTCTGGGACATAGACCTGGAGCATGGAGCCGGGACCCTTCCCACAGGCCTGAGGAGACATTGTAGGTTAACCCTAACAAAGCAGAATGAAGTTCTGAGACACAGGTACAGGTTCACCTAAGACTCCTAAGGAGAAAAGTAAAGATTATAGCAAGGGATACTCTGCTCTTCTGGGGGTGAAGTCTATGACTCCAACCTTAAATGTCACTACTAGCTTCACCCCTACTTGTTTCTCTCAGGAAGCATTCTAAAAAGCCAAAGTATGACTATGCCCAGCGGCTGCTGGTCCTCGTAGAGCCTCTGATCCTGTCTAGCAAAGAAACAGCCACACTCAGGCCAGGCAGGGTCTGATTTCCTTGGAGATGTTCCTCCAGGCCTTGGTGAAAAGTCCCAGGAGTGGCCTCCAAGGCCTCTCACTTGCAAAGATTTGCATACATGTACATATGCTGCAGAAGCCAGAGGATGACATCAGATCTGTTCCTTAATCATTCTCCACCTCTTTGCTCTCTTACGGAACGTTGAGGTCACTGATTCAGCTCAATTAGCTGACCACTGAGCCCCAAGATCTGAAATCTTCAGCTGAGGTCCCATTCACAGAGTAGTGGAAGGGTCAGACACATTAGGAGGCACCAGCCCAGCACCCAGGGCCAAGCAGTCTGTGATCTGCATCATCAGTCCTGCTACTTGGAACGATCTGGTTCACTGGAAGCTGTGTGTGTGCGTGCAGGTGTACATGTGTTCCAAGCCCACATTCTCCCAAAGCTTTCCTTCTGGCTCCACCTCCTGTTCCCTTCACTCTTGCTGCTTCCCAGTCTGTGAGTCCTTCTCTTAGGCATTTTGTTGGAGTCCAATTAAAAGTAACAGGCAAGAGCGCCTATACATCATCTCACTAAAAACTCACAGCTGCACCCAGGAGAGCAGTGCTCTCACTACCCACAATTAAAGGTCAATAAACCTTTGGGTGAGCTACCATAGGGCACATGGCCAGCTGACACTGGCAGCTCAAATTCAGCAGTCTGGCTAGGAGCACTGCCTGTCACCAAGTGCTTGTCACCCCGGGGCCTCTCATGACTGTCAATGCAGCATGTGCTGAGGAGCCTGCCTCATACGATTCCTGGCACTGTGAGCACACAGGGCAAGGCTGTACTACAGGCCACTGCTTCTGCCTGGTTCAACCAGCTCTCAAAGAAGCTTCACAGGATGGCAGGTCCTGACTCTGACTGGAGGAAGGGTGCTATGCACACAGCTTCTAATGCTTCCAGCACCTTGCTGGGGCAGGCAACCTTGACTACGTCGGGCCTCCCAATTTCCTTCCTGTCCTTCCTCTTTAGCAGACAACCCTGCCACAGCCCAGCTGACACTTAACTATATTGTTGTCTTTATTCTCCCAGCAGCTGGACTGTGAAGAACAAAGCAGGCTGAGGTTGGCCATGACCAGGGGCTGGACTTTGCAGTAGGAGAGTGTGCCCTGTATCTAGAGGGAGTCCTGACTCTCCCCCCCACACCCCCTTCAAATAAAGGAGCTTCTAAAGAGGCAGAAGGCAAAGGCAACCCCCTTTCCTGGAGGTACGGTAAGGGGCTGCCAGGAAGAAACAGGAAACATAATCCACCTGAAAGCATTCTGAAGGCCCCCAGGGGAAGGGCAGGTCCAAAGCACAGATCACACTATCCTGAGAAGTGCCTCTAGGTAGTTCTGCCTCATTCTCCTCACCCCCAAGTGGTAAATGCTGGAGAAGCCTCTCATGTCGGCCATGAGCTCTCACAGCTAAGTCACTGCTGCACCTGCTACTCCATCATGGCTCTGTGCACCCTCAGATCAGACCCTCCCAGAATCTTGAGAAGGGCAGCAGGACAGTGTGGCCAGGAAAAGAGAGGCAGGGCCACCACCAGCTCCCCAGGCCAGCAGGCTAGCTCAGCCAGTTATGCAAAGGGACATCTAGCCGTGACTTTTCTTCCTGCCTCACAGGGAACAGCTGGTCCCTGAGACGGCCAGCTGACACTGCTCTTCTGGGGTATGAGACAGGCCTGAGACCTCATTTCCTTGGGCACCGCTCCCACCCTCTTCGGTGTTTAGTGCACCCCCAGGCTGTTCTGACTCAGCTAACATTTGGGAGCCAGTTCGCTACATGATCCTACCCAGGATCTTTCCTCCTCTTTCTGTCCTTATCATCTCTACTAACCCTTCTGTCAGACGCACGGGCTGATGACACACTCCTACTAAGCCCTACAAGCCTTCTGCCCTGGTGTGGTGGTTTGAAAGAAAATGGCCCCCAAAGGGAGAAACACTAGTAGGAGGTGTGGTTTTGTTGGAGTAGGTGTGGCCTACTCCACACCTTGTTTTGTTAGAGGAAGTGTCACTGTGGAGGTGGGCTTTGAGGGCTCATCTATGCTCAAGCCACGCCCAGTGGTTCAGTCCATTTGCTATTGCCTTCTGATCAAGATGTAGCTAGAATCATGTCTGCCTGCATGCCACCATTCCTGCCATGATGATAATGAACTAAACCTCTGAAAATGTAAGCCACCCCAATGAAATGTTTTTCCTTTATAAGAGTTGCCATGGTCATGGTGTCTCTTCACAGCAGTAGAAACCCTAACTACGGCACCTGGTGAAAAGGCGGATGGTCCCTGCGACGCTATAGATAAGTCAGTGTCTGGCTGGTACCTGGCACCAGCAGGTCTGTGCTATGCTGTCAGTGTCCCAATGAGACATGAACCACAAAGACCAGGGCACCGATTCTACCTGGATTCATCCTTCAGTACACTTGCTTTTCATCAGTAAGTGAGGGACATCTGCCTCAGAGTTTGGGGCAATTGTAAGAGTGAGGGAACAATGCAACATGCCTGCCTTGAGGCCTGGCACCAGGGAATGGACATCAGCCTTAACACCATCACAGCCCTGTCTGGCACCTGGCACAAAGGAGTGGGAATCAGCTTTTAATACCCAAATACCCTGGCTGGGGCTTAAGGTTTTTCCCATCATGACTATATGTAAGCTCTTGTGCATTCATTGACCCCACCACAGGAAGAGTCCTCATCTTCAGCTTTCCACTTGGGGAAGCCAGCTTCTGCCTAGCTCACAAATACAACCAACTCCTAGAACACAAAATACCTCCTTCCTCCATGCTACCTTCATACCTACGCAGCCTTTCCTTGTCCTTCTCACCACTGGACACGGACTTCTACTCATCCACACTGCAAGGTCCCAGCTGTCCCAGCAGGGCCACTCCACAGAGGCTAGCACACAGCAGATTGTTGAGCACATGCCAGTGGATGGAGGAATGAATGCACACTGGGCATGGTTTGCCTGTGGATGCCAACTGTCATCTAAAGAGGGAAGATGTGCTACCCAGGCTACTCTGCCTGCCCCTAGGTTCCTCTTACTACATTCAAAATCACACAAGCTGGCCTGAGCCCCATTTCCCTCTGCTGGGTGCCCCATAGAGGAGCTGGTCCTCTTAAACTGCCTCCTCTGTGACAGTTTAATGTCTTTAGAGCCAAGTGACAAAACTGACGGCTTGCCCACCAAAGGCTCTAATCATCCTGAATCTCTGCATGTCTACATGTTTGTGTTCACATGCGCCAGGGGTCCTGCATCATTCAACCAGCAGAGTCCACCACAGCGCAACTGTCTGGAGGCTCTGAGCACCCCAGCAGGCCTGACCTGTGTGTATTGCTGAGGGCCACCTCCTTCCTCAGTCAACCTCCCTACTACGGTAGTCTCCCTTCTGTGACTTCTTTGGAGTACAGATACCAACTAGACCCCGTGTAAAGCCTGGTAGTACCACACCACCAACTGCACCAGTAAGCTTCTGGTCTCCAACCACATAATGCTCTTAGTGCTGGAGTGGAGGTCCAGACTATAATCACACCTAGCTGTCATGGACAAAGCTATAGAAGTCTTGGCAAGCAGCTTAGGTTGTCTTTCAACTGCAGACTAAGAACATAAATTCATACCCCACCCCCAGTGCTGCTTGTGCAAGTCACATGACTTGGGTACATAAAGGTACAGCACAGAGCTGGCACAGGCTCTCCACAGGTCCAAACTGGGACATGCGTCTGTGTAATAGCATACAAGCTCAGAAAAGAAGCACATATCCAAGCTGTGGTGCCTCTGGTGAAGAAGAACAAGGCTCAGAGGAGTAAAGCAACTGGCCTAAGAGAGCACAGGTGGAGGGTCACAGAGCCTCCTCTCTCCCTGTGTGAGGATCAGTGGTTGCATCCCTCAGACTGGCCCTAAGACTCCTGCTGCTTCAGCAGGTAGCAGTCCATCAACTCCACACAGGCAGCCAAGCCCCAAGACTCTTCCCTTGGGATTTACTTCTTCCAAAGCGGAGCCTGGGCCTCATGAGAACCTGCATCCCAAGCTCCTCTGGCCTTAGAGCCTGAGAGTGCTGCTTCAGAAGAGGCCTTCCTCACCCAGCCTGCTTATTCATCCACATTTTACATGCTTGAGTTCCTGGGGGCCGTGTGCTTCTGACTGTGCTGCACAAATAGGGCACAAACACTAGCTGAGGTGCAGACTCTACAGCCCAAGATTTCTTTAACAAGATAGAACAAAAACCATCACATCGAGGTTGGACAAGGGAAACCAATGAAGAAAAAGAGCTCCAAGAGAAGGCACAAGAATCAGTGACCCACTCATTCACACACTCAGGAGTCCCATAAACATTCTAAACTGAAGCTGTAATATCTATGCAAAGGACCTGGGGCAGACCCATGTTGGCCCTGTGCATGTTGCTTCAGTCTCTGCGTTCATATGAGCTGTGCCTACTTGATTCAGAGGGCCTTGTTCTCCTGGTGTCCTTCAGACCCTCTGGTTCTTACACTCTTTCTGCCTCCTCTTCCACAGGCTTCCCCAGTATAGACCAAGTTTTCAATAGATAAAACAAGCTCAGTGCGGGGCTCCCAGGAACTAATACTCTCACTCTTTTCAGGGGCTACTCCGGAGAGAAGTGCTGGAGAATGATGTAAGGAAGGAAAGTCTCTCTGAATGTCAGGACAAAGATCAGCCGGAGCCTTGACTAGGGAGAAGGTACTTCAGGCAGAAGAAAGGAAAATTGATCAAGGGAGTAAGCATGAGACACAGGGAACCATAAATGTTGTCAGGCCTTGGAGGCACTGCGGTGTAATCGAAGGAGAACTGGAAGTTGCTAAGGGCCAAAGAGATGCAGCTTATATTTTAAAAGCCCTGTTGTTGGTGTGTGAGAAGTTGCTATAGAACGAAAGGAGAAAGCAGGTAAACCATGAGAAGTGATCGCAGCAGGAGGTAAACGCCAGCGTGGTTCGGGCCAGAATTAGCAGCTACATTCTGCACATTTTTTTTAAACAGAATGACAGCTGACCAACGGGATGTGGATGAAGGCTTTAAGTTGGCTGAGGACAAAGTGAGGCTGGGTTACCATGGGCAATCAGGTAGAGAGGGATGGATGTCATCAGGAAAGAGACAAGCTCCAGGAACCAAGCAAATGAATGCAATGTTTTCAGCTCTGAGGCTCTTCTTCAGGGTGCTTCATGCTGCCTGATCTGTACAAAGCAAGTGCTCAATACACACCAACAAACACCACTTATAGACAAAGCAACCAGACGTTTTTGGAGAGCAGGAATCATGGTGTTGGCCATCGGGAAAGCATCTGTAGAGCAGAATCTTTCCTAAGTGGGGGAAGTGGGTCCAGAAGGTCACTCACTGTATGATGACCTGGAATAGGAGAGCAGTATGGCTAGAGTAGGGAAGCTCAGAGAAGCAGGACCCTACCATACTGGGGAAGAGTCTGGACAGGACAGAGTCATGTTTAGCTCCCTGCTTCTCTGAAAGCCTGAAGATGTTTATATGTGCCTGGTGGTAATGGTGACAACACAGAGTTCTTCCCTAATGTAGGTGAGGAATAGAAGGAGAGCTCCTTAGAGTTCCCTAGAGAACAACCAGGAGCCCAGCACACTGTCTGGCTGGCACACCAATGCTCTTGCCACCAGCAAGCCACCGCTACAGACACCTGACAGCTAGAGAGCAGACCCCTGACTCCATGCCTCCTCACCAAGACGTCTTTGTTCCTTCTTTACTGACCACCCATCACACCATGCCCTGGGTGCTGTGGAGAGCAAGAATTAAACAAGACACTGCTACCCACAGAGAACCCTAGCACAGGGCACATGCTGACATCCTCAGAAAGCACACGAAGCCCTGCATGCGAACTAAGTGCATGCGGGATGGGCAGCGCAGGCTTCTGCCCTTTCTCACCACTGTGCCCAGGAGAACCCAACCCTACCAGGGAACTCAGCAGGGACCATGGGGTCTAGCTTGCTGCCATCTGGCTCGAAGAGAAGCTTGGCAAGGCACAGGGCCTGCCCTCCGCCCGCGTTCAATGCACACCTTAGGAGGACGAGTGTGAAGGGCAGACAGCTCCGTGTCGGGGTCACGGGTCAAGGCCCTGCTCTACCAGCTGTGTAGCCGCGGGCACCCAACATTCTCTGGGCAATCCCGCCCCGCCACCTGCGGCCCTCCGCAGCGTGCACCGAGCCAGCCAGCCAGCCATGCCCTCCTTGTAGCTAGGGCCTGCCGCTCACCCAGTTGCCGAAGCCGAACTGCTCGATGGCGTCCAACAGCAGCTGCTCCTCGCGGCTGGTCCAGCCGCCCTCCGCCTCAGGCCCCCAGAGAGTGAATCGTCCGCCGTCCACCAGCTGGTAGCCGTGGTAGCGGCGGTGGTGGCCGATCTCCGCGCCAGCCGAGAAGCACTCGGGGCACAGCTCGATGTCCTGGCACTCGGTGCAGCGGAAGCGCAGCGGGCTCACCTCGGCCAGGCAGTACACGCAGTACTTCTTGCCCAGCTCCGCCATCTTCCCCCGCTCGCCCGCCGCCCGGCCCGCAGCCGCCGCGCCCCCGGCCGTCAGCACCCCGCCGCCTGCCGGGCCTACCGCGCCCGCCGCGTCCGCGCTGCTGCCGGCCGCTGCCACGGCCGCCCCCGCCCAGGCGCCGCCGGAGCCCGCCAGGCGGGCCGCGTCCCGCCTCAGCACGCAGGCGCCCTCCGGCCCGGCCCGGCCGCCGCCGCCGCCGCCGCCGCTGTCTCCCCGCCGCATCGCGCAGGCGCCCCGCGCGCGCCCCCTCGCGGGCGGCCGAGCCTCCGCTCTGCGCCTGCGCGCCACCGCCTCCCTCTGCCTCATGGGCTCGCGCAGCGGCACGGTCCCGCCCCAAGCCTGACAGCCGGCGAGGCGCAGACAGGAAGCCGGTCTTGTGCGCCACGCCTCTCGAGAGCCAGCGTCCAATCAGCGCCTGCCTTCACCTGTTCGTGGTCCTTCATTGGCTTAATATTGCTGGGAGGCGGCGAGAAAGGGAAGGCAGGCGACCAATCGCGGGGCCCACCGCGCGCGCCCTGGTTGCCCCGGGAAACCTAACAGCAAGCTGCAGCGGTCCTCAGACCCGAGACAGCAGGTCGAGCATGGACAGCCACGACGGGGACACCGAAGGCGAAGGAAAAGCCGAGGAAGGCCTGACCAAGAAGCCTTCCGAGACCAGGGTCACCTTCGATCCTCAGATCCCGGCCGACCCTGCGGAGCCAGAGTTGGAGCCGGAGTCGGCGTCGGAAACGGAGTCAGAGCCTGGACCAGAGACCCAGCCGGTTGCGGACGAACCCAAAGCAGAGGTTTCAGAGGAGAGCGATTACGCGCATGCCGAGGTCCCGGAAAGTCTGGAGGCCGCCGAGGCTGCGGGCGAGGCAGTAGAGGCCGCGAGTGAGGCCGTGTCCCGAGAGCCAGAGAGTCTGCCAGAGTCTGGGACCAAGCGGGAGTCCAAGGAGAGGGGCGAGGACGAGGACGAAGACGACGATGAAGACGAGGACGAGGACGAGGACGAGGACGAGGATGAGGACGAGGAACCCGACCAGCCGGAGAAGCAGGATAAGGTGAAGAGGGTGAAGAGCAAGGAGTCACGGTTCCGCCCCCAGCTGCCACTGACCACGATCGTCGAGGAGGCGGCTGCTCCAGCCCCACGGGCTGAGAGAGAGAAAGCAAAGGAGTCAGAGCAGAAGCGAGGTAGCGAGGAGATCGAGGGGACAGGTCGAGAACGACACAAGAAAGGCAAAGACCGGCATCTTCAACCTGGAGATGAGGAGGAAGAGGAGGAGGAGGAGGACTACGAAGACTTTGAGTGGTCTGCGGATTTTCGGAAGCTGCAAGAGCAGCAGCTGCGCGGTGAGCTAGTGGACCAGTACCACGCCTTGCTGGTGGAGCGGAGCCGGTACCAGCGCTACAATGTGTACCTACAGCAGAAGATCTCAGAGGCGCTACGCAAGAAGGGCCTGGAACCAGCTGAACCCGCGGACAAGGGCGCGGGACCAGACTCTCCCGAGAAAGAGCAAGCATACTTGCGCTATCTGGCCATGCTGGAGGAACTGAAGAAACAAGAAGCGGACGACCTAGAGTGGTACCGCGAGGAAGTGCGTGAGATGAAGCAGCAGTGCCAAGAGAAGCAGGCCAGGGTGGAGAAAGAGTGGCGGCGCTTCCAGGCCCTCAAGAAGCAGGTAGTGATGCAGGTCATGGGCAGCTGCCGCATGCGCGGTGGGCGCCAGGCGGCTCTGAGAGAGGTCGAACAGATCCAGGCGCTGGAGGATAAAAAGGAGAAGGAGATGAGCGCAGTGCGTCTCGAGAACGTGCAGCTGAAGCAGAGCCTGGTACACTTTGAAACCAGGATGAAGGCCCAGGAGGACTTGGCTGAGGGGCTGCTCCTCATCGACTTTGAACAGCTCAAAATTGAGAACCAGACCTTCAACGAGAAAGTCGAGGAACGAAACGAGGAACTTTTAAAACTGCGCACTAAGGTGACCAGCAACGTGCAGATTATAACCCATGTGAAAGAAAAGCTGTCTTTCATCGACATGGAGAACGCATGCAAAAAGGCACAACTTTTGGAAATCGAGGCCCAGGTGGCCCTAGGAAGAGACCTATTGACAAAGACGAAGCAAGCCCGAGACAGTCTGCGGACTGACAACATCAGGCTGAATCAGAAATCTGGGCTTCTGGGTAAGGAATCACTGCTCCGAGACTTTGAGGAAAAGGTGGAGAGGACAGAGTATCTCAACAAGCGGCTGGAATCCCTGAAGCGCATTCACGCGGGGCTCACCTTGTCCTGCAAGGGGGTGAAGCAAAAGATCAGAGAAGCCAAAACCTTCCTCCCCTTTTGACAGTCCTTGACAGGACAGTTGGCAAAACCTCCAAAACTCTCGTCTGCCCTCCCATTGTCATTCTATGTGACTTGGGATGCAACTTTATTTTTGTCATTCCAGCTTCCAAATTCCTGCTGAACACATCTGGTTAGCAGTAGTTCTACATAAGGTTAAGTAAAATATATCTAGAGAGAGAGAGTGGGGTGATTAAACCGACTAATGATGAAAAGCCTTTCTAGCCAAGCAGTCTCATAGTCTAGAGGACTGTTAAATCCTTGTCTATATGTAAGGATGGTTTAAAGGTTCAACCAGTGGCCAAGGTACAGAAAATCCCTGTGCATTGTTCTGATCACTCAGTCATCTTTGTGCTAGTTAAACTGTATAGTCTTGAGTCACTGTCTCAATTAGCTCACAAATTCCCTCCATCTCTGTTTGTGGGTGTGTGTTGACATGTAGAGGCCAGAGGAACCAGCATCTCTTGGTCTTCACCTTGATTTTTTGAGACAGGGTCTCTTCCTCAACCAGGAGCTTGCAGTTTCGGTTAGACTGCCCAGCTAGCATGATGATCCTGGGATCTGCTTGTCTCTGTGCCCCAACACTGGGGTTACAGGTATGCAACACCAAGTCTGGCTTTTTTATGTAGGTACTGGGGATCTGAATTCAGATCCTCATGCTTTCAAACAAGCACTCTTACCTCCTGAGCCATAACCTGCGTCAGCAATCTGGCTGTTGGCACTACATAACCCTGCTTCCATTACATGACGCAATTTTGTTTGCTAAAGTATATTGGCTTTGAAATCAAAGTTAAAATCCCTTTTCTGACTTCCATGGCTTGAACATACTTTGCATGAGACCATCCAAATGCATTGCTGAGACAGTTCAAAAACTGATTCCTTCCTTTCCCCCTTGGTTGCTACAGTTTTGGTTTTCCCTCTACTCTGTCCATCAAGGCTACAGAGAAGTAGTAACTTACTGAAACTGGAAATGTCGGCTTTGTGGCTCCAATAGCAGAGGGACCCAGGGTCCTGCAGCTGGGGAGGCTCCCAAGTGAAACTGGCAGTAGCACTAGAAGTGACAAGACGGTTCTTCATTGTAATGGTGTCCTTCTGTGTTTTGATTCGGTCAGCAGATTTCTACCTAACAGCTAACCATCTGAATGCTCCCTCCTGAACTTTGAACAAGGTGAGCAGTGGTCATGCAGGGCACTAAGGTCAGCATGCCGAGTTGCTAAGGTGTCCTAACTAACAATTATGTAGGAAGTCACCAGTGGGCTCTCAATCACAACACCTCATGCTGGAGGGATTACAACTAATTACAAGACACCCTTCATTTTTGATTACCTCCCTGCGTGGTTCTAATTAAATTCAGGATGAGTGCTTGATCATGAAATTTCATCAAAGTAGTTCAGGGCCTGTAAAAAAATGTAGGCATTGAACAAATTCTGCCTGATATTTTAAGTCGATATGCATGAGAAGCGCCCCCTTCAATAGCCAAGGAGGGTCTGTAATTCAGCCACCTACTCAGAGACAGCCTAAGGTATTGGAAAAGGAAACCTCATTTTGGTGACTTGCTACAGTTAAGAGTCTTAAATTATATAAGTAGAAATAGGTTTGTGCAAGTTCATCCACAGACGATAATTCAGGGCTTTGACACTCGTATGAGCCACCTGTCCATAAAGTATCACAGTCCATGCCTTCCAGCTATTCACTGCTCATGTATTGAACCTCAGAGGGTTCCAGAGTGCAAGTGACACAGATGCCATGAAAGGAACGCAGCTTGGAGCACATGTGCAGTGACTAATCCATCTCTCTTTGAAAATATCCTTATTTTTACTTAAATAATCAATGACAAAATATGTGCATATTTTAATAAAATTGCACTAATTATTTTTGGTTTGGTTTGGTTTTTCAAGACAGGGTTTCCCTGTGTAGCCCCGGCTGTTTTAAAACTAGCTCTGTAGACCAGGCTTACCTAATACTCAGAGATCTGTCTGCCTCTGCCTCTGCCTCCTAAGTGCTGGAATTAAAGGCATGCACTACTACCGCCTCAGCTCACTCCCTAATTTTTTTTTTTTTTTTAAATTCAGATAGGGTCTCACTGTATATGCCAACTGGCCTCATTTGTGATCCTCCCAAATACTAGTATTACAGGTGTGTGCTGCCACATCCAGTTTCAACTCTAACGTTTCATCCAAATACTGTCAAAGAGGAACACAAGTATACCAAAAAGATATGGGAAGGCCCAAACTGTGATCCTGCTGACCTGAATGGAACCTAACCCTCATTGTACTGATTCAGGAAATGGAGAAGCATTTGAAAAAAAGAAAGAGTGCCTTCCTTTGGGTGATAAAATTAGGAGGAATTTTCTCTTTGTGCTTTTCCATATCCTCATCTTACATGTGTATTTATAGCTATATATTAATATAATATTTATAATATATAAATAATATACAAATATTCAAGCAGAAGCTAATAAACGTTGTGGAGATGTAGTTCAGGGATAGAGTGTTAGTCTAGCATGAGCAAGGCCTTAGTTGGTTCCCCAGTACTGAACTGGAAAATGTACAGCCACATGCCAGTTTAAGCAAGGCTTGGTACACGCCTGTAATACCAGCATCATGAGCTACAAAGTGAGACCATGTCTTTCTCTCCCTCTTTCTCCTCCCCACCCTCTCTCACACACAAGATACTAAAAGTTTATAGGCTAAAGGTACAAATCTAGATGCCTGGAGAATGTTCACGGGTTAAGGGGAAGTTCAGTCTCTTATTTATTAATACTTCATAAGCCTGGAAAGGAGCTAGGTCTCTCACCCTTTAGTTACAAGGGGAGAAAAAAGGTTGAGAGAATTTCAGTGAATTCTCCAAGATCACGAAGCTTCTAAATGGCAATGGCTGGTCAGTGACTGTGAGATTCAACTCTAGGGTCCTGCTCTTGCCATCTAGCCAAACTATCTGCAACCTGGGCTTATTTCTGGTTAGGAGTAGTATCTACTGGAACTCTAGAACAGGGACAAGAAGCTCTTTGGAGAGAAGGTGGCTCCCTCACTCCACACAAAACTCCCTGCAAGGCATAGGAATCCTGGGGGAAGGAGGAAAGGGAGCTTTGTTGGCTGATTGAAGACCAGAGAGTAGCACATCATTCCAGAATGAGCTGGCAATGGGGGGTTGCTGGCAGTACTGACAGAAGAGATGCATAGACACTATGTCATGGCCATGTCCCATGTACTCAGCAGGCCTGAATCACATCAAATATTTCATAGCATATTTAGTCCCACACAAAGCATATCCATTCATTTCCATTCCAGTTCAAGCACTTCCGGGTCTGGATGAGGTCCCACCTAAGAACTGGTCTTAAGCCGGGCGGTGGTAGTGCACGCCTTTAATCCCAGCACTCGGGAGGCAGAGGCAGGCGGATCTCTGTGAGTTTGAGGCCAGCCTGGGCTACAGAGCGAGTTCCAGGACAGGCCCCAAAGCTACACAGAAACCCTGTTTCGAAAAACCAAAAAAAACCAAAAAACAAAAAAAAACAAACTGGTCTTAGGATCTAAGGCTGCCCTCTGCTGGCCAGAACCTTGCCCTTGTCCACCTGAAAGCTCTGCTCAGGTTCAGTAATGTCGCTTCCTCCTGCTGCTGGATACTAGTGTAGCGGTTCCTCCCCTCTTCAGACATGTTCATGACAGGCAGGGTTTCTGAACTGCTGGCCCCAACCTGAAGGCATCCAGCAATGCACACTGGAAGTATTGGAAGGAATGAGAAATCTAGGCCACAACCAGCCCTGTGTTTGGGCTCCAAAGGTCCAAAGCAAGCGTGATCTCTCCAGAAGGCATTCAGGAGCCAGCACTTTTCTTAGGGGTGGTATAGATGCCAGCTCTGCTACCAGTCTGCTGAAGGAGCCTGAGCAAGCATTTTGTATCACGTTCTTGGAATGGGGACAACGAGTCTCTTACATGGGGCTGCTGCGGAGGTTAATAATCCATGTAGAACACTTGGTCCAGAGCCTGGTATGGCTGGAGCAGTCAGCCAGCCCTCAGCAACTCTAGAGTTTATCACCTCACTGCCTGCAAAGAACACGAGCTCAGAGAATGAAGCCACTGGTTTAGAGGTGAAGGCAGGCCCTGTGTCTGTCCCTGCTGGAGGCTGTAGCACATTGGGCCATCTCCCAACAGTCGTGGGAGACTTGGAGGTGACAGCAGTGGGGGACTGAAAGGAGAGTGGCATACACAAGCATTTGCCCTGTCTGGTTCCAAGTAGCTTGTGGACCCTACCACATAGTGTTGTGCGATATTTTGTTTGTGTTCTGACAAATAAAGCTTGCCTGGAGATCAGAGGGTGGAGCTAGCCACTAGTTAATCATAGAAGCTGGGCAGTGGTGGCACACACCTTTAATCCCAGCACTCAGGAGGCAGAGACAGGAAGTGATAAGGCAGGTGGGACAGAAACAGGATCATGGCTCCTTTAGGTCTGAGGATCCAGAGAGGTAAGAAGTCACTGGTGGCTGCTCCTCTGCTTCTCTGATCTCTGATCTGGTTATTACCCAGATATCTGATTCCTGGTTTTTATCCATAAGACTAATTAGGTTCATGCTTCAACATAACCACTTTCCTAAGTGGCTCATAGGAAGGAGCTCATCCCCTGTGCCCCCAGGTTTACAGGCTCTGGGAAAGCTCCAGAGTGCAAAGAGCTTTGGCTCAGCAGCCAGCACAGAGTAAATAAATATGGTTGTCTGCTCTCATGGGAATGCAGACTTACGGTGGGGAGGTCAAGGCAGCGGAATTCAGGGAGTGCAGCATGGCTGGGATCCCCAACAACTTGGAGAGAGCATGCTGAACTCCGGAATCCCCTGAGGAGAGTAACTGCCCTGCTTTGTGCCTCACAAGCCCTGAATTAAAATACTTTCTGCTACACTTCAAAGCAAGAATGTCAGCTTTAAACCAAAGTACACAGTGAACATAAGTAACAATTTTACATGACTTTATTTTAATAAAACCACGTATTTACAATTCAAAAAGTCCTAGTTTGATACATTTTACTAAATAAAATTAAAGGTTAACTGTACAAGCAATTAAAACATGATATGTAGCAAGTGTTATCAGGAGTTTCCTACTGGCAAACTGTTTAAAAATAGTCACAAACTGAGCAGTTAGAAGTACCTTTGAAGTGAGCACTGCTCCCAAGGTGACAGGAAGCCTCTCCTGCAAGCTCCCTCTAGAGTGAGAGCTGCCCAGCACCCTCAAGTTTGGGGACTGAAAGTGAGGTGGGAGGTGCAGACTTCTGTAGGGTCTGTTTCCAGTTTGCCAAAACAGAAGGAGTATGAGAGATGCCCTCAGAGTAGAGGAACTTGGAACTGTAGAGCCTCTAAGGAGGGCACACCAGGCTCACACAAACAGGCTCTAAAAACCCTGTTTGGACTAGAGATGCAGTCAGTGCATGGCTGGCATGGAGTCTTGTTTGAGACTTCATGCATGCCCACAGATTATGTCAAACAAGAAAAGTTAAGAGCTGGGTTGTGAACACACAGAGAATTCCACAATGGCATTCACAACAAGGTGCCCAGTCCCCTTGTCACAACACTTTCTGTATGACTTAAGGAATGTCTTTATGTACAGTAAGAAAATATATACATCTTGAGAGAACAGATGCCCATGCCATGGAATAAAACTAGGTACATCTGCAATGAACAACAGCAGACAGGGCTGGGTAGTCTACTTCTTACAGGCCAGCTGGGCCTGGGCTACATTCAGATCTGATGTCAAGAATGGCTGGATCTGGAGGCCACTGGATGGCTGGTGAAGACATCCTCCTCCAAGAGGTCAGACATCAGCCTTTCACACTAAGGCAGAGAGCTATATGGAGGGTGCTCCGTAGCCTCCCTGGAGAAGCCATGAGACTACAGATGAGACTCCAGAAAAAAAGAAAAGTGGTGGCATGGATGAATGGCATGATAGCCTGCTGATGCATTGGACGATCACAAACAGAGCAGATGAAGGGAACCCATGCAAACACACTGTCCTAAGGCTGACCCAAGTCTCCCTGCCACATGCTGTAGTCAGTCAAGGGCTCCCCAATGGCTGTCAGAAACTAGAACGATGGAGAGGACGATTTCTGGGGGCAGCAGGTATGGCTGCAGAGGGTTGTAGACTACAGACCACACAGGCATTTGCTGGAAAATATGTTCTCAACCCTGGCCTACCTGTACCCCAGGAACAAGGATGCCAGTGGATTATCAGGAGGTAATCAGTTTCCACAGATACTGAATGTCCTTTGTATTATTCTATGCAAAAACTATTCATCTCTGTGAATTTGGATAATCAAATTACTTATACAAAGTTATCAAGTCAAGGAAAAGCTCCAACAACCACCACCTCCCCAGTAAGCTGAGAGAGAGCAGCTGGAATGGGGAAGGGCTGATGACACTGAGAATCCGGAAGACTGCCTTACTCTTCGGTCCGCACAGCAGTGTTTAAAGCTCATCTTCTAAAGCCAGATGGGGACAGGAAAGAATCACTGGCACTTAGAAGGGGTACAGCTGCTCAGGTGACAAAGGCAAAAAGAGACATTCGGCTAAAGCAAGGAAACCATCTCCCACACAATGGTGTTTTCAGAGGCTGCCATGCCCAGCCTCCCAGAAACAAGCAGGTAAGAGAAGAGCAAATTTTACAGTCCCTTCCTACCCCTTTCTTTACAGGGACGGTCTCTACCCCTTCTCAGCATGTGGCTCGCCTGCTCCAACCACAGTTGCAACCAAGATGCAATGAGTGCTGCTTTGGAGAGTGGGATCCTAATGTGAACTCTCAGCCTTCCTGCCATCAGGTGTCAAGGCAACAGGGTCAAATGTCAACACAAAGGTCAGGTGAATTTTCAGGAGCCTATGAGCATTCACCAGCAACTATTCTACAGGGTCCATCTTCCTTATGCTGTCCTTAGAAGGGAGATTAAAAAGACACCTTCATCTCTGGAAAGATTATCTCAGTAACTAAATAAGTAATTCCTTTCTTATCCAACATATGAGCCAGTAACATCTCTGAGGTCTCCTAATAATATTTCTCATGCATCTTGGCTAAGAAAGATTGTAATGTACCTTCCAGTAGTTGGCATAATTGCATCACAATTTAATTAACTGCTGCTGGAATAAAGGAGCAAGGAGACAGCCTGCCCTTTCTTGAACCCATGTGGAAAATGCAGTGGCTGGCCATGACCAATTCCAGTGCATAGGTCCACTGAGCTGCTTAAGGCTAAGCCTGGATGTAATTCTTTAAGAGCTGTTTTGTTTTAAGGCCAACTCCAGCATCTGAAATCCAACACGGAAAGAGCCCCTGTTTTTCCCAGGCTTCGGTCTGAAAGCACACAGGTGCCATTTGGAGCTCTGCTTCAGTGGCAAGTGGGAGTTACCCGAGCCTCAGTGTCTGAGGGATGGGCTTCCTTTTTCCATTTCCCGGCTGTCTTTCTGCAGCGCAGACAGCACCTAGAATCACAGAGAAGACAGCTATGGTTAGACCCACAGACCACACTGACCTGAGAATCTCATAGGAACAGTAAAAAAAAAACAGCAGCCATCAAACACTCCCACCCCACCCCCTACATGCCCATTTTCTGGGCTGTCTAGCCCCTGAACACAACACTGAGGCCCAGGTTTCCCTCCCAGGGCACTAACAAGCCCCCTCCCCCATGTTGCTCATATGGCCGGTCCCTTTCACCAGGATGTCGGCCAGACAGAGGTGTGGCACAGTCTTGGAGTGACTGCTCCCTCCTTTGCTCTCCCAGCTCTTGGTTGACACCTTGAAGGGACATCCCACTGCACTGCTGCCTAACAGCCGCAGTGACAACCAAAGGCTACATTCCTAAGCCCACTGCATGCCAAGCAGAGTACTCTATGAGACCAGACTGCCATCATCTTCAACCCCACCTTTCCATCTGGATTCAAAAGCCACTATAAGCAATAGGCTACAAGATTCCAAAAACTTTCACACAGGCCCCCACCCAGCTTTCAGAGGGACTCTCCTCAGCTTCAGGCTCTGTTGCCACCATCTTGAAATTCTCAGTAACTTTAGAGTCAGGGTCCCATGTTTCTATTCACACTGTTCTTTGTTTATTAATCAGAGAAAGGCTCTCCTCTGCCCCTGGATCCCTGACGACAGCACAGTCAGTTCTGCTCTCATGTGAACTGAGTATACCTTTTTAATTGCTTTGCTGAACTATGTAATTCACAGGCAGTTCACCCACATAAAGCATGCCAGTCAATGGTTTTCCAGATCTTCAAAAATATGTGCAAACCTCACCAAAAGTCAACGTTAAAGCATTTTCATCCCCTCAAGAAGTGCCTCGGGCCGTTGAGACAGCTCAGTGGGTAAAAGTACTTGCCACCAAGCCTGAAGCCCTGTGTGTCATGCTGGGACTCACAGAGTGGAAGGAGAGAACCAATTCCCATGAGCTGTCTGCTGACCTACACTCTCTCATTATGGGACATGCGCCGCCCTCTCTCACGTAGTCATATACACAGGGAAGAGGGGAGCTTTCTGGTGGAGTCCTACAGAGGTGACCTAGAAGTGCTGACACTACAGAATGGGACAGTCTTCCTACACACACTCCTCTAGCTGTCAGAAACCCAGACATGAGCCAAGCCACGTGCCTTCAGCCTGAGCATCATTTTCAAAGACAGCCCGCCCTCTTCTAAAAAGGCTCACTGAGCAGCACACTGCTCCAGTCTCACAGCTCTGCCACATACTCGCTTACCTGTGCCCATTTCTTGTTCCGGCTCTGCATCTGGACTGTGGAGATGGCTGCAAACACCTCATCTGCTGGCAGGTCCTCAGGCAGCCTGGTCAGAAACTGGGCACTGTGGATGAAGTCCATCCTCGTCAGGATATCCTCGAATAGCTTCAGGATGCCCAGAGCTGTTCGGAAGAGAAATTCCTCCCCGTCTCGACAGAATACATCCCAGATGCGGCAGGCCAGGTCCAAGGGCAGGGACTTACTGTACAAGGTGAAGATCCTGGGGAGAGATGGAGCTTTTAGGTTTGGAATGGCATAAGGTATGCACAACACCCTGAGTCCCTGACTTTTACATACTGTGGATGGATGATACTGGCCTGCATTCACTCTGGGCCAATTGACATTTTACACAAAACAGCACTGTCAGCATCAAATGTATTATCAAGCACCACACAGCTTCTGAATCACAGATATTGGATAACTCCTACTTGGAGCAGGTATCTATCAATCACCTACTATGTGCTCCCTGAGACAGGTGACACATACTAGGTCTAGTAAGACAGGCTATATAGCTCAGAGCATGGAGTCAGCTAGGGAATAAGAACAGAAAAGAGAGTACTATTTGTCATTCTTGTAGGGGGGTCAGCAATGAAGCAAGGTGTAAATTTTTCTGTTGTCATTGTTTGGTTTTTGAGACAGAATCTAGTTACACAGCAGACTATGCTGGCTTGGAATTCATGATTCTCCTGTTACAACCTCTGAGTGGTGGGATATAGGCATGGCTTCTCAATGAATCTGACTGTAGATTACTAAAAACGGACCTTATATTTTAATAATGCAAACCATCAGATGAAAGGTATTCTCTTAACTCAGTGGTAAAGTGAGGACCTGAGTGACACACAGCACCCAGGTGCAGTGGCATGCACTTGTAATCTCAGGGCTTGGGTGGCAAAGAGAGGCAGATCCTTGGGGCTCAGTGGGCGGCCTGGCCAGCCTGGCCAGCCTACTTGATAATGCCAGGACACTGAGAAACCCTGACCTTAAAAACAAGTTGAATAGCTTCTGAGGGATGAACCCTAGAGCTGACCTCTGGCCCACACGTGTGTATGCACTCACACACAAATGATAATCACAATCCAAACTACCTAACAACTGTGCTGGAATAACACCTGTGCCCCGGGGTCAAGCACTTCTAATCTGGATTGGGCCTATGTCAACAGGTGGGTCTAGAGCACATGCTCTGGTTGGTATTATAAAGTGAGAAGTCTGGGTATGGTGGTGCACATGTGTAACCCCAGTCCTTGGGAGGCTGAGGCAGGAGAATGGCAAGTTCAGGCCAGCCTGGGTTATAAAGCAGCACTCTGTATAAAAATAACTAAAAATGAGAATGTAGAAACCTAACCTGCACCTCCCACACACAAACACCAGTCCACACATAAGAACCATGTCTCCTATCTCCTTAAAGACTGATAGGGCCAATAAGAACAACAAAAAAGGATTCCCCCACATTTTTTTTTTTTTACCCCAAATCCATGATGTAAACTTGATTCTTTTATTTTTCTCATGTAGCATAAAACTACTGAATTCAGATTTGCATGTAGATCTCCATCAACTCCTTTAGGCAGGTATGAGACAACACTGGAATAGCAAGGTCGTGTCTCCCTGAGGATGGCTATGTACCAATCCCTTCTGATTCTAAATAGCTCAGGTCAGGCATCTTTTTTTTTCTCTCCCTAGATTTATTTTTAATATTTTAGATTATGTGTACATGTGTGAGTATGTGCACATGAGTATAGGTACCTGTGGAAGCCAGAGGCATCAAGTCCCCTTGGAGCTGGAGTTTCAAGTGGTAGTGAACCACCTGATGTGGGAACTGCGAACCAAACTTGGGTCCTCTAGAAGAGTAGTGTGTGCTCTTAACTACTGAGCCCACTGGGCATCTTTAAAAAGGACACAGTAGACCAGATGGCCTCAAGCCTGCCATCCTTCTGTGTCAAGTCTCAGAGTCCTAGGTCATCAATACTTTTTAGAGGCCTACAATATGCTACTTGCTACTCACTGGTGATAAAGGTGCAAAGTGCTGAACAGACGACTCTGGACAAACAACACAGATGGGGTGTAAGAACAGAAAGGGGTTGTCAGGGGGGTACGCACTATGCACACACAGAAGGGTGAATGCATGCAATGCTCTTCTACATCGGGCCATCAGGGCAGAACACATTGCTGAGGAGAGGCAGTTCCATCCACCCTAAAGAGGAAGCAGGCAGCCAGGAGAGGAGCTCAGGATGCTCCCCACACCTGCAGCAGAGTTCATGACAACTACATTATCTGAGGACAGCATGACGATGAATCACGCCAGTTAATGAAGCAAACCAGGCACTGGAAAAAAGGCTGTCCGGGAAGAACCAGGGCACAGAATGAGCAAGGCCTGCTAGACTGTTCTATAGGCTTTGGACCTTATCCCAGAGAACTGGGAGAGTCCGAGGGAGCAGCAGGCTGACAGCTCCTGGCGGGGAGGCAGGCTGGCAGATGACCCAGAGAGCTGCTGTCATGGAGCAGAGAGGGAGCAGGAGAGCTGGCCCAAGTCAGGTATGACCTGGACAGTTGTGGGAAGCAAAAGAGAAACGCACAAGACATCAGGCTACTGGCTGAGCCACCCAAAGGATGAAACTGTCATCTTATACTCTGAGTTTGAGACACACTATGTAGTGAAAGTTGGACATTCAGGTGATTTGACTGTCGGTTCAAAGGGGGGTGCTGTACCAGCAACACAGCTGAGTGAATAGTCTGTGTAGAAAGCACCAAGACAAGAAAAGACAACCAGGATCAGAAGGTGAAGGCTATCAAACTGCTCCCCAGCCTGCACTGCACATACAAGAGTCTACCTGACCTCACTGTTAACAACTATTCTTTGTCCTATAAGGGAGTACAAATGATTGTGGCTTAGAATATTATATTTATGTGCCTTTTAAAGAAAATCTTTGTTTCGTAGCAGATGCCTCCTCATCCAAATCTCAGCCCTGGTGACTTTCTTGGGAGGCTGTTTCTGACCCTCAGGATAGATGAGTCTTCCTGTTGGTTTGTTGTTTTGTTTGGAGGCATTTTGTTTTGTTTTGTTTGGGCTTAAATATGAACACCTATTTCCCCACAATTCAGTATCTTCATGAGATCAAGGTACAAACAGGGATGCCCAGCTTCTTCTGAGACCTTTCCCCCGGCTTCTAGAAGGCCCACTCCTCCCTGTGTTCACACAGTCATAACCGAGTATTCCCTGTCAATGTTCACATTATACCTCACGCATCCCTTTCCTTTCTGTCATCGAGAGCAGCCCCAGTTCTCTCAGAGACAGGACAGTGCTGGCAAGGAGGGGCTCTGTCATTATTAATACTGAGTTACTTCTGTGCCTTTCGTACCTTCACATCTTTAGGGCCCTGTAGACTCCAGTAGGCATCTCAGTAACATGCTTCTAAAAGCCCCTCTGCTCAGGTCAGGGGCCTCCTATAGCTATCCAAGCATGGGTACCCTCTAAAGGTGTGCGGCTGTGACTAACTTCCTCCTGTCCTCTGCTCTTGACTGCAAGTGCCTCTAGGACTCAGATCTTCAGTTCCCAGCAGCCCCTTCATGTTCCCTTCTCCCAGCTCAGATGCTTGGAGGTGGTGCCCCTACTTTTTTCTCTCCCCCTTATTACCAGGAAGCTACAAATGCTTAACTAGATTTCAAACCACACTTAGACTCAAAAGTCATAGAAAAGGAGCTGGGCAGCACCTCCATGGGCCGGTGAGCCACTTGGCTCAGTCACAGGCCAGGGGATGATGCCAGGTTGGCTCTGGCCCTGTAGACCTGGACGGTAGACCTTAAGGCTCCATCCTGTGAAGCCCCTTGGCCTATCCAGACCATTCTGGTGTTCCTACCACTGTGGGAAGACAAAATTTGAGAAGAAATGTTTCTTTGTTCCCTTTCTCAGGCCCCTGCAAATACTGAACAAAATATTAAGCAAGGCACTTTCAGGGCTGAGTCCACCTATTACAAAGCAATGCATGTCTGTGCTGCGGCACCAGTGCCATGGACTTTCAAGACAGCAGTTCCAGAGCTGTGAGCCTCCAGATAATCGCTACTGCTGAGCCTTCACTACTCATAGAAATACTTTTAATCTAGCCATGCCCAGCCCAATCACTTTTCTGAGTTTGCACTGGGTTGGATATGAAAAGAACTGAAGCTCCAGGACACACACCCCCACCCCCACCCCAGGATCCAGTCCTCCTTACAGAGAAATCCTGGGCTACATGTGAGTGGCCCCAGGCTGCAAACAGTGACCCAGGGGCACTCTTGCTCTTCCATGGGGCATGCTTCCCTACTACAATCCCAAGAGGAGGTAGTCTCCCCTCCACTTTGCAGATGACGATACTGAAAACAAGGGCATGGTAGAAACCTGATCACAGCTTAGGGTGGGGGAAATGTCAGCTAACTGTCTTGCCCATAGAGAACCTATGGCTAAAGACTTGGACCTACAGGCCATGGCACCAACTTCTAGCTGTGTCCAACTTTCTCAGCCTGACTGGTTCCTAGAAATGAGCCTTTCACCCACCACTGGGTCAGGAGCACCCTCAGCTGCTATCCTGCTCAGGTTCCCCATGTTTCTAAGAAGGCCAGGAACAGGTAGAACAGGGGTGTGAGTTAAGAACCCATGGGCCTGAGGCAGCCAGCTCCCAGTGTAGACTTGCATGCAGGCAAAGTCAAGGTGGCCACCTAGATTTCAGTTCAAATTCAGGTCCTGAGTCCAGAAACACTCCTGGTCCTAAGAGTAGTCAGAAAAGCACTTTCTGCTGCCTGTAGCCCTATCCTGAGTCAGCAGCATCCTCTCTGGTTCAGCACCTAGGAGGTAACAGTAAGCCCTGTACTCAAACAAGCTGTATGCCGGAGCTTCTGTAGCTTCCTTCTACCATACGCAAGGCCCCAGTTAGCCAGCACACTTCCAGAGGGTGATGGAGGGTTTTCTCTCCCTCTCTCTTTCTCGAACCCTAACTACAATGTGGTACCTACCCTCAAGGTGTCCTGGGGCAGATCCATAGCCTAGAAGGTAAGACCTATGGATAAACTCAGTACAGAAAGCAATGGAAACCTGAATCACTGACAGTCACTTCCTGGAACCTGCCCCACAAGGAGAAACCCCACAGAGTGACAGCTCTTCATCTCAAGACATCATCATATATGGAACACTCTGCTAGGTCTTTTGACTAGCTCAAGATTGTTTCAAAACTTACTCCCATCCCCAAATAACTCTGCCACTGGATACAAGGGAGAAATCTTTTGGGACGTTAAGCTACTTCTCATCAGTTCTCCTATAGTATCTAGATCCTTGATAGTCAAAACACTCAAAACTCCATAGGAAATGAGGACAGCTGACAGGCCATTTCTCTGATCTTCAAGTCCACAGCAGAGAGGCAGACAGCCCACAGCTAAACAAGGGCCCTAGCCAGCTTCCTCCCTTAAGCTCTGTCCTGCAGGGCTAGAAGGGGAGGAGCCTGTGCAGTAGAGCGAGTAGACAAGTGGTTTTAGGCCACTGGCACCTAAAGGGACCCTTGGAAACAGAAATGTCCTTGTCCCACCCAGGACTTGAACCAAGGAGGAGGCCAGGCCTTGAGGATGTAGAAGTGAACTATGAGGCTCTGAGAGGAACTACAAAAAATAGATACTGGCCAGGCAGTGGTGGTGCACACCTTTAACCCCAGCACTCAGGAGGCAGAGCCAGGCGGATTTCTGTGAGTTCGAGGCCAGCCTGGTCTACAGAGTGAGATCCAGGACAGGCACCAAAACTACACAGAAAAACCCTGTCTCGGAAAAACAAACAAACAAACAAACAAATAGATACTTTGAGAGTATAGGTAGTGGTGAAGGAGGGTAGAGAGCAGAGCAGCCAGGTGTCTGCTCACCCTGTGCAACCATCTCTGAGCCATCTCCCATGGAGCCACAACAGGCACATGATCCCTGGGGCTGGACACTTCTCACCTACTCTGTGCACTGTGCAGGGCACATGGGCATGAGTCAAGGCAGGCCCAGTAATTTTGAGTGTAGATGTGGCTTGAGGAGGTGGCAGGACACAAACGGAGCAAGGCTCTGGAGTCACACTAAACAGCACACACCCTAGAGGGTGACCCTGGGTGAGAAAACTTCAGGGACAAAGCAATGAGTATTTTCATGTGCAGCCTCTAGTAACTGGGGCTTCCCCTGACCATCAGCACCCACCAAGAGCCAGGCTTACTGCAGACCGTTAATAAACAGAGTAATGATAATCAGGAGAAGGCACTCTTTGAATGCAGTTCAACTTTAGCACAACACTTCTAGAGCCTTCCTGTGTGCCTAGCCCTGTAATGGGACCGCACACACACAGCAGGCATCCTACTTGGCCCTTACTCCAAAAAGCAACAGCAACATATCAGGAACAAGCCACCCTGCAGGCCTTCAGGGAAGCACAGTACTCAGAAGGCCTCGGGCATCAACCACATCATGGCACAGAGGACTCAGAAGCAAAACTCTATAGAGCTTCCTTTCCTTGAGGATACCGTGGACTCAAAGCCCTGCAGGCTGGGACAGGAACAAACAAAGATGCCCTTCAGGCCATGGCTTACAGGAAACAGCCAGTCATCATCAGACTCCAAGTCAGTGAGAATAGACCACCATCGACAGAACACTCTCCATACTGTCATGGTGGTTCTGCTTCATGGAGCCTCTGTCCCAGTATTCACAAGTCAATGTCCTACTGGATTACCACATAACATGTAGCATTTTATAATCCAAGGTGGAAAAATGATTTGACTAGAATCCAGCCTAGAATCTAAGATTCCTGTGGAAGGTTTCAATAAGACCAGGTAAATGTCTAGGCTTCTGGCTGTGGGGAGGGTCTGCCTCCCAATGACCTCTTGTTTTGGGCTCTAAGTAAGGGAAATCTAAGGGTTCAGGGCTGACATTCAAATATAGATACAAAACTTAGGGTGGCAAGGAGCCATCTGTGCACTCAAATGTTCATGGGGAGGACAAAAATCATCTGTTAAACAAAGGTACCCCTTTAAAAGGATATCCCAAACATTTATATGTAGCAGAAGCAGACAGGACAGCTGAGTATTTCCAATGGTGGCCCATCCAAGCCTGGTGCTTGCATTCTACAACAACATCAGCTCCAGTGACTTCAGCTACAAGTCCAATCACCAAACCCTCATATACACAGTCAGCTGAACCAGTCACCAGGTTAAGACAGAAGCAACACAATGGATATCTGACACTCATTCTCCAGGATGCAGACAGCTCTGCTCTACTGAGTGAGTGATTTGGACTAGGTTTGGACAGTACTTATTTATCTTCTAGAAGACCTCTTGCTTCCTAAAGAAAGTGAGGGAAAACCTAAAACAGCCAGTCTCTGCCCAGAGTGGCTGAGTAGCTCATTTTACCTCTCTGAGTTAGTGTTGCAGTCCACATGGGCCTTCTGGCCAAATGACATCTCTCCCCCGAAAAGTCCCTTCTCCAAGACAGAGTAGTCACCCTGAAATGCCCTAAACAGCCGATTATCATGGTCTCTGCAGGAGCACAATTAGACCTTGTAGACTGTAACATTAGGACATCATGCCTGGCTGGGGCACAGGGATCCTGAGGCACACTCTTCTACCACATGACAACTGTTCCCTGCAGCGCTCAGGTCTCCAGGTCCCTTACCTGACTCTCAACCTGGTTACACTTGAGGGTGATAGCCAAGCTCTCCTCATAACCATAACTACTTCTGTACAAAGATGTATCTGATCTACTGCTCCAGCTCACAATTCTGCAGCCTCCTACTTACATGTCTCAGGAAACTTCTATTTAGATCGCTCATAAAATTTTCATGCTCAAAGTCAAATGGCCCTCTGTGTTTTAGCTATCAGCTGCTGACACTAGCAATCCCTCATTAGCACTACCACCAACACCACAATCCCCTGGCAAGTCCACAACATGTTCCTAGGACATGCCATGACTCCTCTCCCTAATCTCTATCAGCCCTTGTTCTCCTTCATTGAACTCTCACCTGGGAGCTCCTGGCTCCCACGCTGCTTAGAGCTGACTTATACAACAAGCACAGGCTGTCACCATCTCCTGTGGCCCACAGCCTGGCCTCTGAGCTCCAGATGTTCTGGCTTCCCCATCTCCCCACCCTTATCCCAAGCCTTTTATGATGTCCCCCAATGCCACCAGCCCAGCTGCTATGCTCTGGCTTATTCTGAGGCCCCTACATGCTGTTTCCCACACCCCCATCACCCTAGGTTTGGGTCCACCACCTCCTCTCTCCCCTTCTATCTCAGTCTCTCCGACAGGGCAGTGCAGTGACCAAAGCTCTGAAGCCCACATGCTGCTTCCACATTTACTCAAGTAATTTACACAATTACTCCATATTACATCAGTGGACTTCCAGTAAAAGGTCTGGCACAGAATTGCTGCCCAGAGACATCTCATTTAATGGATTGGCAATAGCGCTTTAAAAACCGATAGGCCTAAGGCACTGTCTATTGAGGGGGTCTAGAAGGTCAGTCAAGTCACAAACTGTGACAAAGAGCCTGGAGAATAAACAATAGGCATTCAGTGCAGAGGGGAGCTGGGAAGCAAGACAAGGAAACTCAGCTGAGCCCTCCAAGAAACTGGCAGTGACAACAGGAAAATGGACAAGGGATGAGAAGTGCTCTGGAAAGCAGGAAAGCCAAGTCTTACCAATCGATTAGGTAGATGTCTGCAGTTAAGTTGTTTTTCTTGAAATGCGCAAACAATTTCGGCAAGTTTTCTTCAAAGAATACCTCAAATGCAGCAAAGTAAGTCAACATCTAGGAAGACAATGTTAAATACACTAGTAAACTAATTATCAGCATGAGTTTCCAATCCACACGAGTCAAGAGCTTTGCTCGCTTAGAATCTAATAATTTTTATCCAGGTAACATGGAGATAAGCATAATGCTATTTCTGAGCTTCTCATAGCAGTCTGTTCACATCCTATCATTTCTTCAAGTTACAGGGAAGACACTGAAACCCAGAGCGATTGCTTAACTTGCCACACAGGGGCAAAGTACCGGTACATGGTAGAGCTGGGACTTGAACCATGGTCTCTACAGCTATGAAGGTTGCACAGTTGCATTGTGAGAGGTACCTGGAAAAGCAAGATGCTTGCTGCCCATGCCTAGCACATTCACAATAGGAGAGACAAGACTAGAGTCTGAGGGAAGGGCAACACAGCTCCAGTTTAAACTTGTAGGTCTTCGACCACAGCAAACGAAGACACTACAAGGAGGAGGCAGCAACAGGCCAGGTTCTTACAAGCTTTGTAAGAAAAGAAAGCAAGCAGGGTGAGAGGAGAGGCGGCGTGAAGCAATCGATAGGAAGGAACAAGAGCTCCTGCTGGATGGGAGCAAGCACACCTGGGGGAGGTGAGTCTGCTCTACTGACCGTCCACCAAGTGCAGAGGCAGAACCCAACCCCGACTTCCCTTACTCATTTTCAGGAAGGGACTACACTGTAGATCACAGGGACATGCGGCAATGTCTAGGGACACTTGCGGGAATGGGTGGCATTAGTGTGTAGAGGCCTCCAATGAACAGGAACCCCCACAGCAGTCATCTGGCCCAAAGCTTGCCTGCCAGTGCTGCCCAGAGCAAAGGTCTCAATCAACACTACAAAGCTGCTTCTCCCTTTCCTCACTCCACATTCAAGAAAGAAATCTGGGGTCTTCAAAATTAGCAGAAGTGGGTACCATCTTACTATATATAGAAAGGAAAAATTAAAGCTCAGCTCAGCTTGGTGGCACACAACTATAATCCCGCAGTCAGGAGGCTGAAACAGCACCAGCTGACTGTCAGCAGGCCCCGACAGCTTACGAGTTTAGGGCCAGCTGGGTTATCAGTTAAGACTTTGTTCCAAAACAAAACAAATTTAAACTGACATCCAGGAACTACTTCCTAGGACTCATACATAGACAATATAAAGTCAGTAGTAGCAACAAGCTGTTCAAGGGTGAGACTCTCCCTAAAGACTTCCTTCTCTTCTCGGGAAGTTCTTATCTGCTCATGAACGGATCCTGTAACTGTTCAGTGAAGAAAACTTAGCACAGACGCACTACAGGTCAGGCTTGTGGTGCACCCTGTAATCCCAGCAGTTGGGAGGCTGTGGCAGGGGGACCAGGAGTTTGAGGCCAGCCTGGGCTCCACAGTAAGACCAGGCCTCAAAATATGAAACCAAATAATGACAAAATACAAATATGAAGTGCCTGTCCGTAAGTGCTCCTGCTTTGAGGCCAATTCCTTAGTCCTATACAGAGTGACAGCTGCACTGGGTCTACTACACACTCCTTGCCCAGCAGTGAGTCACTGCTGCACTGGGGGTCTTGGCAGATTCATTTACCACTCCACTTCCCCTAACCCCATTTCAAACCCTTCTCCTATTTACAATTACAAATAATTATATAGCAACAATCTCTATGCATACTGCTTGGTTCACAACCGTGACTTTACTCAGAACCAATTCTTACAAGAACTTTGTATCAAAGCCACTCTGAGCAACAGAAATTGAATACCAAATAATCTTCGTGAAGGACCCTGCTAGCTGACACTCCCCTAATGGCCAGAGTGAGCAGCAGCTTCAGAGCAAAGACTGTTGGGATCCTGAAGACATTTAAAGAAGAAGCACTCCAAGCTGACATATACCATCAGATAGTTGAGGTCTTGATAGACTAGTGGTAATGACCAGGAAATCAAAGCAACACCAACTTAAAAGCTGGTGAGTTTTCTTCCAGTAAGAACCAAGTTCAGGACCCAGAATGGATTCAAACCCCAGCTCTCCCACGTACCAGATACGTCTTGGACAAGCCATTTCCCTCCTTGGTCTGTTCCCACATCTGGACTATGTAGGGGACTCAGCTGTGAAGTATGTGAGGGTCTCTTAAAGACCACCAATGGTAAAGGCCATATACACAGCACATTAAACCACTGCCTTGTTGAAGTAAGGGAGCCTGGTCTGGAGCATGTCTCCTTCCTCATTTCTTCTGTGCTTGCATAGGTTCCACAGAGCAGAGTCCCACCATGACAGTGAGCAGCAGCACACATCAGCCCTTGGGTATTCTACTCAACTAAGGAGGGCACTGATGTTACATCTGCCTAACACAAAGTGCGTATGCTTGCACAGAAGTTACCCTCCACCTCCATGGAAAGGGTACAGTGTTTTACACACTGTCTCTCTAGGGGAGAATGGAAGGTGCAATGGCCTACATGTTTCTACACTTAAGTTCATGTGTTCTTCATTATAAACAGCCCATTATGCATTTCCTGCCTTGAAAAGACAGAATGATTGGGTAGTTCTTGATGCATAAAGACATGGTACTGGGACACACACAGAGCATACTCACAAGGCCATGGTCCACTCGGAAAAATGCCATTTGACAGGGTTTATTCAAAAGATTAGAAAAAGCAATAAAGGCATCTGCAGTATCTAGATTCAAGATCAACACTGCAGCTATAAAGGACATGCCCTGAACCTGAAGAAGGAGAGAAAGGTTATGTTAACTAATGTGGCCACAAAAGTCAGAGCAGCTTTTATTTATTAAGAGAAACCAATACACCTTCCTGATAAAAAGGAAGATACCCATTCACCCCCTAAATAAACCCAGTCAGATCAGACCCACCATCCTCAGAGCCACAGCTCTGCCTATCAGGCACCTGTTCTTTCTTCCCTCTATCCCCTTCCCCCTCTAATGGAAAATCATAAGCCAACCTCACTTTAGGGCTCTGGCATCTGAAATACTGCGTCTGGTATGTGCCATGCTGGGTTGTGGTGCTGTGGTCACCCGTATGAACTCAGCAGGCTTAAGTAAGACCATGCATACATAACACATCTGTTTAGCTACAAGTACAGCAGCATCACACTTTTGAACAATGGTTAATGGTAAAGCCTTTTCTATTTAATTTCAGGGATAAATCACATGCAAAAAATAAACCACACCTAGTTAAAATGTGATGAATGCTACAGAGCAGCCGTGTCAGTCCAATTTCTCCAAGGAAACTGAATCAACTCATTTCTCCCAAGACTTTTTATATTCTTCAAAAGGTCATAATAGCATTCAATATGAGAGCTGGGCAATGTTTTGACTTTCTTTATAGACCATAACATCATAAAAAAACTGGAAAGCATCACTTACATAACCCACATCCGGCCGGTAACAAGTATAAGCGCCCAAAATACTGTGCAACATGTCATGATATGGACCACCCTAAAAGGATTGACATACCAAAATCAACACATGCATAAGTACTGTTAGTCTTAGAATAGCATCTGATACCATTGCTGCTACTGTCACCACTGTCACCCTGCTGATCACACAGGAGGGACATTGCTGAGCACTATGCTAGCAGCTCTAGATGCATTATGCAATTTAATAAATGAGCTAGTAACTTGCTGTTAATGAGAAGTCTGCAATTCTGTCTATGAAAGTACTCTAGATAAGCTAAAGGAGCCAAGCGGTGGTGGCGTATACCTTTAATCTGCACTTGGGAGGCAGAGCCAGGCAGATCTCTGTGAGTTCGAGGCCAGCCTGGTCTACAAAGTGAGATCCAGTACAGGCACCAAAATACTACACAGAGAAACCCTGTCTCGAAAAACAAAACAAAACAAAAAAAAAAAAAAAAAAAAGAAAAGAAAAAGAAAAGCTAAAGGGGTCAGCTGTGATCAGTACCCTCATGAAATGCCCTTCCTTCAGCTCATGTTATAGAGTCATGTTCTATTCCAAGTTCAGGAGTAAGCCAGGTGGCCAAGACTCCTCAAAGCAAGAGACAAGGCTGACTGAGCCTTTTGCCCACAACAAGTATGGTTCTTTCTGCCTCCCTTCTGCCCATCACTCTGTTTCCTCTGCATCCTTCTGAAGAGCAGGGTTTGGAAAACATGCTCTAAGTCTTAGCTCCTAGTACATGCCATTTCATTTCAACCTCTCTCCCAGCTAAGATTTCCATTTGCTCTTGCAACAAAAAGACAAGCCCAGAGCTGTCCCACACTGTTGTTAGTGTGCCAGAGACACTCTGGGTGACTGGCTGGACCTAAGTGAAGTTCCTAACTGCCTACATCTACCACATGCCCTCATAGAACAGGAATGAATATTCTTTCTGGCATATATGACTAGGAAGTCACTCCACAGGTACTGCTGGGTATCTTACAAAGGAATGACATGAACCAGATGATCACATTTTCATTTTTTATTTTGTTGGTTGGTTATAGGGTCTCACTGTATAGCCAAGGATAGCCAAATTCCTGCCTCAGCCTCTCAAGTACAGGAATTACAGGTATATGCCACAACTCCCAGCAGAGATCACTGCATTCTTACCTATTAAAAAAAAAGCTGTATCAAAAAGACATTTTCAAACCACAAAGAGCCAAATAAAGAAAACAGAACAGAGGCAGGGGAAGGCAAAACACAGGGCTGGGAACAATGGTGGCAGATCATGAGCTGACCCGAGGACTAGAGTGAATAAAGAGATTCTATGTAATCTGAGACTGGGAAAGACTATACTGCTCTTTCCTTAAAGGATTTTCCACCTTGTCATTCCATCCACTCGTGTTGGTGCCAGCTCCTTTTCCTGAGTGCCCCGCACTTGTACTGGACTCTCGTGTTCTCTCCCTAGCCTTTGCATTTAATTGCATTTACCATTATCCATTCCCAGGACTAAAAACCACTGACCAAGGAAGTCTCACTTAAAGGAAGCCTTGAGAGAATAACATACCCAGAAGGGACCACAGAGCTTCCACGTCCCTTCTTCAGAGCTCACCCAGGTAAGCACCAAGGGACTGTCCATTTCAACATTTCTGAAGCAGAATTTAGGGACCATGTTTCAGGAGAAGCCCTCTAAGACCCAGTGATGCAAAGCTGGGCCTCAGCCTCTGAAGAGACTTCAGGCTCTTAGGGCTCCATGATTCTGAGGTTTGGCCCACCGCACAGTAGGACCTTCAGGAACATGCTGGGAAGCCTGCCCAGTCATGCTCTGAGTCCCACTTGCATTCTGGTCTCAAATCTCTGGTTTTAACTTCTGCCAGTGAGAAAGGGTACAAAGCTTCTCCCTGGCAGTCAAGAGACCAGGCACCATGAGCTCCCTCTGAAGACTCTCATGTCCCCACTTCTGGGCAGCCAAAAGTGAAAAGTCTTTAGTCTTTGGTGAATCCCACTGTCATTTAGTTTCAAATACAGTCAAAGATAATTAATAGTCAGTTAGCACTGATGGCTTCCCTCTGTGAGTCAAGTACTGTGAATAAGGCTCTAAGGCTGCAGAGATCATCCCTAGTCACAGATGAACAGATTACAGGGCAGAGAGATTAAATATTTTACGTGAGGCCAAACTACTAGCAAGAAGGCAACTGATCAGAATCAAACCCAAATCTGTGAGACCAAAGTTAACCCCCTTCATAAAGCAGCACTGCCTAAGCCCCTTCAGAGCTAGAGTCACAGGAGCCCCCACTGAGGTGGAGAGGCCTAAGTGTCCAGGAAGTAGAAGGCCTCAGAGGAGATGACCAGGCAGTGGGCAACAAGGTATGGTGTGGGCTGAGGCCTACAAAAGTGTGTGGGAAGAGAAAGGCACTCCTTCAGAAAGAGAAAGGGCCATTCTGAAGATGCTGCCCAGCTAAGTCCACACATGCCACCAAGCCTGGGCAGTACTCCCAGGGTTTATGGGCTAGACACTGGACCAAACTACTGGACAGCTTTATAGACTTTTCCCTTGCTTTGACTGAAAGAGTCCTAAAGCTCAAATGCAAGCATTTCCAGCTGAATTAAGATCCTCCACACCTAGACATTGGGACCCTGCTTTGTGGAATCACTGAGACAGCAACAACCCCGTCACTAGAACCCAAAGACTCCTCTTGGCCCTCTATCCGCAAGCACCCACAGTACTCAGACAGGTGCTGCCCTCGAAGCTGGCTAGTCCCTGATGCCTGGCCAAGTCATGCTTGCTGCCTGATTCTCAGCCACAAACCAGAGTCTTAGAACTCTGCCCTCAACACACTCTGCTCTAGCTTAGAAGAGGTCCTTACCAATTCTGCATCCACCAATTCTGCATCCTCTAAAGAGGTTGCAGGGACAACTGTCCCTACACTCATTCTTGCACAGGAACAGGGTCCCAACACTTCTGTCACAGTTGTGCCTCCACCTGGCACATGCTCTCTGCCAGACTACATCAATTACACCTAGTGCATGCACAGACAAGACTGCTCTCTTCTTCCTGTATGCGACCGCTGATTCTCCACACTCCAGAAGAGGACAGTGCCTCTCCTGTGCTGTCAGACGGTCCAGCCCAACCACATTGCTCCCAAGCCCACCTAAACTCAATGCTCTGGGCCTATTCATTCTGCAGCCACTTAAACAACTCATTCCAGTTTGTTACACCACCTTTCCCCAGTAAGCCATGGTGTGTAAGGCAGGGTAACAAACTGGGAACCATGGTGCATGACTTGAGATTCCAATACTGATCAGCAGGCAAGGAGGTGAAAGGAAGGAGGTAGGGCAGCCAGGAGAGGTGAGGGAGCTGCTGTGGTGATCTACAATGCCTAGGCTCTCAGATAAAGCAGTGAGCACTGAGAAGGGAAAGGTGCAGAAATACGGAAGAGAGCTAGTGATACTATTAGCTTGCAGGAGGGAGGGCCCAAAGGAAACCTCTGGGTATACCTCTCTTGGCTCAAAGAACACAAGGCCTTGAGAGAAGACTCTAAGATCTGCTGCCAGCCATCTCTGCATGTGCCCAAACGACTGAGGGGAGGCCTCTCTTGCTCCCAACATCCAAAGACAAGAGTCCATTCCCTATACCTCCTGGCTCATCATCTCAGAAATCCCAAGACCCCTGTTCAGCCAACCATTCTGGCTACACCACTATGAGGCACTCCTTCCTGGCCCTACTTTCAGCAGGTCCCTGAAATCATGGAGGCTCCTACCAAGAGGACACAGTTACCTGCAGTCCTAAAAACAGAAGAGCATGAGGAACATTGTAACAACACAACCACCCATAAGCCCTCTGCACCACCTCCTACTGAGGCTCTGGCATGTACACTTTACAAAAACAACCAATCACCTTTAAAACAGAAATATGATCAATAAGAACCAGTTACTCTCATTTTAAATATCTAAATGCACTGTCAGTGACACCCACCTAATTCCCCACCAAAACCCTAGGTAACCTTTCCAATAGGACTACAAATACATGCAGCTTGATATTCATAAAACTTAAACGGAGAACACTTGTGACAAATCCCCACCACTTACTTGCTGGAAAATGCAGAGATTAGGAAACGTTCTGGAAATGTCCAGTTTAATAAGCTCCAGACTGGCCTCTCTGTCTGCTGCTGAAAACCCAGCATCTGTCAAAAAAGCAAAAGCCGTTGCACACCTCAGCACAGACAGGGGTCATGACAAGGTTCTGAAGCTTTGTAACGTGAGCTAGAGAAAGCTCTTCACAAGTACACAAGCAGACGCCTCGTCTACACGTGAAGAGTGTGTCCACCTTCATGAAAAGTGCATGGCAAGTGTAGTGTCTCACTTTAGGGATCAAAATGTCTCACGGCACCAGCCAGAACATCAGATTATTTTCTAGAGTCTAAAAACCAAAATCTCGTTTGAGATTACTTGTCATCAACAGCAATCAGGAAAATAAGTACAAGTTGGGAAATACACACAATGAACCCAGGCATGGGAAATCATAACAAAGATGATTGTTCTACCTAAAGAATCTCTGGTGAGAATTTGTTATGTGTTGTCTCAAAAAATTAGAAGTAGCTGGGCAGTGGTGGCACACGCCTTTAATTCCAGCATTCAAGAGTCAGAGCCAGGAGCATCTCTGTGAGTTCCAGGCCAGCCTGGTCTACAGAGCGAGATCCAGGACAGGCACCAAAACTACACAGAGAAACCCTGACTTGGGGGAAAAAAAGTTAGAAGAAAAACTAAATATGATCCAGCAATCCCACTCCTGGATGTGCAGCTAAAGGAAATGAGAACGGTATCTCATCTCCATGACTCATCAACCTACACGGCTGTCTGCAGGTAAACAGACGAAGAAAAGGTAGCAGATACGGACAACAGATGAGCTGAGGGACACTGCGCTAAGCAAAAAACCAACCACAGAAAGACAAGAACTGTGCAATATCATTTGTGGATTCAATCTAAAAATGTTGACTCCAAGAAACAGAAATCATCATTGGGCAGTGGTGGAGTGTTGGTGCACACCTTTAATCCCAGCACTCGAGAGGCAGAGCCAGGCAGATCTCTGTGAGTTCGAGGCCAGCCTAGTCTACAGAGCAGGATTCAGGACAGGCAGAGAAACCCTGTCTCAAAAAAACAAAAACAAAAACAAAAACAAAAAAAAAAAAAGGAGGAAAGAAAGAAGCAGAAATCAGAATGGGTTTACCAGAGGTAGGGGAGGGTAGGGCAGGAAGGAACCAGGGAGATACTGGTCAAAAGATACAAAATTTCAGATTAGAGAAAATCCCTACAAAATAGTAGCTATAGCTAATTATACATTGTATCCTTGAAACAGGCCGTGAACAGAGGAAAATTGTTATCCCCATTAAAAAAACCCAAACTAGACTAGGGACATAGATCAGTAACAAAAAGATGGCCTAGCATTTGTAAGCCCTGAGCTCCATACCCAGTGCTGAGATAGAGGAGGGGGAGCAATCTATGTGAGGTAATGTGTATTACCTAGCATAAATGACCTAGATTTATACTTAGATCCTAACTGTTGAAACCCCTAAAGTCTAAAATCCTGAAAACATAATTCTGAATTTTTTAAAACTTATTTAAAGGCACTTACTTACATTTTTATCGTAATATTATAAATGCTTCAAAACGTGCATGATAGGCACACAAAATCTTGTCAATTTAAATAAAAATAAAAATAGGAACAGCTTATGTTCAAATATTCATAAGTAATGTTTTCTGTATTTTTAAATTCCAACACCATATAAGACAGCATGAAAAGCACACTGCCCACCCACAGAGGCATCATTCTTGTGTGCAATGGGTCTTTCCTCTAACCTCACAGATACACACTGCTGCAGCCTCTAGAAGCTAACACTCAATGAACCAGGCTCGTGGGCAACTGTAATTAGAAGCAACTGGTTGTGTGTGAGCAGGAGACACAAACCCTCTCAGGAACTGCGGGGTTCTAGTTCTTCTAAAAGTTGTTTCCTTTCCATTTTTGTTTTCTAATAGTCCCTTTGCCATAAAGCCACACTGGAGCTGGTGAGTACCGCTGCTGTGACTGCTCGGTGAGGGAGGAGCTGTACCTTCGTTCTCCACTTCTGAGCCTCCAGTGCTGAGGGACCGCCACCGTTCCTTGGCCCGAGCAAGACAGATGTCAAAGAGCTCTGAAAGAAAGGCTCTGGTGAGTCTTACTTGTACATGTTCCCTCACCAACAGCAGAGAACACACAACTACCTCCTTTACCAAGGCAAGGAGGCACTCTTTCCACAACTCCTCCCAGCTTGGCCTGAAAGCACCCTGCCTAAAGAGAGCCCTTTACAAAGCAGACTGCGAACACTGCCACAGTGCCTGGTGCCTTCCACTACTCCACAGCTACCTGTTCTCATCTTGCTGACTTTCTGTGACTGGCCTACTGCCTCCTGGACGGTCAAAGTCTCTTGCTCACCTCTGTATCCAGACCAAATGCCCTGGGACTGAAGAGATCAATCAGTCTCTCATCTATGGACTAAGGGATGGATGCAAAGAGCCTGACTGATTTCTAATGGGTTTGAGTCATAATCTCCAAAGACAATCCCAAATGCTTTAATGTTAAATGTTGAAATCCTGAAAGTCTAAAATCCTAAAAACAGAATTCTAAAAGAAAAAAAGTAAACACATTTACTTACATCAAGAGGGGGATTTGAGAAACATAAGAACAACAGACCACTTCATGTGCTGCTTTGTACAACAAAACAGGCATCGCAGTGTGACTTGTAAGCATCACAGTGGATGAAAGGCACTATATACCTAAATCACAAACAGATGGCCTACATACACAGAAATATGCCGAAAAGCAAAATATATGAACAGCTATCACTATGGTTCATAACTGTGCACCAAGGTTCCTAACTAGCCACGTGAAACACTGGGTCAGACAACCTAAATCTTTGATCAAAACTAAGACAGGTTACCATTGCACATATAGTCACCCAAAGAGCCCAGACTTCAAAGAATGTTCTACAAATGCAGATGTCCAATCTGCACACACACACAATCAACACCATAGTAATGCACATTCACATAGTCAAATCTGAAAGAAATGCACAAAATGAACTGGGGCAATCTAAAGTTTATATACAACTTCTACTTGGAATATTGAAAGTAGTATGAAGATAAAGCACAGAACACAGGGGCTAGAGAGATGGCTCAGCAGTTAAGAGCACTGATTGATCTTCTAGCGGACCTGGGTTCAATTCTCAGCACCCACACTGTGGCTCACAACCATCTGTAAGTCCAGTTCCAGGAGATCTAACACCCTCTTCTGGCTTCTGCAGGCACTGCACACATGTGGCACACAGACATACATGCAAGCAAAACACCCATACCCATAAAATAAAAAACAATACAGTCTTAACACACACACACACACACACATGCACATATGCGTACACACATACACACATAACAAACTGCAAAAAATGCTGACAATTTGGGGGGTGCTTAAAAACAAAACAGAGTAAAGGACATTTTATACAGGAAACCATTTTACAGGGGTAGAATATGGGCAGCTCCATGGAGGTAGCCCACAAAAGCTGACACAATTCACTATGTTGCTCTTTCCTTTAGGCCATGGCTCTCCTTGGAGACACATCTATGTTCACTTTCTAAATTCTTCTAGGATTCACCATACACAGACACGACTGTTCCTTGCGACACTTGCTGCCTGGCCTCCTGCACCATACTTCCTGCATCCATTCCACCTGCATTGAACAAACTACAGAAGCAGAAGCTGCAGAAGCAGTACCAATGAACAGCCTGGAACACTGTTGCCAGCTTCTGGAAAGAAGTATCCCATATAATTATTTTCAACTAGTAAGTAACTGCTGACATCTTCAGGCAAATGCTGCTTGAGTTCCTGAAAAGCTACTGAATGTCATTAGCTTGGAGAAACACCACTGCAGACACATGGGTTTTTTTTTGTTGTTGTTGTTGTTTTTTAAATCCGGGCATTTTCTGACCCTGCTGCTTTGCATGAGCAATCCTTCCAGAGACTCTGGCCTTCTCATGTAGCCTTTTCTCCATGGGGATTGTTTTTGAATTCAGTTTCAAGGATTTCAATATTCAGAATTTTAACTTTCAGTACTATGACTTCTGGGATTAAGATGAGCACCATCTTCAAATAAGGACATGAGGAGCTTGCTGCCCATATGGCACAGGATTCCTCATCTTGCTGCTACAAGAGTGGGGGGTAGGAACTGGTACCCCTGAACAGGCAGAGCTCTCAAAGAACAAGGATTCTTGCTGTCAGAGAACTGTCAGAAGTCTCCAAATCTCTTCCACATCCAGATACAGGGCACAGAGGCCCCCAAGACCCGCCTGATGTTAAATAAGACATGGCATAGTGAACAGCAGCTGGTGCTTGGCACCAACAGACCAAGATCACTGTCTCAGATTGGCTGGGAGAAACAGCAAGATGAGTTCAGAAGCAAGTTCATAAAGTACTTTCATTCACTCAACAAATACTTCATGGGGTCCTGATACATTCGGAAGATTAGGCTGGGCACAAAGGACAGAGTAGACAGCAGTGCAGTAAGGTCACTACAGTGGGGACACTGGACAAGATGCAGCATTCACTGCAGACAGACATAAGCTATATGACAGGGTGAGCTGGTACCAAGGCACAGGTAGGTGGGCAAGAGGTATACACGATTAGGTAGCTGCTTAGCCCCATCTGTCATCATCTAGTCCATCACAGGTCTTAAGGAAATTAAACCCAAGCATCAGTGAGAGCCAAAAATTAAATACGCAAGCACTACATGTTGCATCCAATTAGACACACAGGAACTGTTGGTGGAGTTTAGCAGACTCTCAAGCACACAGATCTTTGCATGCTCAGCAACTTCTCACCTCTTCTTCTGAGAGGCTAAGAGATACTTCAAGTCACATATTACACATCTCACACAAAGATCTTACAGAGAAATTCTGGCAGGGACAGATTTAGCCAGAAAAGGAGTTTGGAGAAGAAGGTTCCCTGCCCTGCCATCCTCCTTGAAGGAAACTCGTCACCACCTGACTGACAGCTCTGCTTTTCAAGGTGAAGACACTGCCTGGAACAAAGCGAACAGTCCCGGGAGAAGCCACACTGTCAAGATGAGCACAGGAACCTAACTAGAGGGGTAAGGCAGAAGCAATCTGCCTTCAACTTAAGAGTCTCTACCAGAGTAAAAGCAGCGTGACTTCAATGTACAGGCAGGCATGGGACCGTAAGAGGAAGAAGAAAGGCCTGCCCGCCAGACAGCTTGTTTTCAACAGGAGGAAATGGAACTCCCCTGTATTAAGGCTTCATGTTCGATCTGTGTGCTTCTAGAACTCTGACATCCAGAGCCCAACTGGGCACTATACATGAATAAGTAAATTGAGGCTGGTGTGGCAGAGCACACAAAAGCTGAGCACTTAAGAGACTTGGAGATCTGCTTCGTTTTAGAGACAGGGTCTTACCCTGTAGCCCAGACCGTCCTAGATCTCCCAACAACCCGTTGGCCTCAGCCTCTCAAGTTCAGGTGTGTACCACCATGCCCACTTGCTTTTCCTCAAAGTTGTAATACTAGAGACTGAATCCAGGACTTTGCACATGCTAGTCAACCACTCTAGTATGGAGCTAAGTACTTGAAAAACATGATAAACAGCTTAAAAACTTCAAGCAAGGGTCTTCCTCCCTCCCTCACATGCTAGCTTGATGCCCTAATGATACTGGGCTGAAAAAACAAACAAACCAACCAACCACCAAAGGGTACCCTAAGTCCCTAACGACCTCCACTCTCCTGTCTGACTCTGAGACGAGATCCTACCTACCCAACCCCACTGAGACTTGGAGCCCTGTGTCTGCTGTCCTTTTCTTTAGGAAACCTGCTCTGACCTCTCTGGAAACTGGAGCAGCCAGCATTGAACCCACTACCAGACACCCTCTCAGAAAAGACAGATTTACCTGGCCTTTCCACTACAGCTTCACGGCAGTGGTTACCATCCTCCCTAACATGGCAGAAGTGACAGAAGGGAGTCCCAGAACACCAAGATGGACCTAGGGGGTCCTGGGAACCTAGGATCATGCAGCCACTCACCGTGGGTGATGTTCAACTCGTTGCCAATGGCCAAGCTCCATACTTTGCCTCTCACACTCGGAGGGATTCCCTGCCACCACAAGTCTCGAACCTTCTTAGAGCACCACCTGAACAGAATGGAAGCAGGAGTTTCTGAGTTTACTCTGAGAAAGACGAGATGAGAAAGGCTCATGGGACACAAGCCTCACCCCCTTGGCCCTTCCCTGGGGAGCTCATCCTCCTGGCTCTACTGAAATCCAGATAACCCTTCCACTGCTGTGACAGGCACTGGGAAGGAAACACCACAGACCAAAGAGCCAAGAAACATTCCAGAACCAGGTTGCGAGTGACTGGTAGAAGCCTGCACACTTGAAGGACCGAAAGGGCTTTCTGAGCAGAAAACACAGACAGAGGAGACAGAGTGGCCTCCTACAGGACTGTAAAGAGCTGTGCACAGGTGAAGAGTGCAGGGCATGGGGGAGGCGTGCTGGGCACAGGGAGGCATGGCGGTAGCTCTCTTCTACACAAGTGTAGTGGGAAGGAGGCTCCAAGGGGCCTCACAGGGCAGCCCAGGGACAGGTGACAGCCACACACTACTGTAGACAGGATGCTAACCGGCAACATCTGAACAGCACAGTCATTCAAGTCAGCTGGCCACAATGACCCTGCCTGTGCTGGCCACATAGGAATAAAATGAAATGTACAGCAGATCCTCCGAAGTGAGGATGCCACAGCTGCTGGATGCTGTGGGGTGCCACTCTGTACTGACACTGAAGGATGACATCAAAGACAAGTGGTTTCCACCCTGAGAAAGAGACAGATGCTCAAGCAGACTGTGCCAGGAGACTCAAAGGAGTCTTCTATGGGGGTGGAGCTGTGGGGGGAGATATCTTCCCTGGGAAGATTGAGCTAGAGAAAAAAACAGGATTTAGAAGGTTCAGGACACTGTAGACAGGGAAAGGGCAGGCAAAGTTTCAGAGGTTATAGATTAGCAATTCCTATTGGTATAGTCCCAGGGAACAGTCTGCAGAGGCAGGGCAGCCCCTCTCACATAGAAAGCTGTCCACTATGGTACACAGTTCAAATTTCATATACAGACTCACAAAAAGTTACCAAAATTTTAAGTATGGAGTGACACAGGCATAAGCTTTACAAACACGGCTCAGTCTCTCAAAAGATAAACTGGAAGAAGGTGTCACCATGTCCAGCAGGAACAACAGGACTGCACCATGGCAAAAAATAATTTTATCAAAGGCTCCACAAGGTGTTCATTCAACTACAGCTGCCGCCGCCTACAGACTCAAGAAAGGAGTGGCCACACGCGGCAGCAACAGCAGCAGGAGGAGACAGTGCTTACATGGTTTCCCAGTTAGGCAAGATCTCATTATTCCAGGTGAGGACGGCATTTCCGATGCTTTCTTCAACCTTGCACCTTTCCTCCAGCTGCTTCTTCCGCCTCTGGGCTTCTTTAAGCTCTATAAATCATAATTAAAACAAAGAAGAAAACACTGAGCAGCCAGTACCTACCATGTTCAAGTTCTGTGATTCTTCAAAAAGGAATCACGTTGCAAAAACAGAAAAATAACAGTGAAGCAGGAGTTGGAGATGTGGGGGGTCAGTGGTTAAGTGTTTGCTGCAAAAGCATGAGGCTGGGATTCTGATCTCTACACCGATATAAAAGCTGGGTATGGTCCTCTGCCTGCCTGTAACCCCAGCACTGAGGAAAGCAGAGACAGGAGGATTGCTGGGGCTTGCTGGCTGCCAGTCTAGCCAAAAACACACAAGCTTCAAGTTCAGCAAGAGATCTTGCCTCAAAGAGTAAGACAGTGATTAGTCACCTGATGCCCTTTCTAACCAGTAGCACGTGTGTGTGTGTGTGTGTGTGTGTGTGTGTGTGTGTGTGTGTGTGTGTGTGTGTGTGTGGGTAGATAGCACATGTCTATTCTTGACACTCACTTCACATCCTATGGGTTTATTTTTTGAACTCAGGGTCTTGATATGTAGCCCAGGTTGGCCCCAAACCCATCACTTTCCTCCTCTTCTTCCAGAGAGCTGAGATTGCAGGTAAATGCTACCATAGCCTGCTCCCCATGGACTATACACCACTATACTGTCCATCCTTCAGTAAAAGCATTGAGTATAATTTACTCTTCTAGAAAAGTATACTATCCAAATATAATTCAATGAATACAAAACATACAAGCCTATGAAACCATCCAATCAAAGCAACGGAATGTATCACAAGAACACTCACGCTCCCCACTCTTTCTGAATGTGACCCCTAAGCTAACTCCTAACAGCTTGTGCAGTACTCTTTTTTTTTTAATTATTATTTTTTTATTTTATGTGTATGGGTGTTTTGCCTACATGTATACATGTGTATTATGTACATGCCTGGTACCCTCAGAGGTCTAAAGAAGGCATTAAACCCTGGAACTGAAATTACAGATGGCTGTGAGTTACCATACTGTGCTGGGAACCGACCTTGGGTCCTCCACAAGGGCAACAAGTACTCTCAGCCACTGAGCCGTGGCTCCAGCCCCTTGTACTTTACTCCTGACTTACCAGCAGCACTTCTGAGGAAGACCATGCACACAATTTCCTTAGTTTACTCAATGGTAACTTCTACATCATGGGTTCTCCAGCCTCTGACTCTGCTAGTCCAATCATGCCTGTACCAAACATGTGCAGACTGTTTTCTTGTCATATTCCCTGAACAATCCTCTGATAAATATCTACGTAGTGTAAAACCACTGTGGGTAATCTACAGGTGAGCTGAAGTATACAGAAGGATGTACACAGTTTATATGTACACAGATATGCCATTTTATAAACAAGCCTTGAGCAGCTTTAGATCCTGGCAACAGCAAGAGGTTGTAGAACCCACTCACTCATGGATACTTGAGGACAGTTATAGTTTTTTGTGATGGAGAGACATAACATAGAATTTACTATTTTAATCACTTTACCCATATAATTTCATAACATCTGTTCATACCATGGTACACCCCCATTACTATCATATCTAGAACCTTCTCATCTTCTCCTTGTCTAAATTTGTCTTCATTAACCACTGACTCCCTATCTGCCCCTCCCCAAGTAGATCCCCTTCTGCTTAAAGGATCTCAATACACTGCCTCTTGGCACCCCAAAGAAATGGGATCATAGCATTTGTCATTTGGTTCCTGGTTTGTTTCACTTTGGATCAATCAGGTTCAACCATTTTGTAATGTGTCAGAATTTCCTTCTAAAGGGCGAATGACATTCCATTTATTTATTATATCTACTTTTAAAACACTCTAGAGTCCTACAAAGTGAGTTCCAGGACAGAGAAACCCTGCCTCGAAAAACAAAAGACAAAACAACACTTTAGAGTCATAGTATTCTCTAGCGTTTCAGATGTGGTAGTTTGAATGTAGCTGGCCCCGTAGGTTCACAGGGAGCGGCACTATTAGGAGGTGTGGTCTCGTTGGAGGAGGTGTGTCTCAGTTCACTTCCTGTTACCCGTAGATCAAGATGTAGAACTCTCAGCTCCTTCTCCAGCACCATGTCCGCCTGCATGCCTCCATGCTCCCCGCCATGATAATAATGAACTAAACCCCTGAACTGTAAGCCAGCCCCAATTAATTATTTTCCTTTATAAAAGTCGCTGTGGTCATGGTGTCTCTTCACAGCAACAGAAACCCTAACTAAGACATTAGGTGTTGTAAAGGAACTTATCAAGTCTACTCACATCTTGTGAGAACAACAGCCCAAGGAGGGAAACACAGCTGCATGTCACTAGTGGCTACAACTCTTCCCAGCACACTTATCCTACCGTCTCTTTTCTCACCTAAGTCTATGTGCTCTTCATGACAGGGTCTTGTTATATAGTAAAGACTGGCTTTGAACTCAAGAGCCTCCTGCCTCAACTTCCCAAGTGCTGGGTTAACAGGTATGTGCTACCACACCCTACTCTCATGGAGGGCTATTATGCTACCAGGAATGGGGAGAAGCACCCATGTTTGTTGGTTTGATGGAAAAACTGTACATGTCAAAGTATGAAAACCTTCATCGAGGTTAAAGTTCAAGAGCTCCAACACGATACAAAGAAAGCCCCCACACCACAGAATTTGACTCGCTCTCACAGTACCTCGTTTCTTGGCCTGTACCACCATCTCTTCATATTGCTGTCTATGCTTTTGGGCTTCTTCAGCTGGTTTTGCTGGGAGATTTCTTGACAAGAAATAAATAGGTTTGCATGTTACAAATAGATAAAAGTCTGAGGCAAAAAAAAAAAAAAAAAAAAAAAAAAAAAAATCCCTAAAGCATTATTGTATAAAAGTTGCCAAACCCAAAGTCAAAATATCAATGATTTAAAACTACAGTTCTTTCATAAACTAAAACCATATTTGTTTCGTTGAGACAGTTTTACATAGCCCAGGAGACGCTACTACCTTAGCCTCCCAAGTGCTGGAACTACAGGTATGTGCCACCCTGCTCAGCTGAGGACAGAGCCTGGGGCCTTACACACACTAGTCAAGGGCTCCACCACCAAGCTATCTCCCTGCAAAGACATTAATTACAAAGCAAAATATTCACTGTGAAATACTGGGTTATAAAGATATAGAAAAAGTCACCCTATTCTCCAAAGAAACTGATTTGACTGCAAAGCAGTAGTGTCAACAGCTGATCCTTGCATCAGGATGACCTCACAGTATATATGAAATGCCAGTTTAAGTGCTCAGTTTCAAATCGGCTCTTGTGACAGTTGATCACACTGTCTGCTACAACCCCTTAAGAAACATTCCTCTGGGTGTGTCTGTGAGGGTATTTCCAGACTGCTGTAAAGAAGGACTGTGGGTGACACCATTCCAAAGGCTGAGGGGAAGTAAGCTAAGCACCAGCACTACCTCTGCTTCCTGACTGCTGATGCAATGTGATTGGCACCTCAACCTCACATCCCCCCCCCCCCCCCCCCCCCCCCCCCCCCCCCCGCCCACCATGCCTTCTTCACCACGATGGACTAGATCCTCAGACCGTGAGCTAAGATAAACCCGTGCTTCCTCAAGCTTCTTTTGCCAGGTATTGGCCACAGCAATGAGAGCAATAGCTACATAGTTCTATGGTTCCTTTATTCTACACAAATGCACACAGAAGCTACACATATCCTATAGAAAATGCCAGTGGACTCTGGCAGCTGACTTAATGAGATGTGGTGACCCCTGGCCTACATCTCACAAGTACCATAACCACCTAAGTTCCCTGTGAGACTGCAACCCACTGCCTCTGGCTAAAGGTGGCAAGCCCCCAGTCTACCTCTCAGCACACTAAAAGAGCTGGTCTTCTCTTCACCCTAAAGTTCCAACCTCCTCTTCAGGATTTCCCTCACTCCTGGTCTCTAAGAACCAGGAACTAATGGCAGATATACTCCTCATTAGACTTCACATTTTATTTTTGTTTGATTACATTTTCTCTTCCTTCTCTCTTCCCCCACCCCTGCTGTGGGTTTTTTGTTTTGTTTTGTTTTGTTTTTCTGGTGTGTGTGTGTGTATGTCATAGGATAACTCGCAAAAGTCAGTTGTCTCTTTCCACCATTCAGGTGCCAGGAATCAAGCTCATCAATTGTCATCAGGCTTGGCAGCAAGCGTCTTTCTTTACTCACTGACCATCTCGCTGGCCTGACGTCACAGAGATGGACAGGATCCTGGAATTGACTGGCCCAGTGCTAGACAGTCCACTGTTGTTCTTGTCCTTCCTCAAGTGGGAACCCTTCTCCCCAACACACTCTTCTGTGTAAATTCGGTGATTAGTTTAGCTATGCCTTCCTCCTTCAGGAAGGTCTCCAATCATAATCTCCTCAGCACACAGCGGGGATACTAAGGCCCAGAGAGAGAGAAGTCCTGACTTGAGCCACCTAAGAAACTCCACAGGCACCCTAGGAGGTGTCTTGCAAACAAAGGTACACCTTCAAAGCACCACTGTGGAGCATGCCTGCAGGGTTCCTTGCACTCCCAAACTAGCTTTGTACTTACAACAGCTACACAATGTAAACCTGGATGATAAACTACAAGCAAATACTGCCTGAAAGGAAAATCCTGGTTAAATTTCTATGACACACAACAGTTTCCCAAATCACCATTTGGTGTCACATTGAGTGAAGGCTGACGCGGAGGCAGCAAGAGACCCAGCCCCTCTTCTCCGCTCTCCTGCCTGTGGAAAAGGAGTGGACAAGCTAGTCTCATCCCCACAGCAGATAGCACAGAGGCTCTTCCTCAGACTCACGCGGGTCTGTCCTCAAGGATGAGTGCCGTGGTGGACAACGGCTCAAAATCCAGGTTCTTCCTCACATTCTGCTTTGGAGAGGGTGGCCTGCTTGGTCTTCCAGCCTTGTCTTCATATTCCTAGGACAAAAACACCAAGGTGACTCTTTATCATATTACCAAAAAAGGTGCTGCTTGTAGCTGAGTTCACTGTAAGGATGAGTGCACTCCAAGTCTTCCCTGCTGTTCAAAAGGAAAGCCATGGGCTGAAGGGGTCCAAGAACTCCCTGCTGTGGTGATGCCTTAGGACGGGTCTGCATACTTCCCTTGTAGGCAGTTATGAAGTTACAAGGGTCTGCAGCCCCTTAACCAGGATGCCCACATGGTGGCAGGTCTTCTGTACTTCTGGCTAAGAGAGGAATGGCTATTGTAATGGCCACTGCAATGCCATCACTGCACATTGTCCTGTCAATAATTCTACCATGCCCTGGAAATCTAAAAGTGACCTCCATAAGCAGAGTCACTGATTTGATCCACAGACTGCAGCCACAGAAGCTTAGTCACACCTGGTGACCCACATTCCAAATGCAGTATAAGGGTTCAGGAGAGTCAGCTTCTGGAATAATGGATGATTTGGGATCCCTGTAAAATCAAAACATATTATTTTCTGGTTGTCTATCACAGGTGAGGAGCATCCTTAAGGGAGACAATCCAGCTAGAAAGAAAGCAAGTGTGGAACTGCCATAGATTTGTGCCATTCTGGATGATGAGAGCCACACTATCCCGTGAAGAAGATTTATTGACACAAGCTAGAATATTATTCTCTCACCCAGAAAAGTCAACTACGGCCTCTAAAAAGTGCAACAGCTTCTTTACACTGGAATGTACAGGGTTAGGCTCCTACCCTTCTTATCCCAACATTGTCCCATTGAAGGGGGAAATCCCTTCCAGTTACCTATCTCTCTAGAGCTGAGAGATTGATACTGGCTTCAGACCCTATACAAGGCTGAGTGGTGACAGTTCAGTACCAGCAGGGGGATGCTCCAAGTCTAGTAAGTAAGTAGGTGTCAGTATCTTCAGGTCGATAGGAAATCTACCTAAAGCTTTGTGCTGACAGTGTTTCTAAGGCATGTAGCATTCTGGCAAGAATTAGTAACAATAACCTCATTGGATGCTACCTATCTGCTGAGCCCGGTCTAGTGCAATTTATGCTAAGGCCAGCAATCTGAGGCCATAAGTGAGATGCCCTAGAAGCTGGATGCTTCTTTCCTGTTTGATCTGACCTCCCTAACAATCAGTATGGCTAGTATTACCCCGCCTTACAGACAAGATGATGCAAGTTCAAAGTTCAGGACTGGGGCTGTAGGCCCCTCTGCACTGCCACCCTATGGGGGCCAGACCTCTTTTGTGACTATAACCAAACAAATGTGTGGTTTGGGAGAGAAAATATGGGTTAGGGAGGCTTCTGATACAGGTAAACACAGATCTACTAACCAGCAGCTAAGACTCAGGCAAAGCATGTTCTTAGACTTCTCAAGCCTGGTCCCCACAGCTACCAGGTGGGCATGGCCACTATCAGAGCAGGCTGCTGCCAACAACAGGGAGACAGCCATGCAGTCAGCACAGCCCCTGCAGCACAGGGATAGGATTGCATGCACCATTACATTTTCCCCTCCGACCTGAAATGACTCCATAACACAAGGGAAAACAGTGCAGTTGTAAACCAATCAAGGAGTCCAGCAAAGTTTGCAAGCCAAACACAGAAGCAAGCCAAAGGAAGGGAATGCCTTAATTCAAGGCCAAAGCATCAGGTTTTGTCAACAAGCACTTCTTACTAACTTGAGTAACAACACTGGGCAGTGGCAGCTGATCAGGCTAATGTACCAAGCACTTTCCAGGGGCCTCAGAAGCAGAGTTGATTTAGTCTGCACACCAATTTTCAGAGGCTAAAGATGCCACCACTACCACCACCACCGCAATCCTAATGGATATACGGAGGCCCACTGATGTCACAGATTTGTTCTGTGGAGAATGGGGAAATTGATCAGGTTCTGAGCACCGGGTTCTTCGGGGACATTTCTCACCAACTCACGTAAGCTGCTCACAGGTAGGACTCCACAGGAAGCAATCTCATTGCACCTAGCCTCAATAAAGCTTTCAACCCTGACAGAAACCTATAATCCTGAATCAGTTAGTGCCAAATGGGGTCAAATAGCATGCTTCATCGCACAGTGATGCATGATTAAAATGATAGAGGCTGGCCTGCCCAAACTTGAAATCCCAGGTAGAACCTTTTCAAAACTCAAATGGTACTTGCAAATACAAATGGAACAACACTGGGAATGGTCACAAGTCCTGTCCCAAACCTAACTGTTCTACAGCCACCTAGAGATGTCCACAGTAGGCTCTCTGTACAACCAGACAAACCAGCTCCAGATATAAGAAGACAGTACTCACTCTAAGGCCTGAGGAAAAGCACTCACTACTGACTCATCAACACTAGGGCCATACACAATGCAGCAGAAGTAAAGGTTTAGAAGACCAAGATCTAAGTCCTGTCTATGACCTTAGGCAAGTCTGGACTATCTCATGCCTCCACTCCCTCACTATAAACAGAGGCAGCTGTTAAGGATGGCTGCCTGCTCTCTGATGGACAGAGCTCTTTCTGTATGCCAGACAAAATCTGTGGAGTCTGTGTCCATCTAACTTGCCACCTCAAAGTTCTTCCTGCACAGAACCAAGCTAGGAGGTCTTTTGCCTTAAGTCAAGTAACACTTCTCTGCGCCACTGGACTTATCAAAAGTCCTGTAGAACAATGCGCAAAACAAATTGCCATACAATCAACTGTGGTCTCACCCACCCTGATCATCCCAGCAGAGAGGAATTTAGAACAGTAGTCTTCAAAGTCCTATTGCAAGTCAGTTGTTCAATGGGTCATAAAAGACTTAAAGCAGTAAGCGTCAAGAGACTCAGCAGGTTCAATCCCTAGAACCCACATGGTTGAGAGAAAGAACCAGTTCCCACAAGCTATCCCCTGACTGTCATATGCACAACATGGCAAGCAAATACTGTGGCATGCATGCACATATAGATAGACAAAATGAATTAATGTAATTTGAAAATAAAAAATAAAACAATTAAAAAGTACACCTACTAAAAGCAGTTTGTCTCCATTCTGTGCAGAGATTCAAACTGCCTAAGTGTGGGTCATTTAAAAAAAAACAAAACAAAACAAAAAACAACAAAAAACTTGCAAGACAGTGATTAGAAGCACCTGGATGAAATCCCTGACCTAAACAGTTGGTAATAAATCCCACTGAGGAAGATGAGACCAGGCCAGTGCAGCTGTTAACCCTGGGAGAAGCTGTGGGGTGTGGCCTGATGAACGAGTAAGTTCAGAGAAAAAGTATCAAGAAGCCTGAGCAAGGCCTCAGCTCTAGGCGCGGCCATGAGCAAAGCAAATTTAGTGGGGAAAAGAAGGAAGAAGACACATAAAGAAGCAGCAGCTCATTTGTGAAGAGACCATGTGGACCTACTCTTTAAGAGACCCTCACCCCCGTGCAGGGAAAGTAGGTACGGGCAAAAGGTACTGCCCAGAGCAGACCATGAGAAATGCGGATGGGGTAAGCAACAAGAAGTAAAGGGCCAGAGAGAACAAGAGACAGCATCTCATTACCCATACCATTTCAGCAACGACAGATATGGTCTAATCCTGAGGCCATAGGGTGAGAGACCTTCTGACCACACAAGCAGTAACCAAGGAGGCACCCAGTGCTGATGGGGATGGCCCTCTCTGCATACTGCCTGTGTTCTTGGCAGAACCACCCTATGTGGTCTCTTAGGCTAGTTTATGCTAGCCCAAGTCTCTCCTTCATGGGATGGCCCATTTCAGACATAGATTCTGGACTGTCAGTTAGCAAGAGTATTTTAAACAGGTTTGATACTGAGTCAAAATTGTTTTGCCTAGCTATTACGGTCTCAACACACAGCTACCCATAGCTGGTGGAACAACCCAAAGGAGGAGAAGAGTCAGATCAGGTATAGGGCTGTAAGGTAGAGTGTGAATGTGGGTTAGACCTTATCTGCAGAACCAGAAGAAAATTAGTAGACAACTGAATTTGTTTTAAAAAGAGACAGAACACACACATGCATGCAACTGCACACGCACACCCTACAATAGACAAAATTTGTATTGAAAGGGAGAGAAGGTTGGATCAATCCAAAGCAATAGAAGACTGTCTTCCAGGAAGAAGACAAGAGAGATGGCCCATCAATACTACCCCTGGAGCCGGAATTGTACTACAAAGATAGCCAAGAATGCCGATAATCTAATCAGACCCCCACTAGCTTCTTGGCTTCGTCCACCAAGAAGAAAGGGCTATCAATCAGGCCTGTGCTCACATCTGCCTCAGACATCTACAGCAGCAGAATCTATCTGCTAATGTAAGTCCAGGGTTCAGGACCTATATCTGGAATAGGCCATCTCATGGGGGACTGGGGCTAGCATAAACTAACCCAAGAGACAGCATGGGGCGGGTCTGCCAACAACACAGGCAGCGTGCAGGGAGGCACTGCAGGATGGGCCATCCCCGACAGGGCTGCCTCCCTGAGCGCTGTCTTCCCCTCCACGCCTGTTTCTTTGTCTGTGAAGGGGGAAGACTAAATGAGAACAAGTAAGCATGAGACATGTACCCAAAGGAAATGCCAGAAATGTCAGGTGCATGGTTGTCACTGTATTACCATAAAATAATTCCCCACAACATGTCTCTAAAAAGGGTACTTAATGGAAAAGACAAATAAGACTCGAGTGTGGCTGAGCAAAGCTGGTTTCACTCCTCACTGTCTGTAACAAGCAAGTGTTTGGGAGAAGACTGCTGTTCTGGGACATGGAGCTGTCTTGCCATTTGAAGAGGGAGTGACCCATTCAGGTTTTACAGGTGCTCAGCCTTCCAGAAGACAGTAATGGGGACACAATGTCTTGACCACAGCGTAGGCAGGTAAAGGCCCTGAACACCTGGGAAGGCCCCTCCTCTCTGGGCTCTGTCCTCTACCCCAGCACAATATCCTCTCAGAAACCATTCTCTTAAGTCCCCAGGAATGCTGGCACTGGGAACAGCCCCTCTCAGGAGACCTTCTCTAGTGGTCAAATTACTCACAAACACCAAGAACACAAAAGTTAACACAGGCACTGGGAACTGAAATGTGCCAAACTGCATGGGTTCTGAGAAACCCAGCTGTGCCTGTCCTGACTCTACTGTTCCCCAGACTCCTTCAAACAAGACCACTCCATCTCTAGGTGGCCCCTGGCCTAGACTGCCCTGACTCTGGAAACGGAGCAGGGACTCTAGGGGTAAGAATAAGGACTGGAAGGGCGATCTCTCTATACCAACACAAGATCCTGAAAGAAAATCCTACGAGCAGCAGACACAAAGAAGGCCATGGGAGGAGGTGCCTCACTGGTGTCCCCGGCAAGCTCCAGTTAATGGGTAAAACAGATGCATGTGATGTGCGCACACCTGCACTCGGGCTTATATGCACACACCCGCACATACCGCGCACAGGACCAAGCAGGCCTGGGACGGCAGGCCGAGGTACCAGTGGAAGCCAAGCTGGGACCGCAAACCCACATAAGACTCACCATGAACGCCAGGCCTCAGAGGCGCGTGGCCGGCGGATCCATGCCCAGTGAGTGGAGGCCGGCCTCCCTCCTGCCTCTGGACCACGGTTCTACACGCAGCTTCACACTGGGCGGGTGAGGCAGGCGGGGCGGCTGGGACGGCAGGATGTTCAATCGCTCACAGATAAAACGATTCCCGGATCCCTGCTCAGTGTTCCTGGGTTGGGCTGGTCTAACTGGCAGGGACCTCCTCCACAAGAGATGGGGCGGGGCTGGCTGAGTCAAGGCTCAGTGGCCTTCCTGCCAGCCCCAAGAGAGGAACCTCCGGGTTCTAATTATATCGAGAGGAGTAAGCAAAAGACAGCATGCTGGAGAGAAAGGGCCAAGTACTACTTTGTAAGATTATAGGAAAAAAAAAAAAAAAAAAAGAAATGTGTGTCACCAAAAGAAACTCCATAATTAACACAGATACCTTCTCAGAAGCTGGCTGGTTATGAGCATAAAGTACATACTGACAGGGTTCATGATAGAGCTTGCTTCTGGAAAGTTACGTGGAGGGGCATCTGACACTTCCCAAAGTGACAGAATTATCTCAACATGCATTAATTAAAACAGAATATTACCTTCAGATCAGAGGACTCCACTGTAAACTACACCTTATTAAAACAATTTACAAATCTGTATACGAACTAAAATTATTTCTAGTAAGTAGGGCAGTCCAGCGCACTGGAACAAACTCAGTAAGAGTACCACATAGCTCTCTGTCCTTGCTGAACCCTCACACAAGTGTCTTGGACTAGGAGTTACAAGGCACCTCACTCACCACTGCATTTCTGGAAACTCAGTACTTAATCATTCACCAATAGAAACCTCACAAAGAAGGAGCCCTGGAGATCCACCAGAAAAGGGGGCACTGGCATGACACATAGTAGCAGCCATGCAGAAAAGCTGGGACTCTCAGAAATCCCTGGGGGCAATATAGAAGAGTAGGGCCACTTTGGGAGCAAGTTTCCCAGTTTCTTATACAGTTCAACACACACCAGCCACACACCTGAGAACTTATCCAAGAGAAACCACCTACAAGAAGCCCTGCCACAAAACTTCACAGCACTTGTGTACCAATCAAACTCTAAAACAATCCACACGTCCACCAGCTGAGGAATGCATAAACAGCTCTGGACCAGCAACGAGAGGGAACTACTGGCACATGCTGCTGGTGAAAGAGCCTCGGAAGCACTGTGGTAAGCAAAGCTGCCCAAAGGAGGGCAGCCAGGGTGGGGCCATGAATATGAAATCTCTTCAAACGGAAACTCTCTAGAGAGAATACACAGTTGGTATTTGTCTGGGAGTGGGGACTGGCTGCAAACTTTGGGTGATGGAAATCTTCCAAAACTGGATGCAATGGCAGGTCAGTAATATGCATACACTGAGAATCACTATGTATTTACAGTGAGTGGATTTCATGGTGCATTAGTTCATGGGTAGCATGTATGCACAGTGTGGGAGGCACTGGGATCAGTCTTAGTACTTCAAAAAGGGGGAGGGGGTGTTCAAATCTGTGGAAGTGCTCAAGGAATAATTTAATGAGCACATATACAAACTCCACCCAGGTCATAATAAAGTAAAAATGTTACTTAGTTTTAAAACATTTTACCCTTTGAAAGAAGTTGCAGATGCCATGTCTTCTCCTAAATACTACAACATCCAGCTCCTGAGAGTAAAGAGGAAGAAAGCATGAGGAGGCTAGGTAACTGTCCTTCATGTCTCTCCTTACTGCACATCCTCACGGAAACGGTCCCCGATGCCTTCACTCAGCAAGGCCCTGCACCCTGGCTTCAGGGGCATGTATAACTCGCCATTACGTGGTCATCTGACTCACATTCTCTCACTGAGCTGGTGAGGGCCCAGTGAAGCACCTGGCAGAGGAGGCACACAACACTTGTGGAATCAGTATGCCATCCCAGGAAGCCATCTGTCCTGCCTGCCTGCCTGCCTGCCATCCAGCAAGTATTCCAAGTGCTTAGCCTAGCAACAAAGAGGAACGAGGTCTTTGCCCTAAGCCACTCACAGTTGAGCAAACAGGCAATGTCCATACCAGTGCTCAGTGATATGACAGAAAACTGAGGCTGGGGAAGGAACCCCCCCCCCCCCCCCCCCCCGCAACGAACACTAGTGCAGTCTTGGGGGAAGGCCTTTCTAGAAACAACGCTGTGACTGGAGGAGAGTTAAGCACCGTGAAGCTCAGTTCTCAGGGATTAGAGCAAGTTCTAATTAATGTTACCATCACCTGGACTCTCAACACCTAGTGCCCACCCAACAGTTTACAACTTAGCCAAGTGGGACCAGAACTGAGTCTACAGATTCACTCACATTAAATCCAGTTAAGATGGCCATAAGCATGCACTAAAAATGTATTAGGATGTGTGGTCAGGAAATGTCTTTTTCCTTCTAAATCTGGCAGTTTTTTAAGTAGATGTCATCAGTGAAACCATGTGGGCTTGGAGCTAACTTTTCTGGAAAGTATCTGTTTTATTTTTCTCCTTGCTGTGGTCAGACACCCTGACAAAAGTAACTTAAGCAGAAAGGGCTTATTGCGGCTTATAGTTCCAGAAGGATGGAGTCCACCATGGTGGGGAAAGCCTGGAACAAGCACAGAAGAACAGCCAGTCACACTGCCTCAGCACACAGGAGGCACAAAGTGAGCAAGAAATGGAACCCCAACTCCTCCAGGCCCACCCAATGATCCACTTTCTCTACTAATGCTCCACCTCCTGAAACTTCCACAGCCCTCCCAGACAGCTCCAGCAGCTGGGGACCAAGTGTGCAAACACTGGAGCCCGTGAAGAACATTGCACATTGAACCACCACAGTATTTAACTGTAATGTATCTTTTTAAAACATTATCATAATAAATTTTGAGTAAATTATAAAATAAGTATAGTAATAAATTATAATAATTTATTTTTATTTTATTTGCATTGGTGTTTCACCCGCATGTATGTTTCTGTGAGGGTGTTGGATCTCCTGGAACTGGAGTTACAAACAGTTGTTAGCTGCCATGTGGATGCTTGGATTTGAACCTGGGTCCTCTGGAAGAGCAGCCAGTGCTCTTAAACACTGAACTACCTCTCCAGCCCCAACAAAACAAAACAAAACCAAAACTGTAGCATGAATCAGTTTATCTTTTACCTTGGATGAGTTCTGGTGACTTCTAAGTTCCAAGGAAATAGATCATTTTACCTGAGATGACAAATTCCTGTAGAGAGTTGTTCAAAGAATTCCACTTTCCTTCCTAGTTCTGCAGGGTCCACATGCTATTCCTTTTATTGAAAATGTGCTTCTCTTTCCTTGGCTGTTCAGACTGATTCGACAAAGATCATTCAGAGAAGCAGCCCTGGTCCCACTCACCCCCATTTACAGTTCTCTTTTCATTTCTCTTCTTCTGTATCACTTGTTTCCCTTCTGCTTTTTACAGTCTTCAGACAGGAACTGGATTACTGATGTGAGACCGTACTTCTTTTATTCTTATGATATATATTTCCTATCCAGATTTCACCTTCCATGTTTTGGTATGTTGTATTTTTGTTTGTGTCAAAATATTTTCTAATTTTCCTTGTGGCTTCCTCGGAAGTTTGCTACTCATTTAATATCCACATTTAGGGAGATGTTCTTAATATCTGTTACTGCTTTGTAGCCTAATAACACTGTGGTCAGAACTGTATTTTACTTTACTTTAATCCTCTTGAATCTTTGAAGTTTATGACCCACGCATCTGTCTGGTGAATGTTCCACGTGCACAGGGGCCGGCTGCTACTGGAGGGGAATGTTCTGGACAGGTCATTCAGCTGCTGGAGAGCAGAGTTCAGCTTGTCCACATCCTGGCTTGCTCTGTCTGCAGCTGCTCCTTCTCATGGGTCTTCAAGCAGCACTGACCCTCCACTGGTAAAGTAGACAGGTCCAGTTTTCTGTATCTCTGCTTGGTGGGTATGCATGGGCGTTGGGTGCAGAAACACTCGGAGCTATATGGTCTTCATTAGGCAATATCTCTGGGAACTGTCTCTGGAGTGACATTAATAGGTCTACCTTAAGGGAGGTGCTAAAGATTGAACCCAGGGCTTCATGCACACTAAGCACAAAATCTACAACTAAACTACACCCCAGCCCCATTTTCTCCTCTCTCTTAAGAGTGTTATCTTACATGTTGGATATTTGAAGAGTTCCTTGTAGATGACAGAATTGAGTCATTTTTTTCCCAAGCCTCTTTGACAGCATTGGTGTGCTTAGGCATCTGTATGTAATATAATTTGGTATGTCTGAATTTAAGTGTCATCTTACTTGTTTTTTTCTTTGTTCTTCCCTGTTTCCTCTTTTCTGCCTTCATTTTGAGTTTTCTGAATTTTGTAATTCCATTTTAATTTATCAAAAGCATTGTTCATCTTTCTACATAGATCAATGGTTGGGCTAGGAGCTGAAATATGTATATGTAATTTTCCGTGACCTAATTGGAATCGGTATTTTATCACTTTGAGTGGGAACCCATTGCCCTTCCCCTGGTATATGACTGTCTTATATGTTACATCGACATACAGTTGAAGACCCAAACACTAACTTTTGCATTCAACCAAACGCATTTTTAAAGAACCTATTGGGACTTGCCCATCTGCAATTCTGCAATCTGCCCATATGTCTACCATTTCTGTTCCTCTTTCTCCCTATGTTCCAGGGTTCCTTCTAGTGCAATGTCTAGTGCAGTGGCCAACTCTTGCACACACTATAGAAATGATCTCTGAAAGTATAGTCTTTGGCCAGCTCTCCTACAAGGCTCCTGGCAGCAAACGTTCTTAGTCTTCATCTGGAAACACTCTCCTTCCTTTCACCTTTGTTCTCGATACAACATTCTGGGTCGACAATTCTTTCTCTCAACAGGTCCAAAAACACTAATTCCCTTGGTGTGTGTGTGTGTGTGTGTGTGTGTGTGTGTGTGTGTGTGTGTGTGTGTGTGTGTTGAGACTTTTATTGTATTTTTAATTGTGTGTATGTGGGAAGCGGTTATGTGCAAGTATCTGCGGGTGCTAGCAAGGCCTCAAAAGAGGACACTGGGTCCCTTGGAGTGCAAGTTACAGGTGGCTCAGCTGCCCAACCTGGGTGTTGCGAACCTAACTATGGTCTTTTGCAAGTGCAGTAGCTGCTCTGATTGCTGAGCCATCATCTCTCCAACCCCCTCTGTGGTTTCTGATGAGAAATTCGTAGACGTTCAAATTACTATTCCCCAAGAAGCAATGCACTGTTTTTCTCAGAATGCTTATAGGACTTTTTTGCCTTTATTTTCAGCAGTTTGGTTACAACTTGTCAGATCATGGGCTTCTTAGAACTTCCTTGTTTATGGGGTCACTGACTAGACTTAAATCTGTAGGTTTATGTCTTTTGACAAATTTGGGACATATTCATTTAATTATTCTAATATTTTTTATTAATGAATTCTTCCAAGACTTCATGGCACAAATTCAAACTTTAGTGATTCTGTCTTCTACTAATTTTTTTAAAATTTATTGTGCATGTGACTGTGTGTGAGTACAGGCACACATGTCCGCATAGCATGTGTGAAAGTCAAGGGATAATTTTCAGGAGTTGGTTCTTTCCTGCAACTATATGGAATCTAGGAATTCAACTCAGGTTGTGAGACATGTGTGCAAGCACCTGTACCTGATAAACCATCTCATCTTGCTGGATTTTAAAACATTTTAGTGTGTCACCTATGCTCAAGATTATATTACTTTAGTAACCTTCCTTTAATCTCTACTGTTAGACTGCATAAATTCTACTAATCTACCTTACAACTTACTTTTTTCCTAACTTGTTTGTTCTGCTATTGAGCGGTCTGCCTAGTTTTCAGTTGTATTTTTCTGTTATAAATGTTCATTTATTTCTTATGGTTCCTATTTTTCAACTAATGTTTTCTGTCTTCCACTCTCAAGAGTGTCTGCCCTACTTGCTGGCACATTCTTCTAATGGCTTCTTTAAGGTGTTACACAATCCCAACATACATTGATTTTAGGATTAGAGTCTATTGGTCATCAAAAGACAACCTACTCCTTAAGTCCAATAATTCTGAACTATATTCCAGACTTTTCTTTTTCTTTTTAATATGTTTTAGATTTATTTTATGTACATGAGTGTTTTGCCTGCATGTATGTCTGTGCACCACATGCATGCTGAGGAAGTGGAGAGTCTTCATGTAGGTGTTGGGAATCAAACCCAGATCCTTTGTAAGAACAAGTGCTCTTAACCACTGAGCCAATTCTCCAGCTCATAGACTTTTCAAAAATTATGTTCCAAGATCTGACCTTGTGTAAATGTTAACACTGTTGTAACTGATTTGGATTCCAGACATAAAGACCTACAAGCTCCAGCCAGCTTTTCTGTCGAATTGTGGTTCCAAACTCAGTTTTCAGCACTTTTGACTCTGTCTTACATGTGCACCACCCAGTGGCCAGCCAGAGACTTGCATGTGCTCTATCCATTCAGTTCTACTTAAACTACCATAGGGTCAGATCTATGTACCTAGATTGACATGGCAGGAAATCCAGGAGTCATACCAACCTTAAAGAAGTCACTTTCCTGCACATCTCTTTGCAATCATCAAGTGTCTTCCAATTCCTTGAGTCTCCCTGCTGTGGTAAAACAGCCACACACTTCCCACAACTGTGTTGGTGAGAGAGGACAAGCCAGAGGTACAATCTCCTTTTCTCACCAGCTTCTCTTCCTGATAATGTTGGGCTCCTGTCAGACACTAGGTAGACTTTTAGCTACCTCTACTGACCACCCAGATATAGCCTTCCTATAATGTGCAATCCTTTTGTGTTCCAGACCTCTCAGAAACCAGAACACAGGAGAATGAATGTCACTCTAAGCTGCCCTGGATTTACCACTTTCTGGGGTTCTCTAACATCTAAAAGCTAACTTTATCTGGAAGACCATCTAAGATGTTCTTGGGTATACAAAGCTAACAATGACTCTGTAAGCCTATGGTTGCCATAACCAGCAGCTGCCTCAGCAAGAACCAGCACTTTGGCTTTCTGCTCAATCTTACTTACTTACAGTTAAGCTAGTTCCTCAACAAACAGCAAATAGTGTACACAGAACAAGACCACCTCATTTTATTCACAAGGGCCATTTTATTCTGCTAAGTGGCCAGAGCCCCCGTTCATTCAAACCCAGTAGGTAGAGAACTGAAGGTAGGAGCACCTTTACTCTCTAGCTCGGTAGCTAGAGAGTTTGCATGCTGGTGGATGTACTTGTGGCCCTCTGTGTAGCTGGCTGGAGTGATGGCTACTGTCCTCCCAATAGTCAACATTCCCACTGCACAACTATCGCCCTTGGGATTATCTGTAGTTGCTAAAATCCAGGTTTACTTTGGTGTGCTGGAGGCATGAACCTGCAGACTTGCACTTGCTACATATGCAGGTAATGAAGACAAGCCTCATCTGGTGACTGCACTTCAAGAATCACGGCTTTAGTTTCATTCTCTTATCCTTGGTCATTTTTGTTTCCCCTAAGAAAGTGTCTCTGAAATCATCATGTAAGCTAATGGAAAGCATGACTTAATTTTCAAGATTTTTATGAAATTTGAAAAGATAACTGGCAAGTAACATTTCAACATTCCCCCCCATACCTCCAAAGAAACTGAAGTCTCTGAGGCCAAGCCACAAGAACGTGACTCAGATCAAATGAGGCCAGGTGCCTGGGGCAAAGCACACAGAGTACTTCCATGACGAAGTGGGCCTATTTATTAACTGGAAATCACAACATCCATCCCTTGACCAACTCTGGGCAAAATACACTGCATACACTATCTCTTCAGTTATAGCAACACCACAGGTAAGTATTCTAATACCAAGTCCACACCTGACAAAACCCAAAAGAGACAGCTGGCCCAAGGTCAGACAAGTGAAAGGAATCCAGAGCCTTGGCTGCTGTGCACACCTGTCCCCTTGTCCTACCACAAGCTCTGGAGGAGTCATGGCAGCACACATGCTTTCATGCCCTTGCTGCCTGGGACACAGCCTGATGCAGCATGAAGCAATGCTTGCTGAACAAGCAAATGCATGGGGTCTGCTCAATGGCTCAAGCTCATTGTCACACTGTGCTCAGTTTCTCTTGACAAGCTCAGGGTTAGCTTGTCAAGAGAAAAAAACCAATGATAACAGCAAGCACTTCTGCGACACTGTGCTCAATACCATTCTAAGCACATAGCACGATTCACTTACTTAATCCTCACCACCTGGGAGATAGGCACATTTCCTCCAAATTGTATAGATGGCAAAATGAAGCTCAGAGAGATTGAATAGCTTGTCCTAAGTAACACAGCCAAATTGTGACAGCTGAAACACAAACCCAGGCAGTCTGTCTCCAAAGCCCATGTGTTTTTTCTTTTTACATTTATTTGTGTGTGTATATGGACATGTGTGTTGGCACACTTGTACTACTGTGCCTCTGCACAGAGGTCAAAACACAACTTTCAATGGTCAGTTCTTTCCTTTCACTATGTGGATCCCATAGATTGCACTCCGGGAATTAGACTTGGCAGCAAGTGCCTTCCCCCACTGAGCATCACAGCAGTCCCAAAGTTTAAGTTCTTAAAGCACCGTTGGATGATGCTTCTCCAAGAAAGAAAAACAATTCCAGAAGGAAGAAAAGGGAATACGGAGGATCCTGGGCACTTGTTTATGTTTCAGCCCTACGCAGAGTTACTGTCACCATCTCAGATCACAAGTAGAGAAAATCAAGGGTCCAACTCTGACCTCTGGAAAGTCAGAGCTAACGATCGTGACAAAAGCCAGCTCAAGCCAGTGGTGCCCAGAAGTCCTGACCCTGACTCCCTCTTTGGCTTTGCCAGCTTAGGGTCAGACCTGAGAGTTGGGAGGACCAGAGACATAGAGCATATACAAACAGGTCCCAGGCAGGATTGTGTGACTCATGCATGGGGTATAGTTACTTTCTTCATTATTGATAGCTGAAGTCAGAGGTCTTCTCAGTAGAACCGTGTTACTGCACAGCCAGCTGGCCTCTGCATCGCAGTTCACCAGTAAGATTCCAGAGCAGATAATACATGAAGCAAGAGCTCTCAAGACCCACCCAGATGTCCATTAACATAATTGTCATTCCTCCTTAAGTATAGATTCTTTACTACATACCATTACTTCATCTTCTAAGAAAGTTACAGCTGAGTTTTGCATACAAACTCACATTGTATGCTTACTTAATAAGCTTCCACAATGACTCAAAATCAAAATGTATAATTTACAAAGATAAATTTCAAAACTGATAACCTTAGTGAGTCTTCCAGGGGAATGGCAGACAATATTCTAACAATTTTTATTTGCAAAGGCATGAAAATGTACTGTGTGGAAACCTGCCTCATCTTTGCATACCCTATACCTAACAGTCATCAGCCCTGTCCTTGGCACTCCACAATGACCTTAGCTGGGCCAGGTCCTTCTTCCCCAACATGGAATTGCAAGTGAGCTTACCACACTTAGCTAAGGTAAGCCCTCCCATCAGAGAGGGCACCAGCACACCACTCAGGTCACAGAAAACCTCCCCTCTGTTCCTGAGGCTCAGCTCTCCTGACGACATAGGATGGCATTCCACCTCTGCCATTCTTTAACTATTATGACTCTGCACAAGTCACTCAGTTTCTGCACCTCCATGCTTCCTCAGTAAGCTGAAGACAATGACTGCATCTTCCTCATAAGGTGGGGTAGTTTTGCTTTTTTGTTTGTTTGTTCAGTTTTTTGAGAATTTCATACATGGACACTATGTATAGATCCTTTCTACGCCACCCTCTCCCCTTTCAAGTATTCTTATGTGTCCTCCCACTCCCTCTCAAATTCACAATGTCTTCTTTAACTATTTTATTACATGTACATAAAATATATATACATATATTCATACTTTATGTATTTTATGTATATGTGTGCACACACACATACACGCACACATACAATTTGCTGAGTTCATTTAGTATCGATCAAATGTTTATGTGTTTAGGGATGGTCACCTGGCACTGGATAACCTATCGGGAGCTCATCTCTGGAAAAGACTGATTCTTCCTCTCTCAGCAGCCATCAGTTGCCTGCAGCTCTTCATCCAATGGGAGAACCTTGTGATATTCCCCCCATCATGTTAGGATTACCGAGCAGGCCCTGTCTAGGTGACAACATTAAGATTTGATGAGTTCAGTTCCCTGTCATTTGCATATACACTATCTTACAGCAGATGTCCTGGTCCTCTGGTTCTTACAGTTTCTACCCACCCTCTTCTTGATCTGGGCAGGGGAAGGCAATGTTGAGGGAGAGAGGAGAGCTAAAGAACAATAAGCATAATAGAAAGGCCATAGAAGAACATGCTATGTTTATTTAAAAATACAAGTATATGTACACAAAAAAATGAAGGTATGTCATGTGCCAGACATGACAACCCTTCCTTTGAGTTTTTGGTCATAGAAGTTCATGAGACTTCCGAAACAAGGCAAGCTATTGTCAATGTCTTTGGTTGTCTCCCAGAACTTGAAGATAAGACATACTACTAAAGATACCACATACTTCAGATACAGAATACTTGGAAGGATCCAGCTGAAATTGACCTGGAAGCCTCATTCCTGAGGACTAACACTCACAGTATTAGAAGGTGTTATACATGTTGCCAAGGGAGAAAAACAATTAAAATCCCTATTCAGCTGTAAAGCCTATAAACTACAACAATGACCAGCACGACAAGAAATATCCAGGGGTGCAATAGTGGCACTCATATCTTAGAGGTAACCAACAGCCACCTCACTGAACTTAAGGCCCACTTAATAGGAGGGATCCTGCCCAGCACTATAAATCTAGCCAACTACCCATGGCTGGTGAGGTCATGGACCCTACAGGACAATCTACTACAGTCAATCTTCTAAACCAGTATAATTCCTAACTGAATTCTAAATAGCATCTTCATAGACACAGAGAAGTATAGCTCTTCCCCATAGCCAAAGAATCTTTTCTGCAGCAGGTGGAGACCATTACAGAATGCCACAACTGATCAAAACGCAGAGAACAAGCGACAGTAGGACACCTAGTGCCAGGTGATGCATCTGTAACACAACCCTTAGACCTAAGGCTCAGGGAATATCATGGTCATTGTTTTAAAGAAACCAGAAGCACAAACGCTACTGTTTAAAACTAGCACATTAGTAAGCCCTCAGCAAACAATCCTCATATCAGTTGTGCCATCTCAGGGAGAAAGACCTGTCTACTTTCCATGCCCTGCCTTAGGTGGGCCTTGTCTGCCTGAACTGGGCCATGTCCTTTCCCAAACCCCAATGTCAGTCATGAGGACTGACACTTACTTGGTTCTCAAGAGGGTCCAGAGAACAACTGTCAGTGAGCATAAATCTAAGGTGGGAAGAAGGCTACTGAGGACAACCACTTGGCCAACAGCAGACCCTCAAGGCAACAGGTTTCAGAGCCATAGTACTTGGGCAATAGCTGACCTTCAAGGTAAACAGGATCAGAGCCTCGAAGAAGTTGCTGGTGCTAATAGTTAAGGATGCCTAAGGGCTGCCACCATTTGGCATGGGCTCCTCCCTGGGAAGATAAGCAGGTGCTCCAGCTGCAGACTTGAGGAGCAAGGAAGTCAGTGGGATGTTGGTGCAGGCCTGGCAGACAACAAGGGGCAAGGTCTTCCCAAAGCCTGGGAGCATGATGGCCTAGTCCACATATCCCAGAGCAAAATGAAGGATTTAAGCTCCAAGAAATGTGTGGAGACTTGAGTATCAAAACACAATAAAAGCTTGATTATAAATACATCTGCAACAGTTACTGGAAAGACTGACTAAAATTCATCAAGTTTAGATATCTAAAGCCCAGCTGAACCTCCCTGTGTGCATGTTACAAGCTGTAAAGAGGTGAAGAGAGTTAAATCCCTGCACAGACTGAATGCAATTTAAGAACCCAGGCACATGGCAAACACAGAGGGCTTTCCAACTTCAAGGCTCAGCAAGAGCCACCTGTGTGGTTCATGAGCACACCCTCACACACCAGTGGCTTACCTTTTGTGTTTTCTTTGAATCTTTCTGAGCAGTCTCTCGGAGTGGGACTTTTCCAAACAGTTTCCATCCCAAGTCTCTCTGTCTATCAAGTCTTGCATTTTGTTTTCTAGCAAGCAAATTCCTATAGAAAGAAAAGAAAAGGGCTAGGCCATTTCTGTGTGTTATAGAGACACTCCAACGGCAAAGACAGGCTGACATGAACAAATCAAACTTTGAGAGGGACTATGGGCCCCAAGTACATGTTAACACCTCAGACTTGGCTTGCACAGACACAGAACTACACAGACACAGATCTCAGACAGAAGCTTGCTATTGGTCAACTATTCTGAAATTTAGAATAAGAAATGTGTTCAATGATAAAGTACAACAGCAGAAGCTGGCCAAGATGAACTGAATGCCTGACTCAGCCATTCACTAGCTGTGAGTCTGGACCAGGGAGTAACCTGAGCCTCAGTTTCCTATAAGTGACAGAGAGACCTCATTTGTGATTCACAAGTTCATTTACAAACTGACATTTCAAGGACAGCCAGTCTTTCCAACCAGTTGTTTAATTATCTATACAGCCTCCAAGGATCGAAGAAAATCATTCCTTAGATCGTCACAAGGTCTTCTCTCCCATCAACATGTAAACAAAAGCTCCCCAAACTACAAGTCCTAATTATAAATCAACCTGGTTCTCAGATGCACTGTACAGGTGCAGTCATTAACACAAATGGCCTCCAGGGCTCCCAAAAAGCAGACATGCCTGCCTGCAGCTTTCCAGTAAGTTTAAAAACATATCAAAACAAAATGACAAAAGCTTCAAAAAGAAACAAATGACCAGATACAGTACAGTATACCTATAATCCCTGAATTCTGGATGCTGAAGCAGGAGGATTGATACAAGTTCAAGACCAGCCTAAGCTTTGTAGTGAGTCTGAGGCCAGCTTGGGCTTCATTATAGCAAGACTCTGTCAGAAAAGAGGGAGGAGAAAGGAGGAGGGGGGAGAAGTGGAGACCAGAGGGAGAGAGAGAGACTATGAAAATGAACTGGTTTCACTGTTTTCTTCCCATGTTTCTATTGTGGTTATAATGGAATCTACTTCAGAAATGGTTTCACAGTCCAATACAAATTCCTAGTTATATTTGTAAAAACAAGTAAATAGATGAACTTTGGGCACTCTAGAGCTCCAACTCATTCACCATCTAAGAAGGACTTATGTAATTTAAACCAAGTAAAGCTTTAGGCACCCACAGATGCTAAGAACCTGAGTTACTGGAAGGGTTCCATCTGCTGAAGAGCAGCTGCCCTCTCAGGGGAAGGAAGCTGGCACCGGTGGTGAAACAGGACCCAGGGAAGGGAAGGTCGGGCACTGGCAGCGGCAGTAAGGAGGGATGCTGCTGCAGGGCCAGGGAAGGAATGTGAGACCCCACAGACAACCCGGTACGGGATATGTGAAGGGATCTGGGCACCCGGCTCTTGCATTTGTGCTTTGGGTGACTGAGCATTAACAGCGCTATTCACTCCGACAGCAGGCAGAGGATGATGAAGAGGAGCACCTGAAAGCACGATGTCTGGGACTGCACAGTGGAAGTGAAGACGAAACTAAAGAGCATCCAAATCCAAAGCCGCTTGGTTAGTGTCAGTCTAAGATCTTAAGCTTACAAAGAACCAAAACCTGACAGATTTATGGAAAGCACCTTGAATTTTTTTTTTATAGTTAACACCTTGAAACCCCTCAATCACAATACTACATATAAAATGGCACCGCACACAGGTGCTCTGAACACACAAGAGTGCCTTTCAGAACCGGGTGATCAAAAGTCACATGACCAAAGCCAGTGCCCAGCCAGGCACTGTGAGCTCATAAGAACAGGCAGGCAGGCAGGCACAAGCCGGAACTCCGTTGCCCCAGTGCAATCCTCCTGCCCAGGGTCCGGCAGCATCTTCCAGACACCTTTTAGAACCCATGCCCATGGTGCTATTCTTGCCTAGTATTCAGTGGCCCCTTCCCAAGGCTATGTGACCCCATGAGTGACCATCAGCCTACACTGCCCAGGGGATAGAGACCAGGGAGCAGCTGTAGTCAAGTTTATCTTTTGAGACTTTAGAATGCCTGTCTCCATTCAGCAACAGATCCTCACACTTATTCCAGGCTCCTAGCACAGTTTCCACAGCACTCACTACTTTGGGCTGTTCCTACAACATAGGCTCTGCTCCCTCCCCTCCACTTTCTTTTTTTTTTCTTTTTCTTTTTTTTTTTTTGGTTTTTCGAGACAGGGTTTCTCTGTGTAGCTTTGCGCCTTTCCTGGGACTCACTTGGTAGCCCAGGCTGGCCTCGAACTCACAGAGATCCGCCTGGCTCTGCCTCCCGAGGGCTGGGATTAAAGGCGTGCGCCACCACCGCCCGGCCCCCTCCACTTTCCATCTCTAGCAGGAAGCAGGGAGTCATCTCTGTACTCCCAGAGTCTAACTAGCAAGCAGCAGATGTTCAGTATGTTTGCTGGCAAGTGGAGTGGCCACCATGTGTGTTTGCAAGGAGGCAAGGGCAGGGGGAATGAAAAAGCATGGTTAACAATGCTGTCAGAGCTTAATATGAAGTCCCCCAAAGGGCTCATGTGCCAAAGGCTCGGTCCCCAGCTGGTGGCATTACTGAAAGGTGACTGATTTCATCAATGGGTTAATCCACTGTTGAGTTCACAGCTGAATGGGCTATTCATGAGGAGGCAGGGCCTGATTACAGGTAGGTCAAGAGGGGTGTACTCTTGAAGGGGATATCTAATCCTGGGCCCTGCCTGCTGTTCTCTCAGCTTTCTGCCTGTCTTACCACAAGCCCAGAAGCAATGGAGCCAGCTGACTCAGAAGTGAAGCCTTTGGAACTATGAGGCAAAATAAGCCTCCTCTTCCAAGATGTTTTCCTCAGGTGTTTTGTCACAGAGGCTGAAATATGACTAATACACATGTACACACAGCTGCTACACACGCTGAAGATAAGGAGACAACAATCCTGCTTACACCATAAGGTCAACAAAGGTGATCCCAGGGCAGAGGTAGATCCTAGGAAAGAAGGGGTAACGTGAGGCTGAGGGGACGTCTCAGTCAGTAAAGTGCTTGCCATACAAGCATGAGGACCAGAGTCAAATCCCCAGAACCTAAATGAAATGCCAGGCACCGTGCACATGCAGGAATCAGAGGCAGGGAGATCCCTGGGGCTCCCAGGCTAGCTAGCTACCCTAATAAGTGAGTCCCAGCTTCCAGTGAGAGATCCTGTCTCCAAAAAAAACCAGTTCCTGAGGTTGAGCTCTGGCCTCCACATGCATATGTGCAAACACACACACACACACACACACACACACACACACACACACACACACACACACAAGGGGCAGTGGAAGGTGGGGACTGGAGATGCCAGGGGAGAAAGAACATCCACTATGCCCTCAGGGAGGGCAGAAAGGTGAGGGATAGTCTACAGGGGGCTAGTGTCCACAACAAAGAGGTACTTTAGAGAAAACTGTTCTCATAAACGCTGGACTCCTTTGTTCTGTATACCCAGAAAATTGTGGCTCCTCAGTGGGAAGATACATCTGAGTTTCAAAGAGGCAAAGTAACCTTCTTGAAATATTAGGGACAGATAGCTGCTGACCCCCAAGCAGTCTCTGACCCAAGAGACCCAGAATATTGAACAGATGGAAGGTCTGCAGCAGTGGCTTGAGCTAGCTATCCACACACAGTGCAGTGCCCAGAGCCCTACTTCCAATCCATATACTCCTTGACCACACTGCCCACACAGCTCCCTGACCACCTCAGACTCCAGATCACAAGTCCTGTGTGTTAGTGTACACACACTAATGTGGTGCCCTCTGCCCTGGGGCAAGCCTGTCTTAGTTCCTCCCCACTCACTTCTTCCCAGATGCTCACTCAAATCCCCCTTCCACGGAGGAGGCACAGAATCTCCTTCTCAAGGTAGCAGTCTGGGGAAGAAGCTCCTCTGCAGGCTGGGACTGAGCAGCCTCCAGGCCTCATTCCTGCCGTATTTCCTAAGGCCTCAACTGTCTTCAGTGACAGAAGTTCTAGGTGAAGGAAGGCCTCTATCCAGTAAGTAGCTGCCTTGTCTACGAGCCAGGAAGAAGCCTGTCCTACCTGTGCACAACTCCTTGCCCTTTCTCCAGCTATCCTTCAGGCACCGCACTGCCCTGGACCTGAGGCCCCAAATACATCTACAAGCACCACACCCTAGCGGCAGAAATGGCTCACACTAGTCCTGTCCTCAAGCTGTGCCAATGACTTGAACCTGTTTTTTTTTGTGGCATGTGGCCTGGCTCCACCTCCATCCCTATCCCACAGGCTGCTCCCCAGGTCCATCAGTGTTTGGAAATAGGTGACATGAATGTTAAATGAGGTGGAGGCCAGAGCTCAGCACAGCCACATTCTTGGCCTGCAGGAGAGCTGTCCCCACCCATCAGGTGATTCCACGGTTTTCCAATGAGTGAGCACCAAAGAGTAGGGCTCCTCATGCCAACACCCCCCTACTGCCCCTACTGCTACAGTGTCAGCGCTCAGCACCCCAAAAACACAGAGATTTGCAGAGAATGAGCTAATTTGTGAGAACAGGGAGTTCCCAAAGAAGGTGGTCTAAGAATCAGTAGCCAGAGCGCCTCTACCAGCCCCAGAAGCTACCTGCACCAAGGTGATTCCAGAATTCTACTGAAGTCATCTCAACCTCTCAGAGACACTAAGACCAGGGGGATGGTGGAGGAAGCATCAGTGGTGAACCCACGGCCAAGTACAAGGGACTAAGTATGATTTCAACAGCTAGAAGTGAGGGCTAAATAACCACAGACAGGCAAAGATGAGCTGTGGATGTTTTATCCGGTGGCTGGGAAAGTCATGATTTTCATCTCAATAGTTAATTAATGATGTGGGAAAAGATATAGACACCCAAGACAAAGTGATGTTCAAAACAGTGGTAGTCAGTTTCTGTGAAGCCAGGAAAAAATTCTTAGGTACAATGTCAAGTGTGAACCACACAGGGTGTCACTAGAATTGGGAGCAAGACAGTTGCTGACACATTTACCTGGGGCCTCCTATGGTTCCAGCACACACACAGCCTCTTCCAATTCCTAGCAGGCTTTACTCTTAAGGCTCCCTGGGGTACCCTGTACAGCAGGGAGTAGATACAAGATAGACCCCTGAAAAAAGGCAAGAGAGACCAGGTACCAGGTGTCAAGAAGAACACCAAATCTGAGGCAGAAACTCTCCTTACCTAAAGACAAAAGGTTGGGGGCTGCACTGGACAACAATGGAGCCACTACCCACCATCCCTACTGAATGCCCGAAAAATGGAAGACAAAGCAATGAAATATGTTGACTGAAACACAATGTTATTTTTTAAATGTCATAGAGAGTGAAAACCAAAAGTTTGTGATACATTTAAAAATAACTTTAAGAAGGACAAGGGACATTTTCTTAGAGACTGAGAACTATCTATTGTCACAGACAAAAGCCAGGGTCCTAACAGTATCAAGGAAGCCATATGATACAAGTGTCAACCTCTGCTTGTCTAGGCATGGACTCCCTGCTAATAGCCACTACTCTGGGTTAAGTTACTAGATATGATATGCAACTTTCTACCACAAACTCCACTGTACTTTTTGAACTATGAACCATGAAAATGTATAATCTGTTTTAGAGTGAATAAACAAGAAATAGCCACTGCAAAGCCAAATATGTTTGTCACTAGAAAACAAAACACTTTTGCATCACCCCCCACAGCATTACCCCCCACTGCATCACTCCCCCACTGTATCACTCCCCCACAGCATCACTCCCCCACAGCATCACTCCCCCACTGCATCACTCCCCCACTGCATCACTCCCCCACTGCATCACTCCCCCACTGCATCACTCCCCCACTGCATCACTCCCCCACTGCATCACTCCCCCACTGCATCACTCCCCCACTGCATCACTCCCCCACTGCATCACTCCCCCACTGGATCACTCCCCCACTGCATCACTCCCCCACTGCATCACTCCCCCACTGGATCACTCCCCCACTGCATCACTCCCCCACTGCATCACTCCCCCACTGCATCACTCCCCCACTGCATCACTCCCCCACTGCATCACTCCCCCACAGCATCACACCTCTACTGCATCACTCCCCCACTGCATCACTCCCCCACTGCATCACTCCCCCACTGCATCACACCTCTACTGCATCACATCTCCACTGCATAACTCCCACAGGTAATCGAGCCCCAGGAAGCACTTGAGTTTTCTGCAGACCCAGCAACAAACCCCAGCAAGTATAAAAGAGTTCTTGGTGATCAGCAGAAATGGCCTTAGCAAGGGAAAAGTTAAAGGCAAAATGAAATTACTCAGTGACATTCCACTGACACCACAAACCAAAGCCTTTTGGAAGAGGAACTAAATGAGTTTGCTCAGCTGCTGACATATAAGCTTTGATTCAAATCACTGCACTCAGGTATAATCCTTTGCTTTGCCTCATGGGCAGCATGAACAGAGTCCAGAGGGGGCATGATAAAGAATGGCATCCATACACCCTATGTGATTAACACACCCCAGGAACTCCTTACTGGGTCTTACATATTGTGCTTCTAGGAGGCTCAGCTCCTGCCCCAATCTAAAAACAGCAGTAACAGGGAGAAGGAGCCCAGCCTTCAGACTGAGCCTGGAGGGAGGTGGGAGGGACCAAAGGCAAGGCATTCAGTGGAGCGGATCCAAGCAGGCCAAGGGCATCACAGGGCAGCCAAAGCTGGACCTGCACCCTAGCTCTAACCTTGGTAGCCATTTCTTCTGAGCCTCTTTTCTAACCTCCACAATTTTGTAAGCTACCTACTAAAGTGGTGGTTCTCAACCTGTGAGTCTCAACCCCTTTGGGGTGGAACAACCTTTTCACAGGGGTTGCCTAAGACCATCAGATGTTTACACTACAATTCTTTTTTTTTTTTTTTTTTTTTTTTTTTTGGTTTTTCGAGACAGGGTTTCTCTGTGTAGCTTTGCGCCTTTCCAGGAACTCACTTGGTAGTCCAGGCTGGCCTCGAACTCACAGAGATCCGCCTGGCTCTGCCTCCCGAGTGCTGGGAAGGCAGCTGCCAGGGTGACTGGAGGCCCAGCCAGAAGAACAGGCCCTGTGAATGCCATCTACAGGAGCTATGTGGACAGCAACACATCTCAACCAGATATGTATCAGACACTATGTTCAGCTGCTGATGGGACATAGCACAGGAAGCAGTATCTTCCCCTCAAGAACCTCACATGTGGGAAAAGCACAGAACTGGCCCACTTTGTTCAGATTCCCATGTTAAGTCTGAGCCCCTACCCCTTGACTTTCCAAGATTAAACCTAAACCACAGGTCCTCCTACCAGGAATACACCAAGCACTACTCCACCACCAGCCCGGATTCCTCCCCATGGCTAAGGAGATAGAGTCCAAAAACAATAGGAACCAGAACCATGCATAGCAACAGGAAGGAGGACCACAGGTTTGGGAGTACAGGAATGCAGGCTGCTGTATCCCGAGGGAACCCGAGTTACATGGCAAGTTTCACCTGCATCTGTCCAAACCCTTTCTAACTGAAATAGCTGCTCAGATATATACTGACCTTCTTTGCATGCTGTTCTAGCATGGAGCTCCTGCCCCACAGAAGTATTGTAAACATCACCTGTGGCTTCTGGTTAAGACCAGTGGTACTATTCCAAGGTACTGAGTAAATTCCCCAGGCCACCTCCCTGGCACTCAGGCCTCCCCAAGGCAAGTGCCAGGAAATAAATGGCATCTGCTCCACCAGCCATGGCCCACGAGTCTGGGTTTTCTCTCAGTGCATGTGATGAGTGGCTAGCTCCTGTCAGTAGAGTGGTTTGCAGCACAGGAAAACATTCTCCTGTTCTATCCAACTTCTAAGGAAAGGCAGGAAAGGGAGAGAATGGTAAAGCGGCTGCTCACTGTCCACCTCTTTCATGCAGCTACCCTCATTCCTGTATCACCTGTTTACAGAATCAAGAGGTGAAAAGAAACGGTCTTCCTGGTAAGAAAAGCCCCAATTCTGAACCCAGCCACACACTGGCATTCCCAGTTCAAGTAGTGGAAGCACCTATCTACATCAAGACAGTTGTACAGTGGGAACAAGCTCCTGTCCCCATGCTGAGCTCAGAAGTGAAGCAAAGGAGCTACATGGAAACCAGCTGATTCTGCCAGCTCTGCCCCTGCAGAACAGCGGCCCAGGGTAAACAACCACCATCTCAGAGCCCTGGGCTCCCATGATCTTCATTCTACATGGAGATAACTTCTTCCTTGAACCATTGTGAGAACCAACTGGGATGAAGGACAAGTCATGGAGCTCCCTCGACACTTACTTGTAGCTCCATGCTAGAGATGCAGAAAGGTCATGAGCAGAGATGACCCACCAGTGGCCTGTTTTCTGTCTACAAAGTGTTCTCAACATGAAGTACTGGCTGAACATTAAATTATTTTTAAATCTCTCTCTCTCTCTCTCTCTCTCTCTCTCTCTCTCTCTCTCTCTCTCTCTTTCTCATACACACACACACACACACACACACACACACACACACACACACACACACCTGGGTTTCGGGCTTCTCTAGAATGCTTTGATCTGTATCACCCAGCACTGTCCCCAACATCTTAACACATGGCTAAAACCAGCGTTTCCATCATCTGTTTTTCAGGGAGGAGCTGATCCAGGTTTTAGGGATTCTTTGAGCTTTGATAGTTTAGACAGGAGATCCTTTAAGAAAAAAAAATAATTATAAACACAAAATTATGGATAAATGAGAGGTTCTGGAGGCTATGAACCATTAACAATGTCCCACATTCAGTGCCAGCACTCTGGCATGTGAAGCCTGGAGTATGTCATCAGCCGAGGAGACTCCAGCAAGCACTCAGAGCCAAAGTCCATGCCCTATTAAACCTCATCTGTGTAGCCTCTAACTTCATAAGTATCGTTACACTTGTCCCCCATTAACTTTTGGGATGTACTGAAATTAAAAGATGACTTCAAAAGCAATATGAATGCTCATTGACAACAAGACACTATGCAGGGCAGCACCTGACACCTGCCCTCTCAGAAAGCAGTCACAGAGAACACAGGGACAATGTCAACCTGCTGTCTAATATGTTTCTTCACCAGCTATAAAGCTTCCAAGGCTGTACATGCCTCTGCTACTCACTGCTTCATCTGTAGTGCCTGAAATAGGTCCTAGATACATACAACATGCTTGTTTAGGCACCGAGGACATAGTTCAGTAGGCAGAGTCCTTGCATACCATACATGAGGTCCAAGACTCCATTCCCAGCCCAGCATAAACCAAGTGCTCTGGTATGTGCCTGTAATTCCAGCACTCAGAAGGTGGGAACAAAAGGACCAGAAGTTTAAAGTCACACTTGATTACACAGTAAGTCTGGGGATGTCTAGGCTACATAAGACTGTCTTACAAATAAAAGGTAAAATTATTGGCCAAGGAATTTTTATAAGGGTTACAGAAGGATTACTACTGTACACTTGCAATAGAGGAAGCTAGGATCTAGAGCCATCCAAGAGACATCAGCTGCACGGAACTAAGATGAGGTGTTGGAGGAGTGGGTGGATGACAGTCCCTGCCCTGGTGGAGCAGGTTCAACCAGCCAGACACCCCTAAGGGATTTCTAAAACCCTGCTGAGGTGTCAAGGAAGTAAAGCTAAAGGCCTCCACCCTCGGAGTTCTGCACGTCTGAGGGGCATGCAGCTTGCTATTGGATTCAGCCATCACTCCTTGTTCTCTCCCTCCTTTGGTTCATGACATCAGAATCCAAAGCTGAACTGCAGAACTCATCTCCAGAAGAGCTGCTGGCCCATTTCCCAGTCACAGCTACCTGTTACAGGTCACTTTCCTGCAGCCTAAAGCTGAACCAGGCACTTCTCATGCATTTTACATTCTCCTCCCAGCACCCAGCCACTAAATAAACACCAAGAGGCTAAGAAGCACCAAGAGCAGGGTTCTCAACCTGTGAGTTGAGATCCCGTGGGGAGGGGAGGTTGAACAACCCTTTCACAGGGGTCAAATATCACATATCCTGCATATCAGATATTTACAATTCATAAAAGTAGCAAAACTATAGTTATGAAGTAGCAATGAAATAATTTTATGGTTGGGGATTTCTCCAACATGAGGAACTGTAGTAAAGGGTCACAGCATAAGGAAGGTTAAGAACCACTGACCTAGAGAGACACAGAAAGAACAGAGCTGATCCTCTCCAGCCCATCACAGTGTTTTCTACCCTCAAAATCTGAATGTATGTGCATCTACAGTTGCCTGTAACCTTGCTTTGAGAAAGCAAGGAAACAAAGAGAGCCACTTCGACAGCCATAGGGCTGCTACACGTCTTCCTCAGCAATACCACAACTATACAGAAACAAAGTGAAACAGACCCTGATCATGATCAGGGATGGATGTTGGTGGAGGGATAGGGGGTGGTGTCCAGCACTAGGCAAGCCTCGGAGCGCTCCATCCCCAGTATGCTTCCTAAACACAAGGGAGCGTGTCTATTTTAAAGAGGGCTGCCCAAGGAAACTTCCCGACCATATCAAGGGCATCAAGTTACCTCACAACAGATCCTCCATCATAGTGGGAAAGACCCTGCCCTGGCTGTCTCCAGTTACCCACGCTAGAGAGGCATAACAGCCACTCACCTGTCCATGAACAGGAGCACAGGGGAAACAGCCATGATTCTACTGTGACCACACAGTTCTCAGGGACCAGCTGCAGATGCTCTGAATCTCCTGGTGCCACATACCTGGCAAGCCACAGTGTCACGGCCACACCACTGTGTCCTCCTTCCACCTGCTCCGAAAGGAGAAGGCTTGCAGGAAGGAGCAGATCAGCTGGAAGGGAAGGGGTGGGGCGCCTCACCAGTCACAGGGAGGGTGGAGGCAGAGAAGGTAGGCAAAGTGGGGCAGCAAAGCCTGAGTACTTAGGTCCCCGGGCCAGGAGGCAGCTCCAGGACAAAGCAAACAAGACAGTATAGACAGCCTTCTGATAACGAACCCCACTGTTACTTCACACTGAGAAGTAGAATAGCACTGTACAAACTGCCCTGTAAGCAACACCTGTGACTACTTGCTATATTAGACACTGTGCTACATGGAGAAGCCATGCAAATGTTAAGTATGTAAGTGGACCATATCATGTGACTCATTGTGCAAACACCCAATTGAAAACCACTAGGGGGAGAATTCTCTCTCATTCACAACTGTAGATACTGTTTTAAAAAAACCAAACAGAAGCTAGAGAAATGACTCAGTGGTTAAAAGAACTTCCTGCTCTTCTAGTGGGCTTGACTTTAGTTCCTCAACTCCAGCTCCAGGAAATCTGGCATCTTGCACACACACACATGTGCACGCACAATGAAATTAAAATTAAATAGATCTTTAAAAAATAATGAACAGGTAGAGCTAAGGATGAAATTCAATTGCTTGCCTAGCATTTAGGGAGTCCTGGGTTTGATCCCTAGCATCCATCAACCAGGCACGATGGCACAAGCCTTCTCATCCCAGTATTCAGAAAGTGACAACAGGCCAGCCATGGTGGTGCACACCTTTCAACATTCAGGAGGCAGATGCAGGCAGATCTCTCTGAGTTCAAAGCCAACCTAGTCTACAGAGCAAATTCCAGGACAGCCAGGGCTGTTATACAAACAAAAATCAGGTGACAACAGAGGGATCAGAAGTTCAAGGTCATCCTCGGCTACATATAAGTCCAAGAGCCTGGACTACTGAGACCTTGTCTTAAAAAACAAAACACCCTAGGTGTGATGAGAATCATAAACTCAGCACTCCAGAAGCTGAGGCAGGAGAGTCGAGCATTTGAAGTCAGCCTGAACTATACAGTGAGACACTGGCTCAAAAACAAACAAAAAAGATCTAACAACTTCAAGTTCTACAAGAGAACAGCTCTAAGCCTACCAGTAGTTAACTACAGCTTGGTTCTCCTGGGGCTGTCATCAACCCACATGCCAACCCTCAGTCCTGTAGAAGCCCCCTCCACAGGCAGTTGTTAGCTCCACCACCACTTGACAGAGAAACCCTGTCTGGAGCTCCACTAGGAACATTTGCTCAACAGTCAGTGACCTTGTCTGGAACAAGGAGGTGGCAGGCGACTCCAAGGAATGCAATGTCACTTGATACACCGTGAGGAGGAAGGGGAGGGAAGAAAGGCGATAGATAGGAGGACCCTTCTGTTCTCCTGCAGTACAAAGCCCACAGCCTCATGAAGGCAGCCTCATGTCTCCTTCAACTTCCTCGGCCTTCTGTAGTTTTAGTTTATATAATATAGGACAACAAAACATGTTAACTCCACAATTTAAAAACTCACGAAGAAGTCTTCCAAACATGGACAGAAGGAATACAGACTCATAAAGAACAAGGCTTTCTTAGTCCTTCTTTCCAAGGTTCATCCCAAGAATTTATTAGGTCCCTCAGCAAACACATTCACTGGCATCATTACTAAGAAAACTGAGTGACAGAACACCTGCCTACACCACACGAAGTCCAGGGTTCAATCTGTAGTGAAGGGGAAGAAAGGGGTGGGAAGTGCTCAAGAACTTTCTGCTGCCCCTGTGAGGACCATCTGATATAAAGTTTGGGGGTGGGGTATCAGTGGAGTATGAACACATGTTTAAAAGTCCCCTACACTGCACTGAAGTACTTTTATTATGGAACTCAGATACAGTAAAGCTGACTTTGGGGGCATATAGGTCAATGTGTTTTGACATATCCATAGATCCAACCACCAAAGAAAAAAAATCTTTTTTATTACATTTTTATTTTGTGTGTGTAAGGGAGGTATATGTGCCACAGCATGCCTGTGGACCTCAGTAGACAACTTCTCTCATCACCATGGGGATCCCTGGGACTGAACTCGGGTCAGCATGCTTAGTGGCAACCACCCACCAGTTGAGCCATCCAACCAGCCCCAGAGAAAATTAGAGAAACTATCTGAGAACACAGAAAGTACACACATCATATGAGGTTCTTGATACCAAAGCTAAAAGGAAAACAACACAAAAAAATTAAAAAACAAAATGTTATCAAATAAAAAGTATAATGTGTCATAAATAAATTGGATTGTTCTAAGAATATTAATTCATTAGGAAAGTACAGTGGCATTCCCATCCCACCCACCCCCCAAAAAAAGTTAGAGGAGAAAACATAGCCCGCAAACGGATGGAGAATAACCATTCAATAAAGTGAAGATAGGAATGACTTTTTAAGACCTTAAAACTAGAAATAAAAAGGAATGTCCAGGGGAGGGAGAGGAAGGGGGAGGAAAACTGGGAAGAGGGGAGGGAGGGGAAACTTTGATTGGGATGTAAAAACAAAAATAAATAAATAAGCAAACAAGCAAACAAAGGGAATGTCTTAGAAAAGCTATCTGAGAAAGCCACACATCTGATCAAAGGTATCCTATAGCAATGTGGACCACACTCTCAGAGGTCAGGACCCAGGCGGGGGATTCTGCTAGTGCCTGTCAATGTAACATCACGTCGGGGAGGGGAAGAAGCAATAAGGCAAGAAAACAAGATGAGAGGTAACAGATGGAAAAGAAACAAGTTCATGCACAGACAGTGGTTACTGTCTACAGAATAATCCAAAGGGTTTATAGATAAACTATTAGAGTAACTGAATAGAACAAGACTACAGGACTCAAATTATATACATAAAAATTAACACTATGAGTCGGGCGGTGGTGGCACATGCTTTAAATCCCAGCACTCAGGAGGCAGAGGCAGGTGGACCTCTGTGAATTCGAGGCCAGTCTGGTCTACAAAGTGAGTTCCAGGACAGCCAAGACTACAAAGAGAAACCCTGTCTCAAAAACAAACAAACAAAAATTAACACTACCCAGAGTCACAACTACAAATTATAAAACTATCAAAAATAGTATCTTGGAATAATTTTTAATTTTTTTTAATTTTTATTTATTTATTATGGGAAGCATATGCCACAGCATGCAAGTGAACAACTGTGGAAGTTAGGTGTCTCCTTCTACCATGTGGGTCCCGGGGATGGAACTCAGGCTTAGTAGCAGGTTTCTTTATCTCCTGAGACATCTCACTAGCCCATTTAGAATAAATTTATTGAAAGAAACACAAGACCTATACATCAAAAAAAAAAAGCTTAAAGAAACAACAACAACAACAACAACAACAAAAAACTAAACTAATGGAGAAACCAACACATTCAAGGATAAGAAGACTTCATTGAGCTATAACGTCAATAAAATCCCAAACAAAACTCTGGGGAATTTTTTTAAAAGGAAACCACCAAGCTATAAAATTGCCATGGAAATGCAAAGGACCAAGGCCAGCCCAGGCAACGCCACCGAAGAACAAGCAGGAGAGCACACTTGGCAGTTACCAGGCCTCTCACACAGCTGACTAACTGAAAACTACCGTGGTGTTAGTGAAAGAGAAAGTAAGGGTGGGGGACAGTCAGCTGGTTCCCTCAAAGGTTCAGTGAGAAAAATGGTCTGCATACTGCATGTGCAGGGCTCCTTCAGACAATCCGGGCTCACAGACCATTGGGAATGGCAAAACAACAAAACCGCTAGGAGACAGCAGTTCCTACACAGCTAACAAGAAATCACACCCATAAAAGGAAGATGTAGAATTGGTTACAGCCTAAAATATCTTTGTTCATAAAGCAAACAAAACATAACAAACATTAGGAAGATTAAAACGTTAACTATGAGCTGGGCGTGGTAGTGTGTATCTGTATTCCCAATCACTTGGAAAGAACACTTGAATTTAAGACCAATCTGGGCAACATAATAAGCAGTATGTTAAAAAAAAAAAAAAAAAAGTAAGACACAGTGAAGGACATGGTATTTGTTGGCACATGTATTTGACAAAGGATGCTTATCCTGAATATACAAAATGTACCTATAAACCAACTTTATGGGGATATAGCCCAGAGACGGAACACATGCTTAACATGCATAAGGCCTAAGTTCCTCCCAGCTTCACAGGAAAAACAACAATAAACAATAAACAAAAACTACCACAAAAGAAATTCCAAACGTCAAATACAATATAAAAAGATGCAGCCTATCATTAAAATGAAAGTGCAAATTAAAACCTGTACGGCCCTATCCTGCCACCAGGATGAACAAAGAAAACAAAAGTGGCAATACCTATGTCTAAAGAGGCTACTGACCAAGCTGTCTGCCCACAGAGCCAGCGAAGTGTGAAGTGCCGTATCCATACTGGGAAGAGGCTTGGCATGGACAAAGCGGACTCTGGAATTCTGCCCAGGTGTATGTGCCTCAACGTACAGGCACAAAAGTATTATGATCAGCATCACCCTTGAGTGCTGAAACTCAGCAAAGTACCACCCACAGAAGCACACACAGTGTGAGCCAAGGAGGCCAAACCCAGGAATGCAAACCACGTTTACTCCATTTAGGTAAACAGTGGTCACCTTCTGCGAGACAGATATTGTCAGGGAAGGGCCCCCAAAGAGGCTCCTGCAGGCTGCTGATCCAGGGGCATTCATATGAGTGTGCTCACACTCAATGCCTAATCTGTGTGCTTTGCTCTACACTCAACTTCAACAGAGTGAATTCAGCTCTACCACCCTCCTTTGCAGCCTGGCTGGATGTCCCTCCCAACACAGCCCCTGCTGTGCTCTCAAACCACTTAGACATAGAGCTGGAAGCATGGATTCTAGTTTCTTTCTCTTTTTTTTCCTTTTTAAAGGAAATATTTTTGTTTGTTTTCAATTACATGTGAAGATCAAAGGACCACTATGAGGGTCCAGGTCGTCAGGTTTGGCAGGAGGCAAGTGCCTAAACCTGCTGAGACACCTTACAGGCCAGGATTCTAGTTTCTGAAAGGCCTACCGCCCACTACAAGGTGAGGGCCTTCCTACTTGGTCTCTGTATCCTAAGGTCTGGCATAAAACCTGCTGGGTAACTCATTAATCTGACCCTGAAATGATGTCTCTGCAAGTCTCCACAGAAGGTCACAGAGTCCACAAGGCCCATATTTTCCCTACCCACAAGCTCCCAATCTCTTCTAAACACTCCCTAACATGCAAATACAGGAAGGAAAAATTAAGCAGAGCTCCACTCTCTAATATCAATTTAGATTTTTTTTTTTTTTTTTGATTTTATAGAATACAAGTATAGATGTTTTAATATAAGTTTTGTTACAGTATTCAAAGTATTTTATGATATACATCAATATTTAAACCACAAAATCAATTTCCATTTAAAGTTCTGAAAAGAATGTTGTATTGTCAGATCATTTTTTACACTATCAAAAATGGAACTCATGTACTAACAGAGCATAGCATCATATATAAAAACATGTATAAACTATTATACTCTTTCCATAAATGGTCAAACTGTTGAGTTAATGCCCTCTTACCTCTAAATACTCTTAGATTTCAAGTCTACAGTTTCATTTAAGGGTTTATATAATTGGTTTAATGGTTTACATAAATGGCTGATCTTCTTTTTTTTTTTTTTTTTTTTTTTTACACTAAAAACAATTTTTAATGGTTTTAAACTGTTTTACATAACTCAAAACTTCTGGACAGTTTGTAAAATTGTGGATTGACATATCATTCTAAGACAAAAGTTTTTATAATACACTCCTACATAATCTCTGACCATTATATTTCTAACTAATAAAACAACTCTTTGTCAATTTAGATTTTTATGAAGAGAGAAAGAAAGCAGAGCAAAGGGGCTAGAGAGATGGATCAGCTATTAAGAACACTTGCTGCTCTCCCAGAGGGCCCAAGTTCAGTTTCCAGCACCCACATAACGCAGCTTATAACCTTCTGTAACTCCACTCCAGGGGCCTCCATGTGCACATATTCACATGCAGACATACATATCTACACATAATTAAAAATTATCAAACTAAATCTAAAAAAAGAAAGCAGCATGAAAGTGGCTATGTAAATTAATACAAAATGTACCTTTCCAAGAAAATGCAATCTATTCCTAATCTCCAACTGAATACTAAGAAGAAAGGGGGAAAGAAACATCAATAGTGAGCAGTTTGTCCACATGGTAATCATAAGTAATCTTGGAATCACAGCCATCTTAACAGAGTCAGGAGACAGCTATGCGTCTTTAGCACTGGAAATCTTAAGGAGAAAAGTCTAACTAAAGGTAGAAAGTGTACTCCTGGGATATGGACTCCAGCAGAATGTGGCTTAAACTGCAGCTGCCCAGCCTGCCTGACTCTGGGCAGAAATGAGACCTCACAGTCTTCATTCATAGAATAGTGATGTCACCACTAGGTTCCTAGGCCTCTATCAATGTGCTTACTAACCAGAGAACAACTGATTAATTACAACAGATCAAGTATCTTATCTAACATGAAGCATATTGATAAGAATTATATTTTCATTCAACAAATGCATATCAAATCAACTTCTATCCTAAGCACTATGCCAAACACTGGGAAGAATCACTGACGACCACAAGTCTAGGTCCCCTTCTCCAAGCAGCTTACCACTGGGAAGCATACTATTTATACTATAATGAATGACTTCCCCCAGAGAGGAGGCAATGTGGAAACTCATTGAAAACAATGAGGTGTGCAGCAGAGGGAAACACTCTCCAAGCACAGCCCATACTTCAGAGCTGGCCTTGCTTGCACTACATTCCAGAACTGCCAAGGAGTGCTTTACAAGTTCTGATGCATACATCTCATCCTAAACCAGTTAGGTCTAACCTCCAAGAGTGGGACTTGGATGCTTTTTTCTCAACAAACAGGAATTTTCATAATCATTTTTATTTTAATTTTCAGTGCTGAGGACTGAATCTAGGGCCTCCACATTCTAGACACATGATCAGTCACTGAGCTCTATCTCCAGCTGACCATTTTGTTAATGTGTCCCTGACATTTCTATTGTGCTGAGAACTTTGCTCTTTAACCAATAAAATCTTCCTACTTCTTTAATTGATGTTTTACCCTGTATGTATTTAAGATAACTTACTGTTTATGGAAGCTGCTGGAAAGAAAGGATTATCTTTAGACTTTGCTTTAAATCTGTGCCTCATTTGTACTCACTAAACCAAAGTCAAACAGCAAGCCCTGCCCTGCAGTACAATGTGAGCTGTCTAATGTCTTAAGATTCTTCTGGCTCACCGATCCAAGATGGATGCAGATTCCTAATCTGATGGGCTTCTAAAACCTGATGTGCCATTCCTCTGTACCCCAGTAAATCTGGGCCACTTTCCCCATAAGCCAGCAGATCCCTTGTTTTTCCTAATACAACAAACACCAAACCATAGAGTATCTCCTACTACAGGATTAAAATCACTTACACTGGCTCCAGAAACATGAGTCCATACTCTCGTTTGGACTATGTGCTGTTGATGTTCTGAGACTAAGGAAAGGGAGCTGGGAAGAGCTGAGACCCAGTCCTGGAGGAGCTCACAGAAAAAGCAAGGCCACATGACAATACTAAACTACAGCTGGCCTGAAGGAGATAGGGCAGAATGACAGAGTGACAATTCCAGTCTAGAGTGACCTGTATGAGACAGGAAAGAGTACTGTACTCTGTAGGAGTCACCTCGGCATTGGAGAAGCTTCAGAGAAGGGTGTCTTTTGTGCTAGCCCTTAAGAATACTGCAACTGGCCCTGCAGTGGTGGCATACGCCTTTAATCCCAGCACTTGGAAGGCAGAGGCAGGTTTTAGAAGCCCATCAGATTAGGAATCTGCATCCATCTTGGATCGGTGAGCCAGAAGAATCTTAAGACATTAGACAGCTCACATTGTACTGCAGGTGGATATCTTTGAGTTCAAGGCCAGCCTGGACTACAGAGCGAGTTCCAGGACAGCCAAGACTACACTGAGAAACCCTGTCTCAAAAAAAACAAAACAATGCTGAAAGAAGGAATAGAAGGGAGAGAGAACCTCAGGCAGAAGCAGGAAGTGTGAAGCAGAGCACTGGAGCCAGAGTCTATGAGAAAAAGAGAAGGCTCAAGGTATACCAAAGAAAAGTCCTCTCCAAACTCATATCATACTAACTGGAGGTCGAAACCATGGCAAATTCCAACAGTCACTGGCCATTGCTAGGAGTATCATTATTCATAAAACAGAGTCTGGGTGTTCACTGCCTAGAAACTTTCTCCAAAGGGGAAAAGGGCTCCTGGCATATATCACTAAGGCCACTGGCTATATAGCACTGTGACCTCTGCGGGGGGGAGGGGGGTTTGCAGTCGGAGCTGACTAGTGTCAGGGACAATGATCATAAAGTAGCAATTCTGGAAACCCATCCCCCATTTCATCATCTAAAATGCAGACCAAGCAGGCTGTAGTACACATGGCAGAAACAAAGCCTACCTTCCTTATTGGGCAGATAAATGATTCATAGGGAGGAAGACCACAAAGACATTATTAATAAGCATATGAACAACTTTTAATTATGTAAGAGACTGCTTTCTCTAAGCTAAAATGTAGAACACCAAACCATAGAATGAGCCTATGGTTTTAGTTGTTGATACTGTTGTTTTATTTTTACAGTACTGAGCATGGAACCCAGGAACCCACACTTACAGTACTGAGTGAGCATGGAACCCAGAACCCCACCTTGCTAAGCATGTACTCTACCTCTGGAGGCAGATCCCAGCACTAGTCTACTTCATTTTGTCTTTTAATGTTTAAAACCCATAAAAAGTCTGTAAGGAAATAAAGAAAAATTCTAGGAGGTATGCAGGTAGAATGATGCCCACAGCTTTGCTGCATCCTGTTCAACAGAGAGAAGCCTTAATAGTATACACAGGGGCTAGAGATGACTCCCATGGTCAAGAGCAATGTCAGCGTGCTCCTGGCCCTGTGCACGGTGCTCTCTGCAGGTTTCTCTCAGCTTCACCCCCTTTATTATGATGTGCTGGTTAAACAGTCACTGTGTGTTGCTTTTATACATCAAAGGGACAAGTTTAAAAATAAAGTCACAGGCTGTCCTCTAGAGTAGGCTGGCAACAGAATTTCCCACCACAGTGGCAATGGACCCAATTTGAGCCATTCAATACAGCAGCCCCTGATTCCCACATGGCTACTGAGTGCCTGAATGCGGCTAGTAAGGCTGAGGATCTCAATTTTCCATTTTAGGTTATTTTAATTGGCTTTAACTGATGGCTAACATACTGGATAGCACAGGGCCAGACTCTGCAAAGCAGACTCCAGACAACCAAAAGGAGTAAATTTGCTAAGTGAGTACAAACTGCATTGGGGGCCTGGGACCAGGAGCTGGTGGGCTGCTTAGGCGATGACACAGGTCCTGAGCAACTGCAAGGTAGACATGTAATAAATGAGGCAAGGTCCACCAGCCTTGGAAACCCTGTCCCTGCAACATCCTTGGAGAGCACTCTCCTTTACCCAAACTCAAATCTTTACTTGAATGTCACCTGCTCAGCAAACACCAAGCCCCAACCACCCTGTCTAGACACAACCTTTTCAGTTTTCTCATCCCCACACTCCTTAACACCTGCTTTCTCTCTTCATAGTACCTCCTGCAGGCCCCATGCTGTCTGTGATGGGTTCCAATCAGGACAGATAGTCTGCTGAGTGTTGCTACAGAGAATACCCAAGGAACTAAACAGGGCCCAGCAGAACAGCCAAAGCAATAGCACTGGGCAGCTTGTGATGACATGCACTCCCCCAGCACCCTCTATGGGCTAGTCTACTGAGGATATGAGCTACCTGGGGTACACAGAAGACCTCCAAAGCTGGAAAGAACATGCTGGCTAGGTTAAGCATTTGCATACATGACTCTGGGGTGTGGCCTCTCAAGGGAAGCACAGAAACAGTGTCACTGACTAAGTCCTCCTTTGTGCAGGCTGTCCTAGGGAGAGGAAGCTACACAGGCTCTTACCCAGTGGGGAATGCCAAGGGAACACCAAGTGTAGACAATCAGCTGGAAGTAAGGGTGGGGTCCCTAGAGAGGACCAGGACTAAGGAAGAGGAAGTAGTACCTCACAACCACATGATGATGGTCCAGGTTCCTCCTGAGCTTTTCCTGTTACGTTTACTTCTCTTCTTACCATAGTAACCTGGACCTCTCTAGAGGACAGTGCTTAGTTATGCCCACCTAAGAGGAGAGTACCCCGAGCATCCGTGACCCACATACCTCCTGAGCACTACAGTCACCAGTGGGCCCTTGATAAGGGGCATCTGCATGCCCTACATTCAGGGCTATTCAAAGTCCTCCCCTACCCCCAGACTTAGGAACCACGCACCACCCTTCAGCCCAAACCAACCTCTCCCTGAAAGATGGGTGCTATTCATAAATGGAATCATCTTCTTCTTCTTTTTTTTTTTTTTTTTTTTTTTGGTTTTTCAAGACAGGGTTTCTCTTTTTGTAGTTTTACGCCTTTCCTGGAACTCACTTTGTAGACCAGGCTGGCCTCGAACTCACAGAGATCCACCTGCCTCTGCCTCCCGAGTGCTGGGATTAAAAGCATGCGCCACCACCGCCCGGCAAATGGAATCTTCTTAAACCATGAGAAGGTCTCTCTTACCAAGGCCTGCCCACCAAAGCAGTGCCTACTAGAACAAGGAACTTGAGATGGCATTCTGCCTTCCTCACCCCCCAACATATAAGGGGTGTGTGTGTGTATATATATATATATATAAACGAGGGCACCTTGCTGCTTTTCTTCAACCTTCTCTGGCTAGTCTCCAAACATAGCTGAAATCACCAGTTGAGTGGAATAGGTCCATGCAGGAAAACACCAACCAACCTCAAAGTTGCCACCACGCCCCTTCTGACCCCCTCTTTTCACTGTCCATCACCCACAAGGGACCCATGCTACCCAGCACAAAATCAAAATTCATCACTGTGACCACACTTAAGTGCATCCTAAACGCCTATATTTTACTTCACTATATTCAGAAAACTACACCACTACCCCACACCAGCACCTGTGCAATGGGAACATAGCTGGGGTGGAGGCAATACAGAGGCACACTGGCTGGTTTCCGCTCACTCAGCAGGATCCAGCAATGCCCAAACATCCATTTCTCAGGATAACCCTAGCACCACCCCTCTCCTCAAACCCAATACTCCACCCTTGTGGCTATGACCTGAACATATGTGTCTTCCACCCCCAAATTCACATGCTGAAATTCTAATTCCCAAGTTGACAGCACTGAGTGACAGATTTGGGAAGTATTTCAGGCAAGAGCCATCATGACTGAAATTGGTGTCCACTTAAAAAAGGCTCCAAAGAGTTGACTTGCCCCTTTGGCACATGAGGGTATAGCAAAAATGGCTACTGGGGCTGGAGATATGGCTCAGTGGTTACGAGTGCTTGCTATTTTTCCAGAGGACCCAAGTTTGGTTCCCAGAATCCACATCAGGCAGTTCACAACTACCTGTAACTCCAGTTCCAAGGGATACAACATCTTTCTCTGGCATCCATGTCCCCAACTTCCACATAATAAAAATAAATATTAAAATATTTTTTAAAGATGGCTGTCTGGGATGGTTAATCTTGACTGCTAACTTGATGGGCTTTAGGATCACCATAGAAATACACCCCTAGTATATCTCTAAGGGTATTTCTGGGAAGGCCTAATGGAAGAAGGTAGACCCACTCTGAGAATGAGTAGCACCATGCCATTGGTTCACCTGTCTCTCTTCCTGACTTCAGATGCAATATGACCAGCTGCCTCCTGCCCCTGTCACCATGCCTTCCCTGCCATGATGGACTACTGGACCTACAAGCTGTGAGGCAAAATAAAACCCTTCCTTCCTTAAGTTGTTCACAGCAACAAGAAAAGTAACTAATACATCGTCCAACAAAACAAGCTTGGTGTGTCAATGGATACCAAATCTGCTGGACCTCTATCTTGAACTTCCCAGCCTCCAGAATTGGTGTTTCCAGACCATTCGTTTCAATGGTAATTTGTTATAGAAACTTATCCCAGAACATTGTCAACTAGGGACCCTGCTTACTACTTGACCAATAAAACCAGAGCAATACAACAAGAAGTGATAATAGCAAACACTGGTGAGGAGACAAAGTAACAGGAATTCTCATTCATTGCTGGTGGGAATAGAAAACAGTGAAGCCACTTTGGAAAACAGACAGTTTCTTCAACACTAAACAAGTTTATCATACAGTATAGCAATTGCACTCCTTGGCAAGTATCCAAAAGATCTGAAAACTTACACCCACATGGATCTTTACAACAGCAACTGTTCATGTATGCCTAAACTTAGAAGGAACTAAGATGCCCTTCAGCGAGCAAATAGATAAACTATGCCAAATCCATACAGAGAAATATCACTCAGGTTTAAAATATTAGCTATGCCCTGTAAAGCCACAGAAGAACTTATAAACTCAGAGACTGAGGCAGCATGTACATGGGTCTGTACCAGATGGAGTCAAGAGCTAAAAGGAGAAGTGGATACATGCCCCCATTCCTAACCCAGAAGATATCTCCAATTGACAACCACTTGCAAATGAAAATTTAGTTTTCTCTAAGGGACTCTCAACTGGGGAAACAAACTTCTGTTAAGGGCAGGCTGCATGCCCAGCACTAGATGGCCAACAGAAAACAAACTCAACAGCATCATTGTAGGTTCCTTGTCTCATAATATCAAGTCAGGGTTGTTGTTTTTTATCTTATTTTTTATTTTTACTTTTTATTTATATATATTTTCTCTCTCTTTTTACCCTACAGGTCCTTTGCATATATATTATGCCTTCCAGTTTAGCATTTTCATGGGATTCCTGTGTGTAAAGAAGCAGTCTCTGCATCTTTATCTGTTTCATGTGCCTTTCCTTAGGCTCTTTTCCTTCTGTTTGTTCTGTCCTATTCCAATCTATTAGTTTTTGTTTTATCTTATTATTGTCTTTCTTCCTATCCTCACTCCACAGCAGAGAGATCTGACATAGTGGTCTCTGCAGCAGCCTGCCCATCTTGAAATCGTCTCCCTTCTCTTGGAGCTCAACATGCTGATTATCTGAGAAGGCTCTTTTTATTCTCACAGACCCATGATTAAGTACCTCAGCTTACTTCACAGACAAGCACACAAAAACTAAACCCGAGTGTCTGCCTTACTCAAGACCACAGGACACCATCACACAGCTAGGTCAAGAAACTATTGCCCAGCCCTCCTTCCCTGGTATCTCAGCAATGCACAAGCATGTGCACACACCAGCAGCAGCTCAAATACACAGCAAGTGTTCTGGTACACCTAGAATGCTCAAAGACATAGGGCACTAGCAAACAGATTGTGTAGAAAAGTTGTAATTATAAATCAAATACAACCTCTCATTTCACTGGTGCTAATTTCAAAATGGTCATAGCATTAGAAAATAAGTCAAACAACATAAAACTAAGTCAATATTACTATGCCAGCCATACAGCTAATACACATCCAGGTACACCCCTTCCCATTTCACCCAATAACAAAGTGTGAACTTATTCCTGTCTTGCAGATCATAAACTTAAAGGTCAAAGACTCAAGCCCTAAATCACCTGGCAAATTAATCAGCCTCTGCCATGATTTCCATGCATACAAGAAAAAATACCAATATGTTCCTGAATCAGTAAGTTCGTGGTACAAAATACCAAAAAAAAAAAAAAAAAAATCTAGGTATGTAAAGCAGAAATGGATTTAACACAAGGAATAAGACGATTTCAAGATCACATGAAGAAGTTGGTTCTGAATGAATGATCCCCTGGCTCCTAGGAATAGGTCACTGAGCAACACAAAACTGATGTACCTGAGATGCAAATGGAAGCTGCTACTGGAATTGTTGAACTCAAGAAACCCAGCAGGTGCCAGATGGTGGTGGCAGTGCATGAAGGCCTTTAATCCCAGCACTTGGGAGGCAGAAGCAGGCGGATCTCTGTTGTGAGCTCCAGCCTGGTCTACAGAGTCCCAGGGCAGGCTCCAAAGCTACACAAAGAAATCCTCTCAAGAAAAAGAAAGGGAGGGAGGGAGGGAGAGGAAGGGAGGGAGGGGAGGGGAGGGAGGGAGGGAGGGAGGGAGAGGAAGGGAGGAAGGGAGGGAGGGAGGGGGAGAGAGAGAGAATCCCAGCAGGAAGTCAACATTACTGCCTCTGGAAGGGGACATGGGGCTCACACTCTGCATCCAGGAAGCTGAAAACAGACACTGTCAAAGTTGTAGGGAAGCCTCCAATCTCTACAACATCAGTAGGTACCAGAGAGCAGCAAAGAGAGGCGAAAAATGGCCTGCCGCTCATTTCTGCCTCGATGTCCCCACAAATGAGAAGATGGTCCTAATTCATATCTAGCCTCAAGAGACCAGGAGCAGACTTCTGCTCTGCAGCTAATAAAGTCCAGGAAAGCAACCTGAAGCAGCCCAAAGGATGAACTGGCAGCCCAAGGTCCCACCTCATGCTACTCCCCATTATTGTGCCGCCTGAAAAAGGCAGCCAAGGCCGCCATGCAAAGGAAAGAACAGCGCCAGGCACACAAAAGTGCACCCAGCTCCTGGGAAAAAATTCACTTCTTCATAAGCTGCCTCCTGTCCCTGAATTTCCTCCTTACCATACTCCATGGTCACCAGCCAATGGATCAAATCCCAAGCTCTGTACAGAACTAAAACTGTGGTTAAACATATTCATATCATAGCAAAGTATCTAACTGAAGATTCCCTTGTAAACCAGTGGTAGCAAACATCTTTACACAGAAGAATTTTTAAAAACAACACTGAAACCACATGTGAAACCCCAACAAAAGCAGAAAAGCAGGCCAGAGACAGTGTATGTATCGAGCACACTCTGCCTTAAGAGTTAACTTCTGTTTCCTCATTTAACACTTGCATTATTAGCACTTCACTTGGGTGGTTTTCGTATTTGTTTTGCAGTGCTAGGGATAGAACCCAGGACCTCACATGCACTAGGCAAATGCTCTAACACTGAGTTACGGTCCATCCCTCTCACACTAGCCCTTTTCTAGAGGAACAGTTAGTCCTAGGTCACTCAAGTTCACACTAGAGGCTGCAGAGGTTAAATGACTTTCTCAGGGTCACATAGCACACAATGACAGAGCTGGTGAGACTCCCCAGCCCCAGCTCTCAAACCACCATGGTCCTCCCACTCTGTCTTTGAATTACAAGTAGAAGCAAGGCTAGCCAGACACAGACTGTACCCCCAAAGGGCTCTCTGCCAGTCCAGGAAGCAGACTAGAAAGTCCATCGTTCCAGACCAGACATTTAAGCACAGCCAAGTGCATCCCCAAAGGCTATCTCTACCCTATGTCTTCCTTTGGCAAGATCTGTTTGCCTTCATTGTGTTGTTATTGTTGTTGTTTTGTTTTTTGAGACAGGCTTTCTCTGTGTAGCCTGGGCTGTCCTAGAAGTCACTCTGTAGACCAGGGCTGTGACTAGTAGACAAACTCAGGACCCCCCTGCCTTCTGACTCCTGAGTACTGGGATTAAAGGCATGTGCCACCACCTCCTGGCTTTCTTTTACTTTTTTTCTTTTTGTTGTTTGTTTTTGTTTTGCTGCTTTGCCTTCAAATGGACATTTTTAACAAATGACCCTCTGTGATCACCTCCTCTGAGAGCTTAATAAAAGGCCACATGACAGAAGATGTAAGCAGGGAAAGCTAATTACTACTTCCTAGACTGGTGTGGATTAGCAGATTAAACCCTTGGCTTCAAGGAAAACAGCCCCATCGCCTGAGAAAACAGCCACATCACAGGCATGCTACTGAATTCCTCACCCACTGAATTCTACTGTAGGTTCTACTACACTGCATTCACAGGATCCCTTAACACCGCTCTCCCATGTAAACTGAGGATTCCGCTCAAATGAAACTAGCAAGTGACCTTGAGGAAGCTATTAAGTACCAACAGTTAAAACCTGTTAGCCCAGTGCATCTGAAAGGCTGGTGATTCTCCCTACTCTTCTTCACCCACCTCTACCCCCAGGATATGTGGCAATAATGTCTAGAGACATTTTGGTCTTCACAACTGGAGGATGGTGCCAGTATCTATTGGGCAGAGGTCAGGAAAGTTGCAACACACAGAACAGCTGCCCACAGAGAAGTATCCATCTCAAACATAAACAGTTCCTGGTGCAGAAATCCTGCTCTAAGTTACTGGGTAATGGGTTCAACTAATGAATGTACAGTATGGGGTCAAAAGCTCGCAAGTGCGTTAGGAAGCAAAATATGTCTGCTCAAACCAGTGAAAGCTACTACTTAAGTAATCCCAGGAAACTAGATGCCTTAGCTATTTGAACTTAATTGAGCTGTTTTTCCCCATTAAAGCTGCTGAAGGTCACACAGTTATGAAGGAGAGCTAACAACAAACATAGCCCACCTGAGCCTTGAACCCTCCCAGTGCCCACCCTCCCAAGACATCCACCTTGTCTAGGAAGGCAGGAATCTGTGTACAGCTCAGAGTACTTGGGTACACAGGTGTATGTTACAGCAAGTAAAGGAAGAACAAACAGTAGCTACGCCTACCAGTTCCATGGGACAGCTATTGCTCCGCTGTTCCTGTCTCATGTAGGCACCTCATCAAGAAGTCAGGTTCAGAAGCTCTCTGATCATCTCCACTACTTCCTCTAACTGGAGCCATATTCTCCTAGACCAGCTTCCCACAATACCACCCACACACATCTTTCCAGCTTAGAGATAATAAACTCACTGAGGTTGTAGAGAGCAGAATGCAGGAGAGTGAGGGGTCAGACAAGGAATAAGATGGTATGGCCTGGCCTGGGATCCCCATAGGATCAGTTCTAGTCCTGGTCCACCCTGCACAAACACTGTTGCAGTCTACAGTACTCTGAGCACCTGGGCTAGGCTCTGGGCTGCATTCTTGAACATTCTCTGTGCTATACTTACTTGTCCGTGTTCAGTGTGTGTCCCACTGACCCTGTCCCTCAAAGTAACTCGAAGGTGGAGCTCTGCTCTAAGACTTTGAGACCCTAGAAAGGAGAAGGGGACCACTAGGCTCAGTGCACTGCCATATCACTTTGATTCATTTGTTTTTATGTCCCACCTGCTTCAGTGTGGCTCCCTATAACAGTGTCAGAGCTAGATAAAGATAAACAGGTAAGAACCAAGGAATAAGAGGGTCAGAAACTGAAAAATGAAGTTATTTCCCCCAAAGATGAAGAGGCCTCAACAGACAACTCAACTCTACCTTTTCCCTATAAGACAAAGGTAGTAATAAATCAGGGGACAGCCATGATCACCCCTAACAGCTGATATGTAAAGTCATCTGTGCTGGATAGTTTTATGTCAACTTGACACAAGCTAAAGTCAGCTGAGAGGAGGGAACCTCAATTAAGAAAATGTCTCCATAATATCTAGCTGTAGGGCATTTTCTTAATTAGTGACTGATTGGGGAGCACCTAGCCCATTGTGGGTAGTGCTATCCCTGGGCTGGTGCACCTCAGTCTACAAGAAAGTAGGCTGATCAAGTCATGTTAAGCAAGCCAGTAAGCAGTAGCCCCCACCACCACCACCTCTACATCAACTCCTGCCTCCAGGATCCTGCCCTATTTGAGTTCCTGTCCTAAATTCCTTCAATGATGAACAGTGATATGGAAGTGTAAGCCAAATAAACCCTTTTCTCCCCAACTTGCTTTTGGCCATGGAGTTTCATCACAGCAATAGTAACTCTAACGAAGACATTATCCATGTGTTAGAATCTGCACTAAACCTTGCATATATTAACCCACTTAATCCCACAACCACAATTGGGCTTTTCACTCCAATCCTGGGGAAAATGAGCTGAGACAGCAAACACCCTGACGAAAGGGATAACAGAGATGAGTGAAGAGAACCAATGACACACCAGGCACCCAGTACCCTTTTTCTCAGTACTCTGCTAGGGATCCAGAAACCTCAGTGAGGGTAAATGATGTTTAAGGTCACATAGCTAGGATGTGACCTGTACACCAAGCTGTTCCCATTATGCTACTTCACCTCCATTTCAAAAAAGGTTTGCTAAGAATCCCTGTCTCCTAAATGACTGAAAACCTGTCTCCTTCCCCCTTTCCCCTTGAGACCGGTCTGAGGAATCACATAAGGCACTCTGGAAAACTGCAAACACTCGTCCAAGATAACAGGAACCAGCCAGCTACACAGATGAGATCCCCAGCACGGGATGCCTCAGAAGAACTCTGACACACAAGGGCTCCCTAGGGCTCTCCCGAAGGCAATCACTGACTACCAAGTTCTGCAATCACTGACTACCAAGTTCTGCGACCAGGACTCCACTGGAGGTACAGGGTACCCGCCAGCTGGCACATCAAGAACAAAGGTGTCCCCAGAAGACTGCATGACATGTGAAGAGCACTCACTCAGGACTGGTCTTAGGCTGATGGGGGACAATCCACATTTGTCTGATGAAGCAACTGGGGAACTCTAGGTTACTACAAGTTCTCAGACCCAGATGTCTCTGGTTGACACCAAGAACTGCAAATTCTAACACTGACTTGCTAGAAACATGTGCTATATGATCCCACCTGCCAAGCTCATAGGCCAAAAGCCTCCAAAGAAAAAAATATGGGGCTGATTATAGTTCTATACATATGATCAGCAGTCCCCACACCCTTATGCAGAGCATCTCAGAGTTTCTGTAACTGGTTGGGGTATCCCAAACCCAGATTATAAACTCACCCGCCTTCATGACCTAAGATCATGTCTATCACCCTGTGACTCCCAGATGACCTGCCTAGAACAGAGCCTTAGACAGACTCTTGCTAAATAAATGCATAACAACACAAACAAGAAGCAAAAATGGAAGCAACTCTCCTCCCAGGGCTCTAGAGGACACACAGGAAGCCCAGTAGGCTTGTTGGGGGCCTGGGTGACAAGGCACTAAAGGAAGGGTGCACATGGCAGGATCCACACAATAAGAATGGTTTGGCTGCAGGGTGGCCACAGCACATGCCTCAGCAGCAGGGCCAAGGCCAGAACACATGAAAAGGCCCAGCCAGGTGCCCTGGAAGTATGACTGGAACACTTGGAAATGCCAGCCCCAGTGTCTGCCACTAGGAGAAGTATTAGAAACAGAGTTGCTAATGCTGGTACCACTCCCAACAGCATCCTTTTGCCTGACCCAAGAAACTGAAGTAATTAGTGAATGGCAAAGTAAGGGTAATAACCACCTGTGGGCAACCCCACCCACAAAAGGCAGGAGGCCAAGAAGCAACGAAGAATGTTCAAGTGAGCCAAGGACACAGAAGCAGGAGAGGGCAGTGAGAAGCCAGCCAGCTGATTCAGTAGCAGACATGGCCACACGCTACTCCACGGTACTCTGAGGCACAGGGGAAAGGCACAACTGTCTGTAGGACAAAGCTCCTAATAATGCACAGGAGACACACTACAGTTAGAGCAGGAAGCCCAAGGCAACAGGTCTGCATCTGATGCCCTAGCTCTGCTCCAAATAGCAAAAGTGTTACCTTGTAAAGAAGTGACTGAATGGCTGGAATAGTTTCAATTTCTTCCCCTCCTCAGTCTCAGCAACACAATCCTGCTGGTGTAAGTCACTGGTTTCCTTGATGGAGCTCAGAGTGACATCAATAAACTGTGGGTCATCATCATTCTCTAGGGTCACAATGGCGCTGGAATTGCTTGTGACCATGAGGTCCAAGATGTCCTCATTGCTGACCGACAATGTAGTTGACAGCTCTGTGCCGAGACTAGATACACTGCAGACAGAGACATTGTCACTTCGGCTCAGGGCTTTGGAGGTGGGGCTATAGAGTTTCACTGAGTCATAGCCTGTCCTGGGAAATGTAGAAGACTTCCGCACAACTTGCTCCTGTTCACTGCTGGTGGGAGCCGAGGGTGCACAGGACGGCAGGGGGCATGCACTCTGGAAGGCCCGCTCAGGGATGACCTCTGACTCAGACTGCTTTCTCTTCACGTGGACCACACTGCAGGGGACAGGCTCCGGGTTGCCAATCTCCAGGGTAGGAATGCCTGAGTCTACTGACTGAAGGCTGTGTCGATCTTCCAAAGTACCAAGTTTTAGTGTGGGTCCATAGTCAGGCACTGAAAGGGATATGGGTGCCTTAACACTCAGGTGTTGCAGGTCCTGAAGGGAATCTCCTGGCCGACCATCTAGAATGCCCATCAATGCTACACCATTCATAGAGGTGGAAAGGTTTCCATCAGTCATCTTGGTCCAAGAAGAAACTAGAGAAATACAGACATGGAAATTAAAAACAGGTATATAAATCCAAAGATACCATTCTTTGGGCATCTTTGGACACACAGCTCCAAAGGTTGGGTTGTCTTGCTAAAAATGATGCCTTTGAAAAAGTCCTACAAGTTGTGTATGGTGGCACATACTTATAAAACCAGTGCTGGGAGACTTAGGCAAGAAGCTTGTGAATTTGAAACCAGCCTGTGTGATAACCCATGTCAAAAAGAATTAAAGAAAATGTCCTATACATTCAAGTTCTGAGGCCCAGAGCAAGAGTTTGAACACATTCTCATGACATGAACTAGCCGGGCATAACCCACACACAAGATCACCTAGGGAAAGCAACCAGTGTCATCCTCAGCTCCATCACCCCAGTCACATCTCTGGCATCCGGGCCAGCAATGGAGGCCCAAGATCTGTGCTGGGTAGGAAGGAAATGTTCTTGTGGGAATAAGCTACAATGGATCTTGTATGCCCACATGTTGAATGCTTGGTCCCAAGACAGCTGTGCAACTAGAGGATGGTGGAGCCTTTAGGAGGTTGGATGAAGTTAGATCATTGGAGGTATACCCCTAAAGTTCATATTCAGACCCCAAGCCCTTCCTTTTGATTGCCTTGTTTCCTGGATGCCATGAAGTAATCAGGATTCTTCACCTGCTCCTATTATGACATTGTGTGCTTCCCTGGGCCCAAAGCAACAAGGCCAAAGGACATGGACTGAAGAAATCTCTGAAACAAGCCTTCCATTCTTACAAGTTGTTTATCTCAGACATTCTGTCACTGTGGTACAATGATAATACAGGGGACAAACTATAAATGGGATACCTCTGACCAAAAGATGTGAATTAGGGCTGCAATGGGAATAGAGCTCAGCAGTGGCACTTGGCTAGAATGAGCAAAACATGGGCTCAATCCTAGTCATTAGCTTGGTTTTTATGCTGTCTCACAACTTCATAAGAGAAAAACGGCAAAGGGAATTACACACACACAAGCACACCATCTGCAGTAAAACTGCCCAAGTGTACCCCAACTGGCCATACCTTTCCACAGCACTACCATGCTCACTCAGTCCATGACAGGGCATGCTATTCCTTTACAACAGAAGCCAAGCACTCAGAACAGTTCAAGGTCGACTTAGCTAGAGAGGTAGGATTTGGGGTCAAGAGGGAAGGTCATGCCTAGTTTTAATTGGCTTGGAACAGGCTCCTTAAACTCAGGACAGGAGGCTAATTCAGTGAAGATATGTTAATAGTAGAAGAGCAAAGGCCAATGCTTGAGAGAAGAGTCTAAAGCACTGGCCACACACATACCTCAAAAGCCATGTCCAGAGTTCTCTGGCCAAAGAGGCAGGCACAAGCCAGGAGAAAATGTCAGTCTGAGGAACACAGTCCCTAGCACATTGTCAACCCTCACCTGTGAAAGGTTACCTTCTTGTTTTCTTTTAAAATGTCAAAACTAAAGAGATCAGATGGTACACTGTAACCTGACTACAGAGTAGAGCACAAGGACCAGAACTCCAGACTCCAGCCACTCCTGGACTGTAACCCCACTACAGACAACCTTGGAAAAATTAAGTACCAAGGAAAGTGATGAATGGACAGCTGCTATCATCAAACAAGAAGTTGCTGAAGGCTCCAAGGCACAGCAGACACAGCAGTTCACCTGCTAGGGGTGAGCCTAGCTCTACAAAAAGCCTCCTGCAGCCCTCAGGAAGCCAGTCTCCTTAAATGCAGCAAGCGAACAGATAAAAACAAAAAGGGGGAAGGGAAGTAATCTCCCCCTCCCAGAAACTGAAGGAGTCAGTCAGACAGAGCAGCGAAGAACAAAAATAGAAACAGGAGGGAGTGAATGGAAAGGTGAAATTCAGAAATAGACTGAGCCACAGAAAACTATGGCCCTGAAAGTAAGGTTGATTTAACTCCAGAGTTGTACTGACTGATAACCCATTTTTCTTACAAGTTAGAACCGCAGTGTACCACACCACAAGAAAAACACAGGCAAATTTAGTTTGTTACAGAAACAAAATTATATACAGGCTGAAAATAAGTTTTTAAACCCACAAACAAAACGTCGGCTCATACTCCACAAGGATCTGGGCATCACTTCAGCAGGAGTTGAACACCTTTTCATTTTCATGGCTCACACTGCCCTGATGTCCACCCTGAGTCCAGCAGCCTTGTACCCCTCAAGGACATCGAGCACCATCTCTGTGTTCCCTGCTGTGGGGAAACCTAACCAATTGTTGTTAAGAAACAAGAATCACAGCCTGGCAGTGGTGGCCCACGCCTTTAATCCCAGCACTTGGGAGGCAGAGGAAGATGGATCTCTGAGTTCGAGGCCAGTCTGATCTACAAAGTGAGTACCAGGACAGCAAGGACTAAACAAAGAAATGCTGTCTTAGAGAGAGAGAGAGAGAGAGAGAGAGAGAGAGAGAGAGAGAGAGAGAGAATATGAATAAGAATCACAAGGAGTTGGGGATTTAGCTCAGTAGTAGAGGCTTGCCTAGCAAGCATAAGGCCCTGGGTTCAGTCCTCAGCTGGGGGGTGGGAGGGAGAATCACAAAAAGTAGATTCACACATATGCAAACTGGAAGTTGCACTCTTTTTAACTAAAGCAAAAATACAATAAAAAACATTTTATCACATAGTTAAGAGCTAATCTTGGTCAAAGGCAAAGGTTACCAGATATTAAAACACCATCAGCCTCCAACAGATCAAATTGGCACAAAGCCTTGGTCAAAAGAGGAAATCTTTACACGCACAGCTGAAATTCTGGCCCTGCCGCTTACCAGCTGGGGTGACCTCAGGAGAGGTGCTTAACCTTTCTGAGCCTCAACTTCCGGCCTCCCCAGCAATGAACCCCGGCAATACTATACTACAGGCTGGTCTGAAGAAAAAAGAAAAAAGCGGTGTGGTGAAGCAGAACACCTGACCTCACAGGTGCTCGCTCCATAGACATATTTCCTTGTTTTCTAGCCACATCTGGCCAAAGTGCCTACAAGAGATGCTGTTCAACTGTTAACAAGAGATTCTGCTCCTAGAGTGCACAGAAGTCTGTACCTGGGCAAACAAAGTACCTACTGCTGTCTGTGGGGTGAGAAGCCATCTCATTCAGACAGCAGCATCATGTTCATAGAATTGGTTCCAAGGTCCCTCCTCCAAACCTAGTCAAGAAGTGGGAAGAAAGTAGGGCTTTGAGCTCTGAGCCAAGGTGTTCCCTGACCCTGAGGCTTCTTACAGGGAAAAAAAAAGATGAACTCTGAGGCCTCTGGTGATTCATTAAGCCTCAGGAACACAGTGTCAGTCTTTGAGGAAATAAGCCTAAGGGGAAAGAATGCTCCAGCTTGCAACATACTTGTGCTGCCTGGTCTTATGTCGACACACAAACAATAGTTATCTGAAAGGAGGGAATCTAAAATGAGGAAATGCCTCCATAAGATGTAAGGCATTTTCTTAATTAGTGATTGATGCAGGAGAGCCTAGCGCATTGTGGATGATGCCATCCCTGGGCTGGTGGTCCTGGAAAGCAGGCTGAGCAAGCTAGGGGGAGCAGGCCAATAAATAGCACCCCTTCATGGTCTCTTCATCAGCTCCTGCCTCCAGGTTCCTGCCCTGTTTGAGTTCCTGTCCTGATTTCCTTCAGCAATATGAAAGTGTAAGCCAAATAAACCCTTTCTTCTCCAACTTGCTTTTTGGTCATGATGCTTTGTCACAGCACTAGTAACCCTAATGAAGACAATACTCTAGAAACAACTTCCGCAAAGGGCCAAGGCTACCTGGTCCTTGAGCCCTTCCACCTGGTGCTACCAATGCCATAAAAGCAGAGGTCACACTCCGGACCTCCCACCTTCTGCCAGTGCCCCAGAAAGGGGAAGGCTGCACAAACAAGGCACATGCTTTTGAGACGAGGCTGTAGGTGAACTTTGGAAGCTGGCCTACAGCAAGTGGCCTGCCTCCTAGTCACATGCCTTCTAAACTGAGACTGAGCCAGAACTCAAAGGCCCTCCTTCTCATCTGTCTTCCCCACCTTTCAACACGCAATCCAACTGGGGCCACTGTGGGGAGCAAAGAGCTCCTGCCAGCAAGGTCATCAAGGGCTTTGGAATCCAGCAAGGGGTTGAGGCACAGGGAGCTCCCACCAGCCACCTCCTCCCTCTGCACAGCTCCCCCACCCCTACCCCCCACCCCTGCAAGCCCCTTCCTTCAGGAAGCTGTAGAGCTCTTTCTATGCTCTTCTGCCACACCCCACCTAAAATGATGGGATTCTACAACTATTTTCCTGTTTCTTGCCACCAGATTCCCAGACTTCAGAGCAGGAACAGCTCTACTCATTTCTGGATTTCAGCGTCTGGCCACATGCCTACCATGGATTAAGGATTTTAAAAAGTACGTGCTGAATTAATTACTAACAGCCAAGTCCTCAAGTGGGAAGGTTTCCAGGACGGTCCCATGCATGCACATTCAACTGAAATCTGGGTTATACTCTAAGAAGCATTTAGCAGAAGCAATACAAGTAGGAAAATACCACTGAGTCTTGGTAACTGGGCAACCCACCCAGTAACACAGGTTACATGCAGCTCTGACGGTGGGAACCACCATCCAGAAAGTCAGCAAAAGGAAACAATGACCCTATGTTCATCTTCTGACATCTATGTGAGTAACAGCAGAGCGACACAATCTGCCTGCAGCAACCATGCTAGCCTGGGCAGACTCGGGCACTGGCTGAGCCCATCTAGGGAGGAAGAAGCATACTGCCAGAGGAGGCACAAAACGCAGGGTAAACGGTGATTAGTCACCACTTTCCGGACTAGAGAAAAACACACAAGATATGAAGCAGGCATAAGAGGAAGGCCGTTTTTAACCCGCATAGGAAGACCACGTGAGTTTCATGTGCTCTGCAGGAAGCAAAGAGGAAACTGCCTGAGCATCTGGAACAGCCCAACTGTCACCCCATAGGGCAGTTCTTAGTGTAAGACAAATGGCAAAGAAGAGACTCTACCAGTGATATGGAGAGGGCTATGTGAGACAGTCTAATCCAGAGCAACCACGTGATTTCCTCCTCCCCAAAATCCAAGACTTAGAACATGGCCAGAATCTTCACCAAAAAAAAAAAAAATTTCTGAAGCCTAGACCAAACCTAAACCGTGATTTAGTTTTGTCCTCAAAGAAGAAAATCTCCTCCCTGGTGGCTGCAGAACAAGCCCTAGCACCATTCCTGGGGACTGCCCCTGACATAAAGAATATGGACCCAAGCAGGCCTTTCTGACCCAGCTCCTCTCTGGATGTTCCTGGGGAAAGGGCCTTCCTGGCACCATCAGCAAGGGGACACTTCTGTTCTCTCTGACCATCCAAGGACAGGACAATACACCCACCTTAGCTGCCACGCCTCCCCTCAGCGCAGCTCTACCTGATTTCCAGGTCCTTATTCTAAGGGCAAAGCACCCGTGGCTTATTTCTACTCAGCCATGCCTGGAGTCACATAAATCACAGAGTCAGTACAGGACAGTAGGATCACATGTAAAACTAGCATTTAATGCAGACCAGGCTCTGTTCTAGGCTGAACAGGCCCCACCAAGTCTTCTGTATCTAGCACCCACAGCAATCTTGAGAAAGTCTCTTGGGATCCCCCTGGCTTCACAGAGTTCTGATGAGGCCTTTAGTTTCCTCACAGAAGCAGTGGCTCCACCAGACTACATCTCAGCCAAGAACACAAGGTGTTCAAGACAAACTAGCTCAGGAAAGGCTAGGAGCAAGGTCTAACCCCAAGGAGACCCACAGACAGGAGTGGTGCGTTTGTGTGGATTCCCCTGCACTGCGGAGAGCTCCACAGGAACTAAGGAGGCGAGTTTCTCTTTAAGTTCTGACTGGCAGGTAAGACAAAGGGATCAGGAGTCCTAGGTCTCAGGTACCAGAGCATTACCAGTTTAGAGGAGCAGCCACCTCCCAGAGCCTGCTGGGTGCTCAACCTTCACGCCCATCTACCGAGAGATACACCAGCAAACCTCAGCTCAAGACTATAAGGGCCAGGGATAAGAAAACAGTATATTAGGCTAGCCTGGATCTGACTCAAGAGTGGGAGCAGCCCCCTGGAAGGCTGTTCACTCTTTGCACTGCCACTATGCAGAATGGAAGTCGATTATAAAAGGACTTTTTTAGATGGGATAATAGGGCAGGGGGAGCGTGCAAAAACAGTCCTAAAACAATTTCCTAAACTCATACATTTCTCTGGAGGGTGAATGGCAACTTACCTGAGGTTCCCACATTCTGGGCGAGCAGTTTCATCCATGCATATTTCAGCACAGCAAGCTTCAAAGCTTGTGGCATTAAACTGTTGAGGGTCCCAAAGGCTCCCTCAAAGCCCTAAAGAACAGACTCTTAACTTATACGGGCCACAGGTGCCATGATTAAAAGGCCTAAATGAGATACTTTAAATTAAGGACAGGGAACACATGGAGTGTACCTTCCTCTCCCAAATGTTTCAGCTACATTTAATGACTAAACAGATGCTTGTGACGTACTGATGCATCAGGAAGATATGCAGACCCCTTCATAAATACAACACAATTTAACCTCTTTAATTCTCTCTCACTATGTACGCCTAGCTGGCCTGGAGCTCACTAAGTAGACCATGCTGGCCTCAAACTCATAGAGATCTGCCTGCTGCTGCCTCCAGAGTCCTGGGAGTAAAGGCGTATTTAATTCTTAATAAAAGAGACTACTCTGAGCACTCACCACGGGCTGTACATTTGAGGGGCCACATGACCTAGTCACAAATATGCCACGTATACCATAGACACTGAAATGTAGCGAAGCAAAGCAATTTCTCAAAGTTGCACAAGGGAAATTGGATTCAGGCCAGGTATGACATCAAAGGCCCACACATGACCTGCTGAAATACTTAAGAATACAAGTCCTCAACTTTGTGATAATCAGTAAACTGAACGCTTAACAACTTTTACCTTTTTTTTTTTTTCTGGTTTTTCAAGATGGAGTTCCAGGGTTCCTCTGTGTAACAGTCCTAGCTGTTCCAGAACTCACTTTGTAGACTAGGCTGGCCTTGAACTCACTGAGGCCTCTGCCTCTCAAGTGCTGGGATTAAAGGCATGCACCACCACCGCCCAGCTAACTTTTACCATTTTATATGTTAGATTTCAATAGAAATGGATTTTTTAAAGTATTTTATGTGAATGAGTATTTTGCCTCCATGTATGTCTGTGCACCAGGTGTGTGCCTGGCGCCTACTAAGGTCAGAAGAGCACACCAGATGCCCTAGAACTGGAGTTCCACAGGTGGTTGTGAGCTGCCATATGGGTGTTGGGAATTGAACCTGGGCCCTCTTGAAGAGCAACTAATGTTCGTAAGTGCTGAGCCATCTCTCCAGCCCCAAAAACTTTTTAAAATAGGGACAGCAAGATGGTTCAGTGGGTAAAGGCACTTGCTGCACATGCCTAGCAACTTGAATTCCATCCCTAGAACCCTCCTGATGGTAGAGAGAGAGAACTGACTCCACAAGTTGTCCTCGAACCTGCACACACACAGCATGGGCATGCGCAACCACACACGTATCACAGCAAACACAACAATAATAAAAATTTATAAAAGTTTTTAGGATCAGGGAGATGAATCAGTTGGTAAAGGTGCTTGCTGCCAAGTCTAATGACCTGAGTTCAATCCACAGGACCCGCAAATAGGAGAAAACTGACTTGAAAGTTGTCCTCAGACCTATACAGACACACACGTACATACACACAAATAATGAACGTAATTTTACAAGATAGTTTTAAAGTAAGTAATGTGGGAAGAGCTACAGACTCTGGAGTAGACTTCCTGGATTCAAATCCCAGCTCCTCCACTGGCCAGTTGTGTGACCTTGAATTAATTTAACTTCATATGCCTCAGTTCCACTGCAAAATGAAGTCAATACTGGCCTCTATCTTACCAGGCAATTAGCAAGATTAGGGGAAGAAAGCCACATAATGCCTTTAGAACCATGCCTGGCATGAGCTAAGCCTTAGAAGATCTTGGCTAGTGTTATTCTTGGCACAGAGGTGGACAGCCAACTCAGGTCCACTATTTTAACATCTTTGCATTAGAAAGTCCAGACACAGGGCTGGAGAGATAGATCAGCTGTTAAGATCACTGGCTGCTCTTCCAAAAGACCAGGGTTCAATTCCCAGCACCCACACAGCAGCCTACAACTGTCTAACTCGAGTTCCAGAGAATCCAACATCCTCAAAGAGATACACATGCAGGCAAAGCACCAACTGCACATAAAAAATAAGATAAACATAAAGAAGAAAGCCCAGACACAGCCACTCCGTGTGCACAGGGCCTGGCTGTGCAGCTTCTCTCCTCACACATGCTATGTGGCACTGACTGAACTCCGGGCCTCAACTATCCCAAGTAAAAAATGAAATTAGTCAAACTGATCTACTTCTGAGAGTTTTCCAGCTCAACAGTCTCAATACTCCTGGCTGAAGACACTTTCTTTATATCCAATCCTAAAGCAAATGTCTCAGGTCTCAGGACCCCACATCATGTGGCAAATATGCTCAGTGTTGAGGCTGAGAATACGAAGTTAAGGGTCTCTAAGCCATGGGGAGTCAGACTTTAAGGCAAGGCTCCCTGAAGTCATGTCCTACTCACTGTTAGAGAGGCTTACACAAGGAGAGAACAGGTCCTGGTGGAGGAGGGGAAGCCAACATGGGAGACAGGGAACTCACTCTCTGTAGAACAGGGTCAGGGCTAAGTGAAGGTGCTAAGGAGACACAGATCCCCAGGAGCCAAGAGAGTTGCTGAATGTGAGGAGATGGGCTGAGGGCAGAGTATAAAAACTCTGCTGCCCCCAAAGAAAGCAAGCCTAACTCATGTAAGAGAAGTGCTAAGCAAACACACACCAGGGCCTGCTGGGGCCACTGAGGACAGCAGGGTGAGCAGAGCCTTGTTTTGTGATATGCCAGCCTCAGTCTATACCTACCCCTGTCTCTCTCACCTCATCTCCCATTGCCACACCTTCTCTCAATGTTCCAGAAAAGTGCACCTGATAACCCTAAGCAGCAGACATATGCCAGGTTCTCGTTACAGCTGGGTCTTATCAGGATCATGGAGTGCAGATCTCAATGGGTCAAACCCATACAACAAAGCAAGCAATGAAAGAGCTGGGGGAGGGGAGCAGCAGTACCAAACCTGAGACTTAGTTTGGCGCTGGCACAGAAGTGTGTCAAGACTGCTACAAAAGCTAGCCCAGTCCCTTTAGCGGAGTTGCCAACAGCCACAAGCAACCCATCCTCCAAAGAAGCTGCCAAGGTGCTAACCTCTTGCAGATGAGGGTGCCAGGGAGAGCCCCCAAACACCAGGACTCCCTCCTCAACCAGCCAACATGAAATAATCATAGGATAGCCAGGGGTCTCCAGAAGTGACAAACTGCAGTATTGCATTCAGAATCTTCTAGACCAAAACTTCTAATTCCACCTGGGAAATAAAGGTCCCATCTATAAGACAGAGGCAGTTTTGAGTTTCACTAGGCCCAGTCAGGAGATATCTCTGACATTCCCAACTTCATTGTGGCTCAGCAGTCTGTGCTGGCTAGCACCCTCTAGAAAACTAGCCAAGCCCCTGCAGGGTTGACAAGATCCTGAGTAGGGGTTAGGAGCAGAGGTCAGCTTGTTCTTCTAGCCTACCAATCTGCCCAATACTGAGGGTCTCTAGAGAGAAAATGAGTTCTACAGTCCGAGAGTGGAAGATCTGAGAAGGACATAGACCCGGGAATAGGGGTCTGAGGAGAATGGGGTCTAGGGTCCCTACCTGGATGACCTTCTGCAGCCCAAGGACCAGGGTAAGGAGGCCCAAGAGGGGAGAGGAAAGAGTGGGTCAGGAGATTTAAGGAAGAGGTTTGGCAGTCTGAGGAGAACTCAGTATGAGGAGGAAGAAGATATGAATACACCACAAAGGGCTGAGGAGGAAGGACTGAAGAGAACAAAGGTCTGAACAGGTCAGGGGTCTGAGGAGGATTCAGGTTCCTGATGCCCAGGACAGACTCATTTGCAACCCACAGCCTCAGGCAAGTCAGATGAGCCAGTCACAGCCTCGCGTCTGAGAAAACTTCTCCAAGTTCTGGAAAAGGGGTCTTAGGAGGAAGAAGATTCGAGACACACCAGGGATCTGAGGACTGAATATGAACATGCCAGGGGTCTGAGGAGGCCTAGACTCTGAAGAGAGGGGTTTGAGGATGACAGAGATCAGAATACCACAGGGGTCTGAGGAGGACTAAGGGCAGAGATCTAAACACAAGAGTCTGAGAAGGACACTGGCTCCGGACGCGCAGGGCAAGACTCCTCTGTGGCTCACAGCACGGCATCTGAGGAGAAAACTTTTCACTAAGTCGTGGAAAAGGCACAAGTCACGACAGGCTCTGGCCGAGGGCAGTCGCACACACCAGTCGGACACCAGCCCTCCCACCCGCCCTCTCAGGAGCCTGACCGCTCCGGGCCGCCCCGTCAGGCCAGCGCAGCAGCAGGTGGCAGCGGCTCTCGCCAGCCCTCCTCAACCTCTCAGCCTGACCCCGCAGAGGCCCTCAGTACCCGAGCTACCGCAGCTCCAACGCCATCTCCGGGCCCGTGGCCCGCAGCCCAGGCCCCGTGGGGCCCGCAACTTGCTGGGCGAGGACGCTAGACACTGTAGACGCTCTCGGCTGCAGCAGGTGCTTGCCAGCCGCCCGCCGCTCCAAGCTGCTGGCGCTAGGCCCCGCCCCCCGCCCCGCCCCGCGCCCCATAGCCACGCCCCCGTCCCGCCTCCACAGCTCTTCCACCCGGCCTCAGCAACCCAACACCCAACTTCAAACACCCGGTCTCGGGGCCTCAAGAGTACCGCCACGCCCCGTGCTCCACAGACACGCCCCGCCAGAGCTCACTAGCCATGCCCCCCGCTCTTCCGGTCCCGCAGTCCACCCTAGTCACACTCCCTGGGACAGCCGTATTGCCACGCCCCATGCTCCCTAGCCACACCCTCACGCTCCCTAGCCACGCCCCCACCAGTCCTCCACCGCTCTTCCGCCCGGGCTCTCGTCCCCCGCCGCGCCTCCGCTGAGCTTAAAGCCAGACGCTCAGTGGCGCCGCTCCTCCGGCCTGCCCAAGCATCCGCCCTGGGTTTCAGAAGTTGTGTCCCCGACCTTTTTCTGTCCCCAGGCCCAAGTGGAAGTGCGAGGGAAGCCCTGAGAGAGTCACAGTGTCCACACTGGCACTGCAGAAGCCCGGGCCGGGTCCCTTACCTGGTCAGCTCCGCCCGCGGCCATCTTGGAAGTGGGAAGCAGAGGGAGGGGGAAGAAGCGCATGGGGCTGGGCCAGGCATGGGGAGCCGAACGGCGGAGCGCATCGATGGGGTGCCCCTGTCCAGCAGCTGGGGGCATCTTCTAAGGCCCACGGGAGTGTGTAAGGGGACACCTGAACCCTGGGTACGGATCTGTGACCTCGGAACGCCCTCACGGCACAGCCTTAGCCTCTTCATCTGTGAAACGGGCATTTCTGATCACCGACTCATTGCACTTAGTGCTGTGTTCCCAAACTTTTGTCTTCACTTTAATATTTTAGTACCCAAAACCCAGCAGGCGGGTCCTTGGGAGGTGATGAACAGGGATCATTAGTGTGTTTTGAAAGCTGTGTGATGGATTCGTTTAGGAACTAGATGGGGTCTCACTAGACTGCATACCACTCTGGCCTGGGACTCAGTTCCTCTTGAGTGCTAGGATTAAAGGTGTGTGCCACCACATCCAGCTTTATATACAGGTTTGTTTGTTTGTTTGTTTGTTTTTAAGTAGCAAAAACTAGGCAGATACAATTTATGAACAAATCTAATTCAGAGGGTAGAAGTCTGCTAAAGCTGAGAAGGAAGTCAGGTGCCTGTAGAGGACATCTCCCTTCAGGTCACTGAATCCCATTTTGCTTCCTGAAATCTTAGCTCACCATCTCCTGAGCCTGGAATACTGTAGAGACTTGAGTGTTTGTTGGATTCATACTGAGAGGACTCAGAATTACTTGTTTATTCTAGGGGTTGTTAGAGTCTGAGGAATTAGCAAAAACAAACCCCAAAGCCTGACTACAGCTCAGTCTGTGGGAAGGCTTGAACCATCATAGGCCTACAGGAAGAGTAATCTCCCTGCCCTAGCAGACACCTGGAGGCATGCAGGAGGAGATTCATTTGTCTTGGTTACAGTTCTTAGTTCATGCTAGCCTCAAAGTTGCAACCTAGAAAAAGATGACTTTGAACTTCTGATCCTCCTGCCTCTACCTCCCCAGTGCTGGGATTACAGGAATGTCCCACCCCTCCTGCTTTAATTTCATTCATTTCATTCATTACATTCATTTCAAAACATTAGGTGATGGTTCAACCCCTGTACAACTTTGTCAAACATCTTTAAATATTTTCACAAATCTGAATACAGTGCAGAGGAAGCACTTCACAAGACTGAGGCTCAAAGGCTATGAAATGCTCGCCATCCCTAGGGATGAAAGAAGACAGAAAGAGGCTAGGGAATAGCTCAGTGCTCTGAGTTCAGCTCCAAGCGTGAGCAGGGAGGAGAGGAAGAAACAGCAGACTGAGGTGCCTTACCATATCTGAGTGTCTTGGGTCAGCTTATGTTTTGTAACTTTTAAACTTCCCCATGACGTGTGCTGGTTCACAAGGAAGCAGTGTTTATGTCTCACACAGTCACCTGAGGCCATGAGAATGAGGCTCTCAGCCCATCACTCCAGAGCCTTGAGCTAAGTAAATCCAGCCTTGTGCCCATTAGATGAACAGGAAGACACCTACCCAAGAAGTTTTCAGCCCCATAAGCCTAACAGCACTGACTGCTATTGGAAATGAGGACCACCCAAGCAGGGAGATGGCTGGGTTGTGGGACTTCAGACTGTAGCCATTCTTGGAGCCCAGGGGCACCTACAGGCTATTTGAAAGAGACCCCTGGCTTCGCTTTCCTCCCTGGATCATGACTGTAATTACTCTTAGCTCCCATTTATGATGGCAGGAGGGTAGAGGCTTAAATAGGCAATCTTTTGGTGGCATGCAGAGAGCTGAGAGATTTCCAACACATCCCTCAGTATTCGGTGCATAATAGAAATTTGTAAGGTGCTTAAGTTGCTGGCAGTTTTAAGAGAGAACAATGCCAGGTTTTCATCACACCTGTTGGTGCCCTCACAGCTGGACTTAAACACCAACTGGAAAGCAGAGACTTGCCTCAGTACCAACTCACACTCTAACACATTGGATCAGTATGTCCTCTTGCACAGGAGTCCTTGTGACTCCTCACCTACCAGCCCTAATGGTGAGTTCTCAGAGTTTAAAAACCTTGTAATGACAAGGGACCATTGTCCTGTTTCCAGAATCAGAAACTCTTTGTGGTGCACAGGTTTGCAGTTGGCACCCTCTGTCTGACTTCTCCTCACCCTCACCAATCCGGTGCCAGAACTGGTGTCTCCCTGGGGACTCATCATCACTTCCCATCCCTTTGATTTGACCTACGTCTCACCTTTTGTCATCCGTGCCCAGAAGTGGTTTAGATAAAACCTCATTGTAACTTGAGTCTGAAACAAAAACCATAGTCAATGGCATTAAGGCGTGTGGTCACTTTCAGCCACCTCCCCCCAAGAACCTGACATGTCCAGCTCCCAGATACAGAGAAAACAACCCTGTCAAGTTGACAGCCCTCCATGCAATGACACCAGAACTACCCCAGGGAAGCCGTTCCACCTCTTCCCCTACTGGCTCTGCTGGAGGTCTCCAGGGCTGCCCCTGTGCATGGTTTCTTTGATGGCTGTAAACCTCTCACTTGTGAGCAGAAGTACCAGCTCCTCAGAGAGCTGGCTCCTCCTCTGGCTGGCTAACTCCTCAGATTCTCTCCCCATTCCCTCCCTACCTCCAACTTGGAAAGCACATAGCCTCTCCCTTTCCCACATTGTTTCAAGGATTGAACAGGTCAGAATAGATAAAGCAATGGTCATATATGAAGCGAAATTATCCCATTTTATCAGTTTCCAGCATTCTTGAAACCATCCTCGAACCATCCGACCCCTAACAATATAATATGGACAAAGATTGCTGGCCAATCAGCCTCGGGGGAAAGAGACCTTGCCAGGGATGACCTCCATGTGTCCTGTTGAGTATCTCTTTAGAGAAGCAGAAATGCCTCAGGATGTCCAGTATCCATAGAAACCATCTCTGTGCACCCGCTGTACATCCAGGACACACAGCCCACAACTGCTTTCATGGGGCTCTTGGGACAGACAGATGGCAGCTCTCTGCAATTTGTGGCCACAACCTCTTATAAGAAAATGGTTATCTAGCCAGATGAAGCTCCAGGAGGGTCCTCATCAGGCCAACAGGCCAACCTTCCAACTTATCAGGGAGAAAGCGGGTCCTGAGAGAAGGGTGGAGAATCCTGTCAGGTGATGGGTGGTAGGCACAAAAATAACTGTTCTGTTAGGACCCTCTAACCTCCCTTCCAGAGATACAGAGATCTCATTTCCTGAATCATACCCCCAAACCCCATGAATACCGCCAATTCATGAGCTGTATGAATGAGTCACATCCACAACTGTCTTTACCTGGAGTCATCCCTGGCATTGCCTAGCACCTCACCTCTGTGACAGAAGTCAATCTCCACAACCTACCAAACTTACCTCAGTGTCCCACATCTTACAGGGGAAGACAGGGCTTGGAGGTGAAGCCACTCAGCCTAGGTGTCACACACAGCTCTATTCCTTTGTCCCCAGGTCCTGCCCAGCCCCATCCTGTCTCCCACACCACTGGCTCCTGACATGGCGTGGTTACAGTAACAACATGTTCACATGCCACACTGCGACTCTGCTGGTTCTCTCCAGCTTCTTCGGTCTGAGGGCCCTTGGAGCCCTTCTAAAAGCCAATCCTTTCCCTCTCCATTCTGTTGGAATGTTACCTCCTTCACCATGGAGACCACAGTTCCCATTTTTAGGACACACTGCTTGGAATCGGGATGTCTCTGGTTGGTTCTTAAAATTGTTCAAGAAAAAAGAGGCAGGAATTGCTAGGTGAGCTGGTGGTCAGCAACCTGAGGCAGGCAGAGAGCCAACAGAACAGCATTAGGCAGCCAGAGGGGCCACCGAAACCCACCATGCCTCACTGTAAGCAGTGGTACTTGGCCTCTGACATGCGGCCTATCAACTAGATTTTCCTTCTTGCTTGTTTGTTTTGTGTAGTCCTGGCTGTCCTGGAACTCGTTCTGTAGACCAGACTCTGTAGACTAGGCTGGCCTTGAACTCGGGGATCTGTCTTCCTGAGTACTAGATTAAAGGTATGTACCACCATCTCCCCCCTCCACCGCCCCCTGCCGCCCTTTTTTTAACCAGTGTTAACTAGTTCCTGGCCTGTAAGAGGTTTGAAGCATCATGATTTGGGGGCAAACCCCAGCACAGTCTCATCAAAGAACATGAAGGGGGATTTATGTCTGGGAATCCCTTCAGTTTGCTGACATGTTTAAAGGGGGGAATCTTGACAATATCCAATATCACCCGCAGATGCAAGCTCTATTGTAACAAGACCTCACCGTAGTGTCATTTACAACAAAGATGGACCCTGTAGATGCCCACAATACAGGGAGATTTACTAAATGAAGTGACATACATAGCCATCAAGAAAATTTTTAGTGGTGTAGCTGATGAGGAGGCATAGTCTCAAATGGTCTGTGACACTACAGTAGAGTCACCGTGGCTGATAACGGTTTGCCTTTTAAATTTTTTTTTTAAATGACAAGGTCTCACGGAGCTCAGCCTGGCCTCAAAGTTGCTACCTAGACAGAGATGACTTTTTGCTTTGTTTTGTTTTTTTGTTTTTTGTTTTCTGAGACAGGGTTTCTCCAGGCAGTTTTGGTGCCTGTCCTGGATCTCATCCTGGATCTCGCTCTGTAGACCAGGCTGGCCTGGAACTCACAGAGATCCACCTGGCTCTGCCTCAGCCTCCCAAGTGCTGGGATTAAAGGCATGCACCACTGCTGCCCAGCCAGAGATGACTTTGAATTCCTGATTCCCCTGCCTCTACCCCCAGTACTGTGGTTCCAGAAGTCTTCCATCACTCCTGCTCCAATTGTGCATTTCTAAATTGAGAGGGCTTGGCCACCAATACAGAAGAATGAGAAGTGTCTGAGGTGATGGTTTAACCCCTGGATAACTGTCAAATGTTTGTCAGTATGCTTTGAGAACTCTCAGTACCCATGGGTAACAATGTAACAGCGGACAGAGTGTTGGCCAGACTTTTTCACATATCTGAATACAGTAAAGAGGAAGAGCTTACATTTTGAGACTATGATCAAAGGCTATGAAATATACATCATCCCTAGGGATGGAAGAAGATAGAGAGGCTAAGAGATAGCTCGGTGCCCTGAGTTCAGTTCCAAGCATGAGCGGGGAGGAGAGGAAGAAACAGCAGACTGAGGTGCCTGACCATATCTGAGTGTCTTAGGTCTACGCTCACGTGTTGTAACTTTTAAACTTCCCCATGACATGGGCTGGTTCACAAGGAAGCAGTGTTTATGTCTCACACAGCTACCTGAGGCCATGAGAATGAGGCTCTCAGCCCATCGAACCAGAGCCTTGAGCTAAGCAAGGCCAGTCCTTTCAGGAGATGAACAGGACAATGTTACCTCAAAAGATTTCAGCCCTATAAGACCACCAGCACTGGCTGCTATTGAGAGTGAGGGCCATCCAAACAGAGTGACTGCTGGGCTGTGGGACTCCACAATCCAGCCATTCCAGGATCCCAGTGGTGCCCAGAAGCAACTTGGGAGCCTTGATCCTGGCAGGCCTGGCTCATAACCCAAGGGCACTCATATTCTGTGCATCCCAAGTAATTGACAGGAGGAATAAGTCACAACAGAAAAAATGGGTCCCCCTAAAGCCTCACCTCATGGCCTGGGGGGCAGGTCAGGGATGGGGGAGAGAGAGGTGCAGCTTGCCTGTGGCCCAGCCTAGTGTTCCCTAGGAAGTGACCATGCTGTAAGCCTGCAGGCTCAAGACTCTAGCTAAGAATGAGGCTCTGTGCCACAGCACACCAAAGTGGAATTTTCCAAACAGCTTTGTTTTTAAAAGCATCACCCAGTTGCCGGCTGCTGCCAACCATTGAGAGTAAAGCCCAATTTAGATGTGTGCTGGAAGCAGGTCTCATGTGGAGCATCATGGAAGTGAAGAGGTGGGAGGAGACAAAGGCCCAGCTCCCACCACCACCTGAGAGTCCACCCCCAAGGCTCTGTTCACCAGGCCAAATCACCAGACACACCCTCCAGGCTCACAGGGATACATGTGACTCCTGAGAGGTGGCAAGAATTCCCTCCTGGGCATACCCTTGCACCTGCTCTGCCCTCCACCTGCTCACACCTTCCCAACCTCCCTCCTCCCCTGAGTCCTCCCTCGTTAAATGATTTCTGCAGGTTGTCACCAGGTGCTACCACACTCAGAAAATCAGCCCTGATTCTCCCACCACCTACCTCCCCTCCAGGAGGGTACCCTCCCAAAGACCCTCTGCCTGCTCTATCTGGCACCTGGTGTGTGTGAAGCCTCCTTCATCTTCATACTCACTGATTCAGACAGGAAATTAAGGCTCTCTGGGGGAACCTACGGATGTCTGAATCCAGGGCCCTGGGATTCAGAGGCTTGCAGAGAGCGAACAGGCTGTGGTAACTGTTTGTGGAAAGTGCCTGGGTGAACAGGTGCCTGCCATGTCCTAGGCTGGAATCCCAGCTCTGGGATTTTGTGTGTGACATTGGACAAGTTATTTAGACTCCCTGAACCTCAGCTTTCTCTTTTAGAAGGGATGCATTTCCTGTCTCAGTTTGGGAGTGTGGCTTGATATCACTCAGAAGAGGTGGTCAATGGGTGTTGCCATGCTTCATGACCTATCTACCTATTCCAACCTCCTCTCTTTCTCCACCACCTCATCCTCAAATCTCTCCTTCAACACACTCCACATTATTTTACCTGCCAATAGCCCAGATCCACCCAGCCCACACACCCCCATAGCTGGCTCCATCCTATGAAAATAGATGCTAGGGTGCAAATATTCTTGGGGTTCTTCTTGCCTCTTCTCTCCACAGATGCTACCCATCATCTTTAGGGCAAGATCAGACCTCAACTTTTCCAATCCTTGGCTCTCAGGCCTGAGCCAGCTGAAGCCAACGGCCCTCCGTTCCCGACTCCTGCCGCTCCTCTCATCCACCTCTGTGCCTGGTACTTAATACCAGAGATAGGAAAATGACCAAAGGCCTGGGCTCCTCTCTCCTCTCCACTCTCTCAGAACCTCTAGGTAGCACTGGCCACACTGCCCTCAGGGTTCCATGCTTACCTGGGGGGCAAGAGAGGGGGAGTGATCTTTGTGTTTTGAGACAAGCCCTCCCTATGTAACCCAAGCTGGACTAGAACTTGCCACCTTCCTACTTCAGCCTCCTGAATGCTGAGTTTATAGGCATGTGTCACTGGGCCTTGCTTTAAGGGAAAACGGAGATCCAGAGGTCAGGCCTGGGGAGGGTGAAGAACAGGCAGCCTGAGGAACAAGGTGGGATAGCAGCCAGTGTTCTGGGAGGCCTTCCTTGTGCTCATGTCCCAACAGTATCAGGGAGAGGGACAGGACAGACCAAGGGGACAGCCCAGCTCCTAGAAGCTGCTGCTCCAATTCCAGCCACCCCATGGCCGCCAGAACGTTTCCTGGGCTCCCAGCTGCAGCCCTCCTATAACCCGAGATAACCAAGGGTTCAATGCAGCACCCCCACCCCAGCCTCAGCCAGTCGTGGTCCCACAGCCTGGGCCACCTCCCCACCAGCTCCTGCCTTTGACACCCTTGAGGGGAGGAGGCTTATACCTGGCAGATCCAGCTACTCCTGTGGGGTCTGTAGACCAATGTACTTCTCTGTCTCCCCCGACCCCTACCCCCGGCACTGACTCAATTAGAAATACCCACCAAATGACCACAACCTCCTCTTCCTTTAAATTCCAAAAGCAGGTGGCCAGGCAGTGGTGGCACACGCCTTTAATCCTGGGCAGAGGCAGGCCATCTCTGAGTTCAAGATCAGCCTGGTCTATAAAGAGACTTCCAAGACAGCCAAGGGCTACACAGAGAAACCCTGGCTCAAAAAACAAAACCTCCAAAACAGGGGAAGATGTGTACCCAAAAGCCATAGCTAGGGTACCAAGCCCAGCCTTCTGGCTTTCTCCCAGGATGTCCCTTTCCTGTCCTCCAGCCTGTACTAGCTGTCCCCGACTCCAATGGACAGCCTCTGTATTGTGTCTCCTTGCCTCCACCCGTGGAAAGAGTAAAATAAGATAATGGACGATCTCTTCCTTTAGCTATGAAGTCTCACTTCCAGACACCCCAAGCCCAGGGGGGTTAGCCCTCTTGAGATCCAAGCATCACCCAATAAACAGAAACTAACCTTACCTTAAAGGGGACCAGAGAAAGTAGACCTAATGTCAAACACATCCTGGCCTGGGTGCAGTAAGGTAAGAGAAAGAGCCACTTACCTGGCCTCCTCGGGGCCCTAAAAACAAGAGAAGAGGCCGACAGCCCCCGGACTGGCACTGTCTGGAACCTCCCAGCTGGTTCCTGGGTTACTGATTAATGCCAGCTTCTGCTGTTCAGCCTGCAGCTGTCACATCCACCCCAGGAGGAGAGAAACACACTGAGGCTCCCTCCTAACACCCTCTCTCATCCCTCAGTCCAGCTTCCAGAAAGAGCCGTTGTCAACACACGTGCCAACTGGATACTGCTCAGCCTCCCACGGCAGTGATTACTGAAGGGCCTGGCTCTCCTCTGCAGGACCCGGAGACACCTGAAAGCCATTGGCTTGGCTTCCCACTTCCCACCAGCAGGTGTTAGCACTGCTCTATTAAATAGGCTGTTGTGACACAGAGGTCACCACCTTGTACAAGGTCATATAGCCAGAGGGGCAGAATCATGCTGAGTCCAGGGCCAACTTGTGGGACCTTCACAGATGACAGGACCCTTCCTGTTAGGAAAGAAGCATAGGACAAGGGTCATCCCAAGGCCCAGGCCCTCCTGTTCACAAGCTGGTTCTTTTCAGGGCTGACATAATACCTCAGTGGGTAAAAGTGCTTGCTGCCAAGCCAGACAACCCATGCTTTTATCACCATCCCATCTTCTGATGCCTCACGTTGGAGATTGGAGGACTCAGCATATGAATTTCGAGGGAGGAACACAGATGGAAAAGTTATCGATAAAAATGAAATTGCTTTGTCAATACTAAAGAAATCAAGTCAGGAGGTTGTGAACGAGGGCACCTTACCTGCAGTGTCTTGGAAGAACTATATTACTCAGTTAGCCAGGCAAGCCTCAGTCCACAGGAAGCACAGTGCAGAGTGGACCCACAGCGGTCCATCCACCCCGAGACACCCGTTGGCATTTCATTTCTACCTTCCCAGGCCCCTCCTGGCCTCAGTGTCTTTGAATCTCCCTTAGATGCTGTCTGTGCATGGTCCCCATGGCAGTGACCGGCTAGCTCAGGCCCACGAGATTCTTTGGGGAGTCTACCCATTACTTAAGGTGGCACATTCACAGCTAGTGGGGGGAGCGATGGGAGGACCTACATGTAGAGCTGAGGCAGAGGAGTGAGGTCAGATTTGCATGATGGTCCCATCCTCCCATGCAGGTAATGGCGAGGACCAGCTTCCACCTGCCCAGAGCTCTGAAGGGGCAGCATCAATGGACTCACCTGGGACAGGATGACCTATATTAAACACATCACTATTTCGCATCTGCACAGGAAGGAGGGTACCTGCCCTGAAAAATGCTCCAGAATACCATGGCAAGGAAAAGGTTTCAAAGGAAGGAAGTCTCTTGGTCTTTTTGTCTCTCTACCTCTGATTACAGTTGTAATACGTTAAAATGCGTCCCCGGACACATTATAATGGAGAACCTCAACAGCACTTATGGTAGAGAGCAGGGAGCTCATGCCCCATGCCATGGAACAAGCTCTGCTCACCTCTGGAGGTTACACATTTTTACTTTGCCTGAACTCTTCTAGAGCACGTCTCAAGAGTTACCAGTCCACAGGAAATGCCTCTGCTTCTCTCACACAATCCTGAAGTAGGACGGCTTTCCTAAGCACAATCCCAACACTGTCAGCATACCTAAGGACATGGGACAATCCTCTGCATCTTCTGAGATCCCGGTCACTCTTCTCTTCCCTCCTGCTGCTCCTCCTCCTTAGCCTTTTCCTTCTCCTCTTCTTTTTTATTCTTTTTGTGGTACTGTAGAATAGGCCCGAACCCTTTTTATTATTTTTAATTATGTGTATGTGTGTGTTTTTGTGCATGTGAGTGCAGGTGCCCTCAGGAAGCCAGAGGGGTCAGATATCCTGCAGCTGGAGTTACAGATGATTATGAGCCACCTGCTGTGGGAGATGAGAACTGAACTTGGGTCCTCTGGAAGAACAGCAAGTACTCTTGATCACTAAGCCATCCCAGTATTTTTGGGCCAAATAATATGGCCCCAATATTTTTTATTTTTAAGACTCTGTTCCCCTAAGTTGCCCAAGCAGGTTTAAACATGGCAGCCTCTTGCCACTCAGCTTTCAGTTGTCTCTCCCTCTCTCTCTCTCCCCCTCTTTCCCTCTCTGGAGACAGGGTCTGTGTCTGTTACTTTTCTATTGCTGCTGTAAAACACCATGACCAGAAGCAATTTAGGGAAGAGTTCGGCTTATGGTTCTAGGAATCCATAATGGCAGGAGGTTGGGGGTGGGGGTGGGGAGCCACAGAAGCAGGCGGCTGGAGCAGAAAACTGAGAGATTGCCTCTCAACCACTCGGGAAGCAAACAGAGCAAAGTGGAAGCGTAGAGAGGCTGTAAACTCCTGAAGCGAACCCCTCAGGACCTGTGAAGGCAGGAGCTGTGCAGGGTGCAGCATGCTGGCCCCTGCCTTGCCTGATGGACTGGGTAGCTAAGTCCTGTGGGCCTGAATGAGGGGTATACATTCTCCCCATGAATCCCCTCATATCCCCCATGAATGAGAGGGATACAACAGCGTCCCCCACCCCCAGCTGCTGCCTTCACAGGTCCTGGGGAATTGGCTAGTGTACAACAGAGAACCTGCTAGAACTTTTGTAGGCATTTTCTTCCTCCCTCGCCTGAGCTAAGATTCCCTACTCAACCTTGGAGGCCTGGGAGAGAATGCAAAGGCACTTCACCAGCTGGCCACTCCAACTCTTTTCTTGTTTCTTCCCCTCATTGAAGCTGGGAACGTGCAGACTCAAAGATTGGATTCTGAGAAATTCCCGACCTCAGGGAACCACACCGATGAGGCAATAGAGTGTGCTGCCAGCAGGTAAAAGCTGCAGGGGTGAGGTGGGAGGTGTTACCGAGATCAGCTCCAGAGTGTGCCCACTGCACCATTCCCATCTCATTGGCACCCCTGCTCTTCCCAGCGGTTGACACTCTACTTACTATCCTGCTGCAGGAAAACTTGGGGAGAGTAAACATGACCAGACCTGATGCATCAGGCAGCCCTGGGGTCTGAATGCACAAGGGAGTGATGGTTATCCTGGGTTTGCAGCTTGCTGTAGGATCTCATGGTGGTTTGGAACCACATGGTGACCACAAGGAAGCAGATCCCAAGTGCAGTCACAGATAGTGTCATCAGATGCTTACTAAGAAAGCCTGACTCAATTCACTCCATAAGCGCTTCCCCTCCACTAGCCCATCAGCCTGATGTTGTGGCAGCTCCAGGTTCTTCCAATATCATCTTCTCAGCAGAGGGAGGATACTCATTCGCCCATGAAGCCAGTCAGCACTGGCCTTTCTGCATTTTCTCAGCAAACAGGAGTCGTCCTGGGCTGCTGCCCTTGAGTTCACAGCCTGTGTTCTTCTGAAGGACAAGTCTGTGTCCACTGCACACAGCAAGGCTCTCTGAGATCTTAAGGGAGACCTACACCCTAGTTCCCTGCCAGCAATAGTGGGGTGCTTTTCAGCTTGGAGTTCTCTAGTGTGGGGTTACAGCCCTGTGCTTGAGTTGCTAATCAGCCACCTCAGCTCCCCATTCTCAGAACTTGAACAATGGTGGGCATACAAGTTGGATGTGCTTTGTGAAGCTAGTTCAGTAGGGCACTGGTGGGAACATGGGGTACAGGAAAGGAACACTGCTGGCCCCCTAGGATGAGGGAGTATAAGAAGGGAAAGAAGTGCTTGGGAGCCTACAGAACCCTGCCAAGGTGAGGAAAAGAAGCTTCTGCTGCAGCGGGCAGCAGCTAGTACGGCAGGGCTCTTCCCATCATGACCATTCCAGGTGACAACAGGGCAGAAGAATGGCTGGAGCACCCCTATGACATGGGCTTCTGGTCTTTGGTTTGTCCTGAAGATCGATATCCTTGGTAGCTTTGGTAAGTGCCTTTCAACTAACCTTCAAGACAGTCTGGAAGGGGACATTGTCTCTATCTGTGACAGGGCCAGTAGGGATATAAGGCCTCCCCCATCCCTGGGGCTCCAAGTGTTACCTGGACTGTGGTACAGGTACCAGGCTGCACCACTCACTCCCCACAATAGCATGGTGTCCTGGGCTCCTCAGCCTGGCTCCACTGTGCACACTTGGTTCCTGTTGCCTTGACCCCTGCCTTCCAGCCCAGTCATTACTCAGAGTCAGGAACAACCAGAGGAGCCACTGTGTATGGCCTGTCAGGGCCTGAGTGGGCCAAATCATGCCTGCATGACTTCTGTAGGGCCTGACTCCTGTCAGCTCTGTGGGTTCCATAGAGACTGAGGGCATAGCTCTTCTGGTGGTTTGGAGTTACAGACCTCGGAAGTACCCTTGAACAATTGTTACCGAAGAAAACAAGGCAGCGCAAGTGCCTATGGTTCTCTCCTGCTGCCCACTCATGTGGCAACTTGCCCTCTGCAGTTCTGTTGTTTCCCCTCAAGGAACCAGCAGCCCATCGGAAGAGCCCATTGGTACAGCTCTCTGGGACAGCGACATCTTGGTAACTTTCGTGTTTTACTGTGCAGGGTGGATGGATTGGTCTAAGTCTGACAAGAGACTACTACTAGACCTGTAGATACAACGCTGGGCCCACACGAACACGCAGCTTGGGGTGATGGAACCAGACTCTCGGGGGCAACATCCTTGCAAATAGGCAGGAGACACTTATGGGGATCAGAAAAGGGCTGCCTGCAGAAATTGGCCAATCCCCTCACACACTGCATGAACTGGGTCGAGGCAGTTTGGGCTTGTCAAATATACAGGAGTTGAGGAGTCCAGCTTTGAACTGACCAGGTACAAAACCTTGAGCAAGCACCTAGCAGCCTCATCATGCCTTAGTCTTCTTGGCCTGGAACACTGATCCCCAGCACTAGCTGGTACAATCACTGCCAGGGGAGCAGTCAGTGACTGCCAGCCTGACCATGTGGCAACTATTCTGAAAATGCTCAAGAGCCTGGAGTGCTAGGCAGTGCTGGGCCAGCAGGGCTTCCTGGTCGTGGTGCTTTCAACAGTGCCAACCTGGGCAGGCATCTGATGAGCAGCTTTCAAGGGCTGGGCCTTACTTTCTATTCTCAGACTCCTGGATAGAAGCAGGTTGCAGGGAGTTGTGATTGGCAACTTACCACATGTCTAGAACTCACCAGGTGATGCTTAAAGTGTCAGACAACAGCATTGGTGGCCACAGCAGTGGTTGGCTCTGTAGACAACAGAGGTGGAGGCCTTTATGCTCTCTGAACACTGGGCCAGGCTGGTCATACTCCTGAGGACAGGTGAAGGCTAACTGCTGCTCAGCACTGTCCCTGCGCTTGCGGGTAGAGCATCTGTGAAGTACCTGGGCTGACAGTCTACAGAGAACCCCACAGAAAGCAGAGCGGGTAGTCAGCACAGCCAGTGGGCACATCTGGGCTCAGGGCAAATCAACAGGGAAAGGAGCTTAGCCATGTCACAGGGTGTGCCTGCTGGACACCCAGAAGGCTATATCATGTTCTTAGTTCCCCACTGAGCACCTGGGGCACTCCTGAGGAAGACACGGTTTCGATGACTCTAAGCTTGGCCAGAGCTACAGTCCAGAGAAGGCAGTTAAGTAGGAACCCTTCCCACACAAGCCCAGGAAGGAAACAGGCGATGGAGTTGTTTGGTTCACTACCCAAAGACATCCACAGAGGCATCACTGCAAAGCCAGGGGCTTTGTGAATTGTGTCAGGGTGGCTGAGGAGGAGCTGTGAAAACAGAAGCTGAATCCTTACTCAGAGGTAGAGGCAGGATGATCAGGAGCTAAGAAGTTCAAGATCAGTGTGGGCTACAGGAGACCCTGCCAAAGATCAAAAGAAACAAAAAGGGAATATTCTCTATCAGTCAGTGAGGAACCTGTTCAATCTTCAGTGGGTCACCCTGTGAAGAGTTTCAGCTCTGACTGCAGACAAGCAGGGATTCTCAAGTTGCAGGGCAGGCTAGACAGTCTGTAGCATTACTGTGCTCACATGGGCACACAGACCTGGAGACAGGTATCTACAGGAACATGCTTAATCACAGTGAGTTTTCCTTCATACTTTTTCAGACACTTCTTGTTTACTGTCATCGTGTATACATGTACGTGTCGGTGGCCACGTCAGAGGAGCATTCCTGGTGGCAACTGACTTCAGGGCGTCAGCCACCAGGAAGCAAAACTCGAATGGGTGAATCTCGGATAGGCAAGGCCAGGAGGGCTTCAGCCCCACAATGTCTCTCGCTACTGCTGTGCCTTTACATGTTTGCTGCTGCCATTATTCTCTGGTATCTGGCATGGTGTGAATGGGCATGGGGAGAATTCTACTGCCTTGAATGTAGTGTGATTATCTCAATGGAAATATCCCATTCTACTGGGCATTTTTACCTATGGATTATTGTGAAGATGACTTCCTCTTAAGCTGTACTATTTAACTGACTAAATGATTTTATACAATAATAGTGTTAGTTTAAATAGGATTTTGATGATTGAGGGTCTTTAATAAATACAGTAAGGGACTATGATAGAGGTTAGCTTAGTGGGAAAACTAATTTAGGTAAAAGCAAGATGTGGCACTGCCCACCCCCCACCCCAACGAAACAGGAGCTGTGGAGGATAAAAATTTAGCCGGGCGGTGGTGGCGCACGCCTTTAATCCCAGCACTCAGGAGGCAGAGCCAGGCGAATCTCTGTGAGTTTGAGGCCAGCCTGGTCTACAAAGCGAGATCCAGGAAAGGCGCAAAGCTTAGAAACCCTGTCTCAAAAAAGCAAAAAAAAAAAAAAAAAAAAAAAAAAAAAAAAAAAAAAATTAAAACAAGGAAGTGTCACACGGCTAGTTTCTCTTAAGGAGCTGTATAGACTGTGGCTTAGGCTAATGATTAAGAAAAACAATTGAGTCCCAGTAGCCCAGCTAGCTCAACTTCTTTTAATCTTAATATTGAGAGATGTGTTCACAGGTTTCAGAGTGCATCATAGCTGAAACAAAGCTTTAAATATGACTTAAGGTTAGATTGAGATGTTTTTGTTAATGAAACCATCAAGTTTAAAAAGGCACATAGTTGAGCGAGGGACTCATTAAGGTCAGGGAACAAGAACAATGACAGCCTGGCCATTGCTGGCTGACATACCTTCCTTACTAGGGTGGGTTGGGGATCAAGGGTGATGATTAATTCCTTGTACCCATTTCTGCCCTCAGCTTCCTAATATAAAAGAAACTGCTGATGAGTGGGTATGCACCCTGAGGATTTAAAATAGAGATGACTGTTTTTCATATATAAAAGTTTAGGTTTGTGATTTTTTTTAAGATTCTTTAGAAAGACCTTAAGAGTGTGTGTGTTTTTCCCTTTTTCCGCAGGCCCCAGAAAGTGAAGTTTCACTCCATTAGATACGAAAGTCAAGTCATTAGCCCACTGACTCCATGGCTCTCCTTCAATTCCTGAGCTGCTAGAGGCTGGCCCTCACAGCAGTGGCATGTATTACTGTGTATACACACGTGTGTGACTGCAGTACATGGCATACATTCAGACAGCAGCGGACAACTTTGTAGGGTTGTTCGTCCTTTCCACCTTTCTGTGGAGTCAGGTTTGCACAGTCAGCAGCACCTTCCCCACTGAGCCATCCTGCTGACTTCTGTGTCCCATGAACACAGTCCACACTAACATGAAGACTTGTCTAACGGGGGGGGGGGGGGGGGGGCAGGGCCACCCCAAACTGCTGGGGATGTGGGTCAGCTGGCTGCCCAGCTGGCTGCCCAGCAGCCGTACCTACTTTCTTTCCCAGCTCTGGGGAGTTGCTCTGGGAGAATAACTGCTCTCAGGAGGAAGAGTTCTTTCTGGTTTTCTCTTCCTCTCAGTTAGGAAGAGGCTTCCTTTTCACTTAAAATATTGCTATGATAAATAAAAACAACAAACATTTTTGAAATTTTTATTTGGTGTTAACTCCACAAGAAAAAAAACAAACAAAACAAAACAAAAAAATCAGTTACTCTGGTGTACGTGAAATCAGAACAATACAACCACGGAAAAAAAATCTCAGCCCAGGAATGGAGCTGATACTTCAGTGCTACGGATATGCAACGCGCTTCATACCACAGTGCGTTTCAGCGTTTGCCAACTTTTTTTAATGCTTTTTTGTGATCATCCATTCATGAAACTAAAACCACACTTCAATTTTGGGCCAAAGCCTCTGAGCTTCAGCCACTTAACTACAGAAAGGAACCAAATACAGAATCTATTCATCCCTTTGCCTTTTATGACCCACCGCATCCCCTGTGGGGGGGCCTCTCCCCACAGCTGAGGAGGTAGGTGTCTTTGCCACCTGGAGCCCTTTCCTGGCGAACACTGGCTGTCCAGGTCATCCAAGTTCACGGTTGAGTATGAAATATTTGGTCATAGCAACAATTTCTAGGGTAATTGTGACTGCATTGATTTTAGGAATTTATAACTTTCAATCCTTTTTGCCTTTGATGATGATAGGTTATATTTCAGTGCAGATGTTAATCAAATTTTAGGAAGCTCCAGAAGAAAAAAAAATACATAAAACTTATCTGATGTCTGTAAATAAATAAGAGCAACATGAAACCTTCCACATGCACACACGCACACACAAGCACTGTAAAGTGTCGGAAGATGTGCTGTATGAAAACAAACCCTAAGGTGGTAAGATGCCCCCAGCCAGCAACCAGGCTCCCCATGGTGAGGATGCACAGAACTGCAGTGACTGCACAGCCTCCACAGTATTTACTGTGTTCCTGAGAAACAGGCAAAAACTCAAGTACTCCCAGCAAGGCCTCAGGGACAGCCACCCACGTGCCCAGTGCTGCCCCACTTACTGGTGAGGCCCGCTTGGCTACTTCTGAGCTCTCAGCCATTCCCGATGTTCTGGACAAGGTGTTTTACTATACAACAAGTTGGTTAAGAGAGAAAACTGATTTGGGATGTTCAGCTTTGCACACTGGCCCTCCCAGCGCCGGTGGCAGTGCTGCTCTAAGAGAGCTCAGAGGGTGAAGAGCACGCCTAGACGCAGCTGTGCGAGGTGTGCCTCCTCCTGCTTCACCAAGCCACATGAGGCGACGATCAGAACAGCAATCACACAGGTATGTGGGAAAGTCCTCTACCCACCCCAGCCCACCACAAGCAGAACTTGCCCAGAACATTCTCTCAAACACAAAATGAGATACAAGCTATACTACATCACAGCCACAAGAACAGCTAGCTGCAGCAGCCAAAGATTTCTTTGGGGTAATGAGGTGGCCTCACTACATGTCAAATGTTTTTAAGTTCATTTGGAGACATCAGTTCAATGTTGTCACCAGAAAATAATTTGTAGGTAAGGTCCTCAACTATGTGCGAGAGGCAGCTCAGAGAACCCCATGCACTACAGTAGCAGAACTTAACCCATCCACCCCATGCCTCAAATCCTTGGCTTCTTCAGCTAGCAAGAAAGTCACAAGCCACAGTATCTTCCATGGTACTTTAGGGGAATCCTAAGAGAGAGCACAGTATTCTGTAAGTCTCTAAAGCACACCCTTGTGTTCCTACAGCAATGTCCATGAGATCTTCTGAATGAGCCTGCAGATGAGTCACCATGCTTCCCTCCTCCTTCAGCAAGGCCCCAACCCACTGCAGGGGAGGACTGATCTCCTGGCTCAGAGAACAGAGCTAGAGTCTCTGGACGGTGCTGACAAGGTGGTGGCGACACTGCCGCCAGAGGGAGGCCTGCAGCTGCGATGCAGAAGCGGGACGCGCTAGGACAAGCACATGCACACCCATTCCTCACTGGACAGCACAGTCTAGTCTACTTCAGAGAGCAAGAACTTAACAGCTTAGAAACAAATCTTCAACAGGACAGCCGTCCTCAACGCTAAAATAAGCAAGAAGAGAAAGGTAATCACTGGTGTGGATCAGTTAATTGAAGAAGAAACCTAAGTTGCTGCTTTAGACTAACAGGCCTCACAGAAGGCAATTTCCCATCACAGCATTTTCAATGACTGGTACTACTCTGCAGGGTCAGAGATGTGTTCGGGAGAAGAGCTCCTCTGTGCTGGGGCCCACCCACTCTCCGCCGGCTTCGGAGCCTGTGTCACCCGGGTCAGAGCTGGCGCTGGAACACATCTTCCTGTGGAGGCCATTTGGTTTTGTCTCACAACCTCTCTCGCCTGTGCATCTTGCTTCATAAACAGAAGACACCTACAATTCAAGAAACAATTTTCAATACACTAAAAATCAGACACACACACACACACACACACCCCTTCCGACCCAAGGGCTGATTCTATTCATAGACAGAGATGAAGTAGCAATCACTGATATGTCCTATGGAGAGCAACAAAGATGTGAAGTCACACTGTCTGAGAGGAAGCCTCTTCTCCCTTGTCCTTGAAGGGTCCAATTCTAATTCTGCATGTCTAGTCACAGGAATATTGTGGCCATATTAGGGTAGGCCCACAAAGGGCCTCCTTAACTCTCAACAGGTCTTTGAGTACCTGGCTCAGGACAGCCCATGAAGCTTCACATAGGCTCCCGTGGAAAGAGAGACCTGGTCATGCCCATGGGGCTCACAGTTCCAGCAGACAAGCAAACCAAAGGACACAGCTTCAGATTGTAGACACGAGGATAACTGGGAAGGGCATTCTGGACAGAGTGCTCCAGAAGGTGGCACTCCTGAGCAAAGGCTGGTGCTCTGCATTGCAGTTTTAGCACTACCTAGCATGGTATAGAGCATCTTTTTGTTGTGTTCACAAGAAGGCTGGCATCTGGGGACCCTAGGATACTAGATGCCAATGGTAGCCTTTTCACCAGTTACAGCAACTAGCAACACTTCCCAGCCCATCACAACATCCACCACCAGCGCCACCCCATCATAGTCCCTGCATTTGAGCCACAGGCAGAAGCACAGAAAAGCCACGTGAGAGCAAAGCACACAGGCTTCCAGGCGTGGAGGAGGCTGGATTTCTTCCAACTGCACAGGCTAGGAGCATGAGCCCTACAGCCAGACTGTAAGGACAGGCGGCCCATGTCGGTGTTTCATCTCCAGATGCCTCCATTTTCTACTCTGCAAATGGGTAGGCCAAGAATACTTAGTGCACAGGGGTGTTTGTGAGGTCACTGTCTCACTGAATGGAGATGATTATCAAGGACAAGCGGAAGCAAGGACAAAAAAGGCTGTGGCCATTGCTGAGGAGTGGCAGAATGGTGTGGAGGAAAGGGGTGGATGGAAAGTGGAGGTGAGGTGCATTAACAGGCTGGTAGACACACTGCGTGTAGAGGTGAGAGGAAGAGACAGGTAGAGACAGGTGGTGGGACAGCCATTCCCTGAGGGTGGAAGGCTATGGGGAGGCCTTGCATGTAGGCTGGGAAACATTAACACAACCTGATAGGTCAGCAGAATCAGCACCACATGGTGCTTTGGAGAATTCTTACAGAGCTTGAGCTAACTCTGACAACTCTGAGGAGAAAATAAGTTTCCTTCAATTCATTGGTCAAGCTGCCTCACGATGGAAGGCCTGAGACTGAGCTAAAAGCAGGTCAAGGTCTTGAATGTGCCTTCATGGTGCTCACTGGCTTGTGGGAGAGACAGAAGGGTCTGGGATGGCGGGACTCCATCCAGAGAGTGCACAGGAGCACGGGAAGGGCAAGGTCTGTCCCACACAAGTTAGAAAAGCACACTGGAAGGAGGAAAATGCTGCCCCAGGATTGAACGAGGAGCAACAGGCTTAGCACAGCATTAAACTCCCTTGTACCAGCAGCGTAGGGAAAGCTGGAGGGATATCAGGGGCTCTCCATGAAGGTCTGGCAAATGGTTGGGGGTGGGGAATATGGTGAGGCAGACCCAAAGGAAAGGCCAAGAGGAGAAAGGCAACACCCATAGATCTGGGGAATTTGGGCCAGGATGGGTCACAGGACTCCCAAGTTTGTGACTAGAGTGGTAGGGAGGAGGACAGTCCACTTACCCTATTAAAATCTAACAGACGCTCTTCACGATTGGGTGTCTCTTTAGCATCTGGATATTCTTCTATACCATTCTCTCCCTTGGCATTTGTATAACATTCTTAATCATTTTGAATGGAGAAGGGAAAAGAGGGAAAGGGGGAAATTCAATTAAGACAGTTATGAAACACACATCCTTGTTTCACCTCACTGAAAAGCTAGGCCTCCCCACCCTCTGGAGGTTTAAGTTGTCATCAAAAGTACAGTCAGTCAGGAGGAGTATATGAGAAATCACTGATGCCAACTGAAAACTTTCAGCCACGAGTGAGTAATGAATAATAATAAAACCCATCCAGCATAAGCATATTCTACTGTAAAACATTCTCTCAACAATTCAACACACAGACCCATAATGTGATGGCCCTGGGAACACAGGAAAAAGACCAACCAGTGAGGCTTGCGCTCTCAAGAATGAATGTCAAAGAGGAGGGAGACAGATGATGTACCACAGATATGCTCATGGAACAGGAGCAGGGGTTCCAAACAGGGGCAGCCCAGTGAGAAAGCAAAGCAGGTAAACAGCTGGCCTGTTAGAACTCAACACCACGCCCACCAGTCTATATGTAACTCCTGTGCACTGGGGAAAGGAGGCTCATGGTCTTGTTGGCCAAGGCTGACAGGCTGCGAAGGCAATGCAAACTAAGTTAGAGGAATCCAACCACAGCAGGGCCAACTGTGCTTCACACATGCTCTATACCATTCAGTCACCTGGGGAACTTGGAGAAACCTAGGCCCCAGGAGACTATCAGTCCTTCTGAGAAGCTTCCAGGCGATTCCTGAGCACAGCTCCCATGCTGAACCTAGTCCTTAGCCTAGCCTGTTGCCCACCAACACTATGAAGAAGTCAACTGTGATGGAGACTCCAACCAGGCTAATTTGGACCTGGCTCTGACAAGAGCTCAGAAATGCTGCTCCCTTAGCAACCCTGCTCACTGGAGTTACACCACAAGTATCAATGGGATGTTATGGCTATTGTGTGCCCAGAGCTACAGAGGACAAGGCCAGCCTTAATGAGTGTTACACTCCTGGGCACCAAGTACAGACTTTGCTTGCCATGTGGGCACATAACCTAACAGTCCTGGGCATTACTTGAATAACCCTGTCTTTGAGTGACAAAAGTCATAATAGATGCCAGGTTCTGCTCTTTATATGTGACATGACTCAAAGCCCCACCCACCACCTCTACAAAACAGAAGCAATGTCATCTTCTTAAAGGAGGTGCTATGGGAGAAGTAGACAGATACACCAACATCTTTGATAGTCACTAACCCAGAATATGGGTTCTGGGAGGGCTGAGAGGCCACTGCACTCTGATGGAGGGGTCCTCATTTCATCCCATTCATTCTACATACAGACACACACACTGGGGCCAGAAGAGGGACTGTGGCAGGGAAGGTGGTTCCTTTCTGGCTCAGGAATGCTACTGGATAGAAGGATGTCCCCCTCTACACCTTCATACAGAGGGTTGGCCAAGAACCATGCTGAGCTCATCTCATGTTTCTTGTAATGCTTACAGTGACAGCTACTGTTTGTTGAATTATCATTGTGTGTGGGTTACAGTTACAGGCCCCTTGCCTGCTGAAGAGGCATCTTTATTCCTCACGATCATCCCAACAGAGATGGCTTCCTTTTACAAATATAGACAACAGAGCACAGAAAGACCCAGCAGCTGTGCAGAGGCACTAGGCTCTAGTTCAGCCTTGCTCTCCCAGCCTGGGCCCTCATCAGTCTGTGCTGCTCCCCAAAGGGCTCACTCCATACAACCTGGATAATACATGCCAATACCAACTGAGCCTCCAAAGCACAGAATGGCTGCAGTGTGAGTACTGGAGAATGCTGCCAACCCCTTTGTAGTCTCTGCCCCTAGCTGGCCTTGTCCAAACCACACTCCTGTACCATCCCATCTTGTTAGTTCAGCAGCCCGTACTACTGCCCCTACAGCCCCAGCTGCTGTGCTAGGCTGCATCTTACCCCCCAACCCCACTCAGAAGACACTCACCCAGGACATGCAGTGTGTCTGCACATCCCCAGAGCAGCATTCTACTCAGAGAGAGACACACACAGCAGAAGGGCCTAGCACACGGGCTCTCAGCAGGACACACTCTGTCTCCTCACCAGACTCAACAGGTGGATAGAAAGACTATCCCCAAGGATGCTCAGAGTTCTAGTTGGCCAGTGTTCAGAACAGAACATCTTGATTACTAACCATTTCTGATACTAGAACCTTCAGGAATGCCTGGTCCTTTGAAGGGGTGAGTAGCTACTTGTCTTCTTGCATAACCTCCATGTGAGGCTATAGACCCTTGGCATTTGAACAGAAAGAATGCTTCACACTATCACTGCAAGGGAGCATCACAGGAATCAGACTCACAGCTGTCATTCACAAGAATGGCCATCATTCTTTCTCCACCAAGCTTCTTTATTTTATATACACGTACAAAAGCATTACATACAGCCACTTACTGGCACCAGCCTAGAGACTGGATATTCAAGATTCAGAGCTGAGTTAGAACTGGGCTCCTACTAATGAACAGAATGAAGCAAGCTGAGGAAGTATGAACTCAGTGTTTTAAAATCACCCCCAAAGGAAGTAGCTTCTCTGCTACACAGAGACATTCCTCGCTTCCTCTCCTAGCTCTTTGCAGGGAGGGCTTCTGAGGCCCAGCTCTGGGGATTTCTGACCTGTACTGTAGCTGCCCCTGTATCCTAAACTCGCCTAGCTTGCAAACTGGGCACTCAGGAGACTGAGTCTACACTCCCAGGGCCCTGGCATTCTCCTCGGCAAATGAGAACTCTCATCACCGTTCTCTCTAGAGTAGTGGTTCTAATGCTGCAACCCTTTAATACAGTTCCTCATGTCATGGTGACCCCCAACCATAAAGTTGTTTCATTGCTACTTCATAACTGTAGTTTTGCTGCTGTACTGTAAACATCTGTTCAACTCCAATGGGGTCATGACCCACAGATTGAGAACCATTGCTCTAGAGCCTCCCTAACCTCCTGCTGTTGTTCACACCTCAGTGTCAGGGCAGACCAACCACTACAAACTCTCTCCATCCTATTCCCAGTACCTAACTCCCCGCTACAGTTTCACCTGTGTTGTTGCTACAAGTCTTTCAGCACACATCTGACCTGAACACCCTTCAAACTGAAACCCTTTCCATGACCACCCTCAACATACAGCAAGTTCAAGGCAGCAGTCAGGCTCCCATTATCTGTAGCCTCCTTCCTATCAGACTCTGGCTCAGCTTCAAACTATCTGAGCCCAATGGGACCCTGTTCTTTCAACCTGTCTCCCACTCTGAGGCCTTCTTTGCACAAAGATTGCCTGAGGACTTCCTTCTCTATGGTCATGGTGGCCATGTGAATTTCACCAAAGGTCCAAACCATTTATGCTTCTAATGAACTTCTAAACCCTTTCACCAGCCTGTGGCTAGGTTTAAGAGCAGAGTCCAGTTTGCATTCATCTCTCTGTCCTTGGGTGTAACAAAGTGCTGGCCATAGGAACGTTTTTGGTGTTTCCTGGACTGTATCCACAGCCAAAGAACCTGTTGCTCTTGGTGAATTAGAGATTTAACACACTGATGACAGTCTCCTTACCTTCACACTCTGAAGAGGGAAAAAGGGGAGAGTACAAGGCTTTTTCCCACCAGCTCTGCTTTTCTTGATTTCTTGTCACTTCTTGCATGTCAGTGTTCAGTACGGGAAACTGTTTAGATGAAGCCAAACATAGAGCATGTTTATAAACCTTCAGGACAGATGGAAAAATTTAAGCATTACTGTAGGACTACATACTTAGCAATGTTAGCTTGGTGTGTTAAATTCTTTTTTAAATTTTTTGTTGTTTAGGATAAGACAAAGGGAAAAGGCCAATATGCTCACTCTAAGTAAAGGAAGCCTTCTTAAGTATTTCAAATCCAAGCAGAACGAAAACCTCTTACAAGACCTAAAACAACAGATGGGAAATGCTCCCAGACTACTGGAGTGCAACAGAGATAGTGGCCTGAGCCTGAAGGGCTGTGGAGAGAAGGGTTCCACCCTTCCCAGCGGAATGTTTGAGGATGCTCGGACCCTGCCCTCCCTCCTGGGCAGTGAGGACTTGCTACCAGCCGCTGTCACTGGTGACCAACAAGTCCTTGGAGTGGCCATGAACCTCAGAAGACACTTTTGTAGATACATGTGTCTTGGTATGCTGATGGTGGCCCCTTCTTCACTGGCCCTGGGGAGCCTGCCATAAGCTCCCCAGGAAAAGCCTGGGCTCTCCATCTTTGTACCTTTCCAAGTCCCTATGCTGTGCTCTCACCAGAATGCCTGTGAACTGTGTACAATTTCAAGACAGCATCTGTTCAAGTTCAAAACCTGAACTGTTTCAGGTGTTTTGTTGTGCTTTGAACTGTAAATTATTTTATGTGTCTAAAATTACTTTATCTAGTAAGTTTTTAAAAATCACATAATGAAATGGGAAATACATTTTAAAGTTTTGTTTTCATTTAACATAACTTTGCAGAAATAGTTCTACATTAGGAACGGAGGAAAATGGTACCGTCTACCCAGAGTCGTCATTAACCTTTCTCCTCCCCTGTGGTCTGTCAGTTCTACCAACACCAATGAGTACTGCCGAAGGCCTGACAAGGCTGAGCAAAATGCAAATGAAGCCATTGGTGTACAAGGTCTACAGTGAAAGTGACACCAATTTGTAGCACATGAAGGCCTTCTATATTCTGGGAGATTACTTGATGCTGTTTAGGGCAGCAAGGGAGAGTAAGCAGGATTATCTCCATCATCCCACGGTACTACTGAAGAGAGAAGAGGCAACAAGTTGCTATCTGAGTTCCTGTCTGTGAGGTTAATTATCTTCTAATCCTCTTGTGAAATGGAAGAGACACAGAGTTAGTCAAGGACAAGGGTGGTGAGGCAAACAGGTGTGACAGGTCAAGACACCACCCAGGAACTGGGGCACACTTCAAGATGTGGTCAGATGGGAGAGCACTGGAAGCGGAAGGACAAGACTGTTTTCTTGGTCATCTCTGCACCTCTAGGCAGAGCACTCTGTCTACAGACTACAGAAACTGGCTCCTAGGCTTAGTCTGATTCCAGAGCACATCAAGTCCTCTCTTCCCCCAGCTGTGGCTCTTGCCAATGTCTGCCATTATTTGAGGAGTCTTTTCTGAACCCTTCCTTTGGGTGCCAATTCCTACAGCCAAGACCCACTGTGTTCTCTTTTATGCTGTAGCAGCCATTCATATTTGACAAGCATGCATCATTTTATGACACCTTTCCACTCAGTTATTCCCAGCTTTTGGGGAGCACAGCAAACACTACCAAAATTTGCTCATATGAGGCCTGTTTAATGTTTTAACTCAATAAATGCAAAGAATACAGAGAGGTGGAGGCAGGAGGATCACAAACCCAATGTCATCTCTTAGTTACACAGAGTGAGTTCAAGGCCAGCCTTGGATGGGGGTAGGGGACGGGAAGCAACAGAAGAACAGAAAAACTGAAAAAGAGCAGAACAGAGCAGTACCACCCATAGGAGCTGCACCTGCCCACCTCTAGGTACATACTCAAAAGGAAGCTTAGGAGAAAGCCTGCCTGGCTTCTTTCTTAACACAGAAAGCTGCTTCTAGCACTCCCAATGCACCCAGTGTCTAGTCCAGTGCTCCATCTTCCTTCAAATGGTGTTTACATCCTCACACAGCATTAACCTAGCATGTTTGCTGTTAGCACCCAAGCCTGCAGGGAAACTCCACATAGGCCCCTGACTAATGATTCCAGCACCTGCAACAGTGCTGGGCAGAGGGCACCTTCATACATGCTCAATGAATGACTGGGACAATGAAAAGGGCGGGGAGGCACAAACTTCATCCAGAAAGACTGACCACAGATGTTCTTAGCAACTCTCAGAAGTTCTTCAGAAGCTGACAATCAAGAAAAGGGACAAACACTCCATAGTTCACATTCCCACTAAACAGTCTACTTCTGGTGAAGAGAAAGGTGTTGGGGTTTCCTTTCTTTGGGTCATTTTTAATCACTGGGTCACAAATGGCAAAGAAAGCTTTCTGTGGACCTCTCTTTTAAAGAAACACAGTGTAAACAAGAGAACATCCACTGGAGACTGGAAGGGCCTGCTCTTGTTCTCTGACCCCATTGTGGGATAGGGTGGGTCTCTTCTTGAAACATAAACATTCCTAGCTATCAGGTGGGGAAATAAGTCTTGGTGGATGTCTAGGAGGACAATACTAACCAAACTGGTACAGGAAGTATGTGTGCCACAAGCAGGGATGACCCCTGCCTGCTACCTCTCCATCCACCAGACTCACTGCCCTTCCAGTGTAACACTGCTGGAACCAAATGAGCTCATCTCCTGAAGGACTGGAAAGTCCTTGAAGATAGGGACTAAGTATCTGGCTTCTTCTCTATGTTCAAAGTTCTTGGCATTAAGCAGGCATCAGAACCCAGAAGAAGAGGACACCCATGCCATATTTCTGTACAAGAGACACATGGGGTACAATTTCCCTCTGTGCTAGTTTTTGCCTTCCACTACAACTAGATGAGCTGCGTTCAGTAATCAACACACCTCTGTAGCCCAGTTTCTTTACCTGACCTTCTACTCACATGGCCGGCGTCCCACCCTCTACAACTCCCTGTCCAGGTGTGTTCAAAACACCTGCAGTGTCCATACCCTGGGAGGATTCTGGTAAAGTTCCCACAGTCTCCAGGCCTCATTTCCACTGTTCCACCTACCACATCACCCACAACTGCACTGGCCCTGATGTCCCAAAAGATAAGGAACTGGTCAAGTAAACTGTGGTGAAACCACACAGTGGAACAGTATCTGGGACATAAGAAGGGTGGTTACAATAAAGGCCATTTCAGTTAAAAGGGAAACATGACCATGTGGAAAATACTCTTGGTGGGGTTTACCATAACTTAGCACTAATGAGGGCTGGTGGGAGGAGCCCTTTTCACTGTGTACATGTCCTCCTTTAACTTTATATGAACAGCCCATTTCGGTTAAGATGTGATTTACAAACTGGGTTTCTTGCCTAGACTGAACTTCTCACAGACAAGGATGGCACCTCACTCATTAGGGCTCTTCCCTTAGTGATAGGCACATTCAGGCATCCAAATCATGTCTGCCCAATTTGACTTAACTTTTAATAAAACCCTATTCTCTCCATGGTCCTAAATGCTAATTCTAACGGAAACCCTTTGTTTTCATCCTCTTGCGCTGAAACAGAAGGAATCTTAGTGAACTTTAAGTGGTGTGTCCATGCCCTCCAAGAGACTGGCTCTGCTTAGGCAAAGGCATCTCTTAACTCCTCAAAACCGACCTGGTGATTATGATGGGGTAGACAGACAAAGGTCCTAGTCTCAGCCTGGTCCCAAACTGTCCCTTCAAGCACTCTCCACTCTGTTCCTTAAGTCAGCCTATGAAGAGAGCTCCAATCTGCAGTGATGCTGACAGCATGACAGCATCCACACTCTCAAGATGTCCCCACACATCTGCTGCAAGATAGGACCTCTCAAAAAAAAAAAAAAAAAAAAAAAAAAAAAAAAAAAAAAAAAAAAACCCAGAATTCTGAGAACACGGAAATACATCAACATACTAGAAAGCGAAGGAATATGGTAGTAGTAGGTGGGATCTTGCTTCTTTCCTCATTTTCTTTCTTCCCAATCTGGAACCAGGTGAAATACAAAGTACATAAAGGAACATTTAAGGAGGAAAAATGGGGGCAACACAACAACACATAAAGGCTAACAACATTGATTTTTCCTTAGCAATTCAGATTTCAGGGATTCAAGGGGATTAAACTTGGCCTTCTATGAACCAAGAAGCATGCTGACTAGAGCAGCAATCCTCAAGTTCCCCCTGAGGCTTTTGCAACCACCCAAAGACAAGCAGCTGCACACCTAGGCGCTCTGACTCAAATGGGTTAGTGCAGTGCCCACCCATAGAAGCCAATAATCAAGCACTGGGGGAAAAAAGGTAAGGAATCCACAAGACATAGAAAATGTAAGAAAAGGGAGAAATTAATTCTGATATGAGGTGGGATTGAGGACAGCACAGGACTCAGGGAGGTACCAGTGAAGGAGGTAGATGTGAAGGCCTCACAGGATGGGTGGGAGCCAGTGAGCAGGACAAACGAGAGGAAGGATAACACATATCCATCTGAACCAGGTGGTTATGACTTGTGACTGCCTCCAACTCTGCTTAACAACCTGACTCTGGAAAAAAGCCAGGCACTGCTATGCCAACTAATCATCAAATAAAGCAGGCAGGCAGCTCTGCTTTCCCGTGGAACAGCTTATTGCTGCGTCAGTTCTGGTACAGTCAATTTAACGTCAAGGTACTTCCTAGAAATATACTCAAGGGGTATGATGACTCCATTAACAAAACTGCTGACACTAAGCTCACCCAATAGTTCCCCATAAAACTCCCTGCTCCAGAGCCCCTGCTCACAGAGTACTGGGGAAGACATGTCACTTCACTTGGATCATGGGTTCATTCATACATGAACCACGACACACTTTAGAGAATAGTGCCCAGAATAAGGTATTTTTCATGAAATACACAGCTATAATAAAGCTGACCGACATTCTTTACTCAGAGCTGCAGCTTAGCTCCCCAACTCTGAAAGCTAGAACACTTACACACAGGCCTTACGTTTTACCCACAATGCACACATATTACATAAGAACTTTACATCCAGTGAATTATTATGTATGCCTTTTCCATGCAGAGTCAATTATGTACTTGAGCTCTGTAAATAGAAAATCCATTTACATCCTTAAATGTAAACTAAGAATTTTTGGTTCTAAAATATTTAATTTCCCAGTAATTCAGCCCTGTTTTTGTTTGATAAGGCTACTCTTCATTAATGTCTGATCAAATCCCTAATTCAATGCTGACACATACCTCTTCCAGTTGTCCTGAAGACACTGGATTATCTTCACAAGCAGGGAACTGACAACCTGCTTTGCAACTGCAAAAATCATTGATTTCCTCTTCACATTGTGCCATTATTTTACAGTTTACTGCTGAGCTTTCTAAATTTATTTCCAGAGATTCATTAAAATTACATTCCAAACACTGATTTTGTTTTCCTACTGGCAGAATCCCTGTTGCCTCCTCCTGGGAATCCAGTGATGTCTGAGCACTCTTTTCCATTCCAGACTTTTTTAACCTGGGCAGGAACTTCCCAGACTCTAGCTCTGATTTTCCATAGTAGTGGCCTTCCTTCTCTGCATCTTCTTCTAGAGGTTTGAGATCTGCTTGTGGGTCTTCAAATACATCAACTTGAGAAGGAATGGGAATATTTCCTTCATCTCTCTCAGATTCAAATTCTGACTCACTTCCTCCTCCAGGGGATAGTTCAGATGCAGAAATTGGGCGAAAGTGAGTCCGAGGAGAGATTCGTATAGCCCTGTACTGTGTCCTGTCAACACCACATATTCTGGGGTGAAAAACTTCACTGTCTGAATCAGAGCAAAGGATTGATTTCGGCTTAAAACTGGGGCTGAAAGATGCAATCCCTTCTGGTTCAAATGAACACTCTACGTGGAGAACTTGTGAGAATGGATTGCTTAGGTCAAAGGAAGAGAATGAATATTCAAGCCCAGGATCTTCAACTTGAAAGTTACTGCAGGCTCCTAGCAAGTCTTCATGGAAGATAAAAGAAAATCCCTTGTTTAATCCATTTTCCCCACTCTTGGGCATATCGTTCTGTTCAAATGACACAAAGGGCTTCCAGAGCTGCCTGTGACCAGGAGCAAAGCTGTTTCCAGGGGTCATAAAGACATCTGTACCAGCTATAGTCACTACATCAGAAGCTGCACACTGTAACAAACTCCCTTTGGTGTGACCAGGTGGTACAACTGCCCACTCCCCATCGCTGTTGAATGTTTTGAGTTCTCCATAAACTCCTCCAAGAATGAATGTGTTCTCTTTGTCTTGGGCCACATCCCAAGGTTTAGAGGGTGTGGTGTAATCACCGCCATCCACCTTGGACAGCTCACTAGAGACAAATGCTCTTTTCTCCAGGTTCTCCTTCTGTCCTTCCCAGAGATGATACTCTGATCTCTGCACAGCCCTACTAGGCTCCTGAAGGCCTTCCATCTTAGCATCAGTGTCCAAACAGCAGCAGTAGTTATTTACATCTGTGGAAAACAACTCCTCCCCAGTTCTTTCTGTCTCTACTGCAGCCACAGAATTTCTATTTGCCATCTTTGTCCAAATGTCTTTAATAACCCCTGAGCTGTAGCCATCTCCATGTGGACTGCTTTCACTACATGCCTGTGTAGTTTCAAAGTTCTTGTTTTCGGCCTTTTGTTCTAGCTGAATACCACACACAGATTCTAGCTTAGATCTTTTTTTGAAAACTAATGTAGGAATTTCTCCTAAAGTTCTACTGTTTTGCTGGCAAGTTTCATCTTGCAAAAAATCTAGAAGTTCTTCATCTACATAATCTGATGAGACTCTGGGAACTACATAATTAATATCTTCCGCAGTAAACTGTGTTGATTCTTCAAACTGAATGTTTAGTGTCTCGTTGTCCGAGCGTGCTTCTTCTGAATGGGACCACGGACTACAAGTTCTTGTTGAAAGATTAGAACAGTGTTCGTTTTCTTCAAAGGCACTATTTTTGGTCCATATTAGCAATCTAGACTGTGTTTTCCCCAGCATATTAGCACTAGAATCTGTAGGTTCATTTCCCAAGTTGAGTGTTTCAAAAGAAAATGGTAAAACAGAATTACTGCATTGCACTTCAAATACTGAAAAACAAGAGTTTATACCAGATCCTTCATTAATATTGGAAAAGGGCTCTTGATTGCCAGCAAGCACGTGTGAACTGAGTATCGTGCTATCCAAGATAGGAGAGAGTCTAACTGGAGAGTCTCCTCCAAAACTCTCTCCATCAGCATCACCAGAACTAGATGAACAACACTCCCAAAACTGAGCCAGATTGCCAAGGTCTTGCAGAAAGAAGCCCTCAGCACCCACTGAGCTGGTAGAATCTGTCCATATTGCACGTTCCCCTTGCAACTCCATACCATCTAACACTATGCAACATTCTGCCTCAAAATCTGTATTCTCCTTGCTTTTTTGTCGAATCATATTCAAAATCCGACTTTCTCCTTGCATTGTTTCTGAGGCACCAGGATCCAACATGGATTGATCAATATCCACTTCATAGAAGTGTGTTAATTCTGATAGATGAATATCATCCAGGTATTTATTGTCCTCTGGTAGAGAACATAATGAGGTCCCAGCGAGGTCAATATCCTCGTTTATAACTGCAGGCATTTCTACAAAATGACCATCAATGAAAGTACCTGCTGCGAGGTATGTTCTATGGATATTACTGTTGCTGATACACAGACCGTGCATGGATTCAGACAAGTCTTCCACTGCCTCTGCTGTCAGAGCACTTGTATCTTCCCTGTTGCGGTATGTGGTTTCTAGCTTGCTTTTCCTACTCAGAGGGACAAAGTACTCAGCAATGGGCTCGGTGTACCACAGTGGCTCTTCCTTGTACTCTTTGTTGTTCCTGCTCTCCACATACAGGTCTTTCACTGCAGTGTTCCCGGGGTCACTCCGCCCTGTCTCCTTTGCTGCTCTTTTACCCCGCTTGCACAGCTGCCTGATGGACCCACTGCTGCTGCTGCTGCTGCTGCTACCTGCATGGACACTTCTCTCTGCCTTCTCACAATGTTTTAGTGACAGCCTGCTTTGCCCATTCCGCCCTTTTTTGTTTCGAATTTCTCGCGCCTTGTGTCTGACTTTAACATACTTCATGGATGCTTTTAATTCTCCCTGATTACCACTTGAACTTGAGCCTGCTTCACTAGAGCCGGATGACCACGAGCGAGGGCGAATCTTCCCTTCAGGTTTGTGTCGGATCTGCTTTTTGTACAAGGCAGGCTTTTCTTCGATGGTGCCATTGCTCAGCTTGTTCTCCTTCTCGTGTCTGCTCCTGCTCTGGGCTTTCTCATGCATGGGGATGGAGGCGGCAGTGCTTCTTTCTCTGATGGCTTCACTCTCGCTATTGCAGTCCTTTGGAGAAGATGTATCTGTGCTTGCTGGTGGGGCTGTGGATGATGAAGAGGAGCTAGAGTAAGAACAGGGTTTGGATTTGTTCCACACGGTCATGATCTCTTGCAGGCAAACTGGTTTCTCAGAAAGCGGTGGAAATGCTTCATAGTACCTGCAAAACAGAGAAAACTCAAAAGCAAGCCACTTTTTACAGTCATCGTCTACACAAAGACAGCAATGCCAACCTAAGAGGCAGCACTTCAGCTCACTAGTGTTAGCATTCACATCATCAACAAACCATTAATTAAAACAAAATTACCAAACAGTAAACTGTGCTATGCATTAAAGTCAGTCCCATAAATCAATCACTTTAGCACTGTCAGACTGTGAAAGGCACTATGCAAGTATTGTGACAATATGGAAGACAGTGCACTTGTCATCAAAGCTTCAATTTCAACTAGGAAGAAATGACAAAAACGATGTAATAGGAAGAATGTACTGTGCTAATAGAAAATGTCTGAACTTGAATCTCATCTTGGTCACTTACAATGCTTGTGATGTTAAGCTTATTATGATATTTTTAGTCTATTATTTCCTCTAAAATAATGAACATATAACAAACATCACAAAGTTGTGAATAGTGGAAATAAGTGGTGCTGAAAGCTGCTTAGCAAACAACTCAAGAACAGAAGCTCTGTAGCTATATCCCGAGACTGAACCGGGCTCTTCTGCTTACTTTCTATGCACCTTAGGCTGATTACATAATCTGTAGTGGCTCAAAACAGGAGTAAGAGTGTCCATCCACCTCATGAGCAGGAAAGATTCCCACAAGAAATGCGTCAGAACATCACCAAATCCATGTCCTCACTCCTGCTATATTACTGGGGCAACAGCATGGAGCTTGGCATTTAAGAAAGCTCCCCGGAATGGCAGGGATCATCATAGTCAAGTGCTCATGAATGAAGATACTGGTGCAATCAGAGATAGGGATCACAGTTGGGTTTAGTGAGCATTGTAAGGTATGAGACCTGACAAAACACACATGCTATGTTCCAGGATGGAAGCCTGATTGTGTCATAACCCCTGGACATGCTTAGAAGACCATGGAAAAGGAGGAAATACTTTTGACTTGCTAGAAAAACTGGCAGCTGTTGAAGACTTGAGAGCAGAATGGATCCCCAAAGGATGTCCAAAGCTATGCTGGCTCCTGAGTGCACTGTTCTTCCAGAGAAAGCACTAGGTGGGGCAAAGGCCATGTTTACAAAGGTGCTGAATGTGACAGTCTGTATTAAAGCTGTATAGTACAAATTATTACAAGCTTTATACTTCATTTTATTATTTTTAATTAATTTTTATTTATGTGTATGTGTGTGTCTGTGTGAGTGTATATCACATGTATGTAGGATTGCCCAAGGAGGCCATAAGAAAACATTGGATCCCCTGGAGCTGGAGTGACAAGAGGTTGTGAGCAATTTGACATGGGTGCTGGGAACTGAACTCAGGTCCTCTGGAGAGCAGCAACTCTAACCCTATACATAATTTTCAACCTTCTAGCAGCCACACTAGAAGTCTATGTAGAAACTGGTAAAATTAATTCTAATAACTTATTAGAATATTATCACTTCAACATGTAATTGATAGTAAACTGATTAATGTACTGTTTTGTAGTTTTTAAATACTGTTTCTGATCTCTATTGAGAATGTTATACTTACAACAAAATGAATGCAATTTTTTTTCTTTATTAGAGATTCAAAAGACTAAAATAAAATGCATAGCAAGGAAGTCTGTTTATAATACAGGTTATTTTAACATTCATCACAATAGAAGAGCTAAAAACATAGGAAAGAAGTCTGGTTAGGTCCTGTGTGGAAGAGAGTGGAAACCCAGTTTTCTTCTCTGTGTACAGGAATGATCATGATTTCTTATCGCTGTCTGAGAGACTGTATGTCAGTTTCCAAGGTGCTGCTACACAAGAGGCTTCAGTAAGCAGCAGCAGTCCCCTTCCTCCACTTCATAAACCCTGACTGTCCAGACACACAGGATCAACTCGACCCCCTTACTTACTTACTACAAGTGGCTTCAGTAAGCAGCAGCAGTCCCTTCCTCCACTTCATAAATCCTGACTATCCGGATACACAGGATCAACTCAACCCCCTTACTTACTTTTGCACTCTCAGTACCGGTACCTAAGTGCTCATGTGTTTTCTAAAGGGAGAAACCATATAGGTGACAGAGATGGAAGCCTCACAGCAGGAATGAGTCCGGTTTTAACAAAGCATAGTTCATATCGAGTATAGGCTTACGTACATTTCCACTTGATCCTTTGCTGTAGGGGACAATTCTGCCTCTGGGGAGGGAGACCCCTCTAACTTTTTGTGAATCTTCTCTTCTGTTATGAAACAAAAATTCAGAAAAATTATATTATCCAGTTAACAAACACTATGCTTTAAAACATTTCTCAAGTAATTTTAATCAGATATGATACAGGCTTTTGTGGCTTAGAGAGAGAACCGCATGCCCGTGAGTTTCTTCAATAAACATCAATCTATTGAGTGTACTAAAGGCACTCTCTGGTTAACTCACATAAGCACCAGGCTGCAGGCTGAGTGAGAGTCCTTTATCTCATCACCAAAGCAACATTGGAGGCTCTTAACTGAGAGCCTGATATTCCCTGTGTATTTATTAATTAGACCAGAAGGAGTGAACATCTGTTCATGTTCCAAAAATATTTTCTCACAAAATTCTGAGTCATGGCCTTTGTATTGACTCATTTTGATTAATACTAATCTGAAAAGAAAACTCATCACTACAGTTAGATCTGTGACTTAACATGTAAGTAAGCACAGGCTGTGCTTCAGTGCCAACAAAAACAAAGACTATCCACTTACCTTGGTCCAAGATATTGCCTTAACTTAAAAACAAGCTGTGCCCTTAGCAGAAGGCTTCAAAAGTGTATGTATGCTGCACAGTGACCTTGACAAGGACAGGAACAAAGTCCTAAGTCTAAATGCAGCCTCTTCCTGAGGTTCTGCAGAGCACTTAGGAACCCAAATGATTGAATGAACTTGGCAAGTTGGCCTACCCAAACCACTCAATGAAGACAGACGTTCCTTCATGTCTGAGAGGAGTACCTGTGGATTACAGCCCTCCTTTGGGAGCAGAGATTTCCCATGTGGCCACTAAGGACCTCACTGAAGCCTCTTGCAGAGCTGAGGGTGATGAGAAATGCCAGCCTGGCAACACACTCAATACTGAGGGCTGTGGTGGCTTCCCCCAGCATGCTCACCTTGCTCACTCTGTAGGTCTTTCAGTCTGCAGCAGAGTTCTTCCACTAAAGTCTCGATTCCAGAGCTCTGTGTGAGAAAGAAGACAGTCAACTGACCACCACGAGCAGAGAAGACAGGCATTTTACATTAATACCAAGGATCACAAGTCTTTCATGTTCCAGAAGGAATACATTATCAATTCTTAAATGAATCCCAGAGTTCACAAACAGTCCACTTGTAAAGCCAACCTAGTGTAAGCATCTTACTAATGAAGGACATTAAGTGAGACTTACCGATAAAATGTGGCAATATGGCCGGGCGGTGGTGGTGCATGCCTTTAATCCCAGCACTCGGGAGGCAGAGCCAGGTGGATCTCTGTGAGTTCGAGGCCAGCATGGGCTACCAAGTGAGTTCCAGGAAAGGCGCAAAGCTACACAGAGAAACCCTGTCTCGAAAAACCAAAAAAATAAATAAAAAAAAAAATGTGGCAATATGAATGTAGCTCCCAGAATGGCATCTGTCTGGCACAGTAAGGCAGATCTAAGTGTCCATCATCTGACAAAAGTCAGTCACCCACAGAACAGCACCAAGACTCTTTGTAATCATGGTTTTGTAGAAACTCAAAGACTACAAACCTCCTTAGTCCTCTAGGAGATTACAGCCTAGAGAACACAGTAGGTGCTCCTCTGTCTTTCCTTCCTCTTGCCTTCCCTGTCTTCTCTTTTCTCTTTTTTAAAGTGAACTCGCACAACTCCAGCAGAAAGCACATAGGGAAGCCCTAGGTTATTTTAAGACAGGCACAACTATACTGCTACAAAGACATGCAAGAGGGCCAGTGAGATGGTTCAGCTGATGGTAAAGTGGCTTGCCACCAAGCCTGACAACCCGAGTTCAATACCCAGGACCAACTCAGTGCAAGGAGAGAACAGATTCCCACAAGTTCCACAGGCATATGTACACAGAGAGGGTGCAAAAGGATCTGGAACTGAGGATAAAATGAGTCCAGTTTCAAAGAAAAATGTGTACTGGAAACAAGCATGACACATGCTCTTTCACTCATTTCAAATTCTTTTTTTTTTTGCGCAAGAAAAAAGAAAAATCTGTACAATGGACAGAAAAGTGAGGGTTTCTTAAAAACCTTTGTATTGACTCAGGGACAAGCTATGTCTTGTTGGAATCTTGTCTCTTTGAAAGGACACAGCTGGACAGATGCACACAGAAGAGCTGCCTGAGCCTCTGTGCCTCTGCTCTGCGCCTCCAGGGGCTAAAAATAAACCTCACCCATTCGCTGAACTCAAAATGACTCAGCAAAGTATGGCAGATGTTCTAAAGAAAAAAGCCCCCCTTACACAGTTTTAGCTACAAGAAACAGATTACAATTAGGAAAGTAAACTGTAAATATTCATAGTTACTTTCTATCTACAGAATGTCCCAGTCTTTAAGAAGGAATGGAAAAAAACAGGTCAGAGGACAGCTGCCTTTTACCTACAGCTTTGAAAAGCAAGCAGACAATACGGTCGACAGTGACAGCAGACTGCACAACCCCACCACTGAGGTCTGCTTACCATAACGGTCAAGGTGTGATGAGGCCGGCACTTACAGTCCATTCTCCAGGGCCCTGAAACTAACACGGGTGTCAGCTGACACGCCGCATACTGTCCTGTACAAGTCTCTGTCACTGCTTGCAAACCTGGAGCTATCTCCAGTGCAGAATATGGAACCTCTGGGGACTGCTTACCAAACTCCTTTCAACCTCTAAAATAGGCTAGCATTTCCCACCCCTGCAGAATGGCCACGACAACCTGTGAGCAAGGTATACATGCTATCTACACAGACATACAACTAGTTACACATAAAAGCAATATACATGTAACTATCATCCATTCATAGAGTGATATGCTCTTATATGTATGAATATACTCTTATATAGAAAATATCTATGTTTTCAAATATAAGAAGCATAAAAAACAGTGTCTAACTCCTTATTCTATGTGTATATCAAGCTTTACTAAGTTTCTATTTTCTTTCCTTAGCTCCTGTGCTATCCTACATGTGTACATACATATACACTAACACACACACCACCACCACACATATTTTTACAGTACTAGAGACTAACCCCACTCTAGTTATTATTTTTGTTAATAACCATTAAGCCATCATGGTATCCTAATAGTAAAATAAAGGCATCCAAAGCTGCAATCGTATCATTGTATGCTTTCAAGTACTCTAAAGAGTTCATTTAGGACTGTTACTGAGAAATTTCATTTCCATTTCTACCTACGATACATATTAAAATTTTAAATTATATTTTAGCAATCTATCATATCCATAGGCATGTTGAAAAATACTTAGCTTAAAGCATCTTAAGAAGGAACAAAGGTTAGGGTATACCTGTGTTCTAGAAATCCCACAGGAGTACCCGTGGAGAGAAGATGCTGTGGCTCTCCTGTGACACTCTGCCTGGCCTCTCCTCACTGTGACCATACTTACCCACCAAATGTCCAAAACTTGTGGGAAGTGCTCTGCAGAGCAAGTGCACTCTAAAATGCACAGTGGAGAGCCATATGCAGGATGGTCCTGTTTCCAGAGCTGCTTAGAAGGCAGCCCCTGGAAGCATGGCTGGACACTCACTGGACAATCATGAACTCTCACCCAGTAAACAAGTGATACAAGCAGCCCACATGTCAGGCAGGTCACATGGAGAATAAGAACCTGTCCTCCTAGAAGTCACATGGTAGTATCTCTTACTTTTCTGGGAACAGAGTTAAGTTAGATAGATTTGGGCTTGGGGTCTCCACACCTGGCTCTGAATTCCTTCCTGGCCACACACAAGAGAATCAAGGGCTATGCTTATTGCTCTAGCTCTCTATACCCACGAATACCTCCAGCTCTCTCTCAACACTCACCTAGTTAAGCACACAGGTGATGCACCTGTCAGAGCCCATCTCACCCAAGCTACTTCAGTATGCATCGGTGTCATTTCTAAATTTTGTATGCTATCCTTTCAAAACTGCCTTTAGTGTCTGATGATCTGGATTTGGAGGCAGACCTAGAGGCTGAGTTGGGGCACTGCCAGTGTCAGTCCAGCCTGTTCAACAGCAGGGCTGCCTCTAGCAGACAAACAGAGTACCCTGTAGGCTGTTCTCCACAGTCTCCTTGGCTTAGTCTATGCCTCAGCTCTCCTCTGCTGGTGGTGAGGTCTGTTACTCTGATGTGAACTGAGGAAGAAGAGGTGGCTGGCCTGGTCTCTTTGTTGTCTGCCTTCTCCATACCCAAAGACTTCATAGCTGCATTAAGTATTTTAAGCTACTCATTCATAGAGAACTCATTGGACTGAATAGTCCCCAAGCTCTACTGGTAAACACCCAGTATGAAAGCATATTCTTAACTTCCATTTGAACATGGCACAGTGAACTAACTCAAAGAGATCTGATTCTAAGACAACGGTAAACTATGTGACTCCACATAAGCCACTGACCAACCCCAGCCTCAGTTTCCACATTTGGAAGACCACCTGCAGTAGCTGATTATTGGACTTCCTATACTGGCTGGATCCTCAACTTCTTCATTCCTCTGTTCTTCCTAGTGCCACAGCTGTATACTCTAAGCCTTCCATTAAGTTTGTTTCATATTTACTGCCATGGTTAGAATGAGAGAATGCCTTGTCTCTTATTTGCTCTGGTTTTTTCTACTGCTGAATCATCCTCCTGTGTGTTTTCTCTCAATGGAGCCCAATATCTCAGCTTAGACTGTCTTCAGTCTCTCCAGAACATCAGTGCTAGAGGGCAGCCCCTTACTCAGGTACAACAAGTGAATCATGTTGTTCTCCTTAGCATGCCCTCCCAAAATAAAAACACATTAGCCGGGTGGTGGTGGCGCACGCCTTTAATCCCAGCACTCGGGAGGCAGAGCCAGGCGGATCTCTGTGAGTTCGAGGCCAGCCTGGACTACCAAGTGAGTTCCAGGAAAGGCGCAAAGCTACACAGAGAAACCCTGTCTCGAAAAACCAGAAAAAAAAAAAAACACATTAGTAATGGGGACTGTAGATGTAATTCTTAAACGGTCTTATTAAATAAGAAACACAGAGCCAAATGCAGAGTTAAAAGCCCAGAGATCAGAGAGCAGTAGCCATTAAGTAGAAGTCTGGCAGTGGTAGCACACGCCCTTAATCTGATCACATGGCAGGCAGAGTCTGTGTGTTCAAGGACACAGCCAGCATGGTGACACACACCTGGAGCAGGAATCCTAAAAGTTCTTATTAATAAAATCAAACCCGGAGCCAGTTATTGGGGTCAATGCTGGTAGATCAGAGAGACAGAACAAGCCACATCTATCTCACCTCGCCAATTCCTCAGCTGATTTTGTTTCCTCAGACTGGAAGCCTCTGAGTCCTCATCCAGAATGAATCTCAGCTGAACTGTGTTGCTCCAAAGCCTGAAAGCTTAACCAGCCAAAAGCTTCTCCTTAGCAAGCCTCTGCTGAACTGTGCTGCTGAAAAGCCTAAAGCTTAACCAGCCAAATGCTTCTAGTTTCTGGTCCTCACGCCTTATAAACCTTTCTGCTTTCTACCACCACTCCCTGGGATTAAAGGCTGCTTTCTGGGATTAAAGGCGTGAGTCACCATGCCTGGCTGTTTCCAATGCGGCCTTGAACTCACAGAGATCCAGAGGGATTTCTCCCTCTGGAGTGCTAGGATTAAAGGCGTGTGCTAACATTTTCTAGCCTAAGTATCTTGTGGCTTTTCTGTTCTCTGACCCCAGATAAGTTTATTAAGGTACACAATATTTTGGGGAACACAATACCACCACACACACCTTTAATCCAAGTACCAACCATAGAGACCTGGAGGTCTGTATAGACAGGCAGTGACGAGAAAGTCATGTGGTTGGGTTTAGAGCCAATGTGAAGGCAGAACAGAAAGGCAATAAAAATATAGGCACACAGGAAGTAGGTCTCTTTCTCAGAGGAAGGACAGCAACGGTAAGAAGGTGGTCTTAGCTCTTGACTACTGCTCTCTGGGCTTTTAAGTCTGCATTTGGCTCTGTATTTCTTATTTAATTAAGACGGTTTAAGAATTACATCTACAGGGGACATGTGTTTTTAGAATGACAACTCAAACTCCACAGACCATGCCTACTAAGGCACTAGTCCTGTGAAGATAGCAATCATTGCTACCCCATTGCAGCTGCATGGAACCACAAACAAGACCAGCAGCATTTCCCAGGGAACTCTGCTAACCTACAGAGTTGAAAGCAAATACAAGTGGTTTTAGCCCCATACTGCACAGGGGTCTCTTTTAGTTTTATGGATTAGAATCTTTAATTTCTACAGCAGAGCTGGAAAGAGTAAGGTATGCAAAGACCAGCCACTGGTGACAGTATACTAGAGAGCCAAGGATCAGCTTCATACTTTAATGTCTGAAGGTTTTAAAAACCTTTATAAAATTTAGAACTGTCAGTGGTAAGCTAGGAAGCAGAAGACCACAGACTGGGAAGACTGAACACACAAACTCTTGCCTTCAGGGCCAAATAGTAGTACAAGATTTTAAAATCCCCAAACCAAAAGGCTGTTTGCTCTAAGGCCCCAGTGAAGATGACAGTTCCCATCTTTGAACACAAGAGGACCTCCAGAGTGCCTCCAGCTCTTACATCATCTGCTCTTTAAAAATGGTACAAACCAGGAGAGAAGTACCCAGTGGATGAACACGTGCCATAAGCAGGAAGGACAGAGGTCTAGGGCATAGACTGCACACTGCTTGGGTGATGCAGAGAAGACAGATGAGGAGGAAAGGTTCAATCTGGGGCAGCACACAGCTCAGTGGTACAGTACCTGCTTAGTACATGTGAGCCCTAGGTTCCAGTCCAGAACTCCCTTCCCCACCCCCTCAAAAAAGCGGTTACCAATGCCTGCTCTAAATGATAATAAAATAACACCATCAGCCAAGCATGGTGACACATGCTTGTAATACCAGCCACCAGGAAGATGCCCAGTTTGAGGGTAGCCTGGTCTACACAATGAAATCATTTCTAAAAAAATAAAATGAACCCCAACCCCAACCAAAAAGCAAAACAAACAACAAAAACCACAATCAAAGCTTACAAAAAGACAACTCTGTTTTGCCTTAGTCTTCAGTATGGAAATGATATGAACGAACCATTTATCACTGTGACAAGCCATCTACAAAGTTCACCCTTCAGAAATGAGAACCTTGATTAATAACACAAAAATTAAAAAATTCTTCTATGCTGCCATCAACAGACAAAAGGAAGATTTTAACTTGAATTAAGTTCTCTAACGTTCCCATTTCCTTATGCCATCTTGTAAACATAGGCAGGTTTGGTTTTCAACACACAGGAAAATATCCCATTTGTTACTGGACTATTTCTTTCTTTTTCTTTCTTTCTTTCTTTTTTTTTTTTTTTGTTGTTGTTGTTGTTTGTTTGAGACAGGTTTTCTCTGTATAGTTTTGATACCTGTCCTGGATCTCGCTCTGTAGACCAGGCTGGCCATGAACTCAAAGAGATCCACCTGGCTCTGTCTCTCAGAGCTAGGATTAAAGGCGTGCACCACCACCACCAGCACCACCACCACCACCACCACCACCACCACCACCACCACCATCACCACCACCACCACCCGGCTACCTCCCATTTCTTTTCTCTTCAGATATCTGTGTGCCTTCAATAAAAACTAAACTCTGATGATTCTGACCAGAAGCTTGGAAGGCTCTGGGTTGAGTTTTTTGGATACTTTCATTAATATGACACTGTCCCTTTAATAAGAACAGTCAAGGTTTCAAAGTAAGATGTGGAGTAGACATTTTGCAAAATTGTATTTTGCTTGCTTTTTATTTATTTTTGAGGCAGGTGTTACTCTGTAGCCCAGCTGACCTTAGACTCACCAGCTTCCTGCGTCAGCTTCCCAAATGCTATGATTATACATATGACCCACCATGCCTGGCTGGAGCAGACATTTACGTCTACGAAGTGTGACTGGGGAAGGTCACTAATGTGCATGAAAATTATTGTACAGAAAAAGCTTACATTTCCTCCTGGCCAGGTCCCTAGCTTTTTTCAAATACCAGAGTCTAAGACTTTAATCTAGTGACCCAATGCCTCAGCATGTAGCCTGGAAAAGGTATCGCAAAGACTATATAAGAGCCTCTGGGCTTAGTGGAGCATACCTTTAATCCCAGCACTTGGGAGGCAGAAGCAGGTGGAGCCCTGTGAGTTCCAGGACGGCAGAGCTAGGTACACAGTGAGATACTATCTCAAAAAACAAAACATAACACAAACACACAGAGAGAGACTGAGAGGGGTGGGGGGAGAATGAATATACAGGAGAAGAGAAGGAGAGGGAGAGAATATACAGGAGAAGAGAAGGAGAGGGAGAGAATATACAGGAGGAGAAGAACAAAATGGAAAGGTTGGAAGATGCATTAGTAAGAGAATATCCCAAAGCTGACAATTACTAATAACTATTTAAGAATGAAAAGAACAGAATGGCTACAAACACAAAATTTTAAACATTTAAAAGAAAGTTGTAAAACAAATATAGAATGGTGCTATTTATGAGACTGAAGACCATGCAAAGTAATCCTAGCAATAAAAGCAAGCATGGGGAGGGAGAAGAGGACGAAAGTCTGGAGCTCTGGGACTGCAGGATGACTGCCCCTCCTCCTGCTCAATACACTGTTCACTGGACCTGTAGGTTTTTAGACCATCCTCTCCCACTTGTTTCCTTTCTCAGGTCCTCACTTTTCAACATCCGAAAGATCAGGAATTTCTGCAGAAACCTCAAATTTACACCTTTTCTAGAGAGAAGTTCCAGGCTACTTAAGCAGCATGAAAGCATTCTACGATTTAAGGCTTCTGAGGACCACAAGCCACTCAGCCAACCAAACCTGAACATGTAGAAACCAGCACCTCACACTCTCGGGGAGGTACCCCGCCCTCGAGTAGTTCTTCATCCCCACCTACTCAGATGGGTGTCTTCCTGGGATTCCTTTCCCTGGAAATAGGAAACTCCACCCCCGAAGGCGCTCAGACCACAGACTTTTGTCACCGTGCCCCCCCCCCCCCCCCCCCCCCCCCCCCCGAACTGTTTGCCTTTTCTCTACCCCACATGCAATCTGGTCAGCTCTGCCTTCAATCCAGAGTCCGCCTGGCCACAGAGTCACTGCAACAGCTGCTGCTTCATTTGCTTTCTCAGACAGTCTCACTGTAGTACAGGATGCTCTCCAACCCATGATCCCCAGCCTCCACACAGGCTCTTCAATGATTTCACCTAGTCTGCCAGCTAGCCAGCCTCATCACTGTCCAGTCTCTAGGCAGCAGCTAGAGCTACAATCATCACTTAATTCATACCATATCATCCTCTTCTCCAAACCCTCCAATCCTTCAGAGGTTCTCTGAAGAAAGCCAAAGACTCTTAGAAAGCCCATCTGTAACACAAATCTTAAAAGTTCTTATTAATAAAAACAAACTCGAACCAGGTGGTGGTGGTGCACACCTTTAACCCCAGCACTTGGGAGGCAAAGCCAGGTGGATCTCTATCAGTTCGAGGCCAGCCTGGTCTACAGAGCGAGATCCAGGACAGGCACCAAAACTACACAAAGAAACCCTGTCTTCAAAAAACAAAAAAACAAACCAAAACAAAACAAACAAAAAAACCCCAAAAACCAAAAACAAACCCGAAGCCAGGTATTGGGGTGAATTCTGAAAGATCAGAGAAGCAGAACAAGCCACAGCTAACCTCACCTCGACAACTCCTCATCAGATCCTATTTCCTCAAACTGGAAGCCTCTGAGTCCTCATCTGAATGGATCTCAGCTGAACTGCTGCTGAAAAGCCTAAAAGTTAAAAAGCCTCTAGTTCCTGGTCTTCATGCCTTATATACCTTTCTGCTTCCTGCCATCACTTCCTGGGATTAAACATGCCTGGCTGTTTCCAGTGTGGCCTTGAACTCACAGAGATCCCATGGATCTCTGCCCCTGGAATGCTAGGATTAAAGGCGTGTGCTACCACTGCCTAAACTCTTTATTTAATACTGTGGATGTATTGGGGTGTACAATGTATCAACCACATTTCCCTTTTTTGTTTAAAAAAATTTTATGCCAGGCGGTGGTGGCGCACGCCTTTAATCCCAGCACTCGGGAGGCAGAGGCAGGCGGATCTCTGTGAGTTCAAGGCCAGCCTGGACTACCAAGTGAGTTCCAGGAAAGGCGCAAAGCTACACAGCGAAACCCTGCCTCGAAAAAACCAAAAAAAAAAAAAAAAAAAAAATTTTATAACTAATATAAGAAAAAGTATATACAATATATACAGTCAAGAATTACCTGCCGGGCGGTGGTGGCGCACGCCTTTAATCCCAGCACTCGGGAGGCAGAGCCAGGCGGATCTCTGTGAGTTCGAGGCCAGCCTGGACTACCAAGTGAGTCCCAGGAAAGGCGCAAAGCTACACAGAGAAACCCTGTCTCAAAAAACCAAAAAAAAAAAAAAAAAAAAAAAAAAAAGAATTACATTAACGATGTCCAGTCCATTAGCATTTGACAGATTCAGACAAAAAACTCCATTATATACAATAACAATATCCAGTCCAGGGTGATGGTGGCACACGCCTTTAATCCCAGCACTTGGGAGGCAGAGCCAGGAGGATCTCTGTGAGTTTGAGGCCAGCCTAGTCAACAGAGCAGATCCAGGACAGGCATCAAAACTACACAGAGAAACCCTGTCTTGAAAAAACAAAAAAACAATGTCCAGTCTATTAACATTTGACAAATTCAGACAAAAAATTTCATTACTTATCCTATTTAAAACAAGAAGTTCCTTTTTAAAAGTAGACTCAATAACCTACCTTTTTATCTTATCATACCCATATTCTCTCTTTTTTCCTTTTTGAATATATTTAAAAATCTACCTTTTATCTTATCATTTCTATATCTTTCCTTTTTTCTTTTCAGAGTAGGTTCAATAATCTACCCTTTTCTATATCCTCTTTTTTCTTTTTCTGTTTTTTTTTTTTTTTTTAAACAAAAACCCTGTATCTCATCTCCTTTGGGAATGTGGGAATCATGTTTTCAAAATTACTTCCTGCTGTCTGAGGGTGAAGGCATCTTTAGGGAATCCTGAAAAGAAAATTTTGGGGTTAATTGTCAAGTCCTGAGAGAGTTAGTTGTATCATTTATCCAGTATCGGCATAATGAGAAAGTGCAGGGCTTGTCTCAAGTCCTTGTTCGAGTAGTATATGAATCTAGATCATTGTAGCTAGCCATCTCAAAATTGTCCTGAGTAGTTTGTAGTCCAAGTCCAAAGCAGATCTTTCCATGGTGTTAATTAGCATAACGGCTTTATCACAGTCCATGTGCAATCATCGTTGTGGGATCCCGTAATCTTTTTGGAGATTTCAAAGTCACTGTTAGGTGTGGTCATGGTTCCCTGCAGAACTTTATTTGTTTGCTTGGTTTTTTTTGTGCCTCCTCTGTGGTTTAAAGCAATAAATGTATCTGTGGCAGAATCGTGTCTTATAGCCAGTCCCAAGTTTGCAATTCAACACCCATCCATCTATCCATCTATGCATCTAGGAACAGAAGGCCAGGCTCCAGACAGGGTTGGCTGGGACAGCACTGAAGCCCTGAGTGTTCTTAGTTCCTGGACTTAATGGTTGTGGTCTCACTTCTCACCATGTGAAGAAAGCATCCAGACAGGCACTTCACACTTTTGAAATGCTCAACAATTCCTTTACAAGCTCCATTCACTTTATCAATCTACTTCTGTGACCATTTAATCACACCATCTTTCTCTGCTGTCTGTCCATCACCACACTTCATCACAGTAGGGGTGGACACGGGCACAGTCTATAGGATTCTTTTTCTAGTGACCAGCATTGGATACTGCAGCAGTCATCCTGAGCTGGGACAGGAAAAGGCTATTCTTTACCACATTTATGCTAAAGCAAAAAGCTGGAATTCACAAAGAAAGGAAAGACCCCCAAGTGGGGAGATTGGCAATGGAAGACTTTAGGTCACTGGAGGCAATAGCCTCATTTGTTCTTTACAGTTCCTAATTCAGGGCCCTCCTGGGGTCTTTACACTTTCAGCCCACAGCTTCAGTGAAACGTTCCTGTATCTCATGCCTATATATATACTCTATTTTTCTTAAACTAGATGACTGATGTTCTTGCTTTAAGTAATGCAATGGTACCTACGATAGAGAGCCATATATTATGGACTGCATCTGGAAAGTGCCTCAGGGGCTCATATGTGTGAACACACTTCCCTGGCTAGCAATACTATTTCACAAATTTATGGAACTTTTGGAATACGGGGCCTAAGGAGCAGGCCTTTAAAGGCTTCTAGACTGGCCAAACCTCTGCTCTAGCTCTCTGCATCCTGATCCTCCAAAAAGTAACAAACCGCCAGGTGGTGGTGGCGGCGGGTGGCGGCGGCGGTGGGCGGCGGCGGTGGCGGCGGCGGGACACGCCTTTAATCCCAGCACTTGGGAGGCAGAGGCCAGGCGGATCTCTGTGAGTTCTGAGGCCAGCCTGGTCTACCAGAGTGAGTTCCAGGAGAGGCACTAAAACTACACAGAGAAACCCTGTCTCGAAAAACCAAAAAAAAAAAAAATAAAAAGTCAAAGGGAGGGAGGAGAGAAAAAGAGCTATGAAGAGGATTCCCATGACAGGAGGGGTTCTTTTTTTTTTTTTTTTTTTGGTTTTTCGAGACAGGGTTTCTCTGTGTAGCTTTGTGCCTCTCCTGGAACTCACTTGGTAGCCCAGGCTGGCCTCGAACTCACAGAGATCCGCCTGGCTCTGCCTCCCGAGTGCTGGGATTAAAGGCGTGCGCCACCACAGCCCGGCAACAGGAGGGGTTCTAAACACTGAATACTCTATCTAGTTCTAAAGAAATTCAATAGTATCTATATTCAGAACTCAGCCTGATAGGCATTCCAAAGTAAAAAAAATAAGAAAGAAAGAGAGAGAGAGGGAGGGGGAGAGGGGGAGGGGGAGGGGGGAGGGGGGAGGGGGAGGGAGAGGGGAGAGGGAGAGGGAGGAGAGGGAGAGGGAGAGGAGAGGGAGAGGGGAGAGGGAGAGGGAGGAGAGGGAGAGGGAGAGGGAGAGGAGAGGAGAGGAGAGGAGAGGAGAGGAGAGGAGGAGAGGAGAGGAGAGGAGAGGAGAGGAGAGGAGAGATGGATGGACAGAATGACGGACTGCCTGACTCATCGACTATCCTTGGTTCCAAAGAGCACAGACAAATTAACAATGGAAATCCAGGGTTACAGGCTGTGACATAGGATGATGCACAAGTATGGCAATGCCCAGCCAGGAAAGCAGGTTTCACAGACAATTGTGAGTTGGCTGAGGACATAGTGGGAGGTGGGGTGAGAGGACATATGGACTAAGACAAGGACTAACATGGAGCAAGTAAGTATTAAAAGGCACCTTCGACAGATGCAGCCAGAAGAGTAAACGCCACAGGTCACAGATGAAGCAAACTGGCTATCACAGCGTTAGACCACAGGACCCTTGGTTCGGGAAGGAAGCCTGGAGGTTGGAACTCTCTCAATTCAACCTTCAATTGTAACGGTGTTTAAAAACTGTACCATCTCAGCCGGGCGGTAGTGGCACACACCTTTAATCCCAGCACTGGGGAGGCAGAGGCAGGCGGATCTCTGTGAGTTCGAGGCCAGCCTGGTCTACAAAGTGAGTTCCAGGAAAGGCGCAAAACTACAGAGAAACCCTGTCTCGAAAAACCAAAAAAAAAAAAGAAAGAAAAAACTGTACCATCTCACCACAAAACCATTTCAAGTAGTTATAATTTCAGAGATTTCGTCATAAGAGTGGGTGACAAAGTAAGAATTGATAATATTTATTTAAACAGATGTTCACTTTCTAAAGCAAATTTAGCATACAATGTGTTTTATATAAAGAGCTTAAAAATAAGCTAATTATCTAAAAAAAAGAAAACAAAAAATATCTGAATCATAAACAAATATGATACTTAAGGCATAAGTAGTACTAGCCCACTTCTAGGAATATATCCAAAATAAGCATACATACAACATAAGGCACCATATACACAGTATTCCAGATATCAGGGCAGAAATCAAGAGTAAGTCAACTATCTAGCAGGGACCACTATGCTGTTGGAATATTATTTGATGAAATGCAATTTAAAAATAACAACAGGATGAAATTTCTTTTCTTTTTTAAAGACACAGGGTTGGGATATAGCTCAGTAGCAGAGCTCTTGCCGAGCACCCTCAAGGACCTAAGTTGAAAATAACATGTGTATTCATTAATTAGAGTGCTACATGCAAAAATATATTTTATAAAACAAAATGTAAGGCCATACATGGTGGTTATGCCTTTAATCCCAGCATTCAGGAAGCAGAGAAAGGCAAATCTCTGTGAGTTTGAAGCCAGCCTGGACTACATATTAAATTCCAGACCAACCAGGGCTACATAGTGGGATCCTGTCTCATAAACAAACAAAAAACAAAAACAAAGCAAACAAACAAAATAAAATTCTAAGACATGAAAAAGTTTACAAAGTAATACTGTCCACCTCTCGAGAGTGAGATGAAGTTTATTTCTAGGTTGTTTTTGTCATTATTGTTGTATAAACGTCGAAGAGTGCCCACTGCCCCTAAACATTGGAAAACATAAACTTACTTCATCAGAAGCAGAGCGCAGACACTGGACGGCAGCCTGCTTTTTCATCTCCTCTAGCGAGAGATCTGAGCACTTCTTCTTACTCCTTCCCCATTTCTTATAAGCTCCTTTCTCCCAGCCCAAGATGTCATTCTCCTGCAATGAGATTGCACCAGGTTAGATGACTTAAGACTGGAGAATCAGTTTAAGGAGCCCTGCACACAACTGCTTACATACACATTTCCTACCAAATACTCAAGATGAGCACCTTAGAACCCAGCGCTCACTGGAGTCTGCTTAGATTATTCATCTTCTCAAGAACCTGACTACTTGCAGTGGTAAGACATGCCAACTTGCAAACAAGTCAACTCATGCTTCTGCATAAACAGAAATGTAACTAAAACGCAATATAAACTCTGTACTATACACTAAATGTCTCCTACAGTTTCTGCTTTTCAGTGAGTATTCAGGCTATGGTAAGGTCTTACAGCTTATCAGTTAAATGGTTAAATCTTATTTCTCTACCTTACTGTCCAAAGAACATCCAATAGTTATAAAGCATTTTACAGGGTTTGCCAGTTTATTTTCCCTGGCTTATATATGCCAGCACAAAAATCTAAAGATGGGCGGTGGTGGCGCTTGCCTTTAATCCCAGCACTCGGGAGGCAGAAGCAGCCAGATCTCTGTGAGTTCGAGGCCAGCCTGGTCTACAGAGTGAATTAAAGGAAAGGCGCAAAGTTACACAGAGAAACCCTGTCTTGAAAAAAACAAAACAAAAGAAAAAAAGTAAAAAAAAAAAAAAGGGGGGGGGGGTTTGGGGATTTAGCTCAGTGGTAGAGCGCTTGCCTAGCAAGCTCAAGGCCCTGGGTTCTGTCCTCAATTCCAAAAAGAAAAAAAAAAAATCTAAAGACAATTTCAAAAGCAAGAGGGTGGGAGGGGGACATCAGCCACTGTACTGCCACTCAGTAAAAACAAGGAAAACTGAGTGTGCCTCAGTTAGTTTTCCCACGTGCTTTTAAAGTGTACTTATGAAGTCAGTACATAATTTTGTATTGGACCATTACCCACTTTACTAGTTCTTTGGCTATACAATAACCCAATGTAAGTTTACTTAACTCTTTCCCTAAAGCAGAAACTTATGGAATTGTTTTCCATCACTTTGCTAGTCTGTTTTGCTTGCAAAGTCTTTCATTTGATAAAGTGATTAAAACAGTAGAAAGACAAGATACGAAAAGACTAGACAGGGCACATAATGACTGAATGAAAGAAGTTACTATTCAGAAGGGCACTGGTCTCAGGAGATAGAGAAAAGCAAATGAAGGACATGGGATATAGAAGGAAAAGAACCACAACTATAAATTTCAACTATCTTTTTAAGAGCAAAATGCAAACCATCATATGCCAACTCAATTTTCACTTTGATCCAAAACACAGAAATGATTCTTTTTTTTTTAAGATTTATTTATTTATTATGTATACAGCATGTATGACTGCAGGCCAGAAGAGGGCACCAGATCTCATTACAGGTGGTTGTGAACCACCATGTGGTTGCTGGGAATTGAACTCAGGACCTCTGGAAGAGCAGCCAGTGCTCTTAACCTCTGAGCCATCTCTCCAGCCCCCCAGAAATGATTCTTATGCTGACAAATATGAGTGGAAGCAGATGGCCCCTATGTGCTCCTCACATTCAAAACCTGTAATAGTCATTTGCTGGCCATGTTTTTAGAACTAATTTTTTGGGTGAGTGATATTACTTCCATTTAAAAAAAAAAAAAACAACGCTATTGGTCAAATGAGAATGATCAGTTTCCATTTATTGACTGTGTTTAGCTGGACTACATCTGAGACCCAACATCCAACACTTCTTATCTGTGATATCTTCTGGAGACAGATTGTGTTCTGTAACAAGAACATAGACCAGAGCCTTAACAGTGTTGACTCAAAGCTTCTTCAAGACAGAGAAAATGTTCTACGCTCCTGTGGTTCACACAATATTTAAAAAAAAAATGTGAGGATGGAAAGATGACTCAGTGATTAACAGCACTGGTTGCTTTTCTGGAGGACCGGGGTTTAATTCCCAGCACCCACATGACATTTCACAACTCTCTGTAACTCCAGTTCCAGGTGGTCCATTACCTTCCTCTGGCCTCTGTGGGCACCAGGAAGTATGTGGTACACAGACATACATGCAGGAAAACATCCATATACATACAACAAAAAATTAGGGGGAAAAAAAGCATGTAGGAGGGTCACTTGCAAAAAAAAAAAAAAAGAAAAGAAATGGATGGAGCTTAGTTCTACCTGGGCTGAGATTAGATTCCCTCTTAATGAGCATCCAGACCCTGAAATCTATTACAGCTCAGCAGAGGTGACATGCACTCAGCAGTCTGCATAAACTGCAAACTCACAAGGACATGCGGTCTTTCTGAAGCACAATTTGACAGCATATGTCATTATGCAAACATCTTAAGCATGTACTTTTGATCCAGTAAGTCTACTTCTGGGAATTCCTGAGGAAATAATCAGTAATGTAAAAGATTTAGCAAAGCTATGGTGACTGTATCATTGTCAATAATGGTAAACAAGGAGAGACAAACTAAATGTTAAACAGGAGAACACGGATAAATAAGTCATGATTCATGCAAACACAGGACAGGACAGCTACTAAAGGAATTTGAAGTGGACTGGCATGGAACACTATGATAATATAGTAGTTAACTACAGTATGAGCTTATTTTACACACACACACACACACACACACACACACACACACACACACACACACATACACACACACTCAAACATCTGATAAGAAATGCTATGAATACAATTCCAAGAAATAAAACAAAATTTTTATCATTTATACTGTCTTATGAGTCATACTCAAAGATCAAAAAAGGCTTTACACTCAAAAGCTTGGGAGTTGACAGATAAATAAGAGGCGGCCTGTGGATCTCTACCTGAACCTGGTACCTGGTAACAGCCTCAGGTTTCCTGCCTGGCAGGCCTTTATGTGTACATGGAGAAAGAGCCATCCTCTTACCAGTGGGTTTTCCCTTTGGCATTAGGCTGCAACACAGAATACAACTCCAATTGTTGGAGATGTGCAGTCTAGCAGGAAGAGGTGAGCCAACCATTCTGGGATGGCAATCACCAAGGAGATGCTGAAGAGGCATGTTCTATTCTTGGTCTGGGAGATAAATAAAGGTTTCCAAGGAGGAATGGTCACTAATGCACACTGTTACACACTGACTAGAAGTCTGGCCACTTGAGAGGGCAAATTATGCAGAAGAAACAGTGGGCTTTACAAGGCATAGAAAATATGCTCTGTAAAGAGTCTGACTAAAAATAGTTGAAGGTCAAAAGAATAGACAATTTAAGGAAATAATGTAGAGAAAAAGAAATATTTCTAAAGTTTTTACTGGTGAAATTTGAAATCTAATTCAGTAATGAGTCTGTGCCATATATCTATACTACTGAGAATGGGCTTTGTAGGCTGGGGCCATAGCTTCAGGGCTCTAGAACAGAGGTTCTAGATTCCATCTCTCCACCAAAGATGACTAATTCTTTGGGAGGAGGGTAACATTTGACTGATTAGAGTTCAAAGTTAGCATTTCCTATCTATGAGAACCAACAAGCCAAACCAGACACAGTCATGAAGGGCTGTGGTCCAGATACTCAAAGGCTGAGGCAGGAGGATGAATTGAGTCCAGAAGTTCCAGGCTAGCCTGGATAAAATAATAAGACCATTGCAGGAAAACAAAACAAATTAATCACAAATATTCAGTTGTTAAAGTGAGTTTTTTCCTTTCCAGAAAGACACAAATCTGGCAAGATACACATATGATATGCCATCTTAGAAGCCAGGTATCATGGCATGGATCTGTAATCTCAGTACTTAAGAAGCTGAGGCAGGAGGATCATGAGCTTCAGGCCAGCTTGGACTATATAGTGAGACTGTCTCAGAAACAAAAATAGCTCCAGTGACATGGTTCATCAGGTAAAGAAACTTGCTGGTAAACATGACAGCCTGAGTTAGATACCTGGGACCCACAACATGGAAGGACAACCAACTTCTGCAAGTTGTTCTCTGGTTTCCACACATACACTGTGGCATGCTTGCCTCCAAACATACACAAATAAATAAATAATAAATCTAAGTACACCACACACACCATCTTTTAAGGTTAGGTGTTAACACTGACATAATTCACACCATTGTAAAACTTTTGGCCAGGCAGTAGTGGCACATGCCTTTAATCCCAGCACTCAGGAGGCAGAGCCAGGTGGATCTCTGTGAGTTCGAGGCCAGTCTGGTCTACAGATTGAGATCCAGGACAGGTTCCAAAGCTACACAGAGAAAACTTTTGTTCAATTTTGGTGTTAGGAATGGAACCAGGGTCTGTACATACTACCCTTTACTTTTAACATCATTTAGGTTTTTGTTTTGTTTTTGTGTATCCACAAGGCTACATAACAGGTATCACTATCTAACTTTAAACACTCCCCTCAACCTAAAAAGGAACTCTGCCTGTGAGTACTTTCCTTCATACACAGCCCTGCCTATGCAGATGCTAACAATGGAGTTATGCGATACCTGCCCTTTGGGTTTAGTCTTCCACTTAACATGTCTCCAACACTCATCCATGCTGTAATAACATGGATCAGTGTTTCATTCCTGTTTATGAACAAATTAATACAAACTGTATAGGCGAAGTGTGTTTTATTTACCAATTTAGCCACAGACAAATGTTTGAGTTATGTCTATTTTTTGGCTAGCAGCCACACTGCTACGGACACTCAAATACAAGTCTTGGCATAGACACCAATTTTCAATGCTCTTGGTATAGATAGAAGGATGGATGGATGGATGGATGGATGGATGGATGGATGGATGGATGGATGGGTGGGTGGGTGGGTGGGTGGGTGGGTGGGTGGATGGATGGATGGATGGATGGATGGATGGATGGATAGATGTGGTGGACCACATTTAAACTATGTTTAATATCTGAAGAATTACTAGACTGTTTTCCAAAGCAGCTGCTATACAACCACATCAGCACCCTACCAGCATCTGTAACTGTCTTGTATTCTTTACTGCACCCACCCTCTAATAACAACTGATGCTAAGCCCCTTCCTGTGGACTGAATGTCATCTCCATACTGTCTGTGACAAATGTAGCATGGAGCCTTTCTCAGTGCTGAGACGCAAGAGCTCCTAACCCAAGTGCCTGCACATCTTTCAGAATATGACTTGCCTCTTCACTTCCATGATGGTGTTACTTGAAATGCCAAAGATTTTTACTTGTAAGATCTTATTAATTTATATACACTCTGGATTCTTATTCTTTTGCCTCATATCTAAGCAACCATTGCCTAACCCAAGTTTTTAGCCCTTATATTCAAGTGTCTGGTCTATTGTGAATTAACTTTTCAATATAGTAGGATGCAGAAGCTAAGCTTCATTCTTTATTTTGTTATAATAAAAACATAGAATGTTTTATGAATCTGCATGCCCTCCCTGTGTAGGGGTCATGCTAATCTCTGCATTGTTCCAATTGTATTATATGTGCTGCTGAAATGAACAGTTTCATTCTCTGTTTAGTACCCAGGGGCCCAGGACCATTCGCTGAAAGACTGTTCTTACTACATTGTTGGAAATCCCCTACCATAGATGAAAGGGTTAATTTCTGGACTCTTGGTTCCAGCTCACTAACTTTGACTCCTAGTCATAAAGGACTAAACTGTCTTATCAGAGCCTTGTAGGAAAATCTGAAATTGGGAAGTAAGTCCTCTTAAGTTGCTATCACTTTGTTTGTTGAATTTGGGGCTACTGTGTATCCCATGAGTTTCTCATATAAATTTCAGGATCAGCATGTCAATCTTTGCAATATAAAGGTGGCCGGGGTTCTGATGATGACTGGTGAGTCTACAGATCAGTCTGGGAAGTACTGCCATTTTAATCATACCAAGTTTGTTCATCATGAACACATTTTCCCATTTATTCAGGTTTTGAGGTTTTTGCACATTTATCACTTTCACACAGAAGTCTCACACTTCTGCTAAATGTACTCCTATTATTTTGTTTTTGAAACTATTGTACATGGAACTGTCTTCATTCCTTTAGGGGACCCTCCCCCGCTACATTTCTTCCTCTCCATTTTCTTGTTGATTTTATAGTACTGAGGACGAACCCAGGACCTCCACAAACTAGGCAAATGCTCTACTACTGAAATGGATCCCTAGCACTAACTATTGTCCTCCCCTCGATATGGATATTCATCCTTTAACAGGCATCTCTTTTCAATAAGATTATGTCATATCTGATTAGAGGTAGTTTTACTTCTTTCCAGTCTGGAAGGTTCTTCTTCTTAACTGTACTGTTAATGGTCACTCATAGAAAGACTTTATGTATTTTATCTTTGATAATGTCCTCACACAGATACTATAAAATTCTGGCATGAACCAGAAAGCCAGATTTACAAAACTGAATCTTTTCTTTTCCTTTCTTTCTTTTTCTTTTTTTTCTTTCTTCCTTTTTTTTTTTTGGTTTTTCGAGACAGGGTTTCTCTGTGTAGTTTTGCGCCTTTCCTGGAACTCACTTTGTAGACCAGGCTAGCCTCAAACTCACAGAGATCTGGCTGCCTCTGCCTCCCAAGTGCTGGGATTAAAGGCTTACTGGGATTAAAGGCGTGTGCCACCACCGCCTGGGTTGAATCTTTTCTTGATGGCTGCCTGTTACTACATTGGTGTGCTGTAGAAGCACATGAAGCAGTTTAGTATGAGTTATGACCCGAATATCTGTCAAAAATTTCACTGCATTATAGGCACACAGAGCTATTTACCCTCTGAATTTTAGGTTTAACTCACTGGGAAATATAAAACCTGTAACAAAAGCTACATAAAAAATATAGCACATCATATATACCTTTTGCATTCTATTCTTTCCACTTATTTCAAGAGCTCTCCCACTCTGTACTTTTCTGTTTTGTATAGTATGTATTATAAGTATTAACCAACATTTTATTAAAATCACTGAACTAATCATCAGATTTTTAAAACAGTATAGTATAAAAACACAAAACACTTCTATTTTGTACTGAATATAAATGTCCCCCACTACTGAGTTCATGCTGAACTGGCTTGAGGGGAAGTCACCCAGCAGCACGTCCAGAAGTAGGGCTGGCCCTTGCTTGGTTTGATTCCAAGCTTCGATGTCCCTGGGCCTTCTCCTCTGCTTCTCTGGCTGCCTCCTCCTTTCAACTTGGTTTTGACCTAGCTCCTCGTAGGGGTAGAGGGGAGTGACACTGGGCATCAAGTTCTCACATACCATGCAGAACCATGGAGTGTTCGTTTCTGACTGGTCTCAGGCCTCTCTTGAGCAGATCCTTGAAGGCAAGTCCTGCCACTTTGCTTTCAGCCACCGAGGGCCTGAAGTGGGTGTAGTGTATGAGCTGGGGAGAGGGGAACGTAGCCTCACTCAGACTCACTGGGCTTCTGTTCTTCAGAAGGTTGTTAACAAGATGTGGGAGGCAGGGGTGGGTGCTTAGCAGCAGACAGCAGTGATACCAGCTGTATTTTAGAATACCATGTTCTTTTTCTTCCTCCAGGTCCCAATCTCCTTTTTGATAGAAGACAGCATGAAGAAGTCAATCAAAGCCCTAACCTTATGTCACCTCCAGGGTGCCTAGAAAAGCAGCTGCTAATAAATAAATGGTTGCCTGGGGAGCTCTTCTGCCTCATCTGCTTTTGATACTTGATAATTGTGTTCTGCCTTCCAGATTAGGGCTTTGAAAAAACATACTTGATCTTATTCAGTGCCAACCAGTCGACTTTTAGTGGAGCATAGATGATAAAAAGATAACAAGTACGCATCAGTGAGTTTTCTGTTGCTGTGACAAATTAAATGCATGCGCGCGCGCACACACACACACACACACACACCCCTGAGGAAAAACCTGAAAGGGTGAAAGATTACACACACACACACACACATACACACACACACACACACACACACACACACACACACACACACACACACACACACACACACACACACACACACCCCTGAGGAAAAACCTGAAAGGGTGAAAGATTATTTTGGCTCACTGAGAGATTTCCGAGCATAGTAGGCTGGTTTCATTGTTTTGTTTGTTTGTCTTTCAAGACAGCGTTTCTGTGTGTGTGGCCCTGGCTGTCCTGGAACTTGCTCTGTAAGCCAGGCTGACCTCAAATTCAGTTCTGCCTTAGTGCTGGGATTAAAGTTGTGTGCCACCACTGCCCAACTGGTTTCACTGTTTTTACACTATGTGTCAAGGTAGAAAACATGGTAGAAGAGCATAGCAATGGGAAGCTTCTTACCTCCTACTCTGGGAAGCAGAATAGGAAGAAGAATAAGGGCAATGGAGCAGCAGCCAGGGACAAGATATACCCTCAAAAGCACATCCCACTGACCCCCATTCTTGAAATAGTTCCTGCCTCTTCACACCTTTGCCCCACTTCAGGCCCTCAGTGGCTGAAAGCAAAGTAGCAGGGCTTACCTTCAAGGATCTGCTCAAGAGAGGCACCCTCTGCCCCTACAAGGAGCTAGGTCAAAACCAAGTTAAGCCGGGTGGCGGTGGCGCACACCTTTAATCCCAGCACTCGGGAAGGTGAACCAGGTGGATCTCTGTGAGTTCGAGGCCAGCCTGGTCTACAGAGCGAGATCCAGGACAGGCACCAAAACTACACATAGAAACCCTGTCTCAAAAAAACAAACCGAACAAACAAAAAAACCCAAGTTGAAAGGAGGAGGCAGCCAAAGAAGCAAAGAAGCCCCAGGGACATCGAATCGTGGACTCAAACCAAGCAAGGGCCAGCCCTACTTCTGGACGTGCAGCTGGGTGACTTCCCCTCAAGCCAGTTCAGGCTGGACTTTTGGGCATTTATGAATGGAAACTATGGCAGAATCTAAGATAATCCACTAACCTCTTCTAGATAATCCACTAACCCACTGCTTAGAACTAATACCTGCAGCTAGCAGAAACAGGAAACTCCAAACAAACAAATGGGTTTTCACGGCAGCTAGACCGGCTTCTACCCTCTACATCTTCCCCTAACGGTGGGTGTCTCCTCAGTGGCTCCCTGACTTCAGAAGCCTGAAGTTTGCATCCCCACTACCATGTAGCTCTGCACTGCTGGCTGACAGAATGTTGGTTTCTTGTCTTTATTATTAAACTACAAATCCACAGCACGGCAGGTTCTTCCGAACCTAACCTTGCTTGCTCTCAGCTCACAGCTCCATCACTTATAACATTCCCCAGCCCATGCATGGGCCCCTGGTGTCCTTGTCTCTAAACTCTGCCTAACCCAGTGTTTTGTTGCTATGCAAACTGTCAAATGCCTTTTAGGGACCCATCCTTAGTTGTCTCTGTGCCCAATACTGTGTTAGGCATGTATTATGCTATAATATCTAAGTAGAAAATAGAAATTGAATCTTAAAAATGCAGTATTTATCATCAAAGATTTATTTTTTCCACAATTTTGTTTTGTTTTTTGAGACAGGGTTTCTCTGTGTAGTTTTGGTGCCTGTCCTGGATCTCGCTCTGTAGACCATGCTAGCCTCGAACTCACAGAGATCGACCTGGCTCTGCCTCCCGAGTGCTGGGATTAAAGGCTTACTGGGATTAAAGGAGTGCTGGGATCAAAGGCGTGAGTCACCACCGCCCAGCACAAAAATATTTTAACACATTCAAAAAAATGTAAACTGGCTGGAGAAATGGTTCAATGAGATTAAAAGCCCATTACTGCTCTTCCAAAGGACATGGGTTCTATTCCTAGCACCCACATCAGGTGGCTCACAACCACATATAACTCCAATTCCAGAGGATCTGATGTCTCTAACCTCTTCAGGCATCCATACTCATGATGCAAACACACACACACACACACACACACACACACACACACACACACACACAAACACACACACACACACACACACACGATTAAAAATAATTTTTTTAAATGTAAACAAAGGAGCTACATGTGATTCAGTTGGTTGAGTATTTGCCTAGCATGCAGGAAATCCTGGGTTCAATTACTAGCATAATACAAACTGGGCATGGTGGTGCACAATTGTAATCCTAGGACTTGTAAGGTAGAAACAGGAGAACCAGAAGTTCAAGGTCATCCTTGGTTTTACAGTGAGCTCAAGGTCAGCCTAGGCTACATAAAACCACATCTCAAAAAGAAAAATAAGTCCTTCTGGTGTCCTGGGAAGAATGTGGACCCAAGCTCATGCCATCAGCATTAGTACTGATGCTGTTCTGACTTGCACATTCCTCACAAACATTTCTCCTTTTTTAACATTTTTCATTAAAATTACATGCTCCTACAAAGTAATTCTACACCTGATGGTTAGTTTTGACTTTTTAAAATAATTTAAGTTTATTTTACGTGCATTGGTGTGAAGGTGTCAGATCCCCTAGAACTGGAGTTACAGACAGTTGTAAACTCATGTGGGTGCTGGGAATTGACCCTGGGTCCTCTGGAAGAGCAAGGGGTGCTCTTAACCACTGACCCATCTCTCCAGCCTCATGGATAGTTTTAATTTGAAATACACATTGGTTTCTGTCACCTTCACAGGTGGTTGACAACTGCAGGATAGGGGTTAAGAGCACTGGCTGCTCTCAAAGAGGATCCCAATTTGGTTCCCATCACCTACATTGTGTGGCTCACAAACTGCCTGTATCTCTAGCTCAGGGGAATCTAAAATGTCTCCAAGGGCACCTGCACAAACGTGTCTCCATACACATAAATAAAACATGATGAAAATAAATTTAACAAAAACAAGACTTTTTTTTATTTGACCTTCGTCCCCCCCACCACCACCATCACCACCACACACACAAGCCAAGGTATCCTTTGCCTTACCAGGGCTAAGTAGAATAGTATTATTGGTGACTGGAGAGATGCTCGATGACAAAGCACTTGCTGTACAAGTGTGAGGACCAGAGCTTGGATTTCCACAACCTGTAAGAAGCTGGCCAGGCATCGCAGCCAACTATAATCTTAGCACTTGGGAGACAGACAAGAGAATCCCAGAGGCAAGCTCACCAGATTAGCTGGAATTGGCATAATCCAGGTTCAATATAGCACTGTCACAATAAATAAAGTGGAGAGTAGTTGAGGAAGATAATCTGATGTCACAAGCCTCTGTTTGTACTCACACACATTTGAACATGCACACACACAATGCCCCCCCCCCAAATAGTACTTTAGGGCTGTCTATTTGCACATAAATCTTCCTCATAACTCTAGACATAGTGTACTTTCCCCAGCTTTTATCTGTTGTGTCTATAAGCAATAAACCAGAACCTAGAAGGAGGATCAAATTTGGGTGGAGACTCACTATTGCAATGAGTAAGAAACCAGAGAACACTTGACCATGTCTGTCAGAATCACGTGTATATACACTCTTCTTTGACTACATCTACATTTTACTCTGTATATCACATAGCACTTGGTAAATAAATACCTTGCCTTAGGAAATACATTGCTGTTGATTAAATCTTCTAGATTGAGACTCCTAATAAACAACTCTAAGAAATGAGAAGTTAAAGTCTTACTGAAAACAACCCATCCCCCATGAATTGAAGTAGCTATGAGAAACTGCCTCATTTCTGTAAAGACCATTCTTCCTTTTTTTTTTTTTTTTTTTTGCAGAGAGAACATCTTACGTGCCTCTCTAGAAAGACGGCGATAAATTAAAAGGCTGATCCCAAAATAATACATCTGCTAATTATGAGCCTTTTTTTTTCTTTTCGTTTTTCTTTTCTTTTTTGGATTTTTTTGAGACAGGGTTTCTCTGTGTCCTGGAACTTGCTTTGTAGACCAGGATGGCCTTGAACTCACAGAAATCCACCTGTCTTTGCCTCCCAAGTGTAGGATTGAAGGCATGCACTACCACTGCCTGGTGATTATGAGGTTTTCAATCCCTTCAGAACCTTACTTGAGCTGGATATGTTTGCATATGTGTCCCCAACACTCAGAAGACTGGGTCAGGAACATCAGTTCAGATTCAAAGTAAAACAAAAGATAAAAATAAACAAACAAAAAAAAAACACAAGACAAACTTTATTTGACCTAGTTCCCAGCCAGGGCAGCAGCAACCTAGAAGCCAGAAAAGTACAGACGTACCCAGTCCAAGGATGCCAACACCAGCTACAAGAAAACAGGCCCTAGGCAAGTAATGTCTGGAATATTAGGAGCTTCAGAGAAAGTCTGTGTTATTGACTGGACTCTAGGGCTTTTTTTTTTTTTTCTCTTCGTGGGTTTGGAAGGGCAAAGCCAAATTCTTGTCAATAAAAGTCTGTTCCTGCTATCTATGTTAGTAACAATGATTTAAAACAAAATTTCTCACAAAATACCACTTTCTTTGGAATAAGAATTTTTTAAAAACTACAAGATTGTATGTAAAGTTTACATACAGGGTTACCTAGAGCCCACTTTTGTGTTTGGGAAGACCATCCTTCTGAGGCAGACTGGCAGCCATTCTTGGAGAGTAAGACTGGATTGGTGGACTCATTTTTTTTTTTTTTTTTGAGAACCAACATTTGACTGCTTTCTGACTTTAACCTCACACCCACATCAAATAAAATGTGTGATGACAGACTTAGAAGTGACACACAGTGACATCTGGTAAAGTAACGAGCTTGACAGGACTTTTAAGGGTACTGATTTGTCTTGTGCACTGTGATTAATATCATTTTTTTCAGATATATACAGTATTTATCTTGGAACAGAAGGAAATAGAATAGACATGTGACTAACTTTCCTAACAGTAGAAACCAACATTCAGGGTAGTGGTGTCCAGAGGTGGCAGGTCATAAATGTATTCCCAATGCAGATGAGACACAAAGTCCATGTCAGAATGTAAGCAACAAGGAAAGTCTATGAAGTTAATAACTGCACCAGACAGTGATATTCTACTACAATCTTGTTACTGATAGGAGTTTTCAAAAATTCCTCATACTACACAATGATTATTTCTGACTTGGAGAACTTGAAGTCTTAAGAATGTACACCTATGGGACTGGACAGCAGTTAAGAGCACTTGCTGTTCTTGGCAAGAATCCAGGCTTGGTTCCCAGTATCCACATGGTGGCTTACAACTGGGGATCTAAGTTTTTTACCTCCATAGGCACTGGGCACACACATGGTGCACATCCATCCACAATAGCAAAACACACGCATAAAATAAAAAAAAATTAATTCTTAAGAATGTACACATACACTGAGCTGTGCTGGCGCATGCCTTTAATCCCAGCACTCGGGAGGCAGAGCCAGGCAGATCTCTGTGAGTTCGAGGCCAGCCTGGTCTACAGAGCAAGTTCCAGGACAGGCACCAAAACTACACAGAGAAACCCTGTCTCAAAAAACCAAAAAAAAAGGGGGCTAGAGAGATGGCTCAGAGGTTAAGAGCACTGGCTGTTCTTCCAGAGGTCCTGAGTTCAATTCCCAGCAACCACATGGTGGCTTGCTCACAACCATCTGTAATGAGATCTGGTGTCCAAGCACACATGCAGACAGAAAAAGAACATACACATACAGGGTTGGTAAGATGGTTCAACAGGTAAAGGTGCCTGCTGTTAAACCTGACAACCTGAGTTCAATGCCTGGAACCTTCAAGGTAGAAGAGAATCAACTCCTCCAAGTTGCCATCTGATCTCCACATGAATGCTGTGGTACATGTGCCCCTCCACCTCACAAATTAATAAAAGTATATACAAATATCAAGTTAGTACTTGATACCTAAGAGGCAGGCCTAAAGGCACACCTGTGAGGGACTGTCTAGATTAAGGCACCTCTGAGAATGTGTGAGGGATTGTCATGATTGAGTTGATGTGGGAAGAGCCATCTTAATTATGGGTGGCATCATTCCCAGAGCAGAGTATCCTGGACTGTAAAGAATGGAGGGCAAGCAGAGCACAAGCATGCATGTATTCACTGCACTCTGGTCTTGACTGGATATAATGAGACCAGTTCTCTTTAGCTCCTGCAACTGTGACTACCCTGCCATTATGAACCATAATCTGGATTTCTGAGCCAAATAAACTTTCTCCCTTAAACTTCTGTTACAGTATTTTACCACAAAAATAGAATGTAACTAGACACAGACACAGCCATCAAATGTCACAAAGCACTTAACACACATCAATACCTGTTCCTGAAGGTCGTAGTCATAGCTGTCATGCAGAAGAAGACTGAGGATATACCGCGAATAAATCATGGCATCAATGCCACATTTCTCGAGCTCTTGTCCCAGCCAGGTTTGCACTGGGCCCAATGCATGAAGCAGAGACATGTCAGAAACAGACACGAAGCCTGGATAAGAACTTGAGGCGCTTTCAGATGGCAAACCATCCACAACAACGGTACAGACAGGGTGCATGAACTTAGGTTGCTGACATTCTTAAAACACAAAGCATTTTCTACAGAGGACGTTCTGTTGGTATCCGGAGAGGATTTCACTCCAGCAGAAAGGAGAGGAGCTGGACATGGAGGATAGGCAGTGACCGCACAGCAGTCAGCTCTCTACAACACAATTTCCCTCTTCAGGCATGACCAGTGAATCAACACCATGATAGCAACACACATGGAGATGCACTTTCCAACTTTCATTTCACATTGAGGCCAAATGTCAGTCTCTGGCAGAACCTACAGAAATGAAAAAGAAAGGAATGAGTCACATATAGACACAAAGCTGTGAGATGACTTTTATCTTTATATATTTATTATTTATTTATTTAGGTTTTTCTAGACAGGGTTTCTCTGTGTAGTCCTGGCTGTCCTGAAACTCACTCTGTAGACCAGGCTGGCCTCAACTCAGAGATCCCCTGGCCTCTGCCTCCCAAGTGCTGGGATTACTGGTGTGAGCCACCACTACTCAGTGAGGATGATTTTTTAAAAGGAAGGTGTTCTTCCTTTTAAAATGTATCTGGTAACTTGGAACAATGCAAGAGTATTTGGCATTTTAAACTGAGTAACACTGTAAATTTAAAAATTTGGTATCATCTGGAATGAAAACAAGGGTGATCTCTGCTTGTGCCCAATGACACTAATGATCAATTCTTATCTCAAGAGACTAGACTAGTAAAATGTTTACAGCAAATCACTAGTCCGCACTTAAATACAATGGAAACAACAGTTAAACAGTGTCATCAAAACGTTGGTAAAAAACAATCTTTAAATTTAAATTCACAGGTCATTATTATGTATTTAGTATGGCTAAAACTGAGGATGGTAATCAGGGATTCATAAAACTGGAGGTGAAGCAGACCTGTCTTACAACCACAGGCTATGCTGTCAGACCTGCTGTGGCCTCTCCTAGCTGGACTTCTGACTCAGTGACATTCTTTCTTAATACCATTCCCCTAAACACACTTTCAATATGTCCAGTAATGGGTTTCTTTGTTCATCTTTTGGGTTTGGGCTTTTTAATGCAGAGTCTAGCTATGAAGCCTGCTAGGAAATGAAAACAGGGAAAGCAGCATTGATGAGCCTAGTATGTTCATGAACTTCAGCTACCAAGCATAACTCAGAGCAGGATTTTCAGTGAAAGGTGGACATTCCTTACAATGATGTATGCCTGAGTTTCCCAGGTGTCAATAAAATTTATACAATAAATATATAGAAAACAATTCTAAATCCATTCTACAACTAAGCCATTAGACCAATATGTGTTACTGTTTTGCTACTTTCAAAAATCCTCACTAATATACTGCCTTTATTAAACTATGAAAGGTAATGAAGTTAAAGCGAAGATCTTCTACACTTTTCATCAGCTGATATTTTCCAGCTGTCTCTCAAAATTAAAACATTTTCCATAAATCATTTAATAAATGTTTGGTTCCCAGGCAAGATATCAGACAGATCACCAATAAACACAATCAATCCTAGCCCACTTGAAGCAAGCTGATAAGTTACTCAGTGAAAACCAGCCAAGACTGAAGGGCCTTGAAACAGCTGAAGGAGAGTAAGAGAATCCAGGCAGCTTGAACTCACAGAGAGTTGGAGAAAGGTCTGCACAAAGAAACATCAAAGACTTGCAATGGTCTGTCCTGGAGTATTTAGCAGAGTATCCATGGGTGTGCCTAAGTAAGGAATATCCGAGGACAGCTCTGGGAGCACAGAGGTCCTTCTGCTCACAGATAAGCATTAGAGAAACCAGGAATGTTAAACACACAGGGTTGTCTTTTCAAAGGGAAAAATGTATAACCTGTTTGCTGATGAAATGGAGGTGGCTAACAGCCTAGGTCAGCGGTTTTCAACCATTCTAAAGCTGTGACCCCCCCCCCATTCATAAAATTATTTCACTGCTACTTCATAACTGTAATTTTGCTACCATTATGAATCATAACATCTGATATGTGACCCCTGTGGAAGGGTCCTTTGACACTTCCCCCTCTGCCCCCTGTCTCGGTAACCCCTGTGCTATCTGTAGGGCCAGGACATACCTGACTCCCCAAGCTCCCACAACCAGGACTGGGGGTGGCTAATGGTCTAAATGACCTCTATGGTATCTGTATGACTGAGACCACATCAAATCCTTTTCTCCAAATTGTACTGTACTTAAATATGCCTACAATAACCTGTCCAGTGTCAGACTCTAGATGTTTGAACCAACACTGGCTACTGAGTCATGCTGAATGGTATTTCCTTCTTGGTGCATGCAGATAGTTACTCTGTCAGCTCTGATGGACACAGAGGCCCCCACAGCACAGGATGAATCCCTGTAAAGGATGATGAGTCAGTACCTGATCCTCAGCAGCAGCAAGCAGTACCTCCAGCCAGGCCAGGAAACTCACAAACTCAGCAAGTCTGGTCTTTGTATTTGGGAAGAATTAGCCATGGTCTAAATACTGATCTGGCCCTGACTAACAAATCTTTTGTTGTTTTTTGTTTTTGTTTTTGTTTTTTGTTTTCCGGGGGGCAGGGGTCATGTCTTGAAACAGGATCTCATGTAGATCAGGATGGCCTGGCCTTGAACTGATCTTCCAGTCTCCATCTCCTAACCTGGCACCAGCAACCATGTCTGTCCCCAAACAAATCTTAACAGACCCCAAAAAAACCAAACTGCTTTCAGTTAACTTTACTGTGGTTTCAGAACAAAGTCCAAGGATATTTATAGGAATTCAAAAACACCAGGACCTAAGAAGATAAAATTTACAATGTCTGACAACTATTCAAAATAGGAGACAAAAATGAGAAGAAAAATAAATTCACTTACATAGACTAAAAACTTACATGTACATGCACACACACACAAATATACACACACTTATGAATTTGAATAATTAAATTTCAAAACTGATAGAAATTAAATGAGCAAGACATTCAAGCAACTCCAAGCACATGAAACATGAAGAGAATGACTCAGCACAATAAAATACATCTGTAACCAACAGAAAAATCCTAAAGCAGCCAGAGTAAAACAGAAACATTAAGTGTGCAAAGGTACATAGCATCCTGTTCTGGTAGAAAATAGTGTAAGTGAGCAGGTAATGGGGCAAGACTTAAAACACCAAAGCACCCATCAACCTAGTACTCCATACTTACAGAGCTATCTTTCACAGCCAAGGTGAAATAGACTTTTTCAGACATGTGAAAACGGAAGGAACTTATTCCCAACAAACCTGCCCTACAGGAAATATGAAAAGTCCTTTAGGCAGAAGTAAAATTATTCCAGCCAAAATGTGAATCCACTTAAAGAAACAATTACAGCCACAAATGCCAGCTACATTTGTCTCATTAAATATCTTTAGGGCCAGTGAGATGGCTAAGCAGCTAAAGGCACTTGCCATCCAAGCCAGATCTAAATTCTACCCCTGAAACCCACATGGTAAATGAAGAGAATTGACTCCTACAAGTTGTCTCTGACCTCCACATGCATTGTGGCACACATGCATATGTGTACACTCACACACACACACACACACACACACACACACACACACACACAAACATGTAATAAAAACTTTTAGATTTTTTTAATATCTAAAAATTAAATATCTTGCTGAGCATGGTGGCACATGCCTTTAGTCCCAACACTCAGGAGGGAGAGGCAGGTGGATCTCTGTGAGTTCACAGCCAGCCTGGGCTGTTACACAGAGAAACCCTGTCTTGAAAAGTTCTCCTGTTTGCATGGCAAACACTCACCTCCCAGCCCACAGTATCTTTATGGCATGCTAATACAGACAACTGAACTGTTCCTAGACTCTCTTGTGTTCCAGTGTAGCCATTCACAGAGCAGCAAGGAGGAGACAGCTTTGGGACCCTGGCTACTGTGACAGTACACTTGCTTTGGGAGATGCCTACTAGCACCATAGTACTTCTTCTTGCTCCTTTACCTTATATACTTTTTGTAAGTATTAAAAAAGAGTTTCTTAACTAAGAACACACAATGTGAGAACCTGAAAGCTTAGCGTATCATTATATCACATATTAAACACAACATGCAAATGTTTTGCCTCCTTCCCATCAGCACCATCATACCATACAGCTCTAGAGTGCCACTGCACTACCCAGGTTAAAATAGTTTCTTGGGCTGAGTATGGTAGAATATATTAGAAATGTAGTGTCCTGGAGGCTAGTTAGGAGAATCTAGAGTTTGAGGCCAGCCTGGACTGGGATAGTCAAAAACAACAAAAAGATCAGTCAGTCTGTCACACTAAGCCACACTTCAAGGCCCAAATACTACATCCATCTCATGATTACTGTGAGAATACGGGACATTCACACTGCCTCAAAGTTTTACTGGACACTGACTTTGACTCACTCCTGCAAATGACGATGCTGAGCTAAAGACTTATTACCTTTTCAAAAGTTTACAAGCCCCTCTTCCATGAAGACAACAGAAATCATGCTTCACAGGACTAAATTCCAACAGGTCAAATTACACTACAGCTCAGTGTATTTGTGGATGGTTCAACGACAAGGTCAGACTGTATGGGACAGCAAGAGCAAATGAAGTTCACTGACAATGTAAAGAAGTTAGATGACCAGGGTAACCAACCAGGAAAAAGGGTTCAATTAAAATAGTTACAAAATAGGCCAAGCATGGTGGTGCACGCCTTTAATCCCAGCACTTGGAAGGCAAAGGCAGGCGGATTTCTGTGAGTTCAAGGCCAGCTTGGTCTACAAAGTGAGTTTAGGATAGGCTCCAAAGCTACACAGAGAAACCCTGTCTCAAAAAACCAAAAAAAAAAAAAAAAAAAAAAGAAAAGAAAAAAGAAAGAAAGAAAAAGAAATAGGTACACAATGCTGCAGAGGCACAACCCCTATGTTCAATGCCACATGTTCATCTAGCTTTGGCAGGGATACACAAGGCCATCATCACCAAGTGTGATCTACCTGGCACACAGGTAACAAAATAGTCACCACCTGGAACCAAACTAATCCAGGGACTGAAAAAATCAAGTTCTGTGCCAAAGTATGCCCTGATGCTCTGAAAGCTGCTTCTTGGATGAGAGCTACTTATCATTCGTTAATTAAAGCAGTTAAAGCATAGTTAGTCAAAGTGGCCTCACTTTAATAGGAACAGGCATCACCAGCCACAAGGACTTCAAGGGGCAAAATAAGAGGATATTAGTAGAAAACATTTAACATTGTTAAAAAGTAGCACTCTAGGAGTTACAGAGATAGCTCAGAGATTAAGAGCACTGGATGCTCTTCTAGAGGACCCAGGACTCAATTCCCAGCACCCACATAGCAGTTTACAACTGCCTGTAACTCTACTTCCAGGAGATCCTACACCCTCACACAGACATACACCAGTCAATGCTCATAAAATAAAAATAAATAAATTATTTTTAAAATTAGCACTCTAGTTAGGGGAAGTTTTAGTCGCACAAATGAATTAAAACTGTAAAAGAAAAGTGATTCATAAAAGAGAAAAGATAATTATTCTTAGAAAGGTTTCAAACAGTATGAGTACTGTTGAAATGCTACTGCCACCAGCAGTGGGAGTCTAGCCTCCTGCCTCCATTACTCCTCCAGACCATCATCTCTGCCAGCACATAGGCAATTACATCTTTAGCACACTGAGCCTATGACATCCTTTCAGACTACTTCGGGCTTCTGGTGTAGGTTTCATCACAAACAAGGCTGCAAGACTTTCAGCAGAAACTGTGACACACTCCATGTCCTACTTAGCAGAATACTTACACCTTAGCAGGTGATCAAAACTGTGTTGAACTAATGATTTCCTAAATTCAAATACGGAAAATAAACTCTGAAAAGAGAGGTTTAGGAAATAACAACATAGTAGCATTGTGGAGAAAACCCCTCTGGTTACACTGTTTTACTAGTATGAGTTTAAGACTGTCATCCAGGATTCTAACTCACCATTTACCACCCCACATGTATCACGGGCTACCACTGCCAGGTCCCGTGCTAATACTGGCAACACAAAGACAACAGCCCAAGGTTTTTCCCCTCAGTATTTTCCAAACTCTTCCAGGAGGCCTGGGTTTCACTCCTGGGTATGCCAACTTCCACTTTCCAGTGAATCACACAGCCACTCTCTTCCATCTCATAGGATATTTCTGCAGTACATGGTCCAGTCTAACTGTGTTTTAACTGGTCCTTTCTCACTACAAAGAACATGCTTTTGTTAACACATGCTCAAAGGCTTTTATTACTTGCAATTTTATTCCCATAATTATTTAACTTGGTATCTATGGGACTTTCACACAAAGAATAGATAGATGAATGAATGGATGGAGAGATGGCTCAGTAGGTAAAGGCACTTGCCACCAAGCCTTATGACCTGAGTTCAATCCCCAGGCCCCACATGGTGGAGGGAGGGAGCTGACTCTCTCAAGTTGTCCTCTCACCTCCACATGCATGCCTATACAAACATATACACATACATAAATAAATATACTTTTGAAATATAAATAAATGGAAATGGAGGAGAAGGAAGAAGAGAAGGAAAAGAAACAGAAGAGAACAAAGGTAAGGATATCTGAAATCCTAAGATTCTGGCTTTCAGAAACTACTTTTTTTGGATCTGGAAATTCATGGAGTGTCTGCCCAGCAAGCATGAAGTGCACAACATGAAGCAGTTACACATTTATAAACAAGCCTTCCATGCTACCCCCAACCCCAGCATACTCTTTGCCTAGCAGACATGAAGTGTGCCCATGTATGAAACAGTTACACACTTGTAAACACACCTTGCACACAATTTGAAGCAGATACTTCTCATTCTCTTTAGGAGGGGCCCAGCCTCCAAAGCCTATGTTATAATCAAAAGAAGAACCATGAAGAATCTACAACCCAAACTAAAACTAGCACTGAAAACAGCAAAGAAGGGCTAACAGCTGATCCTGTCAACTTGCTTCCTGTACGTATCTGAAAAAAACACAAATGGACAGTTCTCTAGACCGAGTTTTCTGCCCTATTCTAGAAATGTGTCAAGTCTTAGGAAATGAATAAAGCTTATTTTTAAGATAATATAATAAAAAAACTAGTATGGGACCACATTCTTTTTATGCCAACAGGAAGAGCATAAAGATTAAGCAGCTCCATCTTTACTAGTCAAGTAGCAGAAGCAAACTGATGATCTATACTAGGAAGCACAGCCTCCCCACTGGCAATTAAAATTCTTTTCATATCACAGGACTATTCTTAAATTACTACCTGATACTAACTTAGTAACTATCTTTATAAAATGGAAGTGCTCAGCCCTAGATGGGGTAGCTCTATCAAGTTTCTCCTCCCTCAAGGCACATGGGAATATCATAAAAGGGAATGAGAAGAATGTAAGAGCTGGATGAGAAGTGCTGTGGTAGGACATGGACACTGCATACATGAACTCACTGTGGCTATAGAAGAACAAGCATCACAGTCAGCATTCCAATAAGCAACACTAACTGGACTCAATGGGGATACAAAAATAAATAAAAGGAGAAGAAGGGAAGGGGAATGGACTGTCTTAGGAGGTGTCTGGGAAGAGAAGAAGGGGAGTTGAGGTGGACATAATCAAAACACATTGTATATAAGTATGAAATTGTCAAAAAATAAATAAAAGGATTACTTCTGTTTTGTTTTGAGATAGTGTTTCACTACGTAGGCCTAGTTGGCCTGGAACTCACCATGTAGACCAGGCTAGCCTCAAACTCACAGAGATCCGCCTGGCTCTGCCTCCACAAGAACCAAGTTTTTATAAGAATCAAGTACAGCTGAAAACAGTACAATCGACAGATAAGTCAAATGTGTGAGGAGCCAATAAAGGGAAGAGTTTCCCATCCAATCTGGGCCAATTCTCTATCGCCCCTACAACTGTCAAACACGCCCAGATGTGAAAGCTTTGATGGGTGTCTACTAATGTCCGTGGTTTGAAAAGCTATGTACAGAAGAAAACCTTGTGCACCTTCTCACTTTACAATAACCAGTGTAGATGCTCAGTTCACTTAGATGTGGTAGGTGCAGAGTACTTCAGCGGGGCTACAAAATTACAGTTTATATACTTTAAAAAAAATGCTCCTTTTCCCTAGTAGGGGCAAACTTCATATTCAACAGTTTACAAAATTAAAAACTTAAGCAATGTGGACCAAAGGGAAGGGGAAAGGTATACACAACCGAAATAGACAACTGTGCCCATGCAGACAATCACAGGCAGCAAACAAAAATCCCAAGAAAAAACAAAGTTCAGTGAGATGGAATCCTAAAAGATCTGCTGGAAAAATACTGAATGAAAATCAAATTAGGGCAGGTGAGATGGCTCAGCAAGTAAAGGTATTTGTTGAAACCTGGCTACCTAAGTTCAATATATATATATATATTGAATTCAATATATAACCATATAAAGGTGGAAGGAGAGAACTCCACAAAACTGTCCTCTGACACACACACACACACACACACACACACACACACACACACACACACCAAGGCACATGCACCCACACATATACACATTACACACAAAAATAAATAATAATAATAATAAAATTGTCTTTAATTTTAAAACATGAAATTGATGAAAATTACTGAAAAATAAATAACTAAAATTTATAAAATTAAAACTTGAATTAGGAGAGATTAAAACTTCACTCTAAAATATGCATTTAAAAATTTATAATCTGTGAATAACAACACATGCCTTTAATCCCAGCACTCAGGAGGCAGAGACAGGTGGATCTTTGTGAGTTCTAGGCCAGCCGTGGTCTACAGAGTGAGTTCTGAGCCAGCCAGAGCTATATAGTGAGACATTGTCTGAAAACAATTTTTTTTTCCTAAGCAAGTTTACCTAGAACAAACAAAAGAAGGTTTTCAGAATGTCTGTTACTGCAAAACATAATGAAACCTGTGGAGAGAATTGGCATGTAGGTGAAAGAATTCACCTTTCAGATCTGAGCAGAAAAGGACAACTGTCCAGTACATTGACAATGTAGGAGCAGGGCAGGAATAGAAGAACCTACCAGACAGACCTACCACCAGTCTGCTGGCTGGAAGTGATGGACTGGAGAGCTAACTTCTTGCAATTGGGGTAACTAGCCAAGCAGTTCTTGCCATGTAAATGAAGGCAAAATTTTGATTGGCAAGTGTTACAGTTGAAAGCTGTCATTCAAATTAATTCATTTGGTTGTTCCTGGTGATCAAAGGTGCCACAATGTTTCTCTCAGGACACTTTCTGGACCAGTCTTGTGTTATGGAAATTGCTCCATAGGGACCTGTTATCTTTCTGCTTTCTCAGACACGGATATTTCTCCACAAAATTTACCCTGTCAAAGCTGAAAAACATTTTATCATGTAAAATATTAGCTCATAGCATGCATATAACTTTTGAATATGAAACTGTAGCTTGTCAAAGTGTCTAAGTATAAAACTTCTACAGCTGTGAACTGTAAAATGTATTAAACCTACATACATGCAGGCAAAAACACTCATTCACATAAAATAAAATAAAATAAAATAAAATAAAATAAAATAAAATGAAGAATAGCTTTAGGGACTGGAGAGATGACTTAGTAGTTAAGAGAACTTGCTGGTCTTCCAGGGGACTCCAGTTCAGTTCCCAGTACCAACATGAGGCAGCTCACAGCCCCCTGTAATCCCAGCTCATAGGCTGGGCACTGGCACATGTGTGACGGACACACATTATACACACACTCAAAAAAATAGTAAATCTTTTATTTAAAGAAAAAAAGAGTAAGCTTTCTAACAGCTATTAATACCCACTGCAGTGGAACCCTCGGAAAGGTGGAGCTACCAGTCCTCTCCACCATAAGGAAATGTACCCATCACTCTCATGAACGAGACTACCTATCTTAACCATGAGCCTCCAAAAACGGTGAGCCAAATAAATCTCTTTTCTTTGCAAACAAGCCATCTCAATACTTGATTAAAGCAATGAAAAAAGTGACTAATACACACACAATATCCTTTAACAAAATGAACTTCAACTTTAAGCTTATCCTAACATTCCTTCAGAATCCTAGGAAAAGAATGCAACAAAAACATAAAGACAGGTGTAGCTGCATGTTTGTAGCCGCAGCAACTTGGGAGGATGAGGCAAGAAAAACCCAAGTCTGGGGTTATAAATGAAGAAACACACACACGCGCGCACACACACACACACACACACACACACACACACACACACACCCCAAAAGCTGTAATCAGACTCAATTTTGAAATAGTGATGCACTGGCTATTACTCCAAAGCCAAAGGTGCTTTGGAAAAATACAGTTGAATTAGAAATAGACTCCAGGATGAAAGGAAAACAAATCCCTTCCTACTCATTTAAACACCTTTGTTCCAATTACATAGGACTAACACACACACACACACACACACACACACACACACACACACACACACAGAGAGAGAGAGAGAGAGAGAGAGAGAGAGAGAGAGAGAGAGAGAGAGAGAGAACCTGAAAGTATACTGTGGCATAGTTCTTTTCACTCATTTACCCTCATGTGTTTTACATCCACAGAACCAACTGACTCATGTTAAATATTTACTTGGCCACACCCCCATACTCAAACCCCTCCCCCCCCCACACACATCCCACGTTCTTAGAACTCATTCATTCACTACTCAGGCTAGAAACATGCACACACAGAGAAGATTCTCAAGCATTCTGTATTCACTGCCCCAATGCCTTTATTTGTAACACAGACACTAGCAATGCAGCAAGTTCATCTGCTGAGACAATACTATCATTCCCAAATCTTTGGAGCAGATTTTAAGAGATTAGCAATACACAAGTTCCAATGACTAAGAAAAGAGATAAACATAAAATAACCAATACAAGAAACTACCACTAATAGGCTACTCCAGGGAAGGAGTTCCATGTAATATCAGAACCAACAGGTAACTACTTTTGAAGACTTAATCAGTAAAGCACACAAACTTAAATAGCATCATCAACATTTAAAGTGTCAACATTCAAACACAATTCCTCACCTATCTGCTCCCACTACAAAGGAGGGTGGGATGCTGGTAAGACAAAAGAGACAGAATGGTATGGACAAAGTTTAGCAACAGGGGAAAAATTTGGAGGTTTCAACAGCTACCCCAAATACATTTTGAAAGATTAAAGTGAAAAACAGCAGGTAATGTCTAACAATTCTAATTTTCCACTAACCTACCTAAGCCATATACAAAAACATGTTACCTACAGACAAACTTCCTCATTTTCAAGATAGTTTAAGATTCCATATTAAATCTGTGCAAAAGCCCACTCCAGCTCATCCCTAAGCAAATAAAGAAATGCAGGTATAACTGAAGAGGTTCTACTTTATATACATGTGTTAGAATTAAATCTGTGAGCACTGTCATAATAAAGTAGTGCAAGCAAAGCCAGGCAGTGGTGGCGCACACCTTTAATCCCAGCACTCAGGAGGCAGAGGCAGGTGGATCTCGGTGAGTTCAAGGCCAGCCTGGTCTATATGTTGAGGGCCAGAGCAACATACAGAGACCCTGTCTCAAAAAAAAAAAAAGTAGTGTAAACAATCAATCAATTCACTTAATACTATGATTCGAATCTGGAATATCCCCTTTAGACTCTTATTTTAATTGCTTGGCTCCCAGGTGGTGGCATAATTTTGGGAGGCTTTAGAAATTTTGGCAAGTGGGACCTAGTTGGAGGACTAGATCATAGGGGAAGGAGACCTAGCTCCTTGAGGGTATATTATCCGTAACCATTCTATCTCACCATGGGCTTCGTCATCCACCATGATGTGAACAGCCTCTGCCAATGCTTCCATTGATACTCCCCAGCCATGTCTTCCTGACCTGAAAAACTGAACCATAAGCCAAAATCACCTTTTTCTCCTGTAATCTGTCTCTGTTGAGCATTTGGTCACAACCAATGAAAAGTGGATACAAAAAAATGATACCAAAAGAAGGGTCTACTGAGACTAAATATGTCCAAGTAGCCTCTGGAAATGATTTGTGGGAAAAATTTAAAAAAAAATTCATAGAAATGTGATAGAGAAGCTACAGAATGCTAAAAGACCATCATATATGATTCTGGTGGGGCCCAGAGACTTCTGTGGAAGGCTGAGTTTAAAACAAATTGACTAGAAGTTGAAGAAATGGCTCAGTTAAAAGCACTGGTTGTTCTTTCAGAGGTCTCTAATTCAATTCCCAGCACCCACAGGGCAGCTCACAACTGCCTGGAACCCCAGTTCCAGGGGATCTGACACCTACTTCTGGCTTACCTTGGGTACTGTTCACACCTGATACACAAACATACATGCAAGCAAAAAAAAAAAAAAAAACTTACACATAATATAAAGGTTACAAAAGCAAAAAAAAAAAAAAAAAAGCTACGGTACTGTTGTTGCTGGAGGCTTCTAGCCAGGTTTACAGTGACAACTCACAGCAAACAGAACAGAGGATTTAACAAATGTGAGTTCTGCACAGAATAGGATTGAGTTGGAGGCTGCAGACAAAAAGTGTGTGGTTATTAGAGACTGGACGCCAAGAGGGCTGTCATTGGATACTGGGAAACTGGCCAAACTCACCTATGACAGGTTGCAGGGGAATACAATTATAAATTCCTATAAAAGACCTTCCTTTGATGGGTGCTGCCTAGGGGAATGTTTTCCCAGGTCCAGCCATCTAAGTACTCAAAAGCCTGCTACAGCTGTACTCCAAATAAACCTGGTTACTGACTGAACTGGAGGCAAGCTATATGATGGATACTAGCTTTGCAGGTATGCATAATGCTTACAGATTTGTTAGGAAGGCCAAGCAATTCGGAGCAAGATCAGATTCCTTGAGAGATCATGCATAAAAGTTGTGAAGGTGGGGTGGGGGGAAGGCCTAAGTCATAACAGACACCAAGATATTGGAGATGCCAGGAACATAGAACATCTGCTAAAGAAAGATACCAAATGGAACCAGTAGAGAGATCATGTGGAGTAGGATGGCAAGGCCAAAGGAACAGAAGTATCCAGGCCACTGAAGCTCACCACCTGCCCTGGCAGCTACAGGACTTACTGTTTGCCAACCTGGGTTTCAATTTTGCTTTGGTCCATCCTTCCTTGGTATTACATCTCCTCCCCTTAGAATAGTAATGTTTGTATGTCACTGCACACAAAAGTCTGTGATTTCATTTTGACTTTATAAGGTGTTAAGTACTTTTCTCACTGTTGTAACAAAGTCTCTGACAGAAGCATCTTAAGGAGGACTTGCAGCAACTCATGGCAGGGACAGCATGGCTGCAGTATAAGGCGGCCAGTCACATATTGTCTGCAGACAGGAAACTGAGAGATGAATGATGGTGCTCAGCTTGCTTCCATTTTAACCAGCCCCAGACCTCAACCAGTGGGACAGCACCACCCACATTCAGAATGGGTCTTTCCTCCTAAGTTAAACTTCTATGAAAACACTCTCACAGATATGTCCAGACATTTCTTTCCTAAGTAATTCTAAATCTAGTCAAGTTGACAATGGAAATTAACCATCACAAATGGAATGGATGACAGCTAAGAGACTACTTTGAATTTTATAGACTTTTTTTGTAAGTTTTTTATTTTTTGAAATTACAGTATAATTATACCATTTCTCCCCTTCCCTTGCCTCCCTCCAAACCTTCCCAGGCACTCCCTTGTTGTCTCTCAAATTCATTCTTTTTTTGTCTTTAATTGTTTGTGTGTGTGTGTATGTGTGTGTGTGTGTGTGTGTGTGTGTGTGTGTGTGTGTGTGTATACACACACACACATATAAACAAATACATGTATATTTTTTCCTAAATATATAAATACAACCTGTTCAATCCATATAATGTTACCTGTGTGTCTATGGTCTCAGGGCTGACCACTTGGCACCAGACTTTGAACAATGTCAAAACTGTTAAGAAGTTGAATTCGAATTAAATGCATTATGCGTAAGAGATGGCCATGAGCATTTTGGAACACCAAAAGCCAAATGTAAGAATCTGAATAGGAAATATCCCCCACTGGCTCAAGTTCTGAATGTTTGGTCCCTAACTATTTGAGGACTAGACACTTCAGGAGGTAGAACTAGCTGAAGGAAGAAGGTCATCTGGGGAGGAATGACTGGGATTACATTATCCCTGCCCATTTCCTGTCTCTCTTTCTGCTTGCTGGTTTGCTGTGATATGAACAGCCTCCACCATATGCTCCTGCCACCATGAAGTGAAGTGTTCCCACATGCTGTCCCCAGATGGACTAAAATCCTATGAAACCATGAGCCCAAAATCACTTAAGTTGTTTCTATCAGGTACTATGGCAACAGTAACACCAAAGTAACTAAGGCACCAAGCTCTAGTGTTTTCTATACCTGTTCAAATGAGCTAAAAGCTGTACTTTCTGACACATCTGCTATATACTGGGCCCTGCATTGAGTCACAAAATTCTCCCCAAAAGCTACTTTGACTTAAGTCCTTTCCTTCTGAAATCAGTGATTCTGAGTTAATTCAGTCAAACTGAGTTAATTCAGTATTGAATGAGTACTGTACAAAAAGATTATACTGCACACTAGAAGGAATCATCAAATAAGAGTCCCTTCTCTTCCCTCAAGAAATTAAAAATCCAGGGGATGCCTCCATGCAGGACAAAAAGTAAAAAAACACACAAAACCCTAAAATGTCATAAGTAAACATCAACAACAAACAACTTGAGGAACTAGACTAGAGAGATGGTTCAGAAGTTAAGAGCACTTACTGCTCTTGTAGAGGACCCAGGTTTAGTCTCCAGCACACACACTGAACAGCTTGCAACTGCCTCGACCTCCAGTTACAGGGAATTTGGCCTCCACAGACACCTGCACACATGAGGTGCATGTACACCCAAATGTGCACATAAAATAAATTATAATAATAGTTAAATTGGAAAAAACCTCAGGTATCAGGCAAACACTGTATAAGAGAATAAAGAATTGGGCTGGAGAGATGGCTCAGTGGTTAAGAGCACTGACTGCTCTTCCAGAGGTCCTGAGTTCAATTCCCAGCAACCACATGGTGGCTCACAACCACCTGTAATGAGATCTGGTGCCCTCTTCTGGCCTGCAGGGACACATGCAGGCAGAATACTGTATACATAATAAATAAATAAATAAATAAATAAATAAATAAATAAATAAATAAATAAATAGAGACTAAAGAATTAATTCTGAAAATCAGGTTACAGAAGTACAAAGAATATGTCAGCAAAGTCTTCAAGCTTTCAAGCATGATGGGTGGAAAGGACAAACACAGGAACTGGACGATCATGAGGTAGCCAGCAATTTTGTGCTAAGATATAAGGTGCTGTGGCTTGAATTCTGAAATGTTCCCCACAGGCACACGTGCTCAACACTTGGTCTTCCGCAGGTTAGTGGCACTTTACTGGGAAACGCTGGAAATCCTAAGAGGCAAGGTTTAGCTGGAGGAATAGGACACTTTGATAGAACTTAAGGACACCTTATCTGTCCATCTCGTCACCCATCTCCTCTCTGCTTCTCTTCCTCTCTCTTCCTGGCTGTCAGGAGGTGAGGAACTTTGCTCCCCCAAAGTCCTTCCACCATGAGGGTACTGAAACCACAAACAAACACAAACCTTTCCCCCACTTGAGTTGTGCATGTCAGATATTTTGGTCACGATGATCAAAGTCGAACACAGAAAACTGGTCCCAGAGAAGTGAGGTCATTGCTGACTGCTGCTGATGTGCGTTGGAAGCCTTTGACCTAGTGTTACAGCAGGAATATGAAAAACTTTAGAAAAAAAAAACCAAAGCCAAGAAAGCTATCAGCAGAGCTTAATGGACAATTTTGGTAGGAGCTCAGAAGACCAGAAGCCACTAGGAATGTGAACGATAAAGACAGGTTTCAGATGGAAGCAAAGACTGCTGGAAACTAGACTAGAGACTGTACATGTTACAATATAACAAAAACATGTCTAAATTTTATCCATTTCCCAAAACTCCAAACTCTGTGACAGGCTGAGTTTACAAGTAACCCATTAGAAACTCCAAAGCAGCTAAGCATTCCCGCTGTGGATGAGTTTTGCTAACAGCTCCTAAAATTTATAGTAAGAAAAAAACAAAACAGATTGAAAAGCTTGCAACATGGTCAGAAAAGCAGCAACTGTAAAGCTGAAGCCAAAGAAGTGTGACTACTGAAGAAATTAGGACCATCATAAGAGAGCCAAGGATTAGAACCAAGACAAAAGGTGTCTTCAGGGCATCTCAGAAAGTGGCCAGGCCCCTGCATCACAGGTTCAAGGGTAGTAAAACATAAACCAATTTGGAATAATTCCCCCTTGAGAAGAGAGAGCTTTAAGAACACCAAGACTAAAGAAGGCCAAGGCTACCTGGGAAGCTTTTTCCCCAGGATTTGTTTTACTGTGTTTGGCCACCCAGGACTCTTGAGGCTGCTGTAACTATGGGAGCCTGGCTACTACTGCAGCTGGCAGCAAATCTTGGCACTACTAAGTGATGCTGGGTTAGCAGGCAAGCAAAGTACACTTAAAGGCCATAGAGGCTTCCACCTAGATTTCAAAGAAAAGTCTAAGAGGTCAGGAAATGTGTGATAAGATTAGGGTCCCTGCACTATGACAGCCCAAAGATGGCATTGAGTGGAGGCAACCCAAGAGAGGTCATATGGGCTACATGCAAACAGCAAAGCCAAAGGGCAGGACTGTCCAAACCCACTGGAGCTCACCACACACTTTAGATGACAGCCATGGAGCAACAAGATTTAAAGTTTGCCCTGTTGGGTTATGATCTGGCTTTGGTCCAATCCTCACTGGCTATTCTGTTATGCTTTTTATAATGGAAATGTTTACTCTGTGCCCTTATGTATGTAATTTTATTTTTTATTTTACTGGGACTCATAGCTAAGAGATTGCCTCAAGTCTCAGAAGAGACTTTGGACTTGAGACTTTTGAACAATGTTGAAATATAACACACTGGGGACTCCTGAGATAGAGTAAATACATTTTGCATTATGAGGTGCCCATGAACCTTTGGGGACTGGGGTGAAATGTTACGGATCTGAAGTGTGTCCCTCAGTCTCATTTGAACATTTGGTCTCCAGCTGAGGGCACTATTTTTGAAGGTGCTGAAAACATTACAAGGTAAGACTTAGCAGAAATAAGTAGGTCACTGGAGGCAGTCCTTGGGGTATCTGTCTTTGGCCCCATCTGTCTGTCTTTCACTGCTTCCTGGCTTCCATCCGGTTGAGATCTTCCAGCCACCATGCCCTGCATGATAAGACTGAAAGCTCAGAAACAATGAGCTAAAATAGTTTCCCTCCCAGAGGTTTTTATACCAGGTGTTCTGGGAGCTGCCTAACCTATGAGGTAACAAGAAGGCATACAATTTCAGATCTAATTAAAAGAATAAGCACAGGTGGCAATGCTTTTAGAGTGTATTCTTAACCCTTTCAACACTGCCTCTTAGCCAAGGGAAGAGAATGTACATTCTTCTCTAAGGACCAGGGAGGAAAGAGATCAAGGAAGACTGATTTTAAAAAAATGCAGACTCTCCCCCAAAAATGCTGAGCTGTGGTGGTGAACACCTTGGAGGCAGAGACAAGTGGATCCGAGTTCAAGGTCAGCCTGGTCTATACAGAGCAAGTTCCAGGAGAGCCAGGAATGTTACACAGAGAAACCCTGTCTCAAAAAACCAAAACAAAACAAAACAAAAAATGCATAGAGGGGCAGGGGATGTAATTTAGTTGGCAGAATATTTGTCTAGAATGCATGATGCTCTGGGTTTAATCCTAAGCACACTCACGCGCGCACACACACACACACACAAAAACACTCAGATAAAAAGGAGGGGAATGGGAACAACAGAAGTACAAATGCAGACCTGGTAAAAATTTGGTACCTGGGGCTGAAGAAATGGTTCAGCAGTAAAGAATATTTACTGCTCTTTGAGAGGACTGGAGTTCAGTTTTCAGCTCCCAAGTCAGGCAGACCATAACTGCCTATACCTCCAGCTCCAGAGAAATCCAACACAGTCTTCTAGCCTCCCAGGGAAGCATATGTACACACATACATATAAATAAAAATAAATCTTTCTTTTAAAAAGCTGGTCATCAAAAAAGCCCCCAGGGCTAGAAAGATGGCTCAGTGGATAAAGACATTTGTCAAGCAAGCCTAGAAACTTGAGTTCAATTCCAAGAACCCAGCTAGCTCACTACAAAGCAAAAGACATGGGATGATACTTCTTGATTCACAGAAAGACTGAAGGTTAAGAGATTCCATGGTGACCCAGGAAGCAAGAGAGGAGCCAGAATGTAACTTGAGTCTTTCCAATCCGGTACTAATGAGTAAGTCTTCTTGAAAGCAATAATATTTTATATTAAATCCCTGCACCCCACGCGCAAAAAAAAAAAAAAAAAAAAAAAAAAAAAAAAAAAAAATTTAAGAAAAAGCATGTCATCTAACAAGAGAAGAGTTACCCTTCATATAGGGGAGTGTTTTCATCTTGGACTCTGCTTCCCCTACCCACAACATGGGGCAGAATACAGTCACTTTGCAGATTCTGAGCGTTCAGAAACAGATGGCAAAACTGACAGCTTCACTCAGGACATAATTATGTGAGAAGCCAAAAACAACTGCACAGAAATCTTTTAAAGAGTAACTACCTTCGACACGGTAAAACTGCATTTCTAACACTTTAATTGGTGTTGATGTTTTACTAAAATTACTTATAATATTAATATGCTCAAAACTGGTAGACTTTTATTTAGTAAACACTGGCACATTTCCGTATGTTTAAAGCCCCCATCAAGATGTTAGGAGGAGCACGGGAGCCAGAGTTTAACGTCTTCTGGCCTCCAAGGGAAGGAAGCATATGCACACATATGGGCAATAATGGAAGGAAAACTATAAGACAAGGCCTACAGCAAGGAAGAATTAATTCTGAAGGACTTCCAAAGGCTCCAGAGAGGATACAGTATCTTCTAAGAACTTTTAAAAACTAGAGAAAGTGTAAGTTGGGGGCACTCAGATCAGAAGAAAGAGTTATCCATCAAGAAAGTCTGAAACTGGCATGTTCAGAGCAGCAGCAGTTTTAGCAAGATAATGTAGAAGGGGGTTGGCCAGGACGCTGGGGCTGAATGGCAAGGGGCCACCAACCACTCTGTTGGTGTGTATAACTGCATTCAAAGCCCCAAATCACAGGTACTTACTTAGAAGCTTGCAGGGCCAGAGGCTAACATGCGTTTGGGAAAGAGAGTCCGGGAAGCCAGGCAAAGTAGAGAGGAAGCAATAGCGGCCTGAAGACAAGTGACTGCTTTCAGCCAGCAGGGGAGTCTGAGGACTTAGAAATATCAACATTTTAAGAGCTTGAGTGTGGATGAAATTACTTCACATCATCCCTCTCTGCTTATCTATCCTGCAAGACAGGTATCAGCATTCTTCCCATTTCACAGATGACAAAACTGGCTCAGAGGCCACTAACTGCTCCGAGTCAAATGACATAAAATCAGGGGCAAAGCTCAGGCTCAGTACATTTCCACATAATGAGGAATAACAAGTTCTCTGCTCTTAAAGAGCCCTAGGATAAAATCAGGCACAGAGGGAAAATACATGACCACCGGGGACAAGTTAAACACCTTTTTAGTTTCTTAAATGTTCTTAATTTGTATATCAAATAAACTGATCATCCTTTAAACAGAGTTGCCTTTGTTGCCATGTTAAAAATCTATACCCGCCGGGCGGTGGTGGCGCACGCCTTTAATCCCAGCACTCGGGAGGCAGAGCCAGGCGGATCTCTGTGAGTTCGAGGCCAGCCTGGACTACCAAGTGAGTTCCAGGAGAGGCGCAAAGCTACACAGAGAAACCCTGTCTTGAAAAACCAAAAAAAAAAAAAAAAAAAAAATCTATACCCTTATGTTCAAAGAACAATACATGTATCTCCATGACACTCTATAAGAGCAAAACTCTCCTCTTGATACTTCTCTGGCTAAGGCGGCACTTAAGTGAAAATAGGCTCATGAAAAACCCTGTTACACTTCAATTGAAGCCCTATTTTTATGTTAGGTTCTGAGAATTTAATCCTGAGCTTCACCTGGGCTACCTCCCCAGCCCTAACTACTTTTTAAATGATTAAACATGTGTGACTGGCTCAGCCAGGAAGGTGCTTGCCACACAAGCTCAAGGTCTCAAGTTCGGACCTCCAGGTACTATACCGTGCATGCTTTGTAATCCCAGAGCTGAGCAGCCCCAGATGGGAGGATCCTTGAAGTTACTAGCCACCCAATTCAGCCCAACTTGTGTGCTCAGGGTTCAGTGAGAGACCCTGTCTGTGGAGCTGAAGGTTGGTGACACATGACTTTAATCCCAGCATTTCCGAGGCAGAGGCAGGCAGATCTCTAGATTTCTTGTCTCAAAATATAAGGTGTAGGCTGGGCAGTGGTGGCGCACGCCTTTAATCCCAGCACTCGGGAGGCAGAGCCAGGCGGATCTCTGTGAGTTCGAGGCCAGCCTGGACTACCAAGTGAGTTCCAGGAAAGGCACAACGCTACACAGAGAAACCCTGTCTCGAAAAACCGGGAAAATATATATATATATATAAGGTGTAGAGCAACTAAAGACACCTGATATTGATCCCATGCCTCCACAAGTACACACAGACACACACATATGCACCCAAACACATGACTATATACACACATGAATATATACATAACTACAATTAATTATTTGGATAAAAGATGATCATGGGGAACTATGATAAAAGTACATTATATATAAACATGCATGAACTTGTGAAAGAATAAAATTTTAAAGTACATTATTTGACAAGAACAGCAATTGAATCCAAGATAACAAGTATTAATTACAAGGAGCCTCCATGGGTATTTCAAAGGCACAGTTCCAGAATGGTTTTTGTCATAAAGATCCTGAGACCTAGTTAAGAATGGTTCGGCCCAAAATATCTGCGGGCGAATATTTGACCTTCAGAATGCAGAGTGACAGATTTTTTTTTCCCTCCCTTTAAATCTGAAGTCTCTAAAACCGACACGGTGTCGTGCAACGGGTCCTATACTGATAGCAGAAATCCTGCGTGGGGTTTTCGTTGCACAGTCTTTTCCATGGCATCACCTGTTATCCAAACTGCTCGTCCCCAGCTCCTCAGCAATCCTCTCCCACCGTTCCTTTAGCAAGCCAAGACTCAGAAATGCAAAATGCATTGTCAGTTACTTGGGCAACGAGGCAATGTCTGCGATGCGGGTGATGAGAACCAAGAACCCCATTTAAGTAAATGACTCAAGAGTCGCATGTCCTCCCTCCCCAGCTTATCTCCATCCCACTTTTTCTTGGTTAAACGTTTGTCTACGGAAGGGCAAACACTGAAGGGAGGGGCTGCGGGGCTCGGGGGTCTGCTCCCTAGAGCTCATCCTGCCTGGCCTCTACGCAGTGCGCTCAGTCAGCCTGATTGTGGGCCGGCGGGAGACACCGGGAGCTCCGCGGACGCCGGCCGGAAGCCGGGCCGCGAGGGTCCGGGCGGCGGCGCGCTCAGGCCGGCGACTCGGGGGGGGGGGGGGGGGGGGGGGGGGGACTGTCATTTCTGCCCTCGGCCGTCACCTTCGCCGACCCCGCGCCATAGGCCCGCGCGCCCGCCACTCACCGCGCCGCGCCCGCCCCCGGCCGCCGAAGGACAAAGCTGAGGGCGCGGGGCGAGGCTCGGCCGCTGTCCCTCAGGCCGGGCCGCCTCAGCCCGTCGCGGCCCATTGTGCGCACTCATCGCACGCCGCCCGCGGGGTCCTCGGGCCCGGCGCCTCTCGAGCTAGTCACCCGCCACGGCCCCGCTCCCGGCCCCCGCCTACCTGCCAAGGCTGCCGGGCGGGAGCCTCTCCTTGCGCTCCGAGGGCTGCAGGCGGCTGCCGAGCGCCGGGTGGCCCTGGCCTGCGCCTTACGTAAAGCGGCAGCGGCGGCGGCAGCGGCGGCGGCGGCGGCGGCGGCGGCCCCAGCGCCAGGCGGCGGAGGGCGGGAGGCGGCGCGCGGCAGCGGCTCCGCTGCGTTACCTGGCAACGGCCTCAGCGCCCCGCCAGTCAGCGCCGCGTTCCATATCCTTCCGCCCAGGCGCCGGGATTACATCAGCGCGCCGGGGCGCCGCCCTCGTGCCGTGGGTGCGGGGGGAAGCAGGAGGCGCAGAGGGCACGAGGCTGACCCGGGGATCTGAGACTTTGAAGCTTTACCAGGTTTTGAGAGCCGGCGCCTGGGTCGATGACTCCGGCCAGGGCTCTCAGACCAGGCTTAGCAGGGAGCCCCCACGTACGCGCACCCCCCTCCCCCGCTTTCCCTCGCGCGCTTCACCTGTCCACGCCCCCTCCTCACCGCGTCCTGGGATGGCTGGAGTGGGTGGCTTAACATAAAGACTTCAATTAAAAAAAAAAAAAGTGACATGGCTTTTTCATGTTATTATTAAGTAGGCAAAAAATAAAAGGCCTTCTGGAAGATTCGGAAGTGGGAGCCAAAAATGTGCACTAACCTTTTAGTCAAAGTCTCTTCCCTCCTACTCACCTTCCCTAAATGTGACTCCTAGGCTCTTCTAGAAAAGCAGATATAGATGTCAGAGGTACCAGGAAGGAAAGCCTGGGATGTGACTACTGTACAAAGGAAAGAACAGGTCCAGAAGAGCAGTGACCTGCGCAGTCATGTGTTCATTGAACTTATTGAGCATCCCTAGGCACAAGTCCCTGCTCTTGGGTTCAGAGCCTGAGACCCAAAGTTCCCATACTCAGCTCATAGTTTGTGGGAGGAACAGAGAACTGGAAGTACTTTTCTTGCTAAGGTAGGCTGGACTCTGTATGTAAGCCGGGGACAGGAACCTAAAAGAACCCTACTTTCACAGAATCCATACTGTTTCTGCAAACACCTTTTCACTCTCCCCCAAGAACCCCAGGGTAAAGCTTTACTGGCCCATTTCACTGGTAAGAATTGAGGCTCAGAACAGGCTGGCAGTGAATGAATGGGGTCTCTGGATGGAGGCAGAATTTGAGCCCAGGCCTTTGGCTATGATATAGGGAGTCTCTTCCTTTTTGCCCAATTCTTTCCCTTCATCAGCTTGCTCCCAGTTTTGTTGCCTCGGGGGTTCATCTCAGGTGAGCCACAAACCACAGTATATTTAGTTCACATCTTTTGATTACCTGTTCTAGGCCTGGCTCGTGGCTGGGCAGCCAGTCGAACTCCATAACATGGGGAGAGAGTGGGAAATCCAGGACCATCTGGGAACCAAGGTGGGAATAAATAGCATTGGGAATCTTCAGGACCAATGAAACATTTCCCCAAATATGGAGAAATTGCACACATTTTTGGTACATTCATAAAATTACTGTCACCTAGCCTGTACCTTATGTAAAGGCATACTGGTAGTACAGAAGTTTCACAATAGTAACAATGTATCTCAACTGTCTGAAAGGAAAGAAAGCACAGCCACTTTGTAGCTACACCATTTTTTTTTTTGACTATTTTCTGTGTTCCTGGGATCTTGGTGGGCAAGCGCATGTGGAGGCTAGAGGGTAACATCAGTAATTTTTAATCACTCTCAACCTTATACTTTTAGATATATTTATTGGTGTGTGTGCACATGCTCAGCCGGAGTGTGGGGTCAGAGGACAGCCCTCAGGAGTTACTTTCTCTCCTTCCACCATGTGAATTTGAGGGATCAAACTTAGGTTCTCCGGCTTGGCAGCAAGCGCTTTTATCCAGAGCCATCTCTTATGGGCCCACTATTTATGTATGTATGTATGTATGTATGTATGTATGTATGTATGTATGTATGTATTTATTTTTATTTATTTACTTTGAGACATGGCCTCTCCTTGAACCTGGAGCTCATTGGTTCAGCTAGACTGGCTGGCCAGCCACCTCCAGGGGTCCTCTCGTGCTCACTCCCCAGTGCTATGATTAAAGGTGTGCGCCCCTTAGGCCAGGAGTGGTGGCACATGTCTTTGATCCCAGCACTTGGGAGGCAGAGGCAGGCGGATCTCTGAGTTCAAGGCTAGTGTGTTCTACATAGTGGGTTCCAGGACACCTAGAGCTACATAGTGAGACCCTGTCTCAAAACAAACAAAAAAGAAAAAGGTGTGCACCCCTATTCCCATTTATTTTTTAAGTGTGAGTGCTGGGGACCCAAACTTAGCTTCTCATACTTACATGCAGGTGCTTTTACTAACTGTGCTGTCTCCCCAACCCCCCAACTTTATTTTTGTTACTGAATCACAGGCCAGTTTTTTGTAAACCACAGACTACTAGAACTTCTTAAGGTTTTAGGAAGAATTTCGTAAAAGAAAAAATTCATAGTGAGTAGGAATTAGCTTGGATGAGGAGGATTTGGAGGCAGTGGAGAGGTTCACAAAGGACTGAAAGTGGTTTCCTTAATGAAATAACCCCTGTGATTCAGGTCATATTGGTCCAAAGCTCCAGAAGGCATTTGGACTCCAGCTTCAGGACCTTTGCACTTGCTGACGCTTTGCACAGGCTCTCCAGATCTTTGCTTAGCTGGCTCCTTCCTTTTCCAGGGTCAAGTGTGTCAACCATCCAGATATACTTTCCCTGATGCCCAGTTTATAGCAGTCTACCTCCCCAGTCTTGTGTTGTTTCTTGGCTTCCAGTTCTTATCAATACTTGAGAGTATCTTATTTGTGAATTTGTTTTCCCATCAAGACCCCTTTTCCGGGAGAGCAATGTCCTTGTCCACGGGGTTCATTTCTGCAATCTGGCCTTCGGTGTCCTTCCATTTGCCACTCTGTACACTGTCTTCCTTAAAGTATCTGGGTACAGATCAGCAGAGGTAAACTCAGGATAACTGCAGCTCTGGTGCCATGGCTGTGGTCTCCAGGGAACACAAAGGAGGCCAGAGGCCTCTGGCTGAAACAAAGTGGCAGAGGAAGAGGCAGTAAAGAGGCAGTGGCAGAGTCTCCTCATTCACCATGTTTTGCAAAAAACTATCATAGTTGCTCTCTCTCAATGTGTGTGTGTGTGTGTGTGTGTGTGTGAGAGAGAGAGAGAGAGAGAGAGAGAGAGAGAGAGACAGAGAGACAGAGAGAGAGAGACAGAGAGAGACAGAGAAACAGAGAGTCAGAGACAGAGAGACAGAGAGAGATCATTTCACTTCTCCAGGTTCAAGAGCACCTGCCACTGGACCTGACCCCTGCACAAGGACACATCAGTGATGGGTGAAGATGACTGCCCCCCCCCCACCATTTGACTCAGATATTCTCAGTCCTAGTGGGGATCCTAGAGGGCACCTGCTGAGGCAGAGTTTGTCACATACGTGCCTGGAGAACAACAGGCTGGAGCTGCAGGGTGATTTGTGACATTCAATAGCACTCTAGTGGGTTGAAGGCAGGACAAGCCTCGAAAGATCTAGGATCTTCTCTACCAAATCTCACTGACTGAGCCTCAGCTTCCCCATTTATACAGCGAGGTACTTAGGGAGGAAGATTTCAAAAGCCCACCCTGCCCTTTTATCTTTGTCTGTAACACTTTAGAAATGAGTTTTTAAGTGAAGCAACACTGATTAAGGGAAATGTATTCAACACTTCCCCATAACCAACATGAACGATACCCACATTGTTACACACCATCCTGTACTCTACCTTTGCAACCAAAGGGGTTCTCCACCCTTTGCAGCTACAGGCTGAGGCTCCAGAGAGGTTTGTAGCTTTTGTTGGGCCACACAGTGAATAAGCAGTCACTGAGTAACATCCCAGCCCTGTCCCTGTTATATGGTTCATACCATTTCATAAGAATCTACCCTAAGTGATAATGCCCACAGGTGTTTCCATGGTCTGCCTCAGGCCAAGCACCCTCATGTAGGGTACCCCTAACCATTCAACTCAGCTCAGACCAAGTGTCCATGGTCTTCAGATCTCTTCCCCTTTTTCTCCCTATTTATTTGTTTACAGGTACTGGGCATTGACCCTAATCCCTCATGGATGCTAGGCAAATGCTCTACCACTGACATTCATCTTCAATTTGCTTTCTACCTTTTATTTTGAGACAGAGTCATACAAAATTGCCCAGACTGGCCTTGTACTCAGTCTGTAGCCTAGGCAGACCTTGAACTTGGGATCCTCCTGCATTAGCCTTCTAAGTAGCTGGAATTACATGAGTGTATCACTATAACTGGTTGGAGACTTCTTTCAACCTCCCCAAGCCTATTCCCTTCCTAACATTCCCCTTCTCAGTGGCCCTGCATTCCTCCAAATGGTGCAAACCCTATTCCAGGGCTTCAGTCAAGGCCTAGCCTCTGCTGTGGCCTCTTGATTCTAACTGCTTAGTTTCCTGGGCCTTTGATTCTCTAGTACATTGTGATGGTGCTATGTGATAGGTATGACACCTCCCCCCCCATAGACTTATGCATTTGAATGCTTGGCCCATAGGGAGTGGCACTATTAGGAGGTATGTTGGAGTCTGTGTGTCACTGTGGAGGTGAGCTTTGAGGTCTGATATGTGGGCAAGCTACACCCAGTGTGGTACACAGTTTTTCCTTCTGCTACCTGCGGATCAAGATGTAGGATTCTCAGCACCATGCCTGCCTGAACACTGCCATATGCTGCCATAATGATAATGGACTAAACCTCTGAAACTGTAAGCCAGCCCCAATTAAATGCCTTCCTTTATAAGAGTTGCCGTGGTCATGGTGTCTCTTCACAGAAAAAAAAGAAGAAAGGAAAAACCCTAACTAAGACATACATGAAGGGACAGAGGAGTCATAGTCCTGTCCTTCACCTGTACTGGAGCCAAACCAAGCCAAAAGTGTGCCCTGTTCTGTAGACACTAATTTGTCAGTAAGTGTCAAGTCCCCTCATTGTCCTCCCAAACTTCTTCCAAAGGCAATTTAGTTCTAACTCCTCCAACTCACTCAAGAAAGAGCTTTTAACAGTGAGGTCAACAACTGTCCATCTCAAAGGTAGCTAGCATGCAGGTGAAGCATGGGACTGGGTTACTGGGTAGAAGCCAGGCCCCACTTGTCTAAGCTCACTACCATCCTCATCTTTAAAATGTTCGCAGTGATGGTATCAGGCATCATGGTTTGCTGTCAAAGGAAACGATCCTCATACAGGGTCCCAAACAGTACCCTGTCCACAGCGAGCCAAACACCAGCATCAGCCCCCAGGCTCCTAGAGCTCTGATCCTCCCTTGCCTTTGATGCTTCCTCTTCCCCTGTCCCTTTCTACATCACCGCTTTACTCCACCCCACATGACCCCAGGGCTGATGAAAGTAGCTTCAGAATCTGTAGCCGGCCACAGAAGCCAGGCTGCTGTGGAGGAGGCTGCTCCTGCAGGGCCCCTGAGTGACCTCGTTGGAAAAGATAGAGTAGCCATCCGCTCTCTACAGAACTGCTCCTGCTGTCCCCAAGCTCAGCAAGGCAGGGAGAAGACTATGTAGAGAAGCAGGTCCTAGCACCAGAGCTGGGCTGGACCTGGTCCCCTCTTATTGACCTCCAAGCCTGGAGCTAGACAAGTTAGTGGTGCCTTCTTTCCAGAGTGCTGAGGGGTGGGGGGGCGTGCTATATAAGTCAGGATGTCACCATTGTAACCTGCTTCTTTCTTCCAACCACAAGGTGCCAATATGTGACTCCCTTACCTCAACACTCCTCCTAGCCCCACTACAGACCCGGCACCCAGTGGCCCAGAGGCAAACCCTTTGAGGACTGTCCTCATCCTCATTAATGGAATCTGCAAAGACAAACGTTTCAAATGGGGGTTCACAGAGAGGTCATAGGGGTGAGGCTTCTATGTATCTGTCTGAAGAAACAGTTCTAGCCATGACACCCATGATGTTCCTGGCATTTCACATTGCTCAATCCCATCTCATTCAGTTCTCCCAGGAAAGGAGGGACTACCGTCATCTTTGTTTTTCAGGCTAGGAAACTGATAGTTTTCCCACCAAGTCACAGCCCAGCTGCTATGTACCAGGACTGGGAAACAAAGTTAAGCAATCACAACTTCGCTCTATTCAACAGTGTGGGGCACTCAGCATTAGGCTCTTGGCAGGTAATTGATAAACACAGCAACAGTGTGTCCATGGGACCCTTAATCTTAGCTGGAGAGGACTATTCAAAGTTAAGTTACATGTTACCAACTGTGGGAAATGCTATGAAAAGAAACAAATGGGGAATCTATTTAGCCCTACTGTCAGCAAAAAGCTCCTTGAGAGCAGGACGTTTGATTCAGGCTAGGAGAAAGATCACTTCTTCCTGGGGCTGAGGAGACAGACAGAAGCATGTTTGTCATGCAGGAGGACCTGAGTTTGATCCCCTGCCCCAAACCCCATGACTCCTGAGGAACTACATTCTTCAGTCACCTTAGGCTTACACACACATACATGTATGTGCACATACAGAAACACAAAAAGAAAAAAAAGGGAGGAAGGGAGGAAGAACACCAACTCTTTCCAATCAGGAAGGGATGACAGGCTGTAGGGACTAAATAGATCAGACTCCAGGAAAAGCAAGGACAAGGTCCTGATTTAGGACAGGGCATAGTGCACTGAGAAACTGAAAGCAACTGGGTACAGCGGGGGGAGTCCAGGTGACTTTGATGAGGTGTAATATCTATCCATGTACAGAGCACAGATAAGCCAGGCCTTTGGTACCAGGGCACGGAGTTCAGAGTTTGCTAAAACGCTGATGGGAAATGCCTGTAAGTTCACTATGGATAATTCCTCTTTCTATTCACCAGTTTTGATTGTGCTTATGCTGAGTTCAGATCACATTGAAGATGTTCTTGACTCTAGGTCACAGCTCAGTGTGAAGATATCCTTTAGGTAAGGCCATGATTCAGGAATGAATGTTGTCAGAATCTTAAATGGTCTTATAAAAACCCAAACCAGCCGGGCAGTGGTGGCGCACGCCTTTAATCCCAGCACTCGGGAGGCAGAGGCAGGTGGATCTCTGTGAGTTAGAGGCCAGCCTGGGCTACAGAGTGAGTTCCAGGATAGGCTTCAAAGCTACACAGAGAAACCCTGTCTCGAAAAACCAATTAAAAAAAAAACAAACAGATATTGGGGTAAATTCTGAAAGATCAGAGAGACAAAGGAACAAGCCATAGCCATATCTTACCTCTAGGACTCCTCAGCCTAAAAAAGCTTCTAGTTCCTGTCTCCTCATGCCTTATATACCTTTCTTCACCCAGCCATCACTTCCTTCTTAGTGCTGGGATTAAAGACATGTGACTCCCAAGTACTGGGATTAAAGGTGTGTGCCACCACCATCTGGCTCTGTTTCTCTCCAGTCAGGCGGCGGTGGTGGTGCATGCCTTTAATCCCAGCACTCGGGAAGCAGAGCCAGGAGGATCTCTGTGAGTTCGAGGCCTGCTTGGTCTACAGATCAAAATCCAAGACAGGCACCAAAACTACACAGAGAAACCTGTAGCATGTATCTTAAAAGGTCTTATTAATAAAATCATACCTGAGCCAGGTATTGGGGTGAACTGGAAGATCAGAACCAGAACAAGCCACAGCTACCTCACCTCACTGGATCCTCAGCTGGTCTTGTTTCCTCAGACTGAAGGCCTCTGAGTCCTCATCCAGAATGGGTCTCAACTGAACTGCTGCTAGAAGCCTGAAAGCTTAACCAGCCAAATGCTTAACCAGGCCAAATGCTTCTAGTTTCTGGTCCTCATGCCTTATATACCTTTCTGCTTTCTACCATCACTCCCTGGGACTAAAGCCTCACTTTCTGGCATTAAAGGTGTGAGTCACCATGCTTGGCTGTATCCTTGAACAGATGGATTTCTGCCTCTGGAATGCTAGGATTAAAGGCGTGTGCTACCACTGCCTATCCTAAGTATCTAGTGGCTTTTCTGTTCTCTGACCCTAGATAAGTGTATTAGGGTACACAATATTTTGGGTTACACAATACCACCACAGAAACCCTGTCTCAAACAAAACAAAACAAAACAAAAGGTGTGTGCCACCACTGCCTGGCATCTATGTTTAATCTAGTGGCTTGTTCTGTTCTCTGATCTTTAGGCAAATTTATCAGGGTACACAATATATCACTACAAATGAACCCCAGGCTATCTGAAGAGCTGTGTCACAGGAAAAGGGACTAGCCCTTGCTGAGAGATGCCAGTTGTATCCCTTTCAGGATTTCTGCCCCCTTCTTGGTGTGCTCCCAGAACCTCTGAAGGAGGGAGATGAGAACATTCCCTCTAGTGACCTGCTCTTCACCCCTAACAATGTCCTCGACATGGGAAGTCTGTTTATATAGTGCCAAGAGCTACATCTGGCTGCAGCTGTCAAATCTCAAGTAGTCACCAAGCCTTAGTTTCTCCATCTTCCAACTAAGACTGTTACACACCTGGAGCAGAAAGTGTTTCAATAACTGGAGCTTCATGCCAAAATCACCCTCCAGGAGGCCAGTCAGTCTCCAGACTGCTTGTGGTGGATCCTTGCATTGAGCACCTGCTGTATACACTGTATAGTGACTGTGCTAAGAACTTCTTCTTATAGGGCCAACAAGAGCACTCCACAGGGGATGATGGAAAGATGGCTCAGTGGTTGAGAGAACTTACCACTTTTGCAGAGGAATGAATTCAGTTCCCAACACCCATATCAAGCTGCTCACAACCACCTATAACTCCAGTCCTATGCATGTGGTGCACAGAAACTCATTCAGGCATGCATACACATAAATAAATAAATAAATAAATAAATAAATAAATAAATAAATAAATAAATAAATAAACAAACAAATAAACAAACAAATAAATAAATAAATATTTTAAGAAGAAATGATGGTTAGGTTGGATAGAGGCATTTGCCATGCAAGCTTAACAATCTGAGTTTCATCCTAGGAACCCATGGAAAGGTGAAAGGAGAGAACAGACTCCACAAAATTGTCCTCTGACTTCCACTTTAGGTTGTGGCACACATGCATCTACACTCATGTGTGTGTCAAGTACACTCACATACACACACACACACACACACACACACACACACACAGACTAATGATTTGTTGTTGTTATTGTGGTTGCTTCAAGACGTGGTTTCTCTGTGTAGCCCTGGCTGTCCTAGAACTTGCTCTGTAGACCAGGCTGGCCTTGAACTACAGATCTGTAGACAGAGTTTTCTTGTCCCACAATGCTCTCAAATAATCACTCAGGGGCTTAATATAAATTATAAATGCTTGGCTGATAGCTCAGGTTTGTTACTAGCTAACTCTTACACTTAAACCATTTTTTTTTTTTATCTATGCTTTGCCACATGGCTCATGACTTGTTACCTCATTTTCTCCATGTCCTGCTTCCTTGGCAGCTGGCTGGCATCTCCCTGACTCCATCCTTCTTCATCTTAGTATCCTCAGTTTGATTGTCCCACCTAACTTTATCCTACCTTGCTATCGGTCAATCAGCTTCTTTATTAACCAATGAGAGCAATACATATTCACAGTGTACAGAAGGATTGTTCCACAGCAGAGCTCTGCCCTGCCTCTGCCTCCCAAGTTCTAGAATTAAAGGGGTGCACCACCACCACCCAGCTAAAACAAAGATTTTTTTTTAAAAAAGAATTTCTATGTATATTGTTGCATTGCAACTTTACCTATCGTCCCCAAAGCCTTTTTAAGCTTTCTAAGCCGGGCATGGAGGTTGCACTTTAATTCCAGCTACTTGAGAAACTAAGGCAAGAGGACTGAGAGTTCAAGGCTATTCTGAGAGTATTAGCATGACCCTGTCTCAAAATAAAAATAAACACCGGACAGTTGGCTCACACTTGTAATCCTAGTATTCAAGAGGCAGAGGCAGGAGCATTGCAGTAAGTTTGAGGCCAGCCTCGGCTCCACAGCAAGACCCTATCTCAAAATAATAATAATAATGATAATAAAAATAAATACTAATAATAATAAATTAATAAGTCAAAACTTTAAAGGGTCTGGAAGCCAGGTAGAGTGAGCGGCTCATACCTGTAATCTCAGCACTAGGGAGACTGAGGCAGGGCATAAGTTTGAAGCCAACTTAAGCTATACAGTGAGTTCCAGGTTAGCCTTGGCTGTAGAGTGAGACCCTTTTCCAAAGAAAAGAAAAAAGAAAGAGATTGTCAGTAGATGGACAGAGTGCTTGTGTAACATGAACAAAGCCTTTGGTCTGCTTCCTAGCACCAAACAAACAGGGTATGTGGTACTCAGAAGGTAGAAGCAGGGGGATATGAAGTTGAAGGCCATCCTTGGCTTACATCCTTGAGGCCAGTTGGACAATTTGAGACTCTATCTCAAAAGCAAAAGCTAGAGTTGTAGCAGTAGCCTGCAAAGCTAGCATCTGCAAATTCCTGAGTTCCAGTCATGTTCTCCCTTCCAGTGATCTCTCCAATTCAAATATCCATGGATGTCCAGAGAACACCAAGAGTACCCTCAAGAGTGGTGAGAGGCTATGAAAGATATTGTAGGTGAGCCCTGGGTAACACTTCCCTATGGTCTGCGATAGACTTCTGTGGCACCATACATGGTCTGGACGAGAGTATCTCTGAAGATTCCTACCACTGTGCCATCTTTTCTCTATGGGCTTGAAGGATGACTTGGACACATTCATGGTGCCAGATCCTGGGGGAGGCAAAGAGGGTGGTAGTTACTTAGGGAGTGCCACGCGTTTACAGCCCTGCTTGGGCTGTAAAGCATCGACACTAACAGCTAATGATGCTCTGGTCTTTATAGGGGAAGTGCATGTAATTGCTGTTTATTAAAATGGACCTAATATTTATGTTTACACACCATAATTATTTCAGACCGATGACAGTTCAGGAAGTTGTCTCTTCCATGAAGAAGTGACTTGAGGTAAGAAGACCAGATTCCCCCCTCCCCCACCCAGGAAGACCTTCTGGCATAATGCCTGCCCAGCCCAAGCCCTTAGTCTAAAGCAATTGATTACACTTCTCAGGGGAGTTGGGTGGGGTGACTGACACTTCATGTTCTCTCAGCAAGCACCGGAAGACCTCAATGATGAGGACAGCCACCACCCTGCCTCCCCTGGCTGACCAGAGGCACCTTTCCCACCAACTCATAAAAGCTTCGTGGTCCCTCAGGGTTCCTAGCCTTGAACAGGAACTCTACACATTCCAGACCGCTGATGTGGTTTGGACATGGCTAACTCTGGTGCTTTACGTGCTGAAATCCCGGGTTCTAGTGTGGTGCTGTGGAGCTGACAGAACCCTGAGGAGGTGAGGTCTTCAAGGAGGTGGTTAGGTCACTGCAGCCTTGCTCCAGGAAGGGATTGTCAGAGCTCTCACTGATTCCCACAAGACATCCATTCTATATTTACTCAGTGGCCATCCCCCCTCACTCCCAGACTGGGCTAAAGTATTTAACTCCTTCACCTGTGCCTGTGTTCAGAATGGGCCTGGGATTCCTGGTCCAGTGTCTTCTCACCTTCCAGGAGCTTGTTCCACCCTTGTTCAGTCCTGCCTGCATCCGTCACGTTGTCTGTCTCTTCCTTCATCTAATCTGTTCTTGTCCATTCAGTTGTCCACCTCTTATCCTCCCAAACAGGATGTAGCCCCAAGGCAGCACTGTGTATACGGTAGATCCTCAGCAAACATTTGCTGAGTTCATTTTTGTCTGTAACTCATTTCCACTCCTTTCCCAGTGGGATCTCCAGGAGATGACAGTCCCAGAATCCAGCGGAGGATGGGCAGGGATAGACTCTTTGGAAGGTCTTATTTCACAGAGCTTGCTGTCCTTGCGGTTCATCCATGGGAGTGCTTCGGAGTCTCCCTCCTTTTCCCAAGCTGAATTAATATCCCGATGGAGTTAACCCGTAGTTCGCATTTCATTTCTCCATTCAGCTGTCTGTGGGCTCCTGGTAGATTTGCACTTTGGGCTGTTTGGGAATAAAGAGACAGTGAGTGATTCTTCTCTTCTTGGCCTCATTCCTTATTTGCAGAGCAGCTTCTATGTCTCCAGCACTTAAAGAATCACTTTGCCTGCTGCCTGCTTCACCAGCCACAGGGGCCTCAAGACATAACGCCACCAGCACGTGCTGAGCACTCACTCACTCAGCCCGTGCCAGAGCAGCTGCTGCCCACTACGAGGAGTTACAGGACCCAGTGCACAGGACCCCAGAGTGCCACTGTGGTCTGTGGTTTTAGTAGAGAGAGTGACCTTGGCCAAGGTTGTACAGCCAGGAAGTGGTAGATCTGGACAAAGGACTCAGAGTCCAGCTGTTCAACATGGTTTTTGTCCGAATGATGGGGCTTCTCGACTCTGTAGGGCTTTTTTCCTCAGACAGTCTCTTCCCTCAGTGGAGCTTCTCTCAGCAGGAATCCTCCCATCCAGAGAGCTTCTTCCTCCACAGCACCTCCCTCCTCCACGGGGCCTCTCCCCAAACTGGGCCTCTGCCCACACAGGGCTGTTCTCCTTCACAGGGCCTCTCCCTTCCACAGTGCCTCTCCCCTCCACAGACCCTCTCCCCTCCACAGGGCCTCTCCCTTCCACAGGCCCTCTCCCCTCCACAGGGCCTCTCCCATCCACAGACCCTCTCCCTCCCACAGACCCTCTCCCTCCCACAGACCCTCTCCCTTCCACAGACCCTCTCCCCTCCACAGGCCCTCTCCCCTCCACAGTCCCTCTCCCATCCACAGACCCTCTCCCCTCCACAGGCCCTCTCCCCTCCACAGGCCCTCTCCCCTCCACAGGCCCTCTCCCCTCCACAGACCCTGTCCCCTCCACAGGCCCTCTCCCCTCCACAGGCCCTCTCCCCTCCACAGGCCCTCTCCCCTCCACAGGCCCTCTCCCCTCCCACAGACCCTCTCCCCTCCACAGGCCCTCTCCCCTCCACAGGCCCTCTCCCCTCCACAGGCCCTCTTCCCTCCACAGACCCTCTCCCCTCCACAGACCCTCTCCCTCCCACAGTGCCTCTCCCCTCCACAGGCCCTCTCCCATCCACAGACCCTCTCCCCTCCACAGGCCCTCTCCCCTCCACAGGCCCTCTCCCCTCCACAGGCCCTCTCCCCTCCACAGGCCCTCTCCCCTCCACAGAACCTCTCCCCTCCACAGGCCCTCTCCCCTCCACAGGCCCTCTCCCCTCCACAGACCCTCTCCCTCCCACAGACCCTCTCCCTTCCACAGGCCCTCTCCCCTCCACAGACCCTCTCCCCTCCACAGGCCCTCTCCCTCCACAGACCCTCTCCCCTCCACAGGCCCTCTCCCATCCACAGGGCCTCTCCCTTCCACAGAGCTTCTCCCCTTCACAAAGCCTCTCCCTCTACAGGGCCTCTCCCCTCCACAGGGGGTTTATTTTCCACAGGATTTCTCTCATCCAGAGAATTTTTTCCTCTTCCAAAGTACCTCTCCCTACATAGAGTCTTTCTCCTCGGGGGCACCTCTCCCCTTCACAGGGCTTCTTCTTCCTTCCACAAGGCATCTCCCTTCACAAGACTTCTATCTTGTTCAGGATTTCTCCCTGAACATCTGTCTCCAAAGGCTTCTCCCCCTTCACAGGGCTTCTCCCTACACAAAGCCTTTCTCCTCCACAGAGTCTCTCTCTTTACTAGGCCCCTTTCCACAGGTCTTCACCACAGGGCCTCTCCCTTGCTAGGGCCTCTCTCCTCACAGGGCCTCTCTCCTCCACAGGGCTACTCCCATCCAGAATGCAACGTACTCATGAGGCTCACGCCATGGCGCCTGTTCCACGGGCTTGTCCCAAGTGTCCACAGTGGTGAGAAATGGGCCACAGCACAGACTCATCCTACGTTCCCAGGGGAGAAGATGAAGAAAGTACTGAGTTGTTCTCCTTAGTGACTAAACAGTGCCCAGCCCCTGAGGAGTGGGTGTTCCTTAGTTGCTCTATTGGAAAACAAAAGCAAACCATGGGAGAAGTATACAAAGGCTCTACTTCACATCTCTTTTGAAGACATGATAAAAAGAATACACCCTGGAGCCCTGGGCATGGCTCAGCAGGTAATGGCGCTCCCTGCGGCCACGCCTGAGGACCTGAGTTTGATCCTTTGGTGGGGAGAGAGCTGCCTCTTGCAGGTCATCCTCTGACATCCACTCTCCAACAGTGCTGTGTGCCCTCCGCAAATCCATAAAATGTGACAGAATTATTTTTAAATGCATGCTCAAGAAGAGGACCAAACCTTATTCACAGGAAATCCACTCAATTTAAGACCAAAACCACCAGCATCTATTATTTCATTCATTTCCAAAGTCAAATGGAACAAAAGACCGGCAGTGTGACACATGGTGCCCTGGCCTTGAGAAAGAAACTGCCTATAGTTTGCCATGGCCACACCCAATGACGGCTTGATTCATAGCATCCCAGAGACCATCGGATTCTGCCTGGAAACCTTCTGGCCTCACTGCCCCGGGGGCTGGCACAGGGCCTGTGCTTTCCCCTCATTTTGAGGTGTACAGAAAAGCCCTCTCCCAAATGTCAGTCCCCTGGACAGCACAAAGTGTTACTAGGAGCGAGCCTGCCTGGAGAAAGCAGTCGGCTGGTACTTCGCATTCGGGAAACAAAACAAGCTTCTTTTGTCCCTAGGAGGACTGACAGCTCAGGGGACAGATGGACTTTCCGCACTGGAGAAGGCAGGAGAGCCCGACTCAGTCACCTCTCTGTGTGATGTGACACTCTGGTTTCCTGAGCACCTACTGTGTGTAAAGGGATTTACACCCAACAACTCTCTGGCCTGCTTAGGGATCACTAGGGCCCTCACCTTTTGCAAGATGAGGAAGCAGATTCTGAAAGAGACCGGCAAGATGCTCAAAGGCACAAAGCAAGAAAGTGACAGAGGCAGGATTGGAACCTAGGCCCGTCTGTAAAGATTGGTTGCCTCTATTTGCATTAAATAGTGACAATTCCTGGGAACCACAGTAATTTGCTTTCCAGAACTAAAGTCTAGATTCCTACCACACACTCCCTAAGGACTCTTGATGATGACTGGCCATAGGAGATGCTTACCCATCACCTGACAGTCCTTCACTCACTAATGATCGATCATTCTTTGTTCATTTGGAGCAAAGGCCAATCTCAAGCCCAAAGGGGAAGCTTTTCAGTCCCCTGCCCTGCACCCCCTTCTGCCCTACAGTTACCTTATTTGTAAGGAGATGATGTGCTCTCATTCTGATTCTTACAGCTGCCCTTACATCTTAGTTACTTTTCTATTGCCGTGACAAAAACACTATGACCAAGGCAACTTATAAAAGCAAGCAGTTATTAGGGGGTTTGCTTACAGTTTTAGAGAGTGAGTCCACAGCCATCATGTCGGGAATCACGGCAGCAGGTAGGCAGCCATGGCACCAGAGCAGTAGCTGAGAGCTTGCATCCTTACTCACAAGTAGGAGCAGAGGGCAAAATGGGAACGGTGGGGGCTTTTGAAATCTCAAAGCCCACCCTTAGTGACACATCTCCTTCAACAAAGCCACACCTCCTAATCCTTCCCAAACAGTTCCACCAACTGGGGGCCTAATATTCAAATATATGAGCCTGTGATGGAAGGGTTGTTCTCATTCAAACCACCACACTCCCTTTGCAGTCACCCCTACTGTTGCTAGAGTTTTCCCCTGTCCTGCTTGGCCCACGGTCAGGACAAATCTCTCTCATCTGCCAGGCCCACAGCTGTTCAAACCCAACCAAGTAAACACACAGAGACTTATATGGCTTATAAACTGTATGGCCACAGCAGGCTTCTTGTTATCTAGTTCTTATATCTTAAATTAACCCTTTTCTATTAGTCTATAAGTTGTCACATGGCTTGTGGCTTACCGGTATCTTTTACATGTTTCTTGTCATGGCGGCGGCTGGCAGCGTCTCTCTGACTCAGCCTTCCACTTCCCAGAATTCTCCTCTCTCCTTGTCCCGCCTATACTGCCTGCCTGGCTACTGGCCAATCAGTGTTTTATTTATTAACCAATCAGAGCAACACATTTAACATACAGAACATCCCACAGCACCCCTACCCACAAATTAAAGTCTGCACTGCTTGAAGTCACTGGTTCCCTTGCCTTTCTTTCCTTCGTGCTGAACTTCCATATGGTGGTCTGTACAGGGAGTTGGCATGTAGACTCTCCAACAAGGGTCCCCTGATTCTTTTCCCCTCACCCTCATTTCCCCCTCTGATTCTTGTGCCCACCTATCTCCTTGAGTGACTCCAAGGGACAATCTTTCTATTGCAATCTATACACCCGCGCCCCCATCAGTTGTTCTGACTTTGTGTGAGTTTTGAGATTTCCTTTCCTTCTTGGAAATTCTTTTTCTGAAATTTGCCAGGGAGACTTCTCGGAAACCCCAGTAATGGATGGAAAGCTTCTCCTAGATGGAACTGTGGTCTTCCTTGAGGGATCCATTAGAGACATCTCTGTTCTCTGGAAGGTCTTACTGAACCAAACCATTGGTTAGGGGATAGCTCTCTTCCTTTAGGCCTGTTTTCTGCCTGGAAGAATTTCCTTCCTCACCCCTCCTCACAGCCATGGGCCAGCAATCCTCTAACTACCTACAGGCTTTTTGGCATGTCCCCGCCAAATCTTTCCATTTCAGCTGTCCTGGCAACAGTACACATCATGGCTACCACTGGTCAGAGGGCAACATGTTTGACTTTCAGATTTAAAAGGACCTCGCCTTTAATCCCAGCACTCGAGAGGCAGAGCCAGGCGGATCTCTGTGAGTTCGAGGCCAGCCTGGACTACCAAGTGAGTTCCAGGAAAGGCGCAAAGCTACACAGAGAAACCCTGTCTCGAAAAACCAAAAAAAAAAAAAAAAAATGTTTAAAAGGACCTCACATTAACACGGTGGAATATGGTCCAAACTTGCCTGCATTCCAGCCTTTATCTGGCTGGCCCTGCTTCCACCCTTCTGCTCCCCTCCTCTGCCCCTTGGGTCCTCTTTCTGCATCAGTCTCCTAGACCTGGTCCTCCTAATTTGCCCTGCTCACATTCTTTCTCACCCCACACAACTGCCTTCTCTGTAACTATATGTGGCATTCCAAAACCTGCTATGAAGATCTATGCCTCCAAGAAAGGCTCTTTTCTGAGGCCAGCTGCATAACAGCAACTGCCCTGCATAGATTTCCTCCCTAGCAAAACCTGCTTCCTAACCCACCTCCCTGCCCTCCCAGTCCCAGCTTCTCCAAGGGACACCCAGGTTCTCTTTCTTCGGCAAAATTCTATGTTTCTCCCAGCACAGCATGACAGGGCACTTAGGGTTCAGTCATCTTTCCTTTATGTACGGTGTCAGGCCTGTACCCACCCCCAGGGCTGTCAGCCTAGGAAACAGCCATTACTGTTCCCATCGGAAAACCTCACCATGCCTAACCCAAATTCCCTGCTCTAATCAGATAAGGAGTCTCGGATTCTCTGTGTGCTCTGACTTCTTCTCCCACTCTGGTATGTGGGTGGCTTGTATCCTTGTGTCCAGCACTCACCTCCCCTCTGAAAGCATCTTTGCCCAATCTCCCCATTTCTTTCAGCTTCCCCATCCTCTACACTCACCCACTGCCACCCACCAAGCCCACCCAACTCTGCAGTGGCAATTCCCTTCCACAGTGGGCTCCTGGACCAGACCTGCCTTCTGGGGGAAAAAACGCCCACCCCAACTCCACCTGCAGTTCCCCCAGACTTTTAGACCAAGGCAAGTCCTGAATTCTCAGCCCTTCTGAAATGTTAAGTCCATCTTCAGTCTTCTTGCTGTCTCGGTGAGAGGACTGGGGACTCCCCTCAATGCTGAGCCTTAGTTACGTTCTTTATTGCTGCTAATAAACTGTGACTCCCTCCATCCTAAAGGAAAGGGGCTGTACTTTATACTTTGTAATCCTGCAATGTTTACATGATACTTAACTTTTTCCAGGTTGTTCCTCAGTGACAATAATTACTGATCTTGATTCTGATAAGACCACAAGTAAGAACAATTTTAGATCTTTCTGGAATAAATAAATAAATGTGTGTTTACCCAGGCATCCTACCTTAATTAAACCATTTTGGGAGCATCTATATTTAAACCCTTCTAAGTTAGGACACCTGTCTCCTTCATCTTCTGTCTTTGCTTCTTTAAAATGTAACCATTTTACGACGTTCATAACAAATATACCATTTCTAGGCTACAGTTAGGCTAAACCATCAACAAGCAACATCCGTGTCACCAAAACTTCGATGATGAGTGTAGAGAGTTAAAATGTTACAGGTTCAAAGCCAAAATTGTCCTGGACTATTTTAATACTTTTTAATAGCCAGTCTATTACCCTTCCATGTTTATGACAACATTTTGCAACCAAAGCTCGAAAACTATTAAAGGACATTAACTTTAAAGAAATCCGCTACAGCCCTCTTAAAATCTATACTTATTCTCTGATGCTTTTCTTAAGGCCTCCTCTAAAGGAAAAATTTAAGTATTATAGACACCCCCTCCCTGATACCTGTTCTGTCATTAACTCTTCTATTCATCCTTTGTGCCCTCAGAGTTCCTGCCCATCTGTCTACAGCTGTGCCTCCCCTCACCCTCATGGTCCCTTTTTTTCCCCTCACTAACCTCACATTCTATTGAGGTTCTGGGGACCTCTCCAGGTTTAGTCCTACCATGGGGATTCCGGCACCCTCCCTGAGCTCTAACTCTCCTCTTTACCAGGCTCTTTACTTTATTTTTGGGGTTCTGGCCCCTCCTTTTTGGGCTCTTGACTTAACCAGAACCTCTGCTCTTCCTTCCCTTCACCCCGAGAAGCATCTGGATTCTTCTGGACCCCTATTCACTGTTCACTATGCTTATCTACAGGTTCACCCGTTTCCAAACGTAAACTGAGGCTCACAGAAATGCTTTTCTGCCCTGTCATCACATTTCTGGACCCATTTGACTTACCAAACAAACACTTTCTCCCAATGGGCACTACTCCATCATGCTGATCTAAGCCCCCACCCCCACCCCAGCTGCCTTGTTCTATACTTACAGATGTTTCCTGGGTGTCTCTATTGTCATGTAATGAGGTCCATTTATTTCCCATGTCAGATTAAGGAGGGGACACCAGACCCCATGATTTCTGTGGGGTTAGACTTTTTCTTGAGATGGCTGGATGTTTTTCCAGAACAGAAAAGAAAGCTGGAACACCTAAGCAAATCGTGAAAGCTTTTCTAAGGTCAAAGTTCAATCAAGACTCTATTTAAATTAATAGTTCTCTTAAGTTATTGATCTGTTCTTGGTAACACAAGTACAGACTCAAAAAAAAAAACAAAATGTAGCCAGACATGGTGGCACATGCCTTTAATCCCAGCACTCAGGAGGCAGAGGCAGGCAGATCTCTTTAAGTTTAAGGCCAACCTGGTCTTCAGAGTGAGTTCCAGGACAGCCAGGACTACACAGAGAAACCCTGTCTAGAAAACAAACAAATAAAAAAAATTTCCAAAAAAACCCCAAAATTTATTCTTAAAATTCACCATCTAAGCTTTATCTCTACATTACATTGTAGTTAAAAGTACCAGATGAGTGTAGCTGACTTTCTGGGGTTTCCCCAACTATATTCAGAGGCCTATACTAAAGTAGACAGAGGAATTAAAAGGGACAACATTTTACTCCTTACCTCCCAAGATCAGGTAGGTCCCGGGTTAGCCCTGATGAGTTACCTGTCATCTTGTTCAGGAAGACCCTGGAGACCCCACCACGTGGACTTTACCAGTACCCATTCTACAAAGAGAAAGGCCAACATCGAGGAGACGTTTTCCTCCGAGTTTCCAACCAAAGCCATGGCCAAGAAGAGCCCTTGACTAACCCTTACACAGATGAAACAACTGGGAACAGGAAGGCCCGAGGCAGAGGCTCTGCCCAAGCCCCAGTGGCCCTGAGGACCAGACCCTCAGCTGGCCCTGATAGGAGAGGGGAAGTGATTTTGGCCACCTGCCTGGTTTTAAACACCCAGCAGGAAAGCACAACCAAAGTTAAAGCACTTGAAAACAATATAAAGCAAATGAACAATGGAAAGGCTTTACCGGCCTCCATATGGGCCGCTGACGTGCTGGGTGGAATAGGCACAGCCACCCAAGCTATAATTAAGTTAAAGGAGTCTCTTATTTTTCCTGACACACTGCTCTCTGTTCATATTATTTCCGATAATTCTGTGCTTATCTCCTTTGCTTCATAAGGTCTAAAAACTCCACTAAATACCACCACCCCATTGGTGAATAGCTGGAAACCTGGATGTCATAGTAAAAATAGGTTTAATATGTTATAACCTAGATCTATTAATCTCTGGACCTCGTGTACTCAACTACTGTCTTAATTTTATCTGCTCTCATTTACAGTCCATCGACACTCAGGTAGTCCAGTGACAACCTAACTCCATATGTCAGGGTTTCATTGATCGAAGGTGAATCAGCAAAAGTGGAGACCCTAAAGGCCTCAATTCCCCCTTTGTCAACCAGGCGCAGTCATACTGACTGGATATCCCTCTGAGTGATTTCAGGGAATCAGCTCTCCCGGGGAGAATGTTCAGCAACTAGACAGATATTAGAAGGCTTGGAGGCCATTGTGGGAGGACTTTTCCCTCTCACAGCTTCCTCCTTCAAATGTCCATGTGTAATCTGACCCAAGAGCCTCCTGAGGAGGTTGCTGACCTCATCCAACAGGAAGGAGCTGCATGGACATCTGCCCTCCTTCTCCACCTCTCTGTGGAAACAAGAGTCAGAAATGCCTGCCATTTGAAAAGTTCTTCCATTTTGATTATATAGTGACAAAATTTCTCAGTGACTAGCATTCCAGAACTAAATCCTAGATTCCTGCCACACACACCCTGTACACTCTTGGTGACGGGGGTCCATAGGAGATATTTGCTCATCACCTGATATTCTCTCATTCACTGCTCACAATTATTTGTTCATTCTGTAGCCAACAAAGGCTAATCCCAGGGCCAAAAAAAGCTTCTCAGCCTCCTTCCCAGCATCTCCATCTGCCCTGCACTACCTCATTTGTAAGAGGACAGTGGGCTCTGGTTCTTATAGCTACAGAGACCCCACTCTGCACTGTCTTAAGTAGCTCAGTCTATTGTGTGTCTTGCTGACCCCTTCCTTCACTGATCTGCAGAGACCTTCTGAGCCCAAGATAAGGTATCTTAGTTTGAGGCCCTCAGAAGCCGACCACTGAACAAGCATGTGTTGAAAACAAAACAAAACAAAACAAAACAAAACAAAAAAGCATGCAAGTATCCAGAATCGTGACACCGCCCCCCACCCCGTTTCCCGCCCTCCTTCCTTCCCACTCCCAGGAACTCAGGTGGCAAAAGGGAGGTATCCGGTGGAGGTTAAGATAACTGGATCTTAGGATGATGCGATCATGTCACACCCCCTGCACCTTAACCTCCCTTGGCTCCCCACTGACCCATAGTCCTGAAACTGTTGGCTCCCAGCCAGGACTATGCAGCCTGCCCACTGGCCCCATGTGGCCCCGGCCGCTGCCTTTCCTCTCCAGGGCCACGTTTGTCACTCTGTTCAGCCTTAGCCACTTCCTGGAAGGCCCCGGCACCTCTGCTTAACTACTGTTTTCTCCAACGTGACTCTTCTGGAAGCTTTCATGTTGGGAGGAGGGAGCGGGTGAGAGGTCTCACACAAATCTTTCTGCGGCTCAGGAGATTTTGCCTCGCCCCGTAGGCGGGGCCCTGCCCGCTGGGCTTTGCCTTCTGGGGCCCAGCCTAGGGCCTGGCACCCAGGACCTCTCAGGGCAGGCCAAAGAGAGTCATGCGAAAGGCATGCGCTCTGTCCACAGCCCAGCCACTGGCCTCTCTCCCTGGCTATTTTTATTTCTTCCCCCCTGCAGAGCTGAGGCCCATGGGGCAAGTTCTCCGACACCGACGCAGCCTGTGAAACCTGCGACGCAGATCCAGGACTAGGGTCACGCCTCCCTAAGGCCAGTGGGCAGGGCCCTGAGGCTCCTCCTCTCCAGCAGAGCCCTCCAGGGACAGCGTCATCAGGGAGCCACTCAGGATCCAAGTCCCTGCTTTGTCACCCCAAACAAATCATGTCACCTTTCTCTGTCAAATGCGTGGAGATCAAGCTCCCTGGCAGGTCACATTAAAGGTCAAATGATAAGTCGCTAAGGCTAATATTTATTTATTTACTTGTTTATTTGTGTGTAAGAATAAATATACAGTGTATGTGTGTGGTATATTACATGGGGGTAGGGGGCTGCACAGGGAGAATGTCAAGTGTCCTGCTCTGCCACCGTCTGCCTTATTCCCTTGAAATACTGTCACCAAACCTGGAGCTGGCTAGTGAACTTGCAAGCCCTTGGGATCCTCCTGTCTCCTCCTCCCACAGTCCTGGGTTTGCAAGTGAGCCAGATGGTGACAGGCTTTTTACAGGGAGCTGAGGATCTGAAGTCAGGCTTTCATGTTTGCCCAGAAAATGTTCTTACCGGCCATCTCTCCAACATCCACTAAGGCTAGTCTTAATATAAGTATTGGATCTAGAACAGAGACACAGAGTCATCTGATGCAAAATTCAAAATCCAACAAAAGGCCTCTGCTCAACACTAACCCAGCGTGACCCCACTAGATCCTAGGTGGTTGTCCTTTCTGAAGTCAGCCAGTGTTCTCTCTAGTAAGGCGTGGGTGCAGACACAGACTTATACACACATGACTGCCGTGGAACACCTGGGCTGTGCTACATAGCAGATATTCACATACCTTCTGCACATGGCAGGTGTTCACATACCTTCTGCACATGGCAGGTGTTCACATACCTTCTGCACATGGCAGGTGTTCACATACCTTCTGCACATGGCAGGTGTTCACATACCTTCTGCACATGGCAGGGTTCACATACCTTCTGCACATGGCAGGTGTTCACATACCTTCTGCACATGGCAGGTGTTCACATACCTTCTGCACATGGCAGGTGTTCACATACCTTCTGCACATGGCAGGTGTTCACATACCTTCTGCACATGGCAGGTGTTCACATACCTTCTGCACATGGCAGGTATTCAGAGATGGTTGTGTTTATCTGGTATCCTACCATCATTCATAATTAAGGGATTATAAAACTTTTCCAAGAATCAGCAGCCAAACAAAACTTTCCTCAACATCCTGAAATTCACCCCCATTTTATTGATAAGAAAAACAAGCTCAGAGAGGCCAGGTAACTTGCCTCAACTCACTTAACTGGTTGGTGGTGGAATTAGGAGTCCTCTCTGGTTTCGGAATCCAAAGCCTGTGCTTGGAGCCACTTGACTCCATTCTTGTGGTCCCTAGGAGGACCTCATCCCAGGAAGTGTGTGGTAGCTAGTCTCCACAATCGCTGCTGAGCACAACACTGGCCCTGAGCCATCCCAGTGAGGGCCCTTCATCCTTTGAACAATCACTGGTCATAATGTGTGAGTCCAGCACCCAGCTTACCCATGAGCCTGGCTTCCTTCTGAAGGCACCAGGCCCTGGATAGAAGGAACCTCCACTAGGCAGAGGCAGTCCACCTCTCACAGTGCCCCATATCCAGAGGGAGAGGGACCTTGTCCTGTGACACATTGTGAGGAACACAGCATGCCCTGCCCTTCCCTGTCCCAGGATAGGGTGGCACTTCGGAGCATTGCCAGGCAGGGTCCTGTTTCTGGGACTGGCAGCTGAGCAGGCTTGTGAGAGATGTTGTAACTCACCCAGGAACTGGGAAGGGAGGCAACCTTATCTTCCACTTTATAGATGAAGAAACAGAGGCCCAGGAATGTGGAGGTGGCCTGCCTTGGAGCCAGAATCCCAGGGTTCAAAGCCCAGCTCCTTGGGTCACCAGCCCTGTGACCTAAAGACGAGTTACTTAAGCATTTGATTCTCGGTTTGCTCATTGCAAAAGGGCAGTAGTTAGGAGCTGCCCCTTGGGATTATTTGGAAAAAATAATGAACTTCCAAGAAAGAGTCCTTCTATGGAGAGGACAGAAGTGTGGAACAGTAGCTCCCAAGAGTGGCTGGCCACCGCCAGCTGACTGACTCTACTCTCTGCCCGCCACCCTGGGTAAGCTGTACCAGATGCAATTAAACACCATTGCCCATGCAGAGCCAGCCTGGCTGAGGGTGCCCCAAACAGTGCTCTGTCCTAAGGGAGACCAACCCAGGGATACTGTCATCAACACCACTTTTTTGGCTTCTGGAAATGAGTGTGCTCACTTGGGCACCAACTGGGCTGTATTGATACACAACTCCATTTGCCTGGGCTGAGTGCAAGCTAGAGAGGCCAGAGGGGAGGGGAGCACACAGAGGGGCTGCAGATGCCTCGGACAGTGACCTTCCTGCCCAGCCCCCCTCAGGCATGATCATACCCTGTGAGAAGGCAGAGCTCCCAGAGAGCACCTCTACCTACTGTGAAGGGTTAATGCTCTTGCCCAGGACCCAGTGGCTATTCTAGGTGGTTGGTTTGCAAGGAGCCAGGGTTTTATTCGTGGAGAATGTCATTCATGGTCAATTCCCCAGGATGAATTCAAATTCTAGTTATGAGTTTGTGGTAGGTGCCTGTCTCCCCGAGAATTAAGATCTCTTTTAAGGGGTTTGGAGAAGTTTCTGCAGAGAGGCTGGGGCATGGCTCACAGGAAAGAGGGCTGCAGCGCCACAAAGACCAGTCTCTGTCACTTGTCACCTGTGGCAGTCTCATCTGCAAATCTGTCATGACACAGTGAGTGAGGCAGTAGGAAAAGGGTGTGGCAGGTCTGGACAGTGGCTTGGTGGGACACATTCATAAGACACTGTGTTCGGTCCTCAGTACCACAGTAAAAGAAAGAAAGAGAAAAGGGAGACAAGCTAAGTTTGGTGGTTTGTGCTTGTAACCTTAACACTCGGGAGGCTGAGGCTGGAAGACCATCAAGAGTTCCAGACCAGCTTGGACTGCTACAGTTACAGAGTAAGATCTTGTCTTTTAAAGGGCGTTGGGGGCAGGGCATCAGATCAGAAGCATTTCTTCTTAGAGGTGGGCTTGTAATGTCTTCCCACTAGGCACAGCTAGCTTCTTATTTCTACTACAGTGATAGTGACTCTGCAACCAGTGAAGGTAGCCGGGTTCTTCACCTTCTGGCAATATGCAGTGGCAGCAAGCAGCCTCCTTGGTAGCTTTTGCAGTCTGTAGCTTGTGTGGGATGCCTGGGGTGATCTTGAGGATAGGCTTTTCTGGTGGATGTTCGTGTTTCTTGTCTCACTCTGTCCCAATCTTGACAGGGATGTGGGATACCTTTGGGAAGCCATGGGGCACAGTGGCGAGAGTTCATGTTAGCCAGGTCCTCGTGTCCATCTGCCCTGAGCTGCAGGGACAGGTTCAAGGTCCTAGAATAGGTCTTCAGAAAGTTCTCATGACAAAGAAGGGGGCTTCACCGGGTTTAGTGCCAATGAGTTAAAGGCATGGAGCTGATAAGAAGCTCATGTCTGTGGGTCAAATATAGGCTCCAGCTGTGGTTCCCTGGACAGATGCTGGCTCCCCCAGCTGTGGCTCCCTGGACAGGTGCTGGCTCCCCCAGCTGTGGCTCCCTGCACAGATGCTGGCCCTCCCAGCTGTGGCTCCCTGGACAGATTCTGGCCCTCCCAGTTGTGGCTCCCTGGACAGATGCTGGCCCCCCCAGCTGTGGCTCCCTGGACAGATGCTGGCCCTCCCAGCTGTGGCTCCCTGCACAGATGCTGGCCCTCCCAGCTGTGGCTCCCTGGACAGATGCTGGCCCCCCCAGCTGTGGCTCCCTGGGCAGGTGCCAGCGCCGCGCTCCTGAAAACACCCTCTGTGTTGAGTTCCCCACCACACCAACTATGGTCACTAGCAAGTCTTGCATCTGGTTTAAAAAAACAACAACAACAAAACAAAGCAAACACTCGACTCGGAACGAAGAGCGGAGCTTCCCTATGTCCCTGGGACCTCCCAGACTGGGACTCTGGGTGACCTCGCCAGTGTGTCTGTGTACACTGGCAGTGTGGAGTCGAGTCCAAGCTATGGCCACCCAAGCCAGTGTGGATCAAGCCCAGCCGAAGTGACAGGTACTCAGTAGGTGGGCTGAGAGACAGAGCTAAACCCTAGCTCACTGTGCAGGTGGGTGTGTGCAGGCTCTCTCCCAAAGCACCTTTTTTTTTTCCCCTCTTGGGAAAGTGACTTCACTCATCCCCCTGGAAGTGACATCTAAGCTGCACAATAAAGGCTCGGTGTCTTCTCTAGTCTCTTTCATAAGACTCTTTGCTTTCGCCCAGTTATGGGGTCTGGAACCCCAGAAGCAGCCAAGACAGAAGTTCCATAGCTGGGGAAAGGTCCCTAGAGGCAGGCCAAGCATCTGGCCAGGGTGCCTTTCAGATATGAACTGGGAGCCTTGGGGGGGACCCATGACCCGAGTCTGCAGCCCTCAGCCATTTAAGGAAGGCTGGCTTCTTCAAGGACAGACGCACAGGAGAAGCCGGACGCCTGCAGTGCGCCCAGGATCACATAGGAGAGATGACCATGACTGAGACAGCCTGAACCTTGAACTGTGTTCACATTTGTCCCAAATTGACTGTGCTTGTATCCTTTCGGATTGGCCAGAGCAGGTATCCTTGGGGCTAGGGGTGGGGTGAGAGCTACAGGCAGCAGGAACAGGGACTCTGGGGGAAGAGTAGGTAAGAGTGGAAGGAGGGACACCGGGCAGTGGTGGCGCACGCCTTTAATCCCAGCACTCGGGAGGCAGAGCCAGGCGGATCTCTGTGAGTTCGAGGCCAGCCTGGGCTACCAAGTGAGTTCCAGGAAAAGGCGCAAAGCTACACAGAGAAACCCTGTCTCGAAAAACCAAAAAAAAAAAAAAAAAGAAAGAGTGGAAGGAGGGAAGTGATGCGGTTGCCTGTGGGAGGGAAGAGAGAAAACGTGCTTGTGGGGCTGAGACAGAGCTAGCCATGAACAGCTGTCAGCTTCCTGTGGGTCCCCATGGCCTCCCATCGGGCCTCCACAGGGGCTCCCGTAGAGCCCTCCAGACACCTCAGGGGTGTGCCCAGACTGGAATTCTAGAGCCTGGATAAGCTACCCCTTCCCACGAGCTGAGGAGAGAATGGGCCCCCAACTCTTGTGCCCTGAAGGATTCTTGGACTGGCAGAGGCAGTTGGGCAGCCTAAGTAGCCTCCAAGAAGTCAATGGAAATGGGGTCCTGGGGAAATTGCTCCTGCAGGGACATCAAAGACAGAGGGAATGATCCCCTTTGGGGAGGGGCAGGCTAGTCTATGTGTCAACCTGGCCAGGCTGCAGCCCTACTTACTCAGCCGCGACTCTAGACATTGCCTGATGGCATTCTGCAGATGTAGTTTGTAGCTACTGTCCATAATTATGCAAAGAAGAGTGTCCTTGTAGGCCTCACCCAAGTAGTTGAAGGCCTGAGGAGCAAAACAGACACTTCCTCAGGGAGATTTACCTAAGGAAAAAAGAATCCTGCCTCAGAGTCTGCAGCTTTCTGGCCTGCCCTGCAGATCCCAGAATGACGCACCCAGCCATGGTCCTGCAAGTCTGTTCCTTTACATACACTTCCCTCTGCCGAGAAGGAGCCTGGCTGACATCAGGAGAAAGCCTTGTGCTGACTCCACATCCCTCTGCTCAGTTACTACTTTCTAGAACTGAACATGGACCCGGAGACTCTAAATAACATTTAAAATATGGTTCTCTACATTCTTATCCAAGGCCTTGCTCTTGTACATGGAAGCAGGCAGGGAGGACCCTGAGAGATCCTGGAGGAACTCTGAGTCAGGCTTACTGGGGTAGAAGAGCTGGGCACAAGAGAGAAGCAGACGTAGTTCTACACAATGGTCTAGAATGCGGTATACACTTTAGACAGCATCCACAAGTGTGCTTTGAGGATTGGTCAGGACCGGGGAGATGGCTTAGTCAGTAAATTGAGTCCTGTGTAAGTGTGAAGACCAGCACGTAAAACCCGGGAGCACCAGTGTGTGCCCATGATCCTAGCCCCAGAGAAGCGGAAACAAGGGGATCGATGGGGCTCTCTGGCCAGGCAGTCTACCTGAATCAGGGAGCTCTGGATTTAGTGAGAGAGCCTGTCTCAAAAAAAGTAAGGTAGAACACCCTTCCAGGTCTGCAGAGTGAGTTCCAGGACAGCTAGTGCTACACAGGAAAACACTGCCTTAGAGAAAGAAAGAAAGAAAGAAAGAGAGAGAGAGAGAGAGAGAGAGAGAGAGAGAGAGAGAGAGAGAGAGAGAGAGGGAGGGAGGGAGGGAGGGAGGAAGGAAGGAAGGAGGAAGGAAGGAAGGAGGAAGGAAGGAAGGAGGAAGGAAGGAAGGAAGGAAGGAAGGAAGGAAGGAAGGAAGGAAGGAAGGAAGGAAGGAAGGAAGGGAGGGAGGGAGAAAGGGAGGAAAAGAAAAGAAAAGAAAAACTTGGTAAAAATGTTGACACTCCTAAGAGCTGTTTACAAATTTCTGAATTCTAGGTTGTGGGAAACAAAGAAAAACTCCAGCTTTTTCTAAGAGTACCTCAATAAGTTATGTATAAGGGAAAAAGTCAGATACTTTTAGTAATATTAAGGTCAGTGACTGATAGTAACGGTCCAAAAGGAAGAACTAATCGAAGAATGGATGTCTTGCTTTGTTTTGTTTAAGTAGCATCCACCCTTTCATTCTTTATAGAAATGGCAACTTACTTTAGTGCACTGTTTCAGTTTGGGGAAGAACAGGTTTAAAAAACACAATAAACATGAATGATTAAAAAAAAAAAAAAAAACAAGGCCGGCCGGTGGTGGCACACGCCTTTAATCCCAGCACTCGGGGGGCAGAGCCAGGCGGATCTCTGTGAGTTCAAGGGCAGCCTGGTCTACAGAGCGAGATCCAGGACAGGCACCAAAACTACACAGAGAAACCCTGTCTCAAAAACCAAACAAACAAACAAACAAAAAAGTAAGGTAGAGCCGGGCGGTGGTGGCACACGCCTTTAATCCCAGCACTCGGGAGGCAGAGCCAGGCGGATCTCTGTGAGTTCCAGGCCAGCCTGGGCTACCAAGTGAGTTCCAGGAAAGGTGCAAAGCTACACAGAGAAACCCTGTCTCAAAAAACCAAAAAAAAAAAAAAAAAAGGTAGAGAACATTTGAAGAGAATACCCTCTGGCCTACACATATATATAAATGCATGAATATATACCCAGACACACACCTGCATACACATGAGTGCATGCACACACACACACACACACACACACTCACACGGGTGGGATGTGGGATTGGCCTGGGCCAGGCAGAAGTAGAGTGGAGGCCAATCACAGGCAGAGTTCCCCACAGCCCACAAGGGCTTCCTGGCTGCCATGAGCTCGTCCTTCCATTTCATAGGCAAAGATGGTGATGTGAGAGAACAACCAAGGGAAGAGACAGACGACCAAGTGGCCCTCCACCAGGCACAGGTGCAGACCTCCGGAGGACCACGCGACTGCTCAGTTAGAATGGAGACGCTCAGGCTCAAAGATGGGACCTCCTGAGGCCCTAGGCCAGTGTGCATCATCCTCTGTCGCCGCCCTCTTCTCCTCTCCCACCTCCATTTCCCCACCCATCTCATCCCCCCTCTGTTCTTCCTCCCCTCTTTCTCCTCTTCCTCAGCCTTCCTTTTTTCGAATAGTTAGACTAGATAAAAAGCACAACGCCTCTGACCTCTTTAGGCACCTGCACTGATAGATGTATACACACACACACACACACACACACACACACACACACACACACACACACACACAATTACATGCAAAACTAAATTTAAAAAAAAAACAGTTTGTGTACTTGTCAGACTTATAACAACACTTCCAACCAAGAGACAGGACAACCTCATCACCTGAAATATTCCTTGAAATCCCTTCCCCTCAACCCTTCCAAAGCAAGCACCATTCTGATCCTGTCTCCGTGGATTCCATTTGCTTTGGCCTATCTTGAATTTCATATACATGGATGCACACTGGCCTTTTTCTTTTCTTCTTATTCATTTATTCGTTTGTTCCTTCACTCATTCATTCATTTTGCTTCCATTGTAAGATGGTGTGAGAGTAGCAGTACACATGAGGAACGCCTGTGCTCAGGCTCTGTGGGCTGTGGGCACAGCTTTTCTGTACCCTCTTCCCCCTGTGGAGCTGGCGGCCATGTGTTCCCCTTGCCTGGAATTTCATTTCGCAGCCCTTGGCACACTCGGGGAAACTGAAATCACTAGCATGTCGTGCTACCTTCAACACCTGTGCCCCTCGGGCAGACAGTTTGAGGCAATGCTAGGTGAGTTGGGTGCACACTATGTTCCCAGGAGAGCTCACTCATCACTCGCCCATGCTTGGCGCATGAGTTGAACCAGGGGCTCTGGGCTAGTGGTGAGGGCATGCAAGTGGGGAAGGAAAGGGGAAGTTGGGTGGAGCTGACAGTAGAGGTCAGAGCCCAAGGGTGGGTTGGTGGAGATCGGCTGACTCCAAATCTTCTCTGTGTGAGCCCTTGAGCTCTTCACAGGAGTGTCCCTAGGAAAGTATCTGCTGAAGCTTGGTTTATAGACTCTGGAGCTCTGCACCAGTTAGCCATCCACTCCTCACAGCAACGACCACTGAAAGTTCAAGATCAAGGTACTGGCAGCCCCATCATCTGCAAAGTCCTGTTTTCTGGTGCAGAGGGCACTTTCTCCTTGTGTCTCTATGTGGTTGGAAGGAGCCTGTGGCTCTCTGGGATCTTATTTATTTGAAGACAGGATATCATATATCCCAGGCTGGTTTCAAATTTTCTATATAGTAGAGGGTGACCTTGAACACCTCCTGCCTCTGTCTCCCTAGTGCTGGGATTAAAGAGGCATGTTTAAACACCACACCTAGTTTTTGTTTTTATTTATTTTTAATTAAGTGTGTGTGTGTGTGTGTGTGAGAGAGAGAGAGAGAGAGAGAGAGAGACAGAGAGACAGAGAGACAGAGAGACAGAGAGACAGAGAGACAGAGAGACAGAGAGGGATGGAGAGAACATGAGCATATGAAGGTCAGAGGAAAAACTTGAAGAATTCAACTCTTTTCTTCCACCACGTGGGCTCCAGAGATCCAACTTAGGCTGTCAGGCTTCGAGGCAAGCACCTTTATCTGCTGAGCCATCTTGTCAGCCCCATACTCAGTTTTATACAGTGCTGAGGCTAGACCTCAGGACTTTGTGCATGCTAGGCAAGCACTCTGCCGACTGAGCTACATCCTCAGGCCTGGGATCTCCTTTATCAAAAGTGCTAAAGCCATGAGTGAATGCCATGTCTTATGCATCTCGGGGCCCACTCCCAGACACACCTGCTATGTCCCCTCCAGAGCAAGGAGACAGTGTGTGAGTTTGGGGGTGACAACAGTCAGCCTGAATCAGGAAACTGTGCAGTTAGTCCAGGGCTCACAGGACAGGTCCCCTCTGTCTTCTGGTATTGCCATTGCAAGTCAACACCACCAAAGGAAGGGGTTCCACACTCAACTCAATGCAAGGTGCACCAAGGACAGCAGGGACATGATTCAAAACCACCACAGGCCGGGCGGTGGTGGCGCACGCCTTTAATCCCAGCACTTGGGAGGCAGAGCCAGGCGTATCTCTGTGAGTTCGAGGCCAGTCTGGGCTACCAAGTGAGTTCCAGGACAGGCTCCAAAGCTACACAGAGAAACCCTGTCTCGAAAAACCAAAAAAAACCCACCACAGGTAGGTAAGAGTGCTTACCTACCATGAACAGAGCTCCAGGTTCAATTCCTCGTGCCACAGAAATAAAATGACCACAGCACACATTCATCTGTGCAGTGAGTATCTGTAGTTCAGTGAGGGCTGCCTCGGAGCCAGACACTGCTGAGTCCACATGGATAATCTGATATAACAAAAACTATGTTTTCATAGAAATGTAAGAGAGAACCCACATAAGCAAAAGTCCCAGGGCTGGGCTGGTGGTTGGGGGCCCTGTGTCCACATGCCTTCTAAAGCACCACCCTCCAGATGCCGAACCTTGCCTAGTCCTGAGGGCGTGCTCCCTCCTTCGGCCTCTGAGCTACTCTGGACCTGCTGTTCTACCTCTGCAAACTGATGTCTGAGCATGACTGGGGCTGCTCCTGCATTCCTCCTCACGGATGCCAGGCTTGGCTCCCACACAGCCTCTGGACCCAGCACATTCCTGGGAGAAAAGAGGGTCCATGTGAGCCTCTTGCTCCTCTCCAAGGTGTGACATGAGCAGCCACCAGGTATGAGAACAGAGTTGTTTTTGTCCTCAGCCTGCCAGGAGTCACCTCCCCTCAAAAGCTAACAACAATGTCCCGTTAGAGCTGCATCCTGGAGGTGACCAGGTTCTCTGTTCTGAGGGATGTTCGGGGTGATAAAAATGGGAGAAGAGGTTGAATGTGGGGTACACAGCCCAATCACGGACTGCTGGATAGGAACACGGAGCTGGCGCTCTGGGGGAAGGGACATGGGAGGAGAACCTATCCAGAAACACGGGGCACAAATCATCAATAATCCTGGCTCCTCATTTTGCAAAGGGCACGTTGGAGTCTGGAGACAGGAAGGACTCATCTGGGGTCACTCAGGTACATTATGAGCCACGCTGCTGCAGGCCTGGCCTGATCTACTCCCAGGCCCCTGCCCTGTGGTCAGCTGTCTTTCCATTCTGCAAGCTCAGCTCATGATGGTTCAGAGCAGGGGCTGAAAAGGTGGGAACTATGGTTGGGGGCAGGAGGATAGAAGATAAACACTGGTCACACACAGGATACCTCTGCTGGGCCAACATTCTAGATCTCATTTCATTCTAACATTCCCCCCGAGGATGGGCAGATGCAGAGTGGGTCCTTGGGGTTCCCTCACCTCCAGAACAGGAGCCTACCAGTGTGTGGTATGAGGCTGGAGTGAAGCTGAGAAGAAATAAGGCTGGAGGCCCAGTTGGGGCCAGATACCACCAGGTCCTAGGTTCAAGTTTCTCTGCTTAATATCAGGCTGTGTGGTATCCCTGGTGATATTAAGCAGAGAAACTTGAAGTCAGGCTTTGGAGGGAGAGGAGAAAGTGGGGGAAGCAGGTAGAAGGCTGGTCCAGTGGTCTAACAGAGACATGATGAGGGGCTCAGCCAGACAGGTATAAATTATGAGGGCTCTCCACCCCTCAAAAGCTTGGGGGCCTGTGTGAGCCAAAGTTGTTAGGACATCAGGACTCTAAAGACATTCTTTTCAAAGAAAATCAAGAACCTTTCTCCCCAAGTCCCTTCATCATTTTAGGAGCAAATTTTGAACTTACTCATTTTAGGGCATGGGTGAGGTTTGCTGTTGGCAAAATGTTCACAGAAAACCACCAGCTAAGTGCAGCTGGGAGGCTGAGGTCAGCCTGCTCCGGACAGGCCAGGTTTCTGTGGTTCTGAGTGACCATCAGCTGACCTCAGATTTTCCAGCAGGCAAGCTGGCAGTCCAGCAGGCTACAGGTTACAGGCTGGGTGCTACTCCTGGGGTCTGTTCACAAAGGCCACACTCCAACCCAGGTAAGATTGGAGCCTTTTCCCAATTCTTGCTGTCTAGTTTGTGTGTTTGAAGGGGGTACCGAAGGCTCCAGAGAGGAGGTGGCATTGTGTTGGTAAGGCTACCAAAGAGGGACATCCTACCCATCTTTGGGAGAGAATCATCAGCCACAAATGTCATGATTTGGAGTGTCTATTGGTGCAGGGTTGAATTATTTCTGTACACTTAGATACTTCATCCTCACGAGGTCCTGGGAGTTTGGAACCATTGGAAAGGCAGGCTGGCAGACTCAAAGCCATGCCACTGTACACACAGGCTTCAGGCTCCAAGGGGCTGACTTGCGACCCTGTTCTGATGCTGACAGTCCTGAGGTCTAAGGTAAGGTGTTCCCTGTCTCTGACCCTCAGTTTTCTCGTCTGTGGGGTCAGTTTGTAGAACTGCCTCACAGGGCTTCTGGGGCAGAGGCATTTTGCCTGGAGGACCCTGCTACCATCAGGAGAATTTGTACCTGGGTTTGAGAGACTGAGATCTTAGTTTTGAAGTGACAGATAAGGAGACACGGGAGGGCAAACCACATGTCTTTTGTGGTTTTTCTGGTTGGCTCTGCTTAGGGCACTGCCTAGAATTTTACACACCCAGCTGGCGTTTCCAACTGCCACTCAGGGCCAGAAGGACCTTTCCTCCCCATTCCTAAGTGACGCAGCATCTGTACAATGACTGAAGGCCATCTGGACAGTATCCAGGTAGGCCTTTTGGAGACAGTTTTGGAGAGTGGGAGGGCAGTCCTAAGGAAGTCCGGGGTGTGGTCTGATTGAAGCCCAGAGACTAGCCCAACCACCTACTCTGTGATCTCAGGCAAGCTAGCTAACTAAACCTCTCTGAGCCTCATTCCTTCAGTCAGGGGAGATCTGGGGTGACTCAGACAGGCCCTTCCCTGCAGCTCTCCTAGTTCTGAGTTTTATGAGAGAAGTGGGCAGGAAGTGTGAGCCCTTAAGCAGGTACCTGTGTGGTGGGGGGTGGGGGTGGGGCCGGTTCACGGCCGAGGGGAGATTAAGACTCATAATCCTCTTCTATTCTATTGGGAACTCAGAATTAAGATTTTGTTATAAGAGCATGGTGGAAATACTTCAGAAAACTCCAGTTTCCAGTGAAAACCCTCTTTCCCAGGAGGACTTGGTTGTTTTTCACAACCTCTCAGTGTGAGCTTCTGGAAGTATCTGAGAGTATGGAAGCACATGTGGGCAAGCAAGAGTTGGAATAGCCGGTTGTGGTGGCATATGCCAGTAGGATTTGCTGAAGGAAGCAGAGGCAGAAGGATCATGAGTTTGAGGCCAGCCTCTGCTACACATTTTAGCCGGGCGGTGGTGGTGCACGCCTTTAACCCCAGCACTCAAGAGGCAGAGGCAGGCGGATCTCTGTGAGTTTGAGGCCAGCCTGGTCTACAGAATGAGTTTCAGGAGAGCTGGAGCTACATAGAGAAACCCTGTCTCGAAAAACCAAAAAGTAAATAAAAATAATAAAAAAAAAAAAGGGTTGGAATAAGTGAAAACAGCGGCTCCCTGCTGAATGGTTACACTCTGTGCTCATTCCCTGAGCTACGGCCTCAGACATAACTCTAATCCAGGTGACCCCTGAAGGTGTCTGGGAACTGCCAGGCATGAGAGGAGGTGAGAGCAATAGGCCCTGGTGCCTTTTCTCAGCATGCCCAGCTCTACACCACACACTTGGAGTTTCTATCCTTCTAAACCTTTCTGTGATTGTTACATGTGTTTTTGGTTGTGGAAACCGGGGCTCAGAGGAGCAAAGCTCGCTTTAGATGCTATTCTGTGTTGTGATGGCCCCCACAGGACTCAGGGGCCTGAAGGACTGCCGAGTCCTGGTTTCTGGAGGTGTTCAGGCAGGATTCACTGTAACTCTGCAAGCAGGAGGTGATGTGGAAATCACAGACCAAAGAATCGCCCAGCCTCTGCCCTTGGGACTCTCTGGCAGCAACCCTGAACTGCAACGTCAGCCCCTGCCCACACAGGTGGTGATATGGGTGGCCATGGAGGCACCTTTGACCTGGTGATCTTTAACTTGATGGTGACTCAGCCTGGAAGCTGTGGCACCATGATGAGCCACAGTCTGATCTTTTTTTTCTCTTTTTGTAGACTGAAATTAATTGGGGCATGCTAGGGCATGTGTGTAATCCCAGCACTCAAGAGGTAGAGGCAGGAGGATCACTGTGAGTTCAATAGTAGCCTGGGCTATGTATTGAGACTCATTTGTTGTTGTTTAAACTGAGGTAAAATCCACACCACAGATATTTAGCTATCTAAAGTGTCAGTTCTGTGACATTTATCCACCTACAACATTGTGTAATTGTCACCTTTATGTACTTCTAAAAAGTGTCCCTCTCTCCAAAGGAGACCTCACACCTATTTATTTATTTTTATTTTCCAAGTGCTGGGGATGGAACCCAGACATGCCTGGCAAGCACGCTACAGCTAAGCCCCCACCCCAGCTAGAACTCCACAGGGCCACCCCTGATCCTCCCCTCTGTCCATCCCTACTCACTGCTGAGCAGCCCCACCCCTACTGAATTCCTGAAGGAGTGACATGACGCAGTGTTCAGCCTCTGGTGGCTGGCATTTCTTATTGAACCTGTTCTGAAGGCCAACAGGCTTTGTAGCAGGCGCCTGCCTGCACATTACTTCTTTCCATGACTGCCTGAGATCCCACTCAGTGGGGGTCCTCTGTCCTTTTCATCCTCTGCTGCTATGGGGAACAGTACACTGACCTTTCTCACTGCCCTTGGGACTGGAGAGATGGCTCAGCAGTTAAGAGCACTGGCTGCTCTTCCAGAGGACCCAGGCTCAATTCCCAGCACCCACAGGGCAGCTCACAACTGTCTGTAACTCCAGTTCCAAAAGGATCTGGCACCCTCACACAGACATAAATGCAGGCAAAACACCGATGCACATAAAATAAAAATAAATAAATATTTTTTTTTAAAAAAAAAAAAGCTCTCCACGTCGGCCACCCGAGGCTTACAATATAAAATCTTTATCTAATGTGTGATTCTTATCCTTGTGTCCATGAGGTGTTGACTGCACAAGGTAGCGCTTATTGAGCACTTGCTGTATACTGGTCTTAATGTTTTATCTACTTTCACTCACGGTTCTCTTTGTCCATTTCTAGTCCCTCCAGTAGCTGGAGTGGGCCTCACAGATCAGTTCCAGACAGGAAACAGGGTCAGCGGACGAGTTATCTATCGAGGAGGACTTGAAGCCCGGCCAGCCTGGGCCTGACTCAGGTCACACACGCCCCTGGTCCACGCCCATGTCTGGATGTGTGCAGACTTCAACCCTGGGCTGGGTACAGTGGAAACTTTCACTTTCTTTTCCCTGGGGCTTTCTCTACTTCACCTTTCAGTCATTGGCTCCTTTTCACCCTGACCATCGGACACAGAAAACGTAACTCCAGAGTCAGAAGTGAAGTGAGAAATACTGCCAGTGAGTTCTGTGAAAAGCTAGATTTTAACCAATTCATGTGGCAAAACCACCCAGAGGGCCGTCCACCACCAGGCGGACAGGGCTCCTTCGGCTGACAGGAAGACTACAGGATAAATTTGGTATCGTTTTGGCTTTTTCCCTTTTATTCTTCTTTGCTTGTTCTTCTTGTTTTGCTTTGTTTTGTTTTTTTTGAGACAGGGTCTCACTGTGTAGCGCTTGCAGGCCTGCAACTCTATGTAGACCAGGCTGGCCTCAAATTTGCTGCAATCCTCCTGCCTCTGCCCCTCCAGTGCTGGGTTTAGAGGCATGTACCATCATACATTACCTCTACTTTCACTCCTAAGGTGAACACGAACCTTCTGTACATTCATACAGGAAGTCTAACTTCCTAGCTCACACCCTTTACCTTGGGTAAAGGTGAACCCGAACGCTATGCAAGTCAGGAACCCAGGGGCTCACACTGAAAACGGTCTGATGAGATAGTCCTTAGGATCTCTCTGACACAGCCATGTGCCTCCCCTCCCCAGCCTACCCCAGCAACCCTCTGAGCCACAAGGAGAGAATAAACCATGCCTGACGGAGGGTTAGCACAGAGTCTACAGATGGAATCACATCAGGGCTTCCAACCTCAGGCCTCCAGCAGGCCGCTGTGCACGGGCATCCCAGCCTGGACCCCACAGCTCTTCTGGTGCCGTCCACCTGCTCCCCCAACTCTTTGCTTATGCTCCACCTTCTACCCAGAGCTCTGTCACCAGCCTTTGGGCACAATCAGCCGTGCCCAGGGGGACAGACAGTCCCAGGAGACAGCAGCAGGCACAGGGTGTTGGCCCTGGCTACAGTGTGGAAGGTGCTTCTGGGCCTTTTTTGGGGGGTGGTCCTCATCACCACCACCCCCATGAGGCAGAACTGCCAACTTCCCTCATCTTGCCTGCTTTCCTCAGTTAAAAGGGGCCTGGCATTGCAGCATTAAAAAATACTCAGGGGATGGTTGCTGCTGCTATTCCTACGCTAAAATGGAGACCTCTGAGGCTCAGAGAGGTCAAGCGGCTTATCTAAGGGCATGCAGCCCACGGGAGGCCTGACCTGCACAGTCATCCCCCATGCTAACCCTCCACACTCTGCTTCTGCTTCCCAGTGGGAGCCAATCCTCAAGGACATGCAGAGGGCTCCTTGTGAAGGGGCCATCTGTGCACAGTGAGTCGACTACGGCACCAGATGGCCAGTGTTCTAACCTGGGTCTGCCGTGCACTCTCAGTGTGATCTTGGGCACGTTTCCTGACCCCTCTGTGCCCATTTCCTCCTTCCTGGCCTGACTACCAAGAGGAGAAAGTGAGCCATACCCCTCCACAGCCCACCCGATACCTGCTGGCAAAATAAAACCAGGGTTTCTTGGGTCTCCGCTGAGCCACTGGAGAGAGCCAGCTGCCAATAGCCCATCTTGGCGGAGGCTGTGGCTTCTGGGGTGGCTGAGGGTAGTTGGTTATCCTCCTTAGTTTAGGAGCGGCTGGGGGACACCCTGGTTGGACCCATTCCCTCTGTTTTACAAACATCCTGAGTTACAGCACCCCTGTTACCGCCTCCCTTACTGAAAGTGACCCCCTGTTGCTTAAATTTCTTCCCCGGGAGAAGCATAAAATCACATCTACCCTTCCTCCCTAGGTCCCAACAAAAAAACTAAGGCACAATTCTGCCAAAGTTCACCCTAGGGAAGTAATGGATGTATTGGGCTTCCTTACGGAGCCTGGGTGGGGTTACTCTAGGGTGTGGGCACTCCTCCCCAACCTGCCACACCTGAAAAGTGTTATTCAAATGAGATGAGTGCTTCTGCACAGCCCTGTAAATGAAGGCCTCACTCTAGTCACCCTGGCCTTTATGTACTCCCCCTTGCCCCAAGGCCACAATGCCCAGTGAGAGGAAGCAAGCAGCTGGGTACTCAGGTGAGAACTTCAGCCTTGCTCTGCCCCTCCATGTCGGGGTGGACGTGTCAAAAAGCTGAGATGATCTTTGGTGGTGTGGTGGTGCAGCTGAACTCCCCCAAAATGGCCATTGCTTGGCTCAGAGAGCAGTCACTCAGGATACCCCCTTACTGCACAAAAAGTAGAAGTTGAACTCCTGGACAGGACTGAGGCTCTCTGGGTAGCTGGGTTGTCAGAGAAGGGAAAGGGACAATTAAGCCTTCCGTGGAAATACAAGGCGGCACAGTGGGGGACTGCCTGGCTGGGGAGCTGCAGAGCTGTCACTCAGCAGTGGGTGACAGGTGGATGAGAGAAAGTCTCCTCACGGTGGAGCACTAGCAGGAGCAAAGGCAGGGAGAAGGTAGGCCAGAGGCTGCTGCATCTGACCCCACAGCTGCCTCACTTGGCAGGACACCCAGGACTGAGCTGACTCCCCCCGCACCCCCGAGCCACAGCTGCTAGGAAAACGGGTCAGGGAGGGTGGACCCTGGCAGGATGACACTAGAGACCTCCTTGGTGGCTCCAGCGGGGTGGTGGGAGCAGGCTGGCTGCGCCGCACCGTGTCCCTCCTGGAGCTGTCACTCGGTCCTGAGGACCAGGCCACCCAACATGTTTGTAGGCCAGTCCCAGAACTACAGCATCTATGGTGGGTGGCAGCCCCAGCCCTGCTCAGCTGCCCTGACAAAGCACACAAAAAGAGCAGGCCCGGCCTCATTCCCTCGCTGTGAAGGAGACTGGCTCTGAGGTTCCGTTTCCCAAGTGATAGGAGCTCCTGCCTCACTGAGTCCCTGGAAGCTGGATGGAGAACGTGCATTTCACCACCAGCTCAGGCTGAGAAGGTCTGCTGTCATCCCTATTACTAATCTATTATCAGGGCCGATGGAGGGTGACTATTCCATTCAGGAGGAGGAGCCAGAGATTTGAATTCTCGGTTCTGATTCTAGCAGCTGGGAATCTGCGGAAAACCCTTTGTTGAACCTCAGTTTCCCCACCTGTAAATTGTTTGTTTGTTTGTTTCTAGGGGTTTTTGTTGTTGTTGTTGTTGTTTCGAGACAGGGTTTCTCTGTGTAGTTTTGGTGCCTGTCCTGGATCTCACTCTGTACACCAGGCTGGCCTCGAACTCACAGAGATCCGCCTGGCTCTGCCTCCCGAGTGCTGGGATTAAAGGCATGCACCACCACCACCCGGTCCCACCTGTAAATTTTTTGAGCTGGGGATTCTTTGAGGCCTAAGGTAGCCAGACCTGGGGAAAGGGGCATCCCAAAGGAGGTTAGGACCACATGAGGTTTTCTGGGCAGCCATAAGCAGCATCCTCAGAGATCAAGGCCAGGCCACCCCTGGTCTCCTGAGGCCACCTTGCCTTGGCTGAAGCCCCACTATTTATGCGGTATCTTGCTGTCCATGATGGATGTTGTGGCCTTGGGAGACACATGTCAGTGGAGGTTGGTGACAAACACATTGAGTAAGTGCCCCCAAGATGGGCAGAAGGGCAAACACGAGGGTCAGGGCTCAGGACCAGGGGTTCAGACAGAGCTATCCTAAGGAAGCCACTTCTGGCTTGCTTCTGCGCCTTGCACCACTGCCTACACGCTCATTCTCTCCCCCCTCCCCCTGTCCCCAGGATCCAGCATAGCAAGTATCATGGTGCCTATGAATGAGTGAATGCAAGAGACAAGATGGAGAGACCCACATTATCCTGCCAGGCTCCAGATTGTTCTCAGTGGAAAAGCTTGACTGTGGCAAATGACATACTCCAGATTCTTTTTTTTTTTCTTTTTCTTTTTTTTTTCCTTTTTCGAGACAGGGTTTCTCTGTGTAGCTTTGCGCCTTTCCTGGAACTCACTCTGTAGCCCAGGTGGGCCTCGAACTCATAGCGATCCACCTGGCTCTGCCTCCCGAGTGCTGGGATTAAAGGCGTGCGCCACCACTGCCGGGTTTATAGTTCAGATTCTTAAGAGTAAGGAAGAGTATGGGGAAGTTTGGTATCCCGCTGGTGGACAGCCCCCTTGGCTTCTGGTGGCTCAAGGTACCTGCCTCTCCCCAGCCTGAATAGCCTGAGGGCAGGGCCATCCTCACAAAGACTTGCTGTGCGTGTGACCTTGGCTCCAAGGAGCCTGAGCGTGGCAGCCTTAGTCAACACTGAGGCCATATCTGCTCAGGCATTACCCTGGGACCCAGAAGTGACACACCTCAGGACTTATGACAAGGCTCCCTTTTCATTTGCGCCCGAGCACCTTGGTGCCAGCCATGCTGGCTACTGGCACCCTCTCTAATTATTGTGTCTGTCCCCACACCCTGCTGCAATTCCATCTGCCTGAATGGACTCATTAAAGCCCTGTAAACGGGAAGTGACAGGGTGCTACGTCACTGTCACAGACAAGGGAGAAGCTTCCCAGAACCCTCCTTCCTTCAGCAGGGGTGAGGACAGAGAGGCTGTGTCTGCCAGGAAGGCCTGCCAGGGAGCACTTCCTGAAAGGGAGGTGATTGAGAGGAGAGGTGGAGGCGGTGAGGGACAGAAAAGCAGGGCCAGAGACACAGATGAGAAACTTAGGAGAAGGGGCTGAAGAGCAGGTTCCAGAAAGGAGTGAGCCTGGATGAAGCCCCTTTACAAAGCAGCTTGGCCTAAACACCAGAGGCTCCGGGTCTGGGTCCAGCCAGCCCTGCCAAAGTCAGACGCCTGGGCAAGTGGTGGGAGGTGGAGAGAAGGCAGGCGGCTGGAAACCCCTCACTGTCCCACTGGAAGCCCACCGTACATCCCCTCTCACTCAAGCGTAAACACACACAGCTCTGCCCCACAGCACGCCTTCCCACTCATGTACACCTTCCTGAACACACAGTACTGCTGACATGGTATTGAGCACCCTGCACACACCACAGGGTACACTAATGTGGGGGACGGAGCACCTCAGCTCAGCTATCCACACACAGGTGAGCATGACAAGGACCTGATTGGCTGGGGAAGCAAGCACAGAGCCAACACACACACACAGAGTAAGCTGTGCCCAGGCACTCTGGTCCCTCAGGGTGTTATCAGTCCAGGTATGAAGTACAAGCGTGGCACCTTCTAGATCTTCAGCATGGCAGATTTTCCTTGAGGTGAATCACACAGATTCTCCTTGAGGTGAGCACACAGCCTGATTGCCAGAGCTGATCTCTCCCACCCTCTGCTCATTCCGTCACCCAGATACCAGCAGGTACCATTCCCTTCACAGTCAGTCACCCATGTCCCTTTTCCGAGGAAAGCCAAACCTCCCAGGGGGGTCTTCTCATGCAGGGCTTCTGGATCCATGGGTGCCTCAGCCCCTGTGCTATGCTGTGGGTCCCCATTGTTCCTGATGTGATGCTCAGTCTTAGCTTATGTTGCAGACTGACCATTGATTCCCTGCCAACCTGGGGAGGAGGGCAGAAAGTAAGGTGCCTCACAGGGGAGCGCCAGGAGAGATGCCGAGATGCCTGCCACCCACTCTGGAGAGGACCTTCAGAGCCGACAGAATTGAACCCCTCCTCAGGCCTCCCGGTGCCTGGGGGCTTCCTCAGAGTTCAGGGAAGACTGGAAAGGCCAGGGCTCTTCATAGAAAGTGACAGCTCAGACAGGCTATTCTGCCCCAGGTATTCTGCCTGAGCCCCCTTCCTTCAGTATTGTCATGAGACTGATGAGCTTGCTCAGCTGTAAAGGTGGTGACGGGTGGGGGCAAATGCCTTCCAGTCGCACTGGCATTTCCAGCAAGGTGTTTTCAGGAGCCCAATCAGCACTCTTTCTGCCCATCTTCGTTCAGCTCCTCATCCTCTGAAGTGGCTCCGTGCAGGGAGAGATAAGGGGGGAGGCACCAGCCCGCGAGTCTGAGCTCTGGTGAATGAGGCCCCAGCACCACCAGCACCACCGAGGTGGCTCACTGATGTCACCTGCCTCTGGAAATGGAGCCTGCCCCTGGGGCAGTGGGAAGGAGGCAAAGAGAGTGCTCGACTTAATGGGCTGTCAGTTACAGGCAGGAAAGAGATGTTCTGGAGTGTTCCTGTGCAGTACAGCTTTTACAGATACAATCACGCGCTGTGTATTTGAAAACTCTGGAAGAAAAGAAAAGCTTTGATGGTGAAGAGAGAGAAACATTTGAGGAGATGAAGAGGTCCCATCTGACAATGCAAAGTATACACGTATCAAAACACTCCATGACCTTTAATGGTACAATGCTCCTATGCCTTCTAAGAATGAATAATGCTTAAAATTTTCAAGCACATAGAATGCATTCAATGCAAACCAAAATTTCAAAAATAGAAAGCCAGGTATGATTGCTCACACCTCTAATCCCAGCACTCTGGAGCAAGGCAGGTGGAGCTATATGAATTTCAGGCTAGCTTCATCTATATAATGAGTTCTAGGATAATCAGGGCTACATAGACAAATGGTCGAGAGAGAGAGAGAGAGAGAGAGAGAGAGAGAGAGAGAGAGAGAGAGCACCCTCTTTTCGTATGTAGCTACACTTTGATGAGCTTTCATTTTTATGTCGAGAAACTGCTCTCCCCTTACAAAAACTGTCCTGCCATCTACATCCAACACTCCAAGGCTCAGGGAACATCATGGAAGAGGGGGTCAAAATAAGGTAAGAGCCAGAGGATGGAGAGGAGAGCTGTGAAATACAGCCATCTAGACATGACATGGCCTCTGTGCTCATGAGCTCACAGCATCTGTGGTCACCTGCATGAGATCTACTCAAGATTAAGCCAACATCAGTAAACATCCCAGCAGAAGCACTCATTGGACCTAGTGAGCCACCAAAATTAAAAAACAAAAAGCAGAGAGAGAGAGAGAGAGAGAGAGAGAGAGAGAGAGAGAGAGAGAGAGGTGGGGCACATGAAGTAGGAAGGGGGATGTGTTGGGAGGTATCAGAGAGGACTGGGGATGAACTGATCAAAATATATTGTATACACGTATGGAATTATCAAAGAATAAATAAAAGTTTTTCTATAAAAGAGTTGCACAACCTCACTGCAGCAAAGACGTAAGGAAAAATAAACAAATAAAGGAGAAAAAGGGAAAATGACTCATTGTATCACAGCTGAAAGAGCCTCTGTCAACGTTGGTGTATTTCCACCCAGTCTTTGTTTATAATTGTATCCTGCACGATGTTATGGTGATGTACAGACCCACTTTCATAGTATCTTTCTTTGAAAACCCCAGGATAAGTTTTCCCTGCTGTTGGATCATTTGAAGACACTTTGCTGCGCCACTTTAATAGAGATTGAATGTAGAGTGTGAATCATTTGGTCTCCTGGGGTTTCCACTTTCATCTTTCACATCCCCTGCATTACTCGGGGGCCACTCCTGCTAACTGACATGTGGTGAAGCATTCTCAAGGGAGCGGGTTGGAGTCCTGCGGTTGAATGGGCTCTTGCCGTGTTCCCGGTGCTGTGAAATGCCTTTGGCAGGTTACACAGTGCCTTGTGAATTGTCTACAAAGGTGTCTTCCCGATAATTGAGAGGATGAAGACTGGGGAGACGGTTGAGTGGATAAAGCACGTGCTGTTGGGGCCAGAGAGATGGCTCAGCAGTTAAGAGCACCAACAACTCTTCCAGAGGACCCGGGTTCAATTCCCAGGACTATCAGGGCAGCCCAGAACTGTCTATAACTCCAGTCCCAGGGGATCTGATGCCCTCTTCTGACCTCCTCAAGTACAAGGCGTGCACATGGGTCACAAATATACATCCAGGAAAAGCAGTAATACATATTAAATAGATAAATAAGTAAATAAATAAAATTTTGCCGGGCGATGGTGGTATATGCCTTTAATCCCAGCACTCAGGAGGCAGAGGTAGGCGGATCTCCATGAGTTTGAGGCTAGCCTGGTCTACAGAGTGAATTCTAGGACAGTCAAGACTATACAGAGATACCTTGTCTGGAAAAACCAACCAACCAACAAACAAATGAAAACCAAACAAACAAAACCACACAACAACAACAACAAAAATTAGCTGTGCAGCCTGAGGACCAGAGCATTATGTATATCTACATTCATGTGGATGCCCACGGAGGTCAGAAGGGGATGTCAGATCCCCTGAAGCTGGAGTTACAGGTAGTTGTGAGCAACCTGTGGGCCTCTGCAAGACCAGCCAATGCCCATCACTGCCAAGCCACCTTTCTAACTCCAATTTAAACCATTTAAAACATCTCTCTCTCTCTCTCTCTCTCTCTCTCTCTCTCTCTCTCTCTCTCATTTATTTTGGTGTGTGTATGTTTGTATGTATGAAATTGTGAAAGAGTAAATAAAAATGTTTTAAAAAGAAAAAAGAAAAGATATTGTTTAATTTTTTTAAATGTGCAGGCCCTTCTCTGAGCAGGCCACACTTGTAGGCTCAGATGCTCACTCTGTCCCTGTGCTCCTTTCTTTCTCTTTGTACTGAACTTGAACTCTCACTCAGAGCAGCTTGTCCTGAAACTCTTTTCTGTGTTGAAGACAAGGACCCTGGGTTTGCCTCAGTCAAATCCCTAAAACACTCTGAGAGCTCTTCAGGATGCTGAGGACGACAGTGAGGACGACAGTGAGGATGACTGACAGTGAGGGTGACAGTGAGGATGACAGTGATGGTGACAGTGAAGGTGACAGGGAGGGTGACAGTGATGGTGACAGTGAGGGTGACAGTGAGGACGACAGTGAGGATGACTGACAGTGAGGGTGACAGTGAGGACGACAGTGAGGATGACAGTGAGGATGACAGTGATGGTGACAGTGAGGACGACAGTGAGGACGACAGTGAGGACGACAGTGAGGGTGACAGTGAGGGTGACAGTGAGGGCGACAGTGAGGATGACAGTGATGGTGACAGTGAGGACGACAGTGAGGGTGACAGTGAGGGCGACAGTGAGGGTGACAGTGAGGGCGACAGTGAGGATGACTGACAGTGAGGACGACAGTGAGGACGACAGTGAGGACGACAGTGATGGTGACAGTGAGGGTGACAGTGAGGACGACAGTGAGGGCGACAGTGAGGGCGACAGTGAGGACGACAGTGAGGGTGACAGTGAGGACGACAGTGAGGACGACAGTGAGGGCGACAGTGAGGACGACAGTGAGGACGACAGTGAGGGTGACAGTGAGGGTGACAGTGAGGGTGACAGTGAGGACGACAGTGAGGACGACAGTGAGGGTGACAGTGAGGACGACAGTGAGGACGACAGTGAGGACGACAGTGATGGTGACAGTGAGGACGACAGTGAGGACGACAGTGAGGACGACAGTGAGGACGACAGTGATGGTGACAGTGAGGACGACAGTGAGGACGACAGTGAGGACGACAGTGAGGGTGACAGTGAGGATGACTGACAGTGAGGACGACAGTGAGGATGACAGTGATGGTGACAGTGAAGGTGACAGGGAGGGTGACAGTGATGGTGACAGTGAGGGTGACAGTGAGGACGACAGTGAGGATGACTGACAGTGAGGGTGACAGTGAGGACGACAGTGAGGATGACAGTGAGGATGACAGTGATGGTGACAGTGAGGACGACAGTGAGGACGACAGTGAGGACGACAGTGAGGGTGACAGTGAGGGTGACAGTGAGGGCGACAGTGAGGATGACAGTGATGGTGACAGTGAGGACGACAGTGAGGGTGACAGTGAGGGCGACAGTGAGGGTGACAGTGAGGGCGACAGTGAGGATGACTGACAGTGAGGACGACAGTGAGGACGACAGTGAGGACGACAGTGATGGTGACAGTGAGGGTGACAGTGAGGACGACAGTGAGGGCGACAGTGAGGGCGACAGTGAGGACGACAGTGAGGGTGACAGTGAGGACGACAGTGAGGACGACAGTGAGGGCGACAGTGAGGACGACAGTGAGGACGACAGTGAGGGTGACAGTGAGGGTGACAGTGAGGGTGACAGTGAGGACGACAGTGAGGACGACAGTGAGGGTGACAGTGAGGACGACAGTGAGGACGACAGTGAGGACGACAGTGATGGTGACAGTGAGGACGACAGTGAGGACGACAGTGAGGACGACAGTGAGGACGACAGTGATGGTGACAGTGAGGACGACAGTGAGGACGACAGTGAGGACGACAGTGAGGGTGACAGTGAGGATGACTGACAGTGAGGACGACAGTGAGGGCGACAGTGAGGGCGACAGTGAGGGCGACAGTGAGGGTGACAGTGAGGACGACAGTGAGGGTGACAGTGAGGACGACAGTGAGGGTGACAGTGAGGATCTGTGTCCCCATCTTTGCTGCCACTGACAGGAACATGTGACAGAAAAAAAAGCAGAACTAGGGTTAGAGCCAGGCCCTGGGCTAGAACGAGGCCTTGGATTAGAACTTGGCCTTGGGTTAGAATCAGGCCTTGGGTTAGGATCAGACCTTGGGCTTGAACCAGTCCCTGGGTTAGAATCAGGCCCTGGGTTAGGATCAGGCCCTGGGTTAGAACCAGGCCCTTAGTTAGAATCCGGCCCTCTCCCTGGAGTCTGGTCTTCTCGATCCTTGAAACTTGCAGCCTCCTATATGTGAGCGGTGGTGTTTGTATGTATCTGTGAAACAGGACTCCAGAGGCATGAGCTATTGGAAACAGTCTTGTGCAAAAAAAAAAAAAAAAAAAAAGAAAGAAGAAAGAAAAGAAAAAGAAAAGTCCAGCGTGTGCCTGTCATGCTCAGGGCACTGTGACTCACCTCAAGACCAGAGCCTCAGAGTCTACACCTTAGCCAGATGGCAGCTGGGTGTGAGTGTGAGTGTGCCCAGTAGATATGTGTGCACCAGTGCAATGCCTGAGTGACACTCAATGACACAAAACTGTTACACAGGACAGTGACTTGGGGGCTCCTGTTGCCTGCTCTTTCTCCATCTGCCAAGACTGGAAACAGGTGGGCTGTTCTTCTGGGATGCTCTGAAGCCTGTGCTTTCCCCAATGCATCTGAGCTTCTACCTTTCCATCCACAAACCTATCCATTCACCCATCCATCCATCCATCCATCCATCCATCCATCCATCCATCCATCCATCCACCCATCCATCCACAGATACACCCCACTGAGATTCGTAGATCATGCTCACTGGAGAACCTGGGATACCTTTCTTCCTCCAGCAAATACCTTGCCTGCCCCATACTAAAGAGCACTCTTTCTCCTCCAGCTAATCTTAGGGTCTCTGCAAAAGCCTGTACACTTCTCACTGAATGGGGTGGGAGTGAGAGCTGGGGATACAGGATCAGATTAATATAATCTGTTTGCAGTAGCCATTTGGAGACCCCTGCATAACACTGTTCTCCACCCGGATGATGAAGACCATGGTGTCCACCCACCCCAGGTGGGCTCTAATTCCCACTATGAGTCATGTCAAGGGACAGCCCACCTGGCCTTGCACATCTCCAGTAGTAACCAGGAAGCCCTCTACTGCCATGGGAGATAAATGATCATGATGGCAGGTAGCTTTGATACCAGCCCGGCCTGAAGGCTCAGGCTCCATGCTTGTCCAAAAGAAGGACAGGAAAGCACCACTTCACAGCCTTGAGCAACTGTAAACAGGTTGCTCCTCTGTCCCTTCCCCCAACCTTGAAGGGATTGCTTGTTTTGGAAGCCAAATTTGAAGGTGATTCTTCCCAGCACAGAATCCACTATCAGTAGCAGCAGAAAGAAGTGGAGCATGCAAAGGGCACAGTGAGGACAGCTTGGGAGCCCAGATAAGGGTGGAGCCTGCCTCCTGAGCCAACTATGGAAGCCATCTTTGAGAGCAAGGCTGATGGCGTCAGGCTGGCGCTGGAGAAAATGATTTCTTTCCCAAAGTTGGGTGGTGCAACCGTAGCCAGAGGCTGGGAGATGCTGCTACTCCGATGGGCTGCCATGGTGCAGCTTTGCTTCTAAATCCACTCTCGGAGCTCGGCAAATGAGGGGTTTTGTTCCTGATCACCCTCGTCTAGCGTTCATTTGTCCTTAAAACTTCTTACATTAAAAATGCTATGAGTTTAAGTGGACACTAGATATAAAGCAAAGAACAATCAGACTGCAACCCACAGAACCGGGGAGGCTGTATAACAGGGGGGACCCTAGGATGACTGTGACTTATAATAAGTTTTGGTTTTACTCAATCACTGGGCAAGCTTCAGTGAAACATTTCACTATTAGGATAAGAATTTGTACTGTATCAAGCGATAATAGATAATAATAATAATATAATAATAATAATAATAATAATAATAAATGCTATGTGTTTACTGCAGACAGAATGGAAAACAGAAAACAAGATGGGACCTGACAAAATTTCCTTCAGCTGGAAACAGTTGGTTTTTTTTTTTTTTTTTTTGGTTGTTGTTTTGGTGCATTTTTTAGAGGCTATAGGGGAAGAGACCACACCTGTATAATGAACATTCACATAGTTTCTAATCTTCCTCTATTACTGACATGAAATTGACATCGCCCGGGTGAAGGGGTGCTAACCAATAGCATAACTTCCTGAAAGTGATTTCTGAGACTTTTCCCTTTTGCAGTAAAAACACTGTAAAGATCACCACTGCACATATTTGTAGTAATATTAAGCCAAGCCAATCTCGCCAGCTAAACACCCTCCGGGCCCGTGTGAGGCAGTTTTCAGTCACAGACCTCTGTAGATTCTCTGGGTCGGAACAGATTCGCAGGCTTTTTCTCCCGGCAAGCCCCTCATCTCTCTCCACAGCTTGGCTTACATACCCCTAGGGATGGGAATCTCTTTCCTGGCCCTGAATTTCCCAGCTTTCATGGCCCTGCCTCTGGGAAATGTGCCCTTTGAGTGAAGTAAAGCATGTGCCCCTGGTCTTTACTGCTGACACTGGTTATTGACTGAGCAGAGCAAACCAGGCCCCCGTACGGCTGTGGCCATCTCCACATGCCCTGCCCCTCCCGTTTGTCACACATACTGCCTGTTCAATGTGCCTACTTACAGAGTCAGTTCCTGGGGATCCAGTGTGGATTCCTCCCTGGGAAGCCCCGCCTGGCCACTCTGTTCAGGGGTCAGGCACTCCCACGCTCCCTTCTCTGTCCCAGCTGATCACTCAATACTTACTTGTTGCTCTATCCCACCCCCCATAACTGATGGCAGGATTGAGGCTTCAGAGCCATCTCTGTGCCCAGAAGTTCTCTGGGGTACAGCTCAGTGGAGGAGCACTTTCCTGACATGCAGAAGACCCGAGTTTGATCGTCAACACTAAACCGAACAACAAAGCCGCAAACCCAATCTTCCTGGCTAAACATTTGGTGCATAGGGTTCTGACTCACCTAGCCTAAGAATGATCTTATGGGGGGAGTAGGTTCATTGTTTACTCCGCAAAAAATGGTCACTAAGTGGGTACCATGAGCCACTTTTACTCAATACCAGGGACAGAGAATGGGCAAGCCAGGACAGGTCTGGTCTAGCCCAAGTCCTTCCTTTGTATTGGGAATAGGTAGAATTGCCACATCCACGGAGAAAGTCAGGGCAGGAACTGGGCAGAGGAGAGAGAGAGAGAGAGAGAGAGAGAGAGAGAGAGAGAGAGAGAGAGTAGTGGAGAAGGTAAGTGAGGCTGTCCACCCTAGAGGAGGAGGCTTCTGTTGAGGCAGGCTCCTTGAGTGCGGGCTGGCCCAATTCCAGGTTCAGGGAGCAGCAGGCACAGACATTCTGAGGTCCTGCACACCACCTTGACGTGGTTGCTCAGCCCACACCCATGGTCCAGGACCGGTGTCAGCTCCAGGAATCTGCCCTGCCTCTGACCTGATTAGATGGTTACAAATCCACAACAAGCAAGAATTCCTGCTGGTCGGTGACTCAGCTCCTCCCCTGCCTGTGTCTCTGGTCTCAATTAAGCAGCTGGCCATTGAACTGATGCTTGGTGGACTTAGAAACTGACTTCTGATCTGGCGGCTAATTCATTCCTCTAACTAGCCAGTCTTGACCAGGGCTTTCTCTGAGCCTGGCACTGTGCTGGACCCTAGGGAGTGGGTATGATCTAGGTAGGTCCTTCTTTGGAGGCCCTACTGTTTGCAGGGGTGCCCAACCTTTTGATACTGTGACTTGATGTTGTGATGTGATGATTGATGTTGATAGGTTGGGCTGTGTTGGTAGCTCTCCTGGGAGGCAAACAGCCCTTGGACCTCAGATTGGGCACACTTGAAGTCTAGAGGGAAGACAGACAATACAAATAGGGAGACCCAGCAGGGCAAGACGGCAGAGAGGCCTTCAGCTGCCCATCAAGCAGGAAACAGGGCAACTTTAGCTTAGTCTCGAAGAAGGATGAGGTTGTCCCATAAACGGCCAGATGGTCTGCGCAAAGGCCCTATAGCTTTGGTGTGTTGGAGCTCAGTGGAAAGCCTGCTTTCTCTGCTGATTGAAGATGCCTTTTGCCCATAACAAATTGACCCTAATTTGAAGGGATTGCCAACAGAGAGGTGTCTCCATCTCTGGCCACACACAGAGCTTGTGTCTTCCTGGAAACCAGCTCAGTGCAGCTGGCACAGCCTCCTCCCCAGGCAGGCTCTGAGCAGCGGGCTGCTGTGTGGTGAGGAGAACAAGGCGACATTATGAGAGCTTCACAGGCTGGCTGTGGGCAGACAGAAGGCCCGAGTGTGCCCAGGGACAGCAGACTGCTTAGAATAGATCACCAAGCTTGGCTCTGGGAGCCAGGAGAGCAGCCAGCAAGAACCAGGTCTTTATAAAGGGGAGGCCCGGCTTGGCATGAACGGAGGGCGTGCATACCTGCCATCTATCTACAGCTTTTGACAGGCCTCTGGCTCTGGGTGGCCCCACGGACATGGACGCTCGCAGCAAAGTTTACAGGTGGACTGTCTGCTAAGGGATGCAGCAGCACCCGGCTCCTTCCCTCTGCCTCCCACTCCAGAACACAGACAAACGAAACCAGTGGCAGATGAAAACAGCCTCCGAGGCTCTGTGCACTGGACAGGAAGTGGACAGCTCCTCTCGAAGCCCAGGAGGTGGGCTGCGGGAGCCCCGCCTATAGAGATGGAAACTGGTGGGCAGAGAACACAGTCACGTGACCCATTCATAGCCGGTAAATGACAGATGGGCACGGAGCCTAGACCTGCCTGAGCCCAGGCCTGGTTCACACTGCTGTGAACGTGTGTATGGCAGTACTCTTACCACATTGGCTATGGAGAACATCACTCAACATTGCATGGCCAAACAGCTGTTTATGAAGATTCTGGGGCTCAGGAATTGGGTGGGGCTACACTGCTGGGGCTGGAGAAGCCGAGCCTTGATCAGTCCTCATTGCAATGACTAGGCTGTCCATCAGGGGCCCTAGCTCCTCCTCCAGCCTCTCCCCGCAGCCCTTCCTGGGAGCTGGTTGGGGCTTCCTCACAGCACACAGCCCTCTAGCTGAGCATCTCCAAGGAAGAGGGTGAGGAGGCTGTAGTAGCTAGTCATGAACACTGACCCAGTTTCAGCCATACAGGAAAACAAGATCCACATAAATGACTTCTGAGCCCAGCACAGGGTGGGACTCAGCAGGTCCTCAGGAGACTTTCATAGGTCCATTAAACTCATGGATTCTCCATCACTGTTTCCAGAGGAGGAAACTGAAGCCTAGGGAACTAATTGGCTTAAGACCACTTTGCTGGGCAATGCTACACCACATCGCCCCCTCGTGGCCACAGGTAGCAGCATGTCCTGAGTACAAGGCCAGGGTTTCTGAGGTGTTAGTTAGGGACCAGGCCCTCCTGGGGCTACTTTGCCGGGTCCTGGGTGATGGCTGCCTTTGGTGCTGCTGAGGGGTGGGGCTCTGCAGAGCAGATAAGCTAAGTGACTCCTCACCTGGTTATCCCAGTCAAAATCCCCACAGAACAGACTTTACAGGCAGGAGAGGCAGAGGGACCTGAACACAGGCACTTCGCATCCACCCTCACCTGACGCTGCTCCTTTTCCTCTCTTCCTTCCTAGGAAACCTGGTGCCCTCCTCTTGACCCCATGGAACTCTCTGTGTTCATGCTCAGAAATGTGTCTCTACACAGGGGGCACATAGATGTCTATTACCTGGAACAGGAAGACTTTCTGATCTCTCCCTCTCCCTTCATCCCTCTCCCCTCCCCTTCACTGTCCTTGACCCTTCTTTCAATCTCTGGTTTTTGAGACAATATCTCACTATGAAGACCATGCTGGCCTCCAACTCACAATCCTCATGCCTCTGCCTCCTGAGTACTGGATTACACCTGTGTACCATCACACTGGCTCTGATCTTTCTCCTGGAGGTCACCCATGAGTTTCACTGTTCCTCTAGATCTACCCAGTACCAGTCAGGATAGATGACTGGGGTGCTGAGTCCCCCATGTAGACACCACTTCAGCCCCAGTGCTTAAGTCCTGCTGTCTTCACTGAGAACCTGATAGAAAACCAACAAAAAAGGCAGGTGGAGCCGGGCGGTGGTGGCGCACGCCTTTAATCCCGGCACTCTAGAGGCAGAGGCAGGCGGATCTCTGTGAGTTCGAGAATAGCCTTGTCTACAGAGTGAGTTCCAGGACAGGCACCAAAACTACACGGAGAAAAAAAAAAAAAAGGTCAGGTGGTAATGGCACCCACCTTTAATCCCAGCACTCTAGAGGCAGAGGCAGGTGCATCTCTGTGAGTTCAAGAACAGCCTGGTCTACAGAGTGAATTTCAGGACAGCCAGGGCTACACAGAGAAACCCTGTCTCAAAACAACAACAAAAACAAAACACCTGATAGAAGCTGGCACGGTGATACATGCCTGTAACTTCAGCACTCACCAAGGACGTAGAGCCATTCTTGGCTTCAGAGAAAGCTTTTGAGGCCAACCTGGGTTACATGAGACCCTGTCTCAAAAAGAAGAAGGGGGAGAAGGAGGGAAGGAGGAGAAGGAGAGGAAGGAGGAGAGGAAAGAGGAGAGGGAAGAGGAGGAGAGGGAGGAGGAGGAAGGGGAGGAGGAGGAGGAAACAAGAATAAGTAAACAAAAAGCTGATAGAGAGGCTGCACCTTACTCTTGTGGCCACCTCAGGGCCTTTCAACGTGCCACTCTTGATCTCTGCTTCCTGTCATTCTGGATATCCTCTGGCCCTTGTTTTGGGCCCATCATAGGCAACACCACTTGCCAATGGCCCTGTCCATCTTGGAGTACCTTAGAACAACCCTGGGCACTCTGCTCCTGCCAGATAAGAAATCCCCTTCCCTAGACCTCTATGTCCCACTCAGAATAGAGACAGCCTCTCCGTGTTCACCCACCTTCTGCTGCCCTGGTGCATTGGACTTGGGCAAAGCCACCCACAGCCTGCAGACGGCCTTCTGGAGCCTTCTCAACTCCTGTAACTACAAGAGCCAGTTCCCCAATGACCCCTTCCCATAGAGCTATGTGCACATCTTCTTGGCTCAGCCTCTCTGGAGAGCTCTGGCTGATACAGTGTGGCAGAGAGGAGGGATAAGGAAATTGGGCTGAGGCAGGAGGGGTAAGAGGGTGAGTGTTCCTTTAAGGCATGCACACATCAGGCTGGCAAGACATGGCTATAACCCTAGGACACAAAAAGAGGAAGTTAGAAGGAGATGCCTCCAAAGCTGAGGCCAGGGCACACAATGGGGACCAAGAGTCTTGGAAGCACCAGACACCCGCTCCACCTCCCTGTCAGATGCCTCTTCATCCCTACTGCACCCCCACCCCCCATTCATTCCTGGTACATTGATAGCACTTGCTCTAATGGGCTCGGCCCTAGGTGCCACTGGTTCAGAATGGACAAAAGGGACAAAGTTCTAGACCTTCCCTTAACCAGGAGACAAGAGATAAGTAAATAAATGACCGTGCTTCTCTTGGCGGAAGGTCAGAGCTACGGAAACAGTGCAGGGTGAGGGGCATGGCAATCGTGGTGCCTACCGGATGGTTATTCCCAAGTATTAGTGTGCAGCCTCCTCCTCATATCCCACTACAGGAAGAGGAACAGACATTGTGCCGTGGCTTCGGTTCATTCTGTATTTGTGCTCTGTGCACATCTATCATGGAGGTTCCTAGTATTGTGGCTGAGTCCGTCTGCAAATTACTACTGAGTTTGAATTGCTTAAGGCCTTCCCTGCGCCTGTCGCGCCCTCTGGTGGGAAGGAGCTGTCCTGCCGCCAGATGGTCCTGAGAGGCTTTATTTACATAACCACCTTTTTATCTTGCTTCCCCCAGCCGGCTTCACCCCACAGGAAAGATCCCTTCCCTCTTAGGTCGACGAAGAGCCTAAAAGGAATGCTTTCACTCTCCATTCATGGACTAATGGTTTAGGCCACTTTGAAAAACGTTCTTGACTTAACAGCCTCATAGCATGTGTAAGGTCTTCTTAGAAAACGTGAATTCTCCACATGCTCATTTGCCTGGCACTGTTAGGAACAAAGCCCATGTGGTTTCCCCTAGGAATCCATGTGCTGTATTTAACCAGTGTAGTCTTGGAACCATGGTTTGGACTAAGCTGGCATCCGACCTCCGCTGCCAGTCTGCCTTGTTCTTGGGTTAGGAATCACATATCTTCTCTCTGTGTTCTTGGCCTTCCCATGGTATTGATTTCCTGGCAAACATGACTTTATTTGCTTTTCTGTTTTGATATGATAACCAGCTATGGTGTAGCTCACTCACTGGGCCAGTCTGGCTGTCGGTCATTTGACAAACATCTGAATGTTCCTAGCACATTGCTACTGATGAGAATCCAGGCGAGCCAAGCAAGACCCATAGAACAGACATCCACTGACGGTGGTGAGGCAGGCTAGTTGGATGCCACAGCCGCTATTGCACAGGACACCCTGGGCCACTCCCAAAGAGGAAGTAAGGTTGTTGCCGTGGTTGGGGTTGGGGTTGGGTCCTGTGGGGACCGGCAGCCCACAAGAGATTTCTGGTTTTATTCTAGTGCCCACATGAACTAATGAGAACATTGGGTAAAGACCAGTGTATGTCTCAGAGTTTTGTGGGGTGGGGATGGGTGGTTGGGGGGGGGGTGCATGTGTGTGTATGTGCATATGTGTGCATGTGTGTGCCTATGCATGGACAAGACAGAAGACAGTTTGGGGTGGCATTCCTCAAGAGACACTGTCCACCTTGTTTTTGTTTCTTCTGAAATGGAGTTAGTTCCTCATAGCTCACCCAAGTAGGCTAGGCTGGCTGGCCAACAAGCTCCGGAGATCCTCCTGCCTCTGCCTCCCTAGTATTGGGAGTACATCATCATGCCTGACTTTTCTTACATGGGCTCAAACTCAGGTCCTAGCACATACAGAGCAAGCACTTCATAAACAGATACATCTCCCCGGACTCAGAACTTTTTAAAGGCCCCACCTCCCGCCTGTGTGTACAAGGTGGAGAGAGAGCAAGGAAGAAGAAACAGGAGATCACCCAGGGCTACTGAGCTGCTGGTGGTGCCTGTGGGGGTACACTGGGGCAATCCAGTGACAACTTGGTGCCGCCTCCTTCTCTGTTAACAGCAGGCCACTCTCAGCCACAGAACTCAGAAGACAGTGCTGTGATCAAGTTCAGAAAGTCAGTCATTAGTCAGGTAGGACCCCAAAGTGGGACTCTGCTTTTTTTTTGTGACTCGGTCTCATATGATCTGCACCCCCTGTGAGGCATCCTGAGCTCCTCTTCCATCTTGTTCACTTGGAACAGCAAGGAAAACATCGTTAGGAACTGGCCCTGCATCTTCCAACGAGGCCCCTTCGGAAGGCTATGTAGCCAAGATGGTTACAAATTTCAAATCCCAGGTCATTATTAGAATTTTCCTTTTGTATGGCTTTAGCACCCCACCCCTAGTGTGTGTGTGTGTGTGTGTGTGTGTGTGTGTGTGTGTGTGTGTGTGTGTGTGCATGTGTGTGTGTGTGTGTGTGTTTCTCACTGAGCTTAGAGCTGTTTCATCTAGAATGGCTGGCCAAAGATCTCCTGGGATCCACTTGTCTCTGCCTCTCAGTGCTGGGGTTACAGATGCAGACCACCATGCCCAATTTTATGCCCAGCTGAGAGGTAAACTGAGGTCATCACACAGCAAGCTCATTCCCCACTGTCACCTCCCCAGTCCTTTTGTATCTCTTATGCCTCAAGAACAATTGTTTTATTGACACACAGCCATGTACAATGGTCTACACACCGTCTCCAGCTGCTTCCCCATTATAAGGGCAGGTTGTTAGCCATGAGACCATATGCCTATGATTTTAAAACCTTGGCCAACCGGCCTTTTGGGGAGTATTGACTGCTCCCTGTATCAGCCAGCAGGTTCACACCAGGCAATAGGAACAGTTTCAAGACTGACTCCTGAAAGTTATGGCTTGGGAAACAGTCACAGGCTGCTTGCTGGCCCCTTAGTGGTGAGCAGTGTGTGTGTGTGTGTGTGTGTGTGTGTGTGTGTGTGTGTGTGTGTGTGTGTGTGTGTGTGTGTGTCTATCTTCAGTCCAGATTGCCAGAGGCCAGCATCGCTGAGAAACATGCTATATATCCTGGTAATCTTAGTAGTTATGCTTTTGCAAGCAAAGTAGACTGATCCAAGGGTGACTGGTGGGGTGCCCATCCCAAGCTTTGCCAATCTGTCCCATCCATTTACACTAAGTGGGAGTGTTCCAGACCCCAGCTGCACAGATGGCCTTTAAGTCTTACTTATTTTTTTATTTTATGTGCATGGGTATGTCTGTTTACCACATGCATGCCTGGTGCCGTTGGAATTGGAGTTACAGATAGTTGTGAACCTCCACATGTTTGCTGGGAATTGAACTGGTGTCCTCTGGAAGAGCAGCCAGTGCTCTTAATCACTGAGCCATCTCTCGAGCCCCTGGCCTATATTTAATGAATGGGCTACGAAAGCTTTTTCTACATGTTTCTAACTTTGGAAGAAGTAGAATGAAGTTTTCCAAGATCCAGAGTTTCCTGGGGTGTCAGACAGTTTGAAGAGGCAGCCAAGAGGCCTGAAGGCGGCATTGCCAAGCAGTATGGGAGCACCTACATTCCTTTTGTTTTTTGCAGACAGGGCCTTACTCCCAGCCTAGCCTGGAACTATGTAGCTCAAGTTGGAGATTCTGCTGCCTCTGCCTCCTGAATGCTAGGATTACAGATATTAGTCACATCTGGCTACAACCTCCTAAATGCTAGAATTACAGATATTAGCCACATCTGGCTGCAACCTCCATTTCTGAGGCAAACGACTTTCAGCTAATGGCCTGTATTATGCAAGCCAGCAACTCCTCACACCAAGTCAGAGGGTCACAGGTCTCTACTAGAAACCCCAGAAGTGCCCACTAACTGGATGCCTTAGAAATAAGGTTCACAGGTAAGTATGTATGTTATCACCTGAACCAGGACTTCTGCATGTACTGTCTGAAGGTTTTATGATTAGCTTTAAAATGTTGAGTCTCTTTCCCTAGTGCTTATTTTTTTTCTCAGCCTAGTTTATGGCTTTCTAAGTAAATATATAAGAAACATAATCAATGCATTACTTTACAGAACACTTCACTTGTACCTTCTGGAATTTAAGGGTTTTACTGTATAGATACTAAACCTATTTTAAATATTTTCATACTTTGTCCTATTTACTACTCTATCTTAAGCATTTTTTTTTCTAGAGATATGTAAACAATCTTCTGTTGTTTTTCAAGACAGGGTTTCTCTGCCTAGCCCGGCTGTCTTGGAGCTTGCTCTGTGGATTAGGCTGGTCTTGAACTCAGAGAACGGCTTGCCATTGCCTCCCACTAGGATTAAAGGCATGTGCCATTACTGCCCAGGGTAAACAATCTTTAAAAAAAAAAAGATTTATTTGCAATCATCTGTACTTCTGTGTGTGGGTTTGTGCATTTGAATGCAGGTGACCTCAGAGGCTAGGAAAGGGCATCAGACAGATCCTCTGGAGGTGGAGCTTCAGGCAATTGCGAGCTCTCACAAAAATCAGGTGGGTGTGGGAAAATGACCATGCTCTTAACTGCTGAGCCATCTCCACAGCTCCTTATGTAAGCAATCTTTTCTTGTTTTTTTTTTTTTGAGACAGGGTTTCTCTGTGTAGCTTTCCTGGAACTCACTTGGTAGCCCAGGCTGGCCTCAAACTCACAGAGATCCACCTGGCTCTGCCTCCCAAGTGCTGGGATTAAAGGCGTGCACCACCACTGCCCGGCTTTCTTGGTGTTTTTGAGACAGGGTGCTACTCTTTAGCACAGGTTGGCCTGGAACTCTATTTCATATTCAGTGACTGTCATAGAAGTATATTAATAACTTGTAGTAGCAGCACCTACTAGATTCTGAACAGTAAATGTAGGTCACTTGTTTGACCCACAGCTCGTAAACTTATGTGTTCCTTGATTTGAACCACAAACAAAATGAATAAATGTCACCATACAACACAGAAGGCCCATGAAAAGCCAAAGAAGAGATTACATTATCAAGTCTATTTATTTATTGAGACAGGGTCTCTTTATGTAGCCCTGGCTGTCCTGAACTATGTGGACCAGGCTGGCCTCAGACTAATAGAGATCTGCCTGCCCCTGCCTCCTGAGTGTTGGGATTAAAGGCATGCTTCACTACACCTGGCTAAGTTTTTTTTTTTTTTTTTTTCTAATATATGGTCTTCTTAGCTATTCAAGCTGACTTGGAACTTACTCTATAGCCCCGGCTGTCCTGGTACCTGTGATTTCTTGCCTGACTCCTGAGTGCTGGGATTGCAAACGTGTGCCTTCACACCTATGCATGCCATCACACCAGGCTCCATTACTGATTTTACTTACCCTTATTAACAGCAATACACACAGCTGAGTGTTTACTTGGAGCTACTACCTGGGAGAACCAACTTAGGGAAGAGGAGTTTGTTGGTAAGAGACCTCCAAGCATACTGTATCCCCTAAGTGAAAGAAAAAAAACCCTCCTACTACTCCCAGGGGACCCAGAGAGAAGCAGAGCAGGGAAAACAGTAGCAAGGTTGGTTTTCCACACCAGGTTTTGAAGAAGGAAGTTGCCTTTTCTTACTCCACTACTAAAAACATGAATGACAGGCTTATTTCCAGACAAAACAGGAAATATATTAAATAATTTCTAGAAGAAAATCTCCTTCAATGAAATTTAACATTTTAATTAATGTGCTATAAACCAAACACTGATAACCATACACAAATATGCTTGCTATGATAAACTAAGCCTTTGAATTATACTGTCAAATACAACTTCAGAACTCGCTGCAACAAAACACCCAGTTATTGCTATCTTGAGAAACAGTCTTATTTCCTTTGGCTTACAACCTGCAAAGCTGAATATGATTATTAAATAATCCACCATCTATCCTAGAAGGCTACAGAAAATTGAACCACTCACTGTTAGGATTTAAGAATACAGCTTTAATTTCTTGGTCACTTTTGATCATATAAATATATAAATCTTAAGAAGGTAACACTGTAATTAACTGTAATAAAGGCCATAAAAATAACAGCTCTGCCATATTGCACAGATAAATTAATTCAGTTGGCTTCCCCAGCCCCCCACCAAACAACTTCCGGATCAGAACTGGAAGACACGGGGATCTACACTCTCGACATTGAATATTGACAATATCAAGTCGTTTACAGAAAATAAACTTTTAACAGTTCACATCCTGACATCGTAAGGCAGGATCTCTTAACACTCGGAACAAGAGTCTCCTTGGAGTCCTCCTGCGGTAGAGGTGCAAGCTCAGAGCTGCGGTCTGTCATCGCAGCTGGGGAAGTGGTCCTCGGTCCGAAACAGGACCGGCGGCTCGTAGGCAGCGCGCTGGGGCCCGGTGGGCGCCGACTTGAAGAGAGCGGGAACACTGATGGTGTGCAACAGCCTCCGGAAAGCCCGAGGGAAGGTCCCCAGCTCGGCTTCGGCCTTGGTGACCTGCTCCTCCAACCTGGCCACGCTGCAGCCGATCATCCTCACGAAGGCCTCGAGCTTGTCGATCCTGCCGTAGATACGCCTCATCTCCGCCGCTTTGGCGTGAATCTGCGGCACGCCCTCGCTCACCACGTGGGACGAGTCTCCGCGAATCATGTCCAGCATGCCCACGAACTCGTCCACCCTGGCCAGCAGCTCCTCCAGGCTGGCGTCCAGAGCCTCCACCTCGGGCCGCGGGCCCGTGGCGGGCAGCAGGCTGGAGGCGTAGCCCAAGGCGGCGCGGCGCAGCAGCGGCAGGTCGCGGCCCGGAGCGTCCTCGGGGCCGTCATCTTCCCACGGCCCCGACGCGCTGCTGTGGCTCTGCGATACGTGGCCGCTGTCCCCGCTCCACGCAGCACCCACCGGCTCAGCCTCCTCAGTCGAGGCCTCTCGCGGGAGGGTTCCGCCGGCGGGTCTGTCCTCCATGGCCCACTCAGCCGCTTCCGGCGCTACGAGATTACGTCACGTTCCCGCGCTCACTGCTTCCGGCGCCGCCTGAATGCGTCGTGCTCTTTACAGCCGGATAATCTCCTGCACAGATTCCCAGGGTGCCCAATCGGCTACCGTCCTTGCCTGAGCATTAGTTTTGTGTGCCCGTCCTGTTTCCACATGTTAATATTCCAAAAAGGATGACGATTAGATGATAGATAGGAATACATAATAGATAGATGATAAATAGATTAAAGGCTATATGCCTTTAATCTCAGCATTCCGGAGACAGAGGCAGACAGATCTCTTGAGTTCAAGGCCAGCCTGGCCAGTTTCAGGCTAGCCAGGGCTGCATAGTGAGACCTGGTCTCAAACAAACCAACAAACCAATAGATGATTGGTAGGTAGATAGATGGTAAATTGATAGATGATAGTGTAAGAGGAATACAATAAAGCAGATCTAAAGATGTCCATGTCCCTCTTGCATATCCTCATAGCCAGGTTACCTCTGTCTGTTCACCTGCCCTATGGCCAGTGAGGCTAAGCTTCTGCAGATGGTTTGATATTACAAAGACCTGCCTGGGGAGTCAAACTCCAGGCGTTTTAGCTCAAGGTGTTTGTGCAAACAAAACATTTCTCATTTTTATTATTCAATCAAAAACATGAGGTGACATTTATAATTAAGCAAATACAAGTACAGCAAGGAAATACAACTGGTGTCATTATCTTCTTTGGTCTTGTGAAAAGAGTCAAGAATATTCCTCCCAGGCCTTTGCCTTACCACATAGATAATTTGAATATGCCAGGGCTTTCCCTTCATATCCTTGCTTCCAAGTGTATTCACTTATTATAGTTTATGTGATTCTTTCTAGAAGTCCATCTTGTGGGAAGAACATTCTGCACTCTGCCCCACCCATAGTTCACAGTAAGTTCACAGCTTCCTTACACAGCTCCCACATCCATCCATTGTGTAGGACCCACCAGCACCCATGCAAGGTTCCTGCCTGCTTCTTTTCCTTTACCAGTGATAGTAAAATAAACTGTAAGCAAAACAAGGAAGGCGGAACACAAAATCATCCTAATGATGTGTTCATCTCAGCCTCTTTACAAAAGAAATAATAGTTTCCAAGCATGGATTACATCAAGGTGTTGTGGGGGGGGCACAAGATGGGAGTAAAATCCTTAAAATTCTTAGAAACATCGAAGGTGGCATCTCCTAGTACCATGCAGTCTGGTAGGTCCTATTCTTCAGCAATGTCATCTGAACACAGGCCTAAGGCAACAATTGAGAAAGTGGGGAACAACTGAGAAAGGCTTGGGCTGTTTACTATCGATGCACATGCACAGGCAGGCACCCCCACACAGTGCAAAAGACGAGGTGGTGGAAACAGAGTCAGGGTTTGTTAGGTGTCCAACACATACTCTTCATGGGTAAAGTTTACGTGAGCTCTTTCTGTAGAATATTATTTTAAGATGTGTTACATTTGTTTATGCCGTGGAACATTTGTTTAATGATGCAAAGATGTGTTGCATTCTTTTGTATTGCATTTATTTAACTCAGTGAAGCTGTGTTACTTTGCCTGTCTAAAACATCTGATGATCTAATAAAAAGCTGAATGGCCAATAGCGAGGTAGGAGAAAGGATAGGTGGGGCTGTCAAGTAGAGAGAATAAATGGAAGGAGACATCTGGGAGGAGAGGATCTAGGAGAGAGAGAAGGAGGAGGATGCAAAGGGCCAGCCACCCATCTACACAACCAGCAATGGCGTAAGAAAGAAAAGATACATAGAAATAGAGAAAGGTAAAAGCCCAGAGAGGCAAAAGGTAGACAGGATAATTTAAGGAAAGCTGGCAAGAAACAAGCCAAGCTAAGGCTGGGCATTTTTAATTAAGAATAAGCCTCCATGTGTGATTTATTTAGAAGCTGGATGGTGGGCCCCCAAAAGAGCTAAGAGCAAAAGAATAAAAAACAACCAACAACATCTTTCCCCACTGGAAATTAGGAATTAGAGAAAAACAAAGATAGCTTTGAGCAACAAAATAGAGAAAACTACAAGCTGTTTCAATTCTTCACCATGTCAGTCCTCTGTGCTGGCTGACCCGAGTCCATCACTGTGAACCTAAAACAACCAGGAGTAACTTGCCATGCACACCGTGAGCAGTCAGCCTTTCATATCCAGGGGTTTAAAAAGAAATGTTAACCACTTCTGGGAATGCTACTTCCTTAATCCAGGGTCCTCTGATGTACTTGCCTTCTAGAAACATCTGGAAAGCCTTAGTAACAGCCTCTCTCTGCCTTTATTCTTGCATATTTCTCTTTCCTACATTCACACTCTCCTCTGTTTTGCTGCGTGGTCTCGGTTTTCTTCAGTTTTCCAACATGCTATGCTTAGGCAGGCATACCTTCGGCGACTGTCCTATTGGAAATGGCATTATGTTCCACTGGGTAGTTTTGCAATCTTCCTTATGGTGTCTGCATGGTGACTTTGATATAAACATGGATCTTAAATGCATTTGGATCTTCAAAGGTAACTTTCTTGTTTCAGAGGAGATATTCTTGTCACTTGGCTGTGTTTTGAAGAGTGAAACATGGCTGTGTATTTTGCTGCTATCTGTGTGACCTGATTGTTTTCTGGCACCTTGCAGCCTGTGGAAAATTATGGTCAAAATCTACAAGGGTTGGTATAGTTCAAGGCATCACTAAACTGTACTGTAGCTCGTGAAGACTATGGGGATAGGATTCCTTTGCACAAACTGGAGGATTCAGAAAATGGATGACTTTGTCTGTACTTTGGAACTTCAGCTCCTCTGGGAGACGAAGGAGGAGAGCTATGTGTTGTGTCACATTGTCTGATGCGTGTTGTGTAACTTCAGGTTAATTTTTAAAAGTCTATCTGATACTGTATGGTAATGAAGTTTGAACAGAGAGTAAGAAGTGCACGGTACTGTCATAAGGTCCTCACCATCACAGGCACTTCAGAGATGCTGGAGAAAGGGGGAAACATTATCAGGACCCAGGCAGCAGCTCTGGCAGGCATTCAAGGTAAACCAAACACTCACTGAGCATTCATTTGCCTTTGCCGCAAAAGATTCATCTAGAAAGCTGAGTTTTGTTTCTGTTTTTTTTAATGGTGTTTTTGTTTTTTGTCTTTTGTTTATTTACTTAAAGAATGGTGGAAATGGAGAGATGGTTTAGTAGTTAAAATCACAGGCTGTTTTCTCTCTCTAAGGAACTGAGCTTGGTTCCCAGCACCTATATCGGGCAGCTGACAACTGCCTATAACTCCAGCCCTAGGGGATTAGATGCCCTCTTCTGGCCTCTATGGGCTCCTATACACAAGCGGAATACACTACTGACACTCGAACATAACATATACAATGATAATAATCTTTTTTAGAAAAAGAATAGTGAATTTTTTGCTCAGATATCAGAAGTCTCTGTGGGTGTTAATAAACAAGTCATAAGTGAATCATTAAAAAAAATGATGTTCTCCCTTGAGGCCTTGATGTCAAGCAGAATGAACTTTGTGTAGCTTGCAAGGTTCCCAGTAAGTACTGTGGGGGACAATGGTTCCTGGAGTCATGACGAGTGGCAGAATAGGGTGCACTCCACTGCACCCTGGCCTCATGATAATGGCTTTGTGTTCTCCAACGGACAGGTACTGCTGGGGCCATTGACACTTTTGACACTTTCTGGTTACCTGGGGAGTGAGAACCACGCCTATAGTTCACAAAGCTTATTCAAGTTCAGTTTAGGGGTTAGTGGAAGAATAAGAGACAGGGAACTGTTTCAGTTATGTTTCTATAGCTGCAACAAAACACCATCACCAAAGAGCAAGTTGGGGAGAAAAGGGATTTTGACTTACACTTCTGTATTGCTGTTCATTAGTGAAGGAAGTCAGGACAGGCTCTCAAACAGGGCAGGATCCTGGAGGAGTGCTGCTTTCTGGGTTGGTTCCCATGGCTTGTTCAGCCTACTTTCTTTTTTTTTTTTTGGTTTTTCGAGACAGGGTTTCTCTGTGTAGCTTTGCGCCTTACCTGGAACTCACTTGGTAGCCCAGGCTGGCCTCAAACTCACAGAGATCCGCCTGGCTCTGCCTCCCGAGTGCTGGGATTAAAGGCGTGCGCCAGCACCGCCCAGCTCAGCCTACTTTCTTAAGAACCCAGGACCACTAGCCCATGGATGGCACCACCCACCATGGCCTGGGCCCTCCCCCGTTGATCACTAATTGAGAAAATGCCTTACAGCTGGATCTCGTAGAAGCATTTCCCCAACTGAGGCTCCTTCTTCCTCTCTGGCTTGTGTCAAGTTAACACACAACACCAGCTGGTACAGGAGCCACACAGAAGTGGGAAACACGCCTGACCTGAGCAGAGTGGGAAGGTCCAGCTGGGCTTTCCTGAAACTGATTTGGTGTCTGCCTCTGTCAGTCAAAAGAGTACTGTAACCACTCACCCTAAAGTCTTGGTGGTTTATTTCCCATTATGTTGATGTTCATTACAAGCCAACCTCTCTGTGCCTCTTAACTTCAGGGCCTGGATGGCAGAGCATCTGTCTAGGCTATTGTGGATCATTTTGATTTCATTTTTATTATATTTATTTATTTCTGTGCATGTGTACATGAGTGCTATGGTACACACATGGAGAGCAGAAGAAAAGCTCACACCATTCCCAGTTAGCTCTCTCCCTTTTTGCCTCGTGCTTGTGGGTCAGATGTACGCTCTCAGCTACTGCTCCAGCCTGCCTGCTGCCATGCTCCCCAACATGATGGTCATGGAGCATTAGAACTGTGAGTCCCCAGTTAAATGCTTTCTTTTGTAAGTTCCATGATCACGGTGTCCTCTCATGGTGAGGTGAGTTATCCAACAAAGAAAACCACTTGGACACAGGTTCAAGCCAATAGAAACTATTAGCCAGTCAGTGACTATTCTGGGTGTTCAGGAACCAAGTGCAGTCCTCAGACATTTCCAGGGTGATCTTTTAAGCACAAAGACCATATCCTGGGTTGACATACCTCAGTCAGCAAGAACAGTTAGCCAGAAGCAGAGCTACAGAGATCAAAAAGCAAGATTAATACATGTAGGGACTTTCCATGAGCTATGGACTATGATGGATTAGGTCTTTGTTGTTGTTTTGGAAGGTGGTGTTGCCTACATGCTGGGTCTGAATGGTACTTTCATCATGGCGTCAGCTGTGCTAAGGTCTGAGGCCTGTTATAATGGCAATAGAAAAGTAACTAAGACATCCAGGTCCAGTGGAGAGACCCTGTCTCAAAAATTAAAGGTGAATATTGATTTAAAAAAAATCTGATTTTGACCTCTAGCCTCTGCATACACACACACACACACATACACACACACACACACACACACACACACACACACACACACACACACCATAAACACATAGTAACATTCATATATATCATCTTAGGGTTTCTATTGTTGCAATGAAACACCATGACCAAAAAGCAAATTGGGGAAGAAAGTGTTTATTTGGCTTACACTTCCATATCACTGTTCATTATTGAAGGAAGTCAGGGCAGGAACTCAAACAGGACAGGAACCTGGAGGTAGGAGCTGATGCAGAGGCCATGGAGGTGAGGGATGCTGCTTACTGGCTTGTTCCCTATGGCTTGCTCAGTCTGCTTTCTTATAGAACCCAGAACCATCTGCCCAGGGATGGCACCACCCACAGTGGGCTGGGCCCTCTCCCCATCAATCACTAATTAAGAAAATGCCTTATAGATGGATCTTATAGAGGCATTTTCTCAATTGAGGTTCCCTCCTTTCAGATAACTCTAGTTTGTGTGTCAAGTTGAAATGAGACTGACTAGCCAGCATGTACGATGTACATATTTTTTAAAAACTGACTACATAGGGGCTGTAGAGATGGCTCTGTGGCCAAGAGCACTTGTTGCTCTTGAAGAGGATCTGGGTTCAGTTCCTCATACCCACATCAAATGGCTCATAATTGTCTGTAACGATGGTTACAAGGAATCTTATGCCCTCTTCGGTGTCCAATGGCACCGGGAACACACGTTGCTCGTAGACATTCTTTTAGGCAGAAAACCCATATATAGACAATAAAAATAAATCTTAAAAACATTTTTCTGTGTGTGGCTGTTTCGTCTGTGTGTATGTCTGTGCACCATGTACATGCCTGGTGACTGCAGAGGTTGGAAGAGGGCATTGGATGCTCTGGAATTGGAGTTACAGACAGTTGTGAGCTACCATGTAGGTTCTGGGAGTTGAACCTGGGTCCTCTGCAAGAACAAATACCCTTAACCACCAAACCATCTTTCCAGCCCCCAAATAAATCTTAAAACAAAGAAAATTGAGCACATAAATAGACATGTACATATATGCATGCTGTAGACAGATAGATGTGCATACTTCCCTGGGTTAGTGGTAATAGATGGTATAGATGAATAACATTCACACATAAGTCACTTTCAATTTTTTCAGTATCCCAGGATTCATCCTTACTTTGTTTGCTTTGAGAGCTTGAGCCTTCTAAATCATTCTTTTATTAGTTATTTATTGTTTTTTTAAGAGACAGGCTTTCTCTGTGTAGCATTGGAGCTTGTCTTAGAAATCACTCTGTGGGCCAACCTGGCCTCAGACTCACAGAAATCAGCCTGCTTCTGCCTCCCGAGTGCTGGGATCAAAGGCATGCAGCACCACTGACCGGCCTGAAATTTTTTATGTGTGTGTTTGCCACATGTGTACAGGTCCCCACGGAGGCCAGAAAAAGGTAATGGATCCCCTGGATCTGAAACCACAGAAGCCTCCAAGCCACCTGACATGGGTCCTCTGGAAGAACAGCAATCACTCTTAACCACTGAGCCATCTCTCCAGCCTCTTCTGAATCATTCTTCACCTTGGGCTGCTGGGTGGAGCATCGTAGTGAGATTGTCATAGCCCTTGCTTAATGAAATGGAACTTAGAGGCGTGCATGGTTTTGTGTGTCCTCCTTACTTGGTTCATCTTCATTTCATAAGTGGTCACGTGTCGTAGAATCTAAGCAACTGCCAAATCACCTTACCACTGGCCTTGGCTTTGTCAGCAGCTCTGGAAGCTATCAGTCTGTCCTGTTCCTATCTGTCATTCCCAGACTCCTCTTTCTCTGAAATCTGAGATTTCATGCTGTCTTCCAAAGACTCTGCAGATTCCGCTGCCTTCAGCTGCACTGGCTGGCGATGACTGGGCCGACCACTGACTTCTGTTTCTTCTGGAAACACTGTCAGAGCCTCTTGTCCACATGACTCACCGAGGCAATTTTCCAATCTGCCCAAACTCTTCCATTCCCCTGTGACCCAGCAGCACCGCCAGCCTCCCTTACTCTTTCTATTTTTCTTACCAATACTTAAAATGCAGTCTTAAAAAAATCACCTGGCTTCTCTCTGTAGATTATCAGCCTCTGGGGAGGGATGTTATTCACTGCTGAATTCCCAGAACTTAGACCAGTGTGTGGCTGACACGTGGTTGGTGCTAAATACTCAGGACAATCAAAGGTCAATAAGGCATGAAAAGTAAATGTGTGTGTGTGTGTGTGTGTGTGTGTGTGTGTGTGTGTCTGTAGAAAATGTGTGTACCTACATGTAAGTATGTATGCCTATGAACATATGTGTGGAGGACAGATATTAGCATTTAGGTGTCTTCCTCTATCGCTCTCCATCTTATTTTTGAAATATTCCATTGCATCTTTATTTACTTTGTATGTGTGTGGGCTTTTGTGTGTCAAGGTACAAGTGTAGAGGTCAGAGGACGACACGCCCAAGTTCTGTCTGTCTACCATGCGTGTCCCGGGGATCTAACTCAGGTCATCAGGCTCGGTAGCAGGTGCATCTGCCCTCTAAACCATCTAAGCAGCCTCACCTTCCGTTTTGAGATGCAGTCTCTTCCTGAACCCAGGGCTTGCTGTGGCTAGACTGCATGGCCAGCAAACTAGAGACCTGCTTGTCTCCACCCCCACAGCAACAGTGTCACGCATACGTGCCACCATGCCCAGCTTTTGAAAATTAAATTTAGTTGTTGGCAAAGATTTCAACTGAGGTTTCTGAGCCAGACACTCTGGGTCGTTCTTGACAAATTGCCCTGCTCAGCACCTCCCCACTCCAGTCTGTCACCAAGACACGTGGAGTTTGCCTGTGCCTTGGATTCATCAACTTGTTTTCAGCTATCTCAGGCTTCTAGCATTTACTATCTAATGGGCTCTCAGCTTTCAGCATTACCCTAGTCCTGTTAGCAGATCAGCTTGAGGGAACTGGAATTTTATTCCTCCACTGGCCCTTAAGAAACTCCCTTTGTCTTCTGGTCACGGTGGCACACACCTTTAATTCCAGCCCTTGGGAGGAGTCAGGTGGATCTCTGTGTGTTGGGGGCAAACTGGTCTACAGAAAGTACCAGGACAGTAAGGGCTACATAATGAGACTCTGTCTCAAAAATCATTTGTGTTAGATGCTTTTATTTGCTCGTGGCATTAGAATCAAGAGGGCCACTTTAAACAGTGAAGTAACAACCAGCCAGATAGACAAACATTCAAAAAGACAAAAACGCCCCAGTTGCTTCTGAGTGCTGTAAGGGATACTTGTTTTCAGCCTAGGAGTGATGGGAGGAGGCAGGATGACCCCCCAGTTGGAGCACCAGACAGGTCAGAGCTTTTGCTGTTCTGCATCTCCTGTGATTTGAAGGCTCACACGTTATTTTTTTTAATTAATTTATTTTTTTTATATGAGTGCTCTATCTGCATGTATGCCTTTATGCCAGAAGAGGGCATCAGATTCAACTGTAGATGGCTGTGAGCCATCATGTGGTTGCTGGGAAATGAACTTAGGACCTCTGGAAGAACAGTCATTGCTCTTAAATGCTGAGCCATCTCTCTAGCTCCTGAAGGCTCACATTTCAATAAGTGGTGCACTTGAGTGATGGTTAGTTTTAATTGTCAACTTGACATAAACTTGAATCACTAGAGAAGAGAGTCTTAGAATTGTCTAGATCAAACTGGCCTATGAGGAACTGTCTTGATTACATTAACTGAAGTGGGAAGATTTGCCACCTGTGGGAAGTACCATTCCCTAGGGAGGGGATCCTGGACTGTACAAGAACAGAGAAGCTGAGCTGCATATAGGCAAGCATGCATTTATTCACTGGTCTCTGCTCTTGATTGTGGATTTGATATGGCTGTCTGCTTCACACTAGCCTTGCCTTCTTCATCATGATGGACTGTACCTGTAACTGTGAACCAAATAACCCTTTCTGTCTTGAGTTGCGTTTTTTTTTTCATGTTATTTTATCACAGCAACAGGAAACAAAACTAAGACAATCTTCAAATATTCAAATCCATGAAAAAAACCACTAGCTATACCCCTTTCTCACACATGGTAATGCCTAAGGTATCCTGATGAGATGCTGTGGGGCTTGGCATCCAGGTCAGGGCCCAGATCCAAGTGGAGTAGAGAGGAATCCCTACACATCTCAGAGCCCCTATGAGCAGGGTGGGGAGAGTGTCCCCAGTGTAAAGAGTGTAATTGGTGGAGAGAGCTTATGGTATAGGATGGAGATCCTTCCCAGGAAATCAGCCCAGGCTGAGGGGGATGCCAGCTCTCAGGGGTATTCTAGGTGTCAAACCCAGTAGAGCAAGGACAGTGTCCACACACGGGACAACATCATAGTGCTGCGTGAACCAGGAAGACGACAGCAGTAACTGAAAAGGGAAGCCTTGGAAATGGCCACCTGGGAGATGAGGAAGATGCCTTTTCAGGGGAAGACGTTAGGGGGTCCAGAGTCTGAGCTGGGTGAAGAGCAAAGGTAGGCACTATCATATGGAAAGAGTCCTGTGACATTATTTAGGATGGAGGTCTCAATGGTATTTTGTTTTTGGAATTTAATATATGTAAGGGATATAGAATTCTGGGTGTGCATGGAATCTTATGTATATACCTACAAATGTCCCCTGATTCTGTCTACTAAGAGGGATTAGGAGCATACCTATCTCTAAGATCTTGGCTTTTGGATACCACTTTCCACTAAAGGAACTCTGGGCTGCTTAGAGAAATGGGGGCCTGCTCTTTTCTGCTCCAGCACCCTGCTCAGGTCCTAGGTCTTTTTGGAGAGGACAAGACTGGTGCAGTCTCTGAAAGCCTGCTCATGTGACAGGGCTAATAGGCCATCCTCACTGAGAGGTGAACAGAGGGCAGAGCTGAGCTTCAGCACCAGGTGGGGCTAGTAACTCAGCTGAGGACTGGAACATTTTATGTTCCGGTGGTTGTTTCAGAAAGTGTGAGTCCAGACCACCCATTAAGCCGCCACCGTGTGCACGTGTGCACGAAAGTAGGTGTTAATTACAGCAGGTCAGAATGGCTAAGTAAGGAGAGGCTGCAAATTCAACAGTCAAAGATAGTGGGACATGCCCACCCACCTAGACACCCCCCACACATCAGAATACCTGCGCCTGCTGGCTCAGTTTATAAAGTGCTTGCTGCAGGATCTGGGTTTGAGCCCCAGAACCCACTTAAAATAGCTGAAGAGGATAGTATGTGCTTGTAAACCCAAGGACTTGGTATGGTGATATTTTATTTGTGTTGAAATGTGATTTTATTTGTATGTTAATAAAGTTGCCTGGGGCTCAGAGCTAAAAGCGAGCCATTTAGCAGAAGTCTGGCAATGGTGGCACACACCCTTAATCCGATCATGTGGCAGGCAGAATCTCTGTGTGTTCAAGGACACAGCCAAGTGGTGACCCGAACCTTTAATCTCAGTATGAACCATAGAGACCTGGAGGTCTGTATAGACAGGCAGTGACGAGAAGGTAGAACAGAAAGGCAATAAAAAGGCGGGTTACACAGGAGGAGGTCTCTCTCAGGGGAAGGACAGCGGCGAGTGGTAAGATAAAGTGGCCTTAGCTCTTGGCTAGTGCTCTGATCTCGGGGCGTTTAATTATTTAAAAAGACTGTTTAGAATTACATCTACAAGTTGGAGACTGATGAATCCTTGGGGCTCGGCTAGTCTAGCTTAATTGGTGAGTTCCAGGTCAATGACCTTGTCAAAAAAGAAAGGAAGGAAGGAAGGAAGGAAGGGAGGGAGGGAGGGAGGAAGGAAGGAAGGAAGGAAGGAAGGAAGGAAGGAAGGAAGGAAGGAAGGGGGGAGAGAGAGGGGAGAGAGAGAGAGAGAGAACAGGATAAAAAGACAAAGGGATCCAGAGGAGCCAACAATCAGGCTAATGAGAGCTGCCCTTAGCCTTGGGCAGAAAAGCTTCTGCCTGCAGTGGCAAGGGTCAATGCAGAGACACATAACTGGCCCAAACGCTGAGGGTAAGTGACTGTTGGGTGCTCAGCCCCAATGGGACATCTATACCATTCCCTCCCTTGAAAGTTCAGGCGCTACCACAGAAGAGGGGGTGTAAGAGCCGGAGAAGGGAAGGGACGCTGTCAAAGCTGGCAGGGCTACCTCACTTAGGAACTCTCAGGGTTTGTGGTTATCTGTAGAATACCTGCACAGGATGGGGGCCCATCAGCTGTCCACCGTGGAGAGGAGAGGCGCTCATGAGGCCCAGCCCTGTCTGAGGAGCTCCTGGCAGTCAGCAGTGCTGGGGGCAGGGAGCCTGGTCCTTCAGCGATGTAGCCACTGGCAAGTCGCCCATTTCCAGTAACTAACCTCCCAACGATTGTGCAAACGATCTTAATTAAACTCATGGAGTCACACACACAAAACAGAAAAGACATGGGAGCAGGAACTGTTGGAGGAGGGGCTCAGTGGGAGGGAGAAAGGAGTTAAGGAAGGGTAATGTGGGTGTGAAAATGACCAACATGCATGTATGAAATCATCAAGAAATAAAAATATTAATCATAAAAAAAAAAACTCAAGGTGGGAGCTCCTGAGGAAGTGTGTCTGAGGTTGACCTCTGACCTTCACAAGCATGCACACCTATGTACATACACACATGCATACCTGTGCTGTACACCACACACACACACACACACACACACACACTCCCGGAAGGTCAATTTCTCAAATTTTGATAATCTCCAGAACATCCCATGCCCCATGCACAAGTCAGCGATGTGGTGGCTGTCCTCAGAAAGCCCCAGATTTAGAGAATTCACACTATTATGTTAACCTCCAAACAATATGAACTTTCATATTAGTCAGAATTTTGCTCATAGTAATGTTTGTTTGGGGGAAAGAAAAGGAGAAAAAAAAGTCTGTGTTCGAGATGGCTCATTTCTTCTCTCCACACGTCTGTATTTTTCTGTCATTCGCAAACACATTTCTAATAAAAACAAACCAGATGGATTTTATTGTAAAAGTATGTCATCGCTGTGTTCCTGTTTAGAACAGACACACAACGTTCTGGGGATCGGGTGCCTCTGAGTGACACTTCTGACTTTCATCTTCAATGCCAGCATTAGATGGCAGGAGGGCAGAGTGTGGGGAACGAGGGGGTAAGAAAAGAGAAGGGGGATAGGGAAGATCAAAGAGAATAAGGGGAGGTTAAAGGGAGGGAGACTGCTTAGATCCACCATGGGCCACCCAGAGCGGAAGCGGGCTGGCTCCTGGCCTCTTGGGAGGCTTCTGGCTCTGGTGTCTTGCCTGAGCATTGACCTCAAGGGAGGTCACCCACCTGCTGCCTGGAGGTGGGTGGAGTGGCCAGCAACAGACCTCACTAGTTCTTATTGGTGTTGGTTCCACTAATACCAGGCCATAGGGGACCGAGGATGGGAGGTGAAACATTTTAGAAGGCTTGAAGTCCTGGAGACAGAGCACTCAGAGGGTCAATCAGATAACCTCAAGGATTATCCTGGATCCCATTCTCTGTCTTAGGCTTGAGTCCCACTCTCCTGTCCTGACAGGGAAAGACTCCTGGTCACAAATGCCTTGGGAGTCTACTCAATATTCCTAGGCTCCCTCTGAGCACGCCCTCTGGACTCCGGTGCTCCAGTGTTTCCTCTTTGGGGGTCATAGGGCCATTCCTTGGCTGTGCTTACACCTTTCTGGGTCTGCTGCCTCCTCCTCCTGGGACTATGGGTCAAAGCTGATGGGTTTGACCCTTGCTATTTCTGACTCCCAGGCTCTCATCTTACTGCCTGCCTGGCCTTACCTTCAGGAGACCTGGGAGCTCCCTCTCCATCAACATCCTCAGCTCCCCCTTCCTCAGCCTCCAATTGCTGTCATCAGTGTTTCCAGCTCCATCATGGTGCTGGTGTGGATCTGCCTTGCTCTCAGGGCTGATGTAGCCAAAGACAAATACTCTAGGTGGAGGTTCCCTGGACCTTCATAAGGCCGGCCTCACACCGACACAGGGTGGGATGGTCAACGGCTCTGTCCCTCCCTATTTGGTCAACCGGATCCTATGGAAGGCGTGGTTGTGACCCTTCCGGCAGCCTGCTCCTGAGAGGACCACATTGTGCTGTGTGGCCCCTTGAAGTCATCACTGAATCATAACAGAACCTCCCTATTATGTCAGAAGATGCCAGCATTCAGAAGGTAAACTTGAGAAGTGTCTGAGAGGGAACAGTGAGGGCTGAAGAACAGGACAGCCCTTGTGATTCAGATGAGCAGTTTATATCTCAAGCCCATTTGCACCCAGCAACCCCTGCCCTGCTCAACATCACAGTGATTCTCAGAAGCACATCCACATAGGGAAGCTGGGAAGCAGGGCCTGGAGGGCTCACAGGACAGGAGTATGGGTTGTGGAGATTTTCACTGCCAGTGGAGGGGGTCTAGTCCCTGGAAGGGCCATTTTTCCTGGAGCCTTTGGCAACTGGGACAGAACTGGGATCAGTAATGATGAAGGGCCAGTGTTCCGATCACTCTGCTGCCTAGACAGGCTAGAAGAACCTCCTTGCAGTTAGATGAGAAGGAATGTGGCCTCTGTCCAGAGGAAGGCCCCGAATCAGCCCTCCAGCCTCGTTTGCTCTTGACTGGAGTAAAGGTCGCTAAATTTGACAGTCTTGCAGCTAGACAGCACAGTGAGGTCCCACCCCCCAAGCTCGGCAACAGATGGCACTCCTCTGGTGCAAGGATCACCGTTGCCTAGGTTACTTCTGCTTCTGCTCTCACTCAGCCACAGGCATCTGCTGTGACCGGGGTGGGAGAGGGGGGCGTCTCTACCTTAGCTGACTCAGCCTTTGGGTCAGATTGTGGTCAGCTCTGCACATAGACACGTTGGTCACTGAGAAATGTTTTGTCCAGAACTGTAATACATGGTTAACTTGCCCTAGATACCTCTTCCCCCCTTCAAGGCGAAAGACATCTACCAAAAAATCCAGGCTATGAAAGAAATGAAAATGGGAAACACTGAGATCCTCACAGTTCTCCACTCACTCCCAGACAGGGCATAAATACCTCACACCTCCAACAGCCGATTTCTCTCTCTCCTCATTCCTATCCTGTGTCTATGACACGAAACCTTTCTGGAACTAATACGTTGGTTTGGGAACAATGGTTTGGGAGCACCCAGGCCACTGAAAGGGACCTTTCTTTCTCTCCAACTAACAGAACTCTCAAAGGCTGGCTTCTCCATGGAAGGAGCTTTCAGGCCTGGGTGTGATGAGCTCTTCACAACTAAGATCACTCCCTCAGATTCATAGGAGCAAATGGTTAAAACCCAACTCTGTTGTGTCCATTATCCATGTCCAGTCCCAGGTTGCCTTGATGCATGCCCTGATTCTCATCTTCCAGATGCTGGGAATGGTGGCTAGGTGGAGACTTCTACCTTCATAGCGCAGGTGTGGCTTTGCACACACACACCACCACCACCACGACCACCACCACCACCACCGGGCTAGATTGCCTCTTGTGTGTTTTCTTCTCCCCTCCTTCAAAGGAGGGGAGCTGCAGGAATGCACTTCCCAAGGCTGTAAACCTGGGACAGAGCCCATAAAACATCTACTGTCCAATTCCTTACAGGAAAGTCTTAGCTGACAGCGGCTCTCCCGCCAGCGTGGAGACACAGGCAGGGATTGACTGGCCATGTTATGGATACGATGGGGTGTGCTGGCCACATTTATGTCAGCTTGACACAAGCTAGAGGTATTTAAGAAGAAGGAACCACAATTAGAAAAAAAAGTGTCTCAACAAGATTGGTCTGTAGGCAAGACTGTGTGTGTGGCACCTTCTTAATTAGTGATTGATAATGGGAGGGTCCAGCCCACTGTGGGTGGTGCCACCCTTAGGCAGGTGGTTCTGTGGTGTATAAGAAAGCAAGCTGATCAAGCCACAGGGAGCAAGCCAGTCAGCATTGTTCTTCCATAGCCTCTGCTTCAGTTCCTGCCCTGACTTCCCTCAGTGATGGACTATGACCGGAGGCTTGTAAGGTGAAATACATGCTTTCCTCCTTAAGTTGCTTTGGACCATGGTGTCTTATCACAGCAATAGAAATCCTGACAAAGACACAGGGAGATTCCCGAAGGTCAGGTCCTCTCCTACAGCGGCACAGCCCACAGATGCAGAAGCCAGGGCTGTAATTTAATCTGCTCTTTACCTCCTCCCACCTACGCCAGGGCCAGAGGCAGATGGTGGAAAGAGAAGCCCGGGGCTGCTGCCCTCCCTTTGGCTGGCAGCCAACGCACATCCAGCGCCCTGCTCGCTCTTTGGCTAAGCATGCCATGTCTAGGGCGGTGAGCTGGCAGCATCCCAAGAAAAGAACACAATCCCTGCGCACGGACCACTGTCTCGGTAAAGAGGGAAGACACGAGGAGTGGTTACTCCTACGTCCGTCTCAGTATGCAGAGTGTGTCAGCATTGCCCATCTTGAGAAGACTGCTGCCTGTGCTCTGAGCACAGTTGGCTCCTCGGTGGGTGGTGCTGTTTTGGGAGGCTGTGGAACCTTTAGGAGGTGAGACCTAGCCAGCAGAGGTGAGTACAGGTGGCAGGCCTTGAAGGTTGGAGCCTGGCTCCCCTGCTTCCTGCTCTGCTCCTGTGCACAGGTGGTTCCGGCACACACTGCCATCGCACACCCTGCCACCATGGACTAAGGCCCTACGAAACTGTGAGCCAAAATACTTGCTTATTTGTAAGGTGTGGTTTTTTTTTTTCAAAATGAAATTTATAAAAAAAAAAAAAAAGTCTTAAACCATACAGTGGTGGCATGTGCCTTTAATCCCCGTACTTGGGAGGCAGAGGCAGGGGTCTGAGTTCAAGGCCAGCCTAGTCTACAGAGTGAGTTCCAGGACAGCCAGGGCTACACAGAGAAACTCTCTCTCTCAAAACAAATTCTTCCTCATGTTATTCTGCCCTGTTCTATGGCCACACAGATAGAAGTAAAAGTAGAAAATTGGCGCCAAGAGTGGCGTTGTTGCGTGGAATAAGCCTGATCACGTGACTCTTAGGAAATCTGGAAGAGTTTGAAGCTATAGAAGCCTTAGGATGCTGCCAGGAGAGCTCAGTGGACCTTTCTGATGGGAGTGTGGAAAAGCAGAATGCCAATAGAAATTCAGAGAGAAGCCGGGCGGTGGTGGCGCACGCCTTTAATCCCAGCACTCGGGAGGCAGAGGCCGGCGGATCTCTGTGAGTTCGAGGCCAGCCTGGGCTACCAAGTGAGTTCCAGGAAAGGCGCAAAGCTACACAGAGAAACCCTGTCTCGAAAAACCAAAAAAAAAAAAAAGAAATTCAGAGAGTGAAGGCCACGTTCATGAGGTTTTTCAATGGGAAAAAGGACTCTGTTTAGAAGTGGACTAGAGATCACTCATGTGACCTTCCAACATGGAACTGGTCTATGTTTGGTCTGTGTCTTAACATTTTGAGTGAGCCTGAACTCAAAAGTAACAGGGTACTTGATTTGGCAGAGGATGTTTCTAAACAGCTCAGCATCCAGGCCCTGACGTGATTGTTGGTGGCTGCTTTCAGCCAGGTTTATAGTGGAAATGAGAGCCAAGAGTATAGAGAAAGATACAAAAAGCACACGGTGTGGCCAAGAGAGGTGTGCAAAGGAGAGGAAAACTACTGAGAAGGGGTCTTTTTTTTTTTTTAATGGTTTATTGAGACAGAGTTTCTCTGTGTAGTTTTGGTGCCTGTCCTGGATCTTGCTCTGTAGACCAGGCTGGCCTTGAACTCACAGAGATCATCCTGCCTCTGTCTCTGGAGTGCTGGGATTAAAGGTGTGCATCACTGCCGTCTGGCAAGAAGGGTTCTTAGCTGTACCAAGATCAGCACCACTGGAAAGAAGCCAAGGGAGGAATCTGCACCAGAGCAACAGAAAGGCAGCCTCACCCCTGATGTCATAAACTCTACCACACACTCCCCTCACCACAAACATGGCCACTACCCTTGTCTTAGTTACTTTTCTGTTGCCATGAGAAAACACCATAACCAAAGCAATTTATAAAAGAAAACATTTAATTTGGGCCTCACAGTTCCAGAGCGCTAGAGTCTGTGACCGGCATGGCAGGGGGCATGGCAGTAGGCAGGCAGGCCCTGGAGCAGTGGCTGAGAGCATACATCTGAGCACAACCATGAAGCAGAGGGAGAAGAAAGCTTACTGGGGATGGTGTGGGCTTTTGAAGCCTCAGAGACCACCCCCCAGCGACACACCTCCTCCAAAGAGGCCACACTTCCTAACTCTTCCCAAACAGTTCCACCAATTCCGAACCAAGCATTCAAATATAAGCGCCTGTGGGGACCATTCTCATTCAAAGCACTACCCCTCCCCACAAGATGGCTTGAAGTCCATCACCTCTCAGCCAGATGCATTCTTTCTCCTTTAGGTTGCTCCTGTCCAGACTGTGGTCACAGGGCAGCAGAGGCAGGTCAGAGCCTGCTCATCTCCAACCACTCACAGCGATGACCCCTCAGCATCACTGCCTGCCCCCTCAACACAAGTGCTGCTGAGTTCTTGGTCCTCCATGTCTGCTCCTCACTCTGATTCCCGAAGGTTCTCAGACTACGCTTTACTTCAGAGGGGTGAGACCTTGTCCAGCTAGAAAAGGAGAGTGACAGGCCCGAAACTCAAGAACCAGAAACTGCACTTACGCCTGGCCAGGCCTTCTGATGGCACTTTCCTAAAGGCGGGGCAGAGCCAGCTGCATCTCCCACCGGGCAAGACTTCCTTGGCCCCTGGTATTCATTTTAAAAACTAGAAATTATTTTCCTATCAAATGTTCAGATAAATCCATCAAGAGCACACCAGTACCTCACTGGGCTCCAGGGGCGCTCCGGTACCTCCAGGTGTACCCCCAGAGTACAAGAAGTTGAGGTCCACAGGGTAACATTCAGATTTCTGCCAAGCCATGAGAAGACTTTTGCCATTACCACCTATTCTTGCCCTCTACACACCTTTTTTAAAAAAACTATTATTTTAAATATTTATTTCTTATGTATAGTGTTCTGTCTGCATGTCTGCCTGCACACCAGAAGAGGGCGCCAGATCTCATTATAGATGGTTGTGAGCCACCATGTAGTTGCTGGGAATTGAACTCAGGACCTCAGGAAGAGCAACCAGTGCTCTTAACCTCTGAGCCATCTCTCCAGCCCTCCACACATCTTCTTTACCACTCATTGTAATTCATTTATTTATCTAACTCATTATCTGGCTTCCAGGCCATCCGGACTGGTCTGTCCTCTGCTGGGCAATCGGGTAGGAGCTCTGTTCATGCTCTAGCCTAGAGCTGGAGTCAGCTGGTCTGAAAACTTTCCCCCACTGCTCCCCCTCAATACCACCCCCAAAGCCACAGGGTCTCCACAGCTTTGCTCTCTGAAAGCGAGTCCCAGAGTAATTATCAACAAGGTCACCTTTCATTTTCTAAAGTGGCCCCGTGTGAGGGATGGGAGGGCCACCCTAAACATGCGCTCAGGTCTCCTAGGTCCCTAGGGCCTCAGCAATCCCTTCCCTGTACAGGCTGTGACCTTTGCTGTACACCACAGCTCTCCCGGCTCCGGCTCCCTCCTTGCTCTGTCTAGCAAAGGCTCCTCAGAGTGTCCCCACCTGCTGTCTAGGTCACTCACCTTCCAGAGACCGCCCCCTCTGACCTTGATATCCCATGCTGACCAGGTCTCATGACCAGGCTGGCCCACCTGCCTGGAACACTTTTTTACCCGGACATATTCTCCACACATCTACCTTCACTCAAATGTCACTGCGCTAGACATGTTATCTGACCATTCTACTTAAACGGCGATCCTTGCCTCTCCCTCAGAGCCCCTCACGTTCTTTCCTCAGAACTTCCTGTCCTCGCTGATCCAATCTTCTCCTGCTTCCTTCACCCCGGAGTTGTTTTGAGACTGGGACTCACATCTCATGTAGCCCAGGCTGGCCCCGAAGTTGCTATATAAGTGGGGGATGACCCTGAACTCCTCTTGTTCCCACCTCCCATGTGATGGAGTTAAGGTGTGCACCTCCACACCCATTTTATGTGTTCCTGGGAATCAAACCCAGAGCTTCATACACGCAAGGTAAGCATGCCACACCACTGAGCTCCACCCCCACCCCAACCTGTCTATTTATTTAACATGTACTTAGGCAGTGCTGACTGTGCCCATGCTCCTTCCAGGTGCCCATCCAGCTGTGCAAGCATCTGTTCCCTAACAAAGTGTCTATACCTGTGGATCTGCAATGTGACCATGGACTTATAGACCTTCCGTACCATGACCACGGACATATAGACCCATCAACCCACTGGATCGCCTCGGAGAACTCTCTGGGAACGCTTTCTCTCTGGTTACAGCACATGACTGGTGACCGAATGATCTTCGGATGCTGAGAGCTTTCAGGAGGGCTGTCTCGCTCAGAGATCTGTGCTTCCTGCTCAGCACTCTTGCAATCACAGCTCCTTCCTGCTCCAGGCCTGTCCCCACCTCCTGAACCAGTCCACAAAGATCACAAACAACAAGACCTTTTGTTTTTTGGGAAAAGAAATTATGTACCTCACTTTGCTGGCAATGGCTTTGATCCTTTGTGTGGAGATTCTAAAAGCTGCTTGCCATTATTTCCTCAAGAAAAAGAACATCATCGGAACACATCAGAGCTCTCTGTCCACAATGCCAGCCCGTAAAGCCTGTGCTAGCCTGGAAAATGACTCCTGACTGACCATCCCCTCAGAGCCTGGTTCCACCCTTCCCCAGTCTGCCAGGACCCCAAGGCAGCATGTGTTCTACGAGGGAAGTTTAGCCTAAAGTCAGCAATACATGTCCCTATGATGTGTTCCTCTCGTGGTTCTTGTCCACTCAAAGGAAAGAATTCAGTTGAGAGACACAGGCAGTTTATTTAGCAAAGCAAGCCAAGCATTCCAAAGAGACTGGAGTGGGCTCTCCCAGGTGGGGCAGCAGCCCAGTGGCTTCTGCATTTTGAAGTTTAAAGAAGGTTTTATGAATGTATTTTAAGTGGGTGGCATATCTTTTTGTCCCTCCTAAATCATAGTGGAGTGTATTTTCCTTTTAGGGTATTTTTTCCCATGATCCTCTAGAAAAACTCACAAAGGGGAGAGGTAAAAAAACCACACAATAAATGATATCACAGTGAAGCTGAGTTCATCTGAGGTTGCAGCCCCTGGTTAGTGCCTGTGTGGGAAAATGCCCCAGAGCCTTTACTTCTGATTCAGAGGGAACAACAGTCTGTAGCCTCAAGGATGATTAACCACAAAGGGGCATTCTGACCACTGGGAGACACAGTGACTATTGACACAGTTTTCTTGTTTATCTCATCTCTAACTCCTTGGAGACAGCTCAGGTCCTGGATTGAGCTCCTGGCTGTCAGTTAAAACCTTCTGCCCCAAGGTTAAGACATTCTGTTACTTTTTAAATGGAGGTCTATTGTGAAAGCCAGAGCTGAGGTTTTACAATAAATAGCTCCACTGGCTGTTCAAACAGGACCAGGGCTTGAGCTATCATTTTCTCCCAGTCCCAGCCCTCCATCTGTTTTCTTTCTACCTGAACCCCACACTTCCCCATGCCAGGTAACTCACCAGGTAGGTCACATGTGTGTGCTCCACTTAACATGCTAAGCAAATTTGATTTGTGGAAAACAGAGCAAAACAAAACAAAATCCTGTTTTCGGCCTTTGAGCTGATGAACAGTCTCCCAACTCCTACCCCACCTCTCTCCATGCCCAGGCCTCTCCTGGACCCTCACAATCTTCTCTGAAGTAGCTACATCTCCATCTGTAACAAGTTCTGTCTTCTCACCTGCAGAAATCTGCCCTCAAACTCCAGCAAGCAGCATTAGAAAAAACACATCGGGGCCAGTGAGATGCCTTAGCTGGTGGAGGTGCCGGCAGCCAAGCCTGCGACCTGGGAGAAACCCTTGGAACCCACCCGGTGGAAGGCAAGAACTGAAGGCTGTCCTCTGACCTCTCTACGGATGCCACGGCACTCTCACACCCTCACACACACACAGAATAAATAAACGTAAAATAATGATAATGAAGATCAAAGCACGCTGGAGTTTCAGAATTTAGAAATACAGTGGAGTGGGGAATGGGAAGGTGGCTCGGCCGACAAAGTGCTTCTTGTGCCAGCGTGAGGCCCTGGGTTCAGTTCCCCGGTGTCAGGGCCAAAGGAAGCTCCAAAGGGCAGTCCAAACACCTGGAGAGGAGCTCCACCTGGACTATAGGATTTCGGGAGACCATTAAAAGCCAACATTCCTCAGGAACTTGTGAAACTGGTTCCCATCTGCCAAAAGGAGTCACTTCCTTTACCTCTGGCAGAAGGAACATAGGCCAATCAATATGTCAAAGTGCAAGCTGCCTCCAGGCTCCCCCAGTATCACAAGTACCTGCTAGACATTTCAAACTCCATGCTAGCACCCAGCCCTTCTCGCCTCCTCCTCTACCCTAGCTGCCCCCTCTCCCCAGCTCAGGGGCATCTCTCCCCACAGCTACTCATTCTCCTGTGTTCCCTCTCTGTGCTCTGGCCCTGCTTCTCTCACTCTATTTTCTCTGTTCTCTATCCCATTATTCTCCTTCTCTCGCAGACAGCCCTGGCCATGTCCAGTCTGCCGGCCACGATCGGTCTACTTCTTTCTCTCTCTGCTCTGGACTCTTCCAGATGTCTCTAGCTGTTCTCTCGCTCGTATCTACAATCAAAACCTTCCCCTCAAGCATACCATGGAGCGATCATGTCATCAGATTATACACCCAGCGCCCAAATCAAAAGCTGGATGCAGCAGCATGTACCTATAATCCCACTACAGGACGGGGACAAGAGGATCCCTGGGCTCACTGGCTAACCCAGGCTGGCTAGCACAGCCACGTAGATGAATTCCAGGTTCAGGGAGAGACGCTGTGTTGGAAAATGAGGTAGAAAGTCTAGGGAGACAGGTTAGTGGGCAAGAATACTTGCTATGAAGCAAGGGGACATGAGTTCAAATCCCTAGGACTCATTTTGCACATAGTCACATGTGCCTGTAATCCCATGCATTCCCTGCCCCCACCCCCCAACACCTGTGTGCGCACAGGGCAGAAACAAGCAATTCATGGGAGCTTGCTGGCTAACTGGTCTAGTCAAAACACTGAGCTTTTAGGTTCAGGTAGAGACCCTGTCTCAAAGTAAATAAGGTGTCAAGAAACAGAGGAATGAAAAAACAAACAAACAAAAAAAGTGTTTGCTGGGGGGAGGTGGCGCACGCCTTTAATCCCAGCACTCAGGAGGCAGAGGCAAGTGGATCTCTGTGAGTTCAAGGCCTGCCTGGTCTACAGAGCGAGTTCCAGGACAGCTAGGGATGTTACACAGAGAAACCCTGTCTCGAAAATACCAGAGAGAGAGAGAGAGAGAGAGAGAGAGAGAGAGAGAGAGAGAGAGAGAGAACAAAAGACACTCGATGGCCTTCTTTGGCTTCCACATATGTGCATTTGAGTACATGCACCCCTACACTCATGCGCATGTACCACACACAACATACACACAGAATAAGTGTTAGGTCTCAAACCCAGGACAATAGGGTTAAATAGGCTAATTGAGGTACCCATTTAACATATCAAAGCAGACCTGAGCAGCATCCCTCAGTCCCCTCCCCCCAGCAAACACTTTTTTTGTTTGTTTGTTTTTTCATTCCTCTGTTTCTTGACACCTTATTTACTTTGAGACAGGGTCTCTACCTGAACCTAAAAGCTCAGTGTTTTGACTAGACCAGTTAGCCAGCAAGCTCCCATGAATTGCTTGTTTCTGCCCTGTGCGCACACAGGTGTTGGGGGGTGGGGGCAGGGAATGCATGGGATTACAGGGTCCTTCTGGCTGGTATATCCCACCCCCTACCCTGAACTCTCCAGCCCAGGGACTGGGCTGCCCTTTTCCTATGAATCTTCCCTGTGTAATCCAGCCATTTTGGTTATGCCAGTTCTTTTGACCCTCTATCCTCTTGACCTTTTGGTCTCCCCTCCCCATTCTCCTCACACAGGTCATGTCCACTCTGGACTCTCCCAGATGTCCCTGACTCTGGCTCTGCTCTCCCTCATCTCTACAATAAACCTTCTCCTCCACTATACCTAGGAGCAGTCATGTCCTTCCTTTTTTATTTCTTTTTTTCTTTCAGTAAGGTGGACGACAATGGAGCATTTGAGGAGAGCATTCTGTGCTGACCTCTGTCCTCCACATGCATGCACATTCACATATACAAGTGTAACCTTAGCAGGCCCCCAGACCTTAACACAACTGACTCCATGATGGAAGTGCCATTCAGCCTGTGAAACTCAGCATGTAGACAGCACTACCTGCCAAAAATGAAAACTAAGACCTAATCCATCACAGTCCATAGTTCTGGAAAAGGCTCTAAATGGACTAACCTTGCTTTTTGGCTTCTGTAGTTCTGCTTCTGGCTAACTGTCCTTGTTAACTGAAATATGCCAACCCAGGACATAGTTTTTGTGCTTAAACAAACAAACAAACAAACCTTGAGAAAGGCTCAGGACTACGCTGGGATTCTGAGCACCCTGTGTAGTTACAGGCCGGCTAATAAAGACTTTCTATTAGCTTAAACCCATGTCCAGGCAGTCTTCTCTGGTGAATACCCCACAACACAAGTACATATACACACACAAACATCAAACAAACAAACAAAAACAAACCAAAAAAACACTCCCCAAAAGAAAAACAAAACAAGCCTACAATGAAGTCACAGTAATAAATATGACCACAATGCAGCTTACATTCAGGACTACGTTGTTTGTGTAAGAGCACTTAATCAGACGGCCTGGTGGTGCAGGCCTGCACTCGCAGATGTTTGGGAAGCTGAAACAGGTGGAGTACAAGTTCAAGGGCAGCCTGGGAAATTTCAGCAATAACCTGTCTTCAGAATTAAAAATGTAAGAAAGGTTGGGCAGATAGCTTAACGGTAGAGTGCTTACTTCGTGTGTACGTAAGTGCTTGGGCACAGGCACATGCCATGTCATCAGAGCTGTCTTTTCCAAACCTAGTGCACTGACAGTCTCAGATTAAAGTCATGCAACAAGGAGGTTTCGGGAAACCGAGTGTTTAATGCAGATAGGGAAATGGGTAACTGCAGACAGAAAGGACGGCTTCTGCCACGGATGGAGGCCTCTTTCCAAACAACCAGAGGCCACCTGTGGACCACTTGGAATCCTGTACAAGTCAGTAAGTGGCCTTCTTCCCTCCTTCTTCTCTCCCTTTTTAGCACAGACTGTCCCTGTATAGTCTGTGGTGGTGCTGGAGCTCAAACCCAGAGGACATGCTAGCCAAGCGCTCTACTGACTGAGGGACAGCCTGATGCCACCTTCATAAAACCTCACCTCCTAGACTCCCCAACTTGGTGTCCCTGGCCCTTGCCTTGATGCTCAGCAAGATCCCCCTCAACCTGTGGCCCCTCACAATCTTGTGCTCCATGGACACGTACGTATCCTCACTCAACCACACCCCCACAGCCACATCTCCTCACCATCCTGCCTCTGGGCCACTCCCTGTGGGTCCAGCAAATTGAGCTCCCGTTGTCAGATGTGGGAGCAAGGGCCTTTACCTGCTGAGCTATCTTATCGGGGGGGCCCCTATTTATTTTTGTACACACACATGCCTGTGCATGCTCATGTGTGTGTGTGTGTGTGTGTGTGTGTGTGTGTGACAGACGCCATCTTTTAAAAAGTTTTTTTTTTTTTTTTTTTTTTTTTTTTTTGGTTTTTCGAGACAGGGTTTCTCTGTGTAGCTTTGCGCCTTTCCTGGGACTCACTTGGTAGCCCAGGCTGGCCTCGAACTCGCAGAGATCCGCCTGGCTCTGCCTCCCAAGTGCTGGGATTAAAGGCGTGCGCCACCACTGCCCGGCTTAAAAAGATTTATTTATTTTTATGCGTATGAATGTTTTGCCTGCATGTGTATATGTGCATCACGTGTATGTCTGCAGAGGTCAGGAGAGGATGTTGGATTCCCTGGAACTAGAGTTACAGGTGGTTTTGAACAGCCTTTTGGGTTCTGGGATCTGAACCCCAGTCCTCCACAAGAGCAGTACGTGCTCTTAACCACTGAGCCATTGCTCTAGTAGACTCACATTTTTTTTTGTTAAGACAAGATCTTTCACTCCAGTCTTTACCTCCTCAGTGCTGGGATTACAAGCGTGCACCTGTCAGGAATAACATCTGCTGGTTCATTTTAAAAAGTGCCAGAAGTCAGCCCGGGAGAGGTGGCTCACTACACCACTTAATCCCACCACTTTAATCCCAGCACTGGATCTGAGGCTGGTGGATCTCTATGAGTTCCAGGACAGCCAGGGAGGTTACACAGAGAAATCCTGTCTTGAAAAAACAACAACAACAAAAAGTGTCAGAAATCAGCTTCGGTTCACCTACAAATGAAGAGAAAACACTAGACCCTTGCTAATGCCTGCTGGTCTAACTGTCCCCCCCTTCCCTGCTGGTCTAACTGTCCCCCCCTCTTCCCTGCTGGTCTAACTGTCCCCCAACTCTACTAAGTTATCCCACCCTGCCAAACTATAAGTTAGAGTAGAAAATTGTGGTCAAACTTGCCTGCAAGGTCATGTGTCTGATAAGCTTTAAAATAAACAGGATGTAAAATGTAGAAAAGAATCCTGTGGACGACAGCTTCTGGGAAGAAGCTGCATCTGGCGGTGAAGGAAAACTGAAAGGAATCTGTCTGCAGAGACCCACTTGCTGATTAGAATTTCCGCACTGTGGAGAGACTGGACCGTTGCAGGCCCAGGGGCTAAGGACCTTGTCTTGGACTGAGTTCCAGTCCTCTGGAACAGCCATTCCTCGTCCCTTTGTATCAAAACTAACATCTTGTGACAACAGATAAAAACCCTTTTAGAAACCATTGACTTATCTATCGGCCACTAGCATGGACCAATCCAAAAGCTAAGGATGCCACCAGATAGCATCTTGAGCTGATAGGACAGCTTTCCTGTCTTGACCATCTGCCTCTCTGATGTAGCCACGAACTGATGTAGCCACCAACGTACTGTAAACTTGCTTTGATTTATGGCTTTCTCTGCTCTGTAAAACTATAAAAACGCCAGGAAACTGCTTCCTGTTGGAACATGGAATTTGGGGTAACCTGAATTTATGTTTCCTGGCCATGATCAGTCAAGATGGCTCCAGAATAAACTATTTCTTACTCCCCTTGAGGTGAGTGAGAGCTGTGGTTTTTGCTTCAACAACCCATACATGATTTTTGTGGGAAAAATGGACCAGGAAATGACAGGGGGAAAATAAGACCCAGGTGACATGTAAGAGTGTTCCCTCCCGATTATTCAAAAAGAGGGAGGAAAGGTCATGCATTAGAGCTTTATTATTATTTTATGTGTACGGAAGTTTTGTCTGCATATATGCCTGCACACCGCAGAGGGCGGAGAAGGCATGGGATCAGATGGAACCAAAGTTACAGAGAGCTGTGGGTTGCTATGTGGGTGCTGGGAATTGAACCTGGGACCCAGCCAGTGCCCTTAACCTCTGAGCCATCTCTCCAGCCCACGCTGGCGTTTTATAAGGACTGTTCTCTGCTTCAACCAGCCTACCAGCTATCCTATCCCGACAGGGACTTTGCAAGTCATGAAATAAACTCTGAGTGTCCAGCGCTCTTATTATGAAATGAGCTTGCTCTTAATATGAAGTAGAGACAGTGCCACAGTGTAGGGCTGGCCTCAAATGCCTGTCTCAGTCCCCTGAGTGCTAGGATTACAAGCATGTGCTACCACACCTGTCCATAAAAAAAATGATTACAGTGTAATTGATAAGCACATTATTTGACTTTAAATTCTTCTGTTAAAATGCGCACAACCTACACTCACCATTATAACCGCTGGGGCATGCTGTTCAGGGGCCTTAAGCACATGCACCCTGTACTGTCTGTCCATCCATGCCCAGAACACTCATCTTCCCCAAACTGGAACTGTTCCCATTAAACACTAACTACCCAGCACCGCTCCTGGCTCTGAAACACCCCCTCCCCGGCCCACCCACTTCTATGAACTGACTGCTCCTGCTTCTGAGAAACCTGAGGTGGAACTCACAGTGCACATGACATTGTGGAAGTGTAAACTCTGTGGTTGAGAGTGCGCTGACAGACACCAGCTCTCTCTAGTTTCAGAACTTTTGAGCCATCCAGGAAAAGTATCCAGCACCCATCCACTTCACATTCCATCTCTTCTCTTCTGGCAACCACAGACCTACTGTCTGTCTCTAAGATGACCAGACGCCATCACAGAACACCACAGACTAGGTCGTTTAAACAACTGGCATATTTCTCACAGTCTCTGCACCGGAAGTCAATAGCAGAGCTGGTTTCTCCTGACCCCTCTCTTCTCGGAGAGTTTGGAGTTTTCCCCAGCGTTCGCCCTCTTAGAAGGCCCCATTCATATGGGACCAGGGGCCCGCTTCCACCTTCTCCTTCAACTTCAATTTCCTCTTGGGAGCATAGTTTCACATTTAGTGTTTCCATGTATGAATTTGGGAGAGAAACGCGGTACAGGCCACCACTTTAGACCCTGGGATTGAGCTTACTGGCAGAGGCCTTGGCTAGTGTGGAGCAGGCCCTGGCTTGGTCGCAGCCCCCCCCTCCGCCTCCTCCCTCCCCCCGTCCCCCCCTCCACACAGTGTGGCCTTCTGCTTTAACTCTGCTCGGCATTCTTTTAAGGTTCACCGGGCTGTGTGAGTGTGAGCTCCTTCATTCCTTTCTATAGCTGGGTGCTGTCATGTTCTGAGACGTGTCCGTCCGCTCACCCGCTGACTGCCATCTGGCTTGTTTCCACCCTCGGGTTGTTATGAAAACTGTTGCTACAAACATGTATGTGTACGTTTCTAGTTTTGAAGAAGGAGACAACAAGCTTTCCTTTTATGCTTTTTCCTTTCTGTTTGAAGACCTTATTTCCTGCCCCGAGACGACAAAAAAAACGTTCCTTTATATTCTCCAAAGTATTTACTGCTTCCTTCTCCCCAGCCATCTGGAAGAGACTTCAGTGTGTCGGAGGCAGGGGTCTAACTACAGCTTCCCTGGGTGTGTGGCCAGCCCTCCTGGCTCTGCTCACTGGACTTTCACACAGTGCTTGGTGGTGTCACCTCTGCACAGTCCTTCCCATGTCTGTCCTCTTAGACCTCACTCTGCTCTGCCGGCACCGTCACTGGGCCAACACCACACTGGCAGTTACTACCAACTGCCTTACCCAGGAAACCCCCACGTCAGCCTCCATGCTTCAGTGGCTCCTAGTTGGCTTAAAGGTCACTACTGTTTTGGAGGTCAGGCATCTGGACAGAACGGTGAGTCTTCTCCCAGCTCTGCTGCAGATGGTCCCTCTGCCCTGTGGTTGAGGTAACGGTGGCCTCAGACACTCCTGTTTCTGCTCTTCACTTGGCCACAGGCATTGGTCATGACTGGGCTGGGGAAGGTCTGCATCTCTGTTGTCATGCGGGATCTGTCCCCTTTGCTGTCTTAGCCTTTGCATCAGATCCTAGTCAGCTCTGCACCTAGACACACTGACCACTGAGAAACACTTAGTCCAAACTGTAATACATGGTTAACTTGACCTAGACTTGACCAGTCTTTCTCTTTCCCCTTCCAGACTAAAGACACCTACCAGCCAGCATGACTGGAAACACCAGACCCAAACGGGAGTGAAAAGAGGTGTCCTAAGGTCCGTGGAAGATCATCTTCTCTCTCTTTTTGCTTTCTTTGCGCGTGTCTTCCTAGATGTGTCCAGAGCTGATGTTAGAGTCTTCATCCATCACTCTCCATTTTACTCACTGAAGCAAGGTCTTGAACTCAGAGTTCTCCAGGAAGGCTGGTCAAGCTAGCCAGCTTGCTCTAGAGATTCCCGTCTCTGCTGTCCACGCACTAGAATTACAGGCAGGCCACCATGCCCATCTGACATTTACAAGGGTTCTGGGGAGCCAGACTCCAGTCCTCACGCTTGCAGGACTGAATCATCACCCAGCTCTTTCTTCCTTTCCTTCCTTCCTTTCCTTCCTTTCTTTCATGTGTCCTGGGCTGGTCTAGTACTTGACAATGCAGCCAAGAATGACCTTGAGTTTCTGATCCTCCCGCTTTTACCTCTTGAGTAGCTTCTGAGGTGCTGGGGGTGGAACCCAGAGTTTCATGCATGCTAGATAAGCACTCTGCCCACTGAGTCACCCCTCCAGCCAATGTCCTGGAATTCCTGAAGAGATTTCTATTGGTTCTACTGACTCACGGGGCCAGCTTGGACAATTACAATACCAATTCTGTAATTCTTGTTTTTAAATGCATTTTGATATGACTTTATGCAAACTTTTCACGTATTAAAATTGTTGCTGGGCGTGGTGGCATACACCTTTAACCTGAGCTTGGTTCCCACATCCACACTGGGCAGTTCACAACCTCCTGTAACTCCAGCTCCAGGGGATCCAATACCTACTCTGAACTCTGTGGGTACACAAGTGTGCATAGCCATACACTTAAATAAACCTACATTCATGTACATAAAAGTAAACAAATCTTCAAAAAAAACCCTCTAGTTACATTTGTACTGGAGTGCCCCTCCAAAATTCATGTTTACTCAAAGCTCAAGATGTGACCTTTTTGAAAATAGGGTCTTTGCAACTCAATTAGTTGAGGTACTGGGTTACGGTGGGCCCTAAGCCCAGTGACTGGTGTCCTTTGAGGCCATGTGAAGACAGAGACTGATAAGGGAGGCAGACAGGACTGATGAGTCACAAAAGGGAAGCCAAGGCCTGCCTGTGCTGGGATGGGGAAAGGGCCAGGGGACTTCTCTGCATCCTTCAGAGGGAGGCAGCCCTACCCACACCTGATCTCAGGCCTGCCTCCAGAACTGAGAACGTGTGTTGTTTTAAGAAAGTAAGTTTGCAGACGTTTGTTATGGTATTTCAAGGAAACAAATACGCCATTAATTTGTTGGTTCCTATCATACTTTGTAGATCTCTCTCCCCTTTGCTTCTGGTTAGAAGTGCTTCTTCACACTTTTATGCGCTAATCTGGCCTCTTGAAACCCAGAAACTATTGTTATTGGTAACTCAGATTATTTGGATCTACGATATTTTAGATATCCTGTTGAGGGCATGTCATGGTGCTGACTGTGGTGGTTTTAATGGTTTATTTATTTTTTTAGATTAGTTTATTTTATGTGCATGGAGACTTTACTTGCATGTATGTCTGCACACCATGTGTGTCTCATGCTGGAGAAGATCAGAAGAGGGCCTTGGATCCTCTGGAGCTGGAGTTACAGGTGGTTGTGAACCTGGGTCCTCTGCAAGAGCAGCAAGTGCTCCTAATCACTGAGCAGCTCTCCAGCCCGGCTGTGGTAGTTTTAAAGTTGTGTCCACGGGTCTTCACCATTCCTTTCCCTGCCTCTGCTGGAGTCTTGTCTCTAACAGACAGAGCACAGAGAAGGGATGTGTCACCTGGAGCTCCAGCTTCTCTGGGTCTCATGAATCACTCCCCTGGGGAAACTGTTGCCTAGTGAGCTCTCTAAGCAGAGTGCTGTGTGCTGTGATAAAGCGCTGCAGTAGGTCAATTACACTCTTCCACTCCAAAAGCTCAAAAGAGGAAGCCCATGGCATCCTCAGTCCGCAGACATCAGTCCAAAGGCTCAGCAGAAAGCAGTGTCCTCCGGGTGGGCTCACCTCTGGTCCTGCTCTGCCTCTGTCTAGTTCTCATATAAACCTCTCTGGAAAGTGCTTTGCTGCTTCTGAAGCCTGCTTCCTGCTGGAGCCTGGGCCAGGCCTCAGAGCTGCCTTCAGGGGTAGAACGACCACAGGCTGTAGTGGCCTGACTTGTAGGTGCTTCCTGTTTGCTCCTGTGTGACCCCAGCTGACCACCTACCCTATCCTTCACTACCCCCTCAAGTCAATGGTGTCCACATGGAGGAAGCTACACTTTGGAAGGAAGGTGACAATGTACCTTGGACTTTGCCTGGGGAGGAAGTCTGGGCCTAGGGCCATCTGCCCATCAGCTTCCACTTTCCTATCACTTACCTGCAAGAGTATGGGAGGAAGAGCTCCGGCCACTGTCAGTGTGAGCCCTGAAGTGACAGTGCGCTCTCTTCTCGGATCCCTTTCGCAGAAGCAACTGCAGAAAGCTTGGTGGAGCGACAATTTTGGCTGCTCCATCTTTGGCTCTTCCATAGTGGTCGCTACTTGATGAGCTAAATTCAGAACTCAATTTACCATAGCCATCACTACTGTTGAGTTGAGCTCAGTCTATGATGCTATTCTTATGTCAAGTTGCTAATGACACGTCTCACTCTTTCTAAACCCCTCAGGCTGAGTGAGCCATGGTTAGTTAGCACAGGTTGACTTGGAGAAGCCCTGCCTTCCAACTCACCTCACTTTGCTGGTTGGTTCCAAGAGCATAGTGCCATTTGTTCCCAAGGTCCCAGGCTGATGAAAAGAACAGCCACTCTATCTCCATATCCTTCGAACAAACATCAACCGGGAGTATGGTTGAAGTAAACCCACTCCTCGCCCTCCCTCCCATCCACATGGTGCTACCTTGGAGCACATGCTGGCCATTCACTGCCTTTCACCCCTGCTACTTGCCACAATATCCCCATTGCCTGCTGCAGTTTGGCACCTGATTCATGACCACCCCTCACTCTCAGTCCCGAAGTCACTCTGGGTGAATCACATGCTGGCGTGGCCAGCTGTTGGACACCTGGCCTCTGTATAGACAGGAGCTTCTGCATCCCCTGGGCTACTCATCCCCAGTGACCTGATGGCTGCTATCCTGCCTACCTTGCTGGCCCTCGATTCATGTCAACAGCTACTTTTCTCTGCTCATTTTCCCGTGCATCTGTTTGTTTTCCGTGGTCCTGGGTTGCGGTAACGTCCCCTCCCCTACTCCTGGCTTCTGTTTTGTTTTTCTTAGCTCTGTTCCCATCAGTTTGTGCCACACGCTCCATCACTCTGGGTGTCTTGTCTGACCTCAGAGTAGGTGACACCTCCTTCTATAAAGCAGTTTGTTGGAACACTTGGCACACCCATAACACCCTATTATGGAACACACTGGTCTCAGCTTGAGATGGCACTGCACCCTGCCCAAGAAGCCCAGTAAGCCTTTCTGCACAGCTCTCCATGATATGACCTCTGGAGCCAGGGGCTCACCAGAGACTTAGGGATCTGTAATACATCATGGCAAACGGAGCCAGATCAGTCAGTGCTGCACGGCTACCAAGAGTGCCTGGAGCCAGCCACTCACTCGTTGCTGTGTTCACAAAGTCAACATTTGATTGATTTTCCAGCTGCTAGCAGACCAGGATGGAAGGCACGAATTGGAGCAAACGAGACTTGGGAGTGAGCTGCAATTAACTAGAATCATATGGAAAAGAAACTAAGGAGTCACTGGAAAGAATGTGGAAACTCTTCTCAAACTTAGGTGTAAAAACCACCAGTACAATGACTACTGTTCAGTCTTTATCGAGGAAGGGAGAAAGCTGGGGATGCTGCTCAGAAGAGTGAGAGGCCCTGGGGCCCATCTCTGGCATCACAAGAAAGGAAAACACACAGATGTTCATAGAGAGGCTTCCAAGTCAGTTTTAGATGGATATGGGGGAGAGGTGTTAAGGTTCACGGTGAACCACCATTTTTATCCCCCCAAAAGCTGGTGCATGCTTAAGATCCTAGCACCAGGGAGGCTGAGGCAGGAGAATCCAGAGTGAGGCTAGCTTATCTAAAAATAAACTGGAAGGAGCCATTATGTTAAAATATATGTACTGTTGGCAGGGTTAGATGATGACATGGCTGTTAAATGTTTAGGCGAGAAGGGATAGCATTCTACCTTGAATTGTGTCACTTACAAGTAAAACGTTTTTTCTTTTTGTGTATGTTTGCATGCAGGCATGTATGTGCACCACAGCTGTGCCAATGTCTTGGAAGCTCAGAAGGGTGTCAAACCCCCTAAAACCAGGGTTACAGACAGTTTCGAGCTGCCAGGTGGGTGCTGGGGACTGAACTTGGGTCCACTACAAGAGCAGCAAGTGCCCTTAACTGCTGAGCCATCTCTCTGGCCATTTAAAACTTAAAAAAAAAAAATCTATAGAGGCATACATGTCACAGTGAGCATGTGATCAGAGGACCACTTGCAGGAGTCAGTTTGTGCCTCCCACCATGTGAGTCCCTGAGACCAAACTCATTGGCTGCAGGCTTGCCTTTACCCTTTCAGCTGTCTCCAGCCCTGATTATCAGCAACCCAATGCAATATGCTATCCTGGGACAGTAAAGGGGTCTGGGAAAACAAAATCTGAGTAATATCTGTGTGTAGCAATGTGCCAAACACAGCTTTTTTTGGTGGTTCCCTCCGGAGTCATACACCTACTGGACCGTTTTCCCCACTACTAGAACTTACACTTCAGTGCCTGGCCCACCCCCCATCCTTCCTGACCTTGCAAGTTGAGCTCATCCTCCAAGGCCAAGCTTATGAACCCATTGCTCTGGAAGCCTTCCTACACCACCCTGCCACGTTCTAAGGCAACTGTATCTGTTAAGAGCTTATAAGCTGGTACCTGAGGAAGCAGTTCTAAGAAGGAACTACGCAGGTGGAGTTCTTCAGAAATCAACACCCCATGGAAAGGAACACATTGGGCAGTCAACAGTTGGGCTGGGATGCAGTTCACTCAGCAGACATAAGGAATTCTAAGGTATTGGGGTTGTCCTTACAAAGCAGGGCCCTATAGACTTGAGTCACCCAGGAAAAGAGGGTGGCGGCCAAGGCCACTGCTTGGAAATAGAAGGTCGATCTCAGCAGCTGGGGACCTAGACCTTCTTTTCTGAAGGGAGCTGATGTCATCTAGATGTGCTATACAGTATGTCAACACTAGTCTCCACCACAGTGGAGGACGGAAGGCAGAGGCTGTGGACTTAAGAAAGGTTCCTTCCTACAGGAACCAACCATCTCCTGTCTCACTCAGGCCCCACGGAAGCCAGAGCTGAAACTCCCTTCTGCCGTTTACCCATAGCTCCCAAAGCTGTAGGACCAATGTTCATCCCAACTAAGCACAGAACACTGAAGAAAGACTTCACTACTGTTTCTTAATAATTTTCTGGATTTATATCTTTTCAAGCAAACGAATACTTTTATTAACATGTAAGATTTTGTTTTTCAAACATGGTAGGGGTTTTGACCTCAAATGCTTCTCAGGTCTGCTTCTCAATACACTTATAGCTTGACTACATATGAACCTTGAAGACGCCTCTTCTCCAAGTTTAGGGTCCACTGCAGACAGTTCCAAGTTTTCCTTCCCAGCCCACAAAGGGCTTTGCAGGGATCTTCATTTTATTCCCAGGATCTCCTCAAATATATGGGGACAAAATACCAACTTGTACAGACTAACAAGACCTCATCTCCCATTCTGGGTTCCATTTCATTTAGAAATGAGTTAGGCTGTCCAAACTCACCAGACAGGTTACAATAGATAGTGGAGCACATAAAATTTAAATTTTGCACAAAATACATCTCTCCTCCTTTGGTCTCACACAGAAATTAAAGCCCCCCAATAGAAACAATACTATCCTCCGACCCTTCTCCCAGGTCATCAGTCCTAGCCATGGAAGGCCCATCCGCAGTCCCAGATGAAGTCTGGTCCCTTCTTCTGCCATTGCTGCATGGAGTGGTCTTCTAGAATTAATGCAGCTCCTTCAGAACTTCCAGAGCCGGTGAGCTCCAACTCGAGTCTCAAAGTGTCACAGGGACCCAAAGTTCCAGGGAGCTATCAGGCCACCCAAGAAAGAGCAAACCACCTCAAAATGCATGAACAACAACCAAAGCCCAGGAACGATCGTCATTCGACTGCCACAAGGGCTTACAATCTAGGCCCTAATTCCCGTATGTGAGCGCATTTTCCAAATTAAAGTTATTTCCCCCAAACAAACATTAAAAAAAGAACCACTGAATAATCAAAAACTCATATCGAGGTCGTCAACCGCAGACCGTAGCAGAAACGTAGTGTCAGTGAGAACAGAGTGAAGACAGAGGGTGGGGGGGAAAGAAAAAAGAAAAGAAAAAAGGGAAAACAAAAGGCTCTCTGGTTTCAGCTTCTCCAGGGTGTCATGTCAGCCAATCGCCATCACTCGACCAGAATCCATTGGCTGGAAACCTAAAGCACGGGCGGGAGAGATTCATCACCAGGATGTTAATCCCGCTGGACAGCACGGCCAACACCAGGCCTCTCCTGGAGGCGGCCTCACTCGGGGCCTCATGCCTTCCCGCACAATCTGGAATCTTCCACGGCCTCCCCACCGACAATCTGTGATAGCCCTTCCCCAGAGGGGCCTAGTTCACTCCCGAGGCGACAAGCCGGCCTCCTCCCCCCCGCCCCACAGTCGCCCACGCCCCGCCGGGCTCCCTCCCTTACCGCCGCGGCCCGCTCACGACGACTCGCTCTTCTCTATCCGCCGCACCAGCTGCACCAGCATCTCGGCCATCTTCGCCATCTCCTGCGCCTTCTCCTCGGCCTTCTCGGCCCTGGGGCCGCGGGGCTCGGCGCCTCCCGCGCCCTGCAGGTGGTTGAGCGCGCTCTCCTCGGAGGCCTCCACCTGCGTCTTGATCTGGATCAGCATATTGTCCATCTCCCACAGCTTGCCCCGGTTGCGCACGGGCGCGCGCCCGCGCTCGCGCGTCAGCGACGCGATGTCCTCGCGCATCTCGTGGATGACGGGCAGCAGAAACTGCTCGAAGTCCTCCTCGGGCTCCAGCACCTCCACCTCCTCGGGCTCCGCCAGCTCCACCGCGTCCAGGGGCCGCATCTCCGCCGCTCTGCTCGTCTGCGGGACACTCAGGAACCGAGCTCCGGCCGAGTCCTCAAAACTTCCGCCGCTGCCCAACTTTCCGCCCAGGAGACGCCACGGAGACTGGCGACTGCCGAGCAGACGAGCGGCGAACAAAATGGAGTCCCAACCGTCAACCAGAGCTCTGCGCCTTGCGACCCCCTTTCACGACACCGCCGCGCCCCTCTTTACGGTCGCGCGGCGAGGTGCGGGCGCGCGCACGTCCAATGAAGGGGCGGGGCGAGCGCCTTCGCGGCCGCGCGCAAACATCAGCCCTCCATCCTTCCAAGGTCCATGGAGCGGTTCTGGATGTTGTTAAGAGCACACTTCACTGTATCTTATTCTGATTTTATTTATTTTTTGAGACAGGATCTCACGCTGTAGCCAAAGCTGTCCTGGAACTCAATTATGTAGCTAAAACTTTGTGAACTTTTAGCAATCCTCTTGCCTCAACTTCCCGGGTGAAAGAAAGTAAGAAGGAAAAGACACAGAAAGAGCCAGCCAGATGTGGTGGCTCTCGTCTTTAATCCCAGCACCTGGAAGGCAGAGGCAGGTGGAGCTCTTGAGTTCGAGGCCAGCCTGGTCTACATGGTGAGTTTCAATATAGTTACATAGTTATATTACTTACATAGTGAGACCCTGTCTCAAAACTAAACAAAAAACAAACAAACCGGCTTTTCTAAACTGTACCGAGGACTGTCATCCTGCTCATTGCCCGTTCTCTTCCGCCAGGCACTGGCGCTGGGTGTGTTTTTACCAAACAGAACTCCTGTCTCCCTAAGGAGAAACTTCTGTTTGCTGGGTCCTGAGGCCCCAGTCAACCAAAGTTCAGTTGATGGTCAGTTGGTGTGGAAAGGACAGAACTTGGCTCACATAACTTAAGTTTGCTTTAACAGTCACTCAAGACCGAACTTTAAGCTGCAGAATTCTTAGTCTGCTGATCAGACAGCACCCTCTCAAAAATCTGAACTGTGTATTTGGATGGAAACCACTTTGTAAATACTAACCATAGACATATTTAAAGTGAATTTTTTTTGGGGGGGGGTTGGTTCTGTTATTTCAAAACCGAGGTTTCTCTGCATAGCTCTGGCTGTCCTGGAACTCGCTCTGTAGACCAGACTGGCTTTGAACTCACAGAGATCTGCCTGCCTCTGCCTCCTGAGTGCTGGGATTAAAGGTGTGCGCCACCACTGCCTGGCTTAAAGTGCATGTTTTTAATTAGTTGCTTAGATCCTTTACACTAAGTGACTTTTATTAAAAATAAATCCAGCCCTTAGATTTTTTTGACATCAGAGGAAACTGCCATTTTAAAAAATGAGTAAGGATAAATGGCTCACAGGACAATGAATACTGCAACACATGATGCTAGGATAGTTAGATTGCAGAACCCTGACATGGAGAAAGGCTGGTAAGCATGGACCTGGGAAATCGTGTGTGTGGTGTGTGTGTGTGTGTGTGTGTGTGTGTGTGTGTGTGTGTGTGTGTGTGAATGTGATCTCTATTGCCAAGACAGCTTCTACTGTACAACCCAGCAAAGAGGTTGAACCCATATATCCACACAAAACCCCGTGCATGGATTATTCGCATTAGTGATTAACTCTGAGTTACCAATAATGCATCAGTGTCACATTAAGGAAAGAACTAGAAGCCCTTCCCCTTGGAGTTGTTTAACTGAGAGTGAGTCCAGATTTGAGTTGTCTACTTCATGCTTCCTGTGTTTTCTGTCGTCTGTCTCTCTGTTGCATGAGTCTCAATTTGTGCCTGCCTGAAGGCTGTCTTGTGAGTCCGTTTGTCCCTGTGTCTGGGGCTGTCTGTTTCTGTCTGTGTGTGTCTCTGTGTCTGTTGTGTGAATTGTCTGCCCTCTCTGAGTGGTGTGTTTGTCCCTAACAAAGGGCTTCCTTCTATCTTTACTGAATGATATTGAAAGCGTTATGTGGGTAAGGAATGGGACACTTTACAGAAATCTTTAAAAGAGTTGAACAAGGAGTAAAGTCACTGGCTCCGACTGACCCAGCAAACCAATGTTTATCAACCAATAATCATAAATGGTTGTTTTCAACCTTAATGGTAGATTTTAGGAAGATATTTTCAATTTTTTGTATTTGCTGCTTTTTCTGGGTCAAGGGCATGGAAGAGTACGTAATTTAAGATTATAGACATGCATTAGTTTAGGCTGTGAAAGTTGATTACATAGGAAATTCAAACCAGTAAGGTCAGTTGTTACATTGTTCTCTTAAAGTCAAGTTAAACCAACAGTTTGAGTTCACAGTAGCCTGGCAGTCTTATGTGACCTCAGGTGTATCAACTTCGGCTGTTCAGCAGAAGTTCCAGTCTCTTTGACTATAAGAGGTATTTTCAGAACATTGCATTGCTATAATCCTGCACATAATGTTTACAGCCCCTGTATGTGTTACTGTGCAAAATCAGAAGCAAACAGCCTTCAGTGGGTGAGTGGAATAACATTCAGCACTACAAGGAATAAGCAACCAAACGATGAAAAGACACACTGAGTCTTACGTGTTACTAAAGGGAGGAGGTCCACTTGCACACCTACCACATGGTTCTAACTACTTGAGCTTCCAGAAAGGGCAGACCAGAGACACAGAAAGATGGGTGGGTGGTTCAGGAGGGTGGGGCAAGCAGACAGAGCATGGAGGCTTCTTAGGGCAGTGAAGGCCCTCTGAGAAACACAATAATGGTGCACGCATGCCATCACATGTTAGTTTGAATCCACACAGTTTCCAAGTGTGAACCCTAACGGAAACAGAAGGTTTGCTGCTAGCGCTGTGCACTGTAGGCCCGTTGCTGGAAACCATTCTCCTCTGGTGTAGGGTTGTTAGTGGGAGGAGTCAGGGCCCATGTGGGAACTCTGCACTTTCTGCTCACTTTTCCTGGGAACCTGAAAGCCCTGTGTGTGTGTGTGTGTGGGGGGAATGATGTGAAAGGGGGTGGGAGAGGCTAGGGAGCTTATGTGCTCGCTGTACAAATTCAGAGATCTGAGTGCAGACTCTTATTACCCGTGAGCTGAAGAGGGTGCAGTGGCTTATGTCTGTAACCCCAGCCAGCACTCTGTGTGTGTGTGTGTGTGTGTGTGTGTGTGTGTGTGTGTGTGTAGAGAGGTGGATCCCAAGCTTGTTGGCCTGCCAGTTGAACTGAATTGGGGAGCTCCAGGATCAGCAGAAGACCCTGTCTCAGAATGAGGTGGAGAGCGATGAAGGAAGACACCTACATAGACCTTTGCTCTTCACCCTTCCACAAGTGGACACACACATACACACACACACACACACACACACACACCCTAAAAATGGGTCAGGACCAAATAAATGGCTCTCGCTGCTCCAGAGGCAGGGCACAAAGCATACCTGTGCGGTCAGTGTCCAATCCCATGGAGCTCTGGCAAAGCTTGTTTTCTGTTTGAAGTCTCTGTTCTTTCTTCTTTTGGTTATTTGTCTTTTACGTTTAGAGTAGGGTGGGGAGGAGGTGCCGTGGCTCTTGTGGGTTTGTGGAAGGGGGAGGGCAGCTTGCAGGAGTCAGTTCATTCTTTTTTTTCCACAAGTGGGTCTGAGAGATCAAACTCAGGTTTTAAGCTTGGCAGCGAGTACCCTTACCTGCCGAGCCATCCTTCAGTCCCTCTGCCCACTCCCAACCCCTGTGTGCACGTGCGTGCGTGTGTGCGTGTGTGTGTGTGTGTGTGTGTGTGTGTGTGTGTGTGTGTGTACACGGTCTGTCTTTTGTTGCTGTTACCGCTTACATGGGCTAGCTGGCCTATAAGCTTCAAGTGATTCTCCTGTCTCCACCTTCCCTCCGGCCAGGGAGCACAGGATTGCACAGGTGCTACTGTGCTTGGCTTTACCAGCTTTGGGGATTCAAACACAGATCTTCGGGCTTGCAGGACTAGTGCTTTTCCTATTGAGTCATTTTCCCAGACCTGTGCTCTACCCCTTCTCTTTATTCTGTTTAGTTCCTTAAGTAACATTGAATTTAACACTTTTCTTTATTTCTGATATAGCATTTAAGACCCCCAAATTCCAATGATGTGTGACTTGAGATGTCTCACACAACTTTGGCTATTTTTTTATTAGTGTAAGAGTATGTTTATGCCTGGTTATGAATTGTTTTTAATTTTTATTTTATTTTATTTTTTGCTTTTTTTTTTATTTGTCACTAGTTTATTTACAATTTTATTTAGTAATAAGAGTTTAAGAGTTTAATCCAATTTTCAGATCACATCTCTTAAACAATCTTCATTCTGTTAAAGGGATGAATTAAATATCCTTATTTTTTAAGTAGCTGGTGCCTTACAATAAAGAAAGGAGCAGCAAATCCAGATCCAAAGTACACAGTCATCATGGCCAGTAACCGCCACTTGTTTTCCACCGAAAATGGCAAATTCTTCCCCGGGCCCTCCTCATAGTGGCTGCGGCGGACCACGGAGGTGGTGAACCTCCGCACACTCTGGCCCAACATGGCGCCGCTGGGAGCTCTGCGAGGGGCGCAGAGCGGGAAGGCGGAAGAAACGGCCGCACCAGCACAGTCCCCTTCCTTCACCTATTTTTTGCTTTTTTGAGAGGAGGCCTGGTCTACACAGTGAGTTCCAGGACAGTCATGGTGAAACAGTGAGACCCTGTCTCAAAATAAAATAAAGGAGTTGAGGGTACAGTTTTGCAATCAGCTTGATCGTGGCCACCTCAGGGCACGGCAGCAGCTGCTGGAAACTAACGAGAGTGCCGGATTCTCAGCTGACCAACAGCGGTAAGCAACCTACTGATGCTGAGCCTCATTTCCCCAAGCTGGAGACTGGAGAACAGTTGGTCCTAGAAGCAGCAATGAAGGCCATGTGGGGAAGAACTGCAGCTCAAGTCCTGTGGGTCCAGTCCAGACCTACAGGGAAGAGACTTTTCTGGTCCCTCTTGATGCTCTCACGAGTGATCCTGAATGCATGTGCTTAGAAACGTGGAGCCTAGAGCTGTCTTAAATGACTTCCAGAGACAGCATGGCCCTGGACACCTGGGAGGGGGCTCCTTGCATGACTGTGGTCCTCCTGCGGCTGCTGGCCCTGAGAGCGGGTGCTCCAAGGCTGATACGTTCCATTGTCAAGTCTGGAAGGAATTTTGTGCCTTGTACCAAATGTGACCTGTCTTAGTTAGGGTTTCTATTGCTGTGAAGAGACACCATGACCGTGGTAACTCTTATCCAGGAAAGCATTTAACTGGGGATGGCTTACAGTTTCAGAGGTTCAGTCCATTATCATGGTGGGTGGCATGCAGGCAGACATGGTGCTGGAGAAGGAGCTGAGAGTTCTGTATCTTGATCCGCAGGCAACAGAAAGTGAACTGTATCGCCCAGCACAGCTTGAGCATAGGAGAAGGAGACCTCAAAGTCCACCCCCACAGTGACACACTTCCTCCAACAAGGCCGTACCTACTCAAACAAAACTACATCTCCTAATAGCGCCACTCCCTTTGGGGGTAATTTTCTTTCAAACCACCACATGACCCTTTTCAAATTCATCTATTGACATCCTAACCATTAGTAGGAGATGGGTCCCTTCAGAGGCACTAAGGGCTAGATTTGGTCTTGAGTGTGGGACCCCTACGATAAGATTAATGTCCTTAGCTGAGTGGCAGTGGCACATGCCTTTAGTCCCAGCATTCAGGAGACAGAGGCAGGCAATCTCTGAGTTTGAGGCTAGCCTGGTATGCAGAGCAAGTTCCAGGACAGCCAGAGCCACAAGAGCTTGGTCCTGCCCTCTACTGTCTGCCACGTGAAGACATATTGCAAAGGCAGCCACCTGTAAAGCAGGGGCAGTGCAAATCAGGTATCTGTTGACACCTTGCTCTTGAACTCAAAACCTCTAGAAGTGCAAGAAATAAATGCCTAGGCTGTGGTAGTTTGTTATAGCCGCTCCTGTTGGCTGAGATAGCTGGTGTCTGCTCCTAAGCATGATGGAAACTTACAGGTTCCACCCCTTTTATGTCTTCAGTCTTCATACCAAAATATCAGGACCGGAACCAAACAAGTGAACCCAAGCAGCAATTCCAACACCCGGAAAATGATTACTAGAAAAATTAATTAGAATAGTATAGTAGATCTTTCAAACTCATGAGGGCGATGCCAGGCAGGATTGTGCACATGTGTAATCTCAACATTGAGGTGGATGCAAGACTGTGAGCCTCAGAAATGCAGGTGTGTGTGGTCAACCTGCACATGAGATGTGAAGGCCTTACTGGAAGCGAGTTTATACAAATTGAAATCGGCTCTGTGCCTCCAGAGCATCTGGGCCAGAACAGGGGTGAAGGTGTGACAAAGTGTCCTGGAAATGTGTTATTATCCACATGGGTCACTTTGCAAAGACTTGAAGACTTCTTTGTCAGAAGTACTTTATGAAAATGATCTCTTTCCTTTTTTCTATCTTCTTTATTCTTTCTGGTGTTGGGGAGGGAAGCCAAGAGCTGGCACATACTAATCAAGTCTACCACCTCAGGGTTACACCCCACACTGGGAAGTGAAATGGAATGACACCTGATGTCTTAGAGTTTCTATTGCTGTGGAAAGACACCATGACCACAGCAACTCTTATAAAAAAATATTTAATTGGGGCTAGCTATAGTTTCAGAGTTTTAGGCCATTATCATCATGGTGGGATATGGTGGCATATTGGCAGACATCGTGCTGGAGAAGGAGCTGAGAGTTCTACATCTTGATCCGCAGGCATCAGGAAGTGACCTGTATCACTCAGCGTAGCTTGAGCATATGAAACCTCAAAGCCTGCCTGCATAGTGACACACTTCCTCCAACAAGGCCATACCCACTCCAACAAGGCCATGCCTCCTAATAGTGCCATTCCCTAGGCCAAGAATTTAAACACATGTGTCTATGGGGGCCATACCTATTCAAACCACCATACCTGGAGTCTCATACAGTGTCAGAAGTCCTGAGAAGAAGAGTTATGGGTACACTACTGTGTGTGGAAGGTATTTTTATATTATGTGATCTCTTCTGGCTACCGTACTCGGTACTGATGGTGGTGGGTGAGTTTTGAAGCACTCAGGTTTTTGAGACATGAAGTGTCAGGTCTTTTTAAAGCAGATGCAGGTACAGAACACATTTTGTAGATGTCACTTTGTTGAAGTTCTAGTGAAATGTTATTTGGTGGGAGGACAGCTAAACCCCTTTTATGAGGCACACACATTGTGATTTGCACACAGGTTTTGGAGTGGATATGTAGAGTGCTGTGTTGAGGCAAGAACAGGAGTGGCTGAGCTATGTCCGTGTGTCACTGAGTGGTACCTGTTTCCTGTACATACTAGATATAAGGGACAGTCAGGTCTTTTTTTGTTTGTTTGTTTGTTTTTCAAGACAGGGTTTCTCTGTGTAGCTTTGTGCCTTTTCCTGGAACTCACTTGGTAGCCCAGGCTGGCCTCGAACTCACAGAGATCCGCCTGGCTCTGCCTCCCGAGTGCTGGGATTAAAGGCGTGCGCCACCACCGCCCGGCCGACAGTCAGGTCTTAATTCACAGCATCTCATTTCCTAGATGCTCTAGAGACTGCCATGGTGACCAATGCAGCTAGGGAGCACTTTGTTAATAACCACAAGGGTCACTTTGCAAAATCACCAGTGGACCTAAGTTAAGATGCCATAAATACCACAGGTGTGTGCATGTCCCTGGGTTGGCAGAAGAGGGAATGACTAGCCACCATCCCATGTCTGGAAGTCCCCTTCCATCTGTAGCCTTTGTTGTCTGTTGCAGTTTGCTGAGCCCTACTGTTCACACAACAGGGAATCCGTCTTTATTGGCATCACGGGAGCAGGACAGGGCAGCAGAAGCTCCAGCAAGCTTGGAGGCTTTGTGATCCCAAGACAGTTGCTCTTTGGGACCAGAGTTGTTCATGCTGGCCCCTTGGGATGTTGATTGCTCCCTGGGTAACAGGGGTGACATGAGGAAGGGCTCTGGCCACAAAAAGCACTGTGCCCAGCTGCCCCATCCCGGCTGTGTACTGATGGGTAAGCAGATCCTAACACCCAAGGTATGTACCTGATCCCTGGACATCCTTCTAGTCCTTAGAGGGACTTCTGCGGAGGTGGCGCTCACAGAGACTGTGCTGGGAATGGAGAAGGGAGGCAGTGGAGGGCTGGGGAGGGTTCCTTGCCAGCATTCTGCACGTCTGCTGTTCTAGAGCGTAATCATGCGTCTCCACTTTCAGATACAGCGTCTGTGTTCACTGTAGCAGTTGGCTCTACTTTGAAGCACCCAGGGCTTTATGGGGGTTCCAAGGTGACATGTGAGGGGGAGCTGGGGGCTGGCTGATAATCAAGCGTCTGTTTCTGATTAAGAGAAAAGGTGAGCATGGAGCCTGGTACGGCAATGGCAGACAGTGTGTCAGGATTTGTTCAGTAGGCGGCAGAAGGTAGAGCAGAGTACACAGGAAAGGTGGAACTGGACTGTTTTGAAGGGGTGGACAGTGTTAGGGATGAGCGTAGGGCCTCACTCACCCCGGCAAGCACTGGTGAGCAACTCGAATCCAGCCCTATGCACCACGCTTGGCTGCACTATAGAGATGCATGAAGCAATTTGGTGCAATGCACCTTCTCACTAGTGATGATGATGATAATAATAATAATAACAACAATAAAAATGTGTGTGTGTTTTAGGGAAGGGTCTCATGAATCTCAGGCTGGCCTGGAACTTGCTATGTAGCTCAGGATGACCTCAACCCCTGATCCTCCTGCCTCCATCTCCCAAGTGCTAGGATTACAGGTGTGCAGAGCCACACCTAGTTTATGCAGTACTGGGGACTGAACTCAGGGCCTGTGGATACTAGGAAAATACTCTGCCAACTGTCATCCCAGCCCCTCCCCCGTCTTTTCTTTAGAGACAAGAGTTTCACTATGTAGCTCAGGCCAGCATGGAACTCAGTCTTCCTCTCTCAACCTCTCCGGTGCTAAGATTCCAGGTGTGTACCCCCACAGCAGGGTTGTCAACAGTATGAACATGATACTGGACACTCTGAATAACACCACACCGTGTACTCTGTACGCCGCCCGTACAGTATCTAGAACTTTTGGTGTATGCAAGGTCTGAAGCCAGATTTTTTTCTGTAAAATAGTTGGCGTTAGTGAAGTGTATTCTTGATCATCATAATATTCACATAACGGGGTTTGGGCTCAGTGAAGGTATGGGAAGCGTGACAGGCACACACCGGTACATCTCAGGCACACGCTGTGACATGCCGTGTTCAGACACAGGTCCTGAAGATCTGCTGTGAGCTGTGTGGTGCGGCTGACTCTCCTCTTGATGTCTTTCAGTTTCTACAATTCATTCATGTTAACTTTGGAAAAATAAAGTGTTCTTTTAAAAACTGAGAGTGTGGGGGAGGGAGGGAGGGAGGGAAGGAAGGGAGAAGGGGAGGGAGGGGTCACGCATGTGAGAAGAGAGGGAAGGGCTGGCTTAGACATGGGAAGGAAGAGCCCAGACCTTAATTTTTTATTTAAAAAAAAATGAGACCCCTCTCCCCACATGGCCACTTTCTGCCACACAGCTGACGGGTGAACAGCTTGCTCCTCCCTCTTAGTCTCTCTTCATTTTTTTTGAGGGTGGGGAGGGGACTCCAGTTCCATGGCCCTGGGGCCAACTGCATGGGTGTCACTGCTGGAAGTGAAGGAAGAAAGTCCGGATTTCCTTGGGATACACAGTGATGATGGAGTCTCCCGGTGACGCTGGTAGGGAGGCAGGGCGGCCTGGGGAGGACAAGGAGCCTGTCTGTTTGTTCTTCCCCCTAGACCCCCCCCACCCGCCCCCGGCACCACAGCAGCTTTCTACAGTCTACTATGGCTCCCTCATGGCCCTTGGCTGCGCCCTCCTCCTAGGACTCCTGCTAAAATGGGTCTCACCATTTAGCTTCTCCTGGGGCTCCACTGTACTGCCCACCAGTCTGTTTTCCCCGTGGGGCTGCACAGAACACCGAAGGACTGAGGGGGACCATCTGAAAAACCTACTCTGGCCTTACCAGCGAGCCTCTTTATGGGCCTTTCCCTCCCTGAATAGCTGAAATGGCCCCCCTTCACACACACACACACACACACACACACACACACACACACACACACACACACACACACACAACCTGTGTGGAGCCCTGGCAGGAAGGACTGACACCAAGCTATTGTTAACCTAATCGGGTAATTAACAAAGGTTGTGGATTCAGAGAGGGAAATCAGCCACACAAGGCCACCCAGCACATGGCAGGTCTGTGTTGCTGCCCAGCCTGACAGGGGTCCCAAACCTCTGGGGTGGCCAGTCTTTGTCCTCCAGTGCCAGCGCTTCAGCATCTGCATGTTCCAGGTCCCTGTGAGTGAGCGTTCCTCCACAGCTGCTATGGACCCTAGTCCTCGAAGTACAACCTGCAGGGGCAGGAGCAAGGGGAGGGGTGGACCCTATTGATGCCCAGATCCATGAAGCTCATTTAACCAAAACAGAAGGGTGGCCACCAACTGTGCCTCGGGTTGTGGGGCCCTGCCTCAATGCCTAGTACACTTGCCTCGTTTTATCTGAAAGGGCAGATCGCCAACCTGCTCACAGGAAACTAAGACTGGTGGTGTGTGCCTCCCTAGATGGTCCGCCAGGTGAGCAAGCCCCCACGGGGACAGGCTCCTAGATGGGGAGGCGCCTGGAAGCCTGCAGAGACACCTTCAGAGCCAAGAACTGGCACCTCCCTAGCTTGGCAGGTAGGGAAACTGAGCCTCAGGAGAGTGGGGGAGCCCAATCGACTTGCACACCTGGACATAGACCTTGGATTCTCTGACACCAAGTCACCTTTCCCAGAAGGTCCAGGGAGAACGGGTTGGTTTTCTGATGGTACAAATGATTGTCCACGTTGTTTGAAAGGTTGTGTAGTGGACTGAGGAGGGAGCTCAACTGGTCAGGTGGCTGCTTTGTCTGTAACCCCAGTGCTGGGGATGAGGGCTGAGACAGGAGGTACCCTGGAAGTCGTGGTCAGTCTAGCCACCCAGTCTCAAAAAGTAAGGTAGAAATATGAGAGAAGGGTGCCCTGACATTGAGCTCTGATCCAATGTGCACAGAGCCATACAAACATGTATGCACACCACATGTCCCACCCCCCAAAAGGTACACAATTAAACATGAAAGAACCAGATATGGCCTGTGGTACTAACTGGGAAATCTCATCCACCCTGAAGGGAGAGCGTAAGTTGCCTCATCTGTGAACATGGCTAGTGGTCCTCGGACAAAGGTGTCGCTCAGGACAGGACTTCAGACAGAGTTGCTTCCCCAGGGGTAGAGCACTCTTGGATGCCTGAGTGGTCTGGGGTGGGGTAAGCATTGGGGAGGGGTGTTACCCTGAGATCCATTGTCACAGGCTGAGAGAGCACTGGGTCCTCCCCTGCTTCATACAGGTGGTGCAGGCGCAGCAGCACACGCCGCAGGTTGGCCTGGCGCTTCTCGGGGTGGCCTGTGGGGGTGGACGTGGCAGTGAGGACCTCCCATCAAGCAAGCTCAGTGCTGCAGTCTTGACCGGGCACTCTACAGTCTGGACTCCGTTCCGTATCTCAGCCTCCCTTCGGGACAGCAGCTGTCCCTCAGGAGTGGCAGTCATTTGCCCGTGGTCACATGGCTTATGTGCCGCAGAGGCGGTATCCAAATGGGGCTGCGCCAACCCTGTACCTCTAGCATATTAAAAGGGGCTGAAGCCAGTGTCCTCATTCCTACAGTGGCCATCCTTGGGCCTGTCCTCAAATCCTCCAGTTCCTTTCTGTCCCATCTGGAGTTGGGTGTGACCACATGACTATGTGGTCACGTGGCTCAACACAAAGTGAGCACAGAGGTGTGATGCTTCCTGTTGGGTGTTAAACCCTTCTCATTGCCATCACTGTCTAATGGACTCAGAAACTGGGACGCAGGCATCCTGGCGGGGCATCTTCAAATCAATGAAACTCCTGATAGCCAGGCTGCCTCAGCTCTGAGGCTAAGTGGAAACTGAGGTACTTGGGGGCTGCAGGAGGACTGTATGGAAGAAGCACATGATGGTTGATCTTGACTGACAGCTTGATTGGATTAAGAGACACCTAGGAGATTGGCACAGCACATTCTCGGTGTCCTCCAAGAGGATCAACCTAGGTGGGAAGACCTGCCCTGGATGTCGCCATCTTCCCCCACGGAGGCCCATGTGGAATACAAGAGGAAAGGAGAAAAGTGGGGAATGCAGTCCACCCTCTCTCTGATCACTGCATCATGTACTGAGCTGCCATGCTGTCTGCCATAATGAGCTGACGTCTCCACAGCTGTGTGCTGGATCAGCCCTGTCTGCCTGAGATTTTCTCAGGTGTTTTGTCACGAGATGAGAAGGTTGACTAACATTGATACTAGCACAGGGCAGCCCCGAGGGCTGGGCAGCATGTGGACCACTGTCTGGGGGCTGCACGGCATCCATCTGCAGAGTGGTATGCCCGGTCCTGGGCTGGAGCCAGAGGCTGGGGCCACCCTGCCCCAGACTGTTGACTAACTGCTCATTCTCTACCCCTCTGCAGGCCTTGGTCTCTTATGTGTCAGATGAGGGGACAGGGGACCTGGTGGAGTTGTGAGGACTGCCTGGCGGACTCCGGGAGGAAGTCACCCTGGTAGGCTCCCTCACCTCTCCGAAGGTTCTTCAGGTGCTGGGCATGGCTCCTGCTGTAATTCCAACCAGGTATGCTGAGGATCTGCAGGTGAAGGTTGGGAGGCAATGTCACGGCCTGGGGGTTCTGGGATCCTGCAAGGCACACAGATAGTGAGGAAGAGCTTTGGAACCAACTCCTTCAGACACTCAGCTTTCCACATGGGGGCCTCTGCTCCTTCCAGCCACGCCCTACTAGGCCATGTGCAACCCACAGTACAATGAGCCTGAAGATCGGATCTCAACCCCTGATCTACCCTTGCCCCACCCCCACAGGCCTTTCCTGCCCCCATGCTGCTCTCTCTGCATCCAGCTGCTGGGATTACACAGCTTAAGATATGGAGGGACATCAACTGGCCACTTCAGACTCCAGACAAGGAGTCTAAGGCCCACAGAGGGACACATTCGCTCACACACATAGCGAGCCTACACAAGCCTGCTTTCTATTCTGGATCCAGAATGCTCTTCACCACCTATCAGTTCTCCCACAGAGACCCTCTGACCCTCTCTTTCGACTCTGACTTTCAACAGGTGCTGCCACCTTCTCATCATATCCAAGTCACATGGACTGGCCTAGGCCTGGGTCACCTGACTCAAGTGGGGACCAACAGGATCAGTCCAGTCTAGAAAGTCAGTCTCAGCTCCTTTTGCGTGCTGTGAGATTTAGATCTTCTATGCCTCCCATGTGCTAAAAGCTTTGTCCCCAGACTGTGGGGTACTGGGGTGGCAGAATTTTAGGAGGTGAGGCCTAGAGGAGGAAGTTAGGCCACTAGGCCATGCCCTTGTAAAGGTCACTGGGACCCCAGGCCCTTCCTCTCCCTCTTTGCTTTTCAGCTGTCATGAGATGAACAGATCTTTGCCCTGCATTCCCCACCATGATGGACTGTGCCACCAAAAAGCAACAGAGACAAAGGACCACAGACTGAAGCCCATGAAACCGTGAGCTAAAATAAAACTTAGTTGCTTTTTTTTTTTTGGGTTTTTCGAGACAGGGTTTCTCCGTGTAGTTTTGGTGCCTGTCCTGGATCTCGCTCTGTAGACCAGGCTAGCCTCAAACTCACAGAGATCCACCTGACTCTGCCTCCCAAGTGCTGGGATTAAAGGTGTGTGCCACCACCGCCTGGCAAACATGGTTGCTTTTAAGTTGATTGTCTCAGGTGTTCTTTGACAGAGACAGGCATCAGACTTACATGGTGGGAGACAGTTCTCTGAGAGAAGCCAAGGAGTTGTATAGTCCTGTCCCGGGGGAAGGAGGAGGAGGAGGGAAGATGAAGAGAAAGGGGGGAGGAGGATGAGGATGAGGATGAGGAGGAGGAGGAGGAGGAAGAGTGCTCAGGTGAGATGAGGGATGGCCTATGGGGCTTCCAGGTCTTGAGCTCAAGTACAGCCCTGCAGTATTTGGGCCTCCAAGTAAATTCTCCTGTGGCCCTCAGCTGCTTAAGAGGGATAGAGGGATATATATATATATATATATATATATATATATATATATATATATAGAGAGAGAGAGAGAGAGAGAGAGAGAGAGAGAGAGAGAGACTTCTCAGACATTCTGAATCTTCACCTGCAGCAAAGATCCTAGCCACCAGGGGGAGTGCGTCCCTCACATGACCATCTTCAATGTGAGAGTGGGAAGGACGCCCTGCCAGGAATACCCGCTCTCTGGACACCTACAGCTGTCCTGCCCTCTCACTCAACTCTTCCTTTCCCGATTTCCCTCCGCTTCCTTCCCTTTTCTTTCTCTCTTTTTGTTTTTTTGAATATTTAAATATTTATTTATTTTCTTTTTTCCAGACAGGGTTGGTTGGTTTGTTTGTTTTGTGTAGCCCTGGCTGTTCTGAAACAGACTAGCCTTAAACTCAGAGATCTGCCTGCCTCTGCCTCCCAAGTGCTGGGATTAAAGGCATGCACCACCACCACGTTGCTCTATTTCTTTTTAAGAGGAGGTCTTACAGTTTAGACCAAGATGGCTTTGAACACACAGCAATTCTCCTGCCTCAGCTTTCCAAGTTTTAAGCCATGCCTGGCTTTAGCTCTTCCTTAATGAATTCCCCAGACTCTGCTCAACCAGGGACTCTGTTTCTGGATCTGGCCCCTGGTAACCCTGTGTGTGTGTGTGTGTGTGTGTGTGTGTGTGTGTGTGTGTGTGTGTGTGTGTGTGTGATGTTCTCTCAAACATAAGGTGCCAGGCCCTTGGTAGAATGCTCCAACCAAATGTTCTCTGAATGAGTGTTTCACACCCATTCTCAGCCATCCCAAGAACTCTTGCAGGACAGTAACTGCGCCTTACACACTGCACAGAGGAGACATTCCTTGCATGAGTGACAGCTGCCTGTCTTCTTCCCGATGCCTGGGATGGATTCTGGCTAAAAAACCAAGCATTCTAATGTAAACCTCTGCTAGTAAGTAGGAAGAAAGCACACAGAGCCCCGTTCTCTCCAGGCCCTTGAGTTTGCAGAGGCTGTGCCGCCGAACCATTTAAAACTGCAACATCTCAGGGGCTGCTGTCTCAGTAAAGACACAGAGCCATGGGGCTGTAACAGAAAGCCTAGGGGAGGCGCGGCACAAAGGTTGCATTTGGATCATGGCTAGGTGGGTTCTGCAGGGGTGTCCATCCTGTGGCCCAGGACGGCTATGGATGCAGCCATCATGAGATCATACACTTACTCAAGACACTGAGTTCATTTAGTGATTTTGTTGTTGTTCGTTTTGGAAACTGACTACAGTTCTCAAGTGTGAGCGTTGCAGGTGACGGCCACTCTCCAACATCACACGAAATAAATATGTATACTCTCAGAAGCCGTGGGCCACGGGTTGTATACTCCCGGACTTAATGTGTGTGCCCACGGCAATTCTTTGTCTAATGTTGCCAGAGGAAGCCAAAAGGCTAGACACCCCTGGACTAGAAGTACTCTCACGTACTGACAGTCCGCCCTGATTCAGACAGCCAGGCCTGTAAATGGCGTGCTGCCAACACTTGAAATGACACGGTGATGCAGGGCCATGCTAAGAAAGTAAAGGACAGCTGGGAAGGAGATGGAGAAGACTGAGGGGAAGAGGGAGAGAGCGGAATAAGTGAGTCTCAGCTCTGCACTGACTAGCAGGGGAAGCTTGAGGGAGCCCCTGTCAGCACTCAGACTTTGAGGTCCAGTCCAAAGCTGCCCAGCATCCTGAGGCAGGAGCCTCTCAGAGGCCACTGCCAGGGTGGGGGGTGGGGGTGTGTGTGTGCGCATCCTCGGCAGTGGCGATGCTCACCGTGAGCGGGGGCCTCTTCATCAGTCAGCTCTCGGAACAACACGACAGGCTTGTGCTGCAGTGCTACCCCACTCCTCGGGCGCAGGACACTCGTGATGGGTTTAGGCCCCAGCAGAAGCCAGAGCTCCGAGTGCACGACGGAGGTGTCATTCAGCGTGAGGTTGTATTGCAGGTTCCAGGCCATGTTGTTCCACAGCCGCCGATGGAGCATTACCTGCAGAGATCATCGGGGGTCCTTCCGTGCCCCCTGGCCATGCTGTGGATGGCTATGAGGGCCCACCGGAGGACAGCCAGGCCTCTCTTACCTCCACCTGCCCGTTCCCTTGGCTGGAGACACCATGTGCTCGCTCCGCCAGCAGCACCAGCCTGCTCTTGGCATCTTCGATGAAGGCCGACTGCGCCATGGGGTAGTAATTCTGCAGACACAAGTGCCACCCAGTGGCGGCTTCAGTACAGGGTCAGGCAGACACCAGCTGTCCCCTCGGCACAGTGGCACAGCTTCCAGCCTGCTGCTTCCTAGCCATGTGGTCTGACTGATGGGACTCTAGACCCCTTGCTAAGTGCTCAACACACGTGGCGTCCAGAACGACCCCTGACAAAGCTGAGAGGGAAGAGAGAAACAGACAGGTCTCGGGAGTGGCACTGTCGAGACGCAGAGCCCACGGGGCAGGATGCTGGCCAGGGCCTTTGAAACAGCTTTCCCAAGAAGCCTCTATTGCTTTGAATAGGTGGTTAACAAGGCCAGGAAAAACATGCTGGGGTGCAGCATGGAGCTGCTGCAGGCATACCCGGGCGATAAGATTGCTCTTGAAAGCCTTGTAGGGCCTCTGCTGCATCTGGTAGCCGTTGTTGTCAGAGTAGAGGACTTGCTGGGTGTCTAGGTCACTGCTGGTCCTCAGGATGGCCTCCCGGTTCAGCTCCAGGGGGCCCACTCGGTACTGCTGCTCTATCCGTTGACAGAGCAGTTCCCCAGTGAGGCTTGGATGCACATGGGCCAGACGGGAGTGGATTGCATAGATGTAATCCTGGTCTGTTATATTCCTAGGAAGGGGCCACAGAAGAGAGCGCTGTGGGGACTGGCTGAAGGCTCCTTCCTTCATACAGGAAGCTGGGTGCCAGGAAGCAGCTATCTGTAGGTGGACACTGGCAGTACTGGACACAGCAACCTAGTGGGAGGACTATGGACCCTGTGGAGATTCATGCGAGGCCTGGACCATTTGTGGAGCAACCAAAGCCCCTCTCCCATGCTCTGACTCAGCTACCAACAACATGACTGCTCAGGCATACCCCAAAACCACAGGCAGAAGAGAGCAAGTCTCTCATCCAGCTAGCATTGATTAGTCACGGGCCAGAGCCATGCCCAAGTACAGGGACAGAGGCTCCTCGACCCACCCGCTCCTGAGCCTTGCAGGGGCTGTGTGCCCGCCCAGGGGAGGCACCTGTAGAAGTACTGCCTTATTTCGGTCGCCAGTGGGCCCGCCACCATCTCCATCCCCACTGCTTCCCAGGCTGGCTCAGCGGTATTGTTGGGCGCAAACTGGTAGTTGTCAGAAACGGGGCCCTGCTTCACGTCTCCGTTGGCCCGGTACTCCAGGAACTCTTGGGTCATGTGCACTGTGTGGTTGCTCTGTCTGCAGGGGTGAGAGAGGAGAATGGTTGGTGTTACCCTCAACAAGATCATCCATCGGCAGCAGGGCTGTGGCTGGGGATCAGGAGTGAAGAGGATGCCCCGGAAGAGCCTGGGGAAGGTACCAGAAGCCTCAGGGGAAACCTCTGATCCCACACATAGCCAAGGACTGTCAGGTGAAGAAGTCACAAGAGGGAGGCTGCACACAGGCCACCATCAGGGAGCACTATCCCCAGACTGCTATTCAGCAGCCCATCGGTGGTCCAGGAGTCACACTAACATAAGAGTAGAGTTTTGTCGCCAGGCGGTGGTGGCGCACACCTTTAATCCCAGAATCCCAGCACTCGGGAGGCAGAGCCAGGCGGATCTCTGTGAGTTTGAGGCCAGCCTGGGCTACAGAGCGAGATCCAAGACAGGCACCAAAACTACGTAGAGAAACCCTGTCTCAAACCAAACCAAACCAAACAAAACAAAAAAGTGTCACATGCCAAGGATATTTTATACCCTTAAAGTCTCTTGGTCCCCAGGGGTGTGGATGAATGGGTGGATGGATGGACACATGGGTGGGCAGAATCCTGGCTAGATGGGTACACAGACACATAGGTGAGTGGCTGGCTGGCTCGGTGGGTAGAGGGGCAAGTGAGGGGTGGTGGGTGGGATAAAGGGTTTAAAGGCCCTTTGTGTTTTAGACAACACAACTATGCCCTGAACAGTAACTCAGTTTCTGTAGTTAGAGAAGTGGACCCCATGAGCACCTTTCTCATGGGGCCCCGGAGTCCCCCTTTGTCCATGGGTCAGGGCTCTGGAATGAGGTGGTTGAAGCAGCCTTTTTGCAGTGGCCCAGGCTCCCCCTCTTAAGGAACACAAGAGCAGGAAGGGGTCTTGCTATCACCTGGTCCTTCCCCAGGGGAAGGTGAGCACATCAGGGGTCATAGGACACTGTGCATGTGTCCAGGTCCCAGGCACACTTCAGAGGCACTGCTGCCTCGACTTACCTCTCCTGAATACTATGTAACATGTTGGTGTCCTGGTTGAACAGCAAAGTATAGCAGTCATTTGTCACAGGCAACAGGGACCTGCCTTCCTGGCTGGTCTGCTTCCTCAGCTTGAGACTAAACTTGAGGGTGCTGGCCGTGGGGACGACCAGTTCCCTGGTGTGTGCCTGGTCCCCACGGGTGCGCCTGACTTTGTAGTGCCGGTAGCTGAGGCCTGGGATGGTGGTCAGGATAAGCAGGTCGTAGGCAGAAGGGTCCTTCGTAGAGTTCTGGATCTGCAAGCCAGCAGCATGGAAAGGAAGTCTCCTCAGTCACCCCATAACCCCTGCCTCACACTCCTGGAACGGGTGCATGCCATCCGCCCAGGAAGGGGTATTTTACCACCACCTCTAAAGATTCCCATGACATCTTTACAAGCTTTGGTTTTGCTGCGACACCCGCCAACCCTGAACAGACCTCTGGGGCCCTTCCTTCCCACTCGCTTCCCTTCCCTATGTCTTGCCCTTCCCTGTCCTGGTAGCGGGAGGGGGTGGGGGGGTGGAAAGCAGACCACGTGACTCATACTGACTGTCTCAGGAGCACAGAGGGGGCAGCCTAGATCCCACCCCAACCTTGGCACCTCTGCTAAAGTGCCTCTTTAAGATGCCCAGAACCCTTGCACAGGAAGAGTGGAAGGAGGTTACCAAGAGGCAGACAGGAAACACCCTCCGGCAGGACTTCTCGCCCATACCTGTGCTGACACTGGGTGGCCCAGCTCATCGGTGACGCTTACGTGGGGGAAAGCAACAGTCAGGGTGATAATGGTGGCAACCTTCCAGGCCAGCGGGTTGTACACAGAGACAAAGTATCCCATGGGGCCTGTGTCTGCAGAGAGAACAGGTGTCACTTGAGGCCCCTGATGTTTTTGGGAGGCTCCCTGATATGAGGGAAAATGAGGGAGGCAAGACCTGGCCTTCCAGAGGCCCTAGGGCAGAGCGGGGAGGGGAAGGGGTAAGGCCTGGATCCAAGGCTTGGAGTGGCCCGCCCAGCAGAAGGGGCTCTTGTGGTGTGGGTCTGGCTCTCCCGCTCTGTTCCATCTGTTATGTACTGATTCCTGAACACACTGCTCAGTCTCCAGCCTCCCTCCTAGCGCCTTGCTGTCCCCTCTACCTATTCACTCTTCGGTTCTTCTCTCCCTCCTGGGGGAAGCCTACCTGTGTGCTCCTGGAAAGGCACAGCCCACTATACTGCCCTACCCAGCACTGATGTCACAACCCAGGCTCGCCTCTTTCTGCAACTGTCCCTCCTGTCAGACTTGTGTCCCCTGTGCCAGCCCTGGGCAGAACCTACAGGCTGGATTGGGCTACACACAGAGGGATGGAAGGGCAGGGCAGGTGGGAGACATGGCCCAGATCCTATCAGGGGAGGGAGGAGACCGGAGGGGCTAGAAGGGGCCAGCAAAAAGTACAAGCTGAGCAAAGCGGGGCACAGGGACCTGGGGGCTTGCCCCGGGCTGCTCACGATTTCCCTAGTTCCACACCTAAACATCCCAGCTGTACGATGAGTCACTCTACACGTGACACTTGATGGACCAAGAGCTTGGGCCACGGTGGCCTGGAGGTGACCTGGAGGTGACCGGCAGTCCAGCTGGGCTTGAGAGGGTAAGCAGGGACCAGGCAGGGCTGGGCCAGAGGACATTGTAGGGAGCACAGGGTGGCGGGTTCAAACTCTGGCTCTTCCTCTCCCTAGCTAGCGAGGTTGAGCTGAACCATGGCCCCTCTGAATCTGTTTCTTCGGTTCAAAAATGAGTCTCCCTCTCACAGACTATGCAAGGCATTAAATACCCATGGGGAACATTCCAGGCTTAGAAAACACTCAGAACTCGTTAGTGGTTCTTGCTCAGTCCGACTGAGCCGTCAGTCCATCCTGGATTCCAGGACGAGGAAACCGGCCCAAAGCATTGAACCAGCTGGCAAGATCACACCATGGTACTGGGTTATAGGGTCTCAGTCTCATGTGAGGTTCTGGTCTCCACCCCTGTCCCAGACTTTTTTTTTCAGTCAGGGCCTCTCTATTACATAGTTCTGGCTATTCTGGAACTTGTTATGTAGACCAGGCTAGCTTCGAACTTACAGAGATCCACCTGCCTTTGCCTCCCTAGTGCTGGGATTATAGGTAGGTATGTGCTACTCCTGGCCCCAGATTCTTTTCAAAGCACAGCCACTGCCTCCCTGCAGGGGCCTGCCTTACCTGTGCCCGACACTGGGGACCTGTCCAGGGCGATGGAGGCCATCAGCTTGCGTACGCCCAGCATCCCTGTCCTTAGATGTTCCACATACATGTCATTCACCTTGGGGGACTCAGTGCCTGTGATGGCATCGTGGTGCTGGACCTGTCGCCGTCAGAGTCAAGGAAGAAGGGTGTCAAACTTGGTCCTGGGAGGTACCTGCTCTCCAGAATACTGGGGAGAAGGCAAGCATCCCGCCCATCTTATAGAAGGGAAACTGAGGCAAGAAGCTATAGAACTGGCCCAGCTTTTTCTGACCTCATAGAACGACCCTGCCTGAGTCCCCCTCCTGGTAGAGACCCAGATTCCCTTCCATCACTATCATCCCATGTACGCACTGGTTCCTCATGGTACACTGTGCAGGGTGTGATGCTCCCACTGCACCAGGGAGAGGTGGACTGTCTCCCTTCACAGAGCAGGAGACTGAGGGTCCCTGGTTACACGTTCCACTGTTATGACACACACCGCAAGTCTACCTGCTTCTTCCCGGCACAACTCCTGGAGATTTACCTCCAGGCATCTGTAAAATGGCCTGCCTGACCCAGCCACTTTCTGGAGGGGTGACAAATGACAAGACTTCTTGTGTCTCCATGTCCCCATGGATACAGGGGAGGGAGGCAGGTGGAGATGGCCACCATGCCATTCCATTGCCGCACCATCCTGTGGGGTGCATGTACAGGGAAGGAATTGGGGCCCAGGGAGGAAAAGTCATGAACTTGAGGCCATCAGCTGAGACTTGGATCCATGCATGACACTAATGTCCCTCTACCCTCCATTCTTTATAAAAATCAGGTGTGAAGCTTAAGGAAACTGCTCACTGGGTGCCTTGAGACCTTGGGTCCAGCTGTGGCCCAGTTTCACATTGTACCAGCCTTGAAACCAGAGGGGACCACAATTTTCTCTCCTGTACAGTGGAGCCTCTAGTCATGGGGAGACACATACCACACCATGAGAGGACTCAGTCTTACTGAGGCCTTCCAGAGACTTTACCTCAGACACAGCCCAGCGAAGCTGTTGGAGCTGCTGCAGGGCCCACATAGGGTCCATAGTCCCACGGGGCTCTGGCCACATGTAGCGTGTGAACATGGACTCCCCAGCATACAGCATGGCACTGGCTTGCCTTGCTAGCCCCTTCAGGGTGCTGCGAGATGTGTAGAAGCCGGTCCAGGCCTGCAGTGGTTCTGGGAGATAAGTACATGCAGTGAGACTGAGGGCCTAGCCTGCGGTGCTGAGTGTGGGTCTGGGAACAGCTAAGGGTACTAGATCTGCTTGGCCACCCAGGGAGGCATACAGGACCACTGGTGACACCAGGACTTGTGGCTTGCCCAGAGAGATCAGGACCTAGGATATTTATTTATTTATTTATTTATTTATTTATTTATTTATTTATTTATTTTGGTTTTTCGAGACAGGGTTTCTCTGTGTAGCTTTGCGCCTTTCCTGGAGCTCGCTCTGTAGACCAGGCTGGCCTCGAACTCACAAAGATCCGCCTGCCTCTGCCTCCCGAGTGCTGGGATTAAAGGCGTGCGCCACCATCGCCCTTTTTAAACCATTTTTTTTTTTTGTTTTTTCGAGACAGGGTTTCTCTGTGCAGCTTTTCACCTTTCCTGGATCTCGCTCCATAGACCAGGCTGGCCTTGAACTCACAGAGATCTGCCTGCCTCTAGGATTTTTAGATAGGATCTAATGCTTGATGGGGACATCAGACTAAGCTGGGCAGACTGGGGACAAGGTAGGCACTGCAGTACCCCACTAGAGAGAAGATGGCCCATAGCATACCTAGGAAACATGCAACCTCCACATACACGAAGGACTGGGAGAGCAGGGGGAGGGAGGGAGACATGAGGCTTCAGTGGGCCACGAAGAGCCTTGAACAGCCACAGGCACTTTTGTTCGTGACTCTGTGGACTTCAGGAAATGCCAGGTCAGCTTGAACGTCAGCAGGGTTCCTCCCAAGGCCCACAGGAGGGGGTAGAGGTGGGAGGAGCTGAGGAACACTAGGTAGGATGCTTAGGGACTCAGGACAGAGGCAGAGCCTGGGATCAGGGTGGAGGCAGCCAGCCACCTTTTCTCAAAAGGTGGGTCTCAGGCTCTTGTGACTTATGCTTTCTTGCCTCTTCCGGGTCTAGCTTCCTCTGTTTCCTAGTCTTTTCCCCATAGGACCAGGACCAGACTCCAGTGAGCGGTCACATGGCCCCAAGGAAAGGTGGTCAAATAGCACCAGCAAACGGAGTGGGCAGAAGGTAGGCACTCACTGCAACTCTGCTGCCCAAGCTGTAAGCCTGGCACCACCCACACCCGGGCTTCTGTATTGTATCAGGCCATCTCCATTCAGCCACGCACACAGGACAAACCCACTCCCACAACTCTGAGGATGCCCAGATGAGACCTCTCCCACTTAGACTCTAACTGTTCTCACAAAACACATCCCATCCCACCATTGTTGTGGCCACGCCCACATTCCTGCCCCCGTCCTCTCCATGTCTACACACAGGGTGGTATAAGGGGCCTGAGAACTATAGCAGCTAAGTCAAGGCGGGCAGGGCAACCCAGGCCCTGGACCCTGCAGCTGGAGCCTCTGTGTGCAGTGTCTTTGGAAGGGAGGGAAATGAGGAGCAGGGAAAGAACCTTCCCAGGGGGTCTCCTCTTCTAATCCCTCACTGATGAAACCAGGTTGTCCCTGTGGCCTGGGCAGGCAGGGGCAGGGGACGGGCAGGCCCTGCTCCAGGCACCCTGATCACATGGCACTAATGGTCAGTCAGCAGATGCTATCCAAGCCTGTTTCCTCCCCAGGTCTTAGACTGATCAGCTGGTGCTTGAGTGCATGTGCTGGGCAAAGCTCACTGGCAGGCACGGCTGTGTTCTGGTCTCTGAGTTGCCCTGCTCAAGTGTGCCAGTTAGCATCTTAGCCACGTTGCCAGGGCTTCTCCATCTGGGCAAAGGCATAGGCCTAGGGCCCCTCACAGGCTGTGACATATGTAACAAAGAGGTTTGCATTTTGTTTTTGGCATTAGGGACTGAGCCCAGGCCTTCTATATGCTAGACAAGTATACTACCACTGAGTTGTACCCCAGCCCACAACAAAGACGCAAAAGCCATTTCTCTGTGATGTTCTGAGGCAGGGCCTGGGCATGGAGTGGGGAAGGGGCTTTTCTTTCCCCCTACATGGTCTCTCTGCTGGAAGCTGGGCAGAGGAGATGGGCCTACCTGCTGTAGCCACCAGCAGGAGGTGCACACTGGTGGCCTGGTTGTGTTGAAGCTGGGGGTGCCGTCACTATATCGTGGAGCATTGAGAGCAGGGGTGGGATGGGTCATGGTCACTGCCTGACACAATGGCACTATCAGTGTCCCTACTGTGCAGCTGGATGGGTGCCAGCCTTCACGCAGCCTGGGTGCAGAGGCTGAACACTGAAACCTGCTCAGGCCCAGGCCTGAGGACACAGGTAGGAAACAGATGACGTCCCGCACAATGACAATGACAGAGCAGAGCAAAGAGGAAGTGTGGCTGCTGGAACACAGAGGAGGCACATTGCCCGACCACGGTGTGAGCAGGGGCTGCCCAGGGGAGGAGCATGTGGGAAGACTGGGCAGAAAGGTACTCCCAAGAGGGGGCCCCGAGACGGCACAGGTGTGGAGGTGGGAAACAGCTGTCTATGTGGGAAGAGCAGGAGGGAAGCAGCCTGGTACCCGCCGCCCCCCGAGCCTACACTGGGTTAGGGAGGAAGGTCTGCACCCTTGATACTAAGTTGCCCCCAGCCTCCTGAGGCTCGTACCTGAAGAATAGGGAAGGAAGTCATGGTGGTCACGGATGCCCCAGGTCATGTTGAAGGCATGCAGGGCTTGGAAGTACTCGCTCAGTGTGGCGTACTGCACCGAGATACCATACTGGGCAGAGTGGTTGTTGATGTACTCCAGCAGGGGGTCCATGTTGTCAAACTGCACTGAGGCGTTGAAAAACTGCTTGTCACATCCCTGCAGGACACAGAGCGGTGGCCTGAATCTCTACGAACCGTTGGAGCCCTCGCCCAGGCAAGAAGGTTTATCACTGCCACCCCCAGCAGCCCACCCACCCTCATTGGTCCACAAGGACACCAGAAAGACTCCTGTAGCTGTCAGGGCTCTCCTTAGAAACCACCCCTAGGACTAATTGCGATAATGTGATATTATTACATAGCCCTGACTCACACATCCTGACCACAAGCAGCCATGGACTAGGAAGGCAGGCTGTGGGTCACCTGCCCAATTCTGTACAGAATGCCACCCCTTTCTATTTGCTCTGCTAAGTAGCTGTGTGGCCTCAAGACAATTCCCTAACCTCTCTGAGCCTCAGATTCCTGCTGCAAATGCATTTCAGCACTGCCTTCCTCTTGGGTCTAGTGGTGCCAGTTCGATGGAGGAGACAAATACTGCAGAGCAGTTGGTGCCTTAATAAGGGTTAGTGATGATGATGGGGCACGGGGCTGTCCCCCAGGAATGCCCCTCTCATGAGCCTCATGGCAGGCAGCACTAAACCCATTGCTCAGATAAGGAACCCGATGCATATAGAACTGAGGAGGCCAGTCTGGCTTTCAGCCCCGAACAATCTGAGTGGTGGGAGTGGAGGCCGGCATGCTGGTCTATCTATCAGCCTGGAGGGGCAGCAGGCAGGGTGGAACAGTGGGTGAGGCCCAGGGGTCTGCAGGGAAGGATGGAACATTCAGAACCAGGTAGAGATGGGCAGGCTGCTCCTGCCATAGGGCCACACCCAGGCCCCAATGAGGGCCCTGTCAGTGTTGAGGATACCCAAGTAGAGCATGCCATACCCAGGGCCAGAGGACATGGGGAGTCCGGAACCACGCGGCCCTCTGTTTAATATTGGTCACCAGAGTTTCAGCGTAGAGGTGGATGTTGGCTGGGGTGACGGGCTCACTCATGTTGGGATACACGCCGTCTGGGGGTGGTTCCGGGAAGACGGCCACACCGTTCCAGTAAAATCCAGACCTGAGGGAGGACAGAGGCCAGCAGAAGAGACTGATGCAGAGGCTTAGTGCTGAGTGTGGTTTGCCGGTGGGATCCTGGGAATATCGCTTCAGGGCCACATGGAGCCAGCGGCCTTGTCTTCCCCACCGCGATGGCCCAATGGGGATCGGATGAGGGTCACCTGTGCCCTGGCTCCCGTAAGCCACCACCTTGCCTGCCTGAGGCCAGGGTGAAGATTCATCTTGGGTACAAAACTGCCCCAAATATCAGGAGTTAGGATTTAAAAAAAAAAAAAAAAAAAAACCACTGTAATGCAATTAAATAAAAATCAAATCTGGGAGTGATGGCTCACATCTGTGACCCTAGCAGTCACCAGGCCCAAACAGGAAGATTCACACAAGTTTAAGGCCAGCCTGGGCTACAGAGGGAAACTGCATTAGGAAAACCAAGACCTGGGGCTGGAGACATGGCTTAGTAGTCCCGAGCCGTCTCTTACAGAGGACCTGAGTTTGGTTCCCAGCACCTACATGGAGACTCACAAACACCTATAATTCCAATTCCAGGGGATCCAATGTCCTCTTCTGGCCTCAGCAGGCAATAGTGCATACACACACACACACACACACACACACACACACACACAGAGACACACACACACACAGACACACAGACACACAGACACACACACACACACACACACACACACACACACACACACAGCCTAAACCAAAGCAGAACCACCCAGTCAATCAAACAATAAAAAAAATTCTCTCTCAAGACCAACCCCAAAATCTGTGGTGAGTAAACATCAGAGGTTTCTATAGCAACAGGGTTATCTCTAACAGGTTCTCCTGGCCTCAGGGTCAGGAGAAGCCCAGGAAGTGCCACCCCTGTTCATGCCATGCAGCACTGGGTGGCGGTTATGAGATCCCAGGCCACCTGCCGACATGGCCAGGCTACCTTTGCCAAGCCTTGTCTCTCGGTGGTAAACGAGAGAGTGGGAGGAGTAACAGGAACCATTTGGGGCATAAGAGGTAGACCCCGTGCCTGGCAGAGCACCCCGGCACACGGCAAGTGCCCGCATCTTCTCTGCTCACTTCTCACTCCCGGGCCATGAGTACCTCACATGTGGACTCTCGGGCACACAGGACAGAGGTAGGGTTGAACCCTGGTCTGCCAGCCTTCGGAGCACAGGCTGTCTGTTTTCAGGGACCTCCTCGCCACAAGGCACACGGCAGCTGATTCCATGAGACGGTGTGGTGCTTCCGTGCGGTGACCCTGCCCCTTCCCATTCCTGACGCCTGCACATGGTGACCCCTGACAGAGGCGAGGACCTTGGGCTACGGGTTTAGCTAACAAATGACTTTCCAGCAGACCCCACAGAGCCAGGCCAGCCAGGTGTATGTGGAGACAAATGTCCCCACGTCTGAGAAATCCCTGACCATCCCTGGCCCAGTGCCTTTCCCTGTAACTCAGCCCACTCTCCAGGCCAGGTAGACAGAGTCAGGGAGCCAGCTGGTCACTGAGGCAAGGGACAATCACAATGAAGCAGGAAGGAGAGTGGAAGGTGAAGAGGTTCCGCAGCGCTATGAAGGGAAGTGTGGAAATGGAGGCACAGTGCTGGGATTCCTGGATACCAGCCGGCTCATTTTCTCACCTTGGAGGTGGGGACAGCTGAGGCCTGGAGCAGGCAGGGTGGGTCCCACCAAGTCAAAGTGCAATGTCCCTGGGAGTGCTATGTTAGAACCTCATCCCTGGGGCAGGAGAGGGGGCTCAGTAGTCCAGAGCACCTGCTGCTCTTGCAGAGAACCCAGGTTTGGCTCTCAGCACCCACACTGGGAAGCTCACAACTGCCTGTTAAGTCCAGTTCTGGCAGTGGTGGGGCAACACCATCTTCCGGCCTCTGTGGGCACGGCACACGCAGTGCGCATAAACTCATTCTTAAAAATAAATGAATAAATATAAAAAAACCCTCATCCTGTGTATGTGTATGTGCACGTGTGCATGCACCTGTGTGTGTGTGTGTGTGTGTGTGTGTGTGTGTGTGTGTGCATAAGGAAGCCAGAGGATGGTGTTGGGTACAATACCTCAGGAGCCAACTCTGTTTTCTGAGATGTCAACCCCCCTGGCTTTTGGAATAGTAAAGTGGGGTTCTAGCCACACCCTCAAGCTTGGGAGGCGTGGACATGGGAAACCTCGTGAGGAGCTACTGCTAAAAAGCTGCTTCTGATCCACGGGGTCGGTCCAGGGCCTGCACAGTTGTTCCCAGGAGTGGACAGTGAGACAGACAGGCAGGGCAGCTGCAGACGGGGGCGCCTACCTGTTAGAGAAGGAGATGTGTGAGGGTGAGCAGTAGCTGTAAGAGTCCATGGTGTGAGTGAAGATTTCCTCCTGCTCCGACAGGGATGGGGACCCATGCCACACGAACTGCAGCCCCTGTGAACCGGGGAGGATGGGGGAGGGGCAAGGGTAACGTTGGCTGGTACCCTGGTTCGTCTTCCTCAGCCCCCTTGCACCGCCATGGCATGTCCACACCTTCAGCCTCTCTCAGAGGCTCAGGGACAAGGCGGCTTTCTGTCACCGCCTCTGTAAGACTCCCTCAGGCCAGGCACTACCATGGCCACCTGTAGCTGTGAGATCAGCCTTCCTCAGTGCTGGCTCGCCCAGGCCAGGCCTCAGAGGCATCATTCTGCTCTCCTTGAATACCCACAGCCATGGAGAGCTCACTACTGTGCAGTCTAGTCTCAGATGGCATAAGGCAGGCTTGGGGTGCCAGAGTCAGCTCTGCTCAGCACTGCTTGGGGACCCTGATCCATCTGAGTGAAAAACAGGGAGAAGCCACACTCAGTGTTCTAGGGCCATCCACAGGTGAAATCAGCAATGCCCGTGAGCTCAGGTTCAGGAGCGGCAACCGGTGCTTCGTAGGTGACAACAAAATGTTCCTCATCATGCTTTCCTGCATCCTAAGGCCACCTGTGTGAAACACTTGCTGGCCAAATTCTACCACTGCCCCCTGGACAATCGTGCATGGGACACCTTTCCCTCTGGAGCCTTGTTCTCCCCATCTGCAGGGCAGGGTAACTCTAACCATGTCCTGCACAAAGACATGCTCTCTGTTAGCACAATGGCACTCCATGTGGAGCGGCTGTGTCCACATGAGATCATCAGAGGGATCCTGACCGCGGCTGGAGAGATGGCTCTGCGGTTACCAGCATATAGTGCTCTTTCAGGGGACTGGAGTTTGATTCCCAGCAGCCATGCCAGGCAATCACAACGGCCTGTAACTCCAGTTCCAGGGCCTCTGACCTTCTGGCCTTTTTACACATAATTCATACACAGGTACACTCACATGTAATTAAAAATAAAATACATCTTAAGAAGAAGGATCCTAACACAGAAGGACTAGTGTCCAGATGGAAAGGGGGTGGGCGGAGCCCAGTGGCAGAACGTTTGCTGAGCAGTGCAAGGTGGTCCCAGCTGTAGTCTCCTAGCATCAACAGAACAGACCAGACCAGAAAAAAGGAAAGGGAGGAGAGAAAAAGGGAGGAGAGATGAGGAGGGGGAGGCAGTGAGGAGGAGGGGAAGGAAGGGGAAGGAGAGGAGGTAAAGGGAGAAGAAAGGTTGTTTAAAGAAAAGTATTGGGAGATGAATCTAGGTGCGCAAAATACACCATAGAGCCACGGAACGAGCCGGACACACAGAATGGGAGAAGGAACAAAAGAACCAGACACCTATGAAGACAGATGGCCCAGGTGATCCAGCTTCTCAGAATGCCTCTGTTGCTGTTTCCCCAAAATTCTGCATCCAGAACAACTTCAAAGCTGCTAGCTAAGAAGGTCCAGCCTCACAGACGACTCTATCCAGATAAGTCCTGCACTTTTCCACCACACAGAGACTGGACAACAAATGACACAGCTACTTTTCCCAGGACTTGACCACTATCTCAACTTTCTCAGGGTCCCCTATAGATGCTGTCACCCCCAGACAATAGGAAGTAATTTTAAGAATATGATGCCCACATTCCCAAGAGGTGGGGTAGGTGGTTTTTGATTGTTCGGTAGGTTATGGATGTTTGCCATTGTTTAGGAGGGTTGGTTATGAGTTGTTTCTGGTCGTGGTAAGGGAGGAAACTAAACAGGGAAGGTTGGATTCAAGGATCTCTTTCTGAAAAGAAAAAGAGTGGATATGGGAATGATAGGATAAAAGGGTAGATGATTGAATCTACTTTTAGACAAAAAAAAAAAAAAATCCCCAAAAACCAACCAAACAAAAAACCAAAAAAAAAAAACTACTAGTCTCAAATATTTTACATTGGTATGGATTTTTGAATATTGATACCAATTTAAGGTTATTTTTGTTATACTATATATATGTTCCCACTCTTGTTTAAGGTATTGTACTTGTGCAGCTCATTTAAAAATGTAATGCAAATTTCTAGTCCTTAAAGCTATTTAGGATAATAAAGAAATACAGGTTAGGATAATAAAGAAATGGTAGTCATCTATAACAATCAAACTTGTAGTCATGTTAGTTATGTTTTGAATGTCAAACAGAGATATATTTCAAATAGATAGGTGGTCTTCAAATACTTCAAAGACCTACAGAATATGGCATTTAAAATGTCTTAATAACGTAAGGCTTTTCAAGACAGTGAGACATGTCTGCTCCCGGCAGCACCAGTTTACTTCAAAAGGGGATGATGGGCATCAAAGAACCTCCATAGGGAGTTTGCTTTCAACGTGGCAAAGCTAGACATTTGGGCAAGTAACCGCCCTTACCTGGACTGCTGACAGGATGCTGTCCAAACTGGACAATCAGGACACAAGAGAAAGTGACTGCCAAACTTTGCCAAGACAAAGTAGGACAGACCTTCAAAATTCCTGCTTCACAAAAAAAGTCTATTCTAGGACTATAGGCTGAAGATGGATGCTCCAACGTTGCAGAGGAACCTTGGGTCACTGTCCAGGCAGCCAGATGTCTTTGCCATTTCTATAATTTTGGAAGGTGCTTGTTCTGCACTTCTTGTTTACTCAGATAATATTATACCCTTCTCGGATCTTTGATGGGGGTAGAAGACTAGATAGTTATAGTTACAGTTTTCCTTGTTACCAAATTCAGAAAAGAAATTCACAAAAGAGGTGTAAAATATATAGGGTTGAGAGTAATAAAAGCTTAAATTTTTATCTAAGAAAATGATTTGAGACCTAAAAAGATAGTTTGGGGTTGGTGACAAGTTAGGATAGAAAGTAAATTAGGTACAAAATTTTGGACTCACCAAGATAGGATAGATAATGGAGTAATTTCTTTGAATTTGCTGATACTAATGGGCTGGACATTGTAAATGTAATTCCTACCTGATAATTATTCTTTTTTCTTTGTTTTTTTGAGACAGGGTTTCTCATGTAGTTTTGGAGCCTTTCCTGGAACTCACTCTGTAGCACAGGATAGCCTGATAATTGTTCTTATTGTATATGGTTTTACTATGTCAGAGTTAAAACCTTTCCTTTTTATTTAGGGAAAAGAAGGGGAAATATTGTGCAATATTTTGTATACTGTGAAGATATATTGCTGTGATTGGTTTACTAAAGAGCTGCATGGCCAATAGCTAGGCAGGAGGTATAGGCAGGACTTCTGGGCAGAGGGAGAAGAAGGAAATGAATCTAGGCACACAAAAGACACCATTGAACCACAGAATGAGCTGGACACACAGAATGGGAAAGAGACAAAAGCCACATGGTAGAACATAGATTAATAAAAATATGGGCTAATTTAAGTTGTGAGGTAGTGGGACAAGCCTAAGCTAAGACTGAGCTTTCATAATTAATAATAAGTCTCTGTGTTGTTATTGGGAGCTGGCGGTCCAAAGAAAAATCCAACTACCGTCAGGAGGTAGGATGGGGGTGCCAACAGCCGGGAAACAGGGAGCCAGTGTTTAATGGACATAGTTTCAGTGGGGAAAATGGAAAAAAAACGATGGCCATGGTTGAACAAGTTGTGTGCTCATCACCACTGAATTGTACACTTAATCCAGCCTGGTTTGTGGCATTTTGTGATGGCAGACCAAGCTGCCACATGGTCTTAGAGGATGAATAGAACATAAGTAAAATCAAAAAAAAAAAAAAAGAAAAGTATTGGGTTGGGGGGGGCATAGACATAGCACACCACAGTGGGGATGTGAGGAGAAAATGGCCCCCTGCATGCCAAGGACAGAGGCAAGGTCAGACCCCGACCCCAGCCTTCAGGAATAGCAACCTGCCCTTCACCACTACTATACATGCACTTTGACCCAGCACCTACAGCCTCTAGAGGTATGAGGGCACATGTCTGCTGCCCAAGGTCCAAGTGCAGCTAACACCTCACCTCCCAAGCTGGTCCAGGGTTGATGGAGGTGCTGGCTGGATGCAGCTGACACCAGGCCTCGTCCTTCCTAGCACACGGTCAGCCCTGTGGCTGCATGTGTGCGATGTCCCCAGCTGAACACTCTGCCTGGTCCTCTAGTCCTTCATCCACATTTCTCATAGACAGCCCTGGGAAGGAGCCAGCTCTGGCCAAGGCCCAGCTAAAGGGTGGAAAGGTCTGGAGGCAGGAGGCCATTCTTGGAGGCAGCTATAGGAGTCAGGCTTGGGTCAGGCAGTTACCACAAAGCCCAGTGAGGGGCAGGAAGGCAGGAGGAGGTGACAGCGGGTATGGAGTGGGACGCACCTGAGCTTCCTGCATGGCATCCTTGAGGTCATAGTCAATCCGGGAGATGAGATGGGCATTGAAGCCTGCCAGGGCAAACAGGGTCGGGGTCGTCGCCGATGCACCAAAGGGGTCCACGTGCCAGGAGAACTGTGGCCGGATCCCAAATGTTTCATAGAGAAAGCCATGTCCTTCTGCAAAGACAGAGGTCACCTAGCTGGGCTGGCCGGGTGGCCTCTCACCCTGGCTCTCTGGGTACCCTGTATCAGTTCCTAGGCTGAGCAGGTCATGAGGATGGCAGAGCAGGGTTTCGATCTTAACTCTTAATTGAACACATTGAATTCAATTCACCAGCAATCTCTAGACGTACAGTACCTAGGCTTAAGTACGTTCATACACACCACCATTCAGTTCCAGAACTTTCAGTCTTGCAACACTGAAACATAGCTTCCCAGCCCCCAGCAACAGCATTCTACATGTCTCTATTGATCTGGTGGCATTAGGGACCTTCTGTAAGAGGACCCCAAAGCACTGGTCCTTATGTGTCTGGCTCATTTCCCTCAGGACTACGTGAATGAGCTTCTTGCCATAGATTATGCAGCCAGGCCTCACACCCTGAGGGCAACTCTAAGGGACCTTGAGCTCCTCATCCAGAAAGTGGGTATACTAGATGTTTGCTGCTGGATGTTACTAAGTTTGGGGGTAGTTTGTTACAGAGCAAAGCGCTCTGGGTCAGACTCATCCAGCCATTTGTCCACTCAAACATCATTCAGAAGCCACCACAATGGAGCAGTCACTGGGTTCAGAGCTATGGCAGAAAGAAACTCAACGTGTTGAATGAACCACTGACTATCTCCCCCAAACCTTGCCCCAAGCGCTGTCTTCCTAATACCCAATGGGTTTGTAGTCTGCATGGCAAGAGTGTGATACAAGGACCCAGTGACCCTCTAGGCCTGGGACTCTGACTGAGACCCAGGTGGTGCCCAGGAGTAGTAAGTGGAGTAGTAAGCCATAAGCAAGGTTGAGGCACAGAGAACAAGGATGGTCAGGAAAGCAAAAGGGATGGAGGAGGCTGGTGGTCTGGTGGGTCAGGTGTGTGGAGTGGGTAAGGGTCAGGCAGAGGACATGGACTAGCATCATTCTGCCAGCAGGGCAGACTGGGATGTGCAGGAAACAGAGAGGATGGAGCAAGAGGCTGCATGGTCAACAGCAGCATGTTGAGGACAGGTAATCTCCCTAGCCACTCCCATACTGGCAGAGCCCTGACTGTTGAGGGCACAGTGCCAGCCTGTGGTGAAGAATGCAGTGAGTCTGAGTCAAAGGCATGCTAACTGCCTCCCCTAGACATTTGATCTTCTAGTTGACAGGAGCAGAGAGCAAGCTCAATCAGTTTTGGATAAGTCATGAGGCTGTGACTTCTCCACAACCTGGGGAATACGCATGTGCAAACCAAAGCCCACTTCAGTGCAAACAGCAAGAAGGGTAAGCTCACTCAGCCAGGAACCACCAAGGAGTCCATTCCACATCCCCCTTCAACCCCGTCAGTGTTTCCCTGGATTGCCTGCAGTCTGGTGTTGCCTGTCCAAATCAGGGCCACCGTTCTAATGTGCTTAAGTTTATCTTTCAACAGCATGGATTATGGAGACAGCTGATAACACATGTGGGTTAGTAAGGTTGGTGGGCCTCAGTGAAGGTCTCCTCCCTTATTTCCAAAGATAGTCAAGAAATGTGCTAATACCCTTTACAGTGTGTTGTGTTTCTGCTCTGGGCTTTACCAGGGAAGCTGGGCCCAAGCCAGAGTGCCGAGATCATGGGACTTGTTGCTCAGTCATGGGCCCTGAGTCTAGTACTGGCTATTGGTCCTTGGCCAAGTCACTTCACTCACTGGGTCTCAGTTTTTACAACTCGATTTTTAAGATTTATTATTTTTAATATGCATATCTAGGTGGATAAGTGCATGTGAGTGCAGAGACCAGAAGTCCACAGAGAACAGAAGAGGACCTTGGATACCCTGGAGCTGAAGTTACAGAAAGTCGTGAGCTTCCTGATGTGGATTCTAGGAACTGAACCCAGATCCTCTACAAGAACAGCAACTGTTCTTAACCACTGAGCATCTCTCCAGTCCCCCGGGTCTCAGTTTTCACATGTGCAAAACAAGACTAAGGATCCCAGGGCATCCTCAGCCTCCATGAGGACTGTGTGAGCAAAGTGTGTCACTGCAGCTGGAGGTGATGGCAGGGAGAAGGGACAGAGTGCGCAGTTGTGACTGTAGTGGGGGTGATGGGATGTCAATGGTGATAGTGGTGGAGATGACAGTGGTGATGGTGATGGTGATAGTGATGGTGATAATGGTGATGGTGGTAGTGATGATGGTGATGGTGCTAGTGATCACAGTGAGGGTAGTAGTGATGGAGATAATGGTGATTGTGGTAGTGATAATGGTGATGGTGGTTGGTAGTGATGGTGATGGTTGGTAGTGATGGTGATGGTGGTAGTGATGATGGTGATGGTGCTAGTGATCACGGTGAGGGTAGTAGTGATGGAGATAATGGTGGTGGTGGTGGTGATGTTGGAGTAATGGAAGAAGAGCAGTGGTAACGATGGCAGTCATAATGGTGGTGGTGGAAGCAGATAACATTCACTGGGCTTTCTAGGGAATCGTACTTTCTACTTAAGTACTTGGTATGTATTTATCCCAACTTAATTCTCTCAAGAGGCAGGTATTAATATCATCTCAAACTAATTTCTCAAGGACGAATTCGGGTTTGATGATACATCCCTTTCCCGAGGTCAAGGTCCCTGGGGCCATGATGGTCCTAGGTCACCTGACTCTGGACCCCTGACTTTTAACCCCTCTACTCAAATCCCCATAGACCTAGAAGATCACTGTTCCCTTCGCCAAAGCACCCTGCTCAGAGGAGCAGGCAGATCTCAGGACATGGAGGCCAGGCATACACTTCTGCCTACTCCAGGCCTCTGAGTGACAGGCCCGCTGAGTGTGAAGGCTGGAATATGAAATATCTCCTACAGCAGTGGTTCTCAACCTTCCTAATGCTGCGACCCTTTAATACAGTTCCTCATGTTGTGGTGAGCCCCATTAAACTATTAAACCATTAAACTATTTCATTGCTACTTCATAACTGTAAATTTGCCACTGTTATGAATTGTAATGTAAATATCTGATATGTAACTCACAAAGAGGTCGAGACCCACAGGTTGAGAACCACTGCCCTATAAATTCATATACTGGGGGGGGGGGCTTGGTCCTCATGTGGGAGGTACTGGAAATTTTAGGGTATAGGGCCTGACTGGGGGATGTAGGTCACTGGGGCAGGTCCATTTTGTCTCTGGTTTCTTCCTGTCCATCATGAAATCAACATTGTCCTCATCCACATGGTCCTTCTGCCATTTTGCTTCACCAAAGGCCCACAGTCCACAGAGCCAGGGACTGTGGGCTGAACTCTCAGGAACCGTAGGCCAAACAAACAGTTTAACTGGTTTTCAGCTAGTTATCAGAAATGATAAAGAAGTGAGTACACACACACACACACACACACACACACACACACACACACACACACACACAAAGAAGTGAGTACAGTGGCCAAACCTGTGAGCTGTAGGATCTGGTCATCCAGGTGGGTCACAGCCTCATCATGCATGACCTGGCCTCCGAGAACAAACTCCAGGCGTCCTTCATCCAGGAGCTGGCGAACCTGGGCACAGGCAGGCAGAAGAAGACAGCCAGGTCATAGCACTGCCCAGGGGCCTTCATGAAACTCCCATCCTGCTCACTCCACAAAATCAGGACACTGCCCTGGTGCATACCATGTCCTCTATGCTCAGAAGCACATGGTCCATGGCAGCTATCTGAGACCTAGATCCACGTCTGTGTCCATAAATGTGTTTTTAATTTTCAAATAACTTGAAACTTTAAAAAAAGCTGCAGGAGCAGAACAAAGTACTTCCTCATACTCCTCCCCAGAACCACTCAGTGGCAACATTTTTTTCCCCTTCAGGCAGAAAGGGTTTATTGATCTCACAGTTCCAGGTTACAGTCCATCGAGGCAGGGAAGTCAAGAAAACCGAACTGGTCTTGATACATGCACCATTAAGAGTAGAGAACATTGAATTAATGTGTGCATGTCAGTGTTAATCTCACTTCCTCCACCTTCTTACAGTTCAGAATCCCCTTCTTAGGGAGTGTTGCCACCCACAGTGGGCAGGGCCCTCCCACCTCAATTCACAGACTGGAAGACTGGAGGTAACTCCACACCAACAGGCTGACCGGCCAGCCTGACTAGACCGTCCTTTATGGAGACCTCTTTTCCAGATGATTCTATGGAGAAGGCACAGCTACTAGGAAGAACTCTATGGCTGAGACTACATTGAAATATGCTACAGGGGGCTGGGAAGATGGCCCAGGTAACAAGGACCTGAGGCCAGTGATCCTCCTAATGCATATGTAAAAAGCCAGGCACGGTGGCATGTGCTTGGAATTCTAGCACTGAGGAGGCAGAGACAGGCTCCAGGACCACCTATTCTAGACTACTCAGCAAACTCAGGCAGTGGCAACATTTTTAGACCCTTTTGCCTAAATACTTCCATGTCTAGACCCTTGTTCCATTCTGTCTAAAGCACTCAGGGTGAATTAGCTGCTTTACTCTGAGCACTTTTGTGCATGCCTCCGAGGAATGAGGATGATGCTAACCCTAGTATTATCACCCCAACCCGGAAACAGAATGCTAACACTCTACTGTACAATCATCAGGCTTCACATGAACCTCAGAGTGCCCAGCAGTTTCCTCTCCTGGCACACCCCTTTAACCTGGGGCCATACGTCACTGTAAACTGTCACCTTTCATTCAGATCCTTTAATTCAGGGAACGGCTCCTCAGCCTGTCTTCTTTGGGGGCCTGGCAACTTGGAGGGGGGCAGGCCTGTTATCTCGGGTTCAGTGTGGTCTTGCTGGCGAATGTATGCTAGATAAATGAATGCAGGGATAGGTAGAGAAAATTGATGGGTGTGAGGGTGGGCAGTGGGCTGCCAGGCAGTCCTTATGGTGCTTTTGGCTTGTGTGTGCTGAGGTGGCTTACCCCAAACCACCTGCTACATATGAGGAACTGTCCAGCTATCGGAGATTCTGCACTGAACACAGCAGACAAAATCCTGGCCTCCAGGGAACTGCACTGGTAGATTCCTACCTAGAGCTTTACCCCAAAGCCATGCCCCTCATAGAGGGTTGGAGACAGACACCACTGGAAGAGGCAGGCTCTAAAGTCCGACATCCCTGTTTATTCATAAACTGTAAACCCTTGAGACAGTGGCCAGACCATCTCTGTAAGTCTATACGACAATCCCCATAGCTGGTACAGGTAAGTGGCCTCAAACATGAGGTTATGCACCATGACTTGACAGGCTTGAGAAGACCCTCAACCTGGCTCCAATAAGACCTAGCAGACTCCCGCTAAGACTGCTTAGTCGGCTACCTCAAGTGACTTAAGCTCTCCACAGCTCACGTGCAGTGGCTGCTCAGAAAGTGAATGCAGCTGGGCAGTGGTGGCACACGCCTTTAATCCCAGCACTCAGGAGATAGAGGCAGGCGGATCTCTGTGAGTTCCAGGCTAGCCTGGTCTACAGAGAGAGTTTTAGGACACTCAGGGATACACTGAAAAACCCTGTCTCAAAAAAAAAAAAAAAAAAAGCAAGAAAGAAAAGAAAAAGAAAGGTGAATGCTGGGAAGAGAACTAAGAGTGCCTAAGTATTGTTCCAGGTGTTTCCTCAGATTCATTCTTGACATGAGCTGTCCGAGCCGGGAGCGAGCTATCTCATTTTATAGAAGAGGAAGCCATGGTAGGACCAGGCACCAACCTGCCCAGGTTCTCTGTATTGTGTGACACTAACTGCCCCTGAGCCGTAAGGATTCCAAACCCAGCCAGCAGGGGCAGGGGAGAGTCAGTGTGTGCGAATAGGGGAGGGGCAAGGTTCACCTGGGTGTTGATTCAGCACTAACCCCCATGCCTCTTGGGCAGGAGTGCTGGCTTGTGGGGGAATTCCCCCTCCCCCACAAGAACAGGCAGAAAAAGAAAAGATAGAAAAGATTACATCACCCTGTCTCTGGGCAGAGGCCCTGACCACACTTTTTTTAAAAAAAAAACAGCTGGCATGTCCCTGAGCACATCTGGAACTCGCTATCTAGTCTCCTGCTGGGACTTTCACAGACACTTGGGGTACCTGGGGACCCATATATATCCTGCCACCCCTGTCCCTGCCTTACCTGGTGTTTCTGCTGCTCAGAGGCCACACCATTCCACCACAGCCGGAAGAATTCTTGCTCCACAGCGATGAAGCGACGTTGCTGCCCACGGGTCAGTTCCGCCACCACAGTGGTGTAGACATTGGCTGCATAGGACCGCATGCTTTCCTGAGGAGGCAAACGCCATCACACAAGCTCTAAAGAGGCTGAGGGCTGTGGTAAGCCCAAAGGACCAAAGAGAAGATCCAGAGACCAAGTGTCCCGATATATAATAGCCCACAGTGCACCCAGGCCTAAGGGGTATGGGTAGGGATCACCACTTTCTCTTTACAAACAGGGAAACTGAGGCAATAAATGGGAAAAAGCCGCCCTGTCCAAGGTTCTGAACAGAAGGAACCACGAGGTTACAAGCCCAACACCAAGCTTATCCTGGCTGGGTGGTGGTGTGCAGAGGAAGCAGAACTGGCTAGCCCTTGTGTCAGCACCACAGAGGGCCAGCCCACTTCCCAGGAGTCAGCTGACATTCACATGCTTGGAAGCCAGCCCCACCTTATGCTACTCCAGGCTTACTCCCGAAGACTGGTCACCTGTCAACCCACACTTTGGGGACACACTCTCCTGCCCTGACTTTTGTAGGGACCATCCAGTAAGATGTGATACCACGACTCCGAGGCAGGAAGTGGCCAGCCCAGGGCTGCGGCTCAGACAGCAGGCAGGGTCCTAGGGTGGAGGCTGGAGCCCAGGCCACCTCCCCCTTCCCGGCTGGGCCGGGCGCACCCCGCAGGAGGCAGCTACTGTGCAAGGAGCTCAGGAACGCTCGCCACTTACCTGGACCGTGTAGATCCAGCCCACGTCCATATGGCTGTGGGGCACCACGAAGGCCTGGATGGGGCCGGCCGGCTGGGCCGCCGGCGGCCGCAGCAGCAGCAGCTGGCCGAGCAGCGGCAGCCAGCGCAGCGGCCCCATGGCTTGGCTGGCGGGACGCTGCCCCGGCGGCGGGTCCCAGGCGGAGCGGCCCACTTCCGGGTCCGTGGACCGCGGCGCCCCCTGTCGGCGGGAGCGCGCCAGGGCAGCGAGCCGACGGATAGAGCACGAGCTTGTCCCGGTTTTGGCGCCCCCTGTCGGCTGGAGTGCACGATGCACCTCTCGTCTCCCGCTGGTGGCCTTACAACCCAAGGCTGGTGCCCCAAGCCTTGGAGAGTGCTGTTGTCTCCGCACCGGGAAGCCTTCCAGGACAACAATCGCCCACTTGCAGACCTCTAGCCTCAGGGTGGCTTGATTTGGAACTGAGTCCATTCTAAGGGAGTAAAGCCGGTTTTTACAGACATAGATATAGAGGGGTCAAGGTTGGTAGATTTGAGAATCAAATCTGGGGTCCTGGGTGGTGAGCTCGGGCAGGTATTTAATCGCTTTGCTCTCCATAAAATGGAATGTGGTGATGGGGAGGCATGAGTTGTGAGGGAAATGAGATCTAAGTGAATGAAGTCCCTGTCCCCCAGGCCGTTAGGACTGGTGGCTTCACAGCTAATAGGAAAACAGTTCTCTGAGCCACCTCTGTGGTCCCTCTCTGGTGAGCAGGAGGCCCATGGTTTGGGGTTTCCTGGGCAGCGGGAGGCCAGACCTGTGACGCTGGCCTGTTCTGTCTCTTGCCCTTCAGCAAATGCAACCTGAAAACGGGTTGTTCTCTGAGCAAGAACTGATCCCTTTCCATCCTCTCCAAAGGCCCGAGTCCTCTAGATCCCACAATAGGTCAGACTCTCCCTGGCAGATGTGGCTAGCCATTTACCAACTTGTGTGGCCACTGCCCCTTCAGGACTCACAGCTGGACTACATTTCCCAGCCTCCTTTGCATGACAAGTGTTGGCCAATGGGATGTGGGCCACCATGTGGGCTCTAGGAATGAAACCTGGGTCCTCAGGAAGAGCAGCCAGAGCTGTCAACTGCTGTGACATCTCTTCAGCCCAACCATAGCTTCTTAAATTGTGTGTCATGACCACACACGTGGGGCTGCAAAACTTTGGCTGCAGTAAAAAGTTTCTGTATGTGTAATACCAGACTCAAACCTGTGAAGAATTTGAGGTATATCTGGCGATGATCACTCCTGTTGCTTTGTTGTGCCCACATCGAGAGACCCCCGAGCAAGAACATCACAGAGCAGATATGCGATGCAAAACACACAGGGGTTTATTGATAACAAGCAAGGGACTCAACACAGTGGGTGGAGGAGGATGGCCTTGAGCTCCCAGAATGAGGGGTTCTTAAAGAGAAAAACTGCAAGTAGGGTGATACAAGTCTTTGCGTCATATGATTGGATGAGAGTATGTAACCTTTGACTTTACTGGTTTGGGGGTTACAGTTATTTTTAGGCAGGCTTGGACAAGTCCCAGGCTTTGTCCTTGAGCTGCCATGGAGGCTGGCTGGCCTTGCACACATTGACCCATGCACGTAGCTCTAAGTTGGCGAGGGGTTGGTCCCAGACAGTAAACAACTGGCTAAACCTTGAGCAGTCAGAGTACGTGCAGAAAGGGAGCTACTGCAAGGACTATGTCATGGCCCTCTCAGAAACTGCTTGCTCGAGTCTCAGGAAACTGAACTTGAGGCCTGATCCTGAGAGAAGACTGAGCAGCCTGTCATGGCGTCTGCTTGGTCCTTTCAGTTTCAGGTGATGTCACTGCAGCCTTGGATCTTAACACACACTGTGCACTGTGCAGGCTGCTAGGCCATGCCGCAAACACCGCCTGAAACATCTCGGTTCAGATATGCTCTGAATTGAACTGTTTTTGCTAAACAGACATTTCTGTTCTCACAGGAACCTAATGGTTTCATCTCAAAAACAATTATTTAATTTTTCCCTTTTATCATTTCTCAGCATATAAGTGTCAAATTAGCATATGTTTGAATTGTAGTAAGTTAGAATATTGTACTGTATCTTGTTTGTGTGTATGGTGTGTGTGTGTGTGTGTGTGTGTGTGTGTGTGTGTGTGTGTGTGTGTGCATGTGTGTATACATGCACGTGGAGACCAGAGGATGACGCTGAGTATCTTCCTGTACCACTCTCCACCTTGTGTTTTGAGATAGCATCTCTCACTGAACCTGGGGCTCACTAATTGGCCAAGATGACTGGCCAGTAGCTCCAGGGAGCGTCCTGTCTCTGCCTCCCAGTGTTGGGGTTACAGATTCTCACCACTGTACCAAGCATTTACATGAATGCTGGGGATCTGAACTCAGGTCCTCATGACTCATCTCTGGGAGTCCCAACAGGCTTCACTGGTCCCCTAAACCATTGTCTTTTCTGTGGGTGAAAGCATCCATGAACCAAAGCGTGGGGTGACTTCTACTTTCAGGATTAGCTCAACAAATCCGGAGGTATATGCACCTGAGGAATGAGTATGCCTGAGCTGAGGCTGGCTCTTTTCTCTGCTACTCATGTGACATCAGGGAGCGGTTCTCACTTCCAAGGGCCCCAGAGTGGAGTAAGGACAATAAAGTCCAGTCTCACGGGATGCTGATGAGTGTCCGCTGTAGCCTGAAAGAGAAATGGCCCCCAAAGACTCATGCGTTTGAACTCTTGGTCCCATTGGTGGCACTGTTTGGGGAGATTGTGGAACCTTTAGGATGGGAGCCTGCTGGAGAGAGTGTTTTGTTGGGGGAGGACTTTGAGGCATATAGCCTGACCTCTCTCTCTCTCTCTCTCTCTCTCTCTCTTTCTCTGCTTCCTGAGTGTGGATGGCATGTGACCACTATTTTCCTGCCGGGCCAGCCTCATGCCCCTGCCGCCGTCCCGGCTGCGATGAACTCTCTCCCGCTGGAACTGTCCGCCAAGGCAAACCCTTGCTTCCTTAAATTGCTTTTGTCATGGAATTTTATTGCAGTGACAGTGAAGTAACCAATATGAGAAAGAGGAAGGAGGAGTGTCCAAAAGTCTCAGCAGGCCATTGCTGGCTTCATGGGGGTGAGGAGCCAAGGATGGATGGGCAGCCTCGAGGAGCCGGAAGGGGAGGAGAACCAGCTCAGAAGACCCCCATGGGGACGACCTGCGTGTACCACACCAGCACCTGGGACTCGTCCACTGATTTTGGATTTCTGTCCCCTAGAACCATCAGGGAAGGTGTTTCGGCTGCACAGAGCCATTGACTGTGTGCAGATTTGTTATAGCGGCTGCAGGAAACACACACAGTGAGAATTAGAGAAACACGCAAGCAGCCGAGCCCCTGTGCCTTGCCCTGTGAGCCAGTGTTATTTGCTCCCCCCCTTCGGGTACTCTGCTTCTGTCAGAGTATCTCTCTTACCACAGTGACAGGGGAAGAAACTCAGGCAGGGCCCTGTACAAGTGCTCATGCACACCGGGCTCCCCAGATGCTTCTAGGCATCAACCAAGTACCCACTTCCCTGGGAGCCCTTTGTGTTTCTTTTTTCTTTTTTCTGCTTTCTTTGCTTTTGCTATTTTTGTTTTTCCAGACAGGGTTTCTTTGTGTAGCCCTGGCTGTCCTGGAATGAACTCTGTAGACCAGGCTGACCTCGAACTCACAGGGATCCACTTGCCTCTGCCTCTCAAGTGCTGGGATTAAAGGCGTGTGCCACTGCCGCTGCCGCCGACGCCGACGCCACCACCACCACCACTTGGCCCTCCATGTTTCTTGTCCCTGCCTGGGTCAGGGGTAAACAGGTAAAGAGGGACAAAGCTTACTTGAGGTGCTCACCTGTGGGATGGCTGGGATTGGAATTGTAGAGCTTTCGGCCTAACCACTAGGCTGCACAGCTTAGAGATGAGGAGAGTTGGGAAATGGGAAGAAGATGTATCTGATGGAGGGAGGGTCTGGAGAAATCCTGGTCCCTGCAGTCCAGAGCCTGCTGCAGGGAGTGAGGATCGCCATGTCTACCCAGGGCAGGGGGCCCGTCTAGAGGAGAACTGCGGGGCTGGGCAGTGGAGATGGAGAAGGGGATCCTGGAAGAGGAGACTCCTGGCAGAGGGGTCAGTAGCAGTTTAGGCTTAAGACCTGGGAGTGATGGTATTTGCTGAAGGGAATGGGTTGGGGGTAGCCAGGGTAGAGTTAGTGGAGGAGACAGTGGGCAGTGTGGGTGGAGAGGTCAATGGGATATCTGAGGAGGGCCACATGTGCCCCTGAGAGGATGACGGTCACCTGAGGGTGCTGGCTGGACATGTGGGATGGCAAGTGGGAAAGAGAGCCAATCATAGCTGGGATCCTACAGGCCGGCTGGGGACCCTGGGGACCAGAGAGGACAAAGGCAGGTACTCAGTCTTACTTTGCCAATAGAGACAAGGCTTATAGAGGCAGAATGTCTTGTCCAAGCTTACATAGGCAAAGTGTGAAGAGACACTGGAGCCCTGGCCTGTGGGATTAGCTACTGCCTCCACCCCCAAGATCTCAACTGTGCCCTGCGCTGCAACAGCAAAGTGACAAGCTGAAAATGAAGTCCTGGGTAGTTAGTGACACCCATTCTTTGTTGGCACAGGATGAGGGTTTGCTTCGTCACTTTTTAAAAATACTCAGCTTTGCAGCATCACCTGAGTGCATGTCTCCCAACATCTGCCTGGGATCTTGTCTTGGGAGACGTTCAAGTTACAGCTGCCAGGGCCAGACTGGCAACAAACCTTCCAAGGCAGTGAGTGTCTGTTGCATGCACACCCCAGGTAGGAAAGCACATCAGCCTCAAAGCTGAAGGCCACGTATCCTCGTTCCAGTTAGCTGGAGGGCACACAGGGCCTCCTGTTGTCCCCTTAGATGTCATGTGACCACATCCACCATCCCACTAGTTTCTATTACGATTCTAATTGGTACTCTCCCCAATATTAGAAATGTTGAATCATAGTTATTGGTTTACATTTAGGCCTATGGTCCCTTTTGTACAACTTCCTCTGTGACATGTGAGAGGTGCGCATGGCTTTGTGTTTCTCTGAGTGGCATTGTGAGGGTTTCTGCACCACTGGTTGGAAAGATGAACCTTCTTGGCGCGAAGCCACTGTAGACACTAAGTCCTCGGCCCCAAGGGACACCCTGCCTACTGGAGAGAGCTTCCTTTCAGTGTTATGGGCATGTCCCCCAGTCTTCTCCACCTTCTGTAATGTGGAGTCTGAAGGGGTTTTATTACATGGAGGCTCATCCTGTTATCCTGGCAGGAATACTTTGTATAGATGGGGTGAGTGTCCCAAACTGTTCCCCGTGAACACTCAGTGTCTGATGGCCCATCCACTAGTGATCAGTGCCTCTGGTGGATGAGAACAATGAGCTATTGCTGTTCATTAGAGTATCAACAGTGTTGTAGTTATGTACAAAGAGTCGTGTGTTTAGAGATGCTTGCTGAAGTGCGGGGGTGGGGTGGGGTGCAGGGGGGGGTTGACATAGGCAGGAGGGGGATGGAACCGGTGAAGCAATTGTGGCGGGGTCACCCTAGTGATCTGAGTGGCTGTGTGCTTGAAGAATGTCATAGTTGTGCTTCAGTTGCTGTGGTAAAAAAATTACCAGACACAGGGGCTGGAGAGATGGCTCAGCAGTTAAGAGCACTGGCTGCTCTTCCAGAGGACCCAGGTTCAATTCCCAGCACCCACATGGCGGCTCGCACCTGTCTGTAACTCCAGTTCTAGAGGACCCAACACCCTCACACATACATGCAGACAAAACACCAATGCTCATAAAATAAATAAATAATTTTTAAAAATACCCGACACAAAGCCACTTAGGGAAAGTGGGTTTTGTCAATCACTGCAACAGGAGCACGAGACAGCTGGTTACCTGACACCCACAGTCAAGGGCAGAGAGAGGATGCATGCATGCATGCATGCATGCTTGCTTGCTTGTGCTCTGTTCCATTTTTCTACTCTTACACATTTCAGGGTCCCCTGACTAGGGAATGGTGCTATCCATAGTGAGTCTTCCATCTTAATTAACTTAATTAAGACGATCTCTGCAGAGCAACTCAAGGAAGACAATCCCTCACTGGGACTCTTTCCAGGTGATTCTAGGTTGTGTGGAGTCAACCATTAAAAGCTGACCATCATAGAGGACCAATGGTGTAAGGCCAAGTCTGGTTTGTGCAGGCGCCTCACCACCAATGTCTCTGATGAATGTGAGCCATTGGGTGCTTTTAGGGGCCTCTGTGCTTGCGCCTAGCACCATTTTCCGTGCCTCCTTCCCGACCTCAGTTCTCTTTCCTTCTCTCCTTCCTACTTTTAGCCTGTTCTCAGTTTTTTTTAACAGACTCAAGTCACGTCCTGTTCTTCCCCATGTCTGCCACCAGAGGGCGCTGTGACTTAGACAGCCGCTGTTCTTGGTGCTGAAATCCTGATCAAGCATGGAAAGACTTACAGGTCCATGAGCCTTCTCTTGGGGCCTTCATCCTTATTTTTCTCCACCCTTTGAAAACACACCATCTTAGATTATGAAGTATCTGTGGTCCTTGACTTTTGCACTACTGAGGTTAGAAGGGACACTGAAATGCTTAGTGACGGGTACACACCTTGGGATCTTGACTGGAACTGGCTCTCACCACCTGTGTGGTTCTAGACTAGTTACAGTACCACTCCCATCCTTGATCTTATAATCTGCAAGGTGGAGATGACTGCCTTATGTTTTAATTTTATTTTGTTAGGTGTATGTGTGTGTGTCTGTGTGCAGGTACATGCATTTGAGTGCTGTGCCCATAGAGACCAGAGGAGTTGGATCTCCCCGGAGATGGAGTTCCAGGTTGCAAGATGATTGGGTGCTGCAGAATTGAACTCTGATCTTCTGGAAGATCAGTATGTGCTCTTAGTCTCTGAGCCATCTCTCCAGCTCCCAGGATAACCACTTTAAAGTAATTCTTGTGAACCTCATTGAGGTCGTGTGGGGTGGGGTAATCTCCCAGTGCAGTCATTCATGTCTCTGTGGCCATACCTGGTACTTTCTGAGCATGTTCTTTGTATCAAGAGTCTTCCAGGGATATCCTGCCATGTGTGAAGTCAGGAGAGGTGATGCCTGCCAACCCAATCTCACCTGTGACCGTCCATTGACTGTGAGTGAAGTGGGACCACGCTCTTGACCCATGCTCCCTGCTTCTGAATGGATGGACCTTGCAAGGTTTGCATGGGTAGGGATGCACACTTCTGAGTTCCATGGCCATGAACTTATTTGATGCTAAGTCAGCAACAGCTGCCGTTGTCTTCCCCGGGGCACTTACTGCTTAGCTACCAGTTGAGTCTGTGCTGCCGGGGGAGGTTCACGCCTCTGCACCTCTTTGGTCTCCTCAGAAAACTCCTACTATGGGGTTCTGCAGCAGCCAGTGGCGGATGTATGGCCAGTCATTTTGATTTTATGACTATACCTTGTTGGAATCCGTATGGTGATTTCCAGATGGAAGCACATCTGGGCTCATTGTCTTCAGTTTTCAGTTCTAGGAACTGAGGCTCTAAGGAATGAGCTAACTGTCACAGCAGCCCCAGCTGGTAAGCAACTGGAAGCTCAGTCTCCACATGTGAAGCCAGGAGCATGAGGTGCAGAGCCTGATCTGGAATCCATGAGTGAGCACTCACCGGGGATGAGATCCAGGTTCCCCGCCCCACCCATACCCTGCTCTCCACCCACAGCCTCATCTATGGACCCCTGCTCTCTGCCTGAGTCTCATGCTATCATAAAAAGATGGGATCACGTCAAAGAATCCTGCCTGGCTTTATTAAGCTTTGGCACAGTGATTTTTCTCTTTCTTTCTTTTAAAAATGTATTTATTTTTATTTTATGTGCATTGGTGTTTTGCCTGCATGTATGTCCATGTGAGGGTGTTGGATCCCCTGGAAATGAAGTTGCAGATAGTTGTGTGCTGCCATGTGGATGCTGGGAATTGAACCTGGGGCCTCTGGAAGAGCAGTCAGTGCTCTTAACCATTGAGCCATCTCTCCTGGCCCTGTACAGTGATTTTTTCTTAATTGCATTTACATGGTTGTGTATGTGTATGTGTCTGTGTGTGCCTGTGCACACACTACAGCATGCATGTGCATGTCAGAAGACACCTTGCGGCAGTCTGTCCTCTTGTACCATGTGAGTTCCAGGAATTAAATCCAGGCCATCAGGCTTGGTAGCAAGCACCTTTACTCACTGAGCCATTTCACTAGCTCTGGACAGTACTTTAAAAAATATTCTTGCCGGGCGGTGGTGGCGCACGCCTTTAATCCCAGCACTTGGGAGGCAGAGCCAGGCGGATCTCTGTGAGTTCGAGGCCAGCCTGGTCTCCAAAGCGAGTTCCAGGAAAGGCGCAAAGCTACACAGAGAAACCCTGTCTTGAAAAACCAAAAAAAAAAAAAAAAAAAAAAATATTCTTACTGCCGGGCGGTGGTGGCGCACGCCTTTAATCCCAGCACTCGAGGCCAGCCTGGTCTACAGCGCGAGATCCAGGAAAGGCGCAAGGCTACGCAGAGAAACCCTGTCTCGAAAAACCAAAAAAAAAAAAAAAATATTCTTACTAGTTCTTTGAGAATTTCATATGATGAATTTTGATCATATTTACCTCCCCCTTCTCCTCCCAGGACGTTCTTTCCACCCTCACCTCCCTACCCATCCGACATTGAACAAGCTCAAGCCAGTCAAAAATCCCTGCATGGAGAGTGGGTAGGAAGACGGGCACAAGATCCCCTCACTAGCTGAGGAGTTATTGGCATTTGACAGTTGCTGGGAGAAGGAGAATCAGTTTGCGTTAATGACATGACTCCAGGTAGGTTGATCAAGTGCCCAGGGCAGGCTCTGCTCCTGAGTGAAGTTGGAAAACACAGACTGGGCTTGGTGGGGAGAAGAAGGAATTGGACAGTTGTCTGGCCGCTCCTGAGCTGAGCATCTAGAGCACTTGCCTGTCTGCACACACCTTAAAAGCACTTTGCAAAAGGAGGTGATTCAGCAAGTTTGAGTACTTGTTAAGTGGCTTCAGTCATTAGTTATTCTGGTGTTTGGTGCCTTGATAGAGCATTCTCATTCTCTCTCTCTCTCTCTCTCTCTCTCTCTCTCTCTCTCTCTCTCTCTCTCTCTCTCTGTCTGCCTCGTTTCCTAGAACTCACTCAGTAGCCCAGGCTGGCCTTGAACTCACAGAGATCCACCTGCCTCTGCCTCCCGAGTGCTGGGATTAAAGGCGTGCGCCACCACCGCCCGGTAGGATCCATCTTTTTTGATTGATAATGTTTGCCATGTTGCGGGCTGGCCACCAGAGGGCCCATGCGAAGGAGTCTCAGCTGAGGAATTGCCTTCCTCAGATTGGTTGGTGAGGCATTTTCTTCCTATCCAAGCTGTTCCCCCACTCCCCAGTGTTCTATCATAGCAACAGAAAGTGAACGAGGACTTGTGCCTGGCAGTGATTTCCTAATGCTGAAGTCTGGGGTGCTACCCACACCTGGAGTGACAGACAGATGGATGGTAGGCGGGGTTGGGAGCTGGACTGGGCTGGGTCCCATGCATGGCAGGCATAAAGGCCCGGCTTTGAGATGCAGCCACCTCATCTACAAGTAAGGTAGCCATCTCCACCTGGCAGGGTGCTGATGGTCGGAAGAGGCAGAGTAGGGATTTGTGGTGTGTGGTGCGCTCAGCTTTCTGACAAGATGTCCTTGTAATTATCCTCCTCACAGACTACACGATCAAGAGATACTCCCAGGGTCTTGGGTCCCTTGGGGCAGGACTCTGTGGGAGTTGTTGGGGCCATGAGGCAACTGGGAACACACTGGGTAGTCTTAAGGTTACCTGCTAGAAAAACGTCCCCAGCACTGATACAACACGGACTGTGTCCTCCAGAGGTATATTGTCACAGTCCTTGATCCCCAGACCTCAGAGTTTTGAACCAGTTTTGAAGTGAGTCACTGAAGGTTTGATTAGTAAAGATAAGGTCATGAGAGTGAGCCAGGACTGAGGACCTCAGAAAGAGAGACGACACTAGAGAGGGCCACATGACCACAGAGTGAGACAACTGTGCTGTGGCTACAAGCCAGAGTGTGCCAAGGATTGCCCTCACATGCCAGAAAGGCCCAGGGCAAGGTGGTACAGTCCCCGCAGGTGCTAGAGAGATGCAGTTGAGCTCATGCTTTGTGTTCCAATATACAGACATGGTCACAAGCACCTGATGTTCTGGGACGTGTGGCAGGCTTGATACATGTTAGTTGAGGAGGGGTCCCAGCTGGCTTTTCTGGCAGAATCCACTCTGCTTTCCACACCTTGCAGGGCACCCCTGTGAGTCCCCCCTAGCAGCACTGACTCAAACTCATAGCTGGTGATCAGAGGTGCGTTCTGCTGTGAGTCTCTTGTAATGCTCGAGAAAACCAGTCGGAGGAGCCAGGTTTCCTGCCCCAAGTCACACCCACTTGTTCAGCTGAGATCACATCCACCCCAGCTCAGAATGTGGAGCCTTTGCTGCTCAGCAATGCAGCCCCCCTCTTCCAGTCTGGTGTCCCACACATGATAGGCACCCAATAGATGCTGGCCACCAATCCTTGTCTGTTGCTCTCCCAGCGGGCCTGAGAAGGTTCTGGATCTTATGAGAGTCCTGGTGTTTGCATTCTCATTTCATCTTCCAGATTAAGATTTACAGAAACGAACAGGACTGACTGGACGCTACCTTTAACATTTAAAATTGTTGCTTCCTTCAAGAGGTGTCCCCAAGCAGCACCATCTCCATGGCACCCTGCTGTGGTTGAACAGTGTGCCCCCAAATGGTCCGGTGGGTCCTCATTCCTAATACCCACAAGTGAGTCATAATTTAGACACAGGATCTTTGTAGACATAGTTATTCCCAGTCTTCATTTAACTTTTTGAGACATGGTCTCACTACATTGTCCAGACCAGACTTGAACTTTCAATCCTCCTGCCTCAGTTCTTGAAACAGTTAAGAGTGCAGGCCTGGGTCACAAGGATGGCTGGTAAACACTTCTATTTTCTTTTGTAAAGACTTACTTGTATCTTTTATTTATGTGTCTGTGTGTCATGGGAGTATATGCCGTATGTATGCAGTACCTACAGAAGTCAGAAGAGGGCGTCAGAGCCCTTGGAACTGGGATTAGATGCACATGGTTGTGAGCTGCCTAGTGTGGGTGCTGGGAACTGAACTCCAGTCTTCTGCAAGAACAGCAAGTGCTGTTAACTGCTGAGCCATCTCTCCAGCCTGTGATAAATACTTCTTTAATTGAATAGAATACTAAGTCTTCCAGTTGGTTCATTCAGCAAATGAAATTAAATCTCTCTTACAATCATAGGTTCAGAGGATTGAAAAGATTAATTGCAGGATATTTTCCACCTGATACTTAGATAAATAGGACAAGAATAATCCAATTATAACAGGCTTTGTATTTCCTGAAAAGACAAAAAAAAAAAAAAATGTGAAAAGGAGGAAAATGAGGTTTTCCTTACATAAAGTGAATCTGGGGCTTGTTCATGTCGCTGCTTTTGTATTTCCCAGCTGCCTAGTCTAAGAGGCCTGGTTTCTACACCCCATCTGTATTTGAATATTTTTAGCCTGCCTCAGAACTAGTGTTGATTTAATTTACTGTCACCAGGGATTTGTGGAATATTTTCCTACGTTGTTTTGAACGAGGACAATGCATTCCAGTGGCTAGTGGGTGGTAATTTCAGGGAGGGTACTTACTATATGGAGCCCCCCTCCCAAATCAAAGTAGGGAGAAGGTGGTTTGGGATACCCTCCTGGCCTGTGTGCCTGCCTGCCTGGCCGCCTCGGGGCTGCTCTGTACACCTGATGTCAGAGGCTGCATCACAACCAGGATGGAGCTGGGAACCCTGGTGTGGCAGGATTCTCTGATAAGTGGGCTCTGTCTGCTCCACCCTCAAGTCTGACTTCTCTTTCATGTTCACCCACCTGGATATCCCCTCCAGCCCTCAGGAAAGAAGTACCCAACCAGGTCTAGCTGCTCCACTCAGCTTCTCTGCGGAGGCCAGTAACCAGCCTCCCGGAGGCTACACTAGACTCATCATGTCCCAGGAGGAGGGGCTGTTGCTCACCCCCTGCCCCCCTTTTCAGGTTGCAGGCTTGTGATGTCTAGTTTTTTCATTGTTCAACTTGCCACAGCCTAGAATCACCTGGAAAGAGAGTCTAAATGAATTGTCTGCATCAGGTTGGCTTTTGGGCATGACTGTGAGGGACTGTCTTTATGGTGACTGATATGGGAAGACCCAGCCCACCACGGGCGGCGCCATTCCCTAGGCTTGGTGTTGTAGACTGTGTAAGAGAGGAGGAATCTGGCTGAGCACAAGCAAACAAGACAGTGTCTATGGGTTCGTTTCTCTCTGCTCTTGACTGTGGGTGTGATGTGACTAGCTGTTAGAAGCTCCTGCCTTGCATTTCTGCCCAACAATGAACTGTAACTTGTAATTGTGAGCTAAGGAAGCCCTTCCTCCCCTCACTTGCTTTTTGTCACGGTGTTTTAGCACAGCAACAGACACAAAACTAGGACAAGTTCCCCTGTGCCCTATTAACCATGGGGTAGAGACCCACATTACCTCTGCTGAGACATAACAATGGCTCTTCGCAGGGAAAAACCACACCTTGGTGCTGCTCCTGGGACAGACTCCTGGCCACTCACTGTCCCTCACTGCTGGTATGGTGGATTGAATGAGAATGGCCTCCATTGGCTCATATATACCTCTCAGTGGGCTGAATTCTCGGGAAGGATTAGGAGGTGTGGCCTTGTTGGAGGAAGTGTGTTACTAGGGGTGGGCTTTGAGGTTTCAAAAGCTGATGCCAGGCCTAGTCTGTGTGTGTGTGTGTGTGTGTGTGTGTGTGTGTGTGTGTGTGTGTGTCTGTCTGTCTGTCTGTCTGTCTGTCCCTGTCTCTGTCTCTCTGACTTTCTCTCTGCCTCCTGCGTGAGGATCAGATGTGAGCTCTCAGCTACTGCTCCAGTACTGTACCCACCTGCTGCCATGCTCCCCACCATGATGGTCATGGGCTCACCCTCTGAAACTCTAGGCCAGCCCCAGTGAAATGCTTTCATGTATAACGTGCCTTGGTCATGGTGTCTTTTCACAGCAATAGACATACAATACAAACTAACAAGGCAGCAATACACAGCAGTAACTATGACAGCTGGTATCTACTCGCCACCATCCACCACGGTCCCCAGCAACGGGGTGCCTGGGCTCCTCAACAAGGAAGCTGCTCCATTTAGACCTGCGGCTTGTGATTGCAGTAGTGTTCCTTCTTCTACGGGGGAAAAAAATTCACTGTGTCCATTTCCTAGACCCATCCATCCTCCTGGCATTCTTGACTAATTTCTCTGTTCATCAGGAGATTCCTGGTCCTCTTTGTGCCCGGCCCTATGCTGAGCTCTGGAGCCCCAAACACCCAACTTTCTAGCCACTCTCCCCAGGGAGCCACATCAGTCATGGCTTTGATGACTCATGAGGAGACCTGGGCCCCATGTGACCTCCACTCTAGAGCCCAACATCTCCCAAGGTTCAGGGTGCATCAGGGGACCAATGGAGTGAGACAGTGGGTGACCCTTCAGTGTCCTGTGCCCCCCCTGGGCCTTGACTTCCCCACTCAAAAGTAGACCAATGGGCATGCTTCCTCTTGGGGGATGTGTGCCCCATCTCTTCTCCTCCACTGTGGATCTGTAGTACATAGACCAGTGCCAGCAATATCTGGGAAGGGACACATGACTGAGAGTTGCAGAGTTAGTGGCTGGAGCATACATGTGACCGAAGTGCTCAAGGCGGGTAGATCATGGTTCCTAAGCCAAACGTGAGAACAGGACTGGATCACTCTGGGGGGATTTGTAAGTATTTGCAGAGGGAAAGACAGGAGTCTAGCTTCACCCTTATTCTGTCAGGCTGGTGTCCCTGGTATAGATGGGGTTCATGAGCTTGGGGAGTGCATCCTGTCCAGTCACCCTGTTACTTTCAGAGTCGCTCCCAGGCCCCATGGTAATTATTTCTTCTGTTCCTAGGACCAGCCAATTACATTTTATGGCAGCCCCTGGGCAGACAAGGCACAGCATCCAAGCCTAGCATTCTGGGCCTGGTGCAAGGGAGGTGCAGAGTCTGAGCGTTTGTCAGAAAATAGCATCCGGATCGCTGAATAATTTATAGCTCACTATCCCAGCTTAAAAAAGCCTCCTTCGCAGTGATTATTCCTCCTCCAGAGTTGCATAGACACGTCCTGCTCATCTGGAAGGCAGCGGGGAAGAGCGCCACCGTCTTCCCTACTGACGTCTGCCCCCAACACGCAAGGATGTGCGTGTGTGCCTGTGGTTGACTGTTGTTAATGTGACCATTCTGCCAGCATCAGCTTTTGTCACCATTAAACCCCGCTCCCCCGGGGCCCTGCAGAATTAGAGATGATCTCCTAAATTAGAGCAATTTATCCTGTGTCTGGGATTTCCAAGCTTTCCTCCTGGGGTGTCCGGAGAATGTGTGCCATGAAGGGCCCCTAGGCTATTTGTCACTGGTGGCTGGGTGCAGAGGCTTCCAGCACTGGCTTAAACACACCTTGTCTTAGTTGGAGTTTCTATTGCTGTGATAAAACCCCACAGCCAAGAGCAACTGTCGGCTGGGAAAGAGTTTAATTTGCTCACAGCTCCACATCATAGTCCATCATCGAAGGAATTCAGGGCAGGACTCAAAAATGGTAGAAACTTGGCAGCTGGAGCTGATGCAGAGGCAACGGAGGTGTGCTGTTGACTGGCTTGCTCAGCCTGCTTTCTTATAGCATCTGGGACCACCAGCCCAGAGGTGGCACCACCCATAGTGAGCTGGGCCCTCCCCCATCAACCATCAATCAAGGAAATGCACTACAGGCTTGCACACAGGGTAATCTGGTGGAGGCATTACCTCTGTTGAGTTTCCCTCTTCCAAACTGACAGGGGCTTGTGTCAAGCTGACGTAAATCTCGCCCGCACACACCTCCCTCCTTCCTGGTCACATGTTTGTGACATAGCAGCCTCTAGGAAGGTGATTGGTGTCCCTTCTGGGGTACTGGGGGCCAGGTGGGGTCCTACAGGGGCAGGATCCCTTCCACAGGATGCTGTTTAAGCCCACAGCCCTGGACAGATGAGGTGGACAGGCCCGGATGACCCCTGTCTTCCCTCTGTCCTCATGAGGACTCTCTGTAAGCTACCTTATCACCCCAGCACCTGTTCCTTCAGCATTTACAGTTCTAGGTTGGAGACGCAGTGAAGAGATCCACAAGTTTCCTCCTCAGAAGCTCACATGCCGTGGGAGGAGAGGCAGCTTCCTGTGTGTCATGCCTGGGAGTACTGTGAAGGAGGAGAAGGCTGGGGAAGGCTCATACTTGAGGTGGGGATTACAGGACGGAGAACACTCAGGTGTCCAGGTGTGGCAGTGCCTTCAGGGGACAGTTTTCAGGTTACCCAAAGGAGCAGTGCCTAGAAACTGAGTGAGGCACTATTCTGAGGATGTCTAAGTGTGGTTCCAGAGCAGACCGGAGGATGCATGAGTCGGCTGGATTGACTAGAAAGATCTGTGTCGGTCTGGGCAGGTGCAGACTAATGCCCCAGGGAACCACTGGGGACAAAGTCAGCACACAGCAAATGGGGAGGAGATTCCCATGCAGAAGACAAGTGTGTGTAAAGGCCTCAGGCTGTGGCTGGGCTGGTCGTGTTGGAATCATGAGGACTGATTGAAGGACAATAGAAAGGCTAAGGGAGGGCATGAGGCTGGGTATGCTGTGTATTTTTATGTCAACTTGACACAAGCTAAAGTCATCTGAAAGGAGGGAACCTCAATTAAGAAAATGCTTCCTGGTGACCAAGAACCAGAGACTAGATAGCCAAGGGACCTAGGGTAAAATCAAATACTCTGGTCTTAAAAAAAACAAAAGTCATGATAAAACGGCTCCTAATGATATTCTGCTATACTCACAGATCAGGGCCTTGTTCAACCATCATTAAAGAAGCTTTCCCCTACAGCAGATGGGAGCAAATACAGAGACCCACAGCCAGACACTACACAGAGAGTGAGACCTTGGAAGACTCAGTCTGCATCAAATCCCTCCTCTCAGAGCTCAGGGAAGCTCACAGAAGAGGAGGCAGAAAGAGTGTAAGAGCCGGAGGGGATGGAGGACACCAGGAGAACAAGACCCTCTAAATCAACATAAACAAAGCTCATATGAACTCACAGAGACCGAAGCAGCGTGCCCAGGGCTGACACGGGTCTGCCCCTGGTCCTCTGAGTGTATATTATAGCTCCCAGTTAGTGTTTTTATGTTTCCTGAACCAGTGGGTCTCTGATTCTTGTGCCTTTTCATGGGCTCTTTTCCTTCAGTTGGTTTGACTTGTCCAACTTCAATGGGATAGTTTTTTGTTTTATCTTGTATTTTATTATTATCTCTTAGAAGCCTGTTCTGTTCTAATAAGAGACAGAAAGGGAGTGGATTGGCTGGGATGGGAGGTTGGGAGGAACTGGGAGGAGTAGAGGGAGGGGGAACTGTAATCGGGATATATTATGTGAGAAAAGAATGTATTTTCAATAAAAGGGAAAAGTACTAACAATAAAAAAGAGAGAGGAAATAGTGATTTGGGGTCAACAACATGTACTGGCCAGTCTCATGTCAATTTGACACAAGCTAGAGGCATCAGAGACAGGAAACCTCAACTCAGAAAATGCTTCCATAAAATTGGGCTGTGGGCAAACCTGCAGGGCATTTTCTTAATTAGTGATTAATGGGGGTGGGCCCATTGTGGGTAGTGCCATTCCTGGGCTGATGGTCCTGAGTTCTATAAGAAAGCAGCCTGAGTATGCCAATGGGTTCTATAAGAAAGCAGTGCTGTGGATATTGCACTGTATAAATAAAATGCTGATTGGCCAGTAACCAGGCAGGAAGTATAGGTGGGACAAGCAGAGAAGAGAATTCTGGGAAGTGGAGGCTGAGGCAGGGGAGACACTGCCAGCCGCTGTGAGGAGAAGCAACATGCTAAGATACCGGTAAGCCACAAGCCACGTGGCAACTTATAGATTAATAGAAATGGGTTAATTTAAGATATAAGAACAGTTAGCAAGAAGCCTGCTACGGCCATACAGTTTGTAAGCAATACAAGTGTCTGTGTCTTTATTTTATAAGTGGGCTGTCGGACTGCCGGGGCTTGGCAGAACCTAGAGAGAAAACTCAAGCTACAAAGCAGACTGAGTATGCCAATGGGTTCTATAAGAAAGCAGGCAGAGCAATCTAAGGAGAGCAAGCCAGCAGCACCCCTCCATAGCCTCTGTAGCTCCTGTCTCCAGGTTCCTTCTCCATTTGAGTTCCTGTCCTGACCTCCTTCAGTGATGAACAGTGACGTGGAATCATAAGCTAAATAAACCCTTTCCTCCCCAGCTTGCATTTGGTCATGGTGCTTCATCACAGCAATAGTAACCCTGACTAGGACCTTGGGGAAGCTTAAGTGGACTTCATACCCATCTCATTCTTTCAGAGGACCTGCCCATGGCTGAGTTCATCCACTCTCCATGCATCAAGGCTGGTTTTCATTCAGGTCATGGAACCTGAGTGCTGGCCTGGGAGGACAAGAAGGGCATGGTTGCTGGGGCTCCCCCGGATGGTTGGAAAGCCTGGAAACAAGAGGAGCCTCTTGGTAGCTCCCTCCCCTTCCCTCTCCTCCTGCGCCACTACTTCCTGCTGCTGTCCTGTTAGCTGCTTTGCAGGGTCCACTTTGTTCTGTGATGCCCAACTGGTTTGTGTTTCCCAAGCTAAATGGTGGAGGGGGGAAGGGAGAGGGGGAGAGAGGTGTGGTAGTTTGGCACACCTGTTTCACCAGTTGTATTCCTAATATGGCATGGCAAGGTCCCTCCCAGGATGGCGAGGTAGCAGCGGTGATGGCGGAAAGTCCAGGGAAGCACTTTTTCTATTGGTGACCGTTGGAGTCACCGTGTTCTAGGAAGGCCCTCAACCCCTGGGCCCGCAGGTGTGTGCTGCACCCAGGAATGCACGGCCCGTTTGGGGTGGTTCAGCACGTACCTGCAGTCCTGTCACAGACGGGGCACAGTTTCCAGGACCTGTCTCTTATGCACAGAGCGTGACTTTGTGTCCTCACTTGTAGCCCTCCCCCACAACCCCTGCCACAGTCAGCGCTAGTGTTTGGCCATGCCTGCCCTCGCTGTTCCCCGAGCTCTGTGAAGCAGAACTCTGTGTCTGTGTTCTCTAATGACAGCCTTTTTTCCCCTCTCAGTTACATGTCACTGCAGGTAGTGGCTATGTGGCACTTTATGCTTGTGCACTGCCCCTTTAGTGACTGCCCCAGCATGGGATCACACTCTGCTGATGGGCTTCTGGGTGGTGGCCTGCCCTTTGTATTTAGGAGGATGCCCTGAGGCTATGATCACATCTCCCAAACTGGGGGGCCTGGGGCTGACTCTACAGGAGCTAGAGAGAAACTGCTGGGTCCGGGGTGGCATGCCAACTGTATTGTGTCTTGACAACTACAGCATCCCGCAGGCGTTGGACCATCACCAGCCACACGTGAATGTGCCCTGGAGACTCACCAGCCCACTTGGCTGGGGGAAAAGGAACTCATATTTTGTTTAATTTTTAGTGCTGAGGATTGATCCTGGGGTCTTGCACATGCTGGTCAAGCACTCTACCAGTGAGCTTCAGCTCAGCCCTGGCTCTTTAGCCCGTACAGGTCTGGGAATGCAGATAACCTCTCCCGGGACTCTAATTTCCATTTCTTGGCAGCCTTCCCCTCTGTTTCTAGGTGTCTCTCTGACTCCATGGGCAGCGCTATGCTCTAGTTCCTGCAAATGTTTTGGTTGATTCCTTGGATTTCTTACCGGACACTAGAATCCCTCACATATTTTTTCTCCAGTCTATCAGCTGCTCATGCTGTGTGTGGTGAAAGGGTTCTTCCTGTTCCGGGCTGGTCTTTGCACCTGTTTGTGGAGATTTTGTTGGAGCTGAAAGTGATTTTCTTCGGCCATTTGTGCTTTGGGCTTGTTTGCAAAGACCTCTTCTACCCCAGGGTCATGGTGGTAGTTTCCTGCAATGTCTTCCAAAAGCTGTTTGACTTTCCAGTCAGATCTTTAATTTACCCATAATTTGTGTGTATGTGTGTGTGTGTGTGTGTGTGTGTGTGTGTGTGTGTGTGTGTGTAGAGCTTGAGACAGGGTAAGAATTTCTTTCCTTCCAAAGAGAGAGCAACACTCCATCACCACCTACTGAGTGCCTCCTTCAACCTTGACGATGCTTCCAAAGAGGTTTGCCTGAAGAGATAGCCTGCGGGCCCCACCTTCCCATGGGCTGGGGGGTCCCAGACTGAATACAAAGCAGAGAGTTGAGTGCCAGTATTCGTCTCTCTCTGCTTCCCGACTGTGACACAGTGTGACCAGCCACCTTCTGCTCCCGTTCCCAGGATGATTCAGCCATGATGGACTGTGCCCTCAAACTGAGCCAAAGGAAAGCTGTCTTTCCTTTAGCTGCTTCTGACCAGTGTTTTGTCACTGCAAGGAGAAAAGTGGATAATACTGTCCCCTTCCTGGCCACTTTGGGGGCTCAGCCTATGTCCCAGCCCCTCATTAGCCAGTGCGGCATTTGAGATGCTGAGGCCAGCTTACTGTCGCCAAGGTGGACTCAGGAGCGGCAGACGTGTGATTGGCAGGGAAGGGATGGGCATGGGCTCTGCCATGAGTACTCAGAGCTGTGAGGTGCCTTTGCCTGGTGCTGTGGCTATGCTGGGCAGGGCAGGCCAAGCAGGCAGTGGCTAAGGGGCAGGGAGAGGGACATGGATGGCTCTGTGGCCCACCTCCCTAGGCACCACCACGATGGAACCAAGTATGGGGACCGTTTCCTTCCTATATTGCCCATTTCCATTTTCTGTACCTGAATCCCCACCCATCCACCCATTTCCAGCAGGAAGGCCTGTCTGTCCACCCTGCCCCTGTACATGGCCTTGCCTCCTGCAGCCCTAGGTACCTACTTGTGCTTCTGAGCACCTTGGAAGCTCACCAGCCATGGCGTGGGCTACTAACTGCTCAGGCAAGGGCTGAGCTTGTTTTGTTCCCTGTAGCTGGGGCTTCTGGCACTGAGCCTGGCCTCCATGGTCTCTACTTAGGGGACCAGTGTTGTTTTAGTCCTCAAGAGGGATCCAAGCGCTCGAGGTAAGGACTCTGAGGGGCCCTGGGTACGAGAAGTGCTCTAGACTGTTAACCAACAGAATGATCGCAGGAGTGCTTGAGTGAATGGGTCCATGTGAGGGATCCCTGGATACTCACACCTGTACGATGGGTCCAGGGCACTATGCTGATGGACCTGCGGTTAGGAAACAACATGCCCTGTGTGCCCACACAGTTGCAGGGCAACCTGGGCCAGGAGTAGAGCAAAACTAGAGGCCTCCAGTTTGGATAGGAGGGTCCTCTCCATTCCATGGCGGAGAGCTTGCCTTGTCCCATCCCTGGGTGCTGGGCAGAATGCTAGGAAAACACAAAAGACTCTTGGTGAAAAGTTCAACCGACCAGGGATGGTTTGGGAAGGCACCTACCAGGAGCTCTGTGGACCCAGGAGGCTGAGAGCTGGGGGCAGCCGAGCTGTGGGGCAGATGACACGTTTGGATTTTAAAAAAGCCAAAGCATCTAACAGCCAGGCAGGGTTGCCTGCACATTCCAGCATGTTCTGTTGATTTATGGCTGTTGCTAAGCAACAGAGTACACTGAGGTGGGTGTGATTTTAAAGCTATGGCTCCTGACCAAAGAGAAAATCATTAATGGGGGTGGGAGTAGGGGTGGGGGTGGGGGTGGGGGAGGGCTCAGTGAAGCCTAGAGCACTTCAGATGTCAGAAGCAGTTGGAATGGAGACGGGGTCTCTGCCCCTCCCATCCTCCAAGCCTTCAAGGGCAAGTTCAAGTCCAGGTAACCCAGAGCTAGCCCAGTGTTGGATGTATCTTCTATTTGGCAGTGAATCCTTCCAACATGTGTCACGTTTCTGATGTCACTCCCCAGGGTACCGACTGCAGCATGTCACTTGGATGGTCAGATTGCTGACCGCTTTGTCATCACGCACAGCTCCTGCCCCACAGCACGATTCACAGGCAAGAGGGGTGCTGATACTAAGGAACGAGCCTGGGGACAATGATGAAACGTACAGAAGTCACATACCCAAACATGAAGCTGGCATTCAGATTTGGGGGTGGAGGGAGGGTCAGACAAAGGCAGTGGTCCTCAACTTTCCTAATGCTGTGACCCTTTAATACAGTTCCTCATCTTGTGGTGACCCCCCCCACCATAAAATTATTTTCATCACTACTTCATAACTGTGATTTTTGCTACCGTTATGAATTGTAATGTAAATATTTGATAGGCAGGATATCCGATATGTAACTCCAGAGGGGTCATGGGAACCATCGCAATAAGGTGTGGCTAAGACTAAAGACCAAATGGTATCTTGTGATGTTTGTTTCCTTGTGGAGCTGGGGCCTCACACATGCTAGGCAAGCGTTCTATATGGAGCCATACCCCTGCCTTCTTCTGTTGTTAAGAAGAGATTAACACTGAGTGGGAGAGCATGGTTAGCTTCACTGAGGTGACATCTGAGGATATCTTTGAGAGACAAAGCCTTGAAGAGACTTAAGAAATAGTGATGGGGGTGAGGTGGAGTGGGGGATAGGGTGGAGGCGGTGGGTACAAAGGCCTGAGGCAGAGCACACATGCTTTGTTGGAAGAATGATGGGGGGGGCAGTGTGGTAGGAGTGGGAGGGTCGTATAGGGTTCCCAAGTCACTGTAGATCACCTTGACAGGTCAGAACTGCAATTTTCCTAAATCTAGTCCCCTCGGGCTGGAGAGATAGCTCAGTGGTTAAGAGCACTGGCCTCAATGTACAATTTCCAGCACCACATGGAGGCTCACACCATCTGTACCTCCAGTTCCAGGGGACCCAATATCCTCTACAGACCTCCACAGGCACCGTACGCATGTGGTGCACAGACGTTCATGCAGGTAAAACACCCATACACATGAAATAAAAATAAATAAATCCCAAAGTCCAGTCCCACAGCTGGGATCCAGGCCCTGCGGCAGAGGCCCTGCCTCTTAAGGGCAGCTGCTCTCTGAATGGTCCACACCTACCATCTCTCCACGGTGCGCCAAGGTTTGAGTTTCCCAGAAGCTTGGGGGTGTAAGTAGTTCATGTATGACCCAGGACATATCTGTATGTCCTTGATACAGAGAATGGGGAAACCTGCTCCCTCCCCGCCCCCGCCAAAGTTTATAGAAGGCTCTAGAAGTGAGCTAAAAAGGACAGGTGGGCAGGAGCAATTCTGAATCTTCTGAGTTCAGGTTGATGGCAGGTTGCTGTGGAGACTGTGGCTTTTCCACGGTCTACCCTGCACATGCTCATGACCCAGTGACCTCAGAAAATGCCCGAGAGCTGGGTATGGAAAGACACCAGGTGTCTGGACAGGGGCTGGCCTCCAGACAGGGTGAAGCCTCAGGTCTTTCCTTTCTGACTAGACTAGTTCAGACCACCGTTCTGTCTTGTGCAGAGTCCTGATTAAGCTTTCTTGTCGTCTCTGGTGTTGCCTAGCACTGAAACAAAGCCAGCAGGTGATGTTGACCCAGGTTGACCCAGGCTCTTCCCAGACCCTGCTCGCTGAAGGTCAGCTGTAGCAGAGCAGGCCACTGCACAGTGCTGGGGTGGGGCTGAAAGTACAGACAGGTCTTGCCCGATTGTCACGTGCTGGCCTCAGGGTGGGTACCTGCTCACAGGTGACTGAGGTGCCCTAACGTCTTTAGGCAGAAGTTTTCCATCAGTGACATGGAGATACTGAGTCCAACCTGTGGGGTCTGGAAGCTTGGAGTATTTGCACATTCACAAGGGTGGGCATGGTCCTTTGGCCTGGGCCACTGGTCAGACACTGTCCTTTTTCTTCTGGAATGCTGAGCTGAGATGGGAGCACACCTCATTCTTGGGGATGTATGTTCTGTGATGTTTCTTCATTCACCTGCCCCCTCTGGATCCCCAGTCATCTCCCTTGGGACTATGTTATGGTTGTTGCTATTTATTCAATTTGTTTATTATGTATTTCATATGTGCTTGTGTGTGTGTGGGGGGGTGCGTGTGACATGGTGTGTGTGTATGTAAGTCAGAGGACAGCTTGTATGAATCAGTTCTCTCTTTCTGCAGTGGGATGTGGGAATTGATCCCAGGTCACCAGTTCAACCCTGGAAGCACTGTTACCCATGGGACCAGCCATCCTTCCGGCCCTGGCCAAACATTTAAAAGTTAAATGAACAAATTAATTCAACCAGGACTTAGTGACGTTTTAAAGCACTGGGGTAATGAAGGAAGGCTTACAGGCAAAAGCGTCTCTCTGTGGATGCAGGTGGGCAGAGTGACCACTTCACTGATGGACAGAGTATGGCTGCAGATGACAGGCTGGCTCCTGGGCCATTATATGAAGTTCTCAGGAGCCCACCCTGAGGGCCTGTCTTCTCCCTGACATCAGCAGGCCCAGGTGGCAAGTAGAGCATGGACCTACAGCGTGGCTCATGAGGCCAGCGCTGATGTGGAGGCGCCATGCTTGCTGGGCCCCAAGAGCTGTGAATTATTGATCATTAGAGAGGCACACACAGACGAGGTCACATCTCTTCTAGGCCAAACTGCTCGATCATGCTTAATGGCCAGTTCTCCAAATTTCCCCAGGGCTAGCCTCAGGATAGGATTAGCTATGTGCCCATTTATTTTTCTTGACTTCAGTGTGTGGGGGAGGACAAAGGGACACCTTGCACTTTAAGTTTGAAGCCCAAGGGAAGGCTGGAGGGGGCTGCATTGCACCTCCTGATATGGCAAAGTCAGGCCCCCTCTGCCCCACAAACCCCCAAGCAGCACCCATGACCTCCTTTCCTTCTCAAACAGTCAAATCAATTAACTGTGATATGCTAAGGGGAAGAGAACAGATTCCCAAAGAAAACTGGCTAAGCTGGGGCTGGTGGCAAGGTCCTTCTGCTTTCAGTGGGCAATGGAGGAGGGTTTGGAGGGGATTCCATTTAGAGGGGGCAATGCTGGAATCCCACCTGGTAAGGGGAGGAACAAGGGTGCTTGGCTTCCCTATACTCAAAGCTGAATATGAATTCTGGCTTCTGGCCAAGAAGGACTATTAGGAGCAGAATTTAGGGCACAGCATGGAACCTCCCATCATTCTCCAACGGCTGAATACCAGGCAGACATTACCCACCTAGGCCTGTGGAGCCTCTGATCTGAGTTGGCGGGGTGGAGGTGGAGGCGGGGGAGTCACCAGGCAGATGGATGGAGCAGAGTGAGCTTCCCGATGCCAGAGGCTAGCCTGAGTTCTCTGATGCCCACAAGCACATGCATGAGGAACCTACTAAGCAGGAAGAAGAACCAGAGGGACCCAGGGAATGGTGTGCAGACTCACCTGACTGAGGACAGTGCCTGCTCCCATCAACCTGATTCACAGAAAGTGGGAACATTATTTCTGACACAAGTGTGAAGGAGTGATGTATTCAAGACTGTAAGACTTTGGTGGTAAAAATCAAATCGCAGAAGATCTGAGGAAATGAAGAGACACTATACCAGTGGATTAGAAGACTGGGTACTGCTAATATGTCAAGTGTCTCCAAATGAATCCATAAGTTAACATCCAAATGAAATTACAACAGGATACATTTTTTTTTTTATAAGAAATTGACAACTGAATCTAGAAGTCATCTACAAATGCAAAGGTCCCGGCAGAGTTCTAACTATGAAATAAAGAAACAAAGCCAGAGGACTGACTTAAACACTCTAAGAGCTTAGTCACTGACTCAGGGGTTACTGGTGCCCAGACCGATAAGTAGGTCAGTGGGAGAGATCTGAGACTCACATGCTATGGGGCCTCCCATACCCGATTTTTAGAAAAGACAACAGGATAAATGCAAGTATGAGGACCTGAGTTCAGATGCCCAGAACCCATGCAAAAGCTGGTGTCCAATGTGTGTCTGAACCCCAGCATTGAGGCGGCAGAGACAGAGGATCCTGGGGACTCACTGGCCAGTCAGTCAAGCTGAAATAGAGAACTCCAGGTTCACCAAGAGAGGCTATCTCAGAAAAGAAAGAAAAGAAGGAGGGAAGTGGTAAAGGAAGACATTCAGGATTGACCTCTGACACACACCTGCACACACACACACACACACACACACACACACACACACACACACACACGGAAATGACCATAGATAATATAGAAGAGCTTCAATACATACTGTGCACCATGTAAAAGATGAAATCAAAATGAATCTTAAATGCAAACCATAAGTCTATGAATGTTCTCATGGGGACCTTTTTCTTAAAGTATTTTAGGATTGTAGGTTTTATGGTCACTGGTGAGTCTCTACAAGTCTGTCACAGTGCTGTGAAAGAGGCTGTAAGAAATGCATAAATGGATGGGGACAGCTGCGTTCCTCTGACACTCCAACAGCTCGAAATAAGCAGCTGTCAACGGTTCGCCACTTTCTGCTGTAGAAGAAAGCAGGGTACATACCTTTGTGATTTGTGGCCTTGAATTAACTAAATGTTTCTTAGGTTTGGCATTGGAAGCAGGATCCAGACAAGAAGAAAAAACCTAAGAACCTGGGCTTCCTAAAAATGAAAAACGCCTCTTCTTTGGAAGCCATATTAAATGAAAGATAAGGGCTGGGCTGGGAGAAAAATCTTTGCAAAGCCTGTATCTGACAGTGAGTTGTATTAAAACTATGGGGAAAATCTTTCAAAAGTTAATAATAAGAAAACAATGAATTAATTAGCAAGTGGGCAAAATGCCAGAGCTGACACTTTACCAAAGCTGTTTACATGGATGACAGACAGGAGAAAGGGTGGCGTGTTAGCCCCAGAGCAAGGCACTAAAGTCGCAGTGAACTGCTCCCCTGACCCTGCTCCCCTGACCCTGCAGTGAGGAGTCCGGAACACTGAGGACTGGCAAAGCCGCAGAGGAACTGGAGTCCCTCACACTGGAGACCACAGTGTAAATAGTACAACCGTCGTGGGGACAATTTGGAAAACGGCCTCTGTTGCACAGGACCTAAAAGCATGCAAAGAAAGTTCTTCAACTGATTTTTGAGATCTGAGGATTGACCTGCTAGAAAAACACAGGCAAGGAAACTCACAAACCAGACTAACTTCTACACCTAGATGCAAAACTCAAAAATGATATCAAAAAGAGGCTGGACACAGGTCTATTTATTTCTGTTCTGACCACTTAGGGTCCTCTAGAACTGTAAGGCTGGTGGAAGACAAAGTTTTTCTCTAACCCACTCTCATCACAGACTAAAGGTAAAAGGCACATGATGCCAGATACAGAAACAAATCCAGCAACCAGCCTCTCAGAAAACCAGGGAGTTCCCAACCCGACAAAAGACAGCATCAAACATCAAAGCCATGGCTGGGGGTGTGGCTCAGTTGGTAAAGTGTCTGCTTGCAGGCAAGGGTCCCTGAATTTGATCCCCGGGACCACAAGGAAGTGAAGTAGTGGTGCATGCTTGTAACCCAGCACTTCGGGGACCAAGGCAGGAGGATCAGCATTCCAAGTCATCCTCACCAAGTTCGAGTCTAGCCTGGACTGCAGGAGACACGGTTTTAAAACCAAGCAAACAGAAAGACAAACAAACAAACAAACCCAGTGCTGGTTATTGTTGTTGTTGTTGTTATTGTCAACTTGACACAAGCTAGAGTCATTTGGGAAGAGGGAACCTCAACTGGGAAAACACACCCACCAGATTGACCCAAGGGCAAGCATGTGGTGTGTTTTTGTGATTGATGATTGATGGGGGAGGCTCAGCTCACTGTAGGCGGTGCCACCCCTGGGCTGCTGGTCCTAGGTAGTTTAAAGCAGGCTGAGTAATCCATGTGGAACAAACCAGTAAACAGTGTCCACTCACGGCCTCCGCTTCAGGCCCTGCCCTGATGTCTCTTTGTGTTAGACTGTAAGCTGTAAGATGGACTAAATCCTTTCTTCCTTCAAGTTGCTTTTGGTCATATTTATCACAGCAATAGAAACCTAGTGAAGACAAAACCCCAAGCTAAAACACAGCGCTTCACAACATTTTTCACCGTGAGACATTAAAAGCATTTCTAAACACACGACAAAGGTGTCTCTGTCACCGCCACTTGGTACTTTGTCATCTTGAAACTGACTGGAACAGACAGCTAAGTGTTGAAGAATGGGAAGGGAAAGTTAAAATTGTCTTTTGTTTCAGATAAGATGATCATAGAAAAAACCTAAGAGAGACTGGGCATAGTGGTGCACACTGGAACCCCAGCACTTAGCAGATGGAATACGGGGATCTATCTGGAGCTCAAGGCCAGCTTGGACTCCAGGAGACCCTGTCTCAAACCAAACACTAAAAAAGAGAAAGGAGGGCAGCCTGAGACTCACTCTCAAGCCCTTAGAAGTAGGATAATTCAATACTGCACAATAGAGAAATGAACAGTGTTCCTGTTGGACAGAGCACCAGTTAGAACAAGTGAAAGGGAAACCTCCGCATAGCGGCAACAGCCCCACAGAGACTTACAAAAAACTCTAAGACCCTGTGTCCCAGCTCTCTGTGGAGGTGGTGGGGAGCGGTTCAGCAGGTCAGAGCTGAGTCCCCCATCCCAGACCACCTGGCTTCAGGTCACTACTACTTTCTGGCTTTTGTGAATTGTCCAGTCACTCTGTATCCCCGTTTCCTCATATAGAGAGGAACAGTATCTATCTCAGAGAAGAGTTGGGAAGATTAAATTTGATATAAAGTGTTTAAAACAGTAACGGACACATAATGTGTCCAACTAAATGCTTGCTATAATTAAAAACGCTTTCTTTTTATTTTATATGTATGGGTGTTTGTTTACCTGCATGTATGCCTGCATACTGTGTGTGTGCAGTGACCTCAGAAGCCAGAAGAGGGCATTGAATCTTCAGTGTGGGTACTGAGAATGAAACCTGGGTCCTCTACAAGAGTAACAAGTACTCTTAACTTCTGAGATGTTTCTTCCAGCCCCACGATTGCTATCTTTGTTATGAAGAAAACGATAGGATTTAATTGATGGGGCTGAGAGAAAAATCCAATGAATCTACAGCCAGACCATTGCATTGGGTCCTTTCTCATCGCTGTGCCCAAATTCTTGATGAGAAGCACCTCACAGGAGTTTCAGGGTTCAGCCCTCAGGGCAGGTAAGGCATAGCAGAGGGAATATAAGGTGTCTGGCCACATTGCATCTACAGTCAGGAAGCAGAGAGTAAACAGGAAGGGCTGGGCTACAAAACCTCAAGACCCACCTCTAGTGACCCACTTCCTTCAGTGAGGCTCCACCTTTTAAAGGTGTCATAACCTTCCAAAAACAGTGTCATCTTTTGGAGACTTGTGAGGATATGTCAATCAAGCCACAAAAGCCATAGTCCTTGGGGTGGGTGATTCACAAACAGTCATTTCCTTTTGGAATTATAAATTCGTACTGATTTCAATGAAAATAGCAGCAAATTTCTTATTTCATTATTTTAAAAAAGATTTAATTTTTAATTATGTGTAAGTGTATGTCTGTGTGCGGGTTATGTGCATATGAGTAAAGTACCTTCAGAGGCCAGTAGAGGGCATCAGATCCTCTGGAGTTGGAGTTACAAGCAGTTGCCAGCCACCTTATGTTGATGCTGGAACTGAATGAATGTGGGTCCTCTGCAAGAGCAATATGTGCTTGTAACTACTGAGCCATCTTCTCAGCCCCTCAAAAGTACTTATAATGAGATCCGAATGGTTAGGAATCGAGGCAGAAGAGTAAAAGTCCAGGAGTAGCTAAGATAATTCTGAAGAAAAGCCAAAATAGTCTTGTGGACTATCAGATATCGACTGCTATAAAGCTATACTACCTAAGCAGGGTGGTACTGTCATATGACTCAGACAAAAAGATTAATGGAACAGAACAGAGTCCAGAGGTAGACCCACATCTGTACAGGGATCTGGTGCAGAAGATAAGTGATGTCATAGGTGAGTGGGGAAGGGCTGTATTGTTCAATGGATGGTCTGGACATAGGTTCTTCACGTGGGGAAATAGGTAGCATAGTCCCTCCTCAACTGCAGAATAGTGTGCTTGAGATGGATCAACCCTCCAACACATGTCTTCACCTGTGAACATGGACAGAACACACTCTGTTGACCTCCCTCACAGCTCAAGATATGGAGAGTATTGCCGGGCGGTGGTGGCGCACGCCTTTAATCCCAGCACTCGGGAGGCAGAGCCAGGTGGATCTCTGTGAGTTCGAGGTCAGCCTGGGCTATCAAGTGAGTCCCAGGAAAGGCGCAAAGCTATACAGAGAAACCCTGTCTCGAAAAACCAAAAAAAAAAAAAAAAAGATATGGAGAGTATTGACCCAACAGGAGACTTAAGGTGACATATCCAAATGACAGCACTGATAAACTTCACTGCGTGAAGATTAGCATCTTCTATGAGTTCTTGTGGCAGAGAATCATGCCCTGCAGCAGGAGGGCACTGTTTCTCAGTATGGCAACAAGCAGACATTAAATACGAACTTCACTGTCACCTAGAGCCTCCCTCCACATCCCCAGCAGCCTTTACTTCGGGTGTGGGGACCTGTGTGAGAGGTTGGCACTCCAGTGCTGTTTGCGGCCTTGAGAGTCTGGAGACAAGCTAGAGGTCCATCGGGGGAGTGGAAGCAGGGCTGGAGAAATGCCAGCCCACTGTGGTCACAGATAAACACTTAACGACTTTCCGTCTGGAGAGAAAAGCTCAAACTTGTAGCTTTTGCTGGCTCCTGGGATGTAAATTCTTCACTGTGGCTGATTTCCTGCCATTCCCATGATGCTACTGAACACCGACTCAGCCAGGGTGCACACGACCAGATCTGTCAAGAAGGTTCTTAGAGCAAGTGCAGCGCACACACACCATCGATTGCTTCCTTCCTGCACTCGAGATCAATGGGGAAACTATGTAGGGTTGGAAGAAACGAAGCTCTGAAGAGGAGGGAAAAGCAATTTGCAACACGGGGCAGTTGGTATGATAATGTTTGTATAAATTTTAAAACTACACAAAATGATTCAAATGTGTGTACGTATGTTAAAGGATAGACATGACTAGTGTATGGGCTAGCTCAGGAACAGTGCTTGCCTTTGGGAAGAAGGGAAGAAAGGGGGTATGACCAGAAGGCATGAAAAAGTCTTAGTCTCTCTCTCTTTCTCTCTTCCCTTTCTCCCTCCTTCTTTCTCTCTCTTCCCTCTCCTTTCAGTGTGCATAAGGATGTGAGAGAGTATGGTGCATGTATATGGTATGTGTACACAAGTGTGCAGGTGAGCATGCCTGTGTACACACAGAGGCCAGAGGAGACACTGAATCAGAACTCTACTCCCTTGAGTCATCATCTATTATTGAACCTGGAACTAGCCTGGCAGCCAGCAACCCCCAGTGATCGTCCTGTCTGTGCCCACTACAGTGCTAGGGTTATAGGCTGGGGAACAGCCACACCTAGTTTTTTTTTTTTTTTTTACATCGGTGCTGGGGTGGGGGTTAAATTCAGGTCTTCATGCTTGCACTGCAAGCGTTCTTACCCACCAAGCCATCTCCACAGCTCTGGTTTTATGTCTTGAATGAAAAGAGCTGTAACAGACACTGACCCATCAGCCTAGGCTCTGGATGAAGATGGCAAGGGCCAGAAGGGCAGCCAGTCCCTTTTGTTTCATTTCTTACAATGCTGAGGATCAAACCAAGGGCCTTGCACATTGCTAGGGAAGCTCCCACTAAGCTATGTCCCTAGTCCTTGAAACCATCTCTTCCTGAAGGTCTGTGGTATGCCGAAGAGGTGCTTGTAAACTGCTTTTCCTGGCACATTGTATCTTGGTTCATTCTAGGGACAGGAGGAGAAAGCATGTGGGAATGCTTTGCCTCCACCTGGTACACAAGGATATAGTAGTCAGGACAGGTAAAGATGTGCTGCAGAAACAAATATCCCCCAGTACTTAGTGACTCTGCGCAGCACAGGTTTGTACTTGCTAAGCCTACACATCGTGTAAGGGGCCTTGGTATCTGTAGTCACTCAGGGTCTAATGGAGACTTTACCTAGATGAGTACTTTCCCTAAGATTCCTGGACATGAAAAAAATAAATATAAAAGACTAATAAAGCACACGGAGGCTTTAGAGTGCCAGCTCAGACCACACTCTGGATGCTTCACATTCCTTGGCCCAAAGCTTGCCTCACAGTCACACCTAACTCAAGAGGTGATAGGCTGTGTACTTCTACAGGAAGCAAGAAGTGTGATGTGAGGTTCAGGGCTGGCCAAGGATTTCCCTGAGGCTCACTGGCTGCTACTGGAGAGGTCATTTAGCCTGTGGATTCTGAATGGAGGAGAGGAGGAGAGGGATTTGGAGCTAGCAGGCTAGGCAATGACCAGACTGTGCAAACGCAGAGTCTGAGGGGTCCACCTTGTCACAGAAGTTGCCAGTATCTAGTGGAGGAGCAAATGAGGCACACAGAGAGGTGCAGTTGAGGTGTACACTATGAGACTCCAGAATTTAGTCCTAGCACTTGGAAGCTGGGAGCCTGGAGTATAGGAAATGGGGAGGAGAGTCCTGGAGTCTGGAGGGCTATAAGGCTGTCTAGAAGAGGGTGAGGGGAGGCTGGGGAGGCATGAGATGCAGAGTTGATGACCCCAGGCCATCCTCACTGGTATGAGGGCCAGGCCAGAGGGTGCTGGACTCAGCAGTGGGAACAGTGAGTAGTTGACCCCACAAGCCAGGACAACAGCTCTCTGAAGGAAGCTGGGCAACAGGAACATAATTCTCAATGCTCAGCATCCACAACTGAGTGAAACACCCACAAGCCATGCAAGTGCTGAGACACAGGAGACCTGACCATACAGCTTTTAAACTAACAGCCACCCTGCACACCCATTAAAACTGGGCAGACTGCAGCATGGTTCTGTAATGGAAAACCACACAGCAGTAAACAAGAAACAAATCACAGCTATAGACCCCAGAGCCTGAGTGAGTCTTAGAGACATAACATCCAGCAAAAGAGACAGTCAGATGTTTTGGAAAATTTGTTTAACTATGCAAAGATGTGTTGCATTTGTTTACCTTGCCTGCCTAAGGCACCTGATTGGTCTAATAAAAAGCTAAACAGCCAATAGCTAGGCGGGAGGTATAGGCGAGACTTCTAGGCAGAGGGAGTAAGAAGAAGGAAGAATCTAGGCTCAACAGAAACTGAGGGAGACAGAAGGAAAAAAAAGGGAAAGAAAAAGAGACGCCAGAGGCCAGCCAGACACAGAGGAAACAGGAAAGTAGGACATACAGAATGAAAGAAAGGTTAAAAAGCCCTGAGGCAAAATGTAGATTAAGAGAAACAGGTTAAATTAAGTTATAAGAGCTAGTGAGACAGGCCTAAGCTAAGACGGAGCATTCATAATTAACGGTAAAGTCTCCATGTCTTTATTTGGGAGCAGGTTGGCGGCCCAAAGAAAATTCCAGCCACAGTCAGCTCCCATAAGTCTGTTTATAGGAAGTCCCCAAACTAGTAAAAGTGGTCAGAAGTTACCCTATAGTCATCTATGGGGTGCTATAACAAAGCCACCTGCCATAGTTAGCTTCAGTTGTCAACTTGACACAACCCAGTCACTTGGGAAGAGAGAACCTCAAATGAAGAATTGTCTGGGTCGATTGGCCTGTGGCCTTATCTATGGGGCATTACTTTGGTTGCGAATTGATGAAGGGGGGCCCCGACCACTATGGGCAGTGCCATCCCTAGTCAGATGGGTCTAAGTTGTGTAAGGAACTAGGCTGACAGCAGGCCAGTAAGGAGCACTCCTCTGTGGCCTCTGCCTTGTTTTGACCTGGGAGTTATAAGCGGAAATAAATACCTCCCTAAATTGCTTTTGGCCAGAATGTTTTCTCACAGCAACAGAGAAGCAAATGAAAACAGTTTGTGCCATCACAAAGGACAGGGGGACAGCTCAGTGGCAGAGTGTTTATCCAGTGTATGCATGGTCCTGGAATTAAGATCCAGTGCGTTGGTGCACGCACGCACGCACGCACGCACGCATGCACATGCGTGCGCGCGCACACACACACACACACACACACACACACACACACACACGCACACACACACACACGCAACCACCATGGACTGAATCACTTAAACATCACTACCCTTTCTTGAAGTTCTGGAGATCGGCTGTCATGAGAGCAAAGTGCCAGTAGCCCTGGTGGGCAGCGAGGACTGCTTCCTGGGCTGTGGTTAGCTGTCTTCACTCAACAGAAAAGAAGCCACACGCTCTCTCTCAGAGGACACTAATCCTGTCACAAGGGCTCCTGCTTCCCTACCCCATCGCTTCCATTAAAAAAAAAACAAAACTATGTGCACATGTGTGTGCCTACTTCCCTATAAGTGTACCATGTGCTTGCAGGTGTCTGTGGAGGTCAGAGGAGAGCAGATCCCCTGGAAGTGGAGTCACAGGTGGGGGTGAGCTGCCATGTAGGTGCTGGGAATTGAACCTGGGTCCTCTGGAAGAGCAGTTAGTGCTCTCAACTGGTGAGCCACCTCTCCAGTCCCAATCTCATCACTTCTTAAAGACCCTCTTCCTGATACTGACTCGATTTCAACAGGTGACTTAAGGACACTCACAGTCAGGGTGAGAGTGGGATGGGACAGGCCTGGGGAAGTGTATCCCCTCCTGGCAGAGGGGCCGGTTACAGAAGGGAGGACACAGTAAGTCTGTCTAGTCACTTGTGGTTGTCCACTGAGGACATGTACCTGTGTGCACATTTGTCAGCTTGGGTCACTTTAACAAAATACCGTCGACTGAGTGCCTTCAGGAACAGAAATGTATTTTCTCACAGCTCTGGAGGTTGCAGTCCAAGATCAGGCCCAAGGTGGAGATTTGGGTCAACATGATTCTGTGGAGAGAGCTTTCTTCCTGGTTTAGAGGTAGTCCACATCTCTCATCTGGTGCCCTGTGACCTTTTAGGTCAGGGGAACTGAGTAAGCTCTTCTGTCTCTTCTGGTAAAGCTACTATCCATATCACTAACAGGCCTCTGTAATCCAGGCCTCAGGATTAGGGACATATCTGGCCCTCTGTGCATGGTCTGGATGTCAGAAGGGACGCAGAGGAAACTCACTGGGACACACATTGGCCAGCTACTTAGAAGGAGCAGTGAGTGAGGTGTGAGGAAGAGGAGGCATCTGTGTAGAGCCTTCTAGAATCAGCCATGAAGAGGCTGGAGCTCAAGGGGATGTGGCGGAGATGGAGGCGCCAATGGACCTTGCAGGCACATCTCCAGCTTAGCCCCAGCTGACTCTTCATCACCATGACCCGTTGAAGCAGAGTGTTTATCTGTGCTGTTCATGGAGCCACTGTGGGGGCATGGCGGCACAGGAGGGGCCCAGCAACATCCATCGCGAATGCAGAAAAGGCAGAGAGTACACGGGGGTCCATGATTCTGCCAGGAGCAGTGATGGACCTGCACAGAACAGAAGAGGGGCAGTGGGTTCTGTGCTTGAGGGGTGCAGGAGGCCCAAAGGGGAGGCCTGGCTCTGACTGATGATCAGAGAGTGTTGTACAGGACTATCCTCCATACCAAGCTCACCATCATCAGGGGTCCAGCTGGGCCTGTTGCCAAAACATCATCCCACCTGGTCTTCTTGACTGCTGACTTTCCCTCCTAGGAGGAGGGCTGGGAGGGAGGGTTATAGGACCCTCGCGGGCATATCCAGCTGCCCCTCCCAATCGGCCGTACGCATTTCTGCTCTAGCTGCATATGACCTTAAGGGGGGTGGTTCCCAGGGAGAGGCTAGAGTATGTAGGTAGGGAAGGAGGAAAGGATGGGTCTCCACCATCTCTGCTGGGGAAAGCAAGCACTTCCAGTGTGGCTGCTTGAAGGTCACCCACGCCCCTCACTCACTGATCTATAACTAAGCCTAATACATCCGATGGTTCCCAGGGTGAACTTAGGTGGACTCCAACTTTTTATCATTCGAACCTTGGGAGGGGGGATGTGGATGTGGCCGGCCTAGCACCCCCCCCCCCAGGGTAAAAATTCTCACAACACTAAGGCAGTGCAGATGAGCCCTGAAGAAAACAGGATACTGCTGATGCAGATGGGCTGATGACAGCTTGGAGCCCATGGGATCTGGGATCCTCAGCATGGCTCAGAGCTATGATTGTGGCATTAGGTCATAGTTGACTGTTTTCTGTGAGGTCCAGGGCATCAAGCAGGTAAAGCTGGATGGACAGATAAGAAGGTAGGTGTGGGATCCCTTTAAGACCAGGGGATAGGGATGGGACACATGGTGGGGGGGGCAGTGCTGCTCATCATGATGGTAAGATGAGGCCAGGCTTCAGAGTGGGGTGTTGGGTAAGGATGTGGAGAGGGTATCTAAGTAGAGCAGGTGTTGGAGAATGGAGAGCATGCCAGGCCAGAAAGAGACCATGTGTTAGCTAGTCACCTTCCTGTAGGGAGTGAGTTTTGCCTGAATGTTTTGGCCCTGAATCTGCACCCCAGCCAGGAGGTAGACAATGGTGGTCTGCTCCACAGAAGGAAAGCCCAGGCTGAGGTATATCAGAGGACTTGCCCCCGGTCACTCAGCAAGCAGGTACTAGCCAAGCCTCAGGTCTCTGAGGGTGTCTAGACTTTCTCCCAACACCCTGCAGGACTCTGGGGCACTTGTTCAACCTTACAGGTCCTCAGCAGGCCTTTCTGCGGAAATCAGTTCTAGCTCTGGATGCCTTCACTATCCAGAGTCCCTCCAACCCACCCTCTCCCTTCCAACACCCTCTGGACTGCACTGGGGAGGAAGGTGCCCAGAGTCCCATAGGCCAGCTCTGACAGCGCTGTGGAAGGGAAAGCAGCCTCAGAGCCACCTGCCCCAGCTTGCGCCTAACACCTAGGTCTCCAGGCCCCTCCCCCTGCTAACCCCAGAGCCTCACCTCTCCCAAGGGAGGCTAAGCTGCTGTCCTGTCACAGGAGAGCTCACCGAGAATTCGGGCAGACTAAAGATCAAGACTCCTGAAGCCCGTGGATCCCCCACAGAGGACTCCAGATTCCTCAGGGTGGGAGTCAGCTGGAGGAGGTGGCAACTTGGTAAAAGAGGAGACCCCCGACACCCCCAGGGCCCTGTGTATGCCTGGCTCATGCAGGATGCTGGAAATATCCGGATGACTAAGGAAGGGAGGGGGAAAGCAGGAAAGGGAAAGGGAACGTAAAAGGAGGGAAAGAAGTAAGTCCTGAAAAGAAAGGGAAAGGGGGAGGGAGAGGACGGAAGTACTGAAAGGGTGAAGGGGGGGAGGAAAAAGAGGAAAAGGGAGAGGGAAGAAAGGAGTCCTGGAGGGGAGGAAGATGGGAGCGGAACGGGAGGAGGGAAGGAAAGGAGAGAGGGCAGAAACCCTAGCTTGGCAGGGAGGCTCCAGGGATGAAGTGGAGCTAACCTGCCTGAGTGCTCCCACGAAGGTGTCCGTAGACACATCTCACCTGTGAGCAGAAAGGTGAGCAGGACCGGTGGCAACTCACCCCCCCGCCCCCCCCGTCGAATTATCCCGCTCTGCCTCGTGGGGTACTGACCTTCCGCTCCCCAAAGGCGCGCTGGGCAGCCTCCCCCGCCCCCCGCAATTGTCAGACCAACCTACATCTTCTTAATAAAGGGCCGAGACAGACATCCTCGCGCTCTCGACCTCCCGCCCCCCCCCGCCCCAAGTCTTCCTCCAGCCTCCTTGTCCCTAATTGGAACACCTGGCCACCTAGGTGGCCTCCACTCAAGATAGGTGTTCCTCCCGGGTGGCGTCCCGGGCTCAGAGGTGACCGCTGTGGCCGGAGCTCGGTGCAGCAGCTCCACCTGCGCGGTAGCTGCGCGGCCGGGGGCGGAGAGGCGCGCGGCGGAGGGAGGGGCCTGCAACACGGCCCCGCCACGGCGCAGCCGAGCTCAGCGCTGCGCGCGTCCCCTTGCCGCCGCTGCCGCCACCGCCAGGCGCCCGGACGCAGCGCGAACCGAGCGGCCGGGATGCGCACCCCGGCCCCGGCCCGCCCCACGCTGCGGCCACCGCCTGCCCGCCGCACGCTCGCCTGAGCGCGGCGCCCGCCTGTCCCCGGCCACCCGGCCGCGATGCCCACCCTCCCGGGCCCCGGCGGCCCGCGACCCTGCTAGGCTGCGGCGGCATGGCCCGCGCGCCCAGCGCGACCTCTGCGGATTGCATCGGTGTGAGGCGGCGGGGCATGCCCAGGGCACCGGGCGCGGCCTTCAATGGGCGAGGACACGGACACGCGGAAAATTAACCACAGCTTCCTGCGGGACCACAGCTATGTGACAGAAGGTAACGTACGTGTTGTCTGAGACCCCCTCCGGCCGGCCGCGGCGTGGGGATGCCGTCGCACCGAATGCCCTCCGAAGGTTTGGACCGCGCGCTGTGTGTCGTGTCCCCCCCACCCCACCCCGACCCCGGGCCGGGAGGGAGGGACCCGGGGGGCTCCGACCGCTGCCCAGCGCCCTCCTCCGTGTCGCCCTCGGGAACGCAGCTGTCCTTCCCCCGCCGAGTGGCACTGGATCGGGCCCTGACTATCATTTACAAAGCCCAAGCCTGCAGCAAATCTGCTGTGGAAATCTCCGGGACGTGGAAAGGCTTAAAAATCCTTCATTTGCCCTTTCAGCCTGATCAGAGCCCGCAGAAATTTCTGGATTGCCCACTCTCTGGAGAGGGACCCAGGGGGAAAAATTCCATTGCCCGACCCTCCAGGGTTCAGCTGCCTTGGCACCTCCCTGGCCTCCAGAGGCGGATCCCCTGCGTGGGAGGGGGAAGGAGGCTCGTTCCGGCTACTGTTTTATTCCTGGGTAGTGCTACTGAGACAGGAGCTGAGCTAGACCTTCATGGTTTCCCGAAAAAGTGGGGCATGCTACCCCAAATGGGCTCTGCGTTTAAAACCCCCTAAGTTGGCCCTGTGCGTCAGTCCCCACCAAAGGCTGGTGGGATGCAGAGGATCCTTTGCTAATGTGACAGTAACTTCCGGGGTCCCCAGGCCTGGCCTGGCCGCAGGAACGGTGGGGACAGCTCCAGCCCGCAGCCAAGGGCCGGAGGAGTGAATCCGCTCCAGTGGGAGAACGAGACCAGGCTACAGCGCCCCACGGGGACCCTGGTGCTGGAGACCTTCCCGGGCAGTGTAGGCGCATCCCGCTCGGGGGCTGCGGGCCTGGCCCAGAGGTGTCTAGGACTTAAGCAGGTGGCTGCCCCGGGTGGGAGGGGCCCTGGCACTGAGTCCCGGGGGCCGGTGTGCGTGGGTGCCTGCTCCAAGGAACCTGCGTGGGCCCGGCCTCCCCGGTGCTGAGCTCTGCCGGAAATGAGGCGGGCGCGGCGACTCCCGGCGGGTGCGCGGACCCGGGAGGCAGAGGCTAGGTGTGCGACCCAGGCGTGTGGATGCTGAGGGCGGCGCTCAGCGCTCCGGGGAGAACCGCTGAGTCACGCGTTGCCGCGGGATGTGCGGGGAGAGGGGGCAGGGCTGCCAGGCCCGGGCTGGGTGGCGGCACTGCCCTAACTCGGCTTTGGGAGGCCCCTGGCGCAGAACTCAGTCCTTTGTCGCCCGCTGGGTGATGCGGAGGAGGGTCGCACTTCGTGAAGATGATCTTCTGCTCACAGTCTGCCTAGCGGCAGAAGGCAGCCTGCGTGGCTGGCGGGCTTCGGGGCTTCTTGGCAGGGAGTCGTGCGCAGGGCCAGTGTTAGTCGGGCTTTCTTGGGGGAAAGCTTCAACCTTTTTTCACCTGCACACTGGGGATGAGCCAGTGGGCCTCAGAGCTTAGGTGTAACAAACACAAAATGCATGGTGCCCACCTCACTGGGGGACAGTTCAAAGTGTTGCTCCCATCCGCATCCTACTTCCTCTTCCTTAATAAAACCACCTGGGCAGGGTCTGCTTGAGGAGGAAGAACCGTCATGGTTCAGCAATTGTTGCTGCTGCTGTGATCCCCTGAACCTTCATATTCCAACCTGGGACTGGATGGAGGTTTCCTGCCCTTGTCCATCCTGTGTTCTAGCAATGAGCTCTGTGACCTGTAGGGGAGTCTCTTCTCATGTGCCTCAGTTTCTCGTATCCGTACAGTGGGAGAGAACAAGACCCTCCCCACAAGCCTTCAGGCTATGAAAATGGGGTGAGATGGTGAAATGTATTGAGCATCTATTGTGTCCCAGGGCTTCTTGTAGGGCCTGGTGGAAATCTCATCATGAGCTCTGGGTATTGAGCAGTGTGTGTGGGTCCCATTAGACTCTAACTGAAAGGGGATGAGAACTGTGGCCTCCTTAAATGAAGACAAGACCCCATACACACACAAAGACCCCATACACACCCCAGTCACACTATGGAGTCCTGATTTATGCTCTGAGTTCAAGGTCAGGCACGGATTTGTCAGCTGGCAGATTGACTTGTGTTCAGGTTCTGTTTATGGCTCACCAGCTGCTGAGCTTCCCCATGAGTCACTAAAACTCCCTGGGCTTCATTTGTCTGCTCTGTAAAGGGAAAAGTCACAGTGACCTCTGTCTCAGGATTGTGGAGATGACAGTGACCTCTGTCTCAGGACTGTGGAGATGACAGTGGTCCTGAGAGTGTAAAGTGCTCACAGGAAGGACTAGGCTTCCTGGAGGCATTTAATAAATCACTCCAGCTTCCTGTCCTCATAGTGGATGTTGAGATTCACTTTGTAAAAACCCAGGTGTATGCCTTCCCATCCTACCTGGAGGTAGGTCCTTGCTTACTTAGACATACCAACTATGTGATTTACTGCTATTCCTTAAGCTTGCCATTTCCTTCCTGACTCTGGGGCACTGCACTGTTTCTGTCTTCTCTCTGGAATGCCCCCCCCCCCCCCCCCCCCGCCTCCGAGCGCCACTTCTCAAGACCAACCCCTACTAAACCCTTGAATCCAGCCCTGCCTAAGTTCCAGACTCTCCTAGCAAATCCTAAATATCCTCAGAACAGTCAGAGTTCTGTTAGCCATTCATCGTGTGGTGGTTTGAATGAGAATGGCCCCCACAGGCTCATATATTTGAATGCTTAGTAGCTCATATATTTGAATTCTTAGTAAGTAGAATTAGTACGATAGGATTGGAAGGATTAGGAGGTATGTCCTTGTTGGAGGAAGTGTGTCACTGGGGGTGGGCTTAGAGGTTTCAAAAGCCCATGCCAGACCCTTTTCAATCTCTTCCTGCAGATCAGGATGTAGCTCTCATTTACTTCTCCAGCAACATTCCTGCCATGCTCCACCTCGAAGATAATAGACTAAGTTAGCTTTTGAGATTGTAAGCAAGGCCCCAGTTAAATGGCTTTTCTTATAAGAGTTGCCGTGGTCATGGTGTTTCTTCATAGCAACAGAACAGTGACTAAGTCAGAGGTTGGTACAAGGGAGTAGAGTATTGCTGTGACAGGCTTCACCATGCTGTTTGTTGGAGGAATAGGAAGGACTTTGGGACTTGGGACTAGAAAAGTGGTTGAACACTTTAAGCAGGGCTTAATGGTCCATCCTATTAGGAACATGGAAAACATTGCTGAGGGCAATTTGAACTGTGGAGGCCCAGCTCAAGAGGTTTCAAAGGGGAAGAGTATTATTAGTAAGTGGCCTAAAGACCATTCTTGGGATAGTTTGGCAAAGAATGTGGCTGTTTTTTACCCTTGTCCTAAAAGTCTGCCTGAAGCCAAGTTGAAGAGTTTTTGGATTAATGGTGTTGGCAGAGGAGATTTCAAGACAGCCAGTATTGACTCTGTCATGTGGTTATTAGTAATTACTCTTATGCAGCTCTTACCATGAAAAGAAGCGAGCTGGACAAAGAGAAATACAAAATGGACAGTTTGAGGAGAAAAGGAGCACCAGGAAGTGGAATGGCACTCAGTGAAGTGTCCAAGGAGATGGCAAGTTTAAAGAAAAGCCTGATGCTAAATGGAATAAAGGGAGTGATAACCTCAGGGTGACTCCCCACACAGCTAAGGTTCCTGCTTGTGAAAAGGAATTAAAGAAAGGCTTAATCACAGAAGGAAACAGTAACAGAAAGCTGATACAAATGTAACTGAATGAGGGGACCAATTTCCAGCCCCATCAACTGCAGAACTTGACAGCTTTCACTGGTCCTGGCTTTAGAGTCAAGGATCCAAGCAAAAGGTTGTGGGATTTCCCTCGGTGACTAAGGAAAGTTACTGAGGCCAGGTATGTGTCAGAGGTGTCCCTAAGTAAGAGGCTCAGATAGGGCATTGCATGAAGCTGTGAATGTGAAGCCTGGGTTGCCTTGGAAACCTCAAGATGTTGGAGATGTTAGAGTCATGGGATACCTGCTGTGGGAAACTGCAGGCTGGGTGTGGAACCACCTCAAGAGAGAGAGAAGCGTTACAGTCAACAAAGCTGGAAGGTGGTGTTGGCTTTTTTTTTTTTTTTACTCTTTACCCTTTTTGGGGGCCTGCCACCTTGCTCCCAAATAAATCACACACGGAGGCTTATTATTACTTATGAATGCCTGGCTTTAGCTTGGCTTCTTTTTAGTCAGCTTTTCTTAACTTAAATGATCCCATCTACCTTTTGCCTCTTTTCTTACTTCTGTATGTCTTACTTTCACTCTTACTTCATGGTGGCTGGCTGTGTGGCTGTGCGGCTGTGTGGTTGACTCCTAGCATCCTCCTCTCCTTGTTCTCTTACTCCTTCATCCCTCTCTTCCCAGACTGCTCCTTCTCTTTTTATTCTCTCTGCCTGCCAGCCATGCCTGTCCTTTCTCCTGCCTCGCTATTGGCCGCTCAGCTCTTTATTAGATCAATCAGGTGTTTTAGACAGGCAAAGTAACACAGCTTTACAGAGTTAAACAAATGCAACATAAAAGAATACAACACGGGTTGGGGATTTAGCTCAGTGGTAGAGCGCTTGCCTAGCAAGCACAAGGCCCTGGGTTCGGTCCTCAGCTCTGGAAAATTAAAAAAAGAAATTAAAAAAAAAAGAATACAACACATCTTTGTTTATTAAAACAAATGTTCCGTCGGGCAGTGGTGGCGCATGCCCTTAATCCCTGCATTTGGGAGGCAGAAGCAGGTGGATCTCAGTGAGTTTGAGGCCAGCCTGGGCTACAAAGCGAGTGCCAGGACCGTTACATAGAGAAACTTTGTCTCAAAAAACAAAAAAACAAAAACAAATGTTCCACAGCATAAACAAATATAACACATCTTAAAATAATATTCCACAGCAGGAAGGAGTTGGAGATCTGAAGAGCACTTTGACACTGGACGGGAGATTCAGAATTCGGAGTTTGTCCTTCTGATTTTCAGTCTTGCTTTGGTCTAGTATTTCCTCACTATGGTCTCTCTCCTCCCTTTTGGAATGGATGATCTGCCCACATAGAGACACTTCACTCAATAATACTAGCAACGTCTCAGCTCTTTGGCTACCCGAGGGTGTGCCTGTTGCTCAAAGACGTAAGAAGAGGGCACTGGATCCTCTGGAACTGCAGTTACACATGGTTCTGAGCCCTATATAGGTTCTGGAAATTGAACCCAGATCCTCTGGAAGCACCACAAGTACTCTTAACTGATGAGTTATTTATTGCTCCAGCCCCATATTTATTTGTTTTGAGAGGGGCAGGATAGGATCTTCCATTGAACGTGGAGCTTATTGTTAGGCCTGGCTGACTTGCCAGTGAGCTCCAGAGCCCCACCCGTCATTACCTCCCCAATGCTGGGGTTACATGTGTCTGCTGCTGCACCGGGCTTCTATGTAGCTTCTGGAGATTGAACCCAGACCCTCATGCTTGCATGGCAGCCACTTTATTGACTGGATCATCTTCCTAGCTCCTATATTCAGTTTTTTTTTTTCTAATTCTGGAGGTCTCTCTACAGAATACCTGGGTCCCAGACCCCTCGGCCAGGGTACATTGTACTGAGACCCCTCTCCAGATGACCTGGTACCATGACTCCTTTTCTTTGGGCCAGCCTGACTGGTGAGTCACTAAGATGAAAACTCACAGCCTCATGTTGACGCAGAGACCTCAGCTGTTTGGAGGAGAAGAAAGGCTTCGACAGCCATGTGGCCACTTGCTAATTTGCCATCATTGTGACGTCTCAGCTCCATCCTCTCGTCTAGTGAAGAAAAGGCAAATTCACTGACCTGCAAGTTCCCTTCTCATTTAGTGTTCTCTGATTCTAAAGTCAGAACCAAAGGTTTTATCTCTTTTCTCTGGGCACATGCTCCTTATCCTTCGTTGTATAGGACTATCCTCTGAGCCAAACAACTGCCATCTTGTGGCATTCAGCTGTGCCCACTTGCAAAGATCATTCCAGCTGGGTCTGTTGACTATTTATACCCTCAGTAGAGGGGTGGGGAGGACCACAAGACCCCGAGTATCCAGCTGCTCCGTACCCCCACACACCTTGATGTGAATTAGAATAGCTTGGGTGGTTTTTTAGTGAGTGCTTTTGACTGAACTCAGCTCTGTTGAGAGTTAGTGTGATCCTTGGTTGTGGGTGCAGGGCACAGAGAACTTGGGAAATGGGGGTAAGAAGAGAAATAGAAACTTTCAGTGGGAGGACTTGAACCCAAGCAAGGGGGGCCTCTAGGATGGGGATAAAGGGGAGGTAAGTAATGAAGTAGAAGCTATTGGGACAGTGGAGGGACCTGCGCCTAAGAAAGGGGGAGTGCTCCAGGATGGGGTACTGGGGAGTGTCTATCAGACATTTTAAAGTACTACATACATCTCCCAAAGGATTCTGCTTCACTCTGTTTTGAGACAGGTCCAAGACTCAGCTCTAGCTTGAATAACATGGACATGTCTAGACTTGACCAGACCTAGTCCACCCATCCATCCTCCTCTTAGTGCATTGGTCAGCATAGCCTCTGGGCTGTCCACATCATGCAGCAGTGGTCCTGGGACAGGAGCTCAGCCTAGGGGCAGTCCCAGAAGTGACCAGTCGCTCTGTGTTCCCCAGGGTAGGGGGCTGAGGGAGCACGGTCTCTTACTGGTTCCTGGAATTCCTCAGCCGTCATTCCTGGACATAGGTGTCTCTTTCCTGGCACCCATGTGTTCTGTGTGATGCTAGAGTTGTCTGTCCTTCCAGGACTGTACTGGCTTTAGAGCTGAAGGAATAGAGAGGCTCTGATGAGCAGGGGTCTGGCCTGTGGGAGTCTAGCACATCCATCGAGTGTCCAGTGTCTAGGCTGAGCCCTCCAACCTCCCCTCCCCTGCCTGTGCTTCCTAGAAAGAGAACTCAGGCACTGGCTGCTCCGATTGGTCCAAGGGTAATGTCATCTTCCAGCAGCTTCCAGAATGGTAGCAGGAATTAGTTCTGGAGAACGAGTGCAAGATAAAGTCCCTAGGAAGGGGGCCCCTCTTGGCAGAGTACAGAAGCCCTGCGGTTTCTGATGGCCATCTTGGCACCCTGGGTGGGGGCAAGTGTTAAGCCTGCATTGTTGGTGGCAGGGTGGAGATGTCTGGGCCTGATGTCTACCTCAGCCCTTCTGTCAGGAAACCCAGGAGGGACCCTTTAGCACTCCGTTGACTGAAGGTAGGGAATCTGGGAGGGGTTTTCACCGGCTTCTTTGGGGAGCCCTCCCCTGTCTCTTATGCCACTCCCATCAGGGCTGCCTGGCCCTGGATTTCCCTCCATGGTCCTGGCTGCTGCTTGGATCATTAGCTGTGAGGAGTGTGCTGCTGTTGATGTTTCTGTCTCTGTGAGCTTCCCACAGGAGCTTACCACTGGGAAAATTGTTCTCAGCCCACCGGGGACTGGAGCTCAGGGGCCCCCTCCTAATATAGCTACAAATGAGATATGGCTGAAGCCAGAGTTGCCCTCAAAACTCTCATCAGACTGGCCAGCCAAAGTCACATTCCCACCTATGGGGAAACTGAGTTTAGGTGAGGGGTTAGCGGTGCTTACATGCAGTCCAGGAAGGGCTGGTCTTTGCTGGATTTGTGTTCCCCTCGCTTCTGTCGGAAAGGCTCAGCGAGCCTCCCCAGGCTCCACAGCCTCCCTTTAAGAGGTGGGGGGAGAGCAGGCAGAGCTAGGGTCATGTCCTTCAGATCTCTCGGCCTCTCTGGGCCTCAGTGTTCCTGGTATCCCGGGGTGTCGTGATGCCCAATGAGTAAAGTGCCATGCGGATACTCCAATTAAATTTGGGGAAGACCATCACCACTCTAGTTTTTTGAAACCCTTGTCTAGGCCTACCCTGCCTCATGTAGCTCAGGCTGGCCTCCAAATCATGGTGTGGTGGAGGCTGACCTCAAATTCTTGACTCTCCTGCCTATGTCTCTCGGGGTACAGGGGCTGCCATCACACCTGGCTCCTGAGTTTCCTTTGCTGAGCTGATCAGTCACGGCTGGTAGAGTCATGCCTTTCCTCCCTGAAAGCAAGTTCTAGTGTATTCCCACACTGACTCCTGGCTCTTGCTTGCCCCCTCTGGCTTATGGGTTTTGTCCTTAAAGCTCCGGGAGCTAAGGGACATTTTGTTGAGAGGTGTTCCAGACCTTGGGAAGTGAGCAGTGTTGCCAGGTGACGTGCTGAGGTTCCATGGAAAGGGTAGCAGGTGTGGAAGGTAGGAAGTGGGTGTAGGGGCCGCCCATGCCAGCAGCTTGTGAGTCTCCAGTCTGTCTGTCTTAATACCTGGGTCTGTTTTTAATATCAACAGTCATCTCATTATAGAAACAAGATTGAAGCTGCTTTTCTGACTTAGCATGAGGTCATGTAGTTTTCCAGGCTTGGCTGCAGGGCTGGTCTCATGGTGCATAGCCTGGATAGTCTCCAGGACCCTGCACTAAGTGTGCGGGGGGGGGGGGGGGGGGGGCGATCTGGCTATGCTGTCCTGTCTTGAAATTCCCAAGCATTTCTCTTGGAGCTGGAGTTCTAGGAAGGAAGTTTAAGGAGTCGTGGCTTGGAACAGGCTCCTTCCCTTCACTGTCCAGTGTTGTGAACCCCACATGGCCACGCTTCCCCCTACATCAGTGGTTCTTAACCTGTGGACCATGAACCCTTTGGAGGTCGCATACCAGATATTTACATTATGATTTATAACAGTAGCAAAATTACAGATATGAAGTAGCAACAAAATAATTTATGGCTGGGGGTCACCACAACATGAGGAACTATATTAAAGGGTCACAGCATTAGGAAGGTTGAGAACCACTGCCCTACATGATCCCCTGCAGTACGTCTGTATTGAAGGAGCCAACTCTGCTCTTCATTGAATTCAGGTCTTTTGTCCAAACAATGACATCCTGAGACATGAACCCTCAAGATCATGGCATTTAAGAAACCAAGAGTGAGGACATGGGATAGGGAGAAGGGTCACCCACCTATTCCTTTTCTCCACACATGCTAGGCAAGTGCTCTACCACTGAGTCACACCCTCTTCTCCTTCTCCTCCTCCTCCTCCTCTTCCTCTTCCTCTTCCTCTTCCTCTTCCTCTTCCTCCTCCTCCTCCTCCTCCTCCTCCTCTTCTTCTTCTCTTGTTTTCATTTTCGTTTTGTTTTTTTTTTCGAGACAGGGTTTCTCTGTGTAGCTTTGGAGTCTGTCCTGGAACTCACTCTGTAGCCCAGGCTGGCCTCGAACTGACAGAAATCCACCTGCCTCTGCCTCCCGAGTGCTGGGATTAAAGGTGTGTGCCACCACAGTCCGGCGAGCTTTCTTATTTTTATTTTGAGACAGTTTCACCAAGTTGCCCAGAGGGACCTTGAACTCTCACCCTTCCTGACTCAGCCTCTAGAGTAGCTGGGCTTCTTTGATTTTAGAGTCCAAACTTCAAACTTATCACACTCTGAAGGCAGGTGGGAGAATGGCCCTAGTTTTCCCTGCAGATTCACCCTATGGGATCACCTGCGTGTTCTGCCCTCCGCATAGAGCAGCCTCAGGCCCGCAGCCGAGGACCCCATTCTTGGTGAGAGACAGCCCACACTGCCCAGCCTGAGCCTGTGGGCAGCCTTTGTTCTGCCACAAGGGGCCATTCAGCCAATGTCCTGGAAAACAATGGCCCTGCTGTGTTAGGGTCAGGGCTACCATGGCTCTTGGGGTGTGTCCTGTTCCCTGGGCAGCAGGCAACTGTCTTCTGGGCTCAGGAGAGGAGTCCAGACACTGCCAGGCACAAACACTGACCGTGCGCCGGCTGTCCTGCCTGAAGGACACTGAAGTCCCATAGCCTGCTGCACCACCAGCCCAGACCTAGGTAATGATGCTCAGCTTACAGCTTCTGCAGACCCTGCCTCCCCCTCCCCTGCACTGCAGGGGCCCTTCCTCCAAGGAGCCCAGAACTGCCAAGTTGAACAGATGGCTCAAACTCAACCTCCTAAAGCATGGTGTGTAATCAGAAGTGATCAGGCCAGCTGTCCCTGCCCTGGTGGTCCCGGTACTAAATGCGGTGGCCAGCCCTGTGGTCAGATGGCCTGCCTACATTTAAACTCCAGTTTTGCTCCTCATGAAACTCGAGATGCTAGGCAAGTGACCACACCTCCGTTTCCCCCTCTGTAAAATGGGGGTACACGGAATAATACCCGGTGAGGTGCACTCTGGTCGCACAGGCAGGAGGATCTCTGTGAATTTGAGGCCAGTCTGGTCTACATAGTTCCAGGTTAGCTAGGGCTACATAGACCCTGTCTAACCCTGCCCCTCCCAAAGAATTCCACACCAGATACCCTCACCTGAACCCCGCTGATCTCTGCCCCTGCCTTAGTGCCCATCTGCTTGGTGATGAGGGACCAGAGTGGAGAGGCGGAAATTACCTTGGGAGGTCAGGGACGCATTTCCTGGGAATGGTGATGTCTGAGATGAGGGCTGAAAGGTGGGCCCAGATGGATAAGGTGGGCACAGGCAGGCACTGACAGCATGGGAGTGAGGCTGGTGTAGGAAGAGTTTGTGGGACCATGAGGTGTAGATTTGTGGGGTGGGTGGGGGCCAGTGTAGGAGAAATTAAAATGCCTTCAAGCAAGAAAGGAGCCCATCTCTATGTGACTCCTCAAGGTTGACAGTTTGAAACCCAAACTCCTTATTGGGGCATTTAAAGCTATTCACAAGTCTCTCTCCTACAGTGGACCCCATCTACCCCACAAATCTACCTACCTATCACCCATTGATCATCTATCAGTCATCTATTATCTATATCTGTCTGTCTGTCTGTCCATCCTTCCATCACCTGTCTGTTATAGCTAGCAATGTATTTCTATTTGTCTGTCCAGTCCATCTTAACCGAAACAAGCTCTTTTTTTTTTTCTTTTTCTGTCATTTATTAAATGCTCATGCTGGGTTTTACTCTTTAAGACCCCCCTTAATAATATACATTGACAGCTTTCAGGTTGGAGGGAGCACAACTTCTTCTGTCTGAGCCCGCAGAAGTGGCCATAGCAAAGTGATGTGAACAAGGTAGCTTAAACCATAGAAATGTATCATCCACAGTTCTGGACGTAACAAGTCCAAGGTTGAGGTGTTGGGAGGGTTGGCTCCTCCAGAAGCCTCTCTCCTTGGCCGGTGGACAGGAGACAAGGACACCAGGCACACTGGATTAGGACCGACCTACAAGGGCATATTTTACCTCAGTCACCTCTCTAGAAATCTGTCGCTAAATGCAGGCACATTCTGAAGGCCTAGGGTGGGGCATAAGGCTACAACATATGAATTCAGAGGACTCCATTGCCACTGGTATCCATCAAGGGCTCTTCTTAGGAGTTTTAATGAGTTGTGTGCTTTGGGGTGTTGTGCAAGTGACATCTGTTAGGGACCATGCAGGCCTCTGTGAAGGGTATCTCTCACTGGACACTTTTGTGTGTCTTTGCTTGTTTCCCTGGGAAGCAGATCAATGTCTTCTGGAATATCTTCATAGACTCCTGGCTTTCCCCAGGGATATCACTCAGCAGTCCCCCAGAGCCTGCCGCAGTCAGATCTCTCAACACAACAATAAAGAGGTGGCATTCTGAGGTGGTGTGTGGTGAGGGAGGCTTCCTTGCAGGTCCTTTCCGACTGTGTACACCCTCCTTGCCTGTCTTTCTGGTCACCTGTCACGTCTGCAGTAGCGCAGCTCCTTGCTTTTTCGTTTGCTCCTCATAGTGTTTCATTATGTGTGGTCAGCTGTCAGTCCTTGCTCTTGACCGTTCATGTGGCTGTCGTCTTCTGAGAAGAACCGATAGAATGTGGGGGGTGTAACAGGGAGGGTGTGGCTTTGGAGGATGGCCATCAACAAGCTGTGCCAGGCCAGGCCCTGATCATTGTGGCTGTTTGGTTTGGGCAGCAGCCATTTTTGTGAGGAAGCCCAAGCAGTTTGGGGAGGCTCCTGGAGACAGGAGCCAGGGCTTCTAGCAAAGCCAGCATCCAGGGTCACTGCACCTATGGGTGAATGACTACCACTTTGAGTAGTGAAGACCCTGCAGGTAAATACTCTAGCTGAGTCAGATCAACTGTATGGCTAGGAAAGAATGGCCCCTGAGACCTGTGCAGATGACAGATAAATTCAAAATGACAGATGGGTGACCAGTCATGAGTTCTCATAGTGAATCTCTAGACTTGTCCCTCTGTCTCCTCCCACTTGCCCAATAATGTGTGTGGTCTCTCTGGGACCCATCTGACTCCTCATACACCCCCCCACACACACACACTTCTTTCTTCACTTGTGTCGGATTGTGTCAGTTTCTGTCACTGATGACTGCAAAACTCAGGCAAAATGCCCAGCTCCCCTAGGGAGAGGTGAGCCCCCGAGACCTTAAGACAGGAGCCCAGCAACCCTTCTGCAATAGCCGGGGGCCTGTTTCACACCCTGGCATCAGACACCATGCCCACTGGGTGTGTCTGCCACCTCTGCACCCCACTCAACACCTGCTATTTATTGGGTCCCAAAGAGTGTGTTTGAGTGAGGAGGTGAGTGAACAGATGGCCCCTCGTCACACCTGGCCTCAGCAGTGCAGGTGAGCTAATCACCAGGAGTCACACTTCCTCCCTGGCCTAATCCCCCGGGACAAGCAGTTGTCCATTTATACTTTGAAGTTTTGGTAAGTGAGGGTGTATATATATATATATATATATATATATATATATATATATATATGGCTTACATACCACAGCCCTGGATGACACAGTTCAGATCTTTCTCAGCAGTGTAGGAACTGAACCATCCCAGAGAACACCAGCTTTGGAGGGCTCCCCGGGGCCTAGACATACACTATGATACATGACCAAGTCCCTTCCTTTAGTCTATGTTGATGGTCCACATGCATCTGTCACCTCAGGCACAGACAACTTATTGGGCCATTGTGGCACTTCTCTGGCTCCATGTGAAATGTTTGTGTCCTCAGCAAGTTCACGTTAAGTCCAAACCTCAGTGCAAGAGCCTTTGGGAGGTGTTTCAATCACTCGGGTGGTCTCTCCTGGGAATTAAGTGGGTTCATTCCCCCAGAGAGCTCCTCTGCACCTTGACTTGAGAACACAGTGAAGCGATGCTGGGAATCCAGAAGAAGCCTTCACCAGATGGAGAACTGGCCTGGGCCTTGACCTTCCAGACCCCAGACCTGTGAGGAATAAATGCCACCCAGGCGGTGGCATTTTGTTATAGCCAGCCTGAGTGGACTGAAGCGCTCCCCTGTGACAACCCCACTTAGCGCCTTACAAATAAGGATAATTCAGAACAGGAATCAGCCGATGAAGTTGTATTCAGCAGGGACATAAAGAGAGAGGCACTGGGCTGGGAGGGAGGCTCTGTGGTAGAATGCTTCCCTTCTGTGTGAGCCCTGGAGAGAGAGTGCTGTCAGTGGAACTTTATGAATGCAAACTATACAAGTCCGAGGCGTGGACTGCTAAGGCTTTGAAGAGGGTCATCTTCAGCTAGGACTTCATGAAGAGAACTCAGGGCTGTAAAAAAGGAAGATAGTATGCCCCAAGGGTGGAGCTACTCCCAAGGAAGTGAGGCTGAGGAAACACTGTGTTGAAGGAACTCTTAAATCCAGGGCTTTGAGCATTCCAGGCCCTACCCCAACCAGCTTTAGTAACTTCTTGCAGGTGCCCCCATGAAGTGGAAAGCCAAGGGTGGAACCTCCCATTGCTCTAGATTTTGAAAGGGGGTCCCCCAGGCATGGAAGGTCTTTCCCTCAGGTTCAACTGCCTGGACTCCAGCAAGCAGAAGCCAGTGTGACTTGGACCACTGTTAGCAAAAGGAAGGAAACGCTTGACTTCTCAAAATTCCCAGTGTTTTCAATTCTAGTGTCCTGAGCCACGCATAGGGGCTGGGATAGTAGTTGGTGTTGTTAGCCTGACAGAGTCTAGAACCACCTGAGAGGAGGGCCTCTCGGCATGCCTGTGGGAGATTATCATGATTGTGTGACTGTTGTCGGAAGATCCTCTTAGCTGTGGGGCCGTTCCTGAGCAGGGCGTCCTGGACTGTATAAGATGGAGCCAGCACTAGGGAGCATTCATTACTTCTGATTCTTGGGCGTGTCTGTGATGTAACCTGGAGTTCTTACTGCTTTGACGTGCACCCTTTAGCTGTGAACTGAAATAAACCCTCAAGCTGCATTTTGTCAGGGCCTTTTATCTTAAGAACAGGAAAAGAAACTAAGCTGATGGCCCACACCTGTTATTTCAGTACTCTAGAGACTGAGGCAGGAGGATTGCTATGAGCACAAGGCCAGCCTGGGTTACACAGACCTTTCTGGGCCTCCACTCCGTCTGCCCCCAATTACAGTGTCCTTAATAAATAGCAGCTTACTTATTAATGTCCCTGTGCATTTATAACAGGGAAGAGAGCTTGTAATGTCTTGTTTAAAGGTCACAGGGCGATTGTAAACTGCCTCCTTGATTGCTGAAATGACTTTGAGCTGAGTTAGCCTGGACCACCGCTGGAACTTTCCTCACATTGCTGTGTGCAGGGAGAACACTGGTGTCAGAGCCGCAACCACTGCCCTTCCAGGGAGGGGCCTTGGTGGTGGTTTACACCACGCAGGAAGGCAGTGACTTCTGTCCTCGCCCAAGGCTGCAGTGGAAGAGGGTCAGGCATCCGACCTCCTCGCTGTGAGCCGATGTGGCCCACAGCCCGGCTCTGACAGGGACTCTGCTGTCCCTTCTTGATGTTCTTGTGGGCACATCCCCTGCCGGCCTGTGTGCTTTGGGCCCATCTGGTGGGGAATGGCCTCGGTGGAGTGAACTGAGCGGCAGCCATTCCTGTCTGTGCCAGCTCTCCACCAGGAAGATGGTAAAAACTCCATGAATATTTCATCGCCCCGAGGAGAGGTTAGGCACTTTATGGAAACCATGAAAGCACAGTCCATCATCCTGGGCCCCACACTGTCAGGCTGGGCATGGTGGTGGCTGGGAAGGTGCTCCAGCGGGAAGGTTTTAATTGAACTTCTCTGTATTCTACCTTACTACAGAAAGGCTTGAAGGTGCAGAAAGTAGAAAAAGGTGTGTGTATGGGGGGGGGTAGACATAATATCCTTGATTTTACCCCCACTAAAAACATTGTATGCTTTTTGTGTATTTCCTTTTAAGCCCCCCCCTCAGATTATAACATACAGTTTGTTTCTTTTAAAATATTAAACACACTGCAAACATGCCCCTGTTATTATGTGCTCATAGTAAACTGTTTTATTGGCTATATAATATTCCATCAAGTAGAGATAATTATACATTCAGTAGTTGCACATGAACTCATCACACGAATGGTGCCTGTGGTAGGTATGTAGGGGGAGTGTACAAAGGAAGGAATATTACACAGTACTGTTCCACAGAACCCTTGAAGACAGAGATGAAGCACATGGTCCTGGTCCAGTATGATGGGGGTGCAGTGGGCCCAGCTGTAGCCTGGAACCAGGTAATCAGAGGTCCTCAGGCTTTGAGATGGCCTTGAAGCAGTTGTCTGGCACCGCGGAAGGGAAGTGGGGATGTCAGGTCTCCAGGCCAGAGGGACATTGTGTGTGAGGCACAATGGTCAGGGTCGGCTGGTGTGTCCTGTGTTGTGGAGCCATTGCTTGTCAGCCTTGGAGGTTCTGGGCAGTTGTGGTAGACTCTGGAGGGAGGGGATGGGCGCTTCTTGCAAAAGGCCAGCAAGTCCCAGGGAGGTGCCCTAAGCTGTGGTGGAAGGGGCATGGCACGGAGAGCTGTCCCAGTCTGTGGGAGAAGGAAGGCTGAGCTGCCCAGCCTGGTCTTTGCCCAACAGGAGGCCCCAGGCTGGGGAGTGTGGATGCTGCAGAGGAGGGTGTGACAAAGTATCTGATAAAGGAACCCAAGGAAGGGCTTATCCGGGCTTACCATTAGAGGTGTCCAGTGAGGCAGCTGGTCACATCGCATTTAAAGTCAGGAAGCAGAGAGAGGAGGATGCTGGTGCTCAGCTCACCTTTTCTTCTTTACTGGGGTCCAGGACCCCAGCTCATGGAATGGTGCCACCCACATTCAGGGTGGGGCTTCCTTGATCTGCTAGACCTCTCTGGAAACACAGCTACATCCAGGAATGTTTCCATGGTGATTCTAAGTCCCATCAGTTTGACAAGATGAACTGTCGCTGACGGAGAGAGCCTCTCTCTTCCCTGCTGTGGACGCCCACTATCCTGCTTTTGTTGTTTTAGATTAAGATATGCTGAGCTTGTGGGATATGCTGAGCATTATGGGAAGGTCTGTTGGCCTGCATCTCAGGCTCTCTTAATGTTGCCACTCTAGGAGTGTTGAGTCTTGTTAAAACTGTTGGGTGTTCTTCTTAAGGGCTTGAATAAAATTGGACATCATGTTGCCTGCCACACTAAACTTCGCTGGCCACAAGCTTTTGTTCTGGGTGTGTTTCAGAGGCTGCCCTTTAACCACTACTGCAGGAGTTATCTGCAGAGCCCGCTGCCTACCTGCCCCTCTGCTTTATCCAAAGGATCAACCGTCGATGCCATATGGGGGCCATGGCCATGCTCACTTTCACTAGGTGGGGTCTTCTGAGGTAGGGCTGGGGCTGAGCCCTTGGTGAATTGCGATGTAACTTGCCTGTCCATAGATAGCACAGCTAGTTTGTCTTCATAGAAAATTAGTTAAGAGTAAGAGTAACCAAGGATGTCCCTGTATCTCAATCTCTGCTGCAGAAGGCCATGCCTGTGGTCCAGGCAGAACTTTGTAAGCCCTCTGGGAGCTATGGGGGTGGCCCTATGACACCCAGGCTTTGCTGCACATGCCTGTCTCTCTTCGAGAGCTGTAGCTATTAGGGCTGTGTGACAGGTGATGTCATTTAGTGAGGCAGGCAGCAACCACTTCCTTCCGCCTCCTGGTTCTGATAGTCTGGGGTTCGGCAAAGTGAGGCTGTCAGTCTTCTCTCTGAAGGGTACCTGCTGTGCCTCTCTGTAAATGGTGGGCGGGTAGTCACACGGTGGTGGTGGTGAGGATGATGATGATGGTGTCTGGAAGGCCAGGTTCCCATCTCTAGCATGTAGCTTTAGGGCAGTTGGATACCTTAGGTGGTAGCTGGCTTTCCAGGGTCAAGGCCACAGGGCCTTCCCTGACTTTCTCAGAAATCACGTGTGTCCCTGTCATTTACCTGGTGCAAGTCGCAGGCTAGCGCTGGTTGAAGGCGACTTAGACTTGAGTCATGGGGTAGAGGCCAGCTTGTGTGCAAGAGCAAGGACGCACAGGCAGGGCCAGCGATGCTGCTAAAGCCTCTTGGTGTGTGCAGTCTGCCCGCAAATGGCCTGGGTGGTGCTGAGCCCTGTCTGACCTTGGGCAGGTTCCTGAGCAGAGCACATTCATCTTCGTGCCCAGGCAGAAGTACGTGTCTTTCCCTCCCCATCCCAGTTCAAGGATACCGACAGCATCCTTACTCATTAAAAATGCAGAACAGGGCAGGTGAGTGGAGGCTTTCTTTAGAGGGCAGAATTGACAGGCGGCAGCCTTTGTCCTGGGGGTGTTTCGAAGACACAAAGCTCCGGTCCTTGTCCTCTCCTTCCACTGCGCGTTTGGTGACCCTCAGACAATAGTTGTCAAGGTGAGGCTGGGCAGGCCTTCTTGCCAGGCCCCCTTGTGGGGAGAATGCAGAATGGGGACAGGTGAGCCAGGCTGGCCTTTCTGCCCAGCTCATCTGGTGCCAGAAAGGACACACTGACCTTTCCAGCAGCGAGTTTCCTTAGTGTTTTTAGAAGCAGGTTTATTGGAAACCACTCCAGCCCTTGTGGTCCTGACCCTGTTATGGTGCGTGAAGCTCCTTCCAAGGAGCCGCAGGGGCCATTCTCTGCCCTGTGGACCTGCCACGGTCTCTCCAAGCCACGAGGGGAAGCTAGGACAGGCTTGGGTGGGGCTGGTTCCTGATAGCTAACACCAGGCCCTCCACTTGCCCCTCCACCCAGACTGGTTCCTGATGTTTGTGTCTGTGCATCTGGGAGGGGCTCAGGCCACCCTGGGGCTCCCCTTCCTCAGTGCACATGTGACCTGTCGAGGCCCCCTCCCATGTCATCTTTGGGTCTAAGTCAGTGACTAATATGTCCTTTTTGGGTCACTCTGAGGTCATACAGAGATCATGTATGCCAATACTGAGAAAATTCTTTGCCCATGCTGGTCATTGCAGTAGGCAGTGGGACCATGGCAGAGGGATCACACTTAGTCCGTCCATGCTCTGCAGCATGTGAAGGAAAAAGTCCCACCTGCCTCCCTCTGCAGCCAGCCAGGGTGTAGCTGTGGGGAGTGAAGCTGTGCAGAGGGTCAGGGGCAGCAGAGTGTCCCCAGTGTGGGCAGCTACCCTCAAAAGCATGGACTCCAGTCAGTAGTTCATCTGCCCTAATACACACATCTCACCTCCTCCTCAGGGGAGGTGTCAAACTCAGGCAGGAACCCGTGTCGTCAAGATGGCATCCATAGCGTCCCAAACAATCCAGCACAGCCCTCCAGAGCACTGCGGGTGAAGGGAGGGGCTGACCCAACCCACACTTTCCTTTGTCCCCCTGGCCACCTCATCCCGGGAGGCTGAGGATTAATTATGTGTTGTCTTTGTAAGCAGGGGGCTATAAAAACCTATCTGCAGGCCAGCACCTTCCATATCAGCCAGGCCTGGCTGGATTTATCACCTCCGCCTCCTCCAGACGGCTCAGGGAGGCCAAGGAGGCCCTGCCTGCTGCCTGCCCCCACTGTGACAGAGGGGGGCGGAGCAAAATGCAAGCCACAGAAGGGAATCTGTGCACAGTGGCAGAGTGTCCCTTGGAGTTGGTCCCCACCAAAAAGGTGACATTATCTGGGACTGTGGTTGTCTAGGGGTGAGCAGTGTCTGAGATCTCTGAGGGTCAGTGGTTCCTGGGCAGACACGGGTTTGTCCCCATGGTCCCCAGGGTACGGGGTGCAAGAGATTTGAAGGGAGGAGGACTGTGGTAACAGATGTGACAAGGTCTGTGTCCTGAGATGTCCCCAAACAGACTGGCTGGGTACTCGAGTGGTCAGCACACGTTCAGTGGAAGGAGGCTCCCACAGGCCAAGCTGCCCAGAGGAGGCATCTCATTTGCCTGGGTGGTGGGCAGTCCAGGTCAGGGAGGGTTTCCTAGAGGGATGAATCCAGGCCTTCTGGAGTTAAAGAAGAAAGCTCTTGGAGACAGGTTCCAAGAGAGTCCCAGTCACAGTGCCTTCTGGATGAGCGGAGGGACAAAGGATTGGGGTAAGTGAGGAGCCTGGCGTCATGGAGGGAGGCTGGCAAGGGTCCGGATTGAGGATGCTGCCACCGCCAAGTGCAGAACTGTCATTTCCAAGGGACAGAAATGGAAGGGAGGGAGTCCCCAGCTCAGAAATGCATTGGCCTGAACTTGAACTCAGACACAACGGGCTTTGCACCCGAGGCTGTAGGTGGCCTCCTTGTGTGAGGGTTGCGTCTGGTCACTCACAGGCTTTTTCAGGGTCTCTCCCCCTCTATGATTTGCTTGGCAGGCCATGGAAAGCCAGAATCCCCCAAGTTGACCTGCTGAGCGTATCATCTGGCACTTCCTTCTGGCCCTTGGCTAGTTGTGACAGCGAGGCCGAGCCACAACTTTGTGTCTTTGTGACCCAGATGAAGAACGAGGTAGACATTTAGTGCCAAGTGGAGCAGGACCCTGTGTCTGGGTTACAAATGGAAGTGCTGAGAACAGGGGAGCAAGCCAGTGTCTGTGTGTCCGTGAGAATTGGTTTTGGATGCTGGCCAGATGAGATGTGTCTAGTCCTGATCCCATTGACATCCGCTATTGGTGTTCCTATTCCACCCAAAAGATAAGAGCTCAGGGCCGCACAGCCCATGGTCCTAGTGGTAGGGCTCTGAGCCGCTCACCCTGATTGACAGCTCCACAGATGGGGTTCCTACCACACCCAGCAGCTCCCAGTGCTAATTTTGTTCCTGCTGGAAGCCGCAGTCCCCAAAGCTATCTAGGACAGACGACTGAATAAAAGAGAATTAGGGGGATCCTGGGAACACGAGTCTGGCTCGTGGAGAGTTGAGGGGAAGCCTTGCAGGGAATTCCCTGAGTCTTGAGGTTGTGGGCAGGGCTCTCTTCATTCTCTCTTGCCCTAACGAGTCACAGCTTCCTCTGGGAGCCTAACCCCCACGCACACCTGGCCAGGTTTGGGAAACCTTACCCTCACCAGGTTTGGCTTCTAGAGAACATTCTGGCCCTGTGGGGAGCTACTTTCTAGAATTCTCAGGGCAGAGGGTGGGAGAGGGTTGGGCTGCAGCCTGTGTATTGCCAGGGACCTGTGTATGGGACCTAGAGACCTGTTGAAAATCGCCTGCTTTTTTTTTTTTTTCAGCATACCTGTGCTAAATGTGCTCTTGGTGTCTCATGGCAGCCCAGTGCACACTGAGCGAAAGTCATGTGTTCATCTGGCACAGGATTAGGTGGGACTGAAGTGCATCTTGGTCCAGGTCTCTGGACAGCTAGGTTCTCATGTGGGGCTGGGGCCCCTGCCGATTACCCACTGATGGAGTTCAGCAGGGTAAGATCCTGAGTAGTGCTGACCAGAACTATGCAGGACTTTGCCCTGATCCACACCGGTGCCCTTCTGCACCCAGTTCCTTGGGGTGAAGGCCACTGGCTGTGGTTCCTTTGCTCAGTTGTGGGGATAGGACACTCAAGAAGAGATGGAAGAGTCTTGGAAGATGGCGGTTCTGATCCTTGGCCCGGGAATTTGCTGCTGGAGTCCCTAGAGTATCATGTTGTGTCCAGGATGTGAGAACTGTGTGCCTGGACCCCATCCAGTCGGGGAGAACAAGTAGGCTCTGGGCCTGGAGGGAAGGGAAGGAGGCTGATGTGAGAGGCTTCTCACCAGGGTCTGTCTGAGAGCCCAGCCTGAGCTCAGTAGGTATGGCTGGCCTTTGGCAGGGTGGGCAGGGCCCAGAGCAGCCTGTTTAGTGGACTAATGTCAGGACACTTGGGCTATGGCCGGGCCCAGTTCCTGTGACCTCTCAGTACCTTAATGTTGTTCAGTAAGTGACTTTTGTACCCTAATAATGGGTGTGGGGAGGTACTTCCCAGGAAATGGATGGGAGGGCTTTGTACAAAACCTCAATAAATATTTTCCGTTTTTCTATAATGACCATGATTTTCTTCCTCACTAGTCTGGTAGACCTGGGAAGGCCTTAAGAATGTATAGAAAGCTAGGCAGGCTGGCTCATGTCTGTAGTCCCAGCACTCAGGGAGGCTGAAGCAGGGGTATTGGCATGAGTTCCAGGTTACCCTGGGCTATAGAGTTGAGAATTTTTTTTTTTAACTTTTTTTTTTTTTTGGTTTTTTGAGACAGGGTTTCTCTGTGTAGCTTTGCGCCTTTCCTGGAACTCGCTTTGGAGACCAGGCTGGCCTCGAACTCACAGAGATCCGCCTGGCTCTGCCTCCCGAGTGCTGGGATTAAAGGCGTGCGCCACCACCGCCCGGCGAGAATTTTTTTTTTAAAAGAAGGAAAGAAAGAGAGAAAGAAAGAAAGAAAGAAAAAGAAAGAAAGAAAGAAAAAGAAAGAAGGAAGGAAGGAAGGAAGGAAGGAAGGAAAGAAAGAAAGAAAGAAAGGAAGGAAGGAGAAAGAGGAGAAGCCAGGCCTTTCTCAGGCCCCTTTCCAGAAGGTGTAGCTGAGTGCCTGTGGCTCTTGTGCACACAGGACATCTAGGCAGCTGCACCTCTGCCCCTCCCACCAGGGAGGAGCCTGCGACTCTGAGCTGCAGGTGTTTAGCAGTTGAGTTACTGGGCCTGATGCTAGGTAGAGCCTGAGACTCTCAGAGACTTGTCAAGGTTTTACTGCTCCTCGGGAGGAGATCTTGGCTGTGGCCCTGCAAATAGGCCTTGCTGGGCCTCATGGAGCCCTCTCCCAGAGAAGGATGGGGTTCCACGGTGTGATTGCCAAGTTCTTCTTTTCCATTAAATTGCTAAGGAAACAGTCTTCCATAGATGGGGAGGAATAACGTTAGGTCTCCCTGAGGCCTGATGCCACGCCCCCAATAGGGCTCTTTGGGAGCCCAGTAGTGATGGGACTCAAGTATCTGAGACTGGATCCAGGGCCTCAGTTTCTGGTGTCCTGGGTGCCAATGAGTGCTGCCTCCTTCCATTCCATTTCTCCAAGCTCTTCCTCTGCGGGGAAGAATAGCAGCCGCTGCTTCGGGGTTATTTCAAGGGGATCCCCATGGAAACGGAGAGTGGGCGGCTCCTCTCAGCCACAGATAGGGAGTTGGTTGCAGTGGCAGCCTGTCCAACCAGAGTGTGCGAGGGACCAGGGACCAGGGACCTACTTTGACAGTGGGGTCTGCAGAGGCCTGAGAGAGGGTGCTCTCTGCCTTGTACCCTCTCTAAGGCTCCCAAGGCTCCCCAGGAATCCCCAAGTTGGGCTCCACCTGCCAATCTCCTCTTTCTTCAGCCGGGCTTGGACTGGGGCTATTGGAGGCTTCCAGTGTCCTTCCTGGAAGTCTGTATTTTGAGACTTGGTTCCTCTCAGAATCTTTTCTCCACCATGGACTACATAATTCCCAGAAGCCCTTGCTCTCTTTCACCATCCCCCTTCCCCCCTCTATCAGCAGAGAGGTAGTTCCGAGCTCACACAATGCTTTGCCCCAGGAAAGTGCTGCAGAACTTCTGCAAGCCTCACTTCTCCCTTCTGATGAATGGGTGCTTCGGTGTCTGCCCTGCCCGGCTGGTATGGATCAGCTCAGCAGCAGAGAGGTAGCTGCATTGTTGCTGTCTGTTTTTCCCTAGCCCTGGGTGGGCAGTGGCAGGTGAAGTCCAGGAGGCAGGGAAGCCACCCAGGAATTAGAAATGCAGGGAAGTGCCCTCTGGATGGAGCCTAGTGGGATCCTTTCATCCCTTCAGGAGCAGTAGACTTCAGGGCTCTGGGTGTCTTTGCTGCTTCTGCAGGGTGTGTTGGGAGTGGGTAGGCGGGATGATGTTGTTCTTTCTAAAACTGAGGGGAATGAGGTCTAGAGAGGTGCTGTGATCTTGGCTTATGCCTAGAAAAAGGCTGATCCCAGGGCTTGGCTTCACCCCAAGGTCTTCGAGGATTCACTGCCCCACCCCGACTGTGGCCTAGCTGCTGGGCCACATTGGGGTGGGGCTGGGAGCTGAGAAAGAAGAGGAGGACTTCCAAGGCCCGTGATACTTGGTGTTGGGAAACCATGAGGGAACTGTGTGTAGGGGGTGGTGAGGAAGCTGGGGAAATGCTTCTGAGAAGTTCTGGTGGCTTGAGATTTTAACTGATACGTTCTAGATGGTTCCCAAGGGCTAGGTACTGTTCTGGGTGCTTGGCTTTAGACTTCAATGTTGCTCTAAGGATACATACCTTTGTTACTGGCAAAGCACAGAGAGGTTCAGTGATGTGCCTGGTGGCGCTCAGCCAGCAGAACGAGGACTTGAACCAGAGCCCAGAAGCACATGAGACACTAGTCCTTGGGGTCCTTAGAGAGGGGCTAGTGCAGGAGTCTAAACTAGGAGACAATGCCCATAGGTTGAGGCCATACAGCGATAGGGTCCAGAAATCCTCCTGCCTCTGGTTCTGGGGCCTGGGGGGTAAAAGGCAGACACAGAGCCCCTGTCTCGTGGAATGAGGTTGTTGAGAGCTGGTGTTAAGCCTTGGACTTTCCAGCAATCATCAGTCTGTTTATGAAGTGGTGCCTGTGTGGAAGATGGGCCATTGCTCTCATAGGTCTCGCCATTCTGAGGGTTTGATTCGCAGGTAGTGGGCTTTGACACGCCATCTTAGTTAATGACCTCCCTTGTAGTGTTTCCAGTTGACGGAATTTGGTGCATGGTTGCTAATACACGTATACAAGTGCTTCTGGCAGGTCCTGTCTTACAACTCTCTGGAACATTCTTAGCTATTGCAGTGAGATGTTCAGGCGTCACCCCAGAGAGGTGTAGAGAGAGGCTTGGGATGTACTGAGCAGTGGATGGGAGGATGTCCCCAGAAGTGACCTGTGAGGACTGTTTCATTGTTTACGGCATGCTTCCCACCTACCAGGGTAGTTACAGCGAATCTGTGTACACCATGGAAGGCAGGCAAGACATGTGCAAGGTGTGTGTGCTGGGAGAGGGGAGAGCTCTGCCTTCCTCTCACGCACAGCTTCCTACAGTGTAAAGAAATGAAGAAACCGAGGTTGTCTTTGCAGCTTTGAAATGCAAAAGTCTTGTCCTGGGCATGGCAGGGTACAGGAAAGGGGGGTGTTGATCATTCCCCCAAACCTCAGAAACCTAACATCTGGGCCTGTGCAGGACTCCTGAGAGTGCTGGGGAAGCCACGTGACCTCCTTAAGTGTCAGTCTTTTGGCTTTTGTAACGGATGGAGTCAAACGCTCGGGTGTTTGTGGGGAGACTCGGTAAGATGTGACTGCACGGGTGGAAGGGTCTCTTCCCTCAGACCCTGCCCCCCTGCCATGGGCCTCACTGTCCTGCGGAGATTGCCTCTGGCTTGGGGACCTGCTCACTTTCCTAATGGGGTTTTTGGACCAGCCTGGGGTCCCAGACACTGGCGTTGGCAGAGGGCTGCAAGCAGTGAGTGCGTGACCAGGGTGAGTCCCCGTGCTTGCTGCCTCCTGGCTGCGTGGGCTGAGTGAAGCGGCCCAGTCAGCTGCACCAAGAGCCATCTGTTTGCAGCCCTTGGACCAGATGGTCTCTTAGGACTCCTGGGGGCAGGGTGGGGAGGGAAGACATTTGCCAAACACCCAGCATCTTCTAGAGCTTCATCACAGCCCGTACTTAAACAGGGCAGGAACGGAAGGCCTACAGTGGTTCATGGGCAGGTGAAGGTCACATAGCTAGGAGGTGGCAGAGGCGGCATTTGAACCCAGGGCTTTCTGACTTCCTGGGCTCCCGAGGTTCCAGCTGAGGGCTGTGACCCCAGTTCCAGTGTGTCTTTGGGCCTTGTCTGGAAGTCTAGACTGTGCCCTGCTTTATTAGGGTCAGACAGACAGGAAGGCTGGGTCTGCACAGTCCTGTGTGTGTCCTAAAGCACCCTTTGGCTCTTAAAAAAAAAAATTAGAAAACCTCTCCGGATAACATTGGGGAAAGGGAGCAGTCGACTCAACATCAGGGAAGAGGCAGACTGCCGGGAAGGGGTGAGAGCCTTGTGATGGAGGGTACAGGAGTGTGAGAAGAGAAAGAGAGGGCAGGGAGAGGGGAGAGAAAGAGAAAAAGGGGGGGGGTAAGAAGAGAGCAGGGGGAGGGAGGAAGGAAGAGGCTTCTGGAAGTTAGAAACTGGGTTCTCTATGGGGCCCTGCTTTCTAGGATACTGAGGGGTGGGGAGCAGGGTTTAAGTCCACTGTGAGTCATGAGCAGGTTGTGAGCTTTCAGAGCCTGGATCTCCTCAGCTGTGATGGGAGACCACAGGCATGGCATCTCTCCTGTGTGGCTCCTCTAGACCCCTGCTCAGAGCATAGCCTTCTGGAAGCTTCAACTGCTCCATACTGAGCTAGGAAGCACAAAGGCTCTGGAGTCAGGACACTTTCACTCCAAGCCCCACACCTCTTCCAGCCTTGTGGCCACAGTAAAGTCGCCCAACTTCTCTGTGCCCACTTTCTTTCCCTGTAGGATGAGGGTGGTAGAACTGTGCTTACATGCTAGGCGTGCTGGGAGAGTAATGGGATTAATTCACATGAAAAACATGGGAGTCATTTTCTCGGTGCCTTGGTAGCCTCCACAATCGTGAATCATGATCATCACTGTCTCCTCTATCCAGCCTAATAGGCCATGCTTTGTGGTACACAGTAAGGCCTGAAACCATCGGGACTAAGCTGGGCTGACTAGCCCATGGCTCTCTGTGGTCATGGATTGGTGGCCCCAGAGCTGGAGCAGTTGCCTGAGGGCAGACACCTTCCCCTTTTCACAGGGTTCTGCCATTTTCAAATAGGCTCTTTGGAAGCCAGGTGTGTGCTTTGCTTAGGGTAGGCATGATGACGCCTCCCAGCCCCAGGCAGGAGGGCCATCTGCAGCCTGTGGGTGGGAGGCCTTCTGCTGGGGGCAGATGGCTGGAGTATAGGCCATGTGCTGGAAACGTGCAGGAGGTGGCATGTTGGACATAGTTTGGTGGCTTCCTTGAAGTGCAGGGTCCCCAAGCTATTGGTAGTCTCCGAGTCACGTCAGAATGTGGCAGGCGTGGCCGATGGTATGAGGGACAATGTGACCACGGCAGGCTGGTCACTTTGGCTCACCTGCCTCCTGCCCCCCTTCTCCCCTGCCTGCTTTTCTCCTTCCCTGTCTTTTCTGTCCTCTGTTATCCTGTCCTGTTCTCCCTTCTCCTCCAGACTCTGGCTCGAACTGGGTGTGTTCTAGTCTCCCCGATATAACTGCTTCCCTCGTAGCCTATGGGAGGTGCACAGGCAGGAAGGTAGCTTTGGTAGGCCAAGAGCTGCCAGGCACCAGGCATTTATTTCTTTTTTAAAATTTATTTTTTTTTTTGTGTGTGTGTACATTGGTGTTTTGCCTGCAGGTGTGTCTATATGAGGATATTGAATCCCCTAGAACCGGAGTTACAGACAGTTGTGAGCTGCTGTGTGGGTGCTGGGAATTGAACCCGGGTCCTCTGGAAGAGCCGCCAGTGCTCTTAACCACAGAACCATCTCTGCAGCCCCAAGGCATTTATTTCTGATGCCAGCAGTGCCAGAAGGAGCTGTGAGTGTGTTTCGGATGGAGGCTGGGTAGTTCCTGCCCAGACGACATTCAAGTCATTCAAGTGAGTTGGAGTGAGGCCTTGCCTGGGCACAGCTGTCTCCAGCCCCTCCCTTTCCACAGTTCTGCCCATTTCTAAAAATCGCCTTTGAGCCTCACTGGGACAGTAATGAGGGAGCAAAGAGAGAGGCGTGGGGTGCAGAGTGGAGGGCTAGACACAGGTAACTGCAGAGTCCTGGGTATGCTGAGCAAAAGGTGATGGGGTCCCATGAGCAACGCACCGGGGAGGGTAACGGCTTGAGCAGAGGTGAAGGGAGGCAAGGGAGCAAGTGTGGACATGAATCGGTGAGGCTGCAGGCACCGCTGGAGTGGTGTGGGCTCAGGGCAGGCAGAGGGGTGCAGATCCCTGCAGCGGAGATCAGGGGGTGGAAAGGGTGCAGATCCCTGCAGCGGAGATCAGAGCAGGCAGAGGGGTGCAGATCCCTGCAGCGGAGATCAGGGGGTGGAAAGGGGTGCAGATCCCTGCAGCGGAGATCAGAGCAGGCAGAGGGGTGCAGATCCCTGCAGCGGAGATCAGAGCAGGCAGAGGGGTGCAGATCCCTGCAGTGGAGATCAGGGGGCAGAGGGGTGCAGATCCCTGCAGCGGAGATCAGGGGGTGGAAGGGGTGCAGTCTGCCAGGGCTTTGAGCTGAGGAGCAAGAGCCGGGGGCTAGGGGAGAATGTCTCTGGTTGCAGTGTAAGGAAGGGCTCAGAGGGAAGAAGAAATAGGTCACGGCTGTAGCTAGTGTCATTAGCCACTGTGTGGATCCCCTTGGGTCCCATTGCTGCTTTCTCTTCCAGAGCCTGTACCAGTCACCCTGCAGGAGTCTGACCTTGGGCTGCTGGAGCCCATGCTGCCTGTGTACTCGACAGCTATGAATCCTGGGAGTTCATATCCTCTGGTTGGCTGCCAGAAACAGTGTGAATACACCCCCCCAGGTCCCAGACTCCTGGCTAGGTTGCTCTGAGATGCTCCCACAGAGCGAACCCAGGTTATTCTTCCTGGGACTTGTTGCTCTTACTCTGCTTGGCTGTCTTCTTGCTTTGGTTCCACTTCTCCACAGCTCTTCTGGTTTTTCAGTCTGCTGTAGGCGAGTCCAACCCAGACACTGGGAGAGATAGGCCAGGTCTAGGAATAGGGACACTTGGGTACAGGCTCAGGAGAGTGAGGCCCCAGCCTGGGCATCAGCATTATCTAGCCCTAGGACAGCATCACCTGGGTGTTTGGTCTCCCCACAAGGTTACAGAGCCAGCATGCTCTGTCCAGTCTGCCCCACTGCTGAGAGATCCTGAACTGTCGTGGTTGGGAAGCTGTTGTCTCCCTGAGTGACCCTCTGCTGAGCCCACCACCACCCTGCAAATTGTCAGCAATTAGGAACATTTGGGTTTTCACTTACTTTGTCTTCCATGTCCTGGGACAGGGTGCAGACTTGCTGGGATGCTCAGATTGTAATGCCCTAAAGATAAACGCCCTCTTCGGACGGCTCCCTGGATGAGGCCCCGTGGAACATCTAATCACCTGTCTTGCTCTGTATCTTGTTTTGTGAGCTCCAGAGATACACAGGTCCATATGGATAGTCTATAGAATATCCTTATGGATGTTTTAACAGTAACTTGGGCTGGAAAATAACGAGAAGGCAGGATTTATTTTCTCATAGTTTGGGAGGCTGGAAAATCTGGGATTGAGAGGCAATGTCTGGACAGGACTTGTGTGCTATCCCATCTCATAGTTGAAGGCAAAAGTGCTTGAGAGAGTGACTTAGCAAGAGGGACCAAGCTTTAACAGCAAGCCTGTTCTTGTAAACTCAGCCTGATGGTGACATTCATCCATTTCTGAGGACTGAGACCTTGGGCCAGTTGCCTCCCACCCTGTTGCACAGGAGATTAACTTTCTCCTGAGCAAACTTGATCTAACTGTTGTGGGGAGGTAGCTCCAGTAGACAAGGCGATGGTGGGGAAGGTAGGCCATGCCTTGGTGCAGTGGCAGAGCTGGGAGGCAGGGAGAGGAGGGGAGCACTGGGATGCTTCCTGGGAACTGGCCTTGAGCTGGGCAACAGAGGGTGGTGATTCTTCCACACAGGAATGGGATGGGGGGAGGGGGGAGGGCATGAGTGGTGTGCTGAAGTTCCCAAAGGCAAGGTGTAGTGTTGTGGAATATTATTTTAAGATGTGTTACATTCATTTATGCTGAGGAATATTTATTTAGTGATGCAAAGATGTGTTGTATTCTTTGACGTTGCATTTGTTTAACTCTGTGAAGCTGTGTTACTGTGCCTGCCTCAAACACCTGATTGGTCTAATCAAGAGCTGAATGGCCAATAGCTAGGCAGGAGAGGGATAGGCGGGGCTGGCAGGCAGAGAGGATAAGAATAGGCTCTAGAGAAGAACCAGGAGTGAGACAGGAAGGAGGGGAGGATGCCAGGGACCAGCCACCCAGCCAGCCATGGAGTAAGAAGGAGAGGAACACATATAGAATAAAAAAGGTAAAAAGACCAGAGGCAAAACGTAGTTGAAGAGAATTGGGATAATTTAAGTTAGAAAAGCTGGCCAGAAACAAGCCAAGCTAAGGCTGGACATTCATAAGTAAGAAAAAGTTTCCGTGTATTTTGGAGCTGGGTGTCGGGTCCCTAAAGAGTGAAAACAAAACAAAACAAAACAAAACAAAAAAACCAACTACAAGGTGGTTTAAGTGCAAGCTGAGATGGGGCTGTGAGCATGAATCTGGCTAGCCAGGATTCCAGGAAATCCCCCTCAGGCTTTTGGACTCCATCCTTGAGGGTGCACTCTCTGCTTGGGACTGGACAGTTAGCCCAGTGGTCGAGTGCTTGCCTGCCATGCATGGATCCCTGAATAGACCCTCAGCACTGTGTATACTAGGCATAGAGGAGCACATCTGTAATCCCAGCACTCGGCAGGTGGAGGCAGGAGGATAAGAAGTTCAAGGTCATCCTTGGCCAGGCTGGGATATCAGAGAGTCTATTTTGGAAAATCAAAATAACACCAACCAGAATATAATGTCACATTTCCAGGTTAGGAAGATCTCTCCAGATATAGGGGTGAAGAGAAGGATGAATTGAGGGGTCCCAGAGGCTGGAGGACAATGGAACACATGAACCATCCCAGATATGGGAATGGATATGCCTGGGGTCCTAGCCCCAAGCTGGTGACTGAAGTCCCCACCAGCCTAAATCCTCTTCTCTACATCAGAAGAACATCAGAGGCACGGTCCTCTGTCTCACCTCCTTGGGATGAAAATGAGCTTTTGAGCCATGCTGACATTAGACGTCTAATTTTTCTGTTTAATCTGTGGCTCATTTAGAGCATTAGGAAATAAAATCACCACCATCCGAATGTAGCACCACGAATCAGGGCCTGCCACCAGCTGCGAAGCCAATCAGTTCTACTTGTGCGCGCACCCTGCGTTGATGATAGCGCTAACTCTTTATCTTCATGGGCCTCGGAGTGGAGTGATGAGTCATTTCTGCTGATCTTAGCAGAGCAGCGCCCGCAGGTCAGGCGAAGCCCGTTTCTCCGGGCGGCTTTTGCAGTTCCTTAAAACTGCCTCTTGGGCCTGCATCTCGCAGGGAGAAACGGCCTGGTTACTGCATTCTGGCCTTTCTAGAAACGGGCAAAGCAAAATAGCAACATGTGGCATTTCTTGGGCTCTTTCCACATCCCTGGAGCTGTGCGCACGCAGTCCCAGAAGGAGAGAGTTCTTTGTCTACATGGAATCTGCCCTGCATGTCGGGAGGTTCTTTGACCCACCTGCACTCATAACAAGCTTCTGTCTGCGCCTTTGCCATCACTCTTTACTCCTAGTCAGCCAAGAGCCAAGCTGTACATCGTGTACATATTAGTCACCTTCTGTTTTCTTCACACCTGGCCCTTTCCAATGAAGGGAAATAAGCATACAAATAGAAGCCACAGAAAATAAACCAGGTGCAGGTCTGTCTCTAACCAGAGACCACTGGCTTTCCCTGAGTTTGCAAGCGATTGGCCTGAGGGCCAAGGCTCCACTAAGGTTGGCTTAGAGCCCTGGAAGCCTGCACCATATTTCACCTACAGGGACAAAAGCGCAGTTTATTTTTAAAAAAAAAAACAAAGCCGGGCGGTGGTGGCGCACGCCTTTAATCCCAGCACTCGGGAGGCAGAGCCAGGCGGATCTCTGTGAGTTCGAGGCCAGCCTGATCTCCAAAGCGAGTTCCAGGAAAGGCGCAAAGCTACACAGAGAAACCCTGTCTCGAAAAACCAAAAAAAAAAAAAAAAAAAAAACCAAAGCCGGGCGGTGGTGGCACACGCCTTTAATCCCAGCACTCGGGAGGCAGAGGCAGGCGGATCTCTGTGAGTTCGAGGCCAGCCTGGGCTACAGAGTAAAGTTCCAGGACAGGCGCAAAGCTACACAGAGAAACCCTGTCTCGAAAAAACCAAAAAAAAAAAAAAAAAAAAAAAAAACCAAAAAAAAAAAAACCAAACCAAAAAAACCCCCACAAAAACAAAACAAACAAACAAAAAAAACCTGTTTAATTTTCAATAAGGAGATGGGGCAGTAATTAGAGAGTTTAATCTTGAGGGGAAGAAAAGCTGCTGGATGGAAGGGGCTGTAAAAAAGGGAGCTGTAAGGGATGCCCTTTGTTGTGAGTTTTTCCCCTGAGTGCTGCAAGACATGGGCAGCTTCAGAAAACTGGGTGATTCAACCCGACCTTCACTTAGTGCTGATCGCATCCCCCATCCACCAGTCACGTGACCAGGATGCTTTGCAGAAGTTGGCCTTGCAGGGTCATGGGGTGAAGGCAGGACTGTGACCTCCTCTTCAGACCGCTGTGCCCTGGGTGTGCTTTTGCGGTTGCCGGCAGGCATAAGGACAGGAGGGGAAGTCCGATAGAATCCTGTCAGAGCCTATGGAACACACTTTTGGGTTTGGGTCCCCAGAACCTTGGAGTCATTACAGACAAAGCAGGTTGTGTCATCGAGCAAAGGCACAAGGTGAGGTGATGCTGAGAGCAGCCCAGTTCACCTTGTCTGGGTGTCATGGAGTGGGGCCATCCATACACTGGCCAGCATGGTCTCTGTCACCCCTGTTGCCATGAGCAGGGAGGCTGGAGAAGCAAAGAGCCACACCGTGTGAGAACCACTTGGAGCACTCATCAATATCACATAGGGAAATGTCAAAGGTGCCCAGGCCTACAGCCTTCTGCATCTCCATGCCATCTCTAGGGAGACAGGAAAACAGAAAGGCTCTGACAGCCGTGGGCTCTGCTGAGCATGTTTGGCAGAGAGACCGACCTAAATTGACGCAAGGCTATTTATGGTCTTTGTTTCTCACAGGAGTGTGAATTGTCATATGTTTAATGCTTGAGCTCTGTCCCAGATCTCCTGGGGCTGACAGATCCAGGGGGAGCCACATACTGTATTACTACTTCTCCCCATCTGGAACATTCTCTGTTCTGAAATGCTGGGTCCAGCCCAAGGGCCGTGGGGCTCTCCACCTGACCCTGGACTCTATGATACCAGAGCCCTGGAGCTACTTTACTCAGCCTGCAGGGAGCTGGGAGGGTTGGTGGCTTCATACCAGCCTTGCCCAGCCCCTGGACAGCGGCTGGTGCAGAAGAGCAGAGGCTCCTGTCTTGCCTTGGCCTGGGTGAGAACCAGTTGTCCATGGAGATCTCTTCCAGAGCAGGACACACTATTCCTATGGAGCATCCTCACCCTGGGCTTCTCTGGGCACTTTCCTTATTAATCACTCGCACTCTGGTCCTTGTCTTAGGGCCCTGGGGCTCCAGCAGAATACCTGTTCTTCAAGATCTCCAGCCTGCCTCGGACACAGGTTCCAGATTCTCCATGTATCTCTCCCCAGCCTCTAGCTCAGCCCCTCAGGGGTGCGGGTGGGAGTGTGGCCGAATCCCAGTTCACCAGGTGGTTGAGTATCTAGCCCCGGGCTCTCTGGACTTCTGGCCCTAGCTCCTGACACTCCATCTAGTACTTTACTCTCAGGCTAGCAGGCGTTTACACTCGGCTCTCTTGAGCTCCTGTGTGCTTGCTGTTTTCCATATGAGCCAGTGGGAGAGTGGGTCTGTGGTTGGTAATGTGATCAGCAGGGCAGGGAGATATAGATATTCTGGAGACCAGTGGGTGATGAAGTTTAGAATTTTGCCCCTGACCATGGTATCCTGCGCTTGTCAACTGTCTTCTTCCGGGCTTCATGCCCAAGCCAGGTCCTTCAGACACACAAACAGGCACCTCTGTCATCTGACCCCCAAGTCCATTCCCCCAAGGCCTTGCTTCTTAAAGTGAGTAAACATCAGAGCACCTCGGGGCCATGGGAAGCCTCCCCACCCCTCCTCCTCCGCTGTGCTTTATTCGGGAGCACGCAAGATCACTTATCTGTAAAATCATTATTTGTGGAAAGCAGGAGCTAGCAGCTCCCAGAGTTGGCTTGATTTCTCTAAGTAGGCATGTCAACCCATAAGCTCGGAGTGAGCTGGCAGCGGGCCACTATTGTCCCAGCCTGCTTGGGGCCAGGCTGCCTTTTCTAAGGGTCAGCAAAACCCAGAGGGACATCTGGCTCTGAGTCTTTCTTTCTTCATGTGGAGGGAAGACTCTGGGGACCAGTTTTCCCCAGTATTTGGGGATGGGAGCGTCACATAAGGAGTCACCGAGCCTCTGACTCTTGTTTGGCCTTCCCTTGGTTTAAGGCTATCACTGGAGTAGAACTTTCTCGGTGTCCCCAGGTGAGTGGCTCCCATACTTCCTGGTGCCGCTTGGCCCACCTGGCTGGCCCTTTTGTATACTTAAAGATCTCCCCCATCCAGGCTCTGACAGCCCATTCCAGGCAGGGTCACGTCATTATCTGTCCTAGGGTGTGACCCACAGCTGAGTCTGCTGACCCAAAGGAGACCACTATGGATGGTCCTCTGCTCAGGCCCTGCCATGTATCTGCTGAATTGGCACTGCCCAAGGAATCTGGGGCTGCTCTGGTATACTCTAGGGGGGCTATCAACACACTCCCAAGTACCCCTGTCCCCTCCCAGTGAATTATTTTAAAGACACTAAGAATCAAATTTTAACATAGGCTTTCATCCGTGCCTTGTGAAACCCTCCACTCACTGTCCTTCCAACTGTGTGTCCCCTCCCTTCTGTCCCTTGTCCTGGGTCAGTTCACTGCACTCTTCCTTCTACTGTCTCCTCCCAGAGGGACTCCTTGGTGCTTCAAGCCCTCATGAATGTCTCCTCAGCTTCAGCCCGGGCCCCTAGCATCCTAACAATGACTGCAGTGGTCTGCTCCCTAGAGGCCTGTGCCATTGAACTGTAGTTTCATGCTGTATTTCCTTACCACTCAGGCAGGACCTGGGGCTGTGCAGGTACAGTGCAGCTCCTCTGTGCCAGCCTGGGTGGAGGTGAGCCATCTCCTGGGGTGTTCTAGGAGTGAGGAACAATAAAGCCTGTCAAATACCGGGCAAGTAGAAATGAGGTGCTTGGTTGACACCAGTTGTTGAAAGTGTGGCATATATTGGGGTCCCTCTGTGTTGTGTGAAACTTTATACATTCTTACCGTATATAAATCACACACACCCCCCACCCCACCCCCCACACACACGAAGTCTCCCGGGACCGTAGAATGTGACTGGTTAGAAACAGGCCCTTTAAAGGAGCAATCACAGAGAAATGAGGTCCCTATGATGAGTCCTGTTCCATCTAGCTGCTTTTCTTACTCGACCAGATCAGGACCCAGACACTGAGGGGACTCCATGTGTGGACACACGGAGAAGGCGCCATCTGCAAGCCTAGGACAGTGACCTCGCAGAAGCCTTAGAAACTGGCTTGCTGATACGTTGAGCTCAGCTCCCAGCCTCCTCTGCCGAAGACAAGTGTGTACTTTGTGAGGCCCTGGAGGGCCTCAATCTGGAAGGCTTCTCCTGTCTTTAAGAAGCTAGGGTGCAGCTGGGTGTGGTGGCACAGACCTAGAATCCCTGCACTTGGGAAACAGAGGCAGGAGGATCAATTCCAGGCCAGCTTTTGTGACTTAATGAGTTCAAGATAACCTGGGGCTATAGGAGACTATCTCAAAGAAAGGAGTGAAGATACAGTCAGTCCTCAGCTGTGTGCCCTGTCCCTTCCCCTCAGCCCCCTCTGGAGTGTAGCTGGAGAGTTTCTCTCCAGCTCCCGCCAAGCTCTGGCAGTCCCACAGCCCACTTTAAAATAAACACACAGAGTCTTATATTATTTAAACTGTTTGGCCTAATGGCTCAGGCTTCTAGCTATCTAGTTCTTCTATCTTAAATTAACCCATTTCTATAAATCTATACCTTGCCACATGGCTCGTGGCTTACCAGTATCTTACATGTTGGTACTCATGGTGGCGGCTGGCAGCGTCTCCTGACTCAGCCTTCCTGTTCCCAGAATTCTCTTCTCTGCTTGTCCTGCCTCTACTTCCTGGCTGGCTACTGGCCAATCAGCATTTCATTTATGCAGAGCGATATCCACAGCACTGAAGTCACCCCATTAGCTTGGTGGCATGTAGCTCACCTACCAGTGAACATCTAGAGCCAGATCTGGGGATGTGGCAGTCAATGCCGTGTCCAACCGCCATCAGAACACCTGATGCAAAGTGTCTGGAGTTGTTTGTTATGTAACCCATAGACACTCCACACCGAGGTACCATTAGGGTGCTTTGAAGGGCCAGAAGCAGGCTTACATCCTGGCTCCATCTGTGGCTTGTAGACCCAGGGAGGGCTGGAAAAGCAGTCTGTGAAAATGGCAGCCTGGAAGCCAAGGAGCAGGAGGCCCGTGGCTGTTTTAGCAGCACAGACTTGATGTCTAGCCCTCCCAGGACCTGTCACTGTGCCACTGCTAGATTTCCAGTCATCACCCCCTCTTTGGAGGTTTTTGTTCACAAGGCCAGGTGGGAGCATCTGACTGGCCCAAGAACTTCAAACAGCTAATGATATCACAAGCAAGTCAAGAGCAGATAGAGATGAATGCACACATGCTTGCTTGTGCTCAGCGTGGTTTCTCCACTCTTATGGCTTGGGATCTTCTGCTTAAGGAATGGTGCTGCCCACAGTGGGCTGGGTCTTCCCACGTCAATTAACGTGATTAAGATAATCTCCCACAGACGTGCCCATAGGCCAACTCGACATAGGCAATCCCTATAGAGTCTCTCTTTCCAGATGATCCTAAGTTGTGTCAAGTTGGTAATTAAAGCTAACCATCACAAGTGTCTTAGTCCATTTTCTGTACTTTAACAGAACCCTGTAGATGGTATAACTTATAAAGAAAAGAAATACAGTTCTCAGTTCTGGAGACTCAGAAGCCAGCCTCCACCATGCATTTATTTGGTGGGTTTTTTTGGTGAGGGTCTTCCTACTGTGTCACAACACAGCAGAAGGTGGCATGTGGGTGACTGAGAAGGGCAGGTCTTGCTTTATAACAAGCCCACTCTCCTGGTAACTAGTGAATCATTTGCTCACGAAGGCAGAGCCTGGCGACCCAGTCATCCGGAGGCTCTCACCTGTCGGTGTTGTTGCTCTGGGAACGGTGTTTCCAGCTGGTGAGTTTTGAGGTACACCCTCCAACTGTACTGGTGGGCACTTTTGAAAAATATATTGACCCATCAGAAGGGCCCAACTCCACCCCTTCTTCGGTGTTTCCTGCAGTAGGCTAGCGAGCGGGTCATATGAAGTCCTAGAGGGGCGTCCCTAGCACGTAGGAGCCCTGCAGATGGCAGTTCCTTTTCTAGATCTCACCATATCAGATGAGAGGCAGACAGAGTAGCTGAGAGGGGACCTGCTTGGACCCTAAGGCTGGGGCAGGGCTGTGTTCTGCAGAAAAAAAAATGCCTTTGTTTCTTTAGAACCAGAAGCCACACAAGGCTCTCGACCCTAGGCTAGCTCTCTAAGCTGCTGGCAACTGGCCCCACAGCAGGCAGGGATGCTGGTGGACCACACACAGCAGAGATCTTAGTCCTACCTCCATCACCACTGGGACAGCCTGGTGCAAGGATACATTGGCAGTGGGATTTGGCAGGAGACAAGTCATTTGTCATGGCAGAATGCCAGCCTGCATGTCGCCACACAGCCTGTCCTTGGGAAGTCTTACCCACCTGTCATTTGGAGTGGTGTGTGTGTGTGTGTGTGTGTGTGTGTGTAAAAGGGGAGTGGATGGGAGGAGGGGAGAGCGAGAGGTGTCCACATCCTGAGAACACAGTCCTGCAGAGGAGACAGAAATGGAGGTTCAGACTAGAATGTGTTCCGGTCTTCTCCAGATTCCTAAGGATGGGGCTTTCTTTGCAATGGCTTCCTATGGATGTCACTAGTTAGAATGAGGCTACAGTGGATTAGATGGACCCTATGGTTGGGGTCCTTAAGAAAGCGGGGGAGGAGAGCTACAAGAAGAGGTACACAGAGGCAGAAGTTGGAACAAAATATCTTCTAATCAAGCAGTGACAGAATTGCTCCACCCAAGAAGCTTAGAGAAAGCCTGGAGCCACCTGCATGTCCAGAGGGACTGCCCTGTGCCGCCCTGATTCTCCGCTCCCAGAGCTGGAGGAGAATTGGTTACTGCTGTGTTGAGAACACTGGGCTTGATGTCCCCTGCCACAGCACAGATGTGCAGACCTGCCTGCCCATTATAGCTGACCCCGGTCTTCCAGATGCAGGCTGAGGCTTGTCCTGAGCTGTGATCATGCCACTGTGTTTGGAAAGGGCCAGGGGACTTGGAGGGCTGGAGTCCCTTGGGCATACTTTTCTGTTTTGCTGTTCGACAAGCCTTTAAAAAATCACTCTCGGCTCTTGGGCCACACCTGTGAGCTGCAGTTTGCGATCCCTGGATTGGAATCATGGATTCAGCCTTTCCTCATAGGCACAGCCCGTTAGCAAGGTGACCTGGCCAGATACCACTCTGATGGAGTGAAGTGTGGCTGGAGTATCCTTGGTATCCCTGCTCATCCTGGGTCTCATCCTGGTGAGCCCTGAGCAGAGAGGGTGCTGGTGGCTTGTATGCTCACTGGGAGACATTAGAACAGTGGCTCTAGGGTGTGGCCATAGATGTGGGTCCCCAGAGCCTCTGTGGGCCTCAGCAGGGGAACATGTTTATGGAGAACTAGAGCACTAGCACCCAGAGGGAGCTGGGCCAGGCAGACTGGCTCTGGAAACACACCAGTGGTTTCCCCTTGGGACTCAGGGAGCCTGGCTCAGTCTCTGCATTGGGTGAGAAGAAGACGGTTCCTTGGGGAAGGCAGAGCAAGTTCACCACAGGGAAGAGCCATAGGTCCCTCAGCCACGTGTGCTCAGTGGAAGATTTCCAAACCCAAGGCCATGGAACTGGAGGCGATGGTCTCTGGCGCTGTGCTGTCCAGCCACAGGGAGCCTATGGTCCACAACACCAAAGCAGCTAGTCTGCTGCTCTCCTAGCTTCCTACCCACCCTGCCACTCCCTTAGGAGGGTCTGCTAGAATTCTGGGAAATGGCTCTCTCCACTCAGGCTGTGAACACAGGAGGCAGAACTAGAGGAACCGAGTGTCACCATGATGTTGCTGTCCCTGGGGACTTGGCCTGAGCATGGCGGCCATGGGGGCCTCCGGAGACCCACTGTCCCCAAATGGTCTGATGCATCTATCCTGTACTGGATGCTGGTGGTGGGAGGGGCCAAAGCAGAGTGACTTCCTAGAGGAGGGGGATGGGATCTCCTTACCAAAGTCACGCCTAGGAGAATGTGGGGGACAAAAAGAGGGACAAGTGCCCTCCCAGGGCCAGGTGTGGGCATCTGGAAGGAGATACGGGGAGGCTCAGAAATAGCTGCAGGGCAGCTTCAGGCAGCAAATTGGTCCACAGGCTTCAGGGTCTTTGGGACAGACCTCAGTTCAAGACCCGGCTCCCACGTTTGCTCTCTGTGACTTTACTCAGTTATGTGACCACTCTGAGCCATGGGTTCCTTATCTGCACTGTCGGGGATAAAATAGAGCTGTTTATATAATGCATCTACTCCAAGAGAGAACACACAGGGGCCTTCATGTCAATACTGTCCATGTTGAGGAGAGGAACGTGCCTTACCCGCCTTCCAACTGGCTGAGGGTTGGGAGTAGTGGAGAGGGGTTTGTTTGTAGTATGGTCTGGGGGGTCATCCCACCCCCACTTTTCCCCAGGGTACTCTTGAGCAGAAGCAGCAGGGAATATTAAATAGAAATGTAGCTAGAGAGAGACAGACAGAAAACACAGGATAGCCCTGGGAGGGCCTGAATCCTAATCCATTGGGCCCTGACTGTCTCTGCCAAAGGGCTTTTAAAGGAATGCCAAGGGGTAGAGGAAAAGACCTCCCCCACCAGCACAGCCAAGTGCAGACTATTCCAGACACTTGGTGACCATGCACGTGGTCAAGCCATCCCCTAATGCAGCACTGCTGTGTAAAGCAAGCTCAGATCTCACTAGGAAACCTTGGTGAACCCCAACAGTATGGTCAACTGGATCCTAGGCATGTTGTTCAGATTGCTAGTGGGGAATCAGAGATGTGCAGTCAGAAGAAATGGCTCAAAATTTCGAACAAGAAACTGGTCCTGGGGTCTCCATCAATCATGTGGATAGAGGAGTTGAATGCTCCGTCTAGGCCTAGTTGGCAGAGGTGGACCAGTTAGGGGATCTTGTAGTAGAGAGACTTATGGAGAATCTTTTAAGCCCTCAGAGATGTCTTAAAATGGGTGAGCTGTGGAAATGGTAGTGAGCTCCCCAGCATGGGAGGCATGCTAATGTTGACTGGAGGATCACCTGGGAGGCTATAGTAGGATTCCATACAACAGGTTGGAGAGAATGACCTTTAGAGCTCCTTCCCGGCTTTTTAAAGTTCCTCATGGCTACCCCACCTCCACACAGGATTTAGGGCACAAGTGAGTGCTATGGAAGGTTGCCCCGCAGCCGTGCTCGATGCTAAATGGACACAAGGCAGCTTTTTGCCTGTTGCTACCCACTGACTTCCTCCTTTCTGACCCGCTGCCCTTGCTCCAGCAGCAAACCCCAGAGCTGGCTAAGGGGGAATGCTTCTGTTAGCGTCATTGGAATACCCAACATTTGCACACACTTGCTCACACACACACATGCATGCATGCACGCACGCACACGAGTGTCTGATCTATATTAGTGCCCAGCATATCACTCAGCAGATCTGGACAATTTTCACCTGTACTTAGCCACTGGTAGATGGCGTTGCCTTGGCGCTGCCTGTGGAGCTCCAGAGGCATGCTGGTCCTGATCATAACCAAGAATTCATGGGAAAATAGGGAGGGCGAGATCAGGGGCTGTAGGTGACCGTGGTGGGCAAGGAAGGTTGTTGTCTCAGCTTGTCAGCCTGTGAGCAAGCTGGAAATCTCCATACTGGCCATAGTATGGTCAACCCTACTTCCTAGGCCCTTAGCATCTCCATCTGCCCACAGCAGGGCAGCTGGGGTACCCATATATAAAAGTATAGGTGTTCCAGCCTGAGACACAGGTCTTGGTTTGTCAGTGGACTATGGTAGCACTCTTGCAGCCTAAGAGGCTGAAGGGAGAACTCTGATGATCACTCCAGGAACACACCCTCACACTTACCATGCACACTCACCTGACACATGCCATCTCAGGCTGAGATGAGTGTGTATGAGGCACCAGTAGTATACCTGGCAGCTTAAGGAGGGGTTTCTTTGGGCTCCCAGTCTTAGGGTACAGTCCATTGTGTCTGGGAAGGCACGGTGACCGGACCTTGACGTAGCTGGTCACATAGTGTCCACAGTCAGGAAGCAGAGGGAGAGATGGATGCTGGTGCCCAGCTTGCTTTCTCCTTTATATTCAGTCCAGGATCCCATCCCATGGGATGCATTTCCCACTCTAGCTCCAGAGTGGGTGTTCCTGGAGTTAAACCTGCCTGCAAACACCCTCACAGGCATGCTCAGACGTGTGTGTCCTCAGCTATTCTAAATCCTGTCCAGTTGACGATGAAGGTTAGCCATCACACCTCCCCAAGGCCCCACCTCCAAATGCCGTTCACCATGAATTTAGGAATTACATTTCTAACAGAGAACCTCTCGGGGGACACATGCAAGCCACATCACCGTGCGGTGAACACTTCAGAAAGTCACTGAAGGGAGAGGGACAGCAAGTGTTGTCTGTCACTCTGAATCCTGTCACCAGCTCCAATAGACACAGCAGCACTCCAAAGCTGACCTCATGGGCCTAGGGAGCCAGGATGGCAGTGGTGAGCAATAAGGAGGCTGGGGCTGGAGTTCTGGCCACACCCCTTCCTGGTTGTGTGGCTGGAGGCATGCTGCTAACCCTCTCTGATATCATTGCAAGTCTCAAATATGAAATGTGTTCAGTTCATGAAGGACTTCGGGGGGCCTGACACTTCTGAAGGGAAGGCATCCTCTTCTTTGCTCAGATGTGACTGGGTAGAGCTGAGGCTCGCTGATTCTGTCTGGTTCTCACTGCCATGTGCTCCGCTGTGCCCGCTCCACATGGCAGACCATCCAGAGTGGCCTTGAAGGTTCAACATGATACTCCAGGCACAGACAGCCTCTGTCCCTTTCCTTACATGGGCTTTGCCACCAGGTGTTCCTCTCTGCATCCTCCATCCCCGAGTCTCTTTCCAAGACCACTTTCTGTGTGTATCTGAGCTCAAAGCCCATCCCCCGCCAGCTGTGGGCACAGAGACCCCTGCCATACCTAAGTCATCCAGATCATATCCAAATGATCACCCCTTGCCCTGCTCCCCCGTCAGGCATGGGGAGTCTGTTCCATGAATGGTGGGTGATGAGGGCAAAGCCAGAGCAGAGGGCTAATTAAATCATGAGGTAAAGCTTTGTAGAACATGGGATGCCTCATTAGGCCCTGAGTGAACAAGCATACATGCCTGCCTGGGCCCTGAGCACCCGTGAGCTCATGTAATTACAGCTCAGTCTCAGCCTCATTAGCTCCATGCTCAGGAGGGCTTGACCTGGGGGGCTCCATGGACCCACTGGAATCTTCTTCAAGGTGGGCGTGCCCTGCCTGCTTGGTTGGGTGGAGTTTAGCCCTGTGAGATTAAGGACATGCAGTGTAGACTTGACACTGGCCTGGCTACTGGCTTGTATCCACTTCCTTAGAAGTTTCCGTAAACCCTCACACCAGGCAAGGTCTCAGGCGGGAGTGAATATATAACTTTCATTAAACAGACACAAGACAGATGGGCAAATGGGATCCTAGGAAGGGGACCAGGACAGCAAGGGCTTGGGAGACGAGGGGCCCAGTGTGGGGAAGCAGTATGCTCATGGAGGCCATCTGGCCTCCTTACTGTTTCCGCCCTGTTCTATCCAGTGGGTGGATCCTGGGGCTCCTCATCTAGCGTCTCACTCAGTGGCAGTTCTGGCCAGTGGTCAGTCTGGGCTGTGATGTTCATTGACAATGTTATTTCTTGATTTTCCAGGGAGGCTTTCTCTACCTGGTCCCCACTCCTCACATGGATTCCTAGGAGAGAAATTTGATTCATTCAGATCTCTGGGAAGCCTGGTGACTGGCTATTTGTAGAAGGACATGCCTACTTCTTGATTCAATCAGCTGAAGGCAGGCAGGGTAGGAGTGTGGCCAGTGTGAAGCTATGTCCAGGCTAGGCTAACCTCCTCAGGGGAAACAGCAGGAAGAAATTGCTTATAGCTTTTTGGATGTCAGCATTCTTTTTGGAGTCCCTTTCATTTCAATATTGTGTAGGTGTGTGTAAACTAATCTGAGGTTGCATGGCGTTGCATTTAAATTCCCTGTACTGGGCTTATCAATTTCCAGCAGCCTGTATGAGAGTGCTAGGCAATGGGAATGCACTGGGACCACATATAGAATTGGAGATCTAGCAGTCCGCTGGGCATGGTGGCTCATACCTCAAATCCCAGCACTTGGGAGGCAGAGGCAGGAAGGTTTGATTGCCAGGTTTAGTGCCCCCTACCCACCATGTCCACCACAGCTCTGAAGGATGGCTTTGCTTTGCATCCTTAAGGAAGTGTCTTTTGTCACTCACGTCGGAACAATTGAAGGAGCCTTCAATGCACTTGTTGATTTGACACTGAAGTGCCAGTTCCACATCCTCTGTGGGGCTTGCAGGACAAAGGGTCTCCGTTCTGGCTTGCAGTTCTGGCCATCACTGTTCATGTGCTGCTGGGGAGCCCATTCCTCAACATTGGCTGTGGCGACATCAGTGCTGATTGGGTGGCTTAAAACCACAGGCTCTCTCAGCCAGTGGTTGGTGGCGCACGCCTTTTATCCCAGCACTCGGGAGGCAGAGCCAGGAGGATCTCTGTGAGGCCAGCCTGGTCCACAGAGCGAGATCCAAGACAGGCACCAAAACTATACAGAGAAACCCTGTCTCGAAAAACCAAACCAAACAAAAGCCCTGCAGGATCCCTTCTCTCTGGTTCCGTGGAGAAGGCTGTGGGGCTGCTAGCATTCCTTGACTTGCGGCCATGTTCCTCCGGTTTCCCATCACCTCCTGCTTCTCTCTGCTCTGTATCTTCATTGGATGCCTTAAGGTCCACCGGAGTGACCCAGGACAAACTCCTTGGATAGTCCTCTGCTCAATTACATCTACAAAGACCCCTTTCAAATGAAGTCACACACGAGTTTGGAGATTCAACAGGTAGACTTGTCACTGGAAGATGTCATTTAGCCTTTCATTTTGGACAGAGATGTAAGGAGTTAGCATTTCATTCTTCTAAAACAGGAAATGTGTAAATGACCACAGGTCACCTGTCTAGTGGGTACCATTGCCCTCCTTAGCTGGGGCTAGGCTACTTTTCCCAAGACCAGCAAGGGGCACGGTGGGGAAGGAGGTCATTTGATGAACATTTAGGAGATTGAGGGAGCCCATAACTGTCCCAAACAAACACACTCCTGTTTACCACACTCCCATTCCTCAGGTACTCCATATCCCTCCCGCCCAAGGGCTGAAGACATCTGGGTTTCACCCTGCAGTTAACTATACTGCCTGTATACCCATCATCTCAATAATAGATAACAGATGAACAACAATGGACCATAATAGATAAACTAAGCTCCAAGTGCCCATACAGCCCAGCCCAGTCCATAAGTCAACAGCTGGGTGGCTGTGCTGGCAGCCTGCATGAGCTCTGCCCGCTCCTCTGGATCCTGTCATCCACGGTCCTGCTTGCTCATGGCTCCAGTGATACATGTACCATCCTTCCCTCTGTGATTATCAGGATGGCACTAATTTGTGTTTGCAAATGAGGTTCTTGGGATGTTATGTCAGCGTCTGGATTGAAGGTGGCTGCTTCCTGCACCCCATGCTCTGGGTGGGAAATAGCAGGCTTGGCCCCTCCCCCAGCTAATCACTCCTGGGGAACCTGGGGATGTGCTAATGGGCCCAGGAAGCTGTAAGCTGTAATGAAAGCGCTGGAGATGAGGCTCAGCGTGGGGCTGCCTGCGGCTTCCTTCCTCATAATTAAATTGGGGATCCTCCTGCTTTGGGGTTGAAGGAACGGCAGGCCTCCCAGCGGCATTTGTTAGGCATCAACCCCCATTCATTTATTTTATCCATTTATTTGTTCCCCAAACCACAGCTGGCTGCCTGCTGAAAACCAGTTCTGAGTGGACAGGGGCAGGAGGAGAGAAGGGTCACCAAGTCTGTGCTCAGGGGCTCTGTGAATTTGGGGAGTCCCTTTAACCTTCTGACTTGGTTGTCTCGTCAGTATGATGGTGTTGCTTATGTAACAACCGCTGCTCTACAAGTGACTTCAGGAACTCAGGGTGTGGACAGAGGTGACCTCCCACACAGTCAATAACACACAGAGCAATAACAGTAACAGAACCCGCCGGGCACGCCTTTAATCCCGGCACTCAGGAGAAAGAGGCAGGCGGATCTCTGTCAGTTCCAGGCCAGCCTGGTCTACAGAGTGAGATCCAGGACATGCACCAAAGCTACACAGAGAAACCCTGTCTTGAAAAAAACTCAAGCAAACAAACAAAACAAAACACAACAACAACAACAACCCAGTAACAGAATCCTGGGCTCTCACACTGGACTTAGTTTGTGCCCTTGCTCCTCAGAGCACCTCCCCTGTCTGCTCTTGTAACCCTTCTAGCAGGCCTCTGTAGGACCTTGCAAGCATCCTTCACTGTGGGCTGATGAGGCAGCCGGGGTCTGGAAAGGACAGGGGCTTGCTCAAGGTGACACAAGCAGAGTGGGAGTCCTGGCTACGGCTGGCACTCCTCTGCCTGCTCGCAGCTCTTATGGGACTCCTGCTCAGCTGGGCTGCCCACGCCACACTAGATGCTACCAGAATTGTCCTGGCACATTAAATAACACACTGAGAAAGCTCCTTCACTGGTTAGCATCTGAGAACAGCAGAACATTCCTGTGGGGACTGTGATATCTGCAAGGGGGTTGAGGCAGGCCAGTTTAAAGGCACGGTGTTGGTTGGCTTTAACTTAGGCGGTTACTTCCTCACCCCAGACTTTTACCCGTTTAAAGGCCGAGGCTTATGTAAGGTATTTTGGCACAGCAATCCTTGGCCACAGACTGAGGCTCTGGAGGAATCTTTTTCTGGTTGTACCCACATCCTCAGCACCTCCCAGCTGTACTCGCTTACTTTTCGTAAGGCTTTTCGTTAGGGCTTTACAGGAGTGATTTTATTTTCATCCTGGCTACCTGGCTTTTCTGTACCTTTCACCTTTGCTGCAGGGTATAGGTCCCCCACATACACCTGCCTCAAGAGGACCCTTTCTTAGTACTGTGAATGACAGATTCCTGCCGTCCCCAGTCTCCCCAGCTAGAGATCTCAGAGCCCTTCATTTCCTGGCAGGCCCTGGGATGCTTCTGATTTGCCCACTGGCTAGAACACCCTCTCTTTAGGGTACTTATGGCTGCTTCTGCAAGTACTCAGGAGAAGAAGTGTGCTTCCTGGGTGCTTCGCAACCAATGGCACGAATACTGCACCAGACACAGGAAGGGCAACCACACTTGTGGACAATTGGTGAATTGTAGCTGAAAGTTTTTCTGTGTCCCGGCCTGCCAGCGGTCCAGACAAATCTGTCTCACCCACCAGTCCCAGAGCAGCTAGGACCCAAGCAAACACACAGAGGCTTATATTAATTAAAACTGTATGGCCATTAGCTCAGGCCTACCACTGACTAGCTCCTACACTTAAACTCAGCCCATTTTTGTTAATCTATATGTTGTCACGTGTTCCGTGGCTTTACCTGTGTGCTGTTACCTGCTGCTCCCTGGACGGCTACTGACTCACCCTTCTAGCCTTCCCACACTTCTCCTTGTTTGCTTATCCCACCTATACTTCCTGCCTGGCTACTGGCCAATCAGCATTTTATTTATCAACCAATCCGAGCAACACATTCACAGTATACAGAGCGATATCCACAACACTTCCCCTTTTCTTTTTTTTAAAGGAAGTTTTTAACATCAACATAGTAAAATTACATATAACAAATACTTATCAAGCAAGAATTAGTTACAATATCTAGTCTGTTTGTATTTTGTAAAATTAAAGAAAAAAAATTTATCTGTCCTATATTTGTGAGTCTAAAGTTTTAAATCTATTTTATCTTTTATGATAACCAAGGACAATTATAACTATCTAGTCTTCAACTACATCAAAGACCTCAGAAGGTTATAATATTACCTAAGTAAGGATATAATATAACAGGAAGAGCATTGTAAGCAACTTTCAAAAATCTAGAACGACAGAGACAGCTGGCTGCCTGGACAGCCACCCAAAGTTCTTTTGCAATGTTGGGGCATCCATTTTTAGGCCAGAGGCCTAGTCTCTCAGTCACTTTTTCCTATGTCCTGTAGAATGTCTGGCAGTCTCCTCTTCGAAGCAGGAACCTGAAGGCCATCTCACCTTGCAAAGTTCAGTGGTCACCTTCCTATGGGTCCTGCATGTCCAGTTGATACATTTTGTCCTGCAGTCCAGGCAAGGACAGTTTCTTGCCCAAATGGCTATTTTTGCCAAGAAGAAGATAAACTCCATATGGAACATCTTCGACGCCCATCCTCCTCTTTGAAGTAATTGGTGCTACCAGGAGCAGACATGTCTCATTGTCCAGAAAGTCTAAGTTTTTAAAACATTTTTAAATGTCATATTCTGTAGGTCTTTGAAGTGTTTGAATATTACCTACCTAACTGAATTATATCTATGTATACCTAGAAAACTTAGCATGACTACAAGTTTGATTATCATATATGATTTATTAATCTGTATTTCTCAACTATACATTACAATTTCAAATGAGTTGCACAAACAAAATACTTTAAACAAGAGTAGAGATATACATACAGTATAACAAAATTACCTTTAAATTTGTATCAAAAAACTAAAATCTATACCAATGTAAAACATTTTAAACAAGTTGCTCTTTAAAAGTAGGCTCAACAATCCACCCTTTTATCCTGTCATGTCTATATCCTATATTTTTATATCATACCCCCTTTCTTCTTTTAGAAAGAGATTGACTGTGACCAATAACAATTTGTAACCAACAACCTAAACAAAGACAAACATCCATAATCCATTTTTTCAGTTACAGTGAATGGCAGAGTCAGAAGCAGCCTCAGCCCTCCTGGCAGGTGCCCTGTGTCCACAGGAAGGGCTCGTGTTCTCCACTCTGCAGACCTGATGAGATCGGACACATTCAGGGTGGTATGGCTGTAGACAGAGAGCTCATGTTTTCATGCTCTGAGATGCAGCATCTAGTCCAGGGGAAAGGATGCTCCCTGGGAAGGACGATAACACCCTTGGCAGGACATCCCTCTAGCCTGGGGACCCTACTGCAGCCTCGCTGCCATCAAGGTTCTCCTTTGCCTCCCTGAGAGTTACCTTGTTTTAATTCACTTGCTCAATCAAACAAGACTCTTGGGAAGCAGCAGATAGAGCCCCAGGAACAGCTTCTGTGACTCTTGCTTCTCAACTCTTTCTGAGCAGGCTCCCATCTGCAGCTCTGAATGCCCCACCCACCTTAGCTAGGAAGCTGCTCTTTGTCTGGCCTGTGTTTAATTGCCCAGAGAGTGCCAGCCTGGTGGGCCTAATCTTCACCTGCATGGGAGGCACCATCCTGCCAGGCACCATAATTGAAGTCCTTGGCTGCTTGGTTGTTCTAATTAGCTGAGAGGCCCCCTCCTGCCTCATGGCTTTGCCAGCTGCTTAAAAGAGGGCCTAGAATGCTAGGCTGCCTAGTTGAGGGTGGAGTGGGCTTCCCTGGTGGTCATTTGGGTTTGCAAGAAGCTGGTGCTCCAGGGTCTAATGGGGCCCTGGTTCCCTCTGGAATGGTTGCACCCATGCACAGCCTTCTATGGTCCTCTACCTGCAGCATTTCTGCTCCTATGCTTTGACAGGATTCAAACTCAGTGTTGACTCCTCCTCCAAGAAGCCAAGAACACCTCCCCACCCCCTCACCCCCACCCCCGACCCCCCGCCGCCGCCGCCGCCGCCGCCACAGATCCATGGCCGGGTGTTCCCAGGCTTTGTGTCTTCCTCCATGGCATCTGTCCACATCCTTGACCCCTCAGTGAAGATGGGACACACTCAGTCTATGCAACAATCATGGCGTGTGGCTGCTGAAGAAGGAGGAGTCAGGAATGCAGAGAGCAGGCAGTGCCTTATCCATGCTGCAGGTGAGGACACGGGGGCACTGCAGCAAGCTTCCAGAGCAGCAGCTGCCAGAACCCCGAGCTTTCCCTGTAGTGTGAACAAGAGGGAGTCTGACACATTGACACAGGGCGGAGAGCGTGAAGAGCCTCAGGAAGGTAGTTAGAGACCCGGCAGGGGTGTGCAGAGCCTGCCTGCTCTACAGCCTTGACCAGGATCTTCAGTGCTGGCTTTCTCACGCCCTCCTCAGGCTGCTGGCAGGAATGAGAGCAGCAAGCACCACTCTTTGGAACTCCAGATCCTTCCGTGTGTTACCACAGCCTCACAGGACCCCATGAAAAGCTGTCACTCACCAAGTCATGAACCCCGGTGTGAGGGGCTGTGTTAGCTAACTTCTCCTGGGGGATGTGAACAAATGTCTTATGACCCCAGATAGGACACTGTGTACCAAAGAAACTCAATCATGGGTGGCCCTAAAACAGCTGGGTCACCTCAGAGTTCCACCTCAGTGTGGGTGATGACTTCCAAAAGGTGAGTAAATAGAGTCCCCCTTCACTTAATCTTTCACTCTCTGTACACTCTAGCACCTTCAGAGACCCCCAGTAATCCTGTGTAATGGTGTACGATCCTTTCGCTGGAGCAGGATTACAGAGGGCTGGGAGCGAGGGTCAGGAGGAAGGAGGTAGAATCTCAGGTGAGGGCCTGATGAGCCTCTGCACCCCCCTTCTAGGCTGGACAGCTGAGAAGCCTGATCTTGTGAGGGTCTCCTTCCTGGAGCAATCACAGCTGCTCTGGTGCATATGGTAGCAGCCACGCCCAGGGGACACTGTTCTCTGACAGATGAGTGTACTAAGGTTCAGAGGCCCCGATCCACACAGCTAGTTAGGGGCAGCATCTTAGCTAGGGTTTCTATTGCTGTGATGAAACACCATGACCAAAAGCAAGTTGGGAGTGAAAGGGCTTACATTTTCACATTGTAGTCCACAGCCGAAGGAAGCCAGGCAGGAACGCAAACAGGGCAGGAACCTGGAGGCAGGAGTTGATGCAGAAGTCATGGAGGAATGCTGCTTAATGGCTTGCTCCCCATGACTTGCTCAGTCTCCTTTTTTATAGAACCCAGGACCAACAGCCCAAGGATGGCACCACCCACCATGGGCTGGTCCCTCTGCCATCGGTCACTAATTAAGAAAATGCATACAGACCTGCCTACAGCCCAAACTCATGAAGGCATTTTTCTCAATTGGTTCCCTCCTCTTGGATGACTCTAGCCTGTGTCAAGTTGGCATAAAATTAGTCAGCACAAGCAGGCAGGAGGTGTCTGGCTCTTGTTCATTGACCCAAGCCGAAGTAGACATGGCAAAGGAGTTTACCAAGGGATCCCCGAGACCCCTCACCCCACACCCAAGGCTGGTAGATCCACACAGCTGGAAGAAGCACTGCAGGGTTTCTTCACTAAGCAGTTGAACCCTGCACAGCCAGGCAGACCCTGGCCGTGGACAGTCCCCGTTATCCAGGGCATTGATCATAGCAGGAGCGTGGATGGAGTGGGTGTCTGACTACCTTTCAGGCCCTGTTCCCTGGTTCTGGTGTCTGTGGTGTTGGCTGGTCAACGGGGGCTTTGTGGTTGGTAACAATCATGTGACAGCCACATACGGCATCAGGAGCAGTGCCTGGCTGTATGGGCATGGTTGCTGCTATGGTGAGAATTTGAACTCAGAGTGACATTGACATTCAGAGCTGACCATGGGTCCTACCAGTGTGGACTAGTGTGGGTTGATGTTCTGGGTGGCCCTTGCTGCTGAGTCTGGCTGTGGAAGCCACCTGTGTTGATTTAGGAATTTGTAAAAGGCGATTGTTAAACCACAGGGGCTTGGAATCGGTTCTAAAGGTTTTGCTTGGCATTTCAGGCCATAAGCCACAGATGAGGCTTGAGGAGCCCAGCGCTGTGATCATTCTCTAAGAAGTTGCAAGGGCATGTTGTGGTGAAAGGCTCGGGGCCTGCCTGCATGGTGGTGTTGAGGGTGCTGGCCCTGGAGGTCAGCAGGTGTGGACTAGCCACCTGCTCCTGGGTCAGCTGCAAATCTGACCTTTGGGAGCTGTGATTCCCCACCTGGAAGACAGCTCCCTACCCTCTGCTGTTGGGCGGAGGCGGGGTGGGTGGTTAATTCATATTGTGTAATGCATCTGTGTAGGGCCCTCTGGGATCCAGGTGAGGGGCCTCTCCAAAGCCACTGCCTCCATGGCTGTCTGGCAGCCCAGGCTGTGTCAGCAGGGGGCTGGGTGGGTGTCAACAAGGAAGGAGGAGGAACTGGGCAGAGGCCAGCATTGTTCTGTGCCGTGTGAATGCTCGCAGCCTGTAAGGACAACTCCTCACTTGTCAGACTCACATGGCACGCTTCTGAATCCTTGTTGTGTTAGCGTAAGGTCTGGCACTTCAGTAGGTGAGCAGTGGATGCTTAGTGGGTGAGCAGTAGAGGCTTGTTTCTTTTAGAGCACTAAGAAACACTTGGCTATAGGGCAGTGCTAACTGTGTGAAAGGCAATGAGAGGGTGGGGGCTGTATTCCGTAGGCAATGGGGGGTCCACAGAAGGCTGTAGGGCAAGTCAGGATAGGATGCCTGAACCAGAGCTGAAGCAGGAGAGGTGGAAGAGGTGGACTGGTTCTGCCAACTGTGACCTCAGCACTCTGCTCAGTGACTCTGCCCAGGGACTCCATAACTCAGTGCCTGACCCACCCTGGAGCAGACATACTGATGGGATGAGACCTGATGGTGCCAGACCAGCATGGTCCTTACTTCCTGCCTGACAGCTGCAGCCTGAGTGGGAGGGCAGGCCCCTGGGACCGCAGGTGCTGGAAGGTCTAAAGCCAGTCCCAGCCAACCAGCATCAGATAGCTGACTGGTCAGTCCAAATCAGTGTCAGGCAGCTTACCCCTCCTCTTGCACAGCACAGGGCAGCGTCCTCATCCTGGACAACCGTTGCTGCAGAACACCATCATCTCTTTCTGTATGTCTGTTATTATCACAGTGGCCATGTGGTTGGTTTATACTCAGAACGATGGTGATGATGGTGACTGTCTAAGGGTTTCTATTGCTAGGATGAAACACCTTGACCAAAAAGCAAGTTGGAGAACAAGGGGTTCATTTGGCTTACACTTCCACATCATAGTCTATCACTGAAGGAAGTCAGGACAGGAACTCCAACAGGAGCTGATGCAGAGGCCGTGAAGGGGTGCTGCTTACTGGCCTACTCAACATGGCTTGCTCAGCCTGCCTTATAGAACCCAGAACGTCAAGTCCAAGGGTGTCCTCATTCACAGTGGTCCCTCCCCCAATAACCACTGATTGAGAAAATGCCTTACAGATGGATCTTATGGGGGCATTTTCTCAGTTGAGTTTCCCTCTTAGATAACTAACTTGTATCAAGCTGACATGAAACTAGCCAGCATAGTGATGATGGTAGTGGCCTGCTAATTGTACCTAACGATGGTTTCTGGCCAGGCGATCCTGCTCTGCTTCCTCATTTAATCCTTATAGGTATTATACCCATCTCAGAGCTTGAGGAGCTGAGGGTCAGAGACTGGAACTTGCCGAGAAGTGTGTGCTCGAATCTCCCCACCTGCCTTACCAGTGCTTTACCAGGGCCCCCTCCAATCTCAGCACACAGGGAAGAGTTGTCCCTTGCAGATTCCATGCCCTGTCAGGCCCTCCAGGTCAGGCAGGACTCTGGAATCTTCTTTAGTAGAGAAGCTGGGTACCATGGAAACCCTTTCCGAGCTGAAAGTTCAGGAAAGCAGGTGGTGAGCAGAGGGTTTTCTCTCCATCTCCTTCACCCTGATCTGTTCCGAGGCCAGAGGCTGGCGTTAGGCCACCTGGCCATGAGGCTAGAGCTGGGTGTCCTCCTGTATTGAGCACCATCCTGTCTGGCCTGGCCTCAAGGCACAGCAGTGTGACCACATGGTGCTGACCACAGGCAAATCCGCAGCTGCCTGTCTGCCTTCCAGGCCCATCTGTTTTTGAACCAGTCTGGCCAGCAGACATGCCATGGCGGGTGGGGGGGGGGTCAAGTTGTCTAGCCTGGGTAGGAGGAGCTGGCTGTCTGGGTCCCAGCCACCTCCACCCCATCCTTGTAGGGTGGCCTGGAAGGGGCAGTAGTTTTCAGCTTCACGCTGGCGTCTTCAGTAACTCCAGCACTGATCAAGGTGTGATGGCTTTCAGAGGCTCACACCCCTGAGTTTCTGGGGCCTGGGTTTCTGCTTGAGGAGTAAGGAATGTGTCTTAAAACCATCATGATGGCAGTGGAGCATCACAGCCCTGAAAGGCAACTGGGTGCTAATGAGTGCAGAGTGCTCGGACCTCACAGACTGCACGCATCATGAGATGCTTTTTATGTGGAGTGACAGTAGCCAGATCCCACAGGGACAGAAGGAGATGTGTGGCTGATGGTCTGGGGAGGACAGACTAGGATGCTGCTGGGGTCTGGAATGTCTTTTCTGGGAGATGGGAGTGTGGGTTAGATGGCGCTGTTGGCTTCCCAGCACATGGTATCCACAGAGGGGTAGGCACACTTTGAAAGGATGAGCTTTGAATTAAATGTGTCATGCTCTAGCCTAGAACATGATGAACTCAGAACAAGACTACCATGCTTCCAACCCCTCTCCTAATGTCAGAATCCCACCCTGGTGGCGGGGGTGAGAAAGAGTCCAGGCTGGGGAAGGTGGGAAGGAGGAAGGGCCATATCCTACCTGCAGGGACTTTGCCTGCTCTGGTCATTCTGGCAGGTGGACCCAGATGCCCGTTTCTGTCATAGATCCCTGCCCTGCTGTTCTGCCAGTTTCCCATAGAGCTGTCCAACAGAGCACTTGCCTGGGAGTCACAGCTGTGTGTCCAGTGGCCAGCCGTGGCCTGAGGTCTCCTCCTCTGCTTCCCTCTGTTGTATCCCTTGTCCTCTGTGCAGCTGGCACACGCGCGCGCGCGCCGCGCGCGCGCGCACACACACACACACACACACACACACACACACACACACACACACACACACACACGATGACCCTGGGCTGCCTCTGCCATCCCCCAAGTGCATGTGGGTCATATCCCCATCCCCAGCTGACTCGGATCCCAGACCTGGGATCAGGCCTGGGCCTCTCATGCTTAGGAAACATCTTTTGGGGCAGTCCGTGGGTCCCTACTCCTGCTTTTTCCTGCACTAACCCCCACATCCTTGCCCCTTTAAGCCTTAAGAAGCTCTAGGCCTGGGGTAGACGGAGTGGTGTCAAATTCAAGGACTCTGGAGACAGTTGCCTGGTACTACGTCTCAGCTTTGCACCCAGTAGCCAGGTGGCTTTTGGCAAGTGAATTTTCCTCTCTGCCTCAGTTTCTCCATCTGAACAAAGGAGGTGACAGTGGTACTCCAGCTTCTCAAAGTTGCTAAAAAGATTCAGCGTGGGCAGGTGCTGGAGCGGGAGGGTATGCAGCTGGCTATGGCTCCTTCTGGCCTGAGGTCCAGAAGCCATGAGGCAGATCTTCAGCCTCACCGTCTCCAATCCCGGATGTTCCTTCTGCTGTGGGAGTCCTAACCTTCCACCTCTTGTCCCTCCAGGCCTGACCCCTGTACCCACTTCCTCCTGCTCTGCCTTTCCCAGCCTCTCCTCACTTCCTGCATGTCCTGTCCCTGCTCTCCTTCTCCTTCCCTGTGAGGCGCGGCTCCTCCCTCCTCCCATGCTTCTCCATTCAGCAGCAGCCTGGATCTCAGGATGCTGATTAAATGTCAGAAGGACTGGGCTGGACTTGCCAGGCCTCTGCTCTGGGTCCAGACACCCAGCATGCTGTTCCTAATCGTCAGGGAGGGAAGGAATCTCCATGAGGGCCTCCTGATCATCTTGCTTTTGAAGGTCTGTCCAGAGCCTCTGGTACAGACATCTGTTTTGGCTTTTTTGTTTGAGATGGATGGGGTCTCTCTACAAAGCCCTGGCTGTCCTGGAACTCACTTTGTAGACCAGACTAGCCTTGAACTCACAGAGATCTGCCTGTCTCTGCTAGGATTAAGGGTGTGCCTACCATACTCGGCCCCAGACATTTGAATTATTTATAAACCTTAGGCACATAGTGGCCAGGTGAGAATGACAGACACTTCCTCCTTTTGTCCTTGGGTAGTCTGGGCTGAGATGGGTGAAACACAGCTAGGAATTAATGGAGCTGAGGCTGGGTTGCCACACCTTGATGAAGCTCGGTGGGCATCTCAGGTCCACACAGCATGATGTGGAAGGCCAGCCTCGACATAGATGGGGATTCTTACAATTTCCAGGGCTCATGACTGCATGGCCTCGCCACAGCCTGAATGTGCTAAGTTTCTAGGGCCAGCATCTCAAACTAGGGCCAGCTTAAAACAAACGACACATATCCTCTGAGCACTAGAGGCCAGAAGTCTGAGCTCCAGGTATCTGCAGGGTGGCGCTGGTACTCCCTCTAAAGGTCCCAGGATAGACTCCGCCTGGCCCCTTCCTCGCTCTGGTGTTGTTGGTAGTCTTTGGCTTATAGACTAGGGTCTGCTTGCTGCTTCTCATCATGTGGTGCCTTCCCCATGTCTGTGTGCCCCTGTGTCCTACACCTCCTTCACTCTTCCTAGTAAGATTGAGACACCTCCTGCCCCAGAACCACCTCCTTCAGGAAGCACTCCTAGCATCCCTACCATACTCCATACCAGCAAAATGGTCTCTCCTCTAGCTGTGGGTTCAGGACCAATGTATGTCCCTTATAAAGCCTAAGCTCTGCCTCCCTGGTGGTCTGTGTCCACATTACCTCTAGTCCTGACCATGAAGAGCAGCAGGGCCTGCAGCCAATCCCATCTACTTGTCCTGGGTGCCATCTGTCTCCAGGTAGTGCTGATCTAGCCCAGGAACCCTTATTGGGCTCCCACAGTGACAACTGCAGGGTCAAAACCCATGACCAGATAACAAAACCAAACTATCTGCGGTCACTGGAGGGGAACCAAACACTAGGAAGCCTGTGGGTCAGCAGCAGTAGGAAAGCTCAGGCTGGATGAGCCTTCTCACTCAAGGCTTAGCCTCGGGGTGGGGGCCGTCCATGCAGTGTGAGCAGCTGCAGCTGCAGCCACTTGGAATGCCTGCCAGTAGCCGTAGGCTCTTCTACAGAGTTGGCAGGCATGCAGGAGAAGGGAGCAGGGGCAGTGGACAAGGGGCCACTGGTCAGCGCCCTGAGCCAGCCCAGTGTGTGCCTGTCTACCTGTGAACACCTGAGAAGCGAGAGGTGTCACCTCTGGTGGCCATGCAGTGACAGGCAAGGATGAACCAAGATGGCGGCACGGGTTGGATTGCATCCCCTACAAAGATATGACAAGGTCTTGAGCTTCGGCCCTGCAAGTTGGAGATTGCTCCGAAGCAGAGTCTTCGTGGTCCGACAAGATAAAGATGTCAAACCTCAGGCAGAAAGGCTCTAAGCACCAGGACCTGACGTGAAGGAGAGGTGACCTTTCTCTGCAGAGGAGCTTCCCAGTGACTGAGCTTGGCTTTGGGGGGTGGTGACTCTTGGCACTCTGCGGTAGCTTGGCCTCAGGCAAACGCCTGGGACCTGTGCTATGAGATGGTTGGTGTGACCTTGTTTGGAGAGCTTGCCGCCCTTGTTTGGAGAGCTTGTCGGGGCCCTGACCTGGGTAAGAGGATCTTGGGGGTAAAGACGGCTCTGCACTGGTACCCAGAGCAGGACTGGAGGGGCTGGGCCGTAGACCTACACTTCTGAGCACCACTGGGCTTTCTAGAAGCCAGAGGCAAGGATGGCAGAAGGCTGTGGCTCTTAGCCCATTATTCCTCAGAGACCTGCTTGGTCCTCCTTCCCTGGTCTTCCCACCCCGGTTGCCTCACTATCCTCCTTTCCCAGAAAGACCATACATCACAGACTAGGCACAGGTGAGGAGCCAGGGATCAGAGAAGTTGTTGCTACCCACTCAAGGCCACACAGCTGAGTGGCCTGAGCCAAGATGCTAACCCCGACGTCTACTGGTCCATAGAGAGCTCCCAGGCCTTTGCCTATGGAGGGAGCACTGTCTTCCCATCACCAACTGGAAGTCACACTAATCTCTCCCCCAGGGGGGCTTTTGAGGCTCCAAGGAAGCAGTGGACATGAAAATGACATACAAATTGTAAATTGCCCACAGACATTAGTGTCTGTTACTGTGGTAACCGCCCGGCCTCGGTGGACCTCAATTGCTCTGGATAGCGAGGTTATGTCAGCATTTTAATTTAATTGCATTATTTTGCCTATCACAAAAATAACGAGCGTTATGTATACACCCAAACTCATCAAATTGTCTACGTTATATATGCCGGTTTTGATGTATTGATTACATCCTAATAAAGTTATTAAAATAATGTAGCTGCACCACAGAACATCTGCAGAAGCAGGAAGGGAAATCTATTTTGTCTCATCCATCCTGCATAAAGCTTTGTTGACATTCTGGGAAATTCCAGCCCCCACCCTAGCTTGTTTGCGTATTTAAAACAAGGCTGTGATCACTGGTCTAGATAATGAAGACATTTTATATACAATTTTATATTCTGCTCTTTCCCCCTTAGGGAGTTTGAATGTGAAGCAGCAACAGCCACTGCTTCATCTGGGAGCCCAGAGTGTCCTGGGCCAGGGCAGGTGCTGCATGGAGGGATGGAGTCGGTGGCCAGGACAACTTAGTGTGTGTAGCAGGCGCTTGCCCGGTCCCCTCTATTTAAATGTAAAGGGATATGTCCCACTGTATCCTGTGTCTCTGCCCTAATTTGTTGCTACCACAGCAGGCATTTACTACAGCTCAGAGGCCCAGTGTGTGTCAGGGGCTCCCTCTGGAGGGCATATATTAGAGCTGGGGGTACAGCTCAATGATGGGCTATAATACCCTGGTTCCTATCCCAGCACCCTCAAAGAAAGGTTTTTTTTTTTTTTCTTTTTCTTTTTTTTTTTTTTGGTTTTTCAAGACAGAGTTTCTCTGTGTAGTTTTGATGCCTGTCCTGGATCTCGCTCTGTAGTCCAGACTGGCCTTGAACTCACCGAGATCTTCCTGGCTCTGCCTCCCAAGTGCTGGGATTAAAGGCGTGCACCACCGCTGCCTGGCTAAGAAAAGTTCGTGATAAACAAAAGGTTTGTATTGAGTAGATACACACTATGCCAGACACAGGCACCACTGAGGCTTTGAAGTACATCTCAGAGCTTTGCCCTCATGGAGTCAGGCGCCAGACACAGACAAGGAGCACAGCACGCAGCCCAGGCCAGGAGAAGGGGGAACAGGCTGCTGTGGAATGGGGTCAAGGTGTTGATAAAAGCCCGAACTGACCTACTCTGGTGATGGGATGGCCAAACACCCTAATTGTTGTGCTAGAAACCTCATCCAACTACTGAGGGATCTGGATGCAGAGATCCATGACTAGGCCCCGGGTGGATCTCTGGGAGTCCAATTAGCGAGAATGAGGAGGGTTTATATGAGCGAGAATTGTTGAGACCAAGGTTGGATAAAGCACAGGGACAAATAGCCAAATGAATGGAAACACATGAACTATGAACCAATGGCTGAGGGGTCCCCACTGGATCAGGCCCTCTGAATGGATGAGACAGTTGATTGGCTTGATCTGTTTGGGAGGCATCCAGGCAGTGGGACCAGATCTTGTGCTCATTGCATGAGTTGGCTGTTTGAAACCTGGGGCCTATGCAGGATTGTTTGGCTCGGCCTGGGAGGAGGGGACTAGACCTACCTGGACTGAGTCTACCAGGTTGACCTCAGTCTGTGGGGAAGGCTTTGCCCTGGAGGAGATGGGAATGGGGGGGGGGTGTTGGGGGGAAGGTGAGGGGGACGGGAGGGGGGAGAACAAGGGAATCCGTGGTTGATATGTAGAACTGAATTGTATTGCAAAATAAATTAATAAAAAAAAAAAAGAAATAAAAAAAAAAAAAAAAAAAGGTTCAACAAGGTGGCCACACTGGTTTGCGGAGCAGGCTGCCCATGTGCAAGATGAGAAGAAAGTCTCTAGACTGTGCTGTACTGATGTCAAGGGAGAGCACCCAGGCCCAATATCCAGACTGGTGCTGACGTCAACCGGGAAGAGGAGACTTCTGGGTCAGGCATGGAATGATGGTGACGTAGAAGAGGATAGGGTCGGCTTAGAGGGTGTCTTATCACTTACAGACCGTTTGTCACACATCTGCAGAGAGCTGAGTTTGGACTTGTCAGTGGCCTGCTGCAGGCTGGGGTTGGCCAGCAGCCCTGTGGCACCTGCCTCCCCCCCCCCCCACTGTGGGGACTGGTGGGCTAGCCTGGGCAGGTCCCTCTGCTGGCAGAAGCAGAGGCGACAGGGTAGAGCTGAGTGTGGCAGCCCCTTCTTGGCCCTGTCTGCAGCTCGTTAGCTCTTGTCCCATAGATAGGCCCAAGCCAATCCCAGGGCCCAGCCCAGAGTCCAGGGCAGGTGGAGGTTTACTGTCCAGGTGCGGGGCATGTGAGTTCCGGAGAAGGGAGTAGGTGCAGGGGAAGGGAAGGTCTGGGGTCCTGGTGTGCACAATTACAGACTGCTCTGACTGTGGAGTGCAGGGCTGCTAGAAGCCCTGGGCAGGGAAATGACACATCATAGAGTCAGTCATGGTGTTGCTGGCTTCCGCCTACTGTTTCCCTGCAGCCTGTGGGGCACAGTGAGGTAGGAGACCATTTAGGAGAGGCCCTGGCCCTCGTTTGAAGGACATGTGTAGTTGGCGTTTTCTTTGGGCCGTGAACCAGCTCCCAAATAAAGACAGAGACTTATTATTAATTATGAATGCTCGGCCTTAGCGTAGGCTTGTCTCACTAGCTCTTTAACCTTATTTTTAACCTGTTTCTAGTCGGCTGTGTTTTGCCTCAGGGCTTTTTACCTTTCATTCTGTATGTCCTGCTTTCCTGCTTCCTCTGTGTCTGGTTAGCTGGCCCCTGCTGTCTCTTTTTCTTTTTTCTTTTTCCACCCCCCCACCCAGCCAGCCTAAATTCCTCCTCCTCCTCCCTCTCCCTGCCAGGAAGTCCCGGCTGTACCTCCTACCTAACTATTGGCCATTTAACTTCTTATTAGACCCATCAGGTGCCTTAGTCAGGCAAGGTAAAACAGCAACACATCTTTACATAATTAAACAAATGCAACACATCTCTACACAGTTAAACAAATATTCCACAACATAAACAAATGCAGCACATCTTTGCACAGTTAAACACGCATTCTGCAGCAGACAGGTCATAGCACTGGGATCTGGGTGTCACTGAGCCGGAGCTGAGGCTGTGGGGACAGGGAGGAGTGATTTGCTACTGCTAGTACCCAGGTTTAGGAACTGCTGGGGGGCGGAGCGTGAGGAGAGAGACCATGGTTCAAGGGTGTAGGCATCTCCCTGGCAGCTATCTGAAGATGGAATAGTCAGGGAGACCAGTGCTCTGCTGGCGTCCCTGGAGGACTGTTACAGACGATCCTGTTACCACAATTGGAGCCAGAGATTTTGGCCCTGACAGAGCCCAGGCCAGGAATGTGAAAAATGACCAGGATCCCATTCACAGGTGTAGACACTGCCCTGCCCTGCCACCAGGTGCTGCTTGGGCATATGGGTCGATGTTCTAGAACTTTCTGTGCTTCAAAATGTACTGGCAACACATTTTTTACAGGGATACTTTCACCTGTTCAATATTAGAAATACATTCAAATTAAAAGTAAAGATCATTTTGGGGTTCCAGTAAAGCCTGGTGGTAGGGCAGCCTCAGGTTTGGGGCTGGTGAACTCTGGAGCTTTTTCTAGAAGGAGCAACTTTCCTTCTGCCATGTCAGGGCCTAGCTTTCCCGTGCATGGTCCTAGCCCTGTAGCTGGCTGCCTGGGATGTTCAGGCCAATTTTTGCTGTGACTCATAGAGCCCGAGAAGGTTGGGGAATAGACTGGGTGTTGCCCTTGTTCCCAGATACTGAGACTGGAGTTTGGCGTGAGCACTGTGGACTTTCTCCAGACACCTGCCCACACAGGCGGGTCAGACACCAGTTACTGGGGCAACTCCATGAGGAAGGCCTCTGGGTGTTAAACTGAGTTCAGCTTTCTAGAACCTGGCCTGCGGACGGCCCTGATGGCATTAAGCCCTGTGGAATGGTGCCTACATGCCCCAATAGGCTCCAGGCCCTCAGCATGGCCCCACACTGTCCCCAGGTCTGTCCTCTGGGCCTGGAGCCCAGCCTAAGTGTCAGATTTGTACTAGCGACCTGCTGAGCACAGGGGGATGCCTGCCTGATGCTGTGTGAGGGACAAGGTGTCGGGAAGAATCCCACACTCCTGCAGGAGGGAGGGGACCCTCAGCATGCTCTGTACTCCTGGGCTCCCACCTGCTCCGTGGGCCCCCCGGGGTGGTGGGTCTGCAGAGCATAGCACTGTACTGATGTCATTGTGGGATAATGCAGTGGTCTAACAATGCCTTCTGTCTTGCTTCCTCAAGCTGACATCATCTCCACTGTCGAGTTCAACCACACTGGGGAACTGCTGGCCACAGGTGACAAGGGTGGCCGTGTGGTTATCTTCCAGCGGGAACCAGAGGTATTGTGGGGGTGGGGGGTCAGGAGGGAGGTGGGAAGAGGATGGGCAGATGGCTAGGGGTGAGGGTAGGGTCAAGGCAGATGTGGGCCTGGCAGGGTGCAGACTATACTCTGAGCAGGACTTCTGACCCATCTTGCCTACGTGTCCCATCTAGAGTTCCCTCACCGACTCCCCTCTCTCATGAAGTCCCTGGGGCTGGAGGGAAAGGGGATGGGCCTAGGAGGTGAACTGGGTCAGCTCCTAAAGCCCCCGACTCAACAGGAGTTTGCTGATGGTTCACTGACAGTACTGTAGTCCCAGGCGAACCAACAAGTCCCCAGTAGAACCCCACCCCTACCCCATCCAGCTCTCTGCTGGCCTGCCTGGCAGGTTTTCTCAGGCCTCCACCCTTCAAGTCAGTCTCCATCTGCTCCTCTGCTCTCCCCTGTTGCTGTGCAGCAGAATTCTGAATACAACAAGAACAGCCTGAGACCATCCACCCAGGAGGTCATTTCTGAAACCTTGAGAGAACTGTGTGGTCCGAGACCCCTTGCCCATTCACTGAGAAACTACTTTATGCAGACATTGGGATGAGCTGTCCCTATTCCGTATTCCATACGGTTTCTGCCTTTGCTCATTCTTGATGGCCTCTGAGGGTACAGATGCACACCCATTTACAGACAAGCCAATCAGCAGCAAGCCCCATGGAAACCTGCCGGGCTCTTGGCTGTGTCGTCACACACCACTCCAGCAAGGGGCCTCTCACCACTGAATGTGTTGGAGACGAGAAACCAGGGAGGGGGAGGAGGGAGAGGCTCAGGGAGGCAGGGCTAGGGAGAGGAGCTGAAGCCAGCCTCGCCCATGCTACTTGTCTCCCATGCTGCATTAGCTCATGCAGCCCTGCATCGCCACCCCACCCACCAGGCAGAGAGTTGCTGTTACCCTTCATCTGACAGCTGAAGAACTGCAGCATGGAGAGCTTAAAATAGCTCCCCAAGGGCAGGCCAGGGACATCCTGATGCACACAGGTGTCATTAGACAGACTGTCCCACCAGGGCACACCAGAGTCAGCCATCATTCTGCACACTGCAAAGAGAAATGTGCTCAGAGGTTCTGGTTTTTCCCCTTTACTGTCTCTTCCCTCTGGTCCTGCTGACCTTTTTCACAACTAGTGCTCATGGGAGGAGGAGGCAAAAAACGTGGAAGGATTTTCAAACAGGTCCTCACGCAAGACAGAGACTACCGGTAACCTAAAAATAGACACTTTCAAAATGAACAGAAAAAACTGACCCTGGGCTTGGCTGCCGTCTTCACTTGTTCCTGGCTGTGATTTCATGTTGTCATAGAAACTTGACTTGTCTGCTAGAAAAGTGGTCCCTGGCATTTATGGCAGGTCTAACACTCAGTATTTGGGGGTCTCCACCAAGAGGGGGTTCATAGCAGGAACTCTGCTGCCCAAACTGGGATGGGAGCTGCCATGGGAAGCTGGGTTAGGGCCTGACAGATGAGGGTAGATAGAGCCTTGGCATTGATTGGCATCTGGCCTCATCTGGGTGAATGGTGGCCACTTCATGGATATATTGGCCTCACAAGATGAGGGTCTAAGTTTGATCCCCAGAGCCCACATAAAAATACATACCCTGTGATCCTAGTTTTGGGGAGGCAGAGGCAGGCAGATCCCCAGGTGAGGTCCAGGACAATGGGAAACCCTGCCTCAAAGAGGATGGACAGTGTTCTGAGGATGACCTCTAAGGTTGTCCCTTGTCTCTGTATGCGTGATCACACACATGCATGTATACCTGCACACACACACACACACCTGCACGCCCCTTGTACACAAACACACATCCCTGCACACACACACACACGCACACACATGCACACACACACACACACACACACACACACACACACACACATGTACACTTGCATTAGCAGCTTCCTTTGGTGGTGTTGATAGCACCCCCCAGTGCACAGCGGATTCAGCCTCATCTCGGGTCTGCCTCCATCAGCCCTGGCTGCTCCTGTGGCTCAGTCTGCCTTTGGGTTTCCCTGCAGAGTAAGAACGCCCCTCACAGCCAGGGTGAGTACGACGTGTACAGCACCTTCCAGAGCCATGAGCCGGAGTTTGACTACCTGAAGAGCCTGGAGATAGAGGAGAAAATCAACAAGATCAAATGGCTCCCGCAGCAGAACGCCGCACACTCACTGCTGTCCACCAACGGTGAGGCCCGGCGGGGATGGCTAGCCTGACCTCCCTCCGGCTTCCGGGTTTCTCTGTGACTTTAGTGTTGATCAGACCACTCTCTTCAGCTTTCCCTGGCTAATCACAAATCTCACCCCCTCCCCCCGCATTGTAGACACAATGGTCATGGGTATTTCCAAGGTAGAGATGAGGTTGAATATTCCAAAACCAGTGACCACAAGATACCAACTGAACTCTTAGTCAGAGTCACAATTACCCAGACTGGGGCTGCCCCCAGTGGTGGGGAGAACAGACAGGTAGCTGGCCATTGTCCCTCTCCTCCAAGACACGCTGTGTGACCTCAGAAAGCTGTTGTTACGTGCCAGCTCTGCCTGCCACCCCTAGACTGGGTCCAGGCCTCCCAGCCCCTGCTGGCCTGGGCACCCACTAGTTCCTACACTCGCCCTGCTGCCCCTTCTTCCCCTCCTCAGCCCGAGAGTCAGGGCCAGGAGTCTGGTGGGGCAGACTTGGGTCCTGGCGGGCTTTGTGGCCTGGAGCATGTGGCCTTGCTTCATTAGCTTCAGTATGCACACTGCCCAGGGGTCGACTGGGCTCCCTCCTGAGGTTGTGGGGAGCTATGATATCCACCCAGTGCTCTGTGCTGTGTGAGCCTGAGGGAGGCTGGGAAGATGGTGTCACCAGTGCCTCCCTTGAGGAAGTCCTGCTGCTGAGGGGGCCCCAAGGCCTTCCTGAGAATGACTCAGCCTTTGTCACCTGCCTGCCCCCACAATCTCTCACATGGTGGCTTCCCTCCTCATCCCCTCTCCATCCACTGGATATTGCCTCGGGAAGTCTGCCCTGATGTCTCACCTCCGCCTGACCCCTCCCTTGGCATGACACTTGTCACTCTAATTGTGTGTCTCTGCCAGGCTTCCAGAGGACAGGTTCTAGCTGGCCTTCTGGAGGCCTGGCTGGGATCGGTTCAGCACACCTGTGCTCTGGGGTCTTTATCCTGTGCGGGAGTGGATGGATAGTCACATGGGACTAGGAGCGTGTAAAGATGACACTAAGCTTGTGTGTGTGTGTGTGTGTGTGTGTGTGTGTGTGTGTGTGTGTGTGTGCGTGCTCACGTGCGTGCCCATGCATGTACATTTGTCTTTAAAAATAACTTCCTGACATTGTGGAAGGAAGGCCAGCCGTGGGAGTCACCTACTTCTTAGCTCCACAAAACTTCTAGACCAGCTTTATACCCCAATTCCACCCATTCTTTACAGAAGACTGAAGGTCCCTATTGAAGGCCCCATCGGAAACCGGTTTTCCCTCTAGCTCCTTCCCATGCTTACAGTGTTGTTTCTGACTGCTGAGGTTATCAGGGTTCTCTGGGGACCCAGACCTGTGGGGGAGAGACAGACAGAGGAGAGAGGGAAAGGAGGAGATGGAGAGGAACTTGCCCCTGTGATTGTGAGGCCAGAAGCACGCAGCTCAAGCCTGAAGGGTGTCTGCTGACAGAGTCCCTTCTTCCCTGGGAGGTGGGCTTCTGTTCTGCCAGGGCCTTCAGCCAATTATACGATGTCCATCCTCTCCTGGTGGCAGGTTATCGGCTTGATGGATTTAAATTTTAATTGCCTCTAAAAGACCCTTCATAGCAAGAGCCGATGTGTTTTTTAACAGTGCCCATGGCAGAGCCAAGGCGAGCCATGAGATTACAATCATCTACACTTCCTCCTGTGACATCCGAGGGAGGAGTTCAGAGAAGAGAAGCCCTTGGAACTGGCTTCTGGGTGGCAGGTACCATCGAGTTAGGAAGGGCAGATAGGCCACCCTCTTCTCAGGAAGGAACAGTGGTACAGCCCCATTGTAGAGGTCAGTAGTGATCCTTGCAGGGACCGTGCCCTTTGACCTAGCAACATCCCCTGTCAGCGACTAGGAAAGTTGGGGTGAAGATAGATTCCCCAAATGCAGAGGTAGTCTATGTAAGGCATTGTGAGGGAGAACCTGGCTGTGTGAGAACAGGGGCGTGGGGTGACCCCTGGGGTACATGTCATTGTCCCTCTGGCTAGAGCAGGTGTTCTCTTCCTGACCTGGCTGTTCTTCCCCATTCTGTTCTTAAAGATAAAACTATTAAGTTATGGAAGATCACCGAACGAGACAAGAGGCCGGAGGGCTACAACCTGAAGGATGAGGAGGGGAAGCTGAAAGACCTGTCCACCGTGACATCACTGCAGGTGAGCAAATGAAAGATAGACCTGTCCACAGTGACGTCACTGCAGGTGAGCAAATGAAAGACAGACCTGTCCACAGTGACGTCTCTGCAGGTGAGCAAATGAAAGACAGACCTGTCCACAGTGACGTCCTGCACAGAATGTCCAGCGTTTATGTTCTACCAGGCCATGAGATGTCTAGGACTCTTGGAGCTAGAGTCAGGTCCATACTGTTGTGACATTATTCCTGGGGCAATGAACGAACAATCTACTCATCCTAGATAGGGAACCAATAATAGACCAAAGTATAGATACTACCAAGCCCACCAAGGTGAGCCAATGAGGTTTTTTTTTTTTTTTTTCAAGACAGGGTTTCTTTGTGTAATAGCTCTGGGTGTCCTGGAACTCGCTTTGTAGACCAGGCTGGCCTTGAACTTACATAGATCTGCCTGCCTCTGCCTCCTGAGTGCTGGGACTAAAGGCGTGTGCCATAATGCTTGGCTGAACCAACGAGTTTTATTGGGATTACTTAGAGGAGCAGAAATGAGTGATAAACAGTTACACCATCAAAGCCCACCCCAGCGTGGTGACAGCTTACAAAAGCTGGGAACCTGGAGCACACTGCACAGCCTGCAGGCAGCTGGACAGTTTGGAGTGCCCTTTCAGGTGGTTCAGCTGGTCTGAATCTCTACCAGGCAGCTCGGCTGGTCAGTTCCCTGGTCTCTGCTTCTTCCAGGCTGATGGCTGAGCCTTTTCTAAGCAGCTCAGCTTGTTAGAGAGTAACTTTGTAGTCTTCACAGCTTATATACTCCTGGAAAGGGAGGGACTTAGTGAAACCTGGTCGGTTTCAGGGACTTCCTGAAGCTGTTTTGAGTTGTTTATCTACCGTCCAAAAGGAGCTTCCCTGAAGGATGAACTGTTACACCTCCCCTTAGACCAGTAGTTCTCAACCTTCCTGATGTTGTAGTGACAGCCAACCATACAATTATTTCGTTGCTACTTCATAACTGTAACTTTGCTACTGTTATGAATCATAGTGTAAATATTTGAAATACAGGATATCTGATATGTGACTCCTGTGAAAGGGCTGTTCGACCCCCAGAGGGGTCGTGACCCACAGGTTGAGAATCACTGCCTTAGACCATTCTGTTATTTCACCTTGTAAACATCCTGTCCTAACATACCCTGTTGTTCCACTTCCCTTTTGCATCCTATGTCTTCAGAATTCCCCCCACTCCAGGATGAAAAATTTTAATCCACTACACAGCACACACCCTGGATGCCTCCTTACTGGCATGGTGTGGTGGGCTGTGTCTGTGAAGGGCTCTTCGCCTGCAGTTGAGGGGACAGCAAGTCAGAAAATGTCCATGACAGAAAGGAGAAACTGAGTCCCAGAGTATAGCCACACTTCCCCTGTAGTTACTGAGTTGAGCTCAGTGTGCCCTGAGCCTATGATTGGGTTGAGGGAACTGGGCTAGATCTTCTTAGGTGCAGTGAGGGCCGGAAGGTGGCTCGGTAGAGTTAATTAAGAGGCATAAGGACTTGCATCCTCCAGCAGAGTGTGGAACTTGCAGGAAAGAGTTCCGGGGGCTGGAGCGATGGCTCGGTGGTTAAAAGCACTTGCTGTTCTTGCAGAGGACCTGGGTTTGGCTCCCAGCACCTACATGATAGCTACGGCTATCTGTAACTCCAGTCCTAAGGGGTTTGATACCCTCTTCTGACCTCCTGGAGTACCAAGCACACACATAGTTCACATGTATACATGCAGTCAGAATGCTCATACATATAAAATAAACTAAATAAAATATAAAAAGAATGAGAGAGAGAGAGAGAGAGAGAGAGAGAGAGAGAGAGAGAGAGGAATATTGTGTGTGTATGTGTGTGTGCGTGGGCACATGCGCATGCTGGGCACTTCAGTTCACATGAGGTGGGTCAGGTTTACCTCCTGAGCCCCTTGTACAGATTAGGAAGCTTTGAAAACCTCACAGTTAAACAGTCTTGTAGAGCATGCTGCGTGAGCAGGGCAGGTGAAGGACATTTGCCATCTGTGACTACTTATTTCACACCCTGCTCCTGAATGAGCGTTGCATCCTCCCATTAAGATTGTGTGTCTTCTGCCAGGCAGTGGTGGCACATGCCTTTAATCTCAGCACTTCAGAGGCAGAAGCAGGAGGATCTCTGTGAGTTCGAGGCCAGCCTGGTCTACAGAGAGTTCCAGAACAGCCAAGGCTACACATAGAAACCCTGTCTCGGACAAAAAAAAAAAAGATTGTGTGTCCTGTGACACTTTTCCTTCCCCTGCCCATGTGATTGACTGTCTCTGCTCTGCAGGTGCCTGTGCTGAAGCCTATGGACCTGATGGTGGAGGTGAGCCCGAGGAGAATCTTCGCCAATGGCCACACCTACCACATCAACTCCATCTCAGTCAACAGTGACTGTGAGACATACATGTCAGCGGATGACCTACGCATCAACCTCTGGCATCTGGCCATCACTGATCGGAGCTTCAGTATCCTTGGCTTGACCTGCAGGGAAGTGGCCTCAGGGTGGTCTATAAGCACACTGACTTCTGGTTCTTCAGTCTTCCTGACTGCAGAATCATCCTATCTAGGGTGTAAAGGAGGCCAGGTGTGGGATCACAAGGTGTCTATTTATGAACACTTTAAAGACACAGCTGCTGTGAAGGCTCCATCACACCTCATGCCTCCTTAGAGTGTCAGTGGTCTCCATCACCTTGGTCCCCATAGGAACGATGGAGAAGCAAGAGAGCTAGAGGCAGCATGCTCTGGAGGAGAGGAGGCTGACCCCCCGGACAGCTACCTAGAGGTTGCATCCCCTTATGTTGGTCCAGTATTGTGTCACTCTGGATGTAGAGTGACAACTAGGGTATCAGAGACTTGGATGTCAGAAGTCAGGCAGAAATGGGTGTCCTGGTGCCAGAACAAGCTAGGGACTGAGCATTGTCCCTCCCCCAGCCTGCTAAGGAGAGAGTCACTTGCAGAAGATGTCAGCATAGCCTGCACCAAGCTGGGGAAGGGTAGGGCCCATCCAGGAAGGGCGGGCTGCTAGCATGTCACTATATGGACTGTTGATGACAGCCGTATTAAGTGAAGCTTTATGTGCTGGGCTTTCGCTCAGTGAGATAGACATTGTCACCAGCCCCTTTCCAGTAAGGGACCTGAATCATAGAGTCCGAGCTCATAGATGACAAGCATCTACTGGGAGAGAGTGAGGGGCAGGGAAGGGCATAGCTGTGATGGAATGGAGACAGTACAAAAATGTTGACTTCATCGATTTGGGGTGTGTTGTAACTGTCTTTGGACCTACGTGGCCACAGGACATTAGAACAAGTTAGTTGTGACTAACGAAAGAGAGTTGATCACTCCAACACTGAAACTTGCCCCGTGACACTGGCCTCCTTTTCTCATCTAGAATTCAGGAATTATGCTCACCCATGTCGAAGAGCACAGCATTCACCAATAGGTATTTATTCAATACCCACTGACATGCTTGAAGCTGACACTAGGTATGGAAGGCCCTGATATGCAGGAGTCTTCAGTGATCAGTCCTGGGGTCTTGGAGACAGGCCAGCATATGCTGAACACTTTCTTCATCCACCTCTACTGTGGGCCACAGGCAGCAGGCAGGCAGAGAAGAAGCCAAGGTGGGCCTTTGCCGTGTGAATCTGTGGGCCTGGAGCAGGTGGTGTGTGTGAAAGTGAGTGGCATAACTGGCCAGGAAACCTGGGCTACTGAGGGAGAGTGGAAAGACGAGCATGTCAGTGGACTGGTGGACCCTGTGGGAACTGGAGTGGAAAGGGAGCATGTCAGTGGACTGGTGGGCCCTGTGGGAACTAGAGTGGAAAGGGAGCATGTCAGTGGACTGGTGGGCCCTGTGGGAACTGGAGTGGAAAGGGAGCATGTCAGTGGACTGGTGGACCCTGTGGGGATGAGTAAACTAACATGGCTGTTGTGGAACTGTGTCCCACTTATGTGTGGCTCCAGTTTTGTGAAAGTGGCTGGTAAGCTGCTGACAAGAGATGCCTGCTCTGTTCACTGGAGGAGGGTGTGTGTGTCTCGTGCTGCTGGAGACCCAGAGGTGGCTTGGGGAAAACTAGGACTTGAAGCAGTCTCCTCTCTGACTGGCAGGTTAATCAGGGAGCCATGTTGCCTGTCTGCGGCCTGCTGGTGGCAGGCCACAGAGGGATGAGATTCAGACACCTGGAACAGAGCTCTGGGCTCAGTCCCTGAGGTGAGCCTCCCTTAGCAGAAAAGGGTCTGGACTCGGGGCTGCAAGTGTTTCCACGGGTCTGAGGGCAGCTGAGTAATTAGAGATGTCATACTTCTGGCGTGGACAAGGCCAGAAGAGAGGTATGTGTGACCTCATGCTGAGCTGGGATGGCTCTGAGCTTATGTGACACCCTCTGAGCGGGGGTCACCTGGAGGACTCTGGCTCATCCATCCTGAGGAGGCCGTTCTGAGTGCAGGGAGCTGGGCTGGGTCTGGACCAGGGTCTTGCATCCCTTTCTATCTTGCTCCTGTTAGCCTCTGCTCAAAGTTCCCAGTGGTCCCTTTGGCTTCCGAGACTGTCCTGTGCTCCTCACTGGTGGCTGGTGATCCTTGGTGACACTTCCCTCATCCCATCCCCAAACTCTCAGACTTGTCTGTCCTTCAGGGACCCATGGAACCATGTTCCACCCTCTGCTGAGTCCCCTCTTACTCTTGGCCCCATGACCAGCCCACAGTCCCATGGCCCAGTCCCATCTGTCCTTGCCATGGGCTGGCAGGACCCCTCCTGGGCCCCATCTCTCTTGATTTCTGGCTACACAGGGATTTCTATGACAACACACACAGTTTTGGGTTTGGAACCCAGGATGAGACCTCCCTGTGTCCCCGGCACTCTGTAGCCCAGTGCAGAGGTACTGTGGGCATTTCCATACAAAGCAGGCAAGTGACTTTAAAGTGTGGAAGCCACTGCTTGCACGTGGGTCTAGGACAGCCACTTTCCTGCCTGTTTGAGGCCAAGATGACTCAAACGGCAGACCCTGAGGAGCTAGAGGTCAGCCTGGGCCCCAGCCTGGACTCACCTTTAGTTCCTCTCAGGGCCGTTAGCGTCCAGGAAGGCGGAACGAGCAAAGCCAGGTTCTCCTCAGAGCCTTGAAGCAGGCCAGGCCTGTGTACCCATAGCCTCTGCTCCTTCCTGGAAGTTTTCCCTCAGCCCCACTCAGCCTGTTGAAACCGCTCATGTCCTGCCACAGCAGCACTTGAGGTGTTGTTTCCAGAGGACAGGTTGGTTTTTTTTGTTGTTGTTGTTGTTGTTTGTTTTGTTTGTTTTAAATGCTTCACAGAAGAGGTCTTTTCATAAGTTGCACAAAGGCACCTTCCCAGCCAGAAAGATATTCTGCACAGGGACCCAGGATGCTACTGACGCTGTGCGGTGACCCTCATTCCTGTGCTGGAACCATGACCGGAATCTCAAGATGATGCTGATGTGCTAACAGCGTGTTCAGGGCTTGTCAGCTTAAAATCAAGCACAGGGGTCCTGGGTGACTGGTGTCCTTAGCTGAAGAGGTGACGGGGTCACCGGCACAGGGGTGGGACAGCAGAGACTAGGTAAGAACACAGGGGGCAGGGCAGGTGACCCCATGGAAATGCCAGCAACAGGCTTTGGGAGACTCCCGCCCTCTCCTGACCTCAGCGGTGGACTTCTAGGTTCCCAAACTCCGAGAACTGGGTGTCTGAGGCTTCACCCATTCACCTTTGGCATTGTGCTGTGGCAGCCAGGCTCTGGGTCTAGGATTTGGTATGCTGTGCCTTGAGCGCCCTCAGGTCTTGCTTGCAGCCAGGTCATCTGCTGGAAGAAATTTGGAGAGAAAACCAGTTCTTTTTTTAGACCATCTGTATGTGCAGAAGAGCCTTGGGGGCTCTCCACACAGGAGGCCCTTCTGCAGGGTTCTGGCCGAGCTGTCTCTTTTCTCACTCCAGCTACTACTTGGTTGCCATGACAACATCTTCTAGTCTTGAGAGCAGGGTCCTTGGGAAGACATGTGGATGAGCCTCATGCTTTGCCCGGTGCAGTCGGTGCAGCCCAGGGCTTCCATAGTCTCTCTCCTGAAACTTCCATTTGCACTTGGCATCCACCGTGTTGAGCGACAGCCGTAGCCACAGCATCGGGGTCCTTGGTGTGCTGAGGCTGCTGGGAGGCCTGCCCTGCCCTGACATTTGGAAGCTCCTCCCAGCTCCCCACTCCACAGCTCCACATGTGGCTCTGGGTATGTCCCTGCTCACCCCAGCCTCCCTGCTTTCTTCAGGGATGGGCTCCTTGCTGCCTTCTACCCGGGCTAATACTGTGTCTGGAGGCCCAGTTTGCTGTTACATCTTTACAGCGTAGCTTTTCCCATGGTGTCTCTGTGAATGCCCACGTGATGGGGGCTGCTATTGGTTCTCTGCTCTCTGTGCCCACTTCTCCCTTGATATTCTGCTAGAACAAGCCAATGATTCTTCAGCTCACAGTCTGGACTCAGTGAGTGGTTAGCAGAGAATCCCCTGTGAAGAAGGAGTGGCCCTCAGTCCCCACCACTGCATAGGATGGATGCTGAGACCCAGTGAATGGAAGCCATGGGACACACAGACCCTCCTCTCCACAACTCATCAGCCCACAGTGATAGCAGGACCCAGGCTGAGCTTCAGGAGATCAGGCAATGCCTTTGGCGACAGGAGATGAAGGACAGACAGCCTATTGAAGTCCCTACAGCCTGACAGTGCTGCAGAGGCCCGTGTGGCTCATGTTTCCTGTGTCCTTGACAGGAAGGACCACAGATGTCATTCTGGATCCAAACACAGCCTGGCTCTGCAGTAGCCTGGCGGTCTCTCACCCGACCTGTAGCTCACACTGGGGTGTAGCAGGTGTAGAGCTCCACCTGCCTTTCAGGGCTGTTCCTGGCGGTCTAGCCTCTACCATCTCTTCTAGTCCCTGGTGGCTGTGGCTGTCCCCATCACTGAGTCACTGAGGATGTGTCTCCCATCCCCCAGCCCCTGCACCTCTCCTACTCTTTCTTTGTGTGTCTAATGTGGATACTTGTGTTGAACTCCAGGCCACCTGGGGAAGCCAGGAGTACTGTCACTGCCAACACCCTCTCTATTACAGAATTGTGTTGCTGTCCCCATTTCCCAGTCTCTGAGGGCCACTTCCTTTGGGGGCCCATCTCGGCTCATGGCCACCCAGGTCAGTCCTGGAAAGGAACCATTATTTTCCAATCACACTCAAGCCCCCATTTTGCATAGGGGGAAACTGAGGTTTGTGGGTTCCTGTGTGGCATAGCATATTCTAGAGAGCTATATTCCGACATCTAGCCCTAAACTCTGACGTGATCTCCAAAATTAAAGCCACCTGGAGGGGCCATAGTTGAGAGTATCTGGAAGCCCCCGCTGACATGGCATGCAAGGAGAGGTGTGTCCAGCACATTAGTGCTGTGTGTCCCTCCCACAGCTACCCCCTTGTCAGGCGTCTCCTTCAGGTCCCTGTTTTAGGATAGATTCAATAAAACTTAGTGGGATAAGTTGTGATCATTAATCTTGATTTTCTACTTGATTGAATTTAGAATCACCATGGAAACCAATCCCTGAGTATGTGTGTGAGGGATTATCTAGATTTGATTAATTGAGGTGGAAGGGAAGACCCATCTCAAATGTAGGTGGCGCCATTCATTCCCTGGGCTCAGGTCCTGGAAAGAATGGAAAGGACAAAGTCAGAATCCACAAGGTCTCACTATATAGACCTGGCTAACCCAAGTCTTGGCTTGCTATGTAGACCAGGCTGACCCCAAATTAACAGAGCCTACCACTGCCTCCTGAGTGCTGGGATTAAAGACATGTGTCACCAAGCTTGATCTCTTCCTCTCTTAAAAATACTCATTCTTCTCTTGTGTAATACATCCTGACTGCAGCTTCTGTTCCTCCACTCTTCCCAGTTTCCTCCCAACTCCCCTCTCCCTGAGACCCACTCTCCCCACATCTCTCCCTAGAAAAGATCAGGCCTCCCAGGGACATCAACCGAACATGGCACAATAAGATACAACAAGACCAAACACAATTCCTTACATCAGGCTGGGCGAGGCAACCCAGTAGGAGGGAAGGGGTCCTAAAAGCTGGCAAAAGAGTCAAAGACACCCCTTCTCCAACTGTCAGGAGTCCCCCCCCCCAAACACCAAGCCAACAACCATAACCTGTATGCAGAGGACCTAGCGAAGACCCATGCAGGCTCTGCTATTACTGCTTCAGTATCTGTGAGCCCCTGTGAGCCCTGCTTAGTTGATTCTGAGGGCCATGCTCTCCCAGTGTCCTTGACATTTCTGGCTCCCACAGTTCCTTCTCCCCTTCTTCTACAGGGTTCCCTGAGCTCTGGCTAAGGGCCTTGATGGAGACCTCTAACCTGGGCTCTCTCTCTGCCTAATGTTTGGCTGTAGGTCTTTGCCTCTACTCCCATTATCTGCTGGAGGCAGTTTCTGATGACAGCTGGACTAGGCACAGATCTATAAGTATAGCAGAACATCATTAGGAATCTTTTCATTCATTTTTTTTTCTGCCAATTGTGTTTGGTTCTACCGTAGATCTCTGGGCTATCCAGCCTTCGGTTCCTGGTCATCCAGGCAGTGTCAGGCATAGGCTCCCACTCGTGGTGTGGGCCTCAAATTAGATCAGTCATTGGTTGGCCACTCCCACAAGTTCTGTGCCCCCATTGCCCCAGCAGATCTTGCAGGCAAGGCAGATTGTAGGTCGAAGGTTTTGTGGCTGGGTTGGTGTCCCAGTCCTACTACCGGAAGCTTTGCGTGGTTGCAGAAGATGGACAGTTTAGGCTCCATATCCTCCATTATTAGGAGCTCTCACTAGGGTCACCCTTGTAGATTCCAGGGAATTTCCACTGCACTAGGTTTCCACGTTGAGCCCTAAATGCCCCCCAATTCCAGTCATCTCTCCCAGTACTCTCTCCCTCCTTCCCTCCCCCCAACCTGATCCCCCCTGTTCCCATCCCCAACTGCCCCCAGTCCACCCATGAAATCTATTCTATTTCCACTTCCCAGAAAGATTCATGCATTCTCCCCTTGGGCCTTCCTTGTTACTTAGCCTCTCTGGGTCTATGGATTGTAGAATGATTATCAATTACTTAACAGCTAATATCCACCTAAAAGTGAGTACATACCATGTTTGTCTTTCTAGGTCTGGATTACCTCCTTCAGGATGATTTTTTTCTAGTTCCATCCATGGTGTCATTTTTTTAAACTGACGAGAATACTCCATTGTGTAAATGTACCACATTTTCTTCATCCATTCTTCAGTTGAGGGACATCTAGGTTGTTTCAAGTTTCCGGTTATGATGAATAAAGCCACTATAAACTTAGTTGAGCAGGTGCCCTTGTGGTAGTATGAAGCATCCTTTGGGTATATGCCCAAGAGTGGTATAGCTGGGTCTTGAGGTGGGTCAATTCCCAATTTTCTGAGGAACCACTATACTGATTTCCATGGTGGCTGTACAAGTTTGCACTCCCACCACCAGTGAAGGAGTGTTCCCCTTGATCTGAATCCTCACCAATATGAGCTGTTACTTGTGTTATTGATCTCTGCCATTCTGACAGGTGTAAGATGGAACTCAAAGTACTTTTAATTTGCGTTTCCCTGGTGGCTAAGGACGTTGAACATTTCTTTAAGTGTTTCTCAGTTATTTAAGGTTCCTCTGTTGAGAATTCTCTGTTTAGCTCCGCACACCACTTTTTAAACTGGATTGTTTGGTTTGTTGATGTCTAGTTCTTGAGTTCTGTATATATTTTGGATATCAGCCTTCTATCAGATGTGAGATTGGTGAAGATTTTTTCCCATTCTGTAGACTGCTGTTTTGTCTATTGATGGTGTCCTTTGCCTTGCACAGACCTTTCAGTTTCATGAGGTCCCATTTGTTAATTGTTGACTGTAGTGCCTATGTTATTGGTGTTCGATCATGTTCCTCTCTTAAATTGCTCTTGTCAGGTATTTTATTGGAGCAATATGAGAGGTAAGTAATACACAGACCCTCAGTACTTAATAACGTCCATCCCAGTGGCACCTGATGACAGCCAGGCGGTGGTGTTGGCCAGTCCTTGAGCCCTATAACTGTGCACTTAGCTGGACACCCACAGCCTGTAGGCTACTTTGCTGCCAAGCAGGTACTGACCAGTCCTTAGGCTCCATGACCAAGTACCCAGCTGGATGCCCACAGCCTGAATGCTGTGGAATGCTCTTTTTTTTGCCCTGACGGCAGAGACTGGGGTGTGGCTGCAGGCCCCAGAATCCTCTCCTCTGTTCCCATCCAGCCCAGGGAAACATATCACAGCATCCCTGTATTCCAGGTTCTGGAGTCTCCACGGCACTGGTCAGAGCTAAGTGTGTGACTGACTCAAATCAGAGAACATTTTTCCATAGAGAAGCTTGATACTGCGGGTGGAAGCAGAGTAGCTGCTGGGGCAACAAACCTATGTACATGCTCCAGACAGTTCAGAGGGGGCAGTGATGTGCAATTACTCACTAAAAGTGTCCATGGCCCAGCATGTAGTGGGTGTATCTGTTCATCTTCTGAGTCTCTGTGACCACAGTCCCTGATGGAAAGAAAGGTTTATTTCAGTTCATGGTTTGACCTGGGCAGGGAAGGCATGGTGGAGCCTTAGCGTAGTTCTTGGCCATGGGAGTGTGTGCCAGAGCCTTCTTACATTAGGGTGGCCCAGGAGATGGAGAGTAAGGCAGGAATCGGGCAGGTGTTACCTTCAAAGGCCTACCCCTAGTGACCCACTTCTAAAAGTTCCCTGGCCTCCCCAAACAGCAGTGACTAGAGGGCAGGGAACACACGAGCCTGTGGGGGACAGCTCGCTGTCACAGTGCACACTGAGAACCCTTTCTGTTTGGCTACTGAGAGTGGAAGGTGGGCTGTCAGGAGAGGTCCATGGTGACTGCAGAGCTGGGCAGCTGGCAGGCACTCTTTAGTAAGAGGGTGTGGGTTCAGCTTTGCAGAAGACAGGTACTGGGAAGGGGCACTGGGGCCAGCAGTCTTCCATGTGAATCTGTGGCTTGGGGGACTAAGGACTGGCGTGTTTCTTGGGTGGGGGAACGTGTCTTAAAAGCCAGAGAAGCCACTCAGAGCTGGTTGGGTTTGGCCTGGGCCTTATGGAAGGGAGAGAGCAAAAGCAACTCCACTGTTGCCCTTGACCTCACCAACCCAGATATCGTAGACATCAAGCCAGCCAACATGGAAGACCTCACAGAAGTGATCACAGCATCCGAGTTCCACCCTCACCACTGCAACCTCTTTGTCTACAGCAGCAGCAAGGGGTCCCTGCGGCTCTGTGACATGCGGGCAGCTGCCCTGTGCGACAAGCACTCTAAGCGTAAGTCTCTGCACTGGAAAGGATGGGTGGGGACTAGGTATATGGGGACTGGCAAGAGGATGCACCAGCATGGGCTCGGGGGGCTGTTCTAGCCACTGGCTACCTCCCTTCCCCTAAGCACCCTGAGAGCTCCTTGGAGGCAAGGTATGTAATGCTCATTCTCACTAGGGGGGCAACAGTTATTTCGGAAACCTCTGGCAAAGTCTGCTACATTCTATACATTGCTCCGAGGGATCTACTGTAACCAGAGAAAATTAAGGCCCCAAGAATGACTCAAGGCTTCAAATTGTGTCCCCCACCAATGGTGATAGCTTTGAAGACTGCCTTGCCCATGATACCCAGGGAAGCCCTAACCAGGAGGATAGGGCTGTGTCCCTTTGGTCCACCACCCAACTGTCCCTAGTGCCTGTGATGAAATCTGGAAACAAATATGAATGAACAAATGGGTAATTCCAGCAGGTCCTGGGCAGGTTTTCGAAAAGTGGAGGTGCAGACAGTCCAGGCTGTTGAGTGATGGAGTCATGCTTCTCCCCCAGGGCCTGCTGGGTAGTGGAGTCAGGCTGAGCCTCCAGTTGCTTTCCCGTTCCTTGACCAAGGCTTCCCAGGTCTCTACCCACGCCCACCTTGCGGCTCTCCTCTAGGCTTGTCTATACACCATATGCCAGGAGCATTCAGTAGGCATGGGTTCCTGTCACAGGACAGGTAGAACACCCCCACCCAGGGATGGGGTAGTAGAGGGGCAGGGATGGCCTCAATCATGGGTTACCCAGGAACAGACACTCTGAAGGGTGAGTCATGGAGGCCTTGGAAGGAGGGAACCACAGGAGCAAATGCTTCAAGATGGAAGTGTTACCAAAGATGATGCGGGCATATGGAAAGGGTGGAAGGGGATCAGTGAGCAGGTCAAGGCAACTAGGGAGTCATCATGGTCAAGGGGAAGCTGAGTTTTATTCTAAGTGTGGTGGGCAGCCTTTTGGAGGATGGCTGGGAAGTGATGGTGTTGATCAGAATGCGGAGCAAGCATTGCAGAGAGAAGGGACAGCTGTGGGGAAGGACCATGTAGCCCCACAAAGCACATTCTGGAGGCAGAGCTGCTGGGCTCTGCCTGGGACGGTGGGGGTGGTCAGAATGGCTGCTGGGTATGAATGTTGGGAGGGGTTGGGTCATAGTCCAGATGGATAGGAGTGGTGCATACAGACCTGGGGCTCAGTGATGGGATCTTCACTGGATTCCAGGGGCATGGAGCAGTAGATGGACAGATGTTGGTAATAAAGGTCTTAACTGGGGTTGAAACTATGGGGTTATCATCATGGGATGGTGTCCCACTCTAGAGATGGTGGGACCCGGGAGAATGGAGCTGAGAAGTGAGGCCGACTCAAGTTTTGTGCATTCAGAGCCCCAGACAGTTTATACTCTGAGGGTTAAGAAAAGTCACATGGGTAAAGTTCTCATGAGTTCAAGCTATACAATCACAAGGACAAGCCACATGTGGCAAGAACATGTTTTTCCATAGAGGCATAACTATTTAATTGAATAACAACAGCAAGCAATAATGAGTAATCCGAAGTGAACTCACTCCTATCCGTTACACTTGGGAAGAGTGGACAAAGACATTCCAAGAACAATTCCATATGTTTTTTTCTTTTTTTTATTAAGAAATTTTCTATTCATTTTAAATATCAACCCCACAGATTCCCCTGTTCTCCCTCCTCCCAGCCTTCCCCCCCCCATCCCACTCCCCATTCCCACCTCCTCTAAGGCAAGATCTCCCATGGGGAGTCAGCAGAGCCTGGTACATTCAGTTGAGGCAGGCCTAAGCCCCTCCTCCTTGCACTAGGGCTGTGCAAAGTGTCTCACCATAGGCACTAGGTTCCAAAAAGCCAGCTCATGTTCTAGGGACAGATTCCGGTCCCACTGCCTGGGGGTCTCCTAAACAGTTCAGGCTAAACAACTATCTCACTTATCCAGAGGGACTAGTCCAGTACCATGGGGCTCCTCAGCTATTGGTTCACAGTTCATGTGTTTCCACTACTTTGGCTAGTTGTCTCTGTACTTTTTTCAATCATGGTCTCAATATCTCTTGCTCATAGAATCCCTCCTCTCTCTCATCGATTGGACTCCTGGAGCTCTGCCTGAGCCCCGGCTGTGGATCTCTGCATCTGGTTCCATCAGTCACTGGATGAGGGTTCTATGATGACAGTTAGGGTATTCAGCCATCCGATCACCAGAGTAGGCCAGCTCAGGCACCCTCTGGACCATTGCCAGTAGTCTATGGAGGAGTCATCATTGCAGATTCCTGGGGACCTCTGTAGCACTCTGCTTCTTGCCATTCCCATGGTGTCTTCATTTATCATGGTATCTTTTTCCTTGTTCTCCCACTCTGTTCCTGATCCAGCTAGAACCTCCCGCTCTCCTAAGCTCTCTTTTCTCTGACCCTTGCCCTCCATTACCCCCCCTCACCCCCAGTTTACTCATGTAGATCTCATCCATTTCCCACAATTCCATATTTTTAAGAAGCTGAGGTCACAAGACTCTTGTCATGCTTTCTTGGAGTGTTCTCACAAGCACTCAGAATTCTCCTCACATGACTCCGTTCCTGGACTGTGTTCGATGGACTTGGGAAGGGAGGCCTGAGAGGTTCAGTTGACTGTGGTCAGAGCCAGCCTCACAAACATAACCCTGAACTTCCTGCAGTTGGGCCCCATCAGCCACCGGAGCCACCGGAACACAAGTTCATTGTCTTACAGTATTCTGTCAGAAGTACGGTGTGATTCTCGCTGGCCAGAACCAGCCGAGGGCACACAGCTTCTCTGTAACTCTTGGGCAGTGGTGGCCCTTGCTATCCCACCCTCAGGGCCCACTCCTGTGCCTCCTTGACTCTCAGCCCCTCCTTCATCCTCAAAGTTATGTTGAGAATTGCCCTGCACTTACTCCCTTACTGTCACATAATGATCCTTGCTGTCACACTGGGACCACCCACCGGGTGATCCAGGGTGATAACGCTTCTCAAGATCAGCTGCTGAACAAGTGGTCTTCGTGCTTTCTTTGACCTTAATTCCCCTTGCTGTGTGTGACATTTATAGGTTCCATGGATTAAGACAGACATAGTTGCGACCATCCTACCACCATGGGGCATTGCCCCAGACTCCTATGCCCACTTCCTACTGCATAGATTCCTGAACTGGGTCCATGTTCAGTCCTTTGTCAGACTGCAAGAAAAGATGGGGAACCGGGGAGCCTGGGCCTCCTCTGGGTTGAGTTCTGTCTGAGTCCCTTGGAGGGAGCAGAGGCTCTGTGATACGTCCTTCAGTGGTGGGGAAGCTAGCCACCCCACTGGTCCAGCAGAGTAGATGATGCATTAGCTATGGTGCCTCCCATTTAAGAGACACCCTTCAGTCATTTCAAACGTGTAGAAGACTTTTAGTGACACAGGAAAGCTATTGCATAGACAAATTCAGCGGGGAATGAGAGAAAGAGCAATACTGCTTTGCTAGAATGGAAGCAGAGAAAGTACCAGGAAGGAAGACATCAAGATATGACCATGGCCGGGCAGTGGTGGCGCATGCCTTTAATCCCAGCACTCGGGAGGCAGAGCCAGGCGGATCTCTGTGAGTTTGAGGCCAGCCTGGGCTACCAAGTGAGTTCCAGGAGAGGCGCAAAGCTACACAGAGAAACCCTGTCTCGAAAAACCAAAAAAAAAAAAAAAAAAAAAAAAAAAAAAGATATGACCATGGTCATGAGACCATGATTGGTGTTTTATTGACTTTTGTCTGTATCTTCATGTTAAAAATGAGAAGGTAGGTGTGTGTGTGTGTGTGTGTGTGTGTGTGTGTGTGTGTGTGTGTGTGTGTTTCAGACAGGGAGAGGCTTTTGGTGCTGTCTGTGCTCTGTGCCGGTTCAGATTATGTGCTTTGGTAGAGGTGGCAGCCAGAGCCACTTGGCCTCTGTAGTCTGTGACACCCAGATTCCTGGGGTGGGGTGGGTGGAGTGAGGAAGCAGCACCCCATGGGGCAGCCACTGAGAGTCCCTTGTACATTTCCTGAGCCCAGACTTAAGAACTTGCCCTGCCATGTGACTGTCATAGGCCTGGTGACGTGGAGCCCCACAGGAGTCAGGCGTGGGAGAGGTGGAGCTCACTTCACAGCGTCAGTCTCCGCTCATACCATGCCTGCCTCTCAGGGATGCACTGAGTGTTCACAGGCTTGCCTCTGTGGTGCACTGTGGTACTTCAGGGCTGCAAGGCTGAGGTGTGGAAGGAGCCACCACTGAGGACTTTGAATGGAGCTGGCTATCCTGGGGGCCAGGTCTCTTCTGAGGGGTTCTCAGAACCTGGTGCCTGGCTGCCCAGTAGCTCACCTGGGAGCTTTGGCCACATCGGCATATCTGAGGCTCTCGGCAGGCCGATGGTCCTGTGTGGAGACAGAGCTCCACAGCACATGGCAGTCTGTAGGTTTAAGAGCATTTGCATATGGGTGTCTAAGTGACTCTGCTTGTCTCTTTCTCTTCCCGTGCTCTTTTTACACTGATTATCATCATTCTGCCCTTCTCCTAAGAGCTTGGCAGCTCTCTTCCCTTTCCTGAGGTTGGCATAGTACACCTGTCCCCCAGGGCCTTGTACAGGTTGTGTGTACATCTGTCAGATGTCCTTTTGAGCGGGAGACCTTATTTTTTTTCTAACACAAGGATTTATTATATTTCTTTTAATTATATGGCTGCATCTGTGGGTTAGGTATGTGCATGTCAGTGCAATGCCCACAGAGGCCAGAAGAGGGCATCATCTCTTGGATCTGGAGTTGCAGGCAGTTGGGAGTCATTTGATGTGAGTGCTAGAAACCAACCTGGGATCTTCTGGAAGCGCAGTACACACACAACCACTGAGCCATCTCTCTGGCCTCATCGTTTTGTTTGTCCGTTATTGCCACTGAGTTCAGTTTCTCTTTTGGAGTAGTCTTTGCTTCTTTTCTCTGTTGCTGTGATAAAATACCCCGGCAAAAGCCATAAGGCAGAAAAGGTTTATCTTGGCTCACAATTTGATGTTACTGCTCATTATGGTGGGTGAATGAAAAGGAGGATATGACTGCTCCTGGGGATGGTTGAGGAGAAGGGGTTTTTTTTAATGATAAATATGATACAGCCAGAGGCATCTGGAAGAGTCCAGCCTGAACTGGGCCATGAGAGGAGAAGGGGATATGTGTGTGTGAGAGTGAGAGTGAAAGAGAGAGAGAGAGAGAGAGAGAGAGAGAGAGAGAGAGAGAGAGAGAGAGAGAGAGAGAGGAGAGAGGAGAGAAGAGAGAGAGAGAGAGAGAGAGAGAGAGAGAGAGAGAGAGAGAGAGAGAGAGGCCAAAATGGCAGGGTTATATAGCAAAGAGACGCTAGGGGAAGGGAAGGGAAGCCCCTGGACTGGAGAGGTTTAGGGCAGAGGGCAGGAGTGAGGAGAGCAGAGGGAGCAGAAGGTACTGAGTGAGCCTGGCAGCCAGCATGCTCTTTAGTATGCTAATAGGCACCTCAGCCATTTGGCCTGGGTTTCTTTGGGACCTGACACTGGAGAAATGATGGCAGCAGAAAGTAGCTAGTCAAATTTCATCCACAGTCAGGAAGCAGAGAGAGACATGCTGGTCTTCAGTTAGCTTTCTCTTTCTTATGCAGGCCAGGACTGCAACCTGGGGAATGGTGCCACCCACTTTTAGGATGAGGCTTCACATCACTATTATATTATCACATCATCCATCACAGGCCAGCCTGGAGGTCTGTCCCCTAAGTAATTCTAGGTCCTGTCATGTAGACCGTCAACATTTGCCATCACAGCGGTACCTCCAGATAACTTGACACCCCAACACATTATTTTTAAGCCACACTTTTTTTAAACCTCTCATCTCCATAGGTTCATAGCCATCTCATAAAACAAACTGTGTTCTGTTCAACTTCAAAAGTCCCCATAGTCTTTTTAACATTCCACCATCATTTAAAAGTCTAAAGCCCAAGTCTTATCTAAGATGCAAGGCAGTCTCTTAATCATGAACCTATAAAATGAAAAATAAGTCACATGCCCCCACCATATAATGACATAGTGTAGTAAGGGGAAGAGAGCAGTCATAGCAAGGAACAGCTAAGGCAAGACCAAACTCTCAGGGTAAACACTAAATCTGTCAGCTCCGTGCCCAGTATCCAGGACATGTGATGGACTCAACAGGGCAGCAAAGAGCTTGAGTAGCCCCACCTACCCACAGACCATCTCTGTTGCTCTCAGGACACACGGCGCCTCCCTCAGGCCAGGTCTCCCCCATGCCTGTAGCTTTCCTTGGTGGATGCTCCATGGTCCTGGCATCTCCAGAATCCTTGGATCTCCATTGCATCATTGTCTTTACCTTCTGAGCTTACTCAGTGGCCTTCAGGGACCCTTACAGGGAACGGTATGTTACCACATAATCTGGCTGCAGCGACTTTCTGGAATCTTGGTGCCAGCTTCCATGTCCTCCTCACTCTCAAATATCTCATGCCTACAAAACCAGTGCCCTGTGGATGATGCCACGGAGTTCTGCTGCCAGTGTGAGGTGTAGCCTGGCCCCCTTGGACCACAGCTGTATCAGATTCTGTGGGCTGACCCTGGGGAAAAGGTCCCTTGGTGGTGAGCAGGGAACCCCTCCAGGTGTACTCTCAGTCCAGGCTGTCTCCTTTCAGAGGCTTTGCATTTTCATGAGTTTGAGCCTTTGATGGACGGGTCTTGCCCTCTGGACAGATTTTTCTATTTTCCCAGTGCAAGCAGGGACTTTCTCCAACAATCTCAGCCTCCTTTCTGCTCCTGCCTTGGCTGCACCTTTTAGCTTCCTTGGATTCTTTTTCTCCTTGACAAACTGTACATTTAAAAATATCATTATGCCCAAATTATTACTTTTGTTTTTCACTGTGGACCTGTATGAGTGCAGTAAACAATCATGCCGAGCCTAAATGCTTTTATGTCTTGGAATGTCCTGCGCCAAACAAATTAGTCCATGACCTCTAAACTTATACTCACATTTACACGTAAAGCCAGATTCTTTGCCAGAATCTACGTGGATGTTCCCCAGCCCACGGGCTCTGATGGAGCCCTTGTTCCCTCTGAAGCTTCATGAGCAGGGGCCTCCACTGTCCAAATTTCTCTCAGCATTCTTGTCTTTCAAGCTCCCACTAGAATAGCGAGCGTAAGCTCTGCTTACAGCATTCCAGGGCTTCTCCAGCCCAAGCCTGCAAGCTCTTCCACATTCCTCCCTTAAATCAGTTCTAAAGGCCTAAGAGCCGAGAGGTCAGGTTTATCACAGCAACAGCCCCACTCCCTGGCACCAGTTTTCTGGATTAGCTATGTTTCCTGTTGCTGTGATAAAACACCCAAGCAAAAGCAAGCTTAAGGAAGGAAGGGTTCACGTTGGCTCACAGGTCAAGGTTGCAGCCTATCATGGCGGGGGAAGCATGGCAGCAGCAGCCTGAGGGAGCTGACCGCATCACATCTGCAGCCAGGAAGCAGGGAGAAGCAACTGCTGCTGCTCGGCTGGCTTTGTCCTTCTTATGCAGCTCAGGACTCAAGCTCAGGGGATGGTGCCACCCACTTTTAGAGTGAGTCCTTCCCACCTCAGAGAACACAATCCCGACCGCCCAGAAGCCAGCCCAGTGTGCCTGAATGCTTATCCCCTAGGTGATCCTAGATCTTGTCATGTTGTGAGTATTAACCAATAGTTGTTCATGCAGGTTTTTTTTTGGTTTTGTTTTTTGTTTTGTTTTTTTTGAGACAAAGTTTCTCTGTATAACAGCCCTGGATGTCCTGGAACTCACTCTGTAGCCCAGGCTGGCCTCGAACTCACAGAGATTCCCTTGCCTCTGCCTCCCCAGTGCTGGGATTAAAGGTGTGCACCTCACTGCCTGCTTCATACAGGTTTTCTATTGGAGTTAATTCTATGTTTAAAATTCTTCTGGAATTTTTCTCTCACCCTCTGAATTGCCTGTGTAGAATCCAGAATCCAGAATCAATCCTTACCTGCTTGCCTCCAGACCCCAGAGTGGATGGAACCAAAGCCAGGAGCATGCTAGATAAGATAACACTCTGACACCAAACGATGCCCCCTGCCACAACATCTTACACTCTGATGCTGCTACAGGGGCCACTGTCCCTGCCCTGTGCGCCTCATCCATAGTGTTTGTTCTTAGTGTTCATGAGAAGTCGAGCAGCTGGTTCCCAGTTGCCAGGCACATGTTCCTAATCAGCCATGATCTTTGCTCCCGCTGTATTTGTGTAAGAAGTCTGGGGCTTTGGCTGGTTCTCTGCCTCCCACTCCTATGTTGAAAAGCCAGGGTGTGGCTGTCAAGAGACACCCCCAGGGTCCTGCCCACAGCATCCTTTCCTAACAGGATGACACTGTGACTTTCTTCTCACTTAGTGAGAAGCATTGTGGACCACTGTGTGTTCATGCCTGCCACCGGGCAGGTGAGGAGGCCGAAGGTAGAGGATTACAGTAGCTCTCCAGACCTGTCTGAATCAGGCCAGGCTGGGGTAAACTGGCTATCCTGTCCTCCCATCCATGGCTTCAGCTCTCCTAGAAACACCAGAAGAAACCCAGATTGTTGCCTGCTAGGCATTGTGACAGGGTAACCATAGAAACAGCCATCCACGAGTCCTCGAAATAGACAGTTATTTCTGCTTTGACAGCAGAGTCTGCAAGAAGGAAGGGCTGAGCACTGAGCATGCGGTTGACTCAGAATGGGGTGGGGGGGATGATGGTTCACCATCATGGGACTCCAGCAACGTGAATGGCCAAATGCTGGGGATACCCACAGCTAATAGTGGCTGAGCTGTTCAAGGATGGCATACCACCCAATGCTCAGAGCCTCCCAGGGTGGAACCATGGGTGCCCCTTACCCAGCATGCACTCTTCCACACGTTGTCACCCTGGAGCCATGGGAGAGCTCTCTTCTCTGTGGCTTAAGACAACACATGCGTGTTTTGTACAGGTGTGGAGGTTGGAAGTCTTGTCAGGGTGCTTCAGGAGCAGCTGTTCCTTTGTCCTTTCTAGCTGCTGAAGCCACCACACCTCTCGGCTCAGGGCTGTCACTCCAGCCCCTAGACAGCCAGTGCAAATCCCCATCCCATCTCAAGATTCCCAATATAGTGTGGTAGGAGCAAGCCTGGGGAGTGAGCCCCAGAGCTTCCCCAGGGGTGCCCTTTGCAGGCTTCAGTATAAGGGACAGTGTGACAGGAGTAGATGGGAACAGTGGGACTCAGAAATGGGGGCCGGAACACGTCAATTCTTGAGGGGCCACAACTAGGGGCAGATTCCACGTTGTCTCATGGGGATCTGGTGTATGAGGCTGAGCAGGGGACAAACAGTTGTCAGACGTTAATCAGTAAGCTTTGTTACATTCAGCTTATCGGCGCTTCCATCCCTGCTGGGCTGGACCACTGCTGGGGGTTTACTGCCTGGGCTGGGCTTGGAGAGGAGGGTGTGTAGCCTCTCTCTCCTGACATGGCCTTCCCTTCCCAGGGTGCCTGCTTCTTCCCGCTCAGCTATTCCCCCAGCCCTTGAGAAGCTTGTGTACTGGGAAGGGCCAGCAAGCCATGGTGATTAGGAGGGTTAATGCCAGCCCCATAGCAGTCCTGGTCCCCACCTGTTCTGCCACCAGGGCCACTTTGGGGTGTGACTGACCACAGGTGTCTACTCCACATGTACAGAGGGAGCTCCTGGCCTGAAGACCTGGGACCAGTTAGTACCAGAACCACATCAGGGTCCGGCCTAGAGGCTGAAAATGCCCAGTGCGTAAGAGACTGCCAAGACACTTTCAGTCTGGTATTCTGCACTACCAGTAGGGGGCAGCAGAGGGTTGCAGCAAGTGTAGCTCTGAGTTCAAATATCCCACTTTCATGTGCCTCTGAGATTTGCACGTGGATTGGCTCTCAGCCTGTTTTCTTGGATATAAAATGGGGATAATTAGGCTACTGCCCTGAAGTTTTTATTAGGGGATTAGATGAAGTCGTTCACAGCACAGTAAATACTTGATTAACACAGTTCCCACCAGGACGCCCTTCCAGGGCTTTTCCTCTTTGGAGGGGTCCTTAGAGGCCAGGGCTTTGGTAGGTGTTTAGGGAAAGGTTTGATGAATGAATAAATGATGGTATATACAGAGAGCGAAGCCCGGGTGGATACAGTGGGCTGTGGTTCTGACTGTGAGCAGGGCAGCTGATGACAGGGGCTGGTTCTCTCTCCGCAGTCTTTGAAGAGCCCGAGGACCCCAGCAACCGCTCCTTCTTCTCAGAGATCATCTCCTCGGTGTCCGACGTGAAGTTCAGCCACAGTGGGCGCTACATGCTCACGAGGGATTACCTCACGGTCAAGGTCTGGGACCTGAACATGGAGGCGAGGCCCATAGAGACCTACCAGGTGTGTGTAGAGGTCACAGCCTCAGGGCTGTTCTGTGTGGTGTGAGATCTCCCAGGAGCAGACCCCCGCCACTTCCTTGTGCTAAAAAACCCACAGGAAGCTGCCCACCCCTGGGGCTTTCTATGCTACATTGTAGATGAAGCTGCAGAGAGGCGTCCAGCCCAGCCACTGGGGTGGCTGAGGAGGCTCCTGCATGGGGCTGCCATCTGCATCTAGAACCCCAGTTTCCGGGGAAGGAGGGGATGAAGGGACAAAGAAAGGCATGAAGTCAGATGCCACCCCTGGCACCCACATCCTTATCAGTAAGTAGGTAGGTGTGACCCCGCCACAAACATCTGGGTGTGAATTGTGTTCAGTGGCAGTGTGAAAGATGTTTCTAAGACCCTCAGGGTAGCCTTTTGAGCTAGTGTGCAGGGTAGACTGCTGGGCACTTCTGAGGAAGCTCTCTATTCATCAGCCAGCCAAGTCTCTTGGTGGGGCACAGGATAAAGCTGACCTGCTGTTAAAATAACACATGTGCAGTGGAGCTTGGTATCTGGCAGGGGCGCCCAGGGGCAGGGAGGGAGGGATAGGGCTTTCTGGAGGCAGCTGCATTTGTGCTGGGCCTTGAAGGTCACCTAGAATTTGGATTGGCAGATACGGACTGAAGCATGCCACCAGAAACCCCAGCCCCACCCACGGGGCTGTGTGTATGTCCACACATGTGCCCATCACTTGTTTTATTCTGCTCTAGCAAAGAAAGATGGTATGTCCCGGTCTACAGACAGGGACACTGGGCAGTTGGACAGTGACCGAGGAATCTCAGCCCAGTGGTGGCAGGCCCAAAGCTCAGCCCTGCTTCCTGTCCTACCACAGCTGAGGAGGTGTGTCCAAGAGGAAAAGCTTCTGGAAGGGGCTCCTAGAAGCCACATGCTCCCAGGACATCTCCTAGTGACCCAGCTGCCCCTTTGTTAGCAGTGGGCAGGGCCTGTGGCTCCCCACTTCTCTAGGTCCTACCCTGTGTATTCTAGATAGGGACAGACCCTCTTGTGCCCCTCTGAAAGTGTCAGCAGCCCAAGATTGAGGCAGGAAACCACCTTCAAGCTGTGAGTGACTGAACCAGTGCCTTCCCAGCCTCCTGGGGCCATCATAACACTGTGATCAGCACAGGTTTTCTTAGGAAAGGGTGAGTGCGGAGCCTCTGGGCCTCTGAAAGCCTGTGGGGTCCCGGTGAAGAGGCAGCATTACTGTTTTGGGGACCAAGGGTTAACGCTGGATGCCTGGCTTTCTGTATAGCTGACCTACAGATTCTAAAATAGCAATGATTAATGACTACTCCCATTTGAGTCTTTGGAGGTGCCTTTTGTGTCCTGGAAATTGTATGCAGTGGGACAGTGCTTGGCCGACTTGCAGTGCTTGACAAATCAGAGCTGTTTCACTCCATCAAAAGGAGTCTTGGAATGGGCTGCCAGGAGAGGGATTGTCCCAAGACTTCATCATCATCCTCAGCCCATGGGGTTGTGTTTTGTTTTGTTTTTTTTGTTTTTGTTTTGTTTTGTTTTTGAGACAGAATCTCTCTGTGTAGCTCTGTCTGTCCTGGAACTCACTCTGTCTGTCCTGGAACTCACTCTGGAACCACACTGGCCTTGATCTCACAGAGATCCACCTGCCTCTGCCTCCCGAGTGCTGGGATTAAAGGTGTGTGCCACCACCACCCTGCTCACCCATGATTCTTGAAGACATTGGGTCCATAGGCATGGAGCACCCCTCATGACAGGTCCGGGAAGCCTGGTGCTCACTCTTCCCCATAGCTGAAGCGTTTCCTCCTGCCCCCAGGCAGCAGGCAAGGCTTGGCACACAGGAGGAGAAGATGCCACACCTGTGCTTGGATCTGCTCATGGCAGAGGTGTCTGGGCTGTTTGGTGTCCATTGCTCAGCCTGTGCCCTCTCCTCACCAGGTCCACGACTACCTGCGGAGTAAGCTCTGTTCCCTGTATGAGAGTGACTGCATCTTTGACAAGTTTGAGTGTGCCTGGAACGGGAGTGACAGGTGAGTGAGCCAGCGGCGGGCACCCAGCCTCCGGCGCCCTGCCTTGCCCCTCACCAGTCACCCCAGGAGGGATCTTTCCTGTAGTCGGTGGCCACAAAGCTGCCCTTGGCCAGGTCGAGGTGTGGACGAGGTGTGGGAGGCCTCCTCCCTAGCAGGCAGAGCTCTCAGACGCAAGTCCAGGTTGGGGAAGTGAGCTTTTTTTTCTTTACCCTTGTGACTGATGCTGACACCCACATTAACGCCCTGTCCTAGGGTGCTGTGGGGTTTTAGGTCAGGATCAGCCAAGCGCCTCCCACACTACAGGCCCTGTACCCCAGTATCTCCATCCCTAGGAGACAGAAAGGCATCGGGCCACCCACACGTCTCCTGCCATCACTCTGGCAGCCTCATGCAGGTCCTCTGGGGCTCACAACTTGAACTGGTGACCTAGTAGTGATCCACCTCTCCCGTCCCACAGTCTAGAACACAGCCCCTTAGTAACATGGTACAGGCTCCTGTGTTGCCACAGCCTGGACCCAGCACAGTGAGTGCGGATGGGGCCATTGCATCCTTCATCTTACATCATTCCCCTGTTGTACCCAAGAGCCTGCCCCCGCCTCACAGTTCAGAAGCTTTCCGGTTGGGGGGGCATTGCTTCCCTGTCCCCACTCATGCTTTATGAGGCCTCACAGGCCTCAGGCTCAGTTAGTTACCTGTGTGGAGCCTGGTAGGTGAGCCTCTCAGGGTCTCCTGTGGATGGACAGCCACTTATCCTGCCCAGATGAGGGAGAGAGGCTCCAGATGACCAGGGGAGCATAGCACCAGGCATGTTTTTGTACCAGAGTCTCTGAGGCATCACCTCCCTCCCCACTTTCCCTGTCCCTCCATCAGCAGGTGAGAAGTGGTGGCCCCAGAGCCTCAGCCCCAACTCCCCTCCATCCAGGGTGTGTATCCACACAGGCGGCATCTGCTTTGCCATTTGCCTGGGTGGCCAGGATGCTCCAGAACATCTGAGGTGGCCCGTAAGAGCAGCTGTGTTCGAGGCTGAAGCTGTAATTAGGGGCGGTGGTGACAGAGAAAGGACCACTGAGCAGAGAAAGTCACTCTGAGCAGGCCTGGACCCACATAGGGGCTGCTATCATTCCAAAGGTCCACCTGTTTTGCAGGGGCTCTTAACAGAACCGTACTGGACAGAGGGCATGTGTGGTGGTCCAGAGTGTCCACTGAAGGACAAAGATAAGGCAGGATATTAGGGTAGATGGCTCAAGGTTACCACCCACTGCCTGCACTGTATGTTACCACCAGGGGGCGCATGTAACCAGAGCGTGCCTGAGCCCAGCACAACCTCCAGCAAGCCTCTGACTGATGGGAGGCCCAGCGCAGGGGCTTAGCAATCTATTTCTGCCTGACACGTCCCATAGATGTGCTCCACCCCTCCTTTCCTTCCTGCACACCCATCCTTTATGACCCTGGGATTCTGCCGAAGCACCTTTAGCTTGCTCCGCTGTTGTCTCCTCCAGGAAGCAGCCCTGGTCCTCTCTGCCTTGTCCCACAGCCTCCTGGGCTTTCTGCCTGTATCTTGCTATTTATAAAATGACAGATTCTCATCGCCTCTGTCCTTGTCTCCTCCACCACCCCTGGAAGAGATGTCTGGTAGGAGGGACCTCAGGAGAGTGTCCAGTCAATGGATGTCTGTATTTCTGGGCGGTAAAGAGCAATCCGTCCCTTCCCTTTGCCTCTGGCTTCCTCTGAGCTTGGCCTGTCTATGGACCGGGACCTCATCCCAGAGGCCCAAGGGTAAGAGGAGAAACAAATTCCCCATCCCTTTAAGGCAAGCCTGAGGCCCACAGTCTGCTCTGCGGGACTCATGGGGGACATACACCTCTTAGTCAATGGGCCCGCAGAGGGCTGCTGTGTCACTCTCTGACATAACAGCCCTCGGTGGCACCTTCATCCCCCTCCAGCACCCTTGAGTGGGGGCCACAGGACCCGGCTTTGTTTCTGTTCCTGGTCTTTTACTCCAGCTGGGAACAGATGAATTCTCCTGAGTCAGCCCTCTGGAAAGTGGCTTCATGCAGCCTTGTGCCAACGTCTTAGGCTGAATCCCCCCCCCACCACATACACACACATGCATACACACACACATGCACACACACACACACATACACATGCATACACACACATGCACACACACACACATGCACACACACATACATACACACATACATACACACATGCACACACACATGCACACACACATGCACACACACACACACAAGGAGCTGCGTCCCTCTTGGCAGTGGTGTTCTGTGCTCTGCACACACAAGACTGGTGTAGGTCTATGTTTCTTCGTCAACCACTGAGATGATTCGAATTTTCTCTCTTCTGTGGAGCCCTCTGGTTATCAGCTTCTCCCTCTAGAGCTTTTCTCCTCCTCCTCCTCCTCCTCCTCCTCCTCCTCCTCCTCCTCCTCCTCTCCCCACAGCTTTTCCAGCCTCCCCAAGGCTGGAAACCCCAAATCCTTCCTCTAGGCCCAGGCCTGCTTTGTAAATGCATCAGGGAGCTATCCTACTCCATGCCTCACTAGATGAAGTCCCTGGCTAGCAGAAGGCACAGGGCAGAAGTCTGTTTCCAGGTCCCCTGGTCTGCTATGGCATTTGCCTCACCCTGTGTGACCCGTGCAGTGAGCATTCATTTATTCATCGGCTCGGCCCCTCAGGTTGTGGAGGGGAGGGAGGGAGGCCCGGCAGGCTGAGAGGCTCTGGGACAGCCACAGTTATATCTTAGTGTCATCCCTGTCTCTACTGCTATGGCGGCTGCAAGCAAGGACTGCTTCCCTTAGGCTATGTACAAATGATGGGAAGTACCTTTCCTGCCTGCTGGGGCAACATGGAAAGGTCCTAAAGTAGAGATGGCAGCTGAGATGTAAGAGGGGGCCAGGGACGCCAGCAGAAAAGTGGCAGAGAGGCGGACACCGCTCCCCTGTCGCAGGAGTGACAACCCATAGCTCCAGAGTGTCCCTGTCCCCTCTGTCTTCCCCCCACTGACCCCCTCCTCTTCTCTCACCAGCGTCATCATGACAGGGGCCTACAACAACTTCTTCCGCATGTTCGACCGCAACACCAAGCGGGATGTGACGCTGGAGGCCTCTAGGGAGAGCAGCAAACCCAGGGCAGTGCTCAAGCCCCGGCGCGTGTGTGTGGGTGGCAAGCCGGCGGCGTGATGACATCAGTGTGGACAGCTTGGACTTCACCAAGAAGATTCTGCACACAGCCTGGCACCCGGCCGAGAATATCATCGCCATTGCGGCCACCAACAACCTGTACATCTTCCAGGATAAGGTCAATTCTGACATGCACTAGCTGGTCTCAGTGGCCCTCCAGGCCACCTCTGTAGGAGGATGAGCGTGGTGGCCCTCAGGGGACAGGAGTCCCTAGGCTGGAGTTGCCTTGGATGGTAATTGCCAGTTTAAACAAAGGAAAGGGAGAAGAGCGTCAGTCACAGGTGATAAAATGGATGTGCCTGGTGGGCCTCGGTCCAGGGTTCCTTTGTTTACGGTCCTTCTGCCTCAGGCTGGGCCTTTGTTTATTATCAGGACTTTATTCCTGTCCAGGGGTGATTTTTACTGCAGTGGATCAGTTGCTATCAGGGAAAGTTAAGCTGGTCCCTGACAGGGCTCCAGAGAAAGAGTGAAGCTCGCAGCCAGTCAAGATCTGTGCCAGCCACGTGCTCTGGCTCAGAGCTGCTGGCTCCTGTTGGATTTTGGACAGTGCATTTTCATTGAGTGATGGCAATGCCAACTCCTCACTGGGGTGTTGGGGAGGTCTTTTCCGTATCCTAGGGGCCAGGCCAGGGCAGGTCCTGAGAGGCAGAGCTGAAGTCCTCGGGTTAATCGTGAGGCAGGGCTAGGTTCCTTGGGTGGCTTTTCCAGGCTGGGGCAAGTCCTGAGAGGCAGGACTGGGGACCTGTGTGGGCTGTAGCCCTCACCTCACTGCCGTCCATTTGTGAGTGCCCACTGCACGCTGGGCATGGTGCTCAGTCCATAGTGGCTGTGGATGGATCCCCACAGCCCACTCTGTGGTGGTGTTGCTGTCACTCCCCCACGCTATCCAGTCATCTTCCCACAGCTGACAGTGGGTCCTGTCCCTGACTGCAGAATCCTCTAGCCCGTGAGGCAGGTGCCCACTCATTTCCATAAGTCCCAGGCTCTGCTGGAGCTGGGGTGTGGTTACCATCCCCTTTGTACATAGGACGGAAACTAAAGTGGAGAAACGGGGGTGTCTAAGGAGTCACAGCCCGAGGGCTGAGTTGGGGTTCCATGCAGGTCTTTCCACGGGCTCTTTCCAGCCCCACCCCCATTGATGACTGGTTTCCAAGCAGCATCCCCATGGAAGTTTCTGGAAGGGAAGTATCTCCATCTTGTGACGTCAGAGCAGGTGCACTGGCGACAAGATGACATGAGAGAGAAGATGGAGAAGAGCTGCAGTGGCTCCCCGCTCTGCTTGGTGGCATCCGGACATGCTCCCAGATGCACTTCACCTACATTCTACCTGCAGCTTTCTCTTCACCCTCCCAGCCGCTCCCCAAGGAGGTTGCATGCAGCCAGGCAGCCCCAGAGGACATTCACTCAGACCTCCCCAGAGGCACAGGTCATTGGCCGTTCACAGTGATCCCTGCTCCATGCTCACTCCTGGAATCCCAGAACTGCAGGGCTTGGCATTTTGACTCTGGAAGCAGACAGCAGAGGGGCTTTAGTTTTTACAACGTGAACTGCCACCCAGGAAATGGAGACGCAACGGAGCTTTTTTTCTCAGTGGATCAAGGTATCCTTGTGTGTGTCAAAGCACAAACCGCATGCACACTCACTTCCGGCCATGTATTTACACAGAAACTGGGTCCATTACATTTTTGGGTTTTTTTATTTTTATTTTTAATCAACGTGAATGAAGAATGTTTATCCATCACTGTAAAATTCAGGCGCTCTGGACAGTATTATATGTACATATTGACCCTGGTTAAAGTGAGGAATCAAAAGATCGGGCGACTTTCCCCTCTTGTAAAGAAGTGGAAGAATGTGGCCAGTTGTACATAAATCCCATTGCAGCCAAAATCCAGGTGAGAGGGCCTTACGCACTGGCCTGGATCTCCGGCACACCCGCTTGCCTTTGCAGTTTGGCATCAGAGGGGACACTTGCCTTGGGGGCTAGCTGCTGCTGTGAGGCCACAGGTGTGACACGTACCATCTTCAAAGTCAAATCTCACGTGGTCTGCAAAAGGAGGGGTCTTGCACACACCCCTAGATTCTAGACTTCTGTTTTAAACATTGGGTACCAAAGTAGGAAGGAAAGAGAGAGACAGAAAAAGATCTCAGAAGAAAAGCATGTCTTTGGGACCCCAGGAAATCACCCAGGTCCAGAGCGGACTGCAAATAGTAATGTGTGTATTAACTGGGGAAGCAGGTGCGGAGGGGGAGGGGCAGCGTGAGGAATAGCAGAAGGACCAGAGCCAAGCCACAGACTTCGCCACCTTACTCTGCTTAAGTTCTCTGGTCTTGAATATGTGGCATTCCCGTCATCATCGCGACATTGTTGGGTTTTGAGTTCGTCTCTTCTGCTTTGGTTCCTCTCTGAGGGCGGAGCCCCCGGAGGGTGTTGGGTTTGTCCGTGCTGGTGACATAGTCAGGCCCAGTCATCTGGGGTTCTGTGGCTCATAGGTGCATTCTTGTTTTCTTCGGTGTCTCACAAATTATCCAACTGTTGAATAAAATTATAAATATGTTAATACCAGCTTTTTCCAATAAAATAACAAATGTTACATCTAAGACAAGGCTCAGAAGGCTGCTGTTAGAAAGCTGACCTGGGAGGGGGAGCTGGCGGGGTGGGGTGGGGTAGGGAGCGGCTCCCATCAAGACTGGGCCGCATCTGTCTTTTTGGCCCGGATCCTAACCCAGGTGGAGGAAATGGAGTCAGTAGGGACACCAGGCCTACAGGTGCCTGGGGGAGGGGTCCCCAGGTGGTGCCCGCAGAGCTTGGCACGTGTTTTATAATAGGTGGCCTGTCTCCCTCTGGAGCAGGTGGGTATAACTCACCACAAACACAGGTAAGGACACTGAGCTCAAAGAAGAGCATTACCCTAGTATCCCAGCTGCATGTGCTATCTGAGGCTGGCCTCAGCTCTAGTGTTCCTCGGTGGCCCTCACCCTGCAGAGGCCTTGGCTTCTGGGAATGGACAGCTGTGGAGAGGAAGGCCATACCTGGGCCTCTGGATTGTCAGGGAGTCAGGGCTTCCCCCGCCCTGTATCCCCTGAAGCCCTAACCCCTCACACTCAGGAAGGAGGCAGAGGTGGGGCTGCGGCTGCCGTCTGTCCACAGCCTCCAGGTCAGCTTCAAGATGAGATGGCCACTTCCTGGCTGTGTGTCATTTGGGTAACCTCTGACCCATATGTGTAAACAGAGCATGGCTCCTCGGGACCTCTGGGTGACTAATGAGATAAATACTCCATCATGGAACCTCAGGGTCCCTGAGCAGGCTGCGGTAGTCCCGGGTAGCCTAGGCACCATAGGATGCTTCTCACAGAGTGTGGACAGAGTATTGTCACTATACCCATTTCATATAAGGAAACACTGAGGCTCCGAGGTGACTAAGTACCATGTCTGAATTGGTAGAACTAGTAGGTGGTGGGTCAGGATTCAAACCATCACTGCCGAAGTGCCAGCACCGTGTGGATGCTCAGGTTGGCATCTGATAACGTGACCTCAGCCCACCCAGTCTAACTTCAGCTACAGCGATGGAGCACCATCACTGGTGTTGGTGGCTGTTCCCACGGTCTTTGAGGTAGAGGGACCATCCTGGATGACGCAGGCGGTCCCATCAGGTCTCCTGAGCTCTCCATGGTCGGGGGCTATCCCACTGTGACATCAGGAAAAGTTCAGAGAGGCACAGCATAAAGACAGGACAGCCATGGCTGGCTGGAGAGATGGAGGAGGGGCCACAGCCACACCAGGAAGCCTCTAGTCTCTCATTGGCCTGGGGCTTGCCAATGATTCCCAGGGATCCTCCTGTCTCTTCCAGGGTGCCACCGTGATTTTTTCCCCAGGGATTCCAGGGATCTAACTCAGGTCTTCATGGTTGCCTGGCAACCATTACTGACTGAGCTATGTCACTGCTGGAGCCTCCAGAGGACTGGCTAACTCCAGGTTAGCCCTGCCAACCTCAACTTCTCCCACCGAGAGCCACATTGGACCTGAGACCTCCAGACTGTGCAGTGATGATTGTGTGTTCTTCTAAAACACCGGGTTTATAGCCGTTGGTCATTGAAGCTCCAGGCCAGTACACTAGTACCTTCCTCAGGTTACCTAGGAACATTCCCACCTCCCTTCATAGACAGGATGCTCAGGGAGGCCCCAGGACTTACCCAAGCTGCCCAGCACAGAGCAGGCAGCAAGGGTCAGAACTAGATCCACCCTGACCACACCTAGGCCTTCCTAAAGGGAAAGAGGGTGGCACTCTCCTGAAGAGCTGAGTGGCCAGAGGTGGGGAGGAATGGATCCCAGGGCCAAAACTTGAAGAGTGGAGGGGCAGCTGGCCTGCCCTAACACTGCACCCTGGACAGGAGACAGGGCTCCCTGATGCCCTGGGGAGGAGCTTTCCAGGACTTCATGTAACAGTGCTCAGGCTTCCAGAGCCTTCCAGCTGCCATGTGCCCTTTGAAAACAAGCTTGCATTGTTAACCTCTCCACAGCCCTATGAGCCCTGGGTGATCCCTGCACCTGTTGGCCCCTTCACTCCGTGTCATTGGTAAGAATAGGGACTCCTCTGGGTCTGCAGAGATGTGTCTGTCATCTGATGGATGCTGTGCAAACATGAGGAGCTAGGACCCATGGGGAAACACACACTTGTAAACCTGGCACCAGGGAAGAGGAGACAGGGGGATCCCTGGGACTAGTTCCCACCCTGGGCCAGCTCCTGGAATCAGCAAGCCCCAAGCCAATAAGAGACACTCAAAACATAGGGTGGCAGCTCCTGAGGTACAATATCCAAGGTTGGCCTCTGGCTTTCACATGCACAGGCACACACACACACACACACACACACACACACACACACACACACACGAGTAGGGATGCCTCTGAGCCATGTGCAGTACTAAGAGTTGTGTGCCTGTCTCAACCATCAATGTGTCATCCATATAGGAGATGGTAAGGTGTTAGAGGCTACTCATTGCCATGCTTGTACCAGGGTCAGTCCCCAGAGCCCCTGGTCAGAATGCTCATACTGTGCTCTGGACTCGCCAGCTGCCCCAACAGCATGGGGCCCACAGGTGTGCTGGTGGATGTTTCTAGCCATCATCCAAACTTTTGCCATGCCTGGAGCTATGTAGTAGTGCCCACTGATGGAGACCCTAAGGGCCCAGCCACTCCACACTGCTTAGTTCTTCTTATCGTGAATCCACCCTTGTTATGTTAGTCCTCACACCGCAGCGATGAGGGACTTGAGGCCCAGAGAGGCCTAGGGACTGCACGTGGCTGCACCGTAAAGGCAGAGGCCGGACAGGAACCTGGGTCTCTGACACCTATGCAGGCACACGGTCTAGAGGAGCACGGGAGGAACATTCTTCCTGTTTCAGAATAGCTCTTTCTGAGTTGACACTCGCCAGCCACAGGATGATGCACAGCCAGCAGCCCGAACCAAAGGGAGTGTTTCCATTTCTATGGGCATCTGCCGGCTTCCCTTAACTGTATGCCCCGAAAGGTTGCTGCACAGTGGCTGTGGCCATTCTGATGAAAACCACCATTGCCAAAACCTGTGAGCCCTGGGTGATCCCTGCACCTGTCAGCCCCTTCACTCTGTGTCATTGGTAAGAATAGGGACTCCTGTACACCCCAAAAGGTTGCTGCAAAGTGGCTGTGGCCACTCTGATGAAAACCTAAATAGCTTTCCAGGCCTAAGCTTAATAGAGCACCTAGGCAGAATTATTAAGGGGTATGTGTGTGTGTGTGTGTGTGTGTGTGTGTGTGTAGGTCAGAGGTCAACCCTGAGTGCCCCAGGATGCTTCTGTCTTTGCCTCGCCAGCTCTGGGATTACAGGTCCATACCACCACATCCAGGTGGTTGTTGGTTTGTTTCACAGTGGTGCTAAGGATTGAACTCGGGTCCTCACGCATATGCAGCAAGCCCCTTTACTGACTGAGCCTCCTCCTGGGCCCCCACAACCACCAAGTTCTAACTGACCAACCTTGCAGAATCTTCAACACAGACTTTTTTTTTTTTTTTTTTTTTTTTTTTTTTTTTTTTTTCTGGGAGCTTCAGTTCACAGGGCACAAGAATGCTTATGGGAAGGTCACATCTGGCCCCAACAGACAAAGCCCAGACCTTTGTCCCCATCGAGGGGGTGTCAGAGCAGGAGGATAAGTGAGGGCCACACAGGTGATGGGTTCCACATCTCTATACCATGGCTTAGCTTCAGGATGTCTGAAAATTACTAAGTCCTGGCAGTCAGGAGTATTGCCTCTTCAAACTTCATTAAACAAATGGATACAAGAGTGATGGAAACATCTAGAAAAACAAATTTATTCAGAAAAAAAGCTGATGTGCTCACCTTTGTTGACAGCCGTGGGGTCAAAGCATTCAAGGCTCCTTGGGCTTTTTGGCATTTATCTGTGTACCATTTGTGGGCAGTACCCGTGGAGGCCAGAAGAGGGCCATCAGCGCTCCCAGGAACTGGAGTTACAGCCAGTGGGAGCCAGTGCTGGAGGGTTTATCCTTAGCAGCTGCTGCTGCGTAACAAACTGTCCCCAATAAGCAGCATAAAGCTATGCCAGTCATCACCTCCCAGTTTCAGAAGTCAGTCTCCAGGAGGAGACAGGCCCTGGTCAGAGGAATTCACAGTCAAGCTGCATTTCCAGGGAGTGGGGGAGAGTTATCACATGGATGGAGGCTGCTCTGTTTGCTTGACTGACTGTGGGGTTGAGGGCTCGATCCATTAGCATGCAGGCCTCTCTGTAGAGTCATCCGGAGCCCCTGTTCTAGGAGGAGCCTTGCTCAGAGCCACCACCCCTTATAAAGGGTCTGCTCTCTTTGTCACATGCTACTGCTTAGAGACCAGTCCACCGCACTAGAGCAGTTCCTGCAGGTGTGTGGAGACCATGGACCATTGTGGAGGCCACCCCAGGACCTCAGCAAGAAGAGACAAGGAATACGGCCTCGAGTTATTAGGCTCAGCCTGGGCCCTGGCAGCCACCCACCCTTAATGGGGCAATTATACACAAGCACAGCAAAAAGCAGAGAAAGGGATTTATTCACTGTGGCCACACTGGAAAATGGAACAAAGATGTCCAGTGACCCCCCCCCACACACACACACACACGCAAGTCCATTTTCAGGGTTCTGTCATGAAGTCAGTTTTAAGTAAAGAGAAAGAGGTGTGCATAACTCAACAGTCCTGGTCAAGGTGTGACATCCTGCCCATCACTGCACCATCACTGGCTCAGCTCCAGTATCTTTTGCACGGTGGTCTGACGAGCTGTCAGAATTGGGTACCATCTCTTCCTGGGAGATAAGCTCCCCCTCTGCCTGGCACCAGGCTTCAGCCTTTTCCTTCTCCTAGGATGAGACTCCTGGGCAATTCCCATCACTTGGAAACCATTGTTTCAAGAAGCTGGTGGAGGGGGTACGGGGGGGGGGGGGCGGTGGGCGGTGTGTGTGTGCCGAGGGTTCTCTCTAGAATACCTTCATTTCTGCAAGGTTGGTAATGTATGACACCAGGACACATTTGACTCTCTTGGGAGCCTTCTAGACCCAGAGCCAAGCTACTTGGCATGCCAGGATGAGATCAGCCCAGGGACCTGGGAGAAAACGCCTGGGCGACAGTGTCCCATGCAGTAGTCCATCCTGATGATTGAATAGGAAGACAGGGCGGGAAGACGGCTCAGCAGTTAAGAGTACTAGTTTGCTCTTGTAAAGGACCCAGGTTCAGTTCCCAGCACCCACACAGTGGCTCACAAGCATCTGTAACTGCAGGTCTAGGGGATCCAGCGCCCTCTTCTGGCCTCTGCAGACACCAGGCTCACATACAGTGCATATATACATATGGAGGCAAAACACATAAAATTATATATATATGTATATATATATGTGTGTGTGTGTGTGTGTGTGTGTGTGTGTGTGTGTGTTAAAATAGAAAGAAATGAACCTTTGTTACTATCTGAAAAAACAAACAAACAAAAAAAAACCACCCTCTAGTCAGAATGAAGCCCAAGCCCATTGAGTCTGGGTTCTTGATTTTCTTGCTCACTGAGTCCTTCCCTAGTTTGGTTCGGTTTCACCCAGTCTACCTTTCAAAGTAACACGCTCAAGTTCAACCACTTGATACACAGATGAAACAAAGTTTCTGGGCCTCCAGCACTGTTGCCTAGCAACCAAAGCTTTCGGAGCTGGAAATCATCATTGGCGTGCAGAGTGACTGTTTCAGTGTGGTCCTCGGAACAAAGCTCAGCTATCTTTACCTGTCACTGTCAGGATTAGTCAGTCACATGGCCAGCTGACTCGACGGGTCTCAGAGAGAAAGCTGGGAGTCTGTATAAAAAAATATCCCCAAAGTCCAAACATGGGAAATAGAGAAGTAAGAGCAGTGAGTATTCACGGTATTGTCTGAAACACTGTGAAGGGACAGACGGCAATGTCCTTAGGAAGTCAGTGTCTCTCTGCCATCACCCAACTGTTCATCCAACACCTGTCCTCAGGGCCCACTGAGTGCAACAGGGTGAGGGAACTTGGATTCTGAACTCAGCTTCGACACTGGCTGTGGACCTGAGGGATGTCACCCTAACCTGATGAGTTCTACCATTTGTTCCCGTCTGCAGACCTGGAGGACACAAGCCCTGCCTTGAGGGGCTACTGCTCCCCCATACCTTGTGCCTGACCCCTGCAATCCTGCTGCACAGTGCCATTGGGTCCTGGCTGTCCCAGAGAAAAGTGAGACAGTCTGCAGTGCATGCTGGGACTTGGAGGCCAGGCCAAGAACAGCAGCAGCTGCAGAGAGTGGTGGGGACTCAGGAAGAGGCTACAGGGCAGGGAGGGCATTTGAGTTGGAGCCTGGAGCCAGTGCCAACCGGAAGTGGCCTAAGGCATCCATATTCATCTCAGGACCCCTGGCATTGCCAATGTGGGGTCTGGCCAGGATCTGGATCCCCTGGACAGACCAGCAGGAGGGCCATGGGTATTTGTTACTCCTGGCCAGTACCACCTCACTCTGCTGGTCTCTGGGTTGGTATGAGGCGTCTCCCAGGGGCTGGAAGATGAGTGCTGTTGGTTGTGAGATACCACATCAGCCCTGTGGCATGAAGACTTTGAATAATAGCACACAAAATGGGTTCCCATCTCTGCATGGAAGTCTGAGCTGGGATAGACTTTTGCCTGGTGACTTTGGACTCTTTCTCAGCTCTTTGTCACCGAGGTTTGTCTTTGTCCCAACAGTTGGACCATGATGACATGTGAGCGTAAGGGCAACAGGTCCTCTGTCTGTCCGTGGTGTGACCTGGACATTGACTCTATCTGTTCCCTGGCCATAGGGAGCTGCAGGTGTAAAGTTCCCTGAGGTGGGGGGCGGTGGGGGAATAGGGGCATGCCTGAGTTGAAGATTCTAGTAGGTTAGTTGACTGATTAGAACTCTGTGATTGTGGAGAGTTAGAATGTTGCAGATCCAAACCAAATTATCACGGAATGTTTGAAGTTCCCTTACTGGCTGTTTATTGCCCAACCCTGTGCCCTACCTGCCATCCTTATGACCATCAGATGAACTCCTGGAACACATGTGTAGCAGACTACTAGCTTCCATCAACCAAAAAGCTAAGCATTTCATCAGGTTGCATCTGAAGCCTATAGCAGGGATTTCCCCCCTTGCCCACCTCTCTTCCCCCACAGTGCCTTCGTTTCTGACTTTGTTCTGCAGCTCACACAATCTCATGAGACCACTTCCGTGGTGGGACAGGTCCTAAAAGGACACCCTGAAATGGTCATGGCCCCAGCCACAATCACTCATATTGGGCTCATAATAAACCCTCTTATTCCTTTTGAAGCAAGAGCTGGGTTTTGCATCAACACACGGGGCAGCTGGGTTATGAGATTACTCTTGGGCATCCAAAGGCCAGCTTAAAACCAGGTCCTCACTATCATGGAGGAAGCGGCCCTCGGGGACACCTACCCCACTGTTCCTGCCTCTGTTCACTAGGGTGCTGCACCCCGGGGCTCCCACAAACCTTAGATTTCAAGCTGGGTCTCAGCACCTCCAGCAGGACTTTGGGGGAAGCCAGATTCCATTCCTGAGGTTTGCCATCAAGTGCTACAGGACGGACAGACAGACAGCTGTGATGTATGTTTGTGAGAGACACAGACTACAGAGACAATGGACCCCGAGAAACTGGGATTTCTCCCTAGTTACTCTGGAAGAAGGAAAAGGCTGGGGCCATGATGCCAGCCCGAGGGAGAGCTTTTCTGTCCAGAAAGATTTTATACAATTCTGACAACTTGTCAGGCCACCTTGCAAGAGAAACTGGAGCTGGGACAATGAGTGGGATACCCTGACCAGGGCTTATACATAGCTCTGTCCCTCTATCTAAATCTCAAGTCCCCTAAAGCAATGGGTTTCCACCTTCCTAATGCTGCAACCCTTTAATACAGTTCCTTATGTGGTGACCCCAACCATAAAATTATTTTCATTGCTACCTCATAACTGTAATTTTGCTGTTATTAATGATAATATAAATATCTGTGTTTTCCAATGGTTTTAGGCAACTCCTGGGAAAGGGTCATTCAATCCACAAAGGGGTCGCGACCCATAGGTTGAGAACCATTGTCCTAGAGTTACTTGGAGAGGACTGTTACTAGATACCTTTCTTTTTCCAATGTGTTATTTCCAAATAACCCCCTTTCTCTGCTTTCTATTCCTCGTGTGTTTAGTTGGCCTATGGAGGGTGGTGCCCAGGCCTGTGTAGTAAGGGCTTCCAGGACCCAGGTTCTGCCCCTAACAACTCTGTTAACAGTTGATCCTTGGCACGGAGCATGAGTCAGCTTCTGGACCAAGAGTGAGCATCCTGTTGACAGCCCTCCTGAGACAGCTCTACCGTGGATCTGGCCTATAGGGTGGCAGTTGGATCGCAAGGCAGCAGGACCAGGGCTGTGCAGGTCTGAATGAAGGAGGCTGCACCCCCAATCAAGACCTGCCTGGAAGGAATGGGGCCTGGGACAGAGACTTTGCTTTGGCTGGAAGGTCTCAGACCACATGTTGGGGTCAGAACCCTTAGGCGGCAGGTCTCTCCCTGATGAAAACCAACTTTCAAGACTGGTAGGCAAAGAAAAGACCCAAGGATGCCTCCAGAGAAGTTTTAGAGTCTGGAGCGGGAGATCTGGGGATGGGGAGCCTGCCACTAGCCCTATCTACTCTCAGGTCTCCCTAATGGTTGCATGGGATGCATTCAGGCAGCTAGCTAATGTAGACAAGAATAAATATTTCCGACATAAGTCACAGATACTGGGGGTTTGGGTTAGACGGCCGGGAGGAAGGAGGGCTGCTTGCGTGCTGGCGTGCTGTGCAGACAGCCAGGAGCCACGTCCGCTGTTTGGATCTGGTCATTTAGCTCAGCTCCAATCTAAACATTGCTGTTTTCAGTTTTAAATAGGAAGCCGGCAAGGACGTCACAGTGCCTCTGGCCCAAGGCTCTGCCTTTGAGGAATGCTCTCCTTTTAAAAGGTCCCATGTTTATGGAGGGTTTATTGATGTCTTGTGATCACCTTCCCGGACAATCAGCTTTTCTCCCCCTCAAAACAGCGTGAGTCTGATGCTGCGTGGGGCTCAGCAGCTGCCCATCAACCGGGGATGCTGCCTCCATGTAGCCATACGTTTTCTCAGGTCCTCGCCCAGCCCACACCTCCGGACTGGAGAGCAATGCTTCTAGCTACACGCCAGGGTGCTGTATGATACCCCATTTCTGCACAGGGGTCATTGCAAAGAAGCTCTGAGAAGTGCTGTCCCAGACAGGGACATGGAGGCTGTGGACAGCCGCCCTTGCAGGGCTCTTGGCCACACGAGGGTTTGAAGTAGAGTGAGAGGTGGCACCCAGAACCCACGACTAGCTCGGGTTCTCCCCGTGAGTCCACTCCACTCCCAGGGGATACCAGTCATGAGGTGATGGTAGCAGTGTGGTGGCCCAGGGGCAGGCCTATGTGAGTTCCGTCCTGGCTCTCTGAACCCAGTCTTTCTTGTAGATGAGGTTGTCACAGACACCCCCATCCATGTGGAGACGAACTGAGGTCATCTGTGCTTTGTAACAAGAGTCCCAGACAATCATGATGACTGCCTAGAAATCAAGTGGCAGCTTGGTGGCTCACCCGTGTGATCTCAGGACTTGGGAGGTTTGGGGTAGCAGGATCACTGACTTTGAGGCCAGCCTGGGCTACATAGTGAGTTTCAGGCCATCCTGAGCTATGTACACAGTGAGACCCTGCAAAACAAAACATAACACCAAAGAGGGGCACATGCCTACCTGGAGCCCATCCTAGTTAGCTTTAACTATCAACTTAACACAGGGTTGAATCACCCGAGAGGGAGGCTCAGTTGATTGCCTATGGGGTTTGTCCTGACTGTTAAAAGATGGAGGAGGGCCCAGGCCATGGTGGGCAGCCCCATTCCCTAGACAGGTGGTGCTGGGCTGTATAAGAAAGTTAGCTAAGCATGGGTCTGTGAGTGAGCCTGAGAGCGTACCACCAAGCACAATTCCTTTATGGTTCCTGCTTCCTTGGCTGTGAGTGAAGAATACTAAGCAAGCCTACCTAAGCTCCTGCCCCGCCCTTCCTCAATGGCGGACTATGACTTGCAAATAACAAGGCAAATAACCCCTTTCCTCCCCTAAGTTGCTTTTGGTCATGGTGCTTGCCACATCAATGAAACAGGCCAGGCGCAGCGTCCTAACTTGCCCAGTCCCCTATGAGGAATTCTGACTATGCCCCTGTGGAATGACTCCACATGACTGAATACAGTGGTGCAAATACCAAATCCTGAGTCATGCAGATGATAAAGTGACCTGGGTTCCAGTGACCATTGCCACAAAGCACTTTTCACCCAAAGGCCAGGGTCAACAGCTGAGCTGACACCCATGTGCTGGAACCGGGTGCTGGGTTGTGGCTCAGACCTCGGAGACTCTCACACCCGTGTAGTGCCAGTCTGCTACTGAGCAGATGGGGTCAACTGTGTGGACATCAGTTCTGCCCTCAGCAACCCAAGGGGCACTTTTTCACTCAGTCTGGGTTCAGGTATCTTCTGACGCTCACCCACACACCAGACAAAACTCCCTGTAAACAAACCAAGAGGAAGGGGTGTGGGTTTCAAAGCTTTTTTATTTCGGCTGCCTTAGGACCTTGCTTTTGGCTCTGCCATGCTGAACATGGCCGAGCTTACCTGGGTTCTGAAAAGGGACACTCTTGAACTGTTTCCCAGGTCCTGGGAGATGCAGAAGAGGCATCCCCACAAACTCCCTCCCCCCCTCCCCCCCAGAGATGGGAGAGCTCCAAGGCAGGCTGTAGTGTTCAGAGCCCAGTTTGGACATGCTATCCCCAGGCAGGAAGCCAGGCAGGATGTGACCATTGGGGATGACCCAGGAAGGACACTTGACCACTATCAAGGATTAGCAGCAACCAAATAAATAAGAAAACTACCATGAAATCTACATAGACACGTATTTGGTTTTCTGAAAAACAAATCCAACACAAAATAAGGAAGGGCAGGAAGGCGTGAAGGGCTGAGAGGGAGACTCCTATCTGTAAAGTGCTTTTCGGGATGGGGGTCTTTGGGGCCAGGCCCAGATCTCCAGCTTTATAGGTAAAGGGCAGGATTGTGAGTGAGGACAGCATGCAATTTCTTGACACTTGGCATTCAAAGTGGACAGTGCTATAGAGAACCACCCTCCAGTGGGGTCTGCAGTCTACAGGTGAGCACAAGGCCCCTGCACATGGGATCTACCCATGTGAGAACAGAGTAGACACACATCACACACACACACACATGCTCTGCACGGCGCTGCTCCAGCTGGCTGGGTGGCCACACGGGGGGTGGGGTGGGGCTCACGGCAACATGCACTGCAGCCTCCTCCAGTGGCGGGCACTCCTCAGGCGGCGGACAGGAATGGGAAGAAGAAGAAGTCGAAGGCAAACTTGAGGGCGCCGTGCACCGTGCTACGCCAGTCCTGTTCAATCTTTACGTGCCGCCGGGCTGGGGACAGCTGTGCCATGCAGTTGAGGCAGCTGATGGCCTTGAGCTCAAAGACGGGCCACTTGCTACCCAGGCGGCCCTCGAGGATGGTGCTGAACTCAATGAGGCTGCCCTGGCGCAGGTTCAGCAGCACATCCTTGAACTCGCTGCTGGCCCGGAGAACGATGTCCTTGGTGATGTCATCTTCTTCGTGGCCACGGTTGCCGTTGGTCCCAAATGGCATGCCCACGGTGATCTCAAACTTGTAGCGGTCAAACTTCTTGATGTGGCAGGGGTGCTTAGCCAGCTGCTTGAGTCGACAGAGTTCCTCCTCGGCCGTGGATGTGTTGCCGGGACTGCAGGATGGGTAGGCCTCACCATACAGACAGCGCATCCAGTCACCCAAGAAGAACGGGAGCATGTTGATGGCCGACTCAGCGCTGTTGTCGATCTCGGTCACGCGGACGTACTTGAAGCGGCCTGTCCACGTGACCCTGTGGCCCTCCAGGTGGCTGCACAGAATCTGGGTCCGTGCCATGTTGGTTTCCTTCCAGGCCCGCGGCCCGCACAGGAAGCCGTACTGCTGCCAGGTAAGCGTGGAGTTGTAGACCTTCATGCCTTCTGACCGGTACACGTAGAACCAGCAAAAGAGCAGGATGGCCGTGAGCCACACCAGAATGAGCTTGACCATGGAACTCCGAGTCAGGGACTTGACCATCCCCACCACCGAGAAGTTGGCCTTGGTCCACCAACGGAAAAGCAGGGGCACGCCACAGATCACCGTGGTGACCATGATCTTGGTGAGGTCCAGTGACAGGAACCATCGGGCGAACTGCACCATGCCCATCAGGGCGAGGCCAGCCACCAGGATGGGGAGGGCGAAGAGGAAGAGGAAGTAGCCAATAGAGGCGCGGACCAGGCCCAGGCCGGTTGACTGGAGCAGGATGACCACCGACAGCTCACACCACATGAAGCACACCAGGTAGGGCACCAGGTAGCAATACGTGCCCTTGAAGTTCCTCAGCTGGGCCATTCGGAAGAAGAGGTAGAAGAGGTAGACGTAGAGCAGGCAGGGGAGGCTGACATTGAGGATGACAAAGTGGCCAATGGGCACGGTGAAGTACGTCTGGCCAAGCACTTTCAGGAAGCGCCAGTCCACAGGCATGGTGGGCAGAAGGGACAGCAGCCCAGCAGCCACCTCGGTGACCAGGGCCCGCCTGGTATAGGGCTCGGCGGAGCTGCTCAGGCTCATGTAGCTGGTCACTGTGAAGAAGGCAGAGATGACGGCCAGCTCCGAGCAGGGGATGCAGTCCTTGCTGGCCAGCGGGAAGGAGAAGATGACGAAGACGACTGAGAGCAGGAAGTGGACATAGGGCTCCAGGTGGTTCCAGCCGAAGTTGACTTCAGCCTGCTCCACGTCGAGGTTGGGCTCAAAGCGCAGCAGCAGGTCAGTGAGCGTGCGGAAGTTCTCCCAGGCCTTGCTGTCCTGGAACACCTTGAGGGTGCAGATGACCATGGACACAAAGGACAAGTAGAAGACCACCAGGGGGATGAAGAAGGCGAAGAAGTCGATGGTTAGGTTGCTGATGATGAAGAAGAAGATGAGGGCATTGATGTGATGCGTGGGCACAATGGTGGACAGCCAATGCATGCCTGCCTTGGAGGCCAAGTCAATCAGGTACTCTTTGATCTCCATGATGGCGTGTAAAGGGTACTTCACCACCTAGGGGGAGACAGGCAGTTGGAACGAACCAGGACAAGAGCCACTTGCTATCCGGCACAGACTCCCCAATTCTAGTTCTGTGATTCTGCACAAGGCAATGCCTCACCCCATGTTTTCCCACCTCCGGGCCTTGTCCTAACTGGTCCATCCACCGGGAGCACCTCCCCCACGGAAGTGCTCGCCACACTCCACAGTCCCTAGAGGCCTGCCTTCTTCTAAGCCCCATACTCTATACCTCCATGCTGAGATTCCCACTTGTTGTTTTGAATGAGAATGGCCCCCATAGGCTCACATATCTGAACATTTGGTTCCCAACTGGTGAACTGTTTATTTAGGAAGGATTAGGAAGTGTGGCACTTTTGGAGAAGGTGTGGCCTTGTTGGAGGAGGTATGGAGGAGATAAAGCCCACTGGAGGTAGGCTTTAAGGTTTCAAAAGCCCACACCAGGCCCACCCAGTCTTGCTCTCTTTCTCTGCCTGCAACTTGCAGATCGGGATGTAAGTTCTCAACTACTGCTCTGCTCCGGTGCCATGTCTGCCTACCTGATGCCATGCTTCCCGCTATAGTGGGAACGGGCTAATCCTCTGAAATGGCAAGCAATTAAATGCTTTCTGTTCTAAGCTGCCTGGGTTATGGTGTCTCTTCACAGCAATAGAACAGTAACTAAGACACCCACCTTCTGCTAGGGTGATTAAGGATTTGCACATGCCTACCATATCTAGGGGAAGGCACATGGGTCCCCAGCCCCCGCCCTTCCCTCAGGCCTCCTGCTTCAAGATACAACAGTACTGAGCTGCCCATCAGAGACTGTGTCCCTCTCCAGGGTACAGATGTCAACTCCCTGAGCCTCAGTCTCCTCAATTGCCAAAGGGACAGTAACCATTACTTCACCAGGCTACACTACACACTACATAGTGATGGCAGTATGAGCCCTGAGGAAGGATGGTGAGGTTTGGAAGCTCAGTACCCAGTCCTCCCACTGACACTGCAACCCAAGCTGCCACGGACTATGGCCGCCGTCAACCAGCATGCCCGAGGCAAGTGGAAGGAAGCCAGCTTCTGCTGAAACCTGAGAGCAAATGTCCACGGCAGAGTTTCCGTAAGTTAATGTAAAACATACGAGGATTTTAAAACATTACATTTGCTTTTAAGGGGCCACCCTGCTTCCCCAGTCTTGAGGAAAGCTGCTTGGCATCTAGAACCTTCTTTGTGGGAGTTGTCAGTGTACAGAGGCTCCTGCCATTCTCTCGGGAGCCTCTTGGTCCCCTGCAAGGCAAGGCACTGAGGGCTAAGGCAGCCTGAGGGTGGAGACTCCTGTGAGGGCTCGCTGCTGGTTTGTCTGCACAATGACACCCAGTAGGAAGAGACAAAGGGGCCGTGACGGGTCCAAACACTGCAGCACCGGGCCTTGTTTATCTCCCCATGGACTTTAAATCTCTCTCTTTAAAAGGACTTCCTGACCTCACAGAGTTCAGACGGTCATGTCACTGTGAAGGGCCATGGCGCGCACTCAGACCAGGGCTCTGCAGAAGGAGGCATCGCAGTGCCAGCTGGAAAGCTCTGGCCCGAGAGTCTTCTTCAATCCATCCTTCCATCTTGACCTCACTAGCAAAAGTGTGTTATGGGGGCTCCTCTTTGCCAAGAACTATGGATCCTGGCTTCCTCCTCTCATGGTAGGAACACCATCTGGGTATCCTGTCTGTGAGCATGCTCAGTGCAGTCCAGTTCTGGATGGACCTTCCTCAGCCATGAGCCTCTGTGCCACCCTGATGCTCAGAACTTTACGAGTACCAGTCCTTTCTGCTCTGGACCCCTACCTGTCCTCAGTGGCAAGGCTGAGGCTTTACCTGTCAACAACCTGGGGGCATGGCTCACCCATGGGTCTCATCTCTCTGGAGTGTGGTAACTGCTCCCCCCTTTCTTATGTCTGTCCTGCCTCCCCGTCCCCTGCGGTGACCTGCTCCACATTCCAGCCCCCTGTGGAGACTTTCCAGCCATTCCATGCCAGCTCACCCAGCTAAGCCTTCTCAAGTTGCTGCTCCCATTTTGACCTGTTTGCCCCAATCTTACTCATGCGTGGTTCATCTCTTCCTAGTCATAAACACTGGAACTGTGGCATACACAGCTATTTGCTACCTAACAATTCCTCGGGATAGGTCCCTGTGAGGGCCTCGGCTTTGTGGCCGCACGGCAGTGAAGCACTTCCCTGGGTCAGACTGCCCAATACCCAGTGATGCTCGTGTTCCTGCAGACTGAGCTATGGATACATCTGACCCAGCTTCACAAGCTGACCTGGGGCAACTCTGCGAAGGGCCTATGGCCACACCCTGTGTCTGCACAGAGTAACACCAACAGTGTGGAGACCTGCCAAGTGCATTTCTATGTCCCTCCTCTTCCTGCTGTCTCCCTCCAGTGAGTCTGCCCTCCTGGCTCATTCTTAGTGTCCCTGTATAGGAGGTTCAGTGACCAGATCCACAACTCAGCTGGCCCACAGACCCTAGCTCTGGGTTTTGGGAAGGCATATTTAGAAAGTGGCCTCCTTCCCGGGCCACAGACAACATTGCTACATAGTAAACCTAAATGAAAGTGCAACTCTCTGCCTTGGCCTGCTGCCCACGCACATCTGCACAGACATGGGAAGAGTCCCGAGCGCCCTGTGAAGATCACTCCAGCACACCTGCATGACCCTGCCTTTGCTTTCCTGAGGACACCTCCTCACACAGGAACCTCAGATGACCCAAGGGACAGTGACCCAGATCCGGCTGTGTCTAGGAAGTCAAGGACCTTTCTGACCCGCAGCTTCTGGGAGAGGACCCGTTCGCCAGGCGGGAACCGCACTTACCTTCTGGCGTAGCGGCAGGTCCTCGGGGCTCTTCCCTGCCAGCTCATCCTCATCTTCATCCTCGTCCTGCAGGAACAGGTTGGTGGGGATGATGCCCTTGGCGTACTTCTTGGTGAGCTCCACGAAGTCGTCCAGAGCAATATAGTTCTTGGCTGAAGCAAGGAAAAAAAAATACCAGGTTCTCCAAACCACTAAGCCCGGATACATAGATGACGTAGGATGGCAATCTGGGTTCAGGCACAGGCCCATTCTTTGGGCAAGGACATGGAAAAGAAAGTGGTGGGGGGGAAGTCATGGGTCTACCACCTGTTATCCCTGACCTCTTCCTCTGACCTAGGTGACATGCTACCTACATGAAGTGACTTGTCCTCCTAGTCCTTAATATCTGAAGTCCACCCAACCCCTTAAGCCAAGCTCTATTGCTAGACCGTCAATCAGCCTGCATCCCTGCTACCTGCTACCCTCTGATGTCCTTCTCTCCTTTCCACCTAGCAGGGCCTCAAGGTGCTGAGGACTAGCTGCCCTGAGGCCAGCCACCACCCAGCCCTCCACACAACAGGATCTGTGGACCTGCGACCCTCTGACCCCCATCCATCATGACCCCCCAAAAGACCTACTACACACCCAATAACTCCTCCGTCCCACAAGGCCTACTGTGTGCCCGGCAAGCTCTCACCTCACAGGGTTTATAGAGAGCCAGCGTAAGTCTGCCTTTTGCCCCCATCCTTACCAGGATCCCCTGAGAGCCCACTGTGTGTCTGTAAACCTCTCTATGCCACCCGTGTTTGCCAAGAGCCTACTATGTACCGGATGCTTTTCTAAGCTCTGGGAAACACTGGGGACAAGAAACTCAGCGTGTGTCAAAGGCTGGACTACCAGCCTCCAGGGAAGTCAAATGCTAGACGCTGGCCGAGAGTCCCCAAGAGCCACGGCCATGTTGGAAGCCTTTGCTGGGCTAGCTTGGGGAGGCTGCATTCATGAGTTAATGAATCATAACTGTGAGCCCCTGTCCCACCCACGGAGCCTCACAAAGATGCTCTTGACTCAACTCTCCTATCAGTGATGAGAAGCCCTAAGCCCCCTCCCCCACATGTCCATCTTCTCCAGGATGGGAGCCTGGGGCCCTTGAACTACAGATCTTCCCCCCCCACACACACACCACACACGGTGTGATGGTCTGGTGTCTTCTAATTCTTTGATCCCAGACATTCCAAGAGCATCTCCAGCTCTGTGTGCCCCCAGCCTCTCTCTCATTCCACATGGATGCTGTAACACTCTACCTGTGCCTCAGTGCAAGTGCCCACACCGGGACACATCCCCCCCCAACACCCTGGTCCCCCTCTCCTTCCTGTTTATAGACCTATCTCCCTCATTGAACTTCCTGCTCACTCAGGCACCAGCCCCGACTCTGGCCTTCACCCGATGAGGACTGTCACACTATGGATCTGTTTCCCACTGTAGTCTGAGCTCCCAGTGTACAAGGCTCAGGTCCCAGGGACAAAAACATTGTCACTCAAAGGGACTGAATGCAGGTCCATTTAAGCCAGAGACCCTGGTAGGTGACCCAGGCTAGGATGCAGGGGAGAGAGAGGATGCCGTGCTGGGTGGTGATTGGGAAGCAGACAGCAGACAGCAGGATGGGCAGTCATACTCACATTCACTGCTAACTAGGCGCTCCAGCATGCGCCTCTGCTTCTGCAGGGACTTGGGGACTGGGCCTGGCTGCGCCCCTCCATCTGTAAGGATCAGAGAGGATTGGAAGCTGAGGCTGCCCAATTGTCCCTTCATGACCCATAGCTCATCAAGCACATGTCCTCAGGATCCTGGGCTACCACTGTGCTCAGGGATCACAGGGCTTGGGGTCCCATCATACGCAAGGGCCATATCCCTGGGTAGCCATCTCTGAACCATCCCACAAGGAGGACCAGCATGCTCAGGGCTGTTTCTACTCAGTGATGAACACACTCCACCCTTCCCCTCTTTGGCTGGCACTGCCTGCCCTTGACCATCTTCAGTCAATATTATATAGTAGTCAGCTCCCTGGGGGTGAGAACCAGGCTTCTGTCACTCCCTGTATCTCTGGCCCTTGAACCAGAAGCAGCCCAGGATACACTCCGATCAATAAATGATCAATAAATGGTATTTACAGTATTTGCCAATATGCCAGTGACCTCCTAACCATGGGGCTCCAACCCCCCACAGGGAAGCCAAGGGGAAGTCGGTTGTTGGTGATGTGGCTGGCCTACCCTGCTCATTGACCTGCCCGACATTTTCCAGCAGCTCGGACACGGCCACCTGCTTCTTCTTCTTGGGGTTGAGTTTCCAGTACATGACCAGGGCAGCCTTGCGCACGGCCCTCTCCAGGTCAGTCTCAGAGGACAGCTGCTTCACCTCAGCCTCATTCTCAGAAGTGATGCCTGACAGACAAAAGCATCAGGCAAACCCAGGCCCCACCGCAGCCCCCAGGGACACTCCCAGAAGGCTGGGCACAGGGCCATGAGGAAGGACTGACTGGCTTCTTTGACTCAGGGTAGAGTGGATACCTGACCCCAAAGTGCATCTGAGCCTATCCAAGACAGCACCCATGCTCCAAGTTGGAGGCCAGGCGGGTCTGGCCATGCCTGAGTGTCCACTGGAGCACAGGGCTGCCAGCCCTTCCTGTTCCCTCTCACACCTCGTCCTCAGGGCACCCTCATCAGCAGGTACGACAATAGGGACAAGGTACAAAGCAAGGTGCTTCGGGTCCAAGCCACGAGTCGGAAGAGAAATAAACTCACTGCAATTGCCAGTGGAACTATAGCAAGAGGGGGCGCCCCTGTGCCCAGTGTTTTCTGGGCTGGGACTCTACCCAGGGCAGCTAGGAACATGGAGCCTTCCACACACACAGAGAACAAAGAAAGAATGCCAGATGGCCCAGGGGAGTGAGGTGAGCAGAGACATGGCTAGCAGTGGCAAAATGCACCTCTCTCTCTCTCTCTCTCTCTCTCTCTCTCTCTCTCTCTCTCTCTCTCTCTCTCTCTCTCTCTCTTCTCTCGGACTGGACTTCTTATCTGCCCAGCAATCTCAGGCAGGAATGCAGGGTAGGGCAGGGCAGAGCGGGTAAGCCTGTGCTGCCTCCCTTCCCACCCTCCAGAGCCGTGTGCCTGCCCCTGCTCCTAGGTAGCCCTGGGAACCACTGGCTCCAGACCACCGCCATGTGGGTTGCACTGGCTCCCCTAACCTGGGGGGCTCTAGGTTACTCTACCTGCTGTGGCCTGGGCAGTCTGGCTGAGACATCCTGGCTGACAGAATTTAAGGGGAAAATCTTTTCTTGTGTTGTTTTGTTTCTCTCCTAAGTGACCAGTCTAGTTGTCAAAGAGAAACGATTCCGTACACTAACTGTAACTTTGAAAACACTGATATATCTCAGAAAGAGAGATACAGAGTGTCTCCCTGGCTTTGGTTATGAGTGATTTGTATACTTGTGGCTTCTATGTATTACAAGTTTTATACAGCAAGCATAAAAACTTACAATCAAAAATAAATATCAAAATACACAGCCACAACAAAAACTCAGTGACACACACCCATGTTACCTTGGAGCCTACAGGACACTTACACTCCGAGGCACTTGGGACAGCTGCCTCCTCTGACTCTAAGATTTACTTCCTGATTTGGACTAGAACCCAGAAGGGAAGTGAGACTAATCAATTACCTGCGGACACCAAGCGCAGGACAAAGGACAAGGAATTAGTCTGGCATATGAAGTCCATGGCAGATTTCAAAAACCTCGCAGGGCAAGGAGGCGACCCAAAAGACTTCTCCCTTCCCAACAGCGCGGCCAGCACTGCAAACCACACACCCCAAGGGCAGCAGCTGAAGGCCCCACACAGCCTCACCTTTCCTGTCAGCCAGGCACCGCCTCAGCAGCTTCACAGCTTCCCGCCTGCCCTGCTTGGCTGCCAGGATTAGCCAGGCCACGGCCGAGCAGCTGTTGAGTTCTTCATCTGCGTCATTGGCAAGCCGTAGGTAGTGTTTGCCCACCTGAGAGCAGAGAGAGACATCCATCACCCTCCAGCTTCCGGGATCCTGTTCTCCTCACTGTGGGGCAGGTGTGGAGCCTTCCATAATGACAGAATGTGGGCGCTACACTGTGCTCAGCTCCTTCCCTTGCTCTTGCCTACTGGGTGCCAGAACCCCATTCCGGCCAGAAAACTAGAATGGCTGAGTCCACTTGCCGCCTCTCAAACAGCTCAAGCTGGAGAAGGTAGCCCGGAGAAGCCAGCCTGGTCCTAGGCCAGATTACTACTTATTTTTATAATAGAATTTTAAAATAAAAAGTATTACATTGATTTATTCATTTCTTGGATATGTAAAAGTGTATGTGCATGTATGCCACGGCACACATGTAGAGGTCAGAGGACAACTTGTGGGATTCAGTTCTCTCCTTCCACCATGTGGGTTCTGGGACTCGAACTCAGGTCACCAGCCTTGGCTGCAAGCACCTTTACCTGCTGAGCCATCTCGCCAGCCCTGACAGACCTACTGGAAGGCAACCATGGCCGCTTGCTTACATGTTAGCATGACAAGTTTTCTGCTTTCCATGGGAATGATTAGTTTAGACAGATTGTGGAGCCCAAAATATTTTCTATCTGGCCCTATGCAAAAAATGCTCGTTAACCCAGTCCAAGCTTCCCACTCTACAGATGGGCAAAGTGGAGCCAAAAACACAGACAGGCCAGGAAAGAACTGGGCATGCTCCCCAAGTTCAGGAGGCTGGGGAGGACTTCACAATCCAACCAGCTCTGTGGGTGTTCACTAGCCTCCGGAGGCATGGGGCACAGGCTGGGGACAATTTCACAGTTCAACTGGCCCCTCAGATGTGAACAGAAAACTTTCCTTGTGTCCCTGCATAGAGACTTTCTCCCTTCTTCGAGGGCTGTAGGGTGGGAAACCCCAGGAGTCACTTGCTTGAGCCACAAACATGGAAGTTAGGCAGTCAGAGGTCACTCTAAATCCCTCTGTCACACAGTAGCTTCCCCTTAAGGCAGGCTGAGGTGAGGTCGGGGGTCATTCTAGACCCCAGGAAGGAAAATAGCAGGAACATGGACTGGTGTCGCTGCCTACATAGTACTGAAGGGCAGGTAGGAGGGGATGAAACTTTCTTGGCCTCCATTGCTGCCAAAACGTGGGACAGCTGATTCCCACCTGCCACGGCACCTTGAGGACAGAAACGATGGCCTGTCAGATCTCTGTCCGCCTCTCCCTCCTTCTTCCCTGTGCACCTGGGTCTCTGACACCCAGCAAGTTTGTCCTGCCTCAGCTCCTCCATTCCTGACTCTCCTGACCCACAATGCCCTGGGCATTCAGCTGAGACTGCCCCTCCTCAGGAGCAAGCCTGTTGCAGACACCTGGAAGAGGGTGAGTGGGCAGGAAGGAGGGAGGGTGCTCTGGAGGAATGCATGCCCAAGACAGGATGTGTGTACAGGACCAGAGTGATGAACATGGATGCACCAAGAAGGTACTGAAGGAAAAAACAATCAATCAAACAAAAACCACCCCAAACTAACCAATATGGAGGTTTGTTTACATAACCATACTAGTTCCTCACCCCTGAAGAAAAGGCCAGACCCCTACTCCATGAGCCACAGTACACCAAGTCAGGTTCATTGTGCTGGGGTCACATTCTAAGACCCGCCCCATGCTGGTCCTCACCTCTGTCTGTGCTTTGGGGTCTCCAGCCTTGGCTTTCTCCAGGATCTCTTCAAAGGGGATCTCCACATCTGCTTTCACGGGACCTTGAACATGAAGAGAAATCAGAATGTCACACAGCCAGACCTTACACCCGACAGTGGAATGGAGGGTTGCCGGGACCAGGCTTCAGGAGTTCTGTCACTGACTCTCACTTTAACATTGAAGCAAGAGGGAGGAGGAGGAGGAGGAGGAGGAGGAGGAGGAGGAGGAGGAGGAGGAAGAGGCTGGGACAGAAAGGGAGACTGGGAGGCAGCGGGTTGCCCACCGATGCTGCTAGCGAGCCAGAACATTCTATACCAGGGGTGTTTGTCACTAGGAGCTCTGTGGATGTGAAGACTGGGAGTGGGGTGCAGACCCAAGTCCCCCTGTCACCCTTCAACTCCAATTCACTTGCAGGGCTGTAGTTTGAGAGGCCCTAACGAGTGAGAATGCACATCCATACTCATCAGACACTGCAGCTTTGGAGGGCACAGTGGACGGGCATTCATTCCTTTTTTCTTAAGGTACCTTTTTTCTTCACTGTCAGGGCTGCTGCGACAAATGCTATAACCTAGGAACTTACAAACTGGAGTTTATTGTTTAGGGTTCTGGGGATTGAGAAGTCCGAGTTCATGGCGCCAGCAGACAGATCTCAGGAGGGCCTGGTTTATAGTTTATGGTGCCCTGCCTAGAAGAAGCGAGACAGTTCTGGGACCTATTTCATAAGGGCACTAATCCCATTTATGAGGCTCTATCCTCATGATCTCATCTCACTCCAATCAGAAATAAGCAATAACCTCGCCCAGGGCTGTAGGGAAATGCACGCAAGCCCACCTGGCACCTCCCATCCCTGAACAAGGGTATGGTTCAGGGATGGACATAGTCAAGCCAAGAGAGTCTGTGTTGGATCTGGAAGAACAGCCTTCCTCTCATGCCAGATTCGCTCTGTGGAGGGGTACCCTATGAGGCGAGCCTACCTGACAGAGGGACAACACAGGAAGGCTGAGCAGACTGGAGAGGGGAGGGGAGGGGAGGGGAAGAGTGGAAAGGGGGTACCTCCTAGTGACAGCATATGAACTCCTGGGTCCAGCCTCACCTGAAGCCAAAAGTTACTCTAGAGTCTCTAGAGGGCTGGGGAGATAGTGCAGAGGGAAATCCAGAGGACTTGAATTTAAGTCCATAGTGCCTGCTCGAAAAGCTAATCATGGCTGTGAATGCCAGCAAGCCCAGCACTGGAGACCAGAAGAAGATGGATCCCTCTGGGAGCCCTCTGGCCAGTCGGCCAATAAGCCCACACAAGAAGCTTCTCATTCAATGAGAGACCCTGTCTCGTGGGAATTAGAGCAATAGAGGAGGGCACCCAACATCTTCCTCTGGCGTCTTGTGCACACATCTGCACAATCACAGGAACACACTCAGACACACACGTCACGCCACACTTTACATACACAGGAAGAAAGGAAGACAGAAAGGAAGGAAGGAAGAAAGAGAGAGGGGGATGGATGGATGGAGGGAGGGAGAGAGAGAGAGAGAGAGGTGCTTGCCATTGCCCCCCACTCCTGTTTCTGCCAGTGCATACTGGGTTTCTGTCACTTGCAACTGAGAGGTCCCTGAACTAACTCCAGTCAGTTACAGTCATATGTGATGAGTTACAGTCCTAAGTAGGCCATAGAATTCTGAGGAGCTCCTGGCCTCTGTGAGCCCATGAACAGGGCCCTGCCCATCTCTTCAGCTGGTGTTCTCGCACAGGCCCCATGCACTTGGCAGTTCTGCTGGCCGTCTTGGGGAGGACAGCCCCAGTGGTACACTCTTTTCTGCTGGCCCCAGCTCCTTCCCCCATCCTGGCCCCCAGCAGTGCACGGGTGTGGTCCACTGCACTGGTCCGACTGGTCTCCAAGCCCCAGCTCCCAGCAGTACAGCTCAGCAAACTCAGAACAAACAGTGGGCCGACAAGGGAGTAGCTGTGAGTAGGCCTGCAGTGCTCCTCTGCCCCATGCATCCCAGCACACCAGTCCAGCACTCACTCTGATGGGCAACCGTGGTGCTGCCTGCGGGTCATGCTCAGCCACACCACGCAGCCTCTGGCATCTTTCCCTCCCGGCCCTGATGGTACACCAAGCACTCCCAGAGGCAACCTCCATGCCGCATGCTACCTTCTGTCTCCACACCACCAAGCCATCTTACACCTAATGGTTCCTTAAACTTCCGACAGCATGCCAAACACTTGACCGTTAAAAAACACACAACCAATAAATCTGACAGAGCATCCTGTCTCTAACATGCCACACTTCCTCATCATTGGTCCGGGGTCCTCGGCCGCCAGATGTCTCTGTCCATCCACCATGAGGGGTTATGTTGATGGGCGGGAAGAACGGCAAAGGCCCCGGGGCCACACGACCCTTGTGGCCAGAGCAGAGGATCATGTGGACCAGGGTTTTCCCACACTGGATAGTCAAGGCTACCTGGCTGAGGGGCTCCACAATGAACAGGGCAGCTGGGGCCACCCTGGGCCCATGGGGTCTCCCAGGTAGGATAGCCAGGTTGAAGGGGTCTCCCACAGGGAGCTGGGAATATTCCTCCACACAGGACAGTCGGAACTGATAGAATCCCCCCACTTGGGACAATCAGGATCACTCTGGGAAGAGGGGTTCTTCAACACTTGTGGGACAGTAGGGACTCCACCCTCTGGCTAGCAGAGCCTTGGGGAAGGCACAGGTAGACAACCGTAGTTTAGTGGCCTGAACAGGCTAAGGCATTCGGCCCCTATCATCCACCCAGCAGGCAGTTGCTGGGCCAAGGAGCCATAGGCACCAAGCTGATGAACCCGTCATTGTCACAGCAAACTCCGAGAGCCAGTGACGACATCCATGTTGTCAGCTCAGGTAACATGATGACTGGAGACAACAGCCCTGCCTGGAGAGACTTCCTGGAGAGGCTGACATTAGTTAGGGGCTTGGAATGCAGCCAGAGGCGGAAGTCACAAACAGAGGCGTGCTGCCCGCTTTCCAGAAGACTCAGAGGCCACCACGGGTGGCTTCACGGCAGGCAGCTTAAGCACTAGGTCACAGTGTGCACTCAAGGACGGGCACACAGGAGGGTACAAGGTCGGGGGCTGGGGAAGAGAAGCTCTGCTGCCTCCTAAACTACCAACAGTGTGACTCTGAGAGCCGTGCTCCGTTGTGTGACCTCAGGCCAGCAGGGTCCCACACTCACATCTACATTGGCTCCTGACCTAAACAGCCATGGTTCTACCAAAAGACCTGTGAGGCCCAGGGGCTCCTGAGAGGGCCGGAGGGGTGAGGAGAAAGGGCTGTAACCAGGCTGGGACCGAGACGGCCTCTGTCTCAGAGGCCCATGTGTGGTCCAAGGTGCACCCAGGCCAGGGCTGCAGAACCACACACGCCAGGCCAGGGGCCCTGTGCAGCATGATGGCCCATAAGTCTCCGACAGGCCCAGAGTAGTGTCGCTTAACCCAACCCAGCAGCGAAGTCTACTCAAGTCCTTCCACCAGAGGGGCACATGAGCAGGGCTCATCAGTGGACCAGGAGGCGTCTCCCGGCCCTCTGTGTCCACTGTGTCACTTAGGCCGCCTAGCTTATTAGGACCAGGCTCTGGGCTTCTGCTGAGGAGATTGACAGGACCCTTCAGGCCAAAGCCCAGGACACCTATGAAGAGGTGCTGGGCTCCTCTGCTGACCTCTGGGCTATGCTGCTATGAACTCCTGCCGACAGGCTGGACACAGCTGGAGGCGACTCGCCTGTGACCTGGGCAGCACTGCGGGGGCAAAACTCAGAAGGGCCCCATCTGGATGTGCAGTCGGCACCACTGCTCCCCCAGAGTCTCACAACTTCCTGTGGTGTTCTGCTAGCCCATGTCACCGGTCCCCTTGGCTGTCCGGTCTCAGAGCATCCCAGTCCGGCCATGAGCACCATCAGTAGCGTCTTCTCATATGGCAGATGGCTTTCCGGACTAATGGCAGGGTCAATAGTGTGAGTGCTCCAGTAAGTTCTGTGAACCAGAAGGGAATCTGGAGGAGAGCTGGAGAAGGGGGACCCCCTCCCCCTAAGCAGCTCTGGTCCATGTCCCAGGTTTTGAAAGGCAATTCAGATGATACCTTCTCTAGGCAGCCCCCCAGGCATACTTCTGATGCTCTGAAGAGGAAATAGACCACTCTGGGTTCCCTTAGGGGCTACAACCAAAGTCCCCAGCACTGAGATCAACCCCAAGGATACAACAGTTTACCATCATACAGCACAGGCTTGGGAAGGGTCCTATAGGGCAGTCATGAGGCATGAGCCTTGGACCCTGTCACCAAAGCCTGGCAGGCTCCACTCTGGGGATGGTGAAGGTTCCCTGGGCACAATGGACTCAATTCACCAGGCATGCAGTGTATCCTCTGTCTTTGGCCAACAAGTCCCTGGTGGCCCACTGGTAAACACAGAGTCAAACTACTCCTAACTCCCATGTCTCCCACTCCAGCTGGGGACCCTGGGTGCACAGCTTCTTTTTCCATCTGCTTTCTCATCTGAGAAAGATGGTGACAGGCGACAGTGCCCAACCCTAGGCTCGTAGTGGGGGAGGGGCTGATGCAGCAGGAGGCCTAAAGAGGTACTAGGTAAAGCCTCCTGCTGGAGTTACACGTCCATATCTTAGCAGGTGCTCAGTAAACCTGCAGACACGTTAGCTGACTGGCAGGACCTCTAGGCCCCACTGCCCCTGCCACAGTCCCACATCAGTGACCAGGGACAGGGAAGTTGAAGCTTGGACTTTAAGGACTAGAAACTCCAGACTGCTGACCCACCTGGCTGGCTCTTCCCAGTGCCACTGTGGGTCTCAGAGCACACACAGCTAATGCCTGCTTCCTGGGTGGTATCTGAAACAGCGGTCTGGGCCTTTTACTCAGTAACCCAGATTGAAACCCAGCTTTCCGGCCACGGCCTCTGCCCCCATAGTCACACGATATCAGAGAGAAGGAGTGGGTGGCATTTGGTTCCGGGCTTGGATCTGGGGGCAGGCCTTGCCTGCCTTGGAGGCAAAGCTGAGGGACATGGTGATCTTTTAAGAAGATTCATAAAGCCAAGGGCCTGAGGGCAGGGCAGCGCTGAGGGTGGCATTGTCCAGGCAATGTTAGCTGCCCAGGAGCCTCAGCCCCAGCCAACCAGGCCGAAACCCTTCAGCTCTGCCAGGGAGGCAGCCAGAAGACGTGGTCCCTTGATCCAGGAACTGAAACTCCAGGCCTTGATCTGTGGACAGGCTGGCAAACAGTGGTAGATACAGTGGTGTTCACCACTAATCTGGGGGCTTGACAGGTAGGTGCTGGGTGGGGGTGCTGCTGAGTTGGAGTGGTCATTGAGGGCTGCTAGGAGGAAACAGAAGATGCCAACAGCTGGAACAAGGTGACGGAACAATGTTGTGGAATATTGACTATTAAATATTATAACTTCAACTAGGTAAGAGATGGTTTACATTTGTGTTGGGGACTATTGCTTTAACTATGAAGGATGTGTTACATTTGTTTACGCGGCATTTGTTTAATGATGTAAAGATGTGTTGCTGTCTCACCCTGACTGCCCGACACACCTGACTGGTCTAATAAAAAGCCAAATGGCCAATAGCTAGGCAGTAGAGGGATAGGTGGGGCTGGCAGGCAGAGAGAATAAGTAGGAGAAGGAATCTAGGCTCAGAAGAGAAAAGAGTGAGGGGAAAAGAGAGGGAGACACCCGGGGCCAGACAGACAGACATGGAAGAAGCAAGAAAGTAAGACATACGGAATGAAAGAAAGGTAAAAAGCCCCGAGGCAAAATGTAGATTAAGAGAAAGAGGTTAAATTAAGTTATAAGAGCTAGTGAGACAACATAAGCTAAAGGCTGTGCTTTCATAATTAAAAAGAAGTCTCTGTGTCATGATTTGGGGGCTGTGGTCTGAGAAAGCCTGCTACAGACTAACTGACCAGGACTGCAGGTTGTACCCCATCACTCATACCTACCACCCAGGGACCAAAAGGGGCCTCGCACCAACCCAGCCAGATACAGCAAGGGATAGTCTCAGCATCTGCATGGCAGCAGCAGAGGCCACATTAGGCATCCCCTCTTTATAGTCTGTTGGAGAGAAGTAATTTGACACAAACCTTCACCCAAAGATACAGCCCCACTCTGTGACTGGCCACCACTGGCAAAGGTCCAGTGAATGATGCCACACACTGGAACACGGTGTCAAGTGAAACTGTAAAGCCACACAAATGCCAGGGTGGCAGGACTAACTGGAGGGGATGAGCCTAGTACACAGGACCCAGAGCCGGAGTCAATGCCAGTCAGTTGCCACCAAGAGGCAGCATTGTCCTTCTGCATCATGATAGGTCAAATCCACTCTCTACACATGGTCCCTGGTGCGCCTTCCTGACAGGTTCCCATCCTCTGCCCCGCAGATCCCTTGCAGGATTGACCCTGTCCTGCACTGCTGGACTCCAACCTCTGCTGGTAGTGTGCGGTGTTCTCATGCATTTTATATGATGCTTACTTTCCACCTCCGCATTCCCCACTCCGGCCCCCCCATCCCCGTTTGGCATCTGACACAGAAGGAGAGGGACACATGCTGTCTGGAGGCAACAGAATCTGGAGAGGCCAGAGGCTGACAAGAAGCCTCAGTGTGATCACACAGGCCAGTCCCTGCAAGGCACAGAGTCCCACACTAAGCCCATAACTGTCCCACTGCATCTCAGGACACTTTTAAGTCAGAGGTGAATGGTAACTATTCCCAAGGCTTAGTGTTCACCCAGCAGAGGTCCATGAGGTCAATTTAAATGCTCCCCCAAAGAAGTACTTTTTAATTTTAATTAAGAAACTGGGAAGAGACCATCAGACTGTGACATAGAATAAGGAGGATATTTCTCGGGAAACTTCTGTTCCGAGAAAAGAGAGAGAGAGAGAGAGAGAGAGAGAGAGAGAGAGAGAGAGAGAGAGAGAGAGAGAGAGAGAGAGAGAGAGAGAATATGAATGTGTGTGTACATGTATGCTTGTACTCCAAAGGCACCAACAGAATATGTGGTCTTCCCATAGGTTGAGGCTGGAAAGAGCCAGAGGTCGAAGGCCTCATGAGCAAGTGGCATCCCAAAAGGTGAGGTGAGCAGAGTACTTTGGGGACAGAGGTTCTCAGTGGACAAAAAGGAGGTGGGAGGACCACGAGGGCCAATCTGAAGGACGCAGAATGACCCCAAGGTGCAGAGAGGAACAGGTGACACCCCAGAGGTAAGACACACGACTGAACCACTAAGTCCTCAAGCCACTCTGAGAGCTGGGGGTCCAAGTAGGACCACAGAGACGGCAGGCGTGACTGTGGACATCTCTGAGTCATGTGGTCCACCTGTAAATGAGGCTGTTGCACAGGAGAAAGGTAGTGACTGGAGGGCTGGTCACACAGTTGACATCCACACACACTTTGCATGCTGCAGCCTCGGTACTGCAGAGCAGCCCCAACTTGAGGAACCCGGGCCGCGTGCCCACCATGCTTCCCCAAGTTGCTCTGGGCTGAGGACTGCAGGACCTCCTGGCCCTAACCCCTTACCAGCCTTATTTACTCCTTCCCGGCTGCTGGCGTGAGTGGCCCGTGGCTCTGGAGTGGCGGCTTCCCCAGCACCCGGTCCAGCGCTGGGATCAGCCTGAGGTCTGGGAGCATGCGGTGCTTCAACCTTTTCCTGCTCCAGTGAGGCAGTGGCATTGAGCCGGGCCCGGGCCTGGGGCTGTGGTGCGGATGGAGGAGGTGGGCCAGAGGGGCTTGGAGGCGGAGTGCCGGAGTCCATCTTGCCTGCAAACAAAGAGGAGGGTCAGACATACAAAAGGCCCCTGAACCAGCTGGATGGTAAAACAAGGAACCGGGTGCGAGCTGCCAAGCTCGGCAATCTCATTACATTTGACAGCCCCACGGGGTGGCTTCCAGTTCCCATCTCATCAGGTCAGGCCAGGTGACCTGGGGCTTTCGTGCCTTCATTTGAGAAATGAGGATGACATTGATGACACTCAGAAAGATGGAGCATGTGGTATACTGAACGTAGATAGGACCTGACCATGGAGGATGCATGGGGACCTACATCTGTGGAAGTAACTTTATCCGGAAAAATGAGTCTTTGCAGACGTAATAGCAGAAGCTGTTTGAATGTGATCACATGGGCTTAGGCTGGTCCTAAGTTCAATTGGTGGGGTCCTTAGAAACAGACACAGCACAGGGGCCACGTGGAGATGGACCAGAGGCTGCAGTAACACCACTACAAGAGGCCAAACACCAAGGACTGACAGCCACCCCAGGAGCTGGAGAGGTGAGAACAGCCCGGAGTCTCCAGAAGGACCAGGCCTGGACACATCTTGGCTTCAGCCTTTGGATTCCACAACAGCAGACCCACTGTAAACACACGAGTAAATTCAGTAAACACACTGATTTCTAATGGAAGCTTGAAGAAATGGACCCTGGCGCTGGAGAGACAGCGGTTAAGAGTACTGGCTGCTCTTCCAGAGGACCTGGGTTTGAGTGCCAGCACCCACATAGCAGCTCATAACTGTCTAGAACTCTAGTTCCAGTGGGTATGATGCCGTCTCCTGGCACCGCAATGCACACACATGGTATACATGCATACATAAACACACAGACAAAACTCTTATATACATAAAATAAAAACCAATCTCTTTTTAAGAAGGAACAAATACCCTGGTAGAGTAAACATACATGATGAGGCTGAGGTCGAGGGCACAGCTGGCGAATCCTGGGGACCAGGTCCTAGTCTCACTCAGGACCACACACCCCAGCTTTTAATACACATTATGAAAAGCCAGTAGTGGTGTGAGAAGTGACATCTAGAAGAGCCTGGAGAGCGGTCAGTACACAGCACTGGTGAAGGGGCTTGGCCGGTCAGCGAAAGGGCCTTGCATGCTGCTTAGCAACTTGGAAAATAACAGGTCATTGTAATTAAGGCAGCCATGAGCAGAGATCATGGAACAGCAAGCGCTGAGGCTCCCGAGCCTAGAAGGACTTTGAGGGGACAGAGACCCCTGAAACTGCTGGATCTCTGCACACTGGAGTGTGGTGAGATCATTCCTCAGATTCCCAAAGGACACTCCCCAAAGCTAAGGCCATATCTGTCCTCTCCATCATCTTTAAGGAAACAAGCTCAGGAGTCCGGCAATGAGGAAATAGAATTTTGATTCAAAGGGCCCCTGACCTCTTGGCCTGGACTACCAGCTGTGCGATCCTGAACGGACATGTGCCTTTCCAAGCATCAGTGTCCTTATCACCCTGCATGCTCAGGGTGACTGTGGGGACAGGGGACTCAAGCCCAAGCTGAAAAGGACCAGGTCTCAGCATCTAGCCCTGATCCTGGCCAAGTAGCTCCCTGATGGGTGGGTCTGCACACTGTGCACAAGAATGGACCCAGGCCTACATGCTAGTCACAGACTCTTAAACTTCAGTTCCACCCCCAACTACAAATGGGTCCCAGAAATGGGAGCTGTGTCCACGGGGCAAAGCAGATTTCAATCTAACATTCTCCTGCACGGAGCAGAGTCCTTAATTCAATTTACTTTCTTATTTATGTTTTTTAAGCCCATATTTTAAAACATCCCCTAGGGATATTTAAAACCAAAAGCATGGCCAAGCCTCACGAATCTGCTTGGAAATCAGCGCAGGGTTCTGAGCTGTCTCCCAAATGCAGGCTTCCGGGAATGGCAAAGCCTTGCAAATCTTGTCAGCTAGCCACATGGGGGCATGCAGATCCAAGGGAACGTGTAGACCAATAGAGGGCTGCACATCCACAGGGACATACAGACCCACGAGGATGTGCACATCGACAGGGGCTTCACACCCACACGAGCCCACAGACCCAAGGGTTCCACAGTCAGCAGTACAGGGAGCACGGGGCTGGGCTCTCCACCCAGAGAGACGTTACTCAGGTCACCAGACCACCTCAGACTCAAGAAAGGTCACCTGCAAGCTGCCTCCTCCACTGGCTCCCCCGCCACAGAGCAAAGGTACCACTTTCACTAAAGGGAGAAGGGGCTCCCCTACCCCACAGACACAAGGCATGGCACTGTCATTAGGAAAAAGCTCTGCTCAGTCCTCACATGCACCTTCTGTGGGCTCCTCCAAGCCTAGCAAGTAGGAACAGACCATCCCAGGTCACTGGTGAAGAAACTGTTCAGCCTTTAATCTCATCCATCGCCCAGACCCAGACTCTGAGGTCTGGAAGGAGGAGGAACTGTCCAAACAGGCTGAGGTTCTGGGGCTGGGTTCAAACCCACTCTTCCGATTCCTCCAACCTCAGCAAACACGTTGCTGAAAGAGGCCTTGCATGCTCCCTACCCTTCTCCTGGTCCCTTCACTGACACACTGGCTGTCATTCCACAATACCTAGCAACTGCTCCCTCCACGCTTGTGCCTGCAGCGCCCTCCTCGGGAGTCCTTCCGCCCCTCCTCAGCACAAAGTCCCACAACCTTCAGCTGCAGCTCCATCTACACTTTGGCCAGGGTTTCCCAAATGCCTCCACTGAGGCCCGAAACACTAGCTCTCCGGGCTTCTGTCCAGCTTTCTCTCTGTGATGGAAAAGAAGCCACCTTCCTGACAACAGGACACTGCTTCATAACCACAGGTACCATGGGGAGTAGCTGCTTAGCTTCCCTGCCTCGGTTTCCCTACACCTTCCACATCAGGTGCAAAGGTACAGGAGAAGGCCACCTGTAAATGGTGAGGCATTTAAAAAACAAGACAAAACAAAAAATCCCTAAACGGGGGACTGCAGGAATAGCTCAAATTGGAAAAATGCTTGCCAGGCATAAAGCTCTGAGTTCAGTCTCCAATCCCAAAGTAAAAACAAAAGTCTTATGTCACTTAATCCCAGTGACAGGCTGATCCAGGAGGCTTGCGGGCTGGCCAGCCTAGCCTAGTTGGCGAGCTCCAGGCCAGTGAGAGACCCTGTTTCGAACAACCGAGGTGGACAGTGGTTGCAGAACAAGAGCTAAGGTTGACCTCTGGCTCCCACAGGCGTACATATAAACACACACACACACACACACACACAGAGAAACCCAAGCGTGAAAACCTCTCCTTCAGGTGAAAAACACCTTATAAAAGGAAATGTCAGGGAATCAGGCTATGGCTGGCTGCTAGGCGCCTAGGTAACTTACCATGCGCACACTGCAGTCAAGGCAAAACTAGTCTAAGAAATCTGGTAAGGCTGGGCAGTGGTGGCGCATGCCTTTAATCCCAGCACTTGAAAGGCAAGAAGCAAGCAGATTTCTGTGAGTTCGGGGCCAGCCTGGTCTACTTGTTTACAGAGTGAATTCAAGGACAGCCAGGACTCTTACACAGAGAAACCTTATCTTGAAAAAAAAAGGAAGAAGAAAGAATGAAAGAAATCTGGTAAGACAGGGTAGATGCAGGGGAATTCATTTCAGGTTTTGGGGGCACTGGCCAAGCCTAGTTTAGGTCAAAGAGCTTGTTAACTCAAAACAGTTCCCTGGAATTATTGGCCACAGAGACACAAGAATCAGACCATCAGATCTGACACTGGGGTAGGGGTGAGGGTGGGGAGGGCGGGGGAAGGACGTGCTGGGTGCTGCTGTGAGCCCAGAAGTTAGGGCTGCACCTCAGGGTACACACCACGGCTTGGTGGGTGCAAGTTGAAACAGGAGGCAGCCAGGTTTCAGGACCCTGGGACCGATGGGGCTGAATGACCTTAGGCAAGTCCCTCCCTAGGGCTGGAAATCCCTGGCTGAGGAACAAGAACCTTGTCACCCAGCTCTGGTCCCAGCTCCACGGTGGCCAGAGCAGCGGCTTAGAACCCATCATTGAGTAAGATCCCAAAACACAGAGTGGCTAGCATTCTTTCCCTGTGAACGCCAAGGCATATTTTTATCCCATCTAAACACAAATGTCAGCGTCAAGGAGCTGTGCTGAGGAGTGGCCATTCCCAGAGAGGCCACTCTGGAGAGGGCTGCCTGACTGTGGTCTACAGAGGCTAGGGCTATAGGACCCCATGGAGCCTTCTATCCAGAAGGTTCTAACCCTCCTAGGAAAACTTCATTCTGCTCTGCAGCGGGTAGTGCCACTCTCTCGGTCCTTGGTAACAAGTCCCCTGGGAAGTCAAGATGGCCAGCATGTCTGCTTCCACATGGCACTCGTGAGAGACACCTGCAGGGCTCACACACAGAAACATCCCCCACAGCAATGCTTTGGTGTCCTGAGAGCCCAGTGATAAAGCCCTCAGCCCCCACATGGTACCCGCTGCACAGCTATGAACCATGATCTTGTGTACAAAGAGTCAAAGACAGAAAACAAAATATAATGCTGTCAAGCAATGTTTGAAACAGATTTGGTCATCACTCTGGGTCTGTTTAGGATGAAAATAAAACTCATCTGTAGGAAAAGATGGAAGAAATGCCCCTCCCCCACAGCAATACTTACTATCTCTTGATAAGGAACATGGGTGGTTATACTTTAGCATAAAAAAATACATTTCCTTAATTTTCTATAATGAATGTGGAGCATTTGGGGAGTTAAAATGAAGCATTATTTTAAAATCCACCAGTGACCAAGCCCCTGGCTTAGGATGACCACTCTGGCCTGGCCTGTCCCAGCCCTCTGGCACAGGGCTGACCCTCAAGACAAGGTCACAAAGCCCTTGACGGCTCCCAGGTACCTATTTTTGCCCAGAGTATTAAGTCCAAACCAAGGAACAGTCCAGCTCTCCCAATGTGACAAGTTCACAGGAACAGAGGGGGAGTGAACTGGGAGGGGCCTGGCTGCAATGGTGGGCAACCATGCTTGTCATGTCTGGCACCTGCTCTGGGCTGGCTGTGTGGGTCAGCAGGCTGGACTGGGGGCCTATCTTATGTTGGGCACTGAGCTTCCCTGCCCGGGAGAAGATGCTCCAGGGCTAATCTTTGAGCACCTGTCTCGGTGGGAAGGTGATATCTAGTTAGACAGCCTGAGATGGAGAAGCCACAGTGACTGAATGGACAGAGAAGCCCTCATTTAACCGTGGGAAGGGACACATTAGGGACTTTGCAAAGGCCTGGCTGAGCCTTCGGGACAAGCAGAGAGAAGAGGAGATTTTCAGCATTAGATGTACCCGTGCCCTGGGGGAGGGGTGGATAGATAGACAAACATCAGTCCCCTGGGGCCAGAAGGAATGCCAGGCTAGGAGTGAGCATGATCCCATAGGCCCAAGAATGTAAGAACGGCTGAGAATGTCTGGAGCCATGGAAGGCCAGGGAGGAGTCGGGGCCATCCAGGCAGAGTGATGGGCCTGGACAGGGCAAGCATCGGGGTAGATGGGAAGCCAGGAAAGACAGGAAGGAGGTTGTAACTGGACGAAGATGTACGGAGAACTAAAAAGTGGGGACTCAGAAGTGGCTTGGCATGTGGCTGGGGGCTTCAGCCCCTCCTAAAGTTGGAAAGGTGGGAGGAGGGGTGCCTTACAGAGCATAGTGCTCCCTACCCATTGTCACTGTGTCCCCGGCAGGGACAAGGATGTGTCTGGCATCTGTCATACAGTGTAGGTATTTCTGGGACCAAGATTGAGCTAGGTCTCCTCTGTGACCAGCCCTAAACCTTTTGAAGCCATAGGGGAGGCCAGCACTGGGGTGTTCCCCACATTTTTCCACCTGGGAAAAAAGGCGAAGAGCCTCTCCATCCGATGTTGCCTGTGTCTGAGGAGGTGCAAGGAGCATGCAGAAAGGAAGTGCATAAAAGAACCTCTCTCTAGATCCCTAGTCAGATGAAAACACCTGTGAGTGTCATCAGCACCGTACAGACAGAGGTCAGCAGTTGGGGAAAGCGGGAAGGAAGCCCCTGCGCTTCTCATGGGCATCAAGAGTCTAGGGCACAGCTCTGAGTGAGTGATGGATCCCAGAGATGGGAAAGTCCCAGCCAACCACCAGGGGTCATTGTCCAAGGTGAGGGAGGTAGGGCTGCACTTGCTTGCTGGGGCCAGAGGTTCATTAGCTCTGTCCATTAGCTGTGTGGCCCTGGCCAGGCCCTAAATTCACTGAGACTCTGGTGTCAAATGGAAACTGTAAAGTTCTACCCCTGTGACTAGAGGCTCGCTGGCGGTGGCAGGTGGCGGTGGCAGGGAGGGAGTTCTAAGGAACCCAAACGCTGGTTTATTGGAATCTCATATAACACCAACTAACCAAATGCGGTGAAAGGACGCAGCTCCAATCACACCCAAAAGGGCAGGGTCAGATTTTCCAGAAGGCTTCCAGTCATCTGACCAGAACCTAAGTTTCCCAAGGTGCAGGGCATACCAGAGGTGTGGGCACACCACGGCCAGTGGTGGGCACACCACGGCCAGTGGTTCATACTAGGGTGGGTCACTCCAGGCAGGTCCCAAGGGTTCCCGCTGTCCTGCCTCCTTCACTGAGGACCCGAAGGAGGATAGAAACAGCCAGACGGTTCCGGGGTGGGCTGAGCCCCTATACGCCGCAGGGATCAGGTCTTGTGCCGCCCTGCGAAGGGGAGGCAGGGGAGGTAGGGCATGATGGGGCAGCTCTGGGGCGCGGACAGTCTTTCAGATCAGCTGTCCCATCCGCAGCACAGTCTCACGGGGAGATTTGCAGGCATGCCCGGGACTCCGAGGCTGGACGAGGGGCGCGCGGCTGGGGCACACCCCATTCGGATGGGGCAGTAGGCGCCTCGGGCTCTTCGGAGCAGCGAGAGTCCTGGCCTCCAACTTCTAGCAACTTGGAGTTGACTTGGGGCCCGGCCACCCATCAGGGGAAACTGAGGCCGGCAGAGCAGCGCCTCCCAGCGCTCCGGAACCCTCCCTGCCGCTGCGTGCCCAGGGCCAAGGCCACAGCACAACGATCCTGAAGTACTCACCGGCCGCAGTGCTGGGCCTCCCAGCCCGCCGCGAAGTTGCTCAGGAACCGCGGAGATTGCAGCGGCCAGCAAAGCAAGCGAGGCGGAGCGCGCGGCCCTGCATCCAGCGCGGCCACGGCCAAGGGGCGGGGCCTGGGCGGGGCCTCTGCCGCCCTCCATTCCTGAAGCGACTCCCGGGACTCGGCTCGCTGAGCGGCTGGTGCGCCTGCCAATCATCGAGTGCCCTCGCCAATCACGGTGCGCCTCGCCTTGCATCGATGCGCTCTCTTAGGTCCACCAGTGGACAGATGGCGCCCGGAGGGCGGGTGCGGCCGGCCCACAGTGAAAGTCTCGGAGTGAACTCGGCCCGAGTCCTGCCCCCTAGCCGCCCCGCCTCCAGGACGTTTCTTTCTTGACCCAAGCTTGTGAGCCTGCTGAGTAACAGGTGGTTGGACCCAGGAGCAAGAGTCGCGCCACCTTCCGCTCGCCTCGGCACGGTGGAGCTCCATCTTCACACTTCAGACCGGGTATTGTAGTGCTTACTGACGGCGCGCGTTTCGTGCCAGGAGCCCTAATTCCGACCATCGAGATACACAGAGGACTCCCCAAAGCAGCAGCAAGTACAAAATAAGTGTGGCCCGAGTAAGTGTGCACGTGCCACCAAATACCGCTTTAAATGAACAAAACCAAACTCAGACTAGCACGCTTTTTACGATTAGCCAGGCAATAATGCCTGCCTGGCTCAGGCAGTTGGAAGGCCCCTTCTTCCTCTTTTTGGTGTCTGAGAGGTGTGGTTTGGAGATCAGAGCTATGGTTTAGTTTTTGTGTTCCTTTCTTTAGACCTCACAACCCACTGCACGGAAAACCTGTCCTGCTTACGTGCAGCAACCGTCCTTCAGACTTACAGAGACAGGACCTCCAGCGTGTCAGGAGGTAGTTCAGGTGGCTTTGGAGATGGTCTCGGTCCCCTGAACCACTCCAATCGTGCTCTGTCAAAGGCACATGGTTCACCAGATACTTTGATTCTGCAGCTGCTCTGGGGGCCTAATCTCCTCACGTACCCCGGAGAGGCTCACGGAGGAGGAAGGAAGCTCATCCCAGCAGCATGGCTCTGCCCTGGCTCCATCTGGGGCCCTTTCAGAAACGAAGGTTTTCTGGTTCACCCCTGTGTGTGGGTGACTGTTTCCCGTGGGGTGGAGGTGGGAAGTTCAGGATGCAGAAGCACCAGATACCAGTGGCTTTTTCAGACCTATAGCCATATCTTATCAAAACAAGTTTCTGGGAGTTGTTTGGAGGAATGACTTTTTTTTTTTTATAAACCTTTCCCAATATGGAAAAAGAAAAGTGGCCCCTGCAGTAGCAATTCACATTTCCATGGTAACTAATTGTCTTAATGCATTTTCTGTTGCTATGACAGAATATCCGGGATTGGGTAATTTGCAAAGGAAAGAAGTTTATTTGGCTCATTGTTCTGGGGGTGGGAGAAGGCAGGATCAGGCAGAAGCATGTGGCAAGGACCTTGTCCTGCATCAACGTGTGCAGAAAAACAGAAGGGTAGGTAGGATGTGAAGAGTAGAAAGCACAAGGCACCACATTCTGTGTCCTGCTCGGTAGAAACTAATTAAATGACAGTAATTAATGCACCTCTAAAAAGACTCCAACCCCTTTAGTGACCTAACTACCTCAAAGGCCCATCTCCTCTAAACTCTTCACAGTGGGAAACACACTGCTAATATAAATGCACTTTAACTGATACATAAAACTTATGCAGGTGTATGGGTACTGTTTGAGGAGCACACACACACACACACACACACACACACACACACACACACACACAGACTGAGATTTAAGTCAGGGTAAACATAGCTCAAACGTTTGTCATCTCGGTGATGATTTTCTTCTATTTTTGAGATTCACAGCACATCACCATAAGCATAGGGCCACTTTACTGTGTGACATCCACCAGAACTTCTCCCTCCTCTGACTCAGTGTCCACCTCCCACCTCTCCCCATCCCACCACCTCCTACAAACCACAGCTCAACCACACACCTGTTTCCTCCTCCTGGGAAGCACTTCCCTCCCAATTATCTCTTGAGCATTTAAAAGTTCTTTAAAAACCAATTTGGTGAGGGTTTTTTTTTTTTTTTTTCACACTTGGGCCACCTCCCCTCCATCTGGGAGGGCTGGGGCTTGGCCCACCCTGAGGATTAGCATCTTGCTCACGCTTGCAAGGCTCAGCATAGCTAGGCTTGCTCTAGCTAGGCTTTGCCTACTCATTCTTTATGGCCTTTGAGAGCATGCCTAGCCTGGTCATCCACCACTGCTGGCCACTGTCTGGGAGATCACACAGCCTGACTCAGCATGCTGCATAAGCTGCCGCACAGAGACCAGAATGGGGCAAGGGCACGGAGAGTACACATGGAACAAATCATCCTGTGGCTGAGGGGAGAGAATTGAGGAAAACTGCCTCTGACTGCGCAGGGTCTTGGGATGCAGTACCACGCTGCCTTCTCCATGGCAGATTAAAAAATGGACAAAGTCACAGGCAAATCCGAAAGGAACAGTGGGAGTGAGGGCCAATTAGCAAACTGGAAGGTAACTTGAGGAGCGAGCACCAAATAATGAGGAGGGAAAACACAAACCACACCAGACAAAAAGAGTTGAGACTGAGAGGCTGGCCCAGCGGGTGAGGGCACTTACTGCATAAGCCTGAGGACCTGAGCTCGACTCCTGAACACTCACGTAAAAAGTTGGGTACAGCCACATGTTTGCCTCAAACCACAGCTCTGTCGGTGGTTGGAGACAGGCAGATCCCTAGAGATTGTTGGCCCCCAACCTAGCTCCAGGTTCCGTGGGAGACCCTGTCTCAAGGGCGTAAGGGGGAGAGAATGCTAGAGCAGAGCATCCCACCTCCTCCCCTGGCCTCTGCATTCATAAACAGAAGCATGCACCCACCCACATAGACTACACATGTCACACACATACATCACACACCAGGACATACATTCACACACACCGAAAAGAAGATGAGCAGGAGGAGGAAGGGATGGAGGAAGAGGAGTTAACCATCTAAAAGACATCCCGAGAGGAGCGCTGTGCAGTAAACAGAAGGAACTGGAGGGGAAGAGAAGGTGGAAGAAGAGATGGGCAGTGACCCTGGGCTGCACAGGTACCCTGTGACCCAAGGAAATGGAGGAATACGTGTGGGATGTCCGCAAGGAAGGGTCACAACCAAAGGAGGGGAGAGTCCCGGTGGCACCAAGCCTCTGGGGGCCTGTGGAGCCAAATCAAGTCTCCTTCCCCTGTAGTGACAGGACTCATCTGTCAGGTACCAGAAAGAAAACATGCAACGTGGCAAACAGCCGGGCTGAGCCGCCTTGCAGAGGGAAATACTCAGGAAGTTCCGCTCTGACGGTGACATCCCAAACATAGTGGAGACCACTAGACAGAGTACAGCCAGAAACAGGAAGTGGTGGCCAGCAGTGGCTCTTAGCTCTGATTTGATCTGAGCCAGAACTTCCTGCTGGGGCTGTCAAGTGGGGCTCTCAAATAATACACCACCGGTTCCCAGGAAAGTCCATGTTAACCCACAACTAAAAAATACAATCTAGCTTCTCTTAGAGAAGTCAGGGCAGTCTAGCATCACACATGACTGGGGAGAGGGAAGGAAGTCTAGTTTGGAGAGAAAGCAGGGCATGAAAGGCTCTTTGTGGGGTACCACTGCCATTTATTTTTAATGCTTCAAAGGAAAAAAAAACATTTGTGGCTCAGGAATCAGAAAGCTGTCGTTAGTGGGAAAGTGGCAGAGAATTTCCGAATTAATGTGGAAGTTAGTCAGAGCCAGAGGACCAATAAGGAAGCAGGATTGAGGGTTTCTGTCGCAGTGATAAACACCACCACCCAACACCTTGGGGAGGAAAGGGTTTATTTCAGCTTGTGGGTCCAGAACACAGTCTATCATGAAGAAAGTCAGGGCAGGAACTCGAAACAGGAACCTGGAGGCAGAAACAGAAACAGAAGCCATGGAGGAGTGCTGCTTACTGGCTTGCTCCTTATGGCTTGCTCAGCTTGCTTTCTTATAGCACCCAGGACCACCTGCCTTGTTTTCCTCCCACATCCTAGTCCTAATTTCTTCCTATGATGTCATGATGTTCAGATCATCCACTCAAGTGCCCCCCACCACCTTGCTCCCCTGCAACTCCCTTTTGCTGACAGGATTCAGTGACTTCTTCCCAGGTCCACATTCAGGCACTGGGCTACACCCAAACTCACAGACACTGAGGGCAGAGGCTGGTGAATTGTTTTCAGGAGAGCTGAACTGGAACTTTTCCAGTCTTCTGGTATGCTAGGAAATGAATCAACAATATCAGGTCCTGATTGCTGAATCCTGTAAATGGAACCATGCAGATTTGATTAAGGGTGCAGGAGTAGCCTGGGGGTGGGGGTGGGCCTTAGATGTAATCATGGGTCTTCTTCTGGAGAGAGAAGCAGGAGGTTTGGACCACATAGAGAAGAAGATGAATCTGGGACAAAGAGAGGTCAGAGATGCTATACTTGGAAGGATATGGTGGCAACTGGCCACCACTGGAAGCTGGAAGGGGCAAAATGGCTTCTCCTTAGTGACGGCCCAGTGATAGTGACTTCAGAGGGCCAGCTCCAGAATGGTGGCAGGTACATCTCAGTGGTTGGAAGCCACCAAGTTATCACAAGGCCACCACAGGAAATGAACAGTCAGTGATAGCATGGCCAGGATTATGGCCCTGTGGTACCTGGTACCCAGCCAAGTTCCCATAGATAAGCTTGGGTGTGAAAATTCTGGTCTTTCACAAGGATGGCCTTGGAGAGAGTGTGGTCAACCCCTTGGCATTTAAACAGACATTCATGAAATGAAAGACTCAGTGCCCACAGGATACGCAAGCAGTGCTGAGCACTGTGGCTGGCCCCTGAGTGACCAGGTCAAATGTTTCAGAGACTTATCATTTGTGGGGGTTTGAAAGAAAATAGTGCCATAGAGAGTGGCACTATTAGGAGGTGTGGCTTTGTTGGAGTCAGTATGGCCTTGTTGGAGGAAATGTGTCACTGTTGGGGAGGGCTTTGAGGCCTTCTATGCTCAAGCTATGCCCAGTACACAGTTCACTTCCTGTTGCCTTTAGATCAAGATGTAGAACTCTCAGCTCCTTCTCTAGCAACATGCTTGCCTGCATGCCACCATGTCCCACCTTGGTGATAATGGAATAAACCTCTGAAATTTTAAGCCAACCCCAATTAAATGTTTTCCTTTATAAGAGTTGCCATGGTCATGGTGTCTCTCTACAGCAATAGAAAACCTAAGACACCATATCCATCCCCATAGCCTGAATTTGGGGCTTTTAGCCCTATGGTTGATAGAGGTAACACATGGAGCAGGACAGGGTTGATTAGTTACATCAGCACCCAATGATCTAGGCCCAGGAATCTCTGATATATAGGGCTACTGTACTGGCTAGTTTTGTATCAACTTCATACAGGGTAGAGTCACCTGGGAAAAGGGACCTTCAAATGATAAAATGTCCTACCAGATTGGTCTGTGTGTCGTGCATTTTCTTAATTAGTGATTGATTTGGGAGGGACCAACTTATTGTGAGTGGTGCCACCCCTAGGGAAGTGGTCCTGGGTTCTATAAGAAATTAGGCTCAGCAAGCCATGAGAGCAAGCCAGTAAGCAGCACTCCCTCATGGCCTCTGCATCAGCTCCTGCCTCCAGCTTCCTGCCCTGCTTGAGTTCCTGTCCTGACTTCCTTCAGTGATTGAACTGTGATGTGGAACTAACACCTAAACAAACCCTTTCCTCCACACGTTGCTTTTGTTCATAGTGTTTTATCACAGCAATAGAAACCTCACTAATACAAACATTTTACCCACGACTGCCAAGCCAGCTGGTCACGTGATCGGTCACCATGCTGTCAAAGTAGAAACGCAGAGCCCAACCCTAGACCACCCAGCTCAGGGCTTCACTTTAACGGGATGCCTGTGAGACCTGGAGACATCATTATAGGCAGGAGGCTGTCATTCCACATCATACTTGGGGAGCATGTACCCCAACCCCAGCGACTGGGCTGAATTCCATGGGAGTCCCGGGAACAGGTGCACATGATCACCTTGAACATGTAGCCAGTTCTGAGGTTTTCCTGGCCATGCTAAGCTCACCCCCTCCCCTGTTGTATTGTGTAGGCTTCCCAGGCTTTGGCTACATTAGGCTGTTTTGCTGTTTGGGCTCCAAGGATCTTCCTGACACCCTGTAACCTATCTGTTCCCCTGTCAAAGATGGAGGTTCCTAAGGGTCACACTGTGCAGCTGCTGAATGGCAGAGCCCCTGTTTCCCCATCCTCCTCTCCCCCACCTTCTAGCACGGCCGTGGGCAGCATCCCCCACACCCCTTTCCCTCTCTCCTTCATTCACCCAAGCGGCACCCACTCCACTGTCTTCTGGGAATTGCAGTACAAGCAGTGGGAGTTTGAGCTGGTGACGGTCACACGGCTCGTGTCACAGGGCTGTGAGCTACATCAGGCCCACGACTGCCAACACCTCCACACTCCCCAGCGTGCACACACCCCATTGTCTCTCCGAGCTCTGAACCCCTGTGTGAGTCTGAGTCGTGATTTACCCACCTCTGAAGGCAAAGAGGGACAGCCAACCGCGTACCGCCGCCTGCCAGTGAGTCACCCGATGCATTGGGAAGTTTCACGCGGGGAGAGTGTGGGGGAACCGCGAGAAGGGCGAGGCCCCTCGGAAGAGGACCATTGTCTGAGGATGTCTGCTCCCAGGCAGCCCACTGAGTCACCACGTCGAAAACAGGTGACTTCCTGTGCCCAGGCCCTTACCGACATCGTGTGTAACGGGAAGAGTGGCCATGGACGTGCACACGGGCCTCGTGCTTCAGGGGTGGTGGTTCACGTCCCAGGCTGTCACAGAGGTAGACGCAGCAGCAGTGGCACTACAAACTGAGCACGCCAGAGTACCCAGCATGGTGTGTCCCTGTGTCTGCCTTGTCATCAGAAGAAGCAGGAAGGCTACAGCTACTTAGACAACCACTGCTGTGCTCCATAGGCCTTTCTGCTACTAAGGCAGGAGTGTGAGGGTCTGAGGCACCCTCCCCCTCCCCCTCCACCCCCCAAGGGGTCAATTGGCCAGCTAGAAATAGAAGAACTGGTTAGCCTGGGGAGTCTGGGCAGAGCCAATTGAGAAAAAAGTTGGTGGTGGAGATCCCTGATGGGAGATGGTTTGCCTTCAGGGGTGAGCATCAGTCAGGGAAGGCTCCCAGGAGGAGGTGCTGACTCTATTCCTCCCCCATTTGACCTCTTCCTCCTCTGCCTTTTAATAAACTTCATTGTTTGGAGAGGTTTAAGCTTCACAGCAAAATGAAGCGGAAAATCCTGGATATCACATTACCCCTCCCTCTCTCTGCCCAGTCTCCCCCACTGTGGACTTCCAGCTCCTGGCAGTACCAGCAGGTCATTATCTCCCTGGAGCTGGACCTTACCTCTGGGATCTCGGTCCTGGATGCTCTCTGGGTTTAGACAAAGGGACCATGAAGGCTAAGGAAGAACGCATCACTGGCCTCGACGTCTAGTCTGTCCACTGTTCCTTTGTCCCCACTGTTCTCTTGGCCTGGATGTCAGGAAGCTGGTGTTGGGCAGCAGCCCAGTGGCCAGCTCTCTCTTAGCGTCTGTCACTAGATGCTCCCCTCATGGCTCCATGGTTCTTTCTCCCCTAGTGATGAGTGACATTTCCTTGTCAGGACCCTTCACCCAGTCACAGCTCAAGGCATCTTGGTTTTCAAGAGCAATTGCCTTTAAGTCAGGTGGCTGAGCCTGGACAGGGACATCAGTAAGTCTGGCCCATGAGGTGCCCTTAGACCTGCAGAAATCCCATGATCCTCTCTGAGCACCCCTCAGTAGACTCTGGGCTGTGGAGCTGACCCAGTACGACATCAGACATGTGATCTGCCAGAGCTGGTGTTCTGTAGTCACTCCAGGGGTCAGTGACTCCTCTCCCTGAGCCATACCCAATAGCTCATTTAATCCATGGGACAGCCTCGGGAAGAGGATGTTGTTCCCATCACAGAGCAGGAAGCCACAGCTGTGAGAGGTTGAAAGGTATGCCCAGAGCCACTATGGACACCTTCTGGGTCCAAGCGTTCCCAAACCCTGTTGCAACATGCCCCACCCTCAGTGTTCAAAACCCAACAGGTGTGCCCGGAACATTTCCTGTGGCTCCAAAGAAGAGACGCTAAGAACATCTCACACACCCAGGCTGCGGGTTGGAGGCGGTGCATGGCACCCACCCCTACTTCTGCTGTGAAGTGCTTTCAGCCCCATGTCCCCACTGTCATCCTTACAAAGCCCAGGGCTAGTGGGAGGGGAACGCCTTGTTCTATGGAGCAGGAAACAATAGAGGAAAATCTTTAGCAATGCAGCGCTTCAGATTTGAGGAGGAACTGAAAATTGCCCAATTCAGAAGCCTTCCAAACTTTCAACACCCTCGAGGCTCAGCAGCAGACCGCTTAGACCTGTGGAGACATCGGGGAGAGGGGGAGGGGAGGGGTTTCGGATGCTGGCAGGAGCCTTGTGGACAGTTGAGATTTTTGTGACCTTGGATACTCTCTGAGTCCTTCATATAGCTTTCATATATGCTGTCAGATGTGTGTAGATACAGCAGAGATTTTCTCCCACTGTGCATTCTGTCTCCACTCTGTTAATTGTCTCTTTGCTGCGCACAAGCTTTTAAAGTTCCTGTGATTATTCCCTAGGCATTTGGAGTCCTTTTCAGAAAGTCTTTGCCGGTGCCAAGATCTTAAAATATTTTCCCTTTGTTTTCCTATAACAGCTTCAAAGTTTGAGGTCTTCCGTTAAGGTCGCTGGTCCATTTGAGATTGATTTCTGCATAGGGCGAGAGACAGGGATCTAGTTTCACCCTTTCCGTGTGGGTATCCAGGTTCCCTGCACTTGGATCGAAGGGTCTGTCTTTTCTTCAGCCTATGTGTTTGGCCCCTTCCTCAAAAATCAGGTGGCTGGAGCTTCGTGGGTTTGTTTAGGTCCCATGTCTGTTGGCCTGCTTGTTTGTGTCTGATGGTGCCATGCTGTTTCTGTTACTGTGGCTCTGTAGTATAACTTGAATGCAGATATTGTGGTACCCTCAACACTGCTCTTTTTGCTCAGGATTGCTTTGTCTATTCAGAATCTTAGGTGTTTCCATTTGAATTTCATGGTCTTTTTTTTTGTTCCGTGTGGGTACAGACTGACGTTGGAATTTTGATGGGGAATATTGAATCTGAGTGTTGCTCTGTAATATAGCTGTTTTCACAATATTAATTTGCCTGGTCCATCTGTGAACATGGGAAGTCTTCCATCTTGTAGGCGCTTTTGCAGTTTTCCTCCTTCAGTGTTTAAAAACTTAATTGTAAAGATCACATGGCCCCTCGGTTAGGTTATTCCTAACCTGGGTGTGTAGTTTTTGAGAGTGTTGTGAATGGCAGAGTTTTCCTGTTATTTTTTCAACATGTCCAGTGTTGCTGTTCCTAATGATTGTTGGTTTTTCATGTTGATTTTGTATCTACTTTACCAAATCAATTTATCAGGTCTAAGGGTTTTCTGATATGGTCTCTAGGCTACTAGATTTTATTTTAATTAAAAAAGTGTCTGTGTGTGTGTGTGTGTGTGTGTGTGTGTGTGTGTGTGTGTGTATAGAAGGACACAAGGCCTCCATGCTCATAGATAGCAATGGAGAAACCAGAATTGTTAAACACATAGGCTTTTTTCTTCAACAGAAGGGATGAGCATACCTGTTTTCCATCCAGAAGCCTAGGAGGGATGCTGTTTAACAGTCTGGTGATCTTTTACTATCTGTAGGTCCAGGTCTTACCTGAGTAACCCATTCTTATGAAAGAGGTCCCATGTACTTTGCCAAAGAGTTTGCTATTACAAACCCTTCCTCCCTAGACCCTTATCCTTAGCACTGTTTCTCAGTCAGTAGAACCCATTCTTATGGGAGAGGTCACAAGTGACTTGCAAAAGACATGCGCTTTGCAAAGGAGTTTTCACGTGGTCATGCCTGAAGCTTTATTGTGATAATTGTCATGAGGAAACCCTTTTCCAAAGTTGTGCTGTGTTTAAAAATGTCAAAAACAAACCGCTTGGGGTCAGACTCCAGGCCCGGCTAACTAAGTCATGCTGAACAGGTTTTCTTCTTGCTTCCCGCGGTTTGTTTCTCTGCCAAGTCAGTAGAGCTTGCAGGAACCCCCACAGTCAGGATTGTTGGCCAGTGTCTTTGCCTGAGGAGCCATCTTGTTGCCCCCTTCCCCCACATTAATTTTTCGAGACACCTGGCTTTGCAAAATCATCATCTAAACTGCTTCACTTTCGCTACTCTGAGTCTCCAGTACTCTTGTTATGAATGGAGATTCCTGTTTCTTACACTGAACCCATTGCATGCCCTTTGTGCCCACGGTTCCCTCTGCCTGGATGCTGTTCCCTAAGTCCACACAACCACCCCCAAATTCCATGTTTCTGACACATGAGTCACCTCCTGAGGCTTTCCCTGACCACCACATGGGGCCCTTCCTGTCCTCCAACCTGCCCTTCTGGGTGCCACAGGCTCACTCCTGGGATGTTGTCTGCCTGCCTTTCACAAGAACAGGAACCCATTACTGGGCAGACATGTTAGGACCATGGGCAGCCCCTAGACCTGATCTTTCTCTGCTGGCAAGGCCAGCACACTGCCCTGGCAGCTGCTCCTGGAAGGGTTGATGAGTTCTGACTACTCCAGTCCAGGGCCCTTGGATGAAGCAACAGCATTGGGGTGCAGCTCCTGGTGTTTAGACAGTTGGGCTCTGTTCCTTGCTCTACCATAACTGACCCATAGGGACTTAGGCTATGGCTGTTTCCTTCTCTGAGCCTCAGTTCCTCCATCTTTGAATGGCTAGGTGGATTTCCTGTTTCATTCTATGCTTCCCTACTGAGGTTCAGAGTCTTTGCAGCCAAGAGACCACAGTGCTGTTGCCTCTAGAGGACTGGAAAATTTCACACCCAGGAATGCAGAATCCCAATTTCAGCAAGCCCCAGGTCTTCCAGCGTAGATCACAGGCAAGGAGTATGTTCTACTTATGGACATAGGGATGTAGAGCTATATTCCATTTCCCTGGAAAGTTCTGGGGCCTAGCACAGAAGGTTGAAGAAAAGAATGACCCCCACAGTCTGACCCTCAGCCTTGGAACCAGAAGGGACTCTGGGAACCTTGCAGCCCAAATATCTGTACATTGTGCATGGAGACACTCATCCCAGACAGGAGACAGGTCTTGGTCATAGTGGGAGCCGCGCAAGCACCAGGTGTCTAAGGCCTGGGCCCCTGGGCCCAGCATGTTGGCCTGTGCCCTGGGGTTTCCATGGTGGGAAGCAGCCTCTTAATTTTGATTGATACGCCCGTTGCAAAGACTTTTCCAATGAAACACATTTTGTTGTTGTTGTTGTTGTTGCAGTTGGGCATAGGCTCCTATACTGGGATCTAGGTGGAGAATCATGTTTTGAATTTGTTTTTCCTTTCAGACTGTCTGGCAAACTATTTATCTAGTGCCTAGCTCTGGTGCCCCCCAGTGGCCATGTTGCAAACAGCAATAAGTGCAATTAAATTTTCTGAGCAGAGGACTAAGGTTAAGCTCATTGTTCATTTCTTGCTTAGGGTTTGGTGTCCACTGGGAATGTTATTAGGACCCGGATGCCATCTCAGCAGACATGGGCATGGTTGGGATTCTGCATTTATAACACGCAACCAGTCGAGGTTCCGTAGGTGCTGGAGCACCGAGCCCATCAGCAGTGGGAGGAAGGTGGCTAGGGGTTTACACCCTGCCCTCAGGTGCAGGCAGGAGACACCTCCATCTCTCCAGCTCTTGTCAGAAGAAGGGTAGAGCTGGGGCTCCCCTGGGTTATATGCTGGGGAGGGCTAACTCCAAGCTGGAGCTCTGTCACCCAAGCAACACATAGCAGACTCTTGAGGGAAAAAAGTGTACTGAGGATCCCACAGCCCTGAGTTACAGTGCACAGAGCTTGATTAGTTTAAGGGACCCGGTTTAAAATAGCACAGGTCGCTTGTTCTGAGGGCAAGAGATCATACTGGCAAGGATGTGGAACAGGGCACTCTTCCCTTTATATTTGATTATTTATAGATCGTGATGGGGCAATATTAACGATGAGTGACACATGTCTTAGTTAGGATTTCTATTGCTGTGAAGAGACACCACGACCACTGAAGGGGACTTCCGAACAGTGGGGGCTCCTTCCCAGACCCTGAATTACACCCAAACCACACCCAATCACCTGTTTTCACAGAGATCCTTTATTAAGCAGGGAAGAAAAAAAAGTGACTGCTTTCTTTCAGGCAGAGAAACAGCAGCAAGTGACCTTGCAGGTGTGATTTTTAAGAAGAGAAGAAAGGGAGGTCTGTCCTAGAATGGGCCAGAATGCAGTGGTGGAGGAGATAGAAGATGAAGGAGAAGGGAAAAGAACAAGAAAGAGGGGGCGGGGTATTTGTCCTGGAGGATCAAAGGACTGCCTCTGGCTAGGGAGGATCAGATGTGGCACACAGAGAAATGGTGGGTTGTAAAGGTAAAGGGGGAAACCCCATGTTAGGATGAAGTGAGCCAAAGGGGGCTTTTGATTGATGGACTTCAATACTTTGATGGCTGGACCTTGGTAGTCAATTTCAGGAGGAGGAAATGGCCAAATAAGGGAATAAACCTTTGTGGCTACCTTTAGGAATGTAATCTAATGGTTTTTTAGCAAGGCAGAGGGAATTGGGGCAAAGGGCAAGGCCTGCCAAAACAACATTCGAGTGGGCTAGTGTCCCTTCAACCACAGCAACTCTTATAAAGGAAAATATTTAATTGGGTCTGGCTAACAGTTCAGAGGTTTAGTCCATTATCATCATAGCCAGAAGCATGGTGGCATGCAGGCAGATGTGGCGCTGGAGAGGGAGCTGAGAGTTCTACATCCAGACCTGCAGGCAGCAGGAAGAGAGTGCCACAGTGGGCTTGGCTTGAGCATCTGAGACCTCAAAGCCAGCCCCCTAGTGACACACTTCTTCCAACAAAGCCACAAATACTCCAACAAGGTTACACCTTCTAATAGTGCCACTCCCTATAGGCCTATGTGGGCCATTTTCATTCAAACCAACACACAACATAAACATGTAAATGGTGTCCTAATTTGCTGCTGGTTGCTGGGAAAAATACCATGACCAAAAGCAACCCCGGAAGGAAAGGGTTTAGTTCATCTTAACACTTGCGGATCACAGCCCATCATTGAGGGAAGTCGGGGCAGGATCTCAACCAGGAACCTGGAGGCAGGACCTAAAGCAAAGAACACGAAGAAATGCTGCTTACTGGCTTGCTCCCCTTGACTTTTTAACACAGTCCAGGACCATCTGTCCAGGGTGACTTCATCCACAGTGGGCTAGGCTCTCCGCATCAATCATTAATCATGAAAATGTCCTATGGAGGTGTGTTCTCAATTGAGATTCCCTCTTCCCAAATGACCCTAGCTTGTGTCAACTTGACAAAAAACTAGCCAGCACAAACTGAAAGACTAACATTTTGAGAAATTGTAGTTTGTGTACCAAGCGTCTTTTTTCCTTTTCCATTTTCATTTGTGTTTGGGTGCACATGTGTGTACATGCATGTTAAGGACCAAGCTTGATGTTGGGAGTCGTTCCCTATTGCTCATCCAAGCCTTGTTCACTGAGGAAGGGACTCTCAATCAAACCCAGAGCTCTCTGATATGGCTAATCTTGCTAGCCAGCTTGCTCTGGAGATAGCCCATGTCTACTTTCCGAGAATGGAATTACAGACTGGCTGCTACACCCACCAGCATTTTTGTGGGTTCTGAGGATCCCAACTCTGATCCTCATGCCTGTGTGACAAGCATGTGACCTCTGAGCCATCACCCAGCCCCAACATTTTATGCGTGTGACACACGAATGTTGAGTTTTTGCAGGTCACCATTCAGCAAGTTCACTTACAAGCTGTGATAGTTGGTCTTGTCAACCTGGTAGGGTCTGGATCCGCCGGAGAGACACACTTCTGTGCATGTCTATGTGGCCATTCTGAGAGAAGATAACTAAGTGAGGGACATGGCTTTTAGGATATAAAGAGATCCAAGGAAAAGGCAAGGTGAGCCCCCCTGCCTGACTTCCCTTCTTGCTATTGTGTCTACCCTCCCACTGCCACTGCAGCCTCCATGCTCTGCAGATGTCAGACCTGTACCTCCACCCATGGACTGAGTACCAGCAGCTCTCCTGGAATCTTCCAGGCCTCAGTGCCAGTTTGAGACTACTGAGGGATGCAGCAGATACCGGGTTCTCAGCCTCTCCAGCCTGTAGACAGCTGTGGGTGGACGCCTCAGACTGCGTCATGTAAGCCGATCCAATGCATCTCCTTTTATATCCACACATTCGATCCATCCTGCTCTTCTAGAGAACCCTGACCAGTACAGAGGTTTGTTAATATTGTCAACTTGATGGAATAGTCAGTCACCTCAGAGACAAACATCTGGGCACTCTCTGAAGACGTTCCTAGGTTGGGCTAATTACAAAGGTGGGACTGGCCCCAGATATGGGTGGCATCATCCCGTGTGCTGCCATCATGAACTGAAAGGAGCAAGTGAGCTGAGCACCAGCATTCATCTTTCTCTGCTTCCTGACATCAACCTCAGACCGCCACATACATGTGCACACGTATGCACATACACCTATAGACATTCGAAACACGTACACACACACACACACACACACACACACACACACACACACACACAGCTCATATAATTTTAAGTCTGGGTTCCACAGGAGGGAAATCACGTGGTGTTTGTCTTTCTGAATCTGGCTTTTTCCACTTAACATAATTTCCCCGTCCCATTCATTTTCGTGGAAATGGTTTCATTTGCATAAAATCCCACCGGGCACCTTGTGTTCTTTATCCATCTCTCCCTCTGTTGGCCATCTAGATGACTTCCATTTCCTGGCTATCATGAGAAGTGCAGCAATAGCCACGGGTGTCTGAGGATCTCTGCGGTGAGATCCAGCATCCTACATGTAGATTCCTGTGAGGGGTCTAGCTGGGTCATGTGGTACCTCTGTGTTCAGCTTTTGGAGAAGCTTTATGTTGATTCCCTTGATCGCTTTGCTCTGACTCTGTGCATACTTCCAGACCTCTGTCAAGTTCACTGTCTGCACCCTCAGTTCTGGTCTTGGCTTTGGCCGGAGTTCACACATAGTCACCTCTGAGCCAGGCTTCCCAGATGGCAAGCGAGTGGTCTACCACGTTCTCAGGATGGTCTGAGCGTTAGTTAACCCCACAGGAACCTTCTCACCTCTGGGGATACCCACAGCTGCCATCGCTATCACCAGCAACAACCCTGACCTGGTTTCTAGCCCCGACCACCTGCCCCAGCTGCCATGTTTTCCGTGTGTGTGTGTGTGTGTGTGTGTGTGTGTGTGTGTGTGTACACTCTGACACCCCATTGTCACAGAACACAAATTAATAAACAAAGGAAGAAAAGTTCCAGATGGTGGAGCATCTGACCCAGGTCCCTGTAGGAATGGCCCCTGTGTCCTGAGAGGCTGCCCCACCTGGCTGTGGTATACCACCTTCATCCCCGGCTCTCCTGGCATCAAGTCTCACACAGACTGCAGCAGGCAGAGCGCCATGACCCTCTCAGGTTCCTGCTGATCTGCTAGAATAGAAAGAGGTCAGTACTAAGGCTGGGGATTCCTAACAGCTTGGTTCCAAATGAGGTAATCAGGCCAAGGGCTTCAGGGAAAGATGCCTGAATTAAAATTTGAAAATAATTTTAATTTTTAATTTTCACATATTATTTTGACAGGGTCTCTGGCCCTTCAACTTACGATGTATTGAAGGATGCCCTTGAACTTCTGACCCTCCTGCCACTGCTCAGATGCTGAGATTCCAGGTGTGCACCACCACATCTGGTTTATGCAGTAGTGCCTATCAAACTAGGACTTTACGCATGTTAGGTGGGCACTCTCCCAGCTAAACTGCCCATCCCTGAACCTCTGTCTGAAGCTGTGAGAGTGTAGCTCAGGGCTGATGGAGAAGGTCTGCAATCAGTTTACTGAGTGGGGCCTGGCTGTTTAGAACATGGGATGAAAAAGTGGACAAATTGTCTGAGTCACTCTTGAGGAGGGCTAACCCTGTCTCACAGAGTTCAATGGTTGGTCTGTGTCCAGGATCACCTGAGATGTGTGTTTCTTCCCGGGCCACGGTACGAGAAGTCTGAGTCACACCATGTCCCAGCTCAGCTCACTTGTAAACACACTGATCACCACTGAAGTGGGGTCTGCATTGCCTGGGAGTTTCCCACCCACACAGAGCACCCCTGGTCCTATTCTGTGCCTGTCACCCTGTCATTTGGTGTCCTGGGAGAACTTTAAGTGCATGCAGAGAAGCATGTCCCACCAGGGTCTGACCCTCGGGAATCTGGCCAGGAGGTTGTCTGGTGGCTGAACCGTCAGGACTGTATGTCAGTGCAGAGGTGTGGACTGCAGCCCGCATTCCTGTCACCCCCTCTGTGTCTCTGGTCTCCCCAATTTTATCTAGTGGTCCTGACTTGACCTAGCCTCAATTCAACCCAAAACAGAGGACAAGGTTGGGGGTCCTGGGTAGGCCGGCTTCCTAGGTGGAATGTGTGGATTGATGCCTCGGGTCAAAGGGCTTATGATCCAGACTAGACACTCAAATCCAAACCACAAGGTACATGGAATGGCATTGCCAGGAGGATTAGCATTAGGATCCCAGGAGATAGTTGGCACTGGATGCTGGATATTGATGATGCTAACATGCTAACTGCTCTGGCTTTATCACACCTGGGGCTGTCACATACAGGGCACACACTTTGCCCCAGAAACATGGGCAATTGTTCCATGTCAATAAAAAAAGAAGTCAATGGACACATGCTCCCTGAAATAAACCTCCCGATCATGCTCACAACACCGAAGGTGTCTGGGGAGATTTTGTCCCGAAATATACATGAGGAACAGGGTTGGAGGCAGGCTGCTGGTACAAGGATTTCACTAGATAGAGGAACAGCTATCATTTGCCAGGTGGTCCCCCATGAGGTTCACTTAAGGGAAGGAAATACTTGCCTGACTTGTTCCTGCAACCTGGGAGGAAAGGCCAGTACTCAGAAAGGTTTCCCCAGTGCACAGAAATGTTCCAGGCTCATTCAACCTACCAGATCTGTTTCCCCTCCACATAATATGCATGAAGCCACCTGCTCTCAGGCCTAAGGCCCCAGGTGTAGCCCCTCTCCTCTCCTGTCAGAAGGCTGAGCGGACAAAGCTAAGATGTGGCTGGTTATGTGGCCATCCCTGGTCTATAGGACTCCAGGAAATATACTTTCATTACAGACTTGTATTAGCCCTGAGGATAAAGAGAAAACCATGCAGGCTTTAAAGGGGTGCAAAGGGAATCTCAGGGTGGAGATCTGCATGAGCCTCCCTTCTGTGGCCCAAGATACAGAGGACAAGGAGCAAAGTCACAGGACACAGATGTTTTAGGGTTTCTATTGCTGTGTTGAAAATATTATGACCAAAAATTGAGTTGTGAAGGAAAGGGTTTGTTCAACTTACACTTCCATATCACTGTTCATCATTGAAGGAAGTCAAGACAGGAACTCAAACAAGGCAGGGACCTAGAAGCAGGAGCTGATGCAGAGGCCATGGAGGGGTGCTGCTTATTGGCTTGCTTCCCATGGCTTGTTCAGCCCACTTTCTTTTTTTTTTTTTTTTTTTTTTTTGGTTTTTCGAGACAGGGTTTCTCTGTGTAGCTTTGCGCCTTTCCTGGAACTCACTTGGTAGTCCAGGCTGGCCTCGAACTCACAGAGATCCGCCTGGCTCTGCCTCCCGAGTGCTGGGATTAAAGGCGTGCGCCACCACCGCCCGGCTCAGCCCACTTTCTTATAGAACCCAGGACCACCAGCCCAGGGATGGAACCACCCACAGTGGGCTGGACCCTCCCCCATAAATCACTAATTAAGAAAATGCCCTGCAGGTTTGCCCACAGCCCCATCTTAGGGAGGCATTTTCTCAGTTGAGGTTCTCTCCTCTCAAATGACTTTAGTTTGTGTCACATTGATATAAGATTAGTCAGCATAACAAGGAAAGAAGCTGAGCTTTGAGGAAGGTCAACCTACATGACCTGACTGCAAACCTGGATCTCCAACCCCCGCCCCCACACCAGCTGTGCTCCAAGTCAGTTATCCCAGCCTCCTAGTTAACTGTAGTTTTCAGAACCAGCTAGCCTGCCCCCTACTCCCTGTAGCCACCTCAGGATCACAGGCTGAAATGAGCAGGTGAAAGCTGAGATTAGGTTGTAGCCAGGCTATAGTACAGGCTCTGACTGTGATGTTCCCTTTGGGTTGGTCTAACGTCCCTGATGCGGCCTGTTGTAGGCACACAGGGCACAGATAGACCCTTCTGAGGTTTATTTGGTCTTTGGTCCAGGCTTCTATCTTTTTTCTAAAACAGAAATCTGTAGAGGAAAGACTCCAAGATTGTCAGTAATACCAGAGCATGTGTGAGCCACAGCATGCACCAGTGACAGTGTACCAACAGGATTCTTTCCATGTGCCACGTAGATGGCCTCTGACCTGCCAGCCACTCTGCAGAGCAGAAATTATTGTGTCCTGAAAGCCCAGAGAGATGCTCTGGCCATTCGGCATCATCCAGTGGGTGTGGGAGCCACTGGGCACGGTCAGGAAGCAGTACCCAGGCTTAACTTGATAGGTTCACAGTGGACAGGGCCCATCTCAGCACAGGACACAGTGAGAAAGTGGATGGTCTGTTTTCCAGATAACTATCACTGGCCTCATGCCTCAGTTTCCCTGCTTATAGAATGAAGACGAAGGGTAAGTACAACCTTGTGGGTTGCAGGGAAGATCCAGGGTGTTAATACTTAGGAATTCCTGAGAGCAGAGGCTGCTGTGGTACAAGGCTCTCCCGACATAAGCCAGCCAGGGATAGAAGCCCTAGGTTCAGGCCCCTCCGCCATCAGTCTCATTTCTAGGTCCATCAGTCATGTGACTGAGTCCCCCTGTTGTTGGGTCTCTGTGCTATATGTGGAGGACACAGGGCTGAGCAAGACAAAACCCTGGCTGGGGAGGGTTACAAATGTCTGTGGTTCCAATGTTTGGGGAACTGAGGCAAGAAGACAATTGTGAGTTTGAAGCCAGGATGGGCTGCCTACTGAGTTCAAGACAAGCCTGGGCTACAGAGTGAGGCTCTGTCCAGGAGCCAGATGCTGCCTTCCCAGGGCAAGAGATACGGAGCGAGTGAGGGGCCCAGCAGGCAAGCCACAAGGTGCTGTCATGGGCAGGTTATCTGTCCTAGGAACAGGGTATCTGTTCAGGCCACACAAGGGTCAGGATGGCAACAGAGGATTCAGGAGCAGGCAGAGCTCAGGTCAACCAAAGGCAAAGACCCAGGTTAGGGACAATGTGTGTTAATGAGATAATGCTGCGTAGGGAGCCAGGCACCAGGCACACAGTAGACGCTCAGCAAATACAATCTGATTCACAGACGTGATAGACGCTTGTTACTCCTATGCTGATCTGTGTAGTTGTGGAAGAGAGGGTCGTTCAGCACCTCGGAGAGCTCAGCTCTAGGCCATTGACTAGACCCAGCCAGGATCCCCACCCCCACCCCATTCCTGAATCTGAGTGTCATTTCCCACCAGCAGTGAATATTATTATCATTCCACACCACTGAAAAATGTCATTACTGGGTCACTGAGTGGCACTGCTGAGATCCCAGTGCCCAGAATGCACTCATAGCTTGCAGGAGCCAGCATTTCTGATGGAGACCCCACTTGGAACCTGGGTCAGGTCTTCTCTTCCCTGGAGCACATAGCCACCTCTTTCCTCCTCAGCTACTCCACAAGACGGAGTTTTGCGTCATTGGAGAGAATATTCTATGCATTTTACTCCCACTCTCCTTATTCCAATAGTCTAAATTAAAAAATCAAATTGGTGGAGTCTTTCCCTAGAGCCTTTCTCAGCCCTTTGTGTCAGCTTCCCATTAAGATAAAAATCCTTCCTGAGTGTTCCCTTCGCTTGCTCAGACACCATGGTTACTAGGACAAAGAGACTCGAGCAGGATGCAGAATAATTTTCTTTTTTTTTTTTTTTTTTTTGGTTGTTCCTGTTGACTTTCTCATGCAGGGTGTATACCAAACAGCCTCTGGCCTACATAGAGCCAGGCAGACCGTGAGCTTGTTAGCTCATCGCTAGGCAAAGGGCGTCTCCATGTGGACAGCACAGCCACCAGCTAGAGTGCACCAGCAGAAAAGGAAAAGGAGGGAGTGTAGCTCAAAGGGTAGAGCCGGTTAAAGAGTGCAGCCGGCGTGCTGCAGAAAAGCAAGAGGGGAGCAAAATTCAAGGGGCCAAAGAGTCCACCTGATTGACCTCTCCCCAGCACAGGCACCAGGCTCAGACTGCAGCAGAGCATTTTGGACATTTGGTTCGACAAACTGGCTTTTGTTTCACAAAGGCCAAGTAAGCTGGGCTTGAATGGTGGTCGGCTCAGCTCCAGCCCTGCCACACATGACCTGTCAGTATTTTACTCCTACAGCTGCCACTGAAAAAGGCAAAAAGGAGATGGGGCCACGTGTGCTTATGTGCATGAAGGGCTTGGCCCAGAGCAGAAGTGCCAGGGATGTCCTCCTTCCCTGCCATCCTCAGGGTTGAAAAAAACCAAGGTTGGAACCAACAGACAGGCTTCTACGAGGAACCTGGGCCAGGCTTAGATGGACAGATGTTTTAATCTATGCAGCTTCCCATGCCACTCAATGGAGAGCTGGGCTCCAGCTCACACAATGAGTGCAGTTATGGCTAGGGAACAGCTGTGGCCTCTGAAGTTTTACAAATTCTTCCGAAGGTTGGGCCCCGGCCCCTGCTATGTGGATGATGGCTTTTTCAAGGGCATGCGGTGCTCTGCCTATTTGAGCTATGAGGATGCTTTCTACAGAACTGCAGCCACCTCACAGAGGACTGCTAAGCCTGGGCCACATCACATATCACAGCCCTGCCTCTAGTCAGGCTCCAAGTTTATTTGTTTGGAAATGAACTGCCACCATGCTTTAGAGTGAATTACGTTTTCCATATCTCACGTTGAAGCCTTAACCTCCATCATCTGGAAATGGGGTGTCCAGGAGACAGTTAAGGTTAAGGATGGGGTCCTAATTCCATGTGTAGGACTGTGTCCTTGTAAGAACACTCCTCCCCTGTCATGTGTAGACACACAGAGACAGGAGCCTCTGCAATCTAAGAATAAGGCCCTTTGTCAGAAGCAGGCTGAGCTGCTGCTATGATCTTGGTCCTTCATGTCTGTGGACCAAGAAGCCCAATCCAGCTAGTGTCTGCCCTGTTCCAGGAGCAACTGAGCCCTGAATTTTAGGTACTCCTGTGGTCACCTGGGATAATTATGCTTCTCAGCATCCATTGTAGGCAAGTTCTGACCAATGAGACTAAACTGAAGTATAGTGTTCAACTTCTGAATGGATTTATAAGGACATGGGATCTTTTATAATCCTTATCTCTTTCCTGGGATGGAAAGAAGATTTAGCAGCCACCTTGGACCATGAGGCAGTATGGTAAGGCTATCAGAGTAGTGAGCTAGAAGGGGTATTTATACCGATTGTGATCTTTGTATATGTTCCCAATTGTTTATGTTGCTGTAATAAAACACTACCAAAAACAATATGTAGAGGTGAGACTTTATTTCATCTTACAGGCTAAATAATACATCATGGAGAGAAGCCAAGACAGGAACTCAAGGCAGGAGCTTGAAACAGAAAACCACTGATTTGCTCTCAGGCTCATATTCAGCTACCTTCCTCATACAAGCCAGGCCAAACTTCCCAAGGATGGCACTGCCCGCAGTGGGCCCTTCTACATCAGTTAGCAATTAAGAAAATGCCTCACAGACATGCCCATAGGTCAGTCCTGGGAAGGTAATTCCTCAGCTGAGATTCGCTCTTCCCTAGTGACTCTAGGTTGGTGTCAAGTTGACAGCTGAAGCTGACAGTGATACCACATGAGGGAGTCAGCCTTGAGCTAGTGCCTCACTTTTTGCTCACAAGAGGGCAGGAGGTAGTAGGTGGCACTTGAATAGCTCAGGTCAACTGGTTCACACATAACCATGGCTTGTCTCCCCAGCCACATACATGATCTAATATGTAGATGGGAATACTAAGATGTGGGGAGACATAGGTGGCCCAGAACCACATAGGCATGAAGTGCACATGCGAGGTTTTGAACTGAAGTCTCTTGGCAGCTAGCCCAGGACCTGCCCATCATACCCTATGCCACAGCTAGGCCCTTCATACTGAGCAGTTCTCAAGGCAGCATTCTCAAAGGTGACCCCATAATGCCCATGCCGTTATGAAGCCACAACACAGAAGCCAGTTCCATGCCCATCATTCTGAGAGTCTGAAAGAAGAGACTTTCCTCAGGAACTTCTGGGAAGAGCAAAGGCACAAATAGAGAAGGCCTGGCCTGGTCTTCTCTCACCTTTCTGTCCCCACACACCTGAGCTTAGGCACGGCCCAGGAGTCCATTGCTGAAACTATGCTTTATGTTTTTATGGAATTCTGGGTTTGGGTTATAACTCATGAGTATGGCTCAGAAGTTAAGGTTGAGGGGATGGTGGGAAAGGATAGCTAGGCTCACCCTGGTCCAGCAGCATGTAGTGATTTCCCTGGAGGCTGGGCTTCTCCTTTGCCCCTCCCAAAGATACAGAGTGAGTCTGCCCCTACGAACACTTTGCTGGACACTGGCACCCTTGGCATGCTGCTCTGAGCTGGTTTTTTGCTTTTTTTTTTTTTTTTTAGTGCAAGTGTGTCTCAGTGGCCTCTGTGCCCCATGCATGTCTTCTGGAAGTGTCCGTACCATGATGGCTGTGCCCATGAGTCACAGAGCATTAACAGCCCAGTGATAGATACAGAGATCAATCATGGTCTCCATGATATTGCATGTGTGTGGTGAGCTTCCTAGGAATCAGGCTGCTGAGTCAAAGGGTGTGCCTGTGATATAGATGGTATGAAGATCCATAGCCCTCCTCAGTTTGACTTGATTTAGAATCACCATAGAAACATATATGTGCCTATGGGTGTTTCAGTGAGAGTAGTTCCAGATTGTGTAAACTGAGGTAGGAAGACCTACCCTAATGTTGGCAGTACCATCTCCTGAGCTGCGGTCCAAGACTGAATAAGGATAAGTTGAGCTAAGCAGCAATATTCAACTCTCTCTGCTTCTTGACTAAGGACACAGTGTGACCATTTGCTCCACACCCCTGTTACCAAGAGTTCTCCACCATAATGACCTGTGTCCTGGAACTGGGCAAAACAGACTCTTTCTCTTGTGAGTGGCTTTTGCTGTGTATTTTGTCACACCCATAAGAAAAGCAACTTTGACAGATGGATTGGTGGAATGTTCCTCTCTCCATGGCTGCTCCCAGCAGTGGAGGACCCTCTCCCATAAGCACTGGGCCAGTAGGCATGCATGTGCCCTCTGCAGGTCCCATCACTTTTGGCATGAAGCCCAGGCATCCCAGCCTGGCATCCGAGGCTCTAGAATGCCCAGCCCCACATCTGCAGCCTAAAACCCCATCATCCAAACTGCAAAATTACCTCTGAAAGTCAAGGATTAAAGAACAAAACAAAACAATCAAACCCAAACCAAAACAAAACAACAATCTCCCCAGCATGGCCAGGCCCTTCAGATAGCCTCTCCCACCGAATCGTCTTCACATCTACTCCTTAACTATAGCAACACACAGCATATCCCTTGGACAGAAGGAGACACAAGTTCATAGATGTGGTCAGGGAAGACAAATACTGCCCCCTGACCTGCTCTCCATGTCTCCCCAGGCACCTCACTGACAAATAAAGATCCTCTCCTTACTTACCACACCCCGGACTTTTACTCCAACAGGACCTGCCTGTATCTCCCCCAGTTTGATCCCTTCCCAAGGGCTCAAGCTTGGTGAGCACCAGGAAAGAACACAGGTCCCTGGCCTGTCCATTCATTCTGTGGACAGACATTAGTATGAGGGTGTGCCAAGCCGTACACAGATAAGAGAAACAGCAGCAGGCAAAGCAATGTGGCCTGAAGAAGGTAGAATACAGTAAATGGTCAATCGACCAAATACTCTTGTTTTAATTTTGGGTAAACAGAGACCCTCAAATGCCCAAGATTGCCAGTGGTGCCACCTGCCTGGAGCCCAGGCCTGCAGAGCAGCTGGACAGTGTAGTGGCCACACCTTAGAACAGGACAGTATAGCTTAAGTCAGTGCTGCCACCTACCAGTCACATCTTGTTTTTCACCTGGGAGGAGGGGCTGCCAAGAGGGAGCCACTAAGGACAACTTGGTTCTTGCCATGCCTGCGCCCAGGAAGCGGGCAGTACAAGGGATGTCACTCTAAGGTACACCCCAAACATAGAACCATTCAATGTGGGCAGAGCAGCTGCATAAAGGTAAATTCCAGAAAGAAATCACATCTTTCCAACGTCAGTCTCACCATCTGCACGGTGGGCTTGGAAGGCAGAACGGTATCAATGTGGGTTCCAATCCAAGTTCAAGGTGCTGGACGCCTTTTTAAAAACGCGTTTGGGCCAATCCCTGTGGCAGGACGCCGTGGGCGTGCCACGAAACAGCCAAGCATCGCGCGTCACTGCCCTCCCCAAGCAGTGGCGTTACCCGTCCTGTGGCCGGCCTGGCAGCAGACCATCTCGAACCCGCCTTGTCCCTTTCAGCACCAGGCGGCGGACAGCTCCAGCGTCCTAGAAGCTCCTGAGCTAGGTAACTCCTGCCTGGAGTTCCTGGAGCCAAGGACCCGGATAAGGGCGTGAGGCTAGTCACGTGCCAGGACCTGGGGAATCACTTGGGGTGCCTTGTCCCTTCTGGAGGATACCTCATTCCCGGCCCCGGGAAGCCTGGCTCTCGCGATAGAGGCGGCACAGGACCAAGACCTGCGGCTGAATTTGGCTGCTGTCCAGCTGCACGGTTCCGGTGGGCATTGCCCTGCAGAGGGAAGTCGGCAGTCTCCTGCTGTGGTCCTGGGGCGTGGTCACTCGGGGTTCGAGCTCCCGAATTTTGGAGGAAGCTGAAGTGGGCGGGGCTGAGGGCCTGGGAGCCCCGCCCCATCCGGCGTGGGCCTGGATGCTCGCAGATCTCCCCTGCTGCCAACAGGGAGCTGTCTCGAGAAGTCTCTTTTCTAAATTATTTATACGTCTTTTTATATTTCCTGATCTCATAAGAATACGTGCTACATGATCGCTGGTGGTGGAATTAAAGCTCAGAGCAGAGTCCTTGTGCTTATCTTGTTAATGCTTTGGTGTACCTCCTTAATATTAAAAAAAGATACAATTTAAATGACAGTTTAAACACTTGGAACAGCAAGCTCTCCTTCCACTGCCCCGCTCCAAAGGCATCCCTGCTGTGTTTGCGTATTAATGTCAGGCTTGTGTTAGATGACCGTAAAGTAACCTTGGGTTCTTAGGCTCTTTGTGTAAATATCTGCGCTGCCTACATCAAGGTAATGTCCCTGTAGCTCAACAATCTGGGATCATCTCTGCAGATTGATCTCAGGCTGGTGCCTTCACATCTCTAGGGGCTCAGTCTTGATGCCGCTTAAGTGGGGATAATAACTGTGCCTGTTAAATAAGAGGATTTGGGGATTTTTGTGCACACTCTTAAAGTGTGAGTGTGGGAAGAGCACAGCAAGTGCCTTAGCTGTTGTGACCGAGGACTTCTGCGGGTGTCAGAACTAATGGGCTTGTGTTCTGGCTTGGAGAGGAAGTGTCCCCCAATGATTCTTTTGTTGTGACTGGGTAGGAAGCAACACTGTTCAGAGGTGGGCCTTTAGGATGAGATTGGCTTATGAGGGCTCTGACTGTCATTGGACTTATTCCTTCATCATGTTATAATTTGATGGCCTTATTGGGAAGCATGAAAATGAGAAGGTGGGGCTGGGGTGGGGGAAATGGGTCCTTGGGCAGATTTCCTGGGAGAGCAGCTATATCTTCAGCCCCTTCCTGTGACCTTCTGCTTCCTGGCTGCTACGAGGTAAGCAGCTTTCCATCCTAATCCTTCTGCCATGATGTCCCATCCCACCACAGTTCTTAAGGTTAGGGGAGCCAGTCAACCATGAGCCACAATGAACAGTTCAGTTGAGTTGAGTCAGGTATGATGGTGCATGCCTCAGCTACACAGCAAGTTTGAGGCCTGCCTGGGCTACTTGAGACTCTACCTCAAGACAAACAAGATCAAGCTGATTTTCAAGTAACTACGTGATCTGATTGAAGAAAACCAGACATTCTTTAAAGGAAGAAAGCACAAAGTACACTCTGCAAATAAACCATAAGGCTGGCACCCATCAAAAACTACTAGACAAATATGGGAAGAGGAGAATGTGAACAGAGGGCTGAGTGTGACTCTGCTGGTAGTTCTTGCCCTGCATGCATAAAATCCTGGGTTTGCTGGGTGGTGGTGGTGCACGCCTTTAATCTCAGCACTCAGGAGGCAGAGGCAGGCAGATCTCTGTGAGTTTAAGGCCAGCCTGGTCTACAAATCGAGTTCCAGGAAAGGCTCCAAAGCTACATAAAGAAAACCTGTCTTGAAAACAACAACAACAACAAAACCAAAAAAACCAAAGCAACAACAAACCCAAAACCCTGGGTTCTTCCTCAGTACTGAATGAACTGGGCACACTGGAGTGAGCAGGCTTGTAATCTCAGCACTGGGGGGAGTATTGGAGGAGGGTCATAAGTTCAAAGACACCCTAGGCTACCTGAGATCCTGTAACAATGAAAACGGAAACATAACTAGAGGGAAATAAGTTCAAGGAAACTCCCAGATAGGAGAGAGAGGAGGAGCTGACATCCAAGGCTGCAGAGAAGCTGCTGTTATATGTACAGAACTAGAGAGAAATTCAGAACCGGTGAAGAAATAAAGATGAAACCATGAACCAATGGGTCTTCTGGAACTGGACACACCATCTCAGAAATATAAAATTTTCTGGGTTAGCTTTGCATAAGATAAAAGGTAGTGGCCATGAACACGGAGCAGCAGAGACCCCCTAGGCTGAAGCAGAGGGAAAGGGATGCCAGGAGGGGAGGCCTCAGTGACCTGAGGAGTGCTTTTAGGAGATTACATATGTCAGCTTTGGAAGAGGGGACGCAGATAGGAATACTGGAATAAATAGTTCCAGAAGTTCTAAATTTGATGAAAACAAATATCAAACAACTCAACAACCCCCAAACATGTGCACACATGAAGACACATTTTCTAGCCTGCTGGAAATGAACAATAAACAAAATCAAAGCAGCCAGAGAAATATTGCTTAAGGCATTAGAGTCTTACAAATAAGCATGGTGTTGATATCAGAGACAGATCAATGGAGCAGGAGATGCACAAATAGACCCACACACATGTGGGACATTGATTTTTTTTTAGACAAAGATGCAAAGAAAATTCAGTAGAGAACAGATAGTGTTGTTCAACAAATGGTGTTGGGACAATTGGATAACTACATGAAAAATCAATTTTGAGTCAAATCTTAAACCATTTATAAAAAATTCTTCATAATGAATGACAGACGTAAATGTAAAAGCTTAAATCTGCAAAACTTGCAGCAGGAAATGGAAAAAAATGGTGTGGCTTTGGGTTAGGCAAAGATTTCTCAGATATAATAGCAAAAACATAAGATATTGCTTAATGTGAAAGCACAAGAGACTGGGATAAAGAAATTACATTATTATATGACTATATGATATAAATACATGAAAGTGAAAATCTTCTGTATCCAATAAGAAAACCAAATAATTAAATTAAAAATGGCTCGAGAGTTGAATAAACATGAAGATAAATAAGTAGCAAACAAATTCATGAAAACAGAACTGTTACTGATCATGCATTCAAGGGCATAGAATTCAATGACATGGCCCATACACCTGTGGGAAGGGCAAAGATGAAAAAGAACGGAGCTGGGGAGATGGCACAATCAGCAAAGTGCCGCCATGCAGGCGCAAGACCTGGGGCCAGGTTCCTAGCACTCACATAAAAAGCTGGGCATGGTGACGTGTCACGTGTGTCTATGATTCCAGTTATGGGGAGGCAGAGTCAAGAGGATCACCAGGCTTTCTGGCCAGCCAGTGTGTGTGTGTGTGTGTGTGTGTGTGTGTGTGTGTGTGTGTGTGTGTGTGTATAAATACATTGTGATCAATTCAATGCACAGCTGATCAAACCCTAACACAGCTCTTTGCAAAAACTGCCAAGCAAATTCCAAAATTTATATGGAAGAGCAGAGGGTTAAGAGCAGCTTCCATGCTCTGAGACAATGAATATGTTAGGGGAGGTGCCCGGACAGGTGTGCAGGACAGTGTGGCAAGAGGCAGAGTAGACACATGAAATGGGATAATCAGGACAAACAAAACGTAAGGGAAACTCTGTGTGGACACAAAACTTTACGTAAGTGTTGCTGGTACTGCTGTTAATTTCCTCCTGGGAAAGACAGACTCACACTGGCCTAGGTGCTCGTAAGCCTCAGTTCTGGATCTGAGAGATGGCTCAGCAAGTAAGGGTGCTGTCTGCAAAAGCTTGAAGACTCAGGTTCAATCCCTGGAACCCATGTAAAGGTAGAAAGAGAGAGCTGACTCCACAATGTTGTCCCCTGACTTATACACATGTGCTATATGACACGTGTCACACACACACACACAAACACACACAATGATGTAACAAATAAACATGCAACAAAACTGTAGTTCCAGGACAATATTATTTGAGATGAAAAAACAAAGCAAAACTTGAGTGCATCCTGAGGGAATGTGGGAGTATATTCTGTTATTGCTTCAAGATTGAGAATTTATTAAAACACAGAATCACAGAACAGAGAAAAGTATTGCAAGCATTGACTGCATCGAAGGCACTGTTTCCATTCATGCAGAGAAACCCACAGCAATATGGGAGAAGACATATGTGGAGCAGATCCCAGTCCAGCACTGGCACCCAGAAGATGTAGGGTTACGGCTGGGACATGGCAAACATTTCCTCTATAGCTGCTGTGTGATAAGCTGGCACGCATGTCTTGGAGGGTTGTTTTGTATTGTGAAGTTGATGATGTTCACACCTCTGTAGACTTGCCAGCCATTCCACTTCTACGGCAGACACACTTCTATCATGGTTCTCCTTGGGGCAACTTTGCTCTCCCTTTGCTGCATCACAGGGGAAGACGCTCTGGCCCCTTTGGGATGGAGGCTGGAGACGATGTGATGCTTTGTTTGTGCCACAGGCTGGACACAAGATGGAGTTTCAAGTAAGTGTTATAAGTAAGTACATAGACCTGTTCCCTGCTCAAGAACCATCCTGCCCCAAAGATCAAGTGTTGTGCTCTGGAGGAGCATGGTCAGACACCCAAATGCTCAAGTTGCCTTGTTGCAATATGTTTTAAAACAATGTCTCTCCAAGACACAGGTACCAAAAAAATTAGGGATTTTTAAAGGTCTAAAAATTTGGATTAGATTTATAGTCACAACTCCCTGCACATGGAGTGAGAAAGACAAAAACCGAGGGGAGAGGCCCAGGGGATGGACCTCAGATGCTGTTGTGTAAGTGAATGCTGGTCCCTAATGTTTACTCCACACTCCTGAATGCACTACGATCTCCAAACGCACATAGACTAACAGTCATGCCTCTGGCCCACCCTGCTCTCACAAAGGGCAATGAGAACTCACTGCCATGAGGGACAGTGACAGAGGGTGGCAGTTTCTTTGGAGCTGTCTTGGGTCTATACCAGTCGAATTGTGTGGTGTAGTCTCACTGTCTTTGGCTTTGTGGTTTTTACTTTTGAGGCAGAACTGACTTTATTGGAAGCCTCTCACTGGCCTTTGGAAAAGGTGTTTGTTACATTTCTTTTCTGATATTCTTGCAATATGCCACATGGTAGGAAAAATTTCCACATAAGGATACTTTATGGGGTCAACTTTTTCACCCAAGTGCTTTTAAGTTTCTTAATTATTAAAACATTTATTTTGGGGCTGGGCAGCAGTGGTGTATGCCTTTAATCCTAGCACTCGGGAGGCAGAGTCAGGTGGGTCTCTTTGAGTTTGAGGCCAACCTGGTCTACAGAGAGAGATCCAGGACAGGCACCAGAACTACATAGAGAAAGCCAAAAAAAAAAAAAAGACACATTTGTTTTTATTTTATGTGTGTGAGTGTTTTACCTGCAAGTATCTCTGTGTACCATGTGTGTGCCTGGTGGACATGGAGGTCAGAAGAGGGTGTCAGGTTCCATTCCTTGGTAATGGAGTTATGGATGGTTGTGAGCTGCCATGGTGAGCACTGGTAACTGAATCCAGGTCCTCTGCAAGAGCAGCAAATGCTCTTAACTACTGAGTCATCTCTCTAGTCATTCGCCACCCCCTCTAATAATATGAGGGGCTATTGCCCTCCAGGATCAGAAGAGGGCATCAGATCCCCTGGAACTAGAGTAACAGATGGTTGTGAACCGCCATGTAGGTGCTGGGGATTGAACCTGGGCCCGATGGCATAGCATTAAGGAATGAAGACAGCCTTCTTGTTGTGACTGCCCCTAACAAAGGGCTTTGTTTTGTATTTATTGACCATCACAGGAAATAAGATATGGAAAAGAAGTGAAAATGAGGAATTCTTTACAGAACTCTTTAACAGAGTTTTAGAAGGAAAGAAGTTACCTTATGACCCTAGCTGAACTGAGAACTCTAGCTGCAAACAGATGTTATCAACTGGATCTACATGTTGATTTAAACATTTATGGGATATTTGCTGTTTAAGGTTGCTTTCAACCTATGGGCTGCTTTCAGCAAATGATTGCCACAGCACACACATACACATCTACATTATTCTGGACATGGAAGAGTACATAAGTTAAGATTAAAGCTATTTATTAGCTTAGTTTATAAAAGCTGGTTACATGGGAAGCCCAAGGTATAGTCAGGTTGGTTACATTGTTTCCTTAGAAGATGGTTAATCTTAAACCTAAGTAAGGTTTAAGGACAATAGGACAGCATGTTAAGTGTAACTGGACTATCCTTTGGGCGACCAGCTCAAAAATAACAACATGGAAACTTATTATTAATTATGAAAGCTTGGCTTTAGCTTAGGCTTGCTTCACTAGCTCTTACAACTTAAATTAATCCATATTTTTATTAATCCACATTCTACCACATGGCTTTTTACCTCTTCCCATTTTATGTGTCTCACTTATTCTGTGTCTTGATGGCATCTCCTGTGCACCTCAATTATCTCCTCTTTCTCTTCCCAGAAGTCCCCTCATCTCTCCTGCCTAGCTATTGGCCATTACATCAATCACTAGGTGTCTTAGGCAGAAACACATCTTTACAGTATAAACAAATATTCCACAACAGTTAAGTCTTTTGCTTGTTTGTTTTTCAAGACAGGGTTTCTCTGTATAGCTCTGGTTGTCCTGGAACTCTATAGACCAGGCTGGCCTTGAACTCAGAGATCCTCCAGCCTCTGCTTCTTGAGTGCTGGGGTTAAAGGTGTGGGCCACCATTCCCAGCATTAAGTGCATAGTTTTTAACCATCTCATGGCATATTATTAACTTGGATTCAAGGTTTGGCAAAAGTTCAGTCTCTTTTAAGGCAAAGGATGTATTTGGAAAAGGTATCACTACAGACTACATAATGAGTTTAAGGCTAGCCTAGAATATACAAAACACTATTTGAAAATAACTTCCAAGGACAGGCCACATTATGATTCCCTGCTAAAGCTGCAGCACACAGTAACATGGGTTGATCATGGGAACTAAGAATGCAGGAGTAATATGTTACAGGGTCCTAGGAACATCTATTAAAAATAAGCCTAGACCCAGAAACTGGCAACTCTGCCCCTAGGAAGATATCTCACAGGAACAGAACTCCTGGCATCTAAGGACGTGTGGAAGAGTGTCTCATGCCGTTGTCCCTGGATGGCAGTAATGCAGAGGCTGGCCACCAAGAGGAAAGTGTATAGCAGTGTGGTGTTCAGCCCTTCAGAAGGAGAATTAGAGACCCAAAGCACTGGAGGGATTTTCCTGAGGTGTCGATGGAGTTCAGAGTGAGAACCAGGAAAATGTGGCTTATGTCTCAGCAGTAGGGCACTTGCTTAGCACATCTGATAGCCTAGGCTCAACCCCCGAGTACTGAAAATAAAACCCAAACTAGCCAGGCTGTGGAGATGGGCCGCTGATAAGGTGTGATGGATGCGGGGGGTGGGGAGTTTGTACTTTATAAAGTTCTGTGCATGTGTTTGCACACAAGGAGAGACATTGAGGCAAGGTTGGCAAGTGTCTATAAACTTATCCAGTGAGGTAAGACTGAAGGTGGCTTTCATTTTCCTCTCCACAATTGCCTGCACTATTTAAATCTTTCTACAGGACTCACAGAGAGCAAACTACACCCATTCAAGAGTGTGAACCAAGGTAGCAGTGCCCCGTCAGGGGAACCTGCAGCTCCCACATGAAGCCTCATGACCTGGCTGTGAGAGTCAAGCTAGGCTCACAAGCCCCTGAGGCTGACACTCCTAATTTTTAGAGGAAACCCTGCAGCCCCTGACCACACCTCCCTGATTCTGTGCAGAACGAGAGCCTCGGTGAACTGCCTTCAAGGTTATCAAAGGATGATGGATTTTTTAAAAAACCCTTTCTATTTTGAGGGAATTGCAGAGCTGTATGCAGTTACCAGTCACTCTCTGGTTCGTGATCCCCTGAAATCCTTCTCCCTCTCAGGAGTAGGCCTTCCACCACAGGGTGGCTCTCTGGGCTTCTCAGAAGGTGCTTTTATGCTGGGAACACTGCGAATGCCATTGTGTGGAGCTGAGCCTTGGACCTAGGGCTGGGTGTCTTATGACACAGTACCGGGGTGCAGTTTTGGATACTAGGTGTGTCCTCAGGTGCTAGCTACCTGGGCCCAGCTTCTCGTCCTTTATTAGGACCGCATGATGGCACCCTTCTCACCAGGATTATGCAGCAGTCACACAGTAGCACTGGGGTAGATTCACCTTCAAGGTTGAGAGGTCAAGCATTGCCCCTTCCAGGGTCTGAGATGGCCTCATGTGCGGGTTCCCATGGCCAGTGTTGTCTGGGTTTCATTTCTTGTTGGTGCGATAAAATGCCCTGGCCAGGATTCATAAATAGGCTGCCAGAGCCACAGGGCAACCTGAGAGTCAGTGAAAGTTCACTGCCAGCGCCAGCAGACATCAGATGCAGTGAGCACACTACCAGATTGCAGAGCCTTGGCCTGCCGTGGTGATACTTCGTTCAGTGGACCTGGGGGAGCTTGGGGACCTGGGTTTTTTCTTCTTTCTTCCTAGGTGGCAGGGATGGGCCCTAGGACTGGAAATGCTGGCCTGCTTCCCTCCTGTTTGCAATGATTAGGTAGATGCTTCTCCTCATGAGAGCATATAGTCAGGTATGCTGTCACAGACTCATTATCCCATCACTCCAGGGGCTGAGGCAGAGGACTGAGTCACTTCTACTATAGCTGCAAGACAAATCTTATTTAGAATAACTGGGGACAGAGAGATGGCTCAATATGTAAAAGCCGCTGTCACCGAGTCTGATGACCTGAGTTCAATCCCTGGGACTCACACTGTGGAAGGAGAGAACCAACTCCCATGGTGGTACGCATGCACCAGGGAGGGGAGCACTGTGGGAGTTGGTTCTCTCCTTCCACCATGTGGGCCTCAGGTCATCAGACCTACTGATAGTTACTTTATCCACAGAACCATCTCTATGGGCCCAATTATTCTAAATAAAGATTTGTCTTTTGCATGGGATTTTGTAATTCTCATTCTTCTTAAGGGGAATGCAATTCTCATTCTCTTGATTTTAGAAGCTTTGGGCAGCATGAAACTCATGTACCAAATAGACATCTGTTCAGGATCCATTCTTCTCTTACTCATTAACAGAACTCCATGGTATCATTTTTCTTCATGCATCTGAAAAATGCTTCTTTAATTGAAAAAGAAATGCAGCTTCCTCTGGGGTCAGAGGGGCTGTGCAACTCTGTTCTGGCCAAACATACCAAACGGGAGCCTCTAGAGAAGCTGCTGAAAGGAGCTGTGGAGTGTCTGTGCCTATTGTCTCTCCCTCTCTTGACTGGAATGATGCTAGGATGCTGGAAGACAGGCAGCCACCTTATCACTATGAGGAAGGAAATCTCGTGCTGGGGAGGGAGCCACAGGAGAAAGTTGGGCTTGGCTTGCATTGAGTTTCTTGTTAAGTGAGAAAAAAGCAATTTAACCCACCGTGTAACAGTGCTTTGGATAACTTGTGGCCAAATGTAATCTGTAACTGATACACATGTATCAAAGCAGGGCGAACTCAGTGGCTCTGGTAACAGAAACGTACTGTCTCAGCTCTAAGCTAGATCACATCTGCTCAAGTCCTCTTCAGAGCCAAACTCCCCTGAGGCTCTCAGAAGACTCCCCTCTGCTCCTTTCTCAAGCTGGGTTGTTGATTTTTGGTGTTCTGGTGATGTCTTCAGGCTCACAAACTGTGTCCTTCCTGTGTGTCTCTCTGCACCCATTTTCATAGGAATGGGAGTCAGACTGGATGAAGGGCCAGTGTACTACAGGATAGCCTCATTTTCATTAATGACACTTTCCAAGGTCTTGTTTCTAAACAAACGTCATATGTCATATTGCGAGGTACAGAGAGAGACAGGCTTCAGCCCTGAAACACGGGGGCCTCATCCCTGTTGCTTTTTCCCTGCTACCCGTGTTCAAGCCACCAGCAAGTCCTACAGTCCCACCACCTGTCTGTTGTTCCAAGTTTTGCCACCCAACCTTCATTTCAGCCCATGCTTTCTTTACAGCTGCTTTGTTGTTAATGACATCCTTGGAGTCTCTCACAAACATTCTGTATCTTCCCTCCCCTATTCAGGGGATGATCTTCACTTCCCTGAAGTCAGGCGTGACCACGTGACTTACTTCGACCAATGAAATGCCAGGGGGAGTGTCGCGTTTTTGAGGAGGGAGGGTTGGTTTAAAAAAAAAAAAAAAACCTGAATCAGGCCACCTTTCCTTCACAGTGCTCTGCAAATTGTGGGTGCGTCTTCTGACCCAATCTCATAAGCATGGGCCTGTGATAGATGTCCGTCAACAGAGCTCCACTGACCTAAGCAGGATGAATAGCGTAAGCCAAAAACAAGCCAGTGAGATTTCTGCTTGTTAGTTACCGCAGCTCAACAGAGTTCATCTTGACTGGTACATTAAAAGAGGGTGAATCTGACAGCGGTTTTTCCCAAGGTGCAACAGTCTCTGACCATCCCTTCTTTCTCACCTTTCCAGTCTGCCTTGAAGCAGACATTCATTTTCAATCTCAAATACGCTCCAATGTCTTTAGACGCTGTTCCCTGGGCATGGACGCTCTTCCACATCTTTGATGGTTTGTCCACTATGGTATCCTTAGATCTTAGGGACAACACAGTAGGTTCTCAATACTTACCTGTAGACCGACACTGAACAAATGAATCTCTGCCTAGCTAAAGCCTACCCTCCTGCAAGAACCCGGTTGCCACATTGCATTGTCATGAAGTAGGTTTGGTGCTGTTTTGCTCAATGACAGAGATGTCAGAACCGTTAGAATCCTGCGTCTTCTGCTTACCACTTTTGACCTTGAACATTTCGCTTTAACCTCTGATCTTCAGCTTTCCCATTAGCCCAAAGGGGTGGGGGGTTGGCAGACACTCCGCCATCGTTGCAGCTTTCCCAGGATGGTTACCATCCCGCGGCAGGCGGCCTCTGAGGGCAGGGCGCGAGCTTCTCGGCCTGAGACAGGTTCCCCACGTTGCTCCTGCCTGAGATGGCCTGGGTAGGGACTAACAACCCCTAGGCCTTCCCAGCTCAGTGCGCACGCTCGCCTGTGCCCAGAGCTGACCACCGCTCTGGGCTTTTGCCTGGGGGCCGGGAGGACGCCACGCCCTCCATACTGACTGGCGGGAGGACGCACCAATCGGAGGGACGACACGGGAGGGGGCGGGGCCGCACTGAGAGCCGGCGCCCGGCGCCCACCGAACTGCAGCCGCTAGTGTGCGGTGCCGGTCCCCGCAGTCCCCGTATCGCGCAAGGGTCCCCCGCGGACCGAGCCTCCTTGGCTACGGTCTAGGCTTTCTTTATTTTTATTTTTTGCATGCATTCATTTTCTGTCCTGTCTCGTCCCTTCTAAGGCGGCGGCGACGGCGACAGCGGCGTAGGCACGCGCGGGGAGGGGGCGGCCGGAGAATGCGGCGCTCTGCTGCTGCCCGGCTCGGGTCCGAGCGTCAAGCAGGTGGGTACAGGTGTGCCGCGGAGGGAGGGGGCCCGGGACACCGCACCTAGTGGGCGGACCCTGCGGCGGGGACACCTATACTGGTGCTGCCTGTCCGATCCCCACCCCCAGCCTCCGCACCCCTCACGACAGCCCTGCACTGTTCATCCCACCTCCCGGCCCCGCCCATCTCCCCTCCCCCACTCTCTCCAGACCCCCCCCCCCCCAATCTTTCCTGTGGTGGCGGCTCTCCCCGACACTAGCTCCTGGCTCCCCTGTGTCGCTCACGCCACCCCACTTTCCACTCGTCTCCCCCTTATGTCCCGGAGCTGAGGAGTGAGAGGAGACCCACCCCTGCCTCAGCAAGGGGGGCGTGGTTGGCCGGCGGCTTTCTGTCCTGCAGGTCCCCGCCTAGGTGGAGCCCAGGGTCTGTAGGGGTGACCGGGAGGGGGAGGCCGCCCTGGCGGTATCCCACCCCACGCACTGCACACGCTGCGGCTGCCGGGCTACGCACACCCTCGCGCCGCTCCGCCCACGTGTGCGCCGGGGAGAAGGCTGGGGCGCTGTGAAGAAAGGCTGGTACCCACCCTGTGCCCGGCGGCGCTCCCTGGGCTCACCGGCTTTCGGGGCTGGCACCAGGATCGGCTCGGCGGTGCAGGGCACCTCGCCGGGTACCATGCCGTGCTCCTGGCTATCAGGCCGGCGACCTTTCGGCCTCGTGTTAGGGGTCTGCGCTGTGCGACGCATTCCTAGGCCTTCTCTCCATCATTCCATCCTCCTAGCTGCGGGATCCCGAGGATAGGCCCATTTAGGCCACTGGCCAGGCTGAAGCCTTTTCGTTTCCCTTCCCGCACACTCTTCCCTTCTTTTTTTTTTTTTTTTTTTTTTTTTTTTCCCATTCTCCGCCAGTCTCTGCTTTAAGCTTTAGTCTCAAAGATACATTCACTGGCCGTGCCCAGCCACCTGCTTTTAGCGTACTCAGGCTCACTGACCTTGGTCTTTGCTGTGTTGTTCCCATTTGGGGCACGCCCTTCCTTCATTTGGCCAGATCCTTGTAGACCAAAGAAAAGTAGGAGCTCCTTGCCAGTCTAAGCTTCCCGGTATGGCAGGGCCTGTCACCCTGGGCCTTCACGGTGGATAGCTGCGCCTCCCGAACCAGCCCAGGTGAAGAGGGCAAGGCCAGCCACACCTGATGTCACCTCCTGTAACTTGGGAGGCTCTGATGTGTGGGCAAAGGTGGGGGAGGAGCTGGCTGTTTCTCCAGGACGGAGGAGCTGGTTGATGGCAGTTCCATCAGCTGGGCGGGACAACTGGAAGGGACTGGTTTGAAATGAGGTGGGGGTGGAGGGAGCTCATTTTGTGAGTCCGTTTGTGAGGCTGAGGATTCTGCAACATGCTCATGGGACCTTGCTCCAGGTTGGATTGCTGGGGTCTGCACAGGAGTTGGAGGTAATTCTCACCTTGCCCTTTTTGCAACAAGAAATCCTGAAAAGGTCCGTGGTCTCAGGAGATGACGAGACTGCTATTCCCTGTACCACAAACCATCTGCAGAGTCCCACTGTCCCTACCAATCAGAGTCCCTGGCCCACCTGATCCCTTTTCCTGCTGTCCTGTCTCAGCCACGTTTGTGCTCCATGGTCATGTCTGCACACAAGTTTTCTAAAAAATGTTTTTTTCTCTCTCTCTAAAATAATGTTCCCCTTTTGTCTGCCTGGGAACTCCATACGATAAGGCCTTGCACTCGAGTTAGATTCTTGTGGTTTTCTCTTTATTTACCAGACTGTATGACTCCTTATCTGCACCTCCCAGAGCTTCCCACACGTGTGCAGCAACAGGATTTGTGTGGTTTTCCTCAGAGTCAGATCTAGCCCACTAGGGATTTGGGGAACTGAGGTGTCTTAGACCCTCCACGCCACTTAGCTGGAACAAACGGGCAGGTGTTTCCCACCTGGGTGTTCTGACTAAAGGTCCTCCCTTGGGGAGATATTCCTGTGGTCCCCATTCTCTCAGGTGGGTCTCTTCCTCCAAGGTGATGGAATGTACCTACTAGACTCATATATGTCCTGATTCTTACTGCTGTGAGGTCCTGGTCCAGAGGACTAAACTCTCTCCCTCTTCGTTTCCTGTATAAATGGGGACAATGTTTCTCTTTCATTGAGTTGTTTGGGGGATCAGAGGTGTGGTCTTCTTATTAAATGGTCTTGATGACAATTGTGGGATGACCTGTGTCCTTTAGCTCTGTCACAGAACAGATGCCCAATGCTGGAAGCTCTTTTTTGCCCTTTCCCAGCTAGGCTGGTGATCCTAAGAAACAGTCATGGGTGAGGTGAGCTCAGGTCCCAGTGGCTCTGTGTCTCTAGGCAAGGCACGGAGTCTCTGTGCTCTGTGGGAGCGAAGGTTATATAAGGAGAGTAGCTTGCGCTGCTCTACCTCCCACTTCTGCTGTGGGGGATCTTATTTTAGCCCCACCCTGCCATGCAGGTAGAGATCGTGTGAAGAGGAGGAGGAGAAGATCAGTGAGTCCTCCTCTACCTCAGATGCTGTCCCACTGGGCAGTGTATCACCACCTTCCTGTGGCGCTAGCTTGAGATTTGAAGTACCTTCTCCCTGCTTTCTGTGGAAACATGCCCCCATAATATCTCCCTAGCCACTGGGGCTGCTGTTGTCTGAAGGGTAGAAGAGGGTCCCAGGCTGGCCAGCAATCCCCTGACTCCAAAGCCTTGGGGAAATGCTTGCTTTGCTTATGTGGTTCCACAGGCCCCTGAAGGCACAGAGGCCACAGGCAGCAGGAGCACCATGGTGGGGGTGGGGGTGGGGCTGGGGGTGGGCGGTAAGCTCTGGAAGCCTGAGCAGAGAGTGGAGAGGCAGGAAGGAAGTAGACACCAGGACAGTGATGACTTGGGAGAGGTAATGGCATGCTGGGTCAAAACCCTGGCTGGGGGTCTGGAGCGATGACTCAGCAGTTAAGAGCACTTGCTGCTCTTGAAGAGGACCTGGGTTCCTAGTACCCGTATGCCAACTCACAACCATCTGCAACTCCAGTTCCAGTAGGTTCTATGCCTCTTCCTGGCCTTTGCAGGCACTGGGCCCGTAAATAGTGCATAGGCATACACACAGGGAAGATATTCATATACATAAAATAAATGAAAATCAATCTTTTAAGGAAAGGCCCTGACTGGACGTAATAGAGAGAAGGCCAGAATTCTGAGGACAGCGTAGAGGACAGGAGGTGATGGGGTGGGAGATGACATTCTGCCCTTGACTCTGGCTTTGATGTACTTTCAAAGCTGCTCAGGAAGTGTGCTCCTCATGAACTTGCATAGTGGCAGATGCCATAGTTCTTTGAACATTATGGCAAAGCTCTTACCAAGCACTAGGGTCCACAGCAGAATTGACCGCTGGTGCTGAAGTAAATAAAGTTATTGGAACACAGCCCTGCCCTGCCTTTCTGTGCAGGATGGCTGGGGGCTGCTGTGGCTTGAACCTGACAGAGCTGGTGTGGCAGGCAGAGGGGGTTGCTGCCCTGTGAGCAGTGCTGTCTCTGACTCCAGAGGAACCCAGAGGGGGAATCTCTTAACAAAGGGCACAGCGAGGCTCTACAGTCTGTCCAGGTCACACAGCCAACAAGTTTGGAGGCAGGCAGCCTGTGTTCTTTATTTCTTCATTTTTTTTCTTGGAGTTTTATACTTTTATTGCCACTCATTGAATTTTACTTGTTTATGAGGTACAGAGTATAGGATATCTTATATCTAATGTCAAAATTTGCCAATCAGTTCTTAAAATATTTTGATATTAACTGTATATTTGCCATTTAACAATGGCTATCATAGTAATCTTGGTTAAGTGCATAGTTTGTGGCACTAAGCACATTTGCATTGCTCTGTAGCCATAGCTGTCACCCATTTCCAGAACTTTCTGTCATCCTAAACTGCATCTGAATTCTTTACTGACCCTCACTGCCCAGTACAAATGTCAGCCTCAGGTTCAATGCCAGCTTTGTCTTTTAGCTGTTAACTGTGCAAATATCTGCACCTTTCGGGATCCCCTGCATTTTAATTTCCTCATTTGGTGAGAGTCAATGGCCCTGGTGTCTTAGTTCTTGTCGATCTGACACAGACCTAAGCATACCTTAGAAGGGCAGTCTGAATTGAGGAATTGCCTCCATCAGCTTGGTCTGTGGAACATTGTCTTGATTGTTACTTGATGTGGGACGGCCCAGCCCACTCTGGACAGTGCCATTCCTGGGAAGTTGATTCTAGGTTCTTTAAGAAAGCAGCCTGAGCAATCCAGTAAGCAGCACTTCTCCATGGCCTCTGCTTCAGTTCCTGCCTTCAAGACCCTGACTTCAGTTCCTGCCCCGGCTTCCCTCAATGATGGATTGTAACCTGTAACAACTCCCACCTCCCCCCACCTTGAAGTTGCTATGGGTCAATTGTTGTAGAATATTATTTTAAGATGTGCTACATTTGTTTATGCTGTGGAACATTTGTTTAGTGATGCAAAGATGTGTTGCATTCTTTTATGTTGCATTTGTTTGACTCTCTGAAGCTGTGTTACTTTGCCTGTCTGAAACACCTGAGAGCTGAATGGCCAATAGCAAGGCAGGAGAAAGGATAGGCAGGGCTGGCAGACAGAGAGAATAAACAGGAGAAATTTGGGATGAAGAAGATAGAGGAGGAAGAGAAAGAGGAGGACTCCAGGGAATAAGAAGGAAATTAAAGATATAGAGCTGGGTGTAGTGGCGCATGCCTTTAATCCCAGCACTCTGAAGGCAGAGGCAGGCGGATCTCTGTGAGTTCGAGGCCAGCCTGGTCTGCAAAGTGAATTCCAGGCCAGCTATAGCTGTTGTTACACAGAGAAACCCTGTCTCAAAGAGAGAGGGGGGGGGGGAAGGGAGAGAGAAACAGAAATAGAGAAAGGTAAAAGCCCAGAGGCAAAAGATAAATGAAATAATTTAAGTTAAGAAAAAAAAAAGCTGGCTAGAAACAAGCCAAGCTAAGGCTGGGCATTTATAAGTAAGAAAAAAAATCTCCGTGTGTGTTTGCTTGGGAGCTGGGTGGTGGGCCCCCAAGAGAGTAAAGAGTAAAAACAACCAACTACAGTCAATATTTTGTCACAGTGACAGAAAGCAAGCTAGATCAGAAAGTGGTACTAAGGGGGTGTTGCTATAATGGACCTGACCATGTTGTTTTGGGGGATGGTGGAAGCAATTGATGCCTTGGGCTAGAAAAGCCATTGAGTGCTCGGAGCTTAATGGGCTGTTCTGTGGGAGCTTGGAATATACAGGGTACTGAGAGCAGTGCAGACTCTGAGGGCCTGGCTTGTGAAGCTTCGGAGGGGAAGTTTGAGAGTCCCTCAAAGACTCTATTGGGGACATTCATGTGATATTTTGAATGAAAAAAAATCTGTAGTTTCTGGCCAACTGGGGCTGAAGAATCAATGGTGGTTAATAAAAGACCAGTATCCCTGAAATGAAATCTTTTGGGAAGCATTTCCTCCGGGTGAGCACACAGAAGCTGTGTGTGGTCCAGAGTGGGTCGAGTCTGCATCTCAAGCTGGCAGCAGAACTTGGTAATGTGTGTAAGAGTGTCTCTGGTGGTACTTATTTTGAAGGCATGAAGGGGTCATGGAGAACAGCAGAGGCTTGGCACCATGAGAGGCCAGGCCAGGCCGTTGGTGAAGGTACAGCCTCACCAGCAGTGAAAAATCTCAGGATTGAAGGGGTCATAGAGAGAAGCTGAAATTTGAAGGCCAGGACAGACATCGTTGAAGGTATTGGACCCCAGAATATTGGAGGTGCTGGCACCATGGGACATCTGGCAAGGACAGTGGCAGTTGGGTTGGGAAACTGGCTAGAGCTGAGAGGACAAGCCATATGCTGTGGAATTTGGAACTGGAGAGTGGATATAACCAAGTCAGTTGAGCCCAGAAAATCATGAGTGAGTCCTAGACGGACTTGCAGCTTTTCACTTTGTTAAGTGCGGGTTTTGTTTTGGTTTGATTAGAATTGTGGCCTGGTCCTTCCCTCTTGAAATAAGAAAGTATATAACTTGTTTTGGATTTTACAGGAGCCCATAGTTGACAGAATTTGAATTTATTATTTATTATTTTTATATTTTTTTGTCTGTGAGTATTTTGCTGGCACATATGTAAGCATACTCTGTGTGTGTGTGTGTGTGTGTGTGTGTGTGTGTCAGAAAGGAGCATCAGATAACTTGGAACTGGAGTTACAGATGGTTATGAGCCACCGTGTGGGTGCTGGGAATCAAGCCTACGTCCTTTGCAAGCACATCCAGTGCTCTTAACCACCAAACTATCTCTCTAGCCTCTGGGTTTTTATTTATAAAAAATTTTGGATTTATTTTATTTTTTGTGTTTGAATGTTTTTCCTGTATGTATGCATGTAGACTGTGTACATGCCTATGCATGGTTGTGAACCATCTTGTGGATGTTAGGTCTTCTTCAAGAGCTTATATGTTCTTAATGCTGAGCCATCTCGCCAGCCTTGATGTTGGATTTTTAAAGAGACGATGGTCTTTAAAATCATGGAAATTTTTTAAGGAATGGAACTTTTAAAATTGGACACTGTTTATATTGTGATAGTAACATAAGGTCTTGGGGCCAACAATGAAAGAGTGTGGCTCAAAGTGCTATGTCTGTGACTCAGAGTTGGCTAGGGGTAGGATGCCATAATTAAAAATAATTTTTTTAGGGGCTGGAGAGATGGCTCAGTTGTTAAGAGCACTAGCTGCTCTTCCAGAGGACCCGTGTTAAATTTCCAGCACCCACATGACAGCTCACAACTGTCTGTAACTCTAGTTCCAGGGGAGCCAACACCCTCACCAGACTTATGTGCACACCAATGCACATGAAATAAAAAATTAAAAGTAATTTAATGACATTTATTTATTTCTAGAGGGGAAGGCCCCTGTCATAGCTACAAGTGGACATCAGAGGATCACTAGATACTCCTTGAAAGAGGGAATGTCAGTTGAGGAATTGCCTCCATCAGATTGGCCTGTGGGCCTGTCTATGTAGTATTGTCTTGATTGCTGTGATGTGAGAAGGCCCAGCTCACTGGGGGTGATGCCACCCTGGGTAGGTGCACCTAGATTGTATAAGAAAGCAGATTGAGCAAGCCAGTAAGCAGCACTGCTCCATGGCCCTTGCTTCTGTTCCTGCCTTGCGTTCCTGTCCTGGCTTCCCAAATGACAGACTGTCAGCTGTAAGATGAACTAAACCCTGTCCTCCCCAGCTCCAAGTTGCTTTTGGTCAGTGCTTTATCACAGGACAGAAAGCAGAATAGAACACTGGGTTTCCATGCTTGAAAAGCCCCTGGACACAAGGATGGGACAAGAGACAGGGAAGGCCTTGTCTAGCACTGTGCTGTGGACAGGAGCAGTTAGGTTGTGCCCCGGGACAGCACATTCAGGCAGCTATTGGGCCATTCTCTGCTGGTTAGTGTGGCCTGAGGTGTCCTCTTCCCCTCTCCAGGGACTGGATATATCCTCAGGACCCTCCAGTGCCCTGATGACTCCAACCTAACCATGGCAACCTGGGACTGGGCACTGGCTGCCTGCTCGCTCTCCCCCGCTGGGCTGGCCGTGGCTTGGCCGAAGGACCACGTTGAGAAATCAAAGAAGTTCTGTGTGCTCCAGCGGGGCCTGGGCTTTGTGGTGGTAATGTGCTTGTGTATTCCAGGTCAGAGGGACATGCTGGCTCGGCTTTCTGGCCTCTAGCTTCTCCCTTGCAGTGTTTTGAGTTTGGAGCCCTTGGTACTTTCCTTGGGGATGGAGGGAGTGGGGTGTGCCATGGGAGGGGTGTCCTACTTCCCAGGAAAGCTGAGGCATAAAAGTGAGGTGAGTGGTGACAGAGAAGATGGCCCCTTCTTCTCCTGTGTACCTTCTGATCCTGATCTGGAGGCTGGCACTGGACCTGTGCGAGCCAGCACAGGACACTGCTTAATGAAGTCACAGTCTACATTCCATTGTGGCAATCCCCCCTTTTCCTTCTTCTTCCCGACTCCCCTTAAAAAAGAAACCAAACTGGGGTAAATTCACAGAATGTGAAGCTAACCATTGCAAAGTGTAGTTTGACAGTATTTAGTACATGCAGAGCGCAGTACATGCAGTACACGCATTATTTAGTACATGCAGTATTTAGTACATGCAGAGCGCAGTACATGCAGTACACGCATTAGTATTTAGTACATGCAGAGCGCAGCCATCCCTGACTGGTTAAGATGATTTTCACCACTCTCTTGGAAACCTCCATGCCCGTTAACTGTCACTCCCCATTGCCTACCCCTCCTAGTCTACAGCCCCTGCATTGCCTTCAGCCTCTGTATTTTGGAGATTCATATAAATAGGACCATGCCACACCCTCATCTTTGTGACCACCTTCTTTTGTCTAACTTGTTTGCCCAGGTGTGACAGGTGTCGGCGCTTTGTTCTTTTTTTGTGTGACTGAATACTATTTCAACGTGTGAGTGTCCACTCCTCATTGGTGGGCATTCTGGTCCTTTCCACCTTTGTTGACTGTGAGTGGTGGTGGAGATTGCACACAGTGTCACGACTTTCTTCTCTCTTGCATTTCGTCATCTGTCAACCACATGTTTAACAGTGGTAATGGGTCCTCCATGCCCAGCACTGTGCTGGGGACGTTCAACTAGGAGAATGCTCTCTTGGTTCCTCCTCTCCCCAGCAAGAGCATGGGAGTATCCTGAAACTGGAACGAGGAGGTGGGGGCTGGGGGAATGGCCGAGGGAGGCAGTTGGCACATTGAAGGGAACCCTAGCCACCTCTCTGCCAGTTTCTGGAACAGGACGACGGGCTCTTGCTGTGAGGAGCATTTCTGTTTGCTGTTTGCTCTTGGGAAGGCTGCCCTCTGCCTTGGCCCCAGCTGGCTGCTTGGCATCTTTCCCATCTTAAATTGCTGTGGCAGGTAGGGACTCCATTTTCCCCTTGCCTTTGGTACCGTTTCCTTCTGAGAGTCAGCATGGTCTGAAATGACTTCCTCTCCTTCTTTTTCTTCATTTCATGCCCCCTGCCCCCCACTGGAATAAAGCATCCCGCAGGTAGAAACTCATTTCCCAAGTTTTCTTGACTCTCAGAGCCAGGCATCCGGATGGTGTCCGTGTGCACTAAACACACGTTGCTGTTGTGTGGAGGTGAGGTGACTTAATTTCCCCATGCTACCTTGCTAGCTCTGGGCTCAAGGGCACATGAGTTAATTTTTCTGGGTACTACTTCCTCTGTGAAATCTGCAGGGTGTCTCTGCTTCTCCTGGGACTGCTGTTGCTAATGCATGAAAGGACAGCCCAAGGTAAGGTTGGTGGTGTCCCTGCTGGAGGTGGTCATCAGACTGTGAGTTAGTTTCCTCAGGCTCGGGAACTCAGGTGCCTGTGTTGGGATGGCCAGGAGACCTCCTGAGCTGAGCTGCCTCGTTATTGCAGCCACTCCTGAGCCCTGAGACATGGCTTCACCAGGCATGAAGATAGACTTTCTAGTATGAATAAACCCATGGGTGAGATGAGCCCTGAGCATATGGGGGGAGATGGTCCTGCTTTGGATGTTTTGAGCTAAGCGAAAAGCACTGTTAATATCACCTGTTGCTTTTTTTAAAATTTTTACGATGTAACCACTGGAATATTTACAGTGACAGGCTGGTGTGGGAGAGGCTGGCAGTGGGGAGGGGTGGGGGGAGGGGCATGAGGCCTGGGGCTTGCTCTAACACTGCACAACTGAAGTGACAGTGTCCCTTTGGGGAACTATCTGTAGTGTAAAGCTCCCTGAGGCTAGATGTTGGTGGGACAAGGTGTTCACACCCATGGACTTCCCACCTCTGCTCTGCTCTCTGTTGCCTGTGTGACCTTGGGCCAGGGAGGTTTATGGCTCATTGGTTTTCACCCTCTGTAAACAAGAAGCTCAGCCCGATGATGAACAGTGACAAAGAACCTTTGTCCATAGCAGGCCCTCTTGTGTCTTGTAGGGCCTGGGACCCCAAATCTAGAGGACCTGCAGCTGACTTTGTGGGGGAGGAGTGAGACCCACAGGGCACACAGTCTGAGTGAAAATACAGACTCAGTAGGAGACCAGCCCAAAGGGGCTCTCGGAAGACTGTAACAGGAAGTGCTGATGGTCCCATCTGCAAGGCTTTCTGCTCAGTGCCTCTAGGCTTTGTGCTCTGGGAGTAGGGGTGGGGGCTCACAGTTGCTTATCACTAACCTGCCGCCAAGGTAGTCAGTCACTCTGATGTGTCTGGAGAGTGTTGGGTCACTCCTGGAGTCCCATCTGCACCAGCTTCTCTCAGCTACCTATGCTATTTTAACCTTGAAACTTAAGCTCTCTCCCAGTACCTCCCCATGTGGGTGTGGCCAGAGCCTGGGCTCCTAATCTACCACTCACTGCCTGGCCAGCTCGGGGACTGTGTGCTGAGTGAAACCCCAAGGGAACCAAGCCTCTTCTCCCTGGGAGCTCTGGTGTCCTGGGGTGTCACCGAGTGTGTACTCTGCCTGGAAAGGGGACCTAGGGAGCACTCTCCATAAGCTTAGCAGGGTCAGACCTCCTTTGCACACTGCCTGAAAGTGTCTGGCAGGAATCAAGGCAGAAGCAGGCTGGGCTCACATCTAAACCGAAATGAGTGGGACTGTGGGGTTGCGGGTGTTGGGTTCGTGTGTGTGTGTGTGTGTGTGTGGGGGGGGGGGTTTCTGAGTCTCAGGAATGAATGATGATCTGGGGATGTTCCTGGAGCGTCCTCAGGGCAGGGAATGGACTTCTTTGGTCAGCTGCACTATCTACCTGCTGTTCCCGATGATGGAGCAGGCTCTCTTTGTTTGCCTTTCCCACCGGGCCAGTGAGCACACCTCCATTTGGAGTTCAGCTCCATTACCAGCTTTCCTCCCAAGAACCTTCGCTGACGGCATCATGCCCCATCCCCAGGAAGAGTCAGGCACATCTCCAGGATCCCTGCCGCTCTGTGCATCCTCTGTCACTGCCCCAGACAAACTGTTGAAGCTGCTGGTGACTTTGTGCCTCCCTGTAGTGTACCACAAGGAGGAAAGTGCTGTCCACTTACAGCGGGATCCCAGAGTCGGATGCAAATAGAGCACTCGGTAGGTTTGCAGACTTGGTTTGGGGCTCTTTGGCCTCAAGTTGCCATGATATCAGCACTGGGTTGGGCTCACACATAAACTGAAATATGCGGGTCTGATTTCCTTGGACCCACCTGCCCTTGGTAAGGTCACTGTGTGCCCTGAGCAGCCACCTCCAGTGATAGCTTTCTGATCCCCAGACACCACAGTGATGCACCCCCATGCTGTCCAAGAGCCTAAGAATAACAGCTAGGGCATATGGGTAAAACTCTGTGTCCTCTCTCTGCTCTTTTAATGGGGCAGGAAGTGTTGGGGAAAAATGTCCTTCCAACTCTGTATTCTTGGAAGGCCCCCATTGCATTGCCTTTCTCCCCAATGCACCTTAGGACACCCTTTAGACAGCAAGCCTCTCTGTTGTTGGCAAGGATGCCTGCTAAGCCAGGGAGTCGGGTGATCGAGCATTAAGCAGTCTTAGATTGGATTTCTCCAGCGAGGTTTGGAGTCTGTCAGGCTCAGGATGGAGGCAGCTTTTTCACCAGCTGAAAAAGCAGGAGGGTGATGAGCCCCACTTTGTGTCTGGCCTCTTTACTACACTGGTTACCATGGGAGTTTCACTGATATACATTGTGCCTGGAAATATCCCAGTGGCTCAGCATGAGCCCGATTCCCGAGACCTCTGCATGTTTCAGTAAGTTTTGCTAAAAAAGAACACAAGATGCTTCAAGACACAGATGAGCATTGTTGCAGTAGGATATCAGAAATGGGGGTCCTCCCAGAAGACAGGAAGTGTGCAGAATCACCCATCTCACGGTATAAGTTGTTAATTTGGGATTTCACATGTCCCAGGCTGCTGGGTGGCAGCTGTCTTTCAAGTTTTCTGGTGAATGGTGAGGAGGGTTTTGTAGGTAAACTAGAAGGTCAAGTGGTGTTGTCACTTGGGCATCGAGGTAGGCCGAGAACTAGGGGTGCTGTCCAACCTGTTCACTTCAGAAGGTGCATAATGTACCTCTACTCCCTGGAGCTTCCTTGGTACCCATGCTGATGTCCTCAAGAGCAAGGCGTAACATTTGAAAATACCAGCCGCCACCACCTCACCTTGTTCTGAAGCCCTGGGCTGCCATCAAATGTCATGAAGGAGATACCTAAACCATAATGACCTCATCCTGCCTTCTGCTGAGGAGAACAACTTGAGTACCTCAGATGCCCCAGCCGCGGAGGCTAGCAGCAGGCATTTAAAAATGCAGCTGGTGTCCTGTGACTGTTCGATGAAGGGTCGATTTGCTTCCATTTACTGGCACTAGATAGGGAGAAACATGATGGATTTGAAAAGGAGCCATTTAAGAAGCTTAAAATTGTCTGTCTCCGTTAAACAGAAATAGCTCTTTGAAATCCTTGCTCCTGAATTATATGTGGAGTGTATACCGACTTCATTTAATGAAAAAGGAGGCAATAAAGGGGGGGGACAGAGGAACAAAAGTGACCCAGGATGGAAATCCATGGGCGAGGGATAGTCAGCTCAGTTTCCTTGAGGGATATAGGACATGCTCCAAGAGATGGTTTTAAACCCGAACACATACAGACAGCGTTGTGTGGACTCAGTGGGTTTAATAAAAACAGCACCTCAATTAGGAAGGGAAACGTGGTTGGTGGGGTAGGGGAGGAGTTGTAGTGGAATGGATGGGGATGAATTTGATTAAAAAAAAACATTATATACCTATTTGAAATTATTAAACAATAATAAAGCAGAAAAAAAGCCAAAATGGCAGAGGCAAATCTAGTCACATCAATGACACCATTAAACAGGATTGTGTTGAACAAGCCAATCAAAAGATGGATATTTAACATCAGAATGGATAAAGCATGTGATCCAGCTACCTTAGTCTGTCTGGTCTACTGTAACAAAATACCTGAGGTTGGGAGGTTGTAAATAAGAGAGATTTCTTTCATACACACTGGGGCTGGAAGTTCAACTCAGGACACCCAGATATTCAGTGTCTGGTGAGGGTCTGCTTCTCCATAGCTAGCAGGTTCCCTGGTGAGTCCTCATGTCGCAGGGAAGGCTGCTTGGCCCTTGGGTCTAAACCCATCTGGGAGGGCAGAGCTTCACCCATCACTTTCCTGACCTGCCTCAGGCCACCATATTTGTTAGGTTTTAACAGGTGAATTCTGGGGACATAAACCCTTGGACCACAACAGTGCCCTTGTGAGACACACTTTAGATCCAGAGGTGTAAACAGATGTGGAAAGATGGGAATAGAAACCCCAAAAAGCTGGAGTAGCTGTGTGGATAGCAAACAAAATAGACTTTAAAATAAAACAATTATTAGAGATGAAGAGCAACATTTTATAAGGATAAAACAGGGTCAGTGCTCCAGGCCTAGGTAGCAGTTATAAACATGCTCGCACTTAACGCTAAAATCCATGAGTAAAACCTGGAAGTGAAGGGAAGCGTTCAATAATGATAGGCACATACTTAGTTGCATGCTTTGTGGTGCCGGGGATGAGACCCAGGCCCTCAAACACACTAGGCATGCTCTACTGCTGAGGTACACCCTGAATCCAATAGCCCACTCTTAAATGTTCTGATTTTTGAGCATTTTTTATTCTTTGAAAATTTCATGTATGAATTCTGGTCGTATTCATCAGCTTCTCCTGCCCGCCCCCTCCCCACTTCATGCTCTCTTCTTTTTTCATGTAACCCATGGAGGCCAGTTAGCACAGTCTGTTTACACGCACATGGGTGTGGGACCATCTACTAGAGCATGGGCGACCTACCAGGGGCCACATCCCTGAAGAAAAATGACTCTCCCTTCCCCAGCAGCCATTGGCTACCGATAGCTCCCCAGCCGGGGCCTCAAGAGCCTCTTGCCATCCATACTGAATGCACTATGAATGCTCTTGTGCTGGCAGGCATAGCTGCTGTGAGCTGGAGTACATTAGTCCTGTCACGTCCAGACGACACTGATATACCGGCCCCTACTCTCCAGCACCTTCTCCCCCCCCCCCCATGTTCCCTGAGGCAGGGGTGGGGATACTACAGATATCTCTTTAGGTCTGAGCACTCACAGTTACATATTCTCAGCCTATTCTCTGGCTGACTATGAGTCCTTCATTAACTGTGCTTGCTAAAACAAGGTTCTCTGAGGAGGGCTGAGAGCAGCACTCCTGTTGATGGACTGGACAACTGGACAGAAGTGAGAAGGATGGGGAAACTCAAGCAGGCTGGAAAGCCACTCGCTCTAACAGGCCCTTGTAGATGTCAGCAGGGGATGCAGAGTTCTTCCTCGGGTGACACCAAAGGCCCCACTTTTCCTTCTGTTTTACCACCCCCCACCCCAATCCTTCCTACCCACTGCTCCCTGGCTCGTTTATTCTGGTCTGCTACGGCAATTTTCCCGGCCTTTCCGCTGCCTCTTCATGACTGTTACCTTCTACCTTCCAACCCTGCCTGCTAGTCTTGTCTTTCTGGCCCTAATGCTAATACCCCCTCCTGCTATCCCCAGTGCTGATACCACTCCCTTCCCAGTGCTGACACCACCCCCTTCCCAGTGCTGACACCACCCCCTTCCCAGTGCTGATACCACCCCCTTCCCAGTGCTGACACCACTCCCTTCCCAGTGCTGACACCACCCCCTTCCCAGTGCTGATACCACCCCCTTCCCAGTGCTGACACCACCCCCTTCCCAGTGCTGATACCACCCCCTTCCCAGTGCTGACACCACCCCCTTCCCAGTGCTGACACCACCCCCTTCCCAGTGCTGACACCATCCCCATTCCCAGTGCTGATACCACCCACTTCCCACCACACTCAAGCCTCCCCTGGGCCTCAGGATCCTCTAGTCCACTTCACCTTCCCTTTGGTGGCCCCTCACCAGGCTCTACCCGACCCTGGTGGACGCTTGACTCTGTCTTCCTGTCTCTCCATCACTGATGGGAGTGCTCAGTGGGCGGGGCTGCTGCCTCTGCTCCCTCTTACTGCACAGAAGGATTGGGAAGTGGCCTCCTGCACTGAGGCAGTACAGTGTTTATTTGTAGTCTAGACGTATTGTCAGTGAAGCTTTAATAGGTGCATTGATCCTGGACTGGGTAAGGGTATGTATAGGACACGGGCTGGAAGGAGCCCCTCTAAAGAGGTTGTACAGTGAACAGACAGAGAAGAGTTTCTGGGATGAGGATCCCAGTTGGCAGTGGCAACAGTAGCTCCAGGAAGCAGTTCATGACCTCACATCCTCTGGTTCCCTGAGATTGATCCAACAGCCTGTCTTTTAAGTTCCCTGGGAGCTTCTGACAACCCCTCCAACTGCAGACCGGACGGCAGGGGTGTTTTTTCTGAAGTAGTTGACAGCTTGACAGGTTCCTCTGCATGTGGGAATTGCTGTCCTCCCCTACTGAGTCAGCAGGTGGCCTGGGGACCTTAGCTGTGTGCAGGCTGCAGGGTCCTTCCTGGATATATAGGTACTGTCTTCAAACTGGTGCCCAAGGGACAGTGTCCCTGGTCCAGCAGCATCCCTGTGACTGCTGCATCCTTCTTGCAAAAGGAAGAAGTCCTGGCTCGTGGGCTGTGCTCTCCCTTCATGGGATGGTGGGTGGCTGCACGTCTGGGAACGGAGGGAAGGCTGAGGGGTGAAGACAAGCTGTGGGCCAGGGTCTAGGGAGGAGGTTCCAGGGGACCTGGGTTTGACTTGCCCACAGCCACCTGCTGATGCTTCGGTTTGTCAAAGGCAGGGTACCTGACTGGTTTCCACCCATTAAGTAGGAACAGTTGTCCCTGAGCTGTGTGATATCTGTACCCCTCACCTAGTCCATTTCCTCATCCTCAGAATAAAGTGTCTAAACATGATTTTTTAAATCAATTATTTTTTAAAATGTGTGTGTTTATGTATGGTTATGTACATATGTGTGCAGTGTGTAAGTCTGCCTGGGTGGAGCCAGTGAAGGACGTGGGCTGTCTTTATCACTCTCCACCTTGTTTCTTTGAGACTGGGTCTGTCACTGAACCCGGAGCTGGACCAGCAAGCCCCAGCGATCCTCCTGTCTCAGTCCCCATCACAGCTTTGGGTATGTGCAGGTACGTGTGGCCACACCTAGATTTTTATGTGGGTTTTGGAGATTTGAATTGAGGTCCCCATGCCTGTGTAGCAAGGGCTGTTAACTGATGATCCTTCTCTCCAACCCCCAACCCCAGTAAAAAAAAAAACAAAAAAAACCAGCGAAACCATCCTGTTCTTATAAACAAAACAGGCGAGTGATGACTTCCCATCACATTTGTCCTCTTTCAGCTCCTGGGACTTGCTGGTTGCAAGCTCGGCTCTTTATCTCTGCCAACATTGGTTTTCTCTTAAAGACTATTTTACTTCGCTGAATTTAACTTTTGGGAAAGAAATTTAGGAGACCACTGTTGTCAGAGCAGCCTGTGGCATGCTGATTGACAGCATGCTTGGCTGTCGCCATGGAAATGTCCTGTGTAGTGACAATGCACACAATGTTCCTGTAGCTGGCAACATCCATAAGCTATGCAGGCCCAGGTCTCTTCCCTGGAGAGGATGGGATGGCTGTACCGAAGATCAGGATGGTGATGAGTACTCGTATGGCAGCCTGGAATTGACTAAACCTAGAACGAGATAAAACCAGACTGAGCCTGTCTTCACACCTCCCAGCCCCCAGCATCTTCAAGACTGAAGACTTCTTTCATCTGGGTTTGAAAAATGGGCTCTGCACCCTGAGTGCCAGAGACCCTGCTGAATTTCAGACACTGGCCACTGTCCTCCATCCGGCTCCTGTGTCCGTGTTGTCATGAATGTTTCAGTGTCGTGGTTAGCTCTTCTGTCCCAACCTCCAAGCATCACGACTGGGAGCCTCCAGGACCCCTGTTGGCTGAGGGGCCAGGAGCTCTGTTGGAGCCTACACTTGCCTTTCCTCTAAGGATCCTGTGCCTCTTGGAGCGTTTGAGGGTCCCTCTCCACTTCTCCCTTGGTTGGGAAGTGGGATAAGTGAACCAAGTCAGGGAGATGTATTCTCAAACTCATACCTGGGGGGTGTCACCTCACTGCTGAAGGGGCTCCCACAGCAGAGGTGAAACCCAGACTCCTGTCACTACCTGCATGACTTCTTCAAGGGCCACATTCCCCTGCCTGTATTGGTGGACATCAGTCATTATCAGCTTGGGCCACTCCAACGAACCCCAGAGGCTGGGACTTCCAGTAGATTGCTTGTGACAATGTCACAGGCTGTGTAGTCTGAGGTCAAGGTTCTGGGCAGTTCTGGTCTGGTGGGGTCCTCTTGGTGGGTTGCAGGTGGCATTGTCCTCTTGTGTCCCCCTGTGGCGGCAACAGGCAGAAGCAAAGTCTCTTTTGTCCTGGCATCACTTTGCTAACAGGAGGGCTCCCACAGGCCCCGCCTCCTCACATCACGTCACCCCGCTAGGGGTGTAGCACGGGAACCTTGGAAATCCAGGCTGCCCTCCATCGCAGAGCCCGCCTGCATTCATTCTCTCACCTCAGCAGGCTCCGCCTTTGTCTTGTGTACTGCTGTGCCCTTCCCCTGCCACACCCTTCCTGGTACCTCTGACGTGGCCCAGGCTCCTCTCCTCAGGTACTTCTCTCATCTCCTGCGCCTCTGTCTGTCTGTCCCAGGCTGGTCCCACCACGTGGCCCTTCTCCTTCAGAGTCTTTCTTCCCCAGAGTAGTTAGTACAGGGCGGGGCTTTGCTGGATTGATGGATGGATTCATTCATTCATTCACTCATTCATTCATTCATTCACTCACTGTGAGACTCCAGTGGTCAGCACCAGGTCGAGGGTAGAGCAGACACAGGGATGCTGCTGGGTCAGTGAGTAAGTGAGTGAAACTTGGGGTCCCTGCTGCTCTGTCTGCCTAGGTCCCTCTCAGCTCCCTTCAAACCCTGTTCCTCACTCTGTAAGTTCTCATTTACCACAGCCAAGGCCCACTTCAAGGTCCCTCCATCACATGGGTCCCCATGGCTAAGAACTACCACAGCCAAGGCCCACTTCAAGGTGGCATCACATGGGTCCCCATGGCTAAGAACTACCCGGTCTAGTTATGGTATTTTCCCAACTCAACTGGGAGCTCCTTGAGTGTGTGTGTATGTGTATGTGTATGTGTGTTGGGGTGAGGGTTGCATCAGGACGCCCACCCTAGGGTTGGGACCGTGAGAGGGTCTGCAGAGGGCCTCAGGCCAGAATGTTGTCCTTGATCTCCTTCACTCTGTGCTGAGTTGCAAAGCTGACGTCACCTGGTGAGTAACCCCACAGTCGGCTGAGCACCCCATTCTCCGAGCTCCAAGTCACCTCCCCATCTCATCACCCTCAACCGTACTTCCTGGAGCTTCATGACACCCGTGAACTCTCTGTCCCCCTCCCGCTGGGTCCCCGGCATATCTCTAGACGCTCTGTGCACACAGCAGGTGCATGTACTCTGCTGGGAGTGCCCTATGCATGTCAAGCCACACTGAGCGTGGAAAGGATGTGGAAACCACAGAAAGAAGTTATTCTTTGCTTGGACGTCACCAACCGTTCCTACCGGTCCTCAGTGGTGTGCTTACGCTTGCCCTTTTGACTCACTGCAGCAGAGTTGGGGGTAAGGCCTTTGGGGAGACCTCTTGAGGGTCCTGTGCGCATTCGTAAGGCGTTCCTGGATGCTGCGGGCAGTCTGCCCAGAGCCGGTGAGGGAGAGTTGCATCTGTAGCCTTTGCATTCTGGTGGGGATATTTGCAAATTCCTACAACCTATCTGAAGCTGGATTCTCCCCTACAAAATAAGGAAAAGAAGGGGTTGGGGATTTAGCTCAGTGGTAGAGCACTTGAAGGCCCTGGGTTCAGTCCTCAGCTCCGGGGGAAAAAAAGACAAAATAAGGGAAAGAAGAGGACTTTCTCCAAGAAATTTGAAGCACTAAAATAATGTGTCAGTTATCCCCAATGTTTTATACCACCTCAGAAGGGGCAGCTACCCTCCCTCAGACATGCGGACTGCTGGGGGTTTGGGGGCTGTTTGTCTTATAAATGCAGTTACCTTGGCTATTTCACTGATGGACCTGATGGACAACCTTGTAGTTCTAGCCTTGGGTCTGAGTGTAGTAAATGGTTTCTAGAAGGCACACCTCAGAACAGATGAGAACAAGACAATAGAGCCCTGCCCTCTGGCTGCTGGCTGTACCAATTATGTCATATTGTCTAAGGAATTCACCCTTCCTGCTGGTGTACTAGCAGGAGGTAATTTCTTTTATCTCTATTTTTTTTATTATGGATGTGCATGCATGTGTGTTCACATGTGTGCATGTGTATATGTGTGTGCATACCTGTGCCCCCTCCTCTCAGGTTGACATCAATTGTCTTCCTTCCTTCCTTCCTTCCTTCCTTCCTTCCTTCCTTCCTTCCTTCCTTCCTTCCTTCCTTCCTTTCTTTCTTTCTTTCTTTCTTTCTTTCTTTCTTTCTTTCTTTCTTTCTTTCTTTCTTTCCAGAGCTGAGGACCGAACCCAGGGCCATGCGCTTGCTAGGCAAGCGCTCTTCCACTGAGCTAAATCCCCAACCCCCAATTGTCTCTCTTAATCATTCCTCACCTTCAATCATTACATATTGAAGCAGGGGCTCTCACTGAACCATCTGGGCAGCCGCTTTGCTCTGGCGAACGCCCTGTCTCTGCCTCTCAGGTGCTGGGATTACGGGACAGCCCTCGTGCCCAGCCCTTTTATGTGGGTTCTGGAGATCTGAATTCCAGGCTCCACGCTAATCGGTAAGTGCTGTATCTGCTGAGCCATCTCCCCAGCCCGGAGGGCTCATCTTGGTGTGGGCAGAGCTGTGCACAGGCTTCAGAGCAGTAATTGCTTAAAAGCTTTAGAACAGTTCTGGCACTCGGAGCTGCAGAAGCGGCGGCTCTTACGGCATGTACGTATTTCCTCATTTGTACTGGATTCTGTCTAAAGAGAGGAGGGTATAGATTCTGTCGCAGCACTTAGTTATTCTGGCAGAATATATGTCATCATTTCCCACCTCAAAGTGTCTGTCCTGTTCAGCACCTGGCAAGATCATCCACAAGAAGGTCAAGGACAAAGAGGAGTTCACATGTGCAGGGTCTTGGGAGGGGAGCGTGGCTGTGCTCTCCTGAATGCCCATAAACAACTCTCACTCCAGTGACAATCGGATCTGGTTTCTGAATGTGTTAACATATTCAGAGTAGCAGTTTTTTTTTCTTTTCTTTTCAGAAATTGTGGTTGTGGTGGGAAATTGAAATGTCTGGTGATATTGGAAGCACAGTGTCAACCAGAATATTTAGAAATTACTGTTTTATGGGATGCCTTGGTGGTGTTTGGTTTTGTCACTGTGCTTCGGTCTTGGAGGCCGTGGCTGGATGTGCAGGGAGGATCCTGGCTGCTCATCTCTGTGTTCTTGGCATCTTCTGTGAGCACGCCAGCACCGAGCTGCTCAAAAGGGTAGGAAATAAAACAAGAGGCAGCTCTTTCTGCAGCTGGGAAGTGACTGGGCTTTCCTTCCTGACTTACTTAAAGCTATAGGTCTGAAGCAAGTGCCTTTACCTCTCTGGGCCTTGTTTCCTTAGCTGTCTAAAGCTGAGGAATGCTTGCACACTGCCTGGTACAGTCTTGTCCTGGCTGCTGCTCCTGAGTCTGGAAGCATGATGTCCTGAGACACTTGGGGCCATCTTGAACTGCTTCCTCACATGCTCTCTGGCGCAATGGACAGGTCTCCTTTTGCAGCGGAGGTGGTTGGGTGTGGGAATTGAGAGACCAGGTTTCCTGGTGTGTGTGTGTGTGTGTGTGTGTGTGTGTGTGTGTGTGTGTCCTGCTCCATCCAGTTTGCACCTGTTGGGCTGTCAGGAAGGTGGAAGAGGCAGGCCATGGTGGATGGGCCAGGTCTCCTTCTGGGTTCCAGACTTCCTGTTGCTTCTGCATTTGTGGAGTGTTCCCTGGGGCCTGTGCTGTGGTTTCCTCCATCAGGCTCTCAACCACCATGCCCAGAGGAAGCAAGACACCTGGATGTAACAGTCATTGAAGGGGGAGTACTATTGAGTCTGGGACCTGGGATGAAGAGAGCCTGCTTCTCTCTGCACACCCTTGTGCTTTTGGGTGGGTCTGAGGAAAGTGCCTGGAGACCGCTGAGCCCAAGGAAGAGCAGGACAAGTTTCCACTCATGATAAAGCGTAAAAAAGGTTTGAGAAGCACCTTTTTGAGTTGCGGGTTGTTTTTTTTTTCAGAGCTAGGCAAGCGCTCTACCACTGAGCTAAATCCCCAACCCCCTGAGTTGCTTTATGCTCCCCGAACACACCTGCTGGTTCTATTGTTTCCTGAGAACTTGCTGTGCTGAGGTGAACTTGGCCTTCTTAAACTGCAGCCTTCCACCCCCAAGGCTTCCTGGCCCGTTCATTATTTGTGTGCTCTGGAGCAGAATCTCTGTCCTGGAGAGACCTGATAGCCAGTGGATGGTTTCCGTGGCCCTAGCCCAGCCCTGGGGGTGGTGGAGACAGCTATGGCTGTCCTTGTAATAGGAAGCGATTGGGTGTGAGTTAACTTTGGGTGAGACTGGGGTCAATGGAGATCCCTTTGAGAGGTCACTAGACTATGATAGGAAAGGTTGCTTTCCTGAAGGTAAGGTGTTCCAATTGAAGAAAATGAGGGATATTATAAAACATTAAAGGATGGACTTAAAAAAATCTATTTATTTATTCATTGTGTGTATGTGCCAAATGACTGGCTCCCAGGTTTTTTTTTTTTTTACTTTTCCGGAAGGGCGGGGCAGAGAGCAGGGAAGGGGCGTGGCCCAGAGAGGCGGGCTTGAGAGTGGGACTTCTGACTTTAAAAGTCAGACCGGAAGTCAAGCTGTGTGTACCGGAAGTAGAATCCTGTGTTAAGGCTGTTAGAGTTCATCGACTTCCTTTTCTCTTTAAAATTGCCTGAGGTTGAGTGGCTTGGCAGGGTGTAGGAGGCAGATGGACGGTGGGGTGCGGAGAGCAGGGTCCGAAGGCAGGTGGAGCCGGGCGCCCTGGTGGCCCAGAGGACCTGGCCCTGACGTAGGTAGTGGCTCTGGAGGCCACAAGGGTCGCTGGTGTGGGGATGAGTGTTCCCGGCGTCATTCTGTCCTGCGAGGGTGGCTTTGCTTCGGGCTAATGCCTTCACCCATCCAACAGTGCCAGGTCTCAGAGGCAACGCCCTGATAAAGGCCACAAGACTGTAAGAGCAGGAGCTGGGACTTGCCCCAAGGTCTGGAGTGAAGTCTTGGCTCTTTTTCCTGCATTCTGCTCTGTCTAGGGAAGCCCCAGGGTTTCAGGGCCTCTGGGTCAGTGTTAGCAGTCACCAAGAGCTTGCTGAGGCAGCCCTGACTATGAGTGAGATGGGAGTAAAAACAGCTGAAGGGTGGGGGTGGAGGGTATGTATTTAGATCCTGCCTCCTCGTGTACTTAGGGGCTAGATACATTCCCATTGACTTGGTGTACATCTGTGTGGTGAGGAGTGGACCAGATTGCCTTTCTTAAAGTCCCAACTCTGGGACCTGTTAATCCACAGCAGCGTTTCCTAAATATCTTTTTGCTTGGTAACATTGCTTGATATGTCTATCATTTCTTTCCCACCCAAAGTTCCTGAGTGGATTCACAGTGCTGACGGAGTGCTGGCCCTAAGGTAGAGCCAATCTTCATGACAACAGGCTTGTGTCACAGTGGTTATTTTACAATAGGCACCAATGTTGCTTCCAGGCTTACCCACTGGGGACACCAGGAAGGGAGCCCTGCTGCTTAGCAGGCCTGTGCTTCCATGCTGAGTTCATGGATCCTTCTAGAGTCATCTAATTTCACTGAGCCTCAGTTTCTCCGTTGTTGGAGCTGGTAATCTCTGGCCTTGCTGCTACCCACTGCTGAGTGAGTCCAGGTGATGGGACACAGCTCTGCTTCCCCACCCTGCAGAGAGGTAGTCCACAGGACGACACAGAGCTTGGGAACTAGCTGAAGATGCTACCACAGTATCAGCGCTTCATGAATTCTCTGCTTGGGCTGTGAGTCTTGTCTTCCTTGACCTAATTGTTCACATCTACGCCTTGTCTCAGACACTTTCTTACTGTACCAAAGGCACAGCCTCCTCCCTGCCTTCTGCTCCCCAGGGGCTGCCCTCTAGGCAGACCTCCATGTTGGTTCTGGAGCCATGGCTCTGAAGTATGAGGGATTTTTCTTTCCAGGCATACACCTCTGGGTGGCTTTTTTTTGCTTAATGTCAAGTTCAAACTTGTAGTGATATGTCGCAGGGCACAGGGCACATGTTCACCTCCAGGGCACATGTTCACCTCCATGCCTTTAGTGTCAGCCTCAAGCAACAGCAGGGAGAATGTACTCCTAAGAACCCGAGTGGAACTTGGACTCTGCAGAGGGTTCCAAGCCGAGATATGGGTGCTCTGACGAATCTTAGGCCCAGCTGGGGAGACTATTAAAAGAAGAAGGGAGAAGTACAAGCAGGTTATTTTTAAAATAAACTCACTGTTTTTTAAGGCTTGCTATAGGCAGTGAGTTGTGCCCTGACTGTTGCTGGGAGAGCATCAGGGGCTGCAGGTTAGCTGTATTTGGATTGCTGTTACTGGAAAGATGCCCCCATAGAAGTGGCCTTAGTTGTGGGAGTCTTTTGTAATAGTTCTTTCTTTCTTTCTTTCTTTTTTTGTGAGGTCTTACGTTTTTTGATGAGGTACATGTGCATGGGGTCCCTCCCTTCCAGAATGCCTGACTCCATTTTGTTAAGGCTTTCTAAAAGTGATTCTGTGGTCAGTTCACAAACTTTGACACTCTCATTATGTGTGTGTATGCCCGCTGGTGGGGGCCACATCTGCTCCAGAGAGGGCAGGGGTCTTGAGGGACCAAGGTGATCACCGTGTGACTGTTTAGCCTTTTAACCTCTTCAAGGCATTTCTGAAGCACCTGTTCCTTTAATTGGGGAAAGCCTGCGCCAAGAGGGCTGTCTTCTGCAGGTGTGGCAGAGAGCCCCACCCTGGTAGCTGGCTGCCTTGTGTGCTCAGGGAGGTGTGTTAGGGCAGTGTTCATCTGGCTGGGCACAGCTGAGACAGAGCTTGCCCAAGGCCAGCCTGGCTGGGGCGAGCCCTTGGCTGGGATCAAACTCCCCACTGCCACCTGTTCGTGGCACATCTGGATGAACGGAATGCCTGGGGCTCCTGAGCATTTATGCTTCTAGGTATTATTGCCACAGTATTAGTGACTTCTCCTTGCCAGGACTGCAGACCTCACAGGAATAACTCAAGGGCAGACGGACTCACTTTGGCCCCTGGCTTGAGAGGACGCAATCCATCATGGAGAAGGTGTGGTGCTGCTCCTCAGTGAGAGGAGTATGAGGTAATTGCTTCTACCCTGGGGCACGCAGGAAGCTGAGACCTCTTGGAGGGAGGGCAGGGTTGTAACTCTCCCGGGGCCACACTCTAATGACCCACTTCCTCAGGTGAGGTCCTGCCTCCTGAGATTCCACAACCTCTCCAAACAGCACCACCAGCCTGCAACCGAATGTGTGTGCACGCACATGTTTGCGCACATGTGTGGCGGCATCTTACCTTCAAGCCGTAGCACACTGTGAAGGTTCAGAATGACAGAATTAATCATAATATTGCAAACAGGAATAACAACACATCGACCTGGGCTCCCTCTGCTCTGCTCCCCTTTGATGCTCTCTGGGGCTCTGTGGAGGAGGCATACACACTCAGAGAGATGGCGAGTCTCTTGTTGAATGCACACTTGGAGATAATTTCCTTGTGTATTCAGTGTGCATGTGCTGTGTCCCGTAAAGACGCTTTCATACATAGAATATTGTACGTCTAGCGCACCTTCCACTCTTTCCTCCCTTTCCTCTCTTCCTCTCCCAAGTCTCCTCTGCCCCTCAGGCAGTTTAACTTCTACTTTCACGCCGTACATACACCAGTGACTTTAGGTGCTATACACAGTCTAGGAACCACAAATGAGACAGCACACAGTTGTCAGTCCAAGACCAGTTAAATGCACTTAATGTAATAGTATCCATTTGCCCACATTTGCTCGCAAATGACACAACTTTGCCCTTTGTGGCTGAAAGCCATTCCACGTGTGTGTATATGAACAACTTTGAAAATCCCTTCCTGTGCTGGTGGACACTCGGGCTTCAGTGGACAAGGATGTGCAAGGATCTCTGTGGCATGCCGATGGAGTTCTTTGGGTAAATACCAGGAGTGGTATCCGGGTTATATGGTAGACACAGTTTAGTTTTTGTTTGTTTGTTTGTTTGTTTTGGTTTTTCGAGACAGGGTTTCTCTGTGTAGCTTTGCGCCTTTCCTGGAAGTCGCTTTGGAGACCAGGCTGGCCTCGAACTCACAGAGATCCACCTGCCTCTGCCTCCTGAGTGCTGGGATTAAAGGCATGCGCCACCAATGCCCGGCTCAGTTTCAGTTTTTTTTTTTTTTTTTTTTTTTTTAAAGATTTATTTATTTATTATGTATACAGAAGAGGGCACCAGATCTCATTACAGATGGTTGTGAGCCACCATGTGGTTGCTGGGAATTGAACTCAGGACCTCTGGAGGAGCAGTCAGTGCTCTTAACCTCTGAGCCATCTCTCCAGCCCCCAGTTTCAGTTTTTTGAGGAACTGATTTCCATTATGGTTTGGACTAGTTTACATTCCCACCAGCTGTGTGTAAGGATTCCCTTTTGTCCACACCTTTGACCGGTTTTTGTTGTTCTCTCTCTCCCTCCCTCCCTCCCTCCCTCTATCTCTGTGCTCTGTGTGTGTGTGTGTGTGTGTGTGTGTGTGTGTGTGTGTGTGTGTGTGTGTGTGTATAGGACAGAGGAGGGCATCTAGTGTCCTGATAGTCTTTCAACACGGCTGCCTGGTGAGGTTGAACAGTTTTGGGGGGGGGGTTCGTTAGCTCTTTGTTCTTCATCCTCTGAGAACTGTCCTTCATTTCATCAGCCCGTTTGTTGATAGGGTTGGTTAGCTTCTGTTTAGTTGTAAGTTCTCTGCATAGTCTACATAGTAATCCTTTGTCAGATGTCTAGCTGGCCAAGATTTTCTCCCGTTCCGTGGGCTGCCCCCCACGCCACGGTCTCTTCTGCTGGGCGGAAGCTTCTGAAGTTAGTTAGTTGTTGGTCTCATTCCCTGACTACTGGAATCCCATTCAGAAAGTCCCTGCCTGTGTCAAATCCTCTTCTTCTTTTTTTTTTTTTTTTTTTAATAAAAATTATTTTAAATGTAGGAGTGTTTTGCCTGCATGTGACTGTGCACCACTTGTATGCTCCAGGAGACTAGCAGAGGGTGTTGGATCCCCTGGAACTGGAGTCACAGATGGTTGTGAGCCAGCATGGGGGTGCTTGGCACTGATCCCGTTTCCTCTGGAAGAGCAGCCAGTGCTCTTACCCACCGAGCCATCTCTCCAGGCCAGCGATGCCGAGTCCTTAAGTCTGGTCTCTGGTTTCCCCTCTGTCATTCGTTTCAAGTCTCTTCGTAGTCTTTGGTCCGTTTGGAACGGATTTTCGTACAAGGCCAGAGACAGGGATCTAGTTTCATTCTTCTCTGTGTGGACATCCAGTTTCCCCGGCACCCATAGTTGAAGATGCTGTCTCTTCTCCAATTTGTGTTCTTGGCATTTTTGCTAAAAATCAGATGGCTATAGCTGTGTGGGTTTGTATAAGGCCCTGCTATTATTTTTAAATTGTTCTTTTATAATTTCATACATACTTCTATAAAACGTACTTGGAGCCTGTTCCCCTTTACACACTCATCCCCTTCCTCCTCCTCTTGAACCTCCTCTTCTTTCCAAGTCTCCTTACTTTCAATTTTGTGTGTGTGTGTGTGTGTGTGTGTGTGTGTGTGTGTGTGTGTGTGTCCCACTACATTTAATAAGGGTTGCCTCTATGAGTATGGATGGGGGTTATTTACTTGATCAATAACAACTTGCCAGTAACTACACCAAGGGGAATATGACCCCGTCCCTCCCAGCAACTATTAACTGCCTCTAGCTCCTTGAGGAGGGGTGAAGCTGTGTTAGCGTCTCCCCATCCCTGCTGGAATGTTGGTGGGCCCAGTCTTGTGTCGGTAGCCACTATGGCCCTGAGCTCACAGGTTCAACAGTCAAGTCATGTCCAGAAGACAGTGTTTCACAACACTCCTCCCTGTCCTCTGCAGTATCTTACATTCCCTCTGCCCCGTTTCTGCAGAATTCTCCCAGCCTTTGAGGGGGTGACACAGATGTCCAGTTTTAGGGCCGAGCACTCCACAGTTATTCTCAGCATGTTGTGGGTCCTTTGTGATTGCACACTGTAGTGTCACCATGGCTCTGCAGGGTGACTTGAACTCAGGCGTGCTGTCCCAGCATGCTTCTTGCATCTGCTCAAGGTGGTGTCTCCCAGTGAGGTGCCCGGATGCCTGCTCTGGAGCTCACATGCTTGTGCCCTGGTGTGACCACATAGGAGCTGTGTGACTTTGGGGAAGTTCATCTGTCTCTCTGAGCCTTCTTGGCCTCAGCAGTCCTCTGCAGAACAACAAGCCCCCTGCCTGTCAGTGTCGCTGCCCGGATCTTCCTCACTTCAGCATCTGAGGCGGTTTAAGAGGACTTGTAATAGGGGCCTCGTGAGGGGGCCTTCTCCAGGCATTTGGGTCTGTCCTCGGGGAGGTAGGAGAGAAAGGCACAGTCTGCGACTGTATCCAACCGTCTTCTGCTGCACAGAAGGCAGTGGCACCTGCCTAGGTCAAGGGACACTGGATCAGAACCCACTGTGGTTCCCAGTGGTCCAGGGGGGCAGGTGGCTGCGTGGATGCAATTTGGGGGAGAAGTGGCAGGGGAAGAGCAGAGGAGGGTGACAAAAGCAACTGCCACAGCCTAGCTGGGTGTCATGGTCTAGGTGAGGGCACTCTGGGCCCAGAAAGAGACAAAGGGATGAGCTAGGAGGGTCTCTTTTAGGAGTGCCTTGAGGTAAACTGGAAGTGTGTTTATTTTATTATTTGTTGTGTGTGTGTGTGTGTGTGTGTGTGTGTGTGTGTGTGTGTGTGTGTGTATGTATGTGTGTGTGTGTGTACATATGGAGGTGGGGGGAAGCATGTGAGTGAGCACCTGTACCACAGCACATGTGTGGAGGTCAGAGGACAACTTTTAGGAGCTGGTTCTCTCCTTCTGTGGGTTCCGGGAATTGAATTCAGTTCATCAGGCTTGTGTGGCAAATGCTTTTACCTGGCTGAGCCATCTTCCTAGTCCCGAGAGTGTGTTTAACTGTTCTCCAAGAGGCTGTGAGGGAGTTCTGAGGCTTTGCAAATGTGGAAACTGAGGCTTGTAGCAGAAGTATGACCTTCTGTGCTAACCCAGATTGTCCAGAGATACATAGCCAAGTTCCTGGCTCTGAGCCACACTTCCCACATCCCAGGGATAGGCCCATCATGCCTAAAGGCTTCTTGAACATGAAACCTGGAATTAGCCAGGGGCTTGCGGTCACGTTACTCCTCATTTGTCAAAGGCCACAGTTGGCCTGATGGTACTGGCTTTTCCCCTGTTGTCATTATGTTCTGTGTCCACTTAGCCATTCTGGGGACGTTTGTGGCTCACAGTTGCACTGACAGACTGCTCTGAGCGCCTGGGTCAGGGGACAGCATCACTTCGTGATGTGGGGACAATGTTGTGACATGTGGGCGGGGACAAGTGTATCATCAATGGAAGAGTGTCCTGGTGTTGGTAATTGTTTCAGCTGTCCCTTCAGTGTGTGCGGGGAACCAGTTCTACCAGGTGCTGAAATCCCACGGTGCTCCTGATGGGGCTGTGGTGTGATGAAACCCGTGGGCACCCCACAAGCCTTTAGTTGTCTCCAGGTTTTGTGTGATACTTGGTGCAGTGGAAGCCTGTGCAAGGGGCTTGCTCCGACCCTGTGTTGTTCAGTGAGCAACAAGGAAAAGTTTATGTGTCAGTACAAGAGGCAATTAAAAATACTTCTCTGTGGTTGGCTGAACTCACAGATGTGGAACCCACTGTCATGGTGGCGGGGGGATGGACTGTTTTGTGATTTTATATCATCCTTGGTCTTAAGATCAAAGTCACAGTGTTCAGGATGAGAAGTCACGTGTCTGTGACTTAAAAGAGATTCATAAAAATAGGCATTCTGTGCAGAAATGCATCTCTCATAGGCAAGGGAAGCAGCTGTGGAGAAATGTGGGCATTCGGGGCCTCCAGATGTAGGGATGGGAAGTTCATTTACTGTTCTAGAAAATTCTTTGTAGCGTTTGAAGTTTATTGAAGTAAGTTTTGAAAATGTGTTCCTGGGAGCAAAAATATCCTGGAGACATGGTTGCTGTGTCCCCCGATCCATCCCTACAGTCTCCCCTTCAGGTCTCAATCACATTGAGGATTTGAAGAGGTATCATCCACTCTCCTTGGGGTGGCTCCTTGGGGACCAGCACTGGTGTGAAGTCAGGAGCTTCCGACTTTCGCCCTTTCTGTAGAGACAGCACCATTTCAGAATGTCTGTGTTGAGACTCCCAGATTTTCATTTTTTTTCTACATTTTCCTTCAGTGTTTTTGCTAACACATGTTTATTGAATATTTCACATGGGTTGGGGCAGAGGACTTACAACAGAGCAGCAGTCAGCTTTGCTGATGTCATAACAAGTAGAATAGCCACCCATGTTAGGGGCTTCAACCCATGGGGGAAAATTGCGGTCATCCTGTGGCCTGAGTCCTGTCCCCAACACCCGCCACCCAGCACAGATTCGCTAAGGAAGCCAGCCCAAGGACAGCCACGGCTCTGCCCAGTAAAGCAATTGCTGCCTACTGCCTGGAGGGTCATAGTTCTCGTCTCTAGACCACTGTACTGAGGGAGGTGTGAATGGCATGCTCCTTTACATGTTGGAGAAAGTCAAGGGTTCTAGCATCCATGGGGGTGCAGATGGCTGATGACAGATTTGATGGGGTCAGTTGTGGGGCTGTAAAAAAAAATGAACAGACTGCCTTTCCTTTGTCCCCAGGCCTGTCTCTGTGGGAAGCCAATGCCAAGTGGGACCTTCCCACCTTGAGGGACATGTGCAGACGTGCAGATTCATCTCAAAGGGTGTGAGGCTGGATTTCTTCTTTTTGTCATTTGTCCCTTGTGACCCTGGTGAACCTCCCAGGAGACTGGGTGAAGATGTGCCTCTTCCAGGGAGTCCAGGCCCTGAACTCCATGCAGTTATTGTGAACTGGCTCTCAAGTGCCTGGAGCAGCAACAGTCATCACTCCGTCTGCACAGTAGATCTGGGCATGCTGGGGAAAGGCCATGGGGTTCAGGGGGGGAAGTGAAGGGTTTGGAAGGTGAGCTAGCCACTGAACAAGAGCCCTGCCAAGAACGTGGCTTTCTTCTCCAAGCTCTGAGCCCTGGGGATGGGGGTGGGCAGAAAGTCACTTTGGGGAGCATGGCCTTGGCCATCCTGGGACTCCTGTGCCCTGACACTGGTGATCTGTGTGGGCTGGGCTGGCAGGAAGCAACTGATGGATGAGCCAAGGGTGGACCTCTCTCCTCCCCAGAGTTTAGAGTGGTGGTATCTGACATGATGGAAGGGAGCCCACGCCAGGGCCAGAGCAACCTGGGTTTCTATGTGGGCCTGCTCTGTGCTCTGGGCCTGGTCAGTCCTTTCTTATGAGATATACTGTTTTCTTCAGCTGGGGCGTCTTCGTTATGTGCAAATCATCAGGTCAGCACCAAGAGACAGGCCACTGCCCCTAGAGGGAAATGAAAGGTTGGCGGATGTTCAGCTGGGGGGTGGCTTTCTGGCCAGTGGAATCAACAGTGGCCTTTGCTCTGAGCATCTTTTCAACACATCTCCACCCCACCCCCATATGTGAGAGTAGAGGGTGTGGGGCACTCCAGCATTGAGGCTGCAGAGACAAGAGACACAGCCGTGTTTTCCAGGGCTTGCCTTTGAGAGACAGGAGCTGGGACTTTCTGGTGACATCTGTGTGCCTGTGTTTGTGTGCGAGGCTCTGTCCATGGAGGAGTGATTATGGCCCTTTGGGAGCCTGTGGATAGTGGTGCAGTATCCACTTTTCTGTTGTTGTTAGTAGTGATAAATTCCAGTGCTGTTCAATTATTGAATGGCTGCATAGCTTTGCAAGAACATTCCAGATAAACATCACTACTTAATAGAGGCATGGGTAGAGTCACACAGTGACTTTGTAAACTCAGGGTTCGTGACGCAATCACCAGATGAGCTCTGACTCCTGGATCTGTCCTGGGGGTACAGTTGGAGTCTTGGGGTGAGAGAGGTCTGGACCTGCCACCTGGTTGGGTGAATCAGCACAATTTAATATGTGAGGGTTTTACCTTTATTCTCTTGGCCTTCTATATGGAAGGATCCTGACAGGGTAGACATGGTTTTGTCACAGCAGGCTCTGCAGGAGTTCTCCATCCTCCTACCTCCGCCTCCTACATGCTGGGGTGACCTGAATGGTGGTAGATTTCTAAAAATGTGTTATTGTGTGTGTGGAGGGGGTGGTGCATGTACCGCGACACATGGGTAGAGGTCAGAGGACAACTTTGTGGAGTCAGTTGTCTTCTTCCACATTACATGGGCTCTAGGGATGAAGCTTAGGTCTCCAGGCTTGCCAGGCAAACAGATTTCCCTGCTTAGTCATCTCCTGGGCCTGATGGTGCTGTTTTGCTGTGGTGATGACTGAAGTGCCAGTGCTGATGGTGATGGTGATGGTGATGGTGATGGTGATGGTGATGCTGATGCTGATGGGAATGGAGGTAAAGAGGGTAGAGTGGAGACTGTGTGCTTTCAGCCTGCTGTGACGCCCCACCCATGGTGAGATTACCAGTCACAGTCTCCCTCCCCTCTTGCTGATGGTGGGTAAGCTCTTTGGAGAGGGGCCTGCGGGGCGCTCCCTTCTACCATTATCCTGTGGGACGGTGTGACCTCTGTAGACATAGTAAACCTCCTTTGAGCTTGTTTTCCATCTAGGAAGTGGAAAACGTAAAGGACAGTCGTGAGCCACTTAACATACTCAGAGTGATGATGCACTGTTAGGCGAGAACATCACAGAATCGTTCCACAGATGAGGCAGCGACAGCATTGCCTGGACGTAGGATCTCAGGGGACCACTGCGTATGCATGCCCATCTGCCATTGGTCACACCGTCATTGTTGAGTACATGACCATGCTTGCTACTGGGCAGCTGTTCATTGGCAAGAGATGCCAGCTGGGGGTGGGGTCTGTGGGTCTAAACGTTCAGCCCAGTCCTGGGTGGGCTTCCTGTGGTTGGAGCTTTGAGGGAGATAGCTGCCCTCGTGTGCTGTGTTTAGGTGGTCAGTCTGGGTAGGGAGCTGCTGCTGTCTGGCCTTGCCGTTGAGGCCTGGCAGCTGGCCTGCCTTGCTGGATTGCTCTACTGTGTTTACCTCTCCAGCTGTGACTCCCAGCAGCCTCCCAGCACTGCCTCCTACTGTACCCTGAACCCCACTGCCACTCTTTGCACATCTGTCTCCTCTGCCCTCTCCCCAGGCTGTGACTCTGTTTATGTCTCCACATGGTTGGGTGACAGTGAGTTTGGCCAGCTCCAGGCTGGTTAAGTTGTCCAGGACAGGAGCTCTGGCTTGCTTGTCTGACAGTTAAAATCACTTGAAAATAAATCTTGCGCGCGCGCAGCGCACACACACACACACACACACACACACACACACACACACACACACACGAAATTCTATGGTGCTATAACAAATTGCCACAAACTGAGTGTCTTAAAACAGAACTACATTTCTGCACATTTCTAGAGACCAGAAGTCAAGGTCAGAGTATGGGAGGGCTGCTCACTTAGAGGACTCAGGGAGGACCCTTCTTTCTGTGTTCAGTGTCCGTTGTGGTAGCAGCCCTTCCGGTTCCTCCACTTGTGCGTGCCCCCGCTCCCCTCTCTGGTTCCTCTGTGCCTGACTCTGGGTTTTCTTCTCAGAAGGACAGTAGCCACTCTGGATTTGGGCCCTAAAGCAACATGCCCCACCTTAACCAGTTGCAGCTCAGTGGTCTTGTTTCCACATGAGGCCATATTCCAACTGGAAGGACATGAATTTTGGGGGAAATCCTGTTGAATCCAGTTTACATGTACCTCTCTGTATTATGAGACATTAGCTTTATTGACTATTCATCCAAGCTTGGTGCTGTTGGCCTGAAATCCCCTTTGACGTTGACCTCAAAGATACCGAGAAAATGATGAGCTCTGACCTTTTGACCTTTGTATGTCTGCTCTCCTTCCTCAGCATTACCCCAGTTTCTTTGCCTTGCACCTTCTAAGCATTCTCTTTTCCACAGCCCCTTCCTTCGTTGCTGTGGAGGGAAGGGTTGACCTCTGGCTCAGAGTTTGAGGGTCCAGCCCACCATGGCGGGGAGTTTATGGAGGCAGGAGCCTGAAGCCGCTGGTCCTGTCTCACTTGCGGTCAGGATGCAGGAAGAGTGTTTATGCTCAGTTTACTCTTTCTTTTTAGTTCAGTCCAGAACCCCAAACCCGTGGAATGGTGCTGCCCACATGGGTCTTCCCTAACTCAATCTAGAACCCCCCTCACAGACATGCCCAGAGATTTGTCTTCAAGGTGATACTAGGTTTTGTGAAGTTGAAAGTCTACCCCCAGAGGTCAGCATTCACCCCGTGTGGTGAAGCCTGAACCCTAGGAAGCCTTCCTTGAAGGATGTATACAGGCAGACATCCTATGGTCCAGTGTTATCTCTGCTCTGTTCCTGTCTTTCCAGTTCTTTGCATCAAGCTCTGACCACGGGTGGGGAGCCTGAGTGAGGCACCACTTAGGGCAAACCCGGGTGTGGGGCTTGCTGGGTGTGGTCCCCCTGCCCTGTCCTCCTTCAGGCAGAGGAGGGAGGCAGAGCAAGAAAAGTAGTTGAGAAAGCTGGCAGCTGGAGCCCTGTGCCATGCTGCTTCTCCATCCCCAGACCCTGGACTGCGGCCTGTAACCTTTCTGAACCTGAGGATGCAGCCTTAGCTTTTTCACTGAGATTAAAATTATCCACAGGAAGCAAGTGTCTGCACTCACGTTGCTACTTCAGCATAACAGTCTTTGGGACTCTCCTACACTCAGGTGCCTGTGATGTTTTTTGGTGGTGCTTTAGAGAAAGGTGAGTCTCACTGCCCAGTGGCAGAGATCATGGAGGCAGCTGAGACTGGCGTGTGTAGAGCTCTTGGGGAAGGTGGCTAAGCTGGAACTCCAGCCCCAAGGGGCCGACTCTCGCTTGCTTTGGTGACCTGTGCCCTTGCCTCCAAGGAAGGTGAGGACAGCGAGGGATCTTGGGCTGTAGACATGATTCCTTGCCTAGCCTTCATCCCACTCCATCTCAGGGAGCATTTGGCTCTTACTGCTATGGAACTAATGGCAGATTATGGAGTTGTAGTCACTGGCCAAGAGTGTGGGCTACCGGATAGTCACAGCAGGACCAGCAGGTATTGCAGGTCAAAGCTGATATGACAGTTGTGGCTCCCCAAAGCCAGGCATTGGAGAATAGGCCCGGGGTGGAGCTCAGAAGGACTTTGGCCTTCAAGGAAGGAGAGGGTGCAGGGCTCCTAGAAGTTGTGGCAGTTGGAAGCTGCAGAGGAAGGCAGAGGAGACTTGGGTTTGCTTCAGATATGCGATTGTCATCTCAGCAGCTGCTCCCTGCATCCCCAGGACGAGCTGGGTGGAGGCTGGAAGGTCAGAGGTGGCGTCAGGTTTGAAAGTGCAGATGTGAGAAGGGAGTGTGCGGCCATCTGTTAGCTGCGCAGGCATCGGGATCACAGCTTCATGTGAGTTCTGAACTCCGTTAGCTCATTACATCAGAGATGCTGTCGGTGGGTGGGCACCAGCATTTTCGGGCCAAAAGTAAGAGGAGATGCTGCTGCCCGGGACAGGGTGACAGCACACTGGATTGCAGAGGTGTTGCAAAGGGAAAGATGGCATGGTGGAATCACACAGGACATGCACGTGCTTGCTTGTCCGATCACTTCTGAGGTCAGGTGTGCCGGTTAGTGTTTGCCAACTGGACATACACCTAGTCATATTTGGGAAGAGACAACTTCAAATGAGGAATTGCCTCTATCAGATTGGCCTGTGGGAGCTTCTTCTTAATAATGGATGTGGGAGGGCCCAGCTCACTGTGGGTGATGCCGACCATGGGCGGGGGAGGGGAGGGTCCTGGGTTGTATAAGAAAGCAGGCTGAGTAAGCTATGGAGAACAAGCAAGGAAGCAGTGTTCCTCTATGGCCTCTGCTTCTGTTCCTGGTTCCAGATTCCTGCCTGGGCTTTCCTTCATGATGGACTGTAACTGGGACATGTAAGCCAAATAAACCCTTCCTTCCCCAAACTGCTTTTGGTCATGGTGTTTACTATAGCAATAGGAACAGCAGACTTTCTGCCTGCCTGGCCTCATGTTGGGCTCCGTTTCAGCAGATCCTGTCAAACAGTTTGTGGGTTGATGGGTGCACCCAGACACGGAGTTCTTCTTAAGCGCCCATGTGCCAAGCACCGGCAACCTTGTCATGGTTAGTGCTGCTCACAGAGTGGACCCAACATGGCAGTCAACGTCCACTTCCCAGTAACAATCTATGATATTACTGTGCAGAAAAAAACAACATGTAGCAATGTAGGTTGTGAGGCTGGAGTGTGGTTTAGAAGCAGAGAGTGCGTAGCATGCACAAAGCCCTGGTTTAAGTCCTAGCAGACCAGTCTTCAACCTGTGGGTTGAGACCCCTTTGTGAGTTGAAAAACCCTTTCACAAGGGTTGCCTGAGACCATTAGAAAACACAGATATTTACATTATGATTCAGAACAGGAGCAATATTACAGTTATGAGGTAGCAATGAAAATAATTTTATGGTTGGGGGTCAGCACAACATGAGGAACTGTATTAAAGGGTCACAGCATTAGGAAGGTTGAGAACCATTGCCGTAGCACCACAGAAATTTGATTCCCAGCACTATAGGCACAGCAACAAAACAGAAATTCAGGCAGCCAAGCCCTGCTTCCAGATGCGCCCATTCCTTTCCCCTGGAGCGGGACCTGAGAGAGTTTAATTCTAAACTCGACGTAGGAAGAGAGTGTTAATGAGGGACTGCCTAGTTAGGTTGGTCTGTAGGCATGTCTACGGAAGATTGCCTTGATTATGTTAAGCGAAGTGGGAAGATCCGTCCACTGTGAGTGGCACCATTCCCTTGGCAGAGGATTCTGAGCTGTGTAAGAGTGTAAGCTGAGCTGAGCTGAGCACAGCATGCATCCATTGCCTGCTGTTGACTGGATGTGACCATTTGCCTCCGGTTCCTGCCAGCTTGACTTCTCCACAGCGATGGACTGTAACCTGGAACTGTGAGCCAAAGAAGCCCTTTCTCCCCCGAGATACTTTTATCAGGGTGTTTTTATCACAGCAACAGGAAAGGAGACCCAGCAGCTACATCATAATAAGCACATGAGGGATCTGAGAGGCAGGATGACAGATCAGAATCCGAGCAACAGAGCTCCAGTTTAATGGCCTCATGTTCTACAGGCATTCTCCAGTGTGTTTAGTCGATGGCTTGCAAACCTGAACTGGTTTGCTTTCTCTCCAGGGACAGCTGTGTCTCCTCTTTGTGGGCTGGGGTCACCGTGGAGGGACGCTCTGGACAGGAGCAGCTGCACGTCTGTGTGCTTTTGATGTTAGAGAATCTGACTTCATTGTTCCTGATCTAGTGTCAGCCTGCTTCGCTGACACTGTCACCAGATACATCCCCGTCACATGCTGGCTGGGTGTGTGTTCACATCCGACGGCTTTTCTTCCTGCCGCCTGAGGTGGGCCGCAGATTCCTTTACACACTAGACAAGAAAGGTAGACTGTTGAGAGCCCAGTTCTGACCCAGCTGGTCCTCTCTTCTCTCCTGCCTGTGTGGTCCGTGCCGGTTGATTTTGTGGAGCTGTGAGAGGTGGGGCTTGAGTGGGGCTTTGAAGAGTGAATAGGAGTTTTTCACATGGAGCAGGAAGAAGGAGCCAGATATACAAAGGCATGGTTGCATGTACAGGGCAGTGTCCAAGGTTCATTCTGGCTGGGGTGAGGCCTTGCCAGGAGGGTGGAGAATAAGGAAATTGATGTTAGACAGAGAGGCTCCAGGAGGCAGGCTGCAGGGCTGGGTGTGACTCTGGTGTGCAGTGGAGCAAGTGCACTAGAGATCTTGGGAGGCTGATCAAGTTTCTGAGAATCTACACTATTCCTTCTATCTAGGTGGAAACGTACCCCTCCCCCTGCTCCCCCCCACTCCCCCCCCCCCCCCCCGTTCATTTTCAGACTGCAGACATCTGACAGACTCCTTGCCTAATTGCTCAGGGCACAGAAGGCTTCCTTTCAGTTATTTGGCTTGTGAAGTGAGGGCCTGGAAGGGGATCCGTCTGTTGCCTCCGTAGGAAGCCCCCCTCCCCTCTGAATGCAGACTGACACCCTAGTGGGTTTCTGTGAAGCAGTTGTGATGTGCGGTGACTAAATGATTAACATAATGCAGCAAGCTAAAATGCAGGCGGATTCGCCACTCGGCACAGCTGTGGATGTGCTGGTCATCTCTGCGGCCACCACCCTCTGCTTCACCCTGTGTCTTCTGCTCCCAGAGCCCGAGCCGGAATGCAGATCCTCTCACTTCCCCAGAGCACACGTCTGCGCCTTCTCACCCCAGCAGCCCGGCTGTGGGACCAGACACAGTTTGGGTGGGCTACCAAGATGGGCCTGGCACTCCGTGGCTTCGCATCATATGCTGTGTACAAGCCCCGGGTTAGACTCTGTGCGTGCAAGTATGGATTCCAGACTTGGAGAGCTCTCACTGGGGAGGGATATTGCTACCCTGAGTGCTTTCTAGTGAGACTGACTGCTTCAGTGGGTTCCATAAATTTTTGGGCTCAAGTGACCCGAAGTCACTTGACGTTAAGTTTCATTTTAATATGTAGTGTGTTCTAGGAGGAATGTAAGCAGCCTGTGAACTCATGAAATGTTGCTTGAAATAGTCTGGATTAATGTGTACACACACACACACACACACACACACACACACACACACACACACACACACGCACACACTCTGGATTAATGTGTATACACACACACACACTCTGGATTAATGTGTATACACACACACTCTGGATTAATGTGTATACACACACACACTCTGGATTAATGTGTATATACACACACACACACTCTGGATTAATGTGTATACACACACACACACACACACACACTCTGGATTAATGTGTATACACACACACACACGCGTGTGTGTGTGCATTTAATTTTTAGGCTTTACTTCATTTTATCTTATTTATTTTGTGTGTGTGCGTGTGCACCACACACCGCATGTGTGGAGGTTAGAGGACTTATGAGAATGGGTTCCCTGTCAACCATGTGGGGTCCAGGGATTGAGGTCGAGTCATCGGGCTTGGCAGCAAACACTTTTACTGCCAAACCATCTTGCTGGTGTGTGCATGTGTGTGTGTGTGTGTGTGTGTGTGTGTGTGTGTGTGTGTGTGTGTTTTAAAAGTGAAGAATCTTAAAACTTAGACAAAGGAAGATACATTGTACAGAGGGGCACAGAAATGTTTTAGGGTTGCCCAAGTACTCTGTCTACTGTCAGACTCTGAGCTGTACTCTAACACTGTGAGTGACACTTCAGGAAGACTGATTTTAAAAAATAAATGCAGGGGCATCGTCACAAAAAGTGAGATAGCTCAGTCAGGAAAGCGCTGGCATGCAAGCGTGAGGTCCTGAGTTTGGAACCCCTGAATTCACGTAAAGAGCCATGTGTGGTGGTGGGCCTGTTATCCCAGGGCTGAGGAGGCAGAGGTGGGAGGATCCCTGGGACTCCTGGCCAGTCAGTCTAGCGAATCAGTGAACTCCATCTTCAGGGAAAGATCCTGGTTCAAAAAACAGTGTGGAGAGTGATAGAAGACACCACTGACCTCTGATTGTCATGTGTACATGTATGTATATGTGCACCTACACAAACATGCACACATACAGAAGACACCACTGACTTCTGGCCTCCATGTGCACACATATGTATATGTGCACCTACATAAACAAGTACACACACATACTAAGTGAATGCTGGGTTGGAGCATGGTCCAGTGGTAGAGTACTTACCCAACACACACAACACCCACCCTCTGTCCCCAGCACCACACACACACAAAAGTAAGTGCCTTTTCATCACTGTGGTGAAGTACCTGGCACATTGAAGAAAGATGCATGTTGGCTCACCATTCTACAAGTTTCAGGTTTCAAGGTCAGCTTGAGGGAGACAGAGCACTGGTCACGGCAGAAGGAGTGTGTGATGGAGAAGGGTGAGAGGGAGAGGGAGACTCCGGTGGTTGTGGTAATGGCAGTGACAGCAGCAGCTGTGGGTGGTTGGGGATGGCACCTTGGGCCTGCATGGTCTCAACTGTGCTTGCCTATAGTCTCTCGATTATTCTCAAAACAGCACTGTGGTCTAGGTGTGATATTTAATCCCATTTTGCAGATGGGGAAGTTGAGGTCTAGACAGGAAACAAAAGTGCAGAGGTCTTGCCCCAAACACTTCACATTGCTGTCCAGCTTCTGTCCCTTTCATGTGCATTCTTCAGAGCACTTTCAGTGTGAGTGACAGGTAGCCCCAGCCAGGAAAGCTGTAAGGCTCAGGCTGGCATGAGGTCTGAGAACGACCAGGTAAGGGTGGGAAGCCCCCGAGCAGGCATCCGGGGGAGGTGATGTTGAAGCTCACTGGCTAGGCTGAGGGTGCTGGGTCTGGTGGACTGTGAGCAGTGGGTATTTAAGGGGAGGTCACCTGGGCAGGGCTGGAGGCCCACAATGGCACCGTGGTCCTGGAGGATGCAGGCAGAGGTCTCTGGTCAATAAGGAAGGCAGCGTGTGATCTTAGTCTTGTCATGGAAGCCTTATGATCTTGAGAAGGTCACATGAACTTGCTGAGCCTCTGTTTCCCATAAGTTACAGGACAATGACAACGTATAGCAGGAGGGAGGTGATCCATACTTGCTGGTGTCACTCCTTGTGTGTGGTCTGGTGTGGACATGTCACAGCTGGGAAAAATTGTTGAGCTTGGGGGCTAGATGATGGAGGGTGTTGACTCCCAGGCTAGAACACCTGGACTGTCGCTGCAGAGGGAGTGAGAGTGGGAGGCTGGAATAGAGGCTTCTGGGACAAGACCCACTTTACATAGTCTCAGCCTTTTCATGCTGGTTGATCGAGGGCCACCAGGGGCCGTGTGCCTATATGTGTGTGTGTGTGTGTGTGTGTGTGTGTGTGTGTGTGTGTGTGTGTGAGAGAGAGAGAGAGAGACAGAGAGAGAGACAGAGAGAGTGATCGAGTGATCAAGTGATCGAGTGATCTGAGGCCACTAAGGAGGACTGCTCTGGTGTGGGTCTGGGGACCTTGCTGTGGAGACATCAGTACTGCGTGGCTGCTGTGGAGGTGGGCATGGCATGGCTGTGCAACACACACTGTCTTTTCTCAGAGGTATCCAGGGAGATAGATTTGCAGAACTGCTTTCTCAGAGGTGCCTTTTAATGATTTTTACATCCTGCTGATGGCATCAGAGCGATTTTCCTGGCCAATGGGTTTCAGGAGGAAGCCAGGTAGACGCTGAGACAGGTCCCTCTGGCTTGGGGTCTATTCATCAAGATCGGCTGGCTGAGTGCAGTAGCCATGGCTTTGGAGGTGGGCATCTATTCCTGGAGGAGGAAATTGCTCTGTTCAGCAGACAGGCCATGGAGCTGCTGTGTCAGCCCTGGGCGGGGCCTTGGGAATGCAAAGGTGGGGCCTTTGCTGATGCTGCCTGAGGAAAGTTCACTCAAGAACAGCGGAGGGCCTTACATAGACCACCCTGAGGGCCAGCACCATTTCCCAGCCCCTGAACATGGGCAGCCTACTTCATTTCTTCCCCCCTTTTATTGAAAATAGATTTTTTCTTACATAATATATCCTGATTATGGTTTCCCTTCCCTCTACTCTTCCCAGTTCCTCCCCACCTCCCTTCCCATCCATATCTGCCTCCTTTCTGTCATTATTTTCTAATGAGAAAACAAACAGGATCCTAAAGGAATATAATATGATATGACATAATATAATACAATACAATATGATATATAATATGATAAAACAAAAACTAACACATCAGAATAGAACAAAACAAACCGAAGGAAAAGAGCCCAAGAAAAGACACAAGAAACAGATATAGACACAGAGACCCACTAGTTCACACACCCAGGGTTCCCATCAAAACACTAAACTGGAACCCGTAATATCTATGCAAAGGACCTGTAGAGTAAAAAGAAACAAAAATATATAAATAAAAAAGAAAATTAAAAATGAGATTAAAAACAAACAAACAAATCCAGCCCTGACACAATGTTATGAGAAAACTCCAAAGAGTTTGTGTTCTGTTGGCCATCTACTGCTGGACGTGCAGCCTGCCCTTAAGAGGAGTCTGTTTCATCAGTGAGACTTGCCTGGAGAAAACCAGATTTTCATTTGCAAGTGGTTATGCATTGGAGATAGCTTCTGGGTTAGGGGTGGGGCATGAGTGCACTTCTCTTTTGAGCTGTAGGACTGCATCTGGTACAGTCCCCTGCAGGCCTTGTGCATGCTGTCTCAGTCTCTGTGACTTTATATCTTCATAGAGCCTGCTGATTTAGAGGACCTTGTTTCCTTGGTGTCCTCCATCCCCTCTGGCTCTTACAGCCTTTCTGCCTCCTTTTCCAATGGGTTCCCTGAACTCCGAGGGGAGGGATTTGATGGAGACATCCCATTTAGGGCTGCATGTTCCAAGATCTCTCATTCTTTGTTTATCGTCTGGCTGTGGTCTCCATCTGCTGCAGGATGAAGTTGCTCTGATGATGACTGAGCAAGGCACTAATCTATGAGTTTAGCAGAATGTCATTAGGAGTAATTTTATTGCTATGTTCTTTTAGTAGAACAGTAGTGTTTGGTTTTACCCTAGATTCCTGGGCTATCTAGTCTCAGGTTCTTGGTCACCCAAGAAATATTGGGTATGGCTTCCATCTCATGCTGTGAGCCTTCAGTCAAATCAGGTATTGGTTGGTTACCCCCACAAGCTTTGTGCCACCATTGCCCTAGCATATCTTACAGGCAGGACACCATTGTAGATCAAAGGGTTTGTGGCTGGCTTAGTGTTTATGTTTCTCCTTTGGTAACACGCACAGTACCTTCCTGTACCAAAGATGCTATCATGTAAGGGTGAAGGCTCTATGTAGACACCAGCTTGAGTTCTCCATGTTCAATAAGTTGTGTGGCTGTTGTCTTCAGCAATGGGGCCTTGCTGTCAGTTTGTGGAGAGCAACCTGTAGTCTTGGAAATAGCCTGGGTTGTTTGAGGGGTTCCCTTGGGACTCCTTTGTCCAACAACTCAATTAGATGTGACCCTATTTTTTTTGTGTGGAAGCTTTATTTGGTGACAAGAGATGTCCAGTTGGGGCCTTATGTCCCCCATTATTTGGCAATTTAATTTGGATCACTTTCATGTATGTATATATTTTAGGAAGCTTCTACTGCATTAAGTTTCTATACTATCCCTTAAATGGCCCTTAATTTTATCTTTCTCTCTTCATATCCCTACCCTAGTCTCCCTCTACCCTCACTATCCCAACTTGGTCCTCTCATTCATCAGTCTCTCCCCATCCATCCATCCATCCATCCATCCATCCATCCATCCATCCATCCATAATTATCTATTCTATTTCCCTTTCCTAGGAAGATCTAGCTACCCCCTCCACCAGTCCATTACTCTATACCTAACATCTGTGGTTCTGTGGATTGTAGCTTGGTTATCATTGACTCAACAGCTAATATCCACATATAAATGAATCTGTGTCATATTTGTCTTTCTGACTCTGGGTTACCTCACTTAAGGTGATTTTTTTTCTAGTTCCATCCATTTACCTGTGAATTTCATGATTTCACTTTTTAAAAACAGCTGAGTAATATTCTCTTGTGTAAATGTACCACTATTTTCTTTATCCATTCATCTGCAGAAGGACAAGTAGGTTGTTTCCAGTTTCTGGCTATTATGAATAGAGCAGCAATGAACATGGTAGAAGTGTCCTTTGGGTATATGCCTAGGAGTGGTATAGCTGGATCTTGAGGTAGATTGATTCCAGTCTTCCTAAGGAATGGCCACACTGATTTCCATAGTGTCTGTACAAGTTTGCACTTCCAACAATGGAGGAGTGTTCCCCTTATTCTACATCTTCGCCAGCAGGAGCTGTCATTTGTTTGATTGATCTTAGCCATTCTGAAAGGTGTAAGATGGAATCTCAAAGTAGTTTTGATTTGCATTTCCCTGATGGCTAAGGATGTTGAACATTTCTTTGTTTCTCAGCCATTTGAGGTTCCTCTGTTGAGAATTCTCTGTTTAGATATGTACCCTATTTTTTTAGTAGGTTTGTTTTCTTAATATCTAGTTTTTTTTTTTTTTTTTTAGTTCTTTGTATATGTTGGATATTAACCCTTTATTGGATGTGTAGTTGGTAAAAAAAAAATCCTTTCCCATTTTGTGGGCTGTCACTTTGTGTCCTTTGCCAATCAGAAACTTTTCAGTTTCATGAGGTCCCATTTATTAATTGTTGATCTTAGTGCCTATGCTAACAAAAAGTCTTTTGTGCCAACGTGTTCAAAGCTATTCCCCACTTTCTCTTCGGTCAGGTTCGATGTATCAGTTTTTATGTTGAGGTCTTTGATTCATTTAGAGTTGAGTTTTGTGCAGGGTGATAAGTATGGATCTATTTGCATTCTTTTGAATTCAGCCATTCAGTTTGACCAGCTCCATTTTTGCAGGGTGGAGACCCAAAGACCACTCAGCAGGATCAAAGTATGAACTGAGAGTCTGTATTAAGTCAGAGCTACTACTGCCTGGAGAGAAACACTTCTCGTAGAGCAGCCTTGAATGCATATTACAGGGAGTAAGTTTAAAGACAAAGAACACAGAAGAACTACATCCTGGTTGGCAGGTGCAGGGGGAAGCCATCGAACAGTTTAACGGGAGCCAGGAACATGCAGTTATTGAGGGTATTTTGACCCCAAGTTTCTAGAACAGTGTGGGGTGCTTTCCCACAGGACTTTTCCTGGCAGAGGTGAGGGGGGGAGTCAGTTTCAATTTAGACAAAGATGACTCTGAGACAAGCCTTTGCCCTCTCACACACTTGTTGAAGATGCTTTCTTTTTTTCAGTGTATTTCTGGTTTCTTTAAAAAAACAAAAACAAAAACAAAATCAGTTGTCCATAGGTATGTAGATTTATGTCTGGGTCTTCAGTTGTATTTCATTGATCAATGTGTTTGTTTTGTGCCAATACCACTTTATTTTTATTACTGTATCTCTATAGTATAATTTGTGGTCAGGAATGGTGATACCTCCAGCAGGTCTTTTATTATTCAGGATTGTTTTTGCTTTCCTGGTTTTTGTTTGTTTGTTTCTCTGTGTGTGTGTGTGTGTGTGTGTGTGTGTGTGTGTGTGTGTGTGTGTTTCCATATGAAGTTGTAAATTGTCCTTTCAACATCTGTGAAGAATTGTCTTTGAATTTTGATGTGGATTACGTTGAACCTGTAGATTGCTTTTGGTTAGATGGTCATTTTTACTATATTAATTCTACTGATCTGTGAGCATAGGAGATCCTTCTAATGATATCTTTCTTAATTTCTTAAAAATTCTTAATCACACAAGTTTTATCATTTACTTGGTTAGAATTACCCAAAGATATTATATATTAATCGAGGCTATTGTGAAAGGTGTTGTTTCCTTAATTTCTTTCTCAGTATGTCTGTCCTTTCAATACATGAGGGCTACTGATTTTTGTGAGTTAACTCTGTATCTTAACTATTTTGCTGAAAGTGTTTATCATCTATAGGAGTTTTCCAGTGGAATTTTTCTGGTCACTTATGTATACTATCATATTATATGCAAATAAAGATACTTTGACTTAGCAGGGCAGTGGTGGCGCATGCCTTTGATCCCAGTACTTACAAGACAGAGCCAGGCGGATCTCTGTGAGTTTGAGGCCAGCCTGGTTTGCAGAGCGAGATCCAGGACAGGCACCAAAACTACACAGAGAAACCCTGTCTCAGAAAAAAATTTTGACTTCCTTTCCAATTTGTATCCCCTTGATTTCTTTCAGTTCTGTTATTGCTCCAGTTAAGACTTCAGGTACTATTTTGAATAGATATGGAGGGAGTGGACAACCTTGCCTTGTTCCTGATTTTAGTGAAAGTGCTTTGAGTTTCTCTCCATTTAACTTGGAGTTGGCTATGGGATTTCTGTAAAGTACCTTTATTATGTTTAGGTATGCCCCTTGTATCCCTGATCTCTCCAAGACTTTTATCATGAAGCGGTGTTGGATTTTATCAAAGGCCTTTTCTGCATCTAATGAGATGACCATGTGGTTTTGTCTCTCAGTTTGTTTATATGGTGGATTACATTTACTGATTTTCGTGTGTTGAACCATCCCTGTATCTCATGGATGGAGCCCATGTGATCATCGTGGATGATATTTTTGATTTGTTCTTAGATTCGATTTGCTAGTATTTTATTGGTAATTTTTGCATCTGTGTTGATAAAGCAAGTTAGCCTGTAATTCTCTTTCTTTGTTGGGTCTTTGTGTGGTTTGGGTATCAGGGTAACTGTAGCCTTGTAAAATCAAGTGTTTGTTTCTGAGGCGTATTGGCACTAGCTCTTCTTTGAAAGTCTGGTAAGATTCTGCACTGAATCTGTCTGGCTCTGGGCTTTTTGTTGTTGTTGTTAGACGTTAGTGACTGCTTCTATTTCACGAGGGGTTATAGGTCTGTTTAAATCATTTATCTGATCTAATTTAACTTTGGTAAGTGGTATGTATTGTGAAAATTACCCATTTCATTTAGGTTTTCCAATTTGGTGGAGTACAGGTTTTTAATGTATGTCCTTATGATTCTCTGGATTTCCTCAGTGTTGGTTATATCCCCTTTTTAATCTCTAATTTTGTTAATTTGGATATTCTCTCTCTACTTTGAGTTCTTTGGATAAGGGTTTGTCAATCTTACTGGTTTTCGCAAAGAACCAACTCTGTTTCATTGATTCTTTGTATTGTTTTTGTTTGTTTGTTTGTTTCTATTTTATTGATTTTGGCCTGCAGTGTGATTATTTCTTGCCACCCACTTCTTTTGGGTTTGATTTCTCCCTTTTGTTCTAGAGTTTTCAGGTATGTTAAGTTACCAATATGAGAGCTCTCCATTTTTTTTTTTTAATGTAGGCACTTAGTGCTATGAAACTGCCTCTGAGCCACCTTTATCATGTCCCCTAAGTTTGTGTATGTTGTGCATTCATTTTGTTCAGTTCTGGAAAGTCTTTAACTTCTGTCTTGACCCATTTTCATTCAGCAGTGAGAAGTTCAGTTTCCATGGGTTCGTAAGCTTCCTGCGGTTGTTGATATCCAGCTGTAGTCTGTGGTGGTCAGAGAGGATGCAGGGTCTTACTTCCATTTTCTTGTATCTTTTGAGACTTAATCTGTGCCTGAGTCAGTTTTGGAGAAAGTTCACGAGGTACTGAACTGAATGTACTGAACCTTCGTACATTCTTTTGTGTTTGGTGAAATGTTTTGTAAACAAGTTAGGTCCGTTTGGTTTATAGTATCAGTTAAGTCCATCATTTCTCTGTTTAGTTTTTGTCTGGATAACCTTTCTGTTGGTGAGAGTAGAGTATTGGAGTTTCCTACATCAGTGTGTGAGGAACAATATAAGCTGGAGCGGTGTTTCTTTTATGAACTTGGGTGCCCTTGTGTTTAGTTCATAGATGTTAAGAATTGCAATGTCCTCTTGGTGGATTTTTCCTTTGATGAGTATGTAGTGTCTTTGCCTATCTCTTCTGATTGGTTTTGATTTAAAGTCTAGTTTGTCAGATATTAAAATGGCTACACCAGCTTGCTTCTTAGGTCCATTTGCTTGGAATAACTTTTTCCATCCTTTAACTCTGGGGTGATGCCTATCCTTGACGTTGAGGTGTGTTTCTTGGATGCAGCAGAAGGATGGATCCTGTTTTCACATCCATTCTGTTACCTTGTGCCTTTTTGTTGGAGAGTTGAGACCGTTGATGTTGAGAGACATCAATGAGCAATGTTTGTTGCTTTCTGCTATTTTGTTGTTGTTGTTGTAGTGGTGGTGGTGGTGGTGGTGGGGTGTGTGTGTGTGTGTGTGTTTTCTCTTTTGATTTGCTCTAGGATTATTTATTTCCTGTGTTTTCTTGGGTGTGGCTAACCTCTTTAGGTTCAAGTTTTCCTTTTAGCACCTTCTGTAGGCTTGTATTTGTAGATAGACATTGATTAAATTTGGTTTTATCGTGAAATATTTTATTTTCTCCATCTATTGTGATTAAAAGTTTTGCTAAGCATAGTAGTCTGGGCTGAAATCTGTGGTCTCTTAGAGTTTGTGAAACATCTGTCCTTCTGGATTTTAGTATCTCTATTGAGAAATTATGTGTTATTCTAATGGGTCTGCTAATGTATGTTACTTGGTCTTTTTCCCTTGTAGGTTTTAATATTATTTTTTTGTTCTGTACATTTAGTGTTTTAATTATTATGTGCTAAGGGGACTTTCTCTTCTGGTCCAATATATTTGTTGTTCTAAATGCTCCTTGTACCTTTTGAGCATCTCCTTCTTTAGGTTAGAAAATTTTTCTTCTGTGATTTTGTTGAAAATATGTTGTGGGCCTTTCACCTGGCTTTTCTTTTTCTTCCTCTATTCCTATTATTCTTAGATTTGGTCTTTTCATAGTGTCCCAGATTTCCTGGATGTTTTATGCCAAGTTTTTTTTTTTTGTTTTTGTTTTTTTTTTAGATTTAACATTTTCTTTGGCTGAGGTATCCATTTCGTCTATTGTATCTTCAATGCCTGACATTCTCTCTTCTGTCTCTTGTATTCTATTGGTGAAACTTGCCTCTGAAGTTCCTGTTTGAGTTCCTAAATTTTCCATTTACAGGTTTCCCTCAGTTTGGGTTTTGTTTGTTGATTCTGTTTCTACTTTCAGGTCTTGAACTGTTTTATTCATTTCCTTCCACTGTTTGTGTTTCCATAGATTTCTTTAAGGGATTTATTCATTTCCTCCTTAAGGACCTCTATCTTGTTCATAATGACTATTTTAAGGTCTCTGTTTTGTGCTTAAGCTGTGTTGGGGACTTCTGTGGTAGGGTGTCTGGGCTCTAGTGGAGACATATTGTCCTGGATGTTATTGACTGTGTTTTTATGCTGATGTGTAGGGACGATTGTAATTCTAGGAGCTGATATTTGGTCCTGTCTTTGTTGAGTGAGTATTTTGTTCATTGGTTTCTGTTGCTCTCTCTGGTTCTTAGGAGGGTGTGGGAACTGTATGTTGGTTAGGAGGGGATTCTTCTGGGATCATGCTAGGTATGGCCACTGAGGGGTTTTGGGTAAAATATATTTCTAGGTGTTGAGAACTGACACTTAGGAATGGGGGTGGCCTGAGTGGGGGGAGGGAGTTCACAGAGAGAGGAAAGTAGGGTGTTCCACCAGGGTTGGCTTAGTCCCCTGGGAATAGGGGCAGAGAGTGAGAAGAGGTCACCACGGGTAGTCTGCTACTGAGCTGGGGATGAGAGGGAGAGATTGGATTTGGAGGAGAGGAGGAGGGGGCGTGAAGCTCTGACGCTCACCTGCCTGCGCTGCTGGCCTACTTTCTTCCCTGGCAAGCTTGGCTGCGGGCTGCCCAGGGGATGCCTGCTGGAGTTGGGGGCTGGGACAACAGGAAGGGTGGGGAGGAAGGTTGGAGGAGATCCGCTGGAGATGGGGGCGGGGAGGGAGGGGTGGCTGCAACAGGTTGTCTTCTACAGGGCTGGGGTAAGACTGGGGGATTGGATTTGGAGGAGAGGAGGGAGGGATGAAGGTCTGCACTTAGCTTCCTCTGCAGGAGTTCTGCTCCATCTTTTTTTTTTATTTTGTTTTTTCTTTTTCTTTTTTCTTTTTTCCAGAGCTGAGGACCGAACCCAGGGCCTTGCACTTGCTAGGCAAGCGCTCTACCACTGAGCTAAATCCCCAACCCCTGCTTCATCTTTTAGAGGCAGCTTCTCTTTCTTTATCAAGGTGGGCTGCGGGGGATGATGGTTGGAGTCTATCTGAAAGCATTTAGAGACATCTGAGCTCATGTGTGGGTGGCACGGGCCTGCACTTGGTGGCCGCTTGCCTTCTGTGGTGGAGGGGAACCTGCAGGGCTTTAGCGAAGCGGCTGTGGGCACCTGTGCCTGTCTCGTTCACCTTCCATCCTCATGGCTTGGCAAGCTCACCTTCCATCCTCATGGCTTGGCACGGGGCGGTGCCGCACGGACTTGGTGGTGTGCTCCGCGAAGGAATGCGTGTGAACCTGGCTTCGGAGGACTTGAGTGCAGGTGACACAGGGAGAGGAATCATGGTGGGAATATGGAAACTGACAAGAGATCAGAGTACGGGTACCACTGAAGCCCAGCTTGGTGAACCGTAAGTTTTACTGGGGTTACTTACAGGAGCGGGAAGGACTCAAAGACGACTGCTTCAAACAAAGCCCACTTCAGTATGGGTGTCAACTCAGGGACACCTGCAGGCGCTTGACAGGTTGGAGAGTGTCTCTTCCAGCAAGCTGCACCTGCCTCAGTCTCCTCAGTAGGCCTTATGGCTTACATAACCTTGAAGGGGGAGGGGTCTTGTGTAGCTGGTATATTCAGGCGCTTCTTGACACTTCTGAATTATTTCCTTCCTGAGCCTTAGGGAGCCTCCCTTCAGGATGGAATGTTTAAAATTCTACACAATACCAGGCCTGGGAATGGCCACGGTACAGTTTGCAGGTGAGATATAGGGACACCTGTGACAGTGTGAGGGACAGCGGGAGGCAAGATCCACAGGCCTCAGGGTGGGGATTTTTGGAGCCCCACTGCTCCTTCCTCTGTCCTCTTTCCCAGGAGATGCTGGTGAGTCTAACTAGTTAAAAAAAAAGGAGACATTGGTTCCTGATCCTCAAGCAGCAGACTGTTTCTTAGTGACTCGCTCACAGAAAGCTTTGGGGATGTGTGTGTGTGTGAAACTATGGGCTGTGTAGAGAAGCCATGCTGATGTGTATTTCCTGCAGCCCAAACAAAAGCCTGAAATCCTCATTTGTTTAGGAGAAACAAATGCAAAATGCCACCTCCCTACACAGGAAGGTCTGCTGGGCAGGAGCCAGCATCAGGGGCCGGAAGTCAGCTGGCCTCTGGGCCACGTTGCCAGGCGATGCAGCCACCCTGTGCTCGGTCTGAGAAAGGTGCACTGAAGCCACCAGATCATCACATGGAAGCTAGTATTCAGCTCGGAGTTTGCTGGAGTCAGTCAGGTCATGTGGTTAAACTCTTGAGGCTGATGAAGCTTAGAAGAAAAGTGATTATTGAGCTGTTGCATATACCAGCTGGAAATAAAGGACCTGGTATAGAGACCTGTCAGGGTCCAACTCTGACCTGTTGAACAGTCCTTGAAGTGGGGAGTGAGGAACTGAAAAATGCTAGACAGGAATAAATATAGAGGTAGATGAAGAAAAAGATAGAGACACAGGATAGCTTCGGGAGGGCCCAGGGTCAATACCCAGTGGCCTGGTATTTATTCCTAATGAGCTTTTTATATATTAGCAAGTGGAGAAGCAAGAGACCTCCCCGTTTCAAGATCAAAGTACAAAGTACAAACAAGTGTAGACCTTTCTTAGTTCTCTAAACACCTGGTAACCATGCCTTTTGCCAACACATCCTATTATGTAGCATCAGGGAGTAACATAAACCTTGACTCTCTGACCTTGAGTCAAAATGGAAACAAACCACAAGTTGGAATCTTTGTGGGCTCCCACAGGGACCCACTCATCTGCAAGGCTGGGTTGCAATCATAAAATTGTTCCTAGACCTACAGTCAAGGACAGTTTAGTAGCTCAAGCTGGGGAAAAGGCACGCATAGTTGTGTACATGGATCCTACCTTGATGACAGGTAGAAGCTCGTGTGAAGGCTAGGTGGGAGGGTTGGTGACCCGAGGACAGTCTCTGTGGAAGATTTTCTACTGGGTTGGTGTGGTGTGAGCAGGATGTGCCAGTGCCAGGGACCTGCTAGGAGTGAGGCTTAGACATATGTCAAGTGTGAAAAGGGCGTTTGTTCTCTGGGGATTGTGGCTCTGAACTGATGAGTCCCCTCATCCCCCCCCACCCTTGGCCTTTACCATGGAATTTCAGAGTTCCCATAGTGCACATTGCCTAGCCCCCAGCTGTCCTGAGTGGAGGTCTCCCTGTGCCATGCTGTCCCTGAATCTGCTGAGTGCCTGACACTGCCACGTTTCAAGAGCGGAGAGCTAAGGTAGGGAAGGAGAGGTCAGAGAGTGTGAACTCGAGGCAGGCAGGGGTTTCTGTGTGTCTCGTGTTTCTCGTTCTAGGAACAGCATCCGGCACATGCGCAGGCTCAGTCCGTCTTGGCTGAGTGAATGACTGACGGACTGTGCGAGACAAGCACTATTGGTGACTCCAGCTGCATTTGGCCAGTGTGGCATCTCAGAGAGAGGCACAGGGTAGACTGACGGAGTTTTGGGGGAGGAGATCCGTGATCTGTAGGGGGACGACCCTCCTTCTGAGAACAATCCTGGGCTGGGAATGTACTAGGCAGACTATGTGAGTACCTGGGAGCTGAGGTGTTTGCTTTTGTTTATTGCATGGTTCTGTGTGCTAGTCTTCTGTTTCTTCCATGGTGATGTCTTTGGTGATCACTGTAGTCCTGGTGTCGTAGGGTGATGGGGAAATGGCCCTTCCTCTACTTTTGGGAAGAGTTTGCTATTGGCTCTTCTTTAAGCCCTGATGGAGTCCAACCCCCCCCCCCCCACTCCCCCACTGAGGCCTGGCTTCTCTTGGTGACTGGGTGTTAGGAGTGTTAAATATGTCACAGCGTGTTAAATATGTCACAGCACCCGCCTCTGTGGTGTGGCCATTTCACCTCAACTGGGAAGAAGCAGCGGGCGACGCTGGGCTCTGCACAACCAGTTTACATTAGCTCTGCAGCCCTTCCTGCATGCAGGACGAGCAGGTCTGATGTGCTGTGTTTGCCCTGAGCTGACCTTGGCAGGCATTGTGACTGACGTCTTCCTCAGTTTCCGCTGACTCCATGCTAGGCTTGGTGGAACAGGCCTATAATCTCATTATACTTGGGAGGCTGAGGCAGGAGGATCCCAAGTTCAAAGCCCAGGCTAAGACCAAAGATTGGAGAGAAGTTAAAGTCAGGGGCGTGAGACCCAAAGCCTGAGCCTCATGCCTCGACTTATAGCAAAGAGGTGCTGAAAACCAGTGTACTTCAGCAGGTGCTTGTGGCTCCTGGCGGGCAATTGTTTTGATTGTAATTATTTGTTTGTGTCTTTTTTATGTGTGCGAACAGGATGTGGTGGGGATGCCATTCTTCCAGTTTAATCCATTTCTGTGTAAAATGTTATCATTTCACTATGGAAAATGCCTTAGAGAATATGGATGACGAGCAGATTAAAAATCACCTCTGCACCCCTCCCACAGCAGCGGGGAGGGTCCACAAAGAGGTTCTCATATTGTATTCCACTGCCGCCCTAGCAGGGGGACCCCTGTCCCAGCAGCGACCTCAGCCCACACCCATTTGGAAGGAGCCTTAACTAGACCCAGAGAGGGCGGAATGGGCGACCTTTTGCTGATACTGAGCATATTAGAACAGGCCCCTCATGTGGCTTCCTTCGCTGGCCTCTGCTTCCAGAGGAAGACACCATTACTGCAGTGCTGAAAGGGGGTGTTTCCAAACTGACTGTGAGAACAGGCTAGACCACAGGTTCCCAGGGCCCGCACCAAGCTGTCCATCAGAACACCTCTGTTGGCACTGAAGGAAGCAGCAGTTCCCTCCCTGCTTCTTTGCCCTTTCACCATTTCTTAGCTCCCCACGATGCCAGCATGCCAAGGTGTTAGGTGACAGTCCTAAATGGTCAGCAGGGACTTCTGTGCTTCTGTGGTAACCAGCCACCCTGCAGGGTGGGCAGTGGCACTCCCAGACAAAGCTGGACTAGGTTCTGTGTAGGTGGTGGTGGTAATGATGTCACGTCCAGGCTGGCTTGGTCTCAGAACCTTTGCTTGTTGACACCTTTCCTGGGGTGGGGATGTCTGATCAGTGGCCTGTGGAGACTAGGTTGTCTTGCTCTGTGGATGGAACATGATGTAGAAGGTTTTTGTTAAAGCTAGGTGTGGGCAGGGCCAGCCCTCGGCTGGGACTACTCTGCTAACATTCCATCGTGTTATCTGTGAGGATGAAGATTCTAGGCAGGGGTCTCAGCAGCAGGACGTCTCCCACAGCTCTGGAGATGAGAGGTTTGAGATCGGGTGTCTGTGGGTTGGGCTCTCACAGTATGACTTGGGTATGACCCTTGGCATGCAGATGGCATCTGCCCTGTGTCCTCCCACAGTCCTTTCTCTGAGTATCAGAGCTCTGATCTCCTGTTCTTAAGACAGTAGGCCTCCCTCCTGACCCATGTATCCTCTGTAAGGCTCATCTTGTTGTCCTCTCATCCTGAGGTCCTGGAGGTTCTGTCTGCAACAGACGAGCCTGACAGGGTACTCAGTCTAGCTCCTACACCAGGGCTTCATAATGCAGAAGGTTGAGTGATACGGAATGGCCATCCGAAGTCCAGACACAGGTCTATCCGCCTAGGGCCTGTGCTCCGGCCGTAGTGTGCTCATGAAGGAAGTCATTGGTGTGACACATGGACAGCTAGAAGTGCATGTATTTCACAGGCGCCAGTCTCCTTGAGTCTGGGCAAGCCCCGAGCCAGACTCTGGGAGGTCGAGGCCAGCACAGTCCTGGCTGCCCCAGAGCATCTTGTCTAGTGGTAGAGAAAGGTTGGTACCAACAGTGTGAGCAGGTCAGGGCTGTGGAAAGGAAAACAGGAGCTGCACGGGGTGGGGGTGGCACTGGTGAATGTGTACTAAGCAGGTGACATCCGAATTGAATTTTGAAGATGGGTAGGTGGTAAGGAGAAGGCAGGCAGTCCAGGGGGAGCATTTGCCAGGTATGGCAAAGCCGAGCTGTGCCAGCGAAGGAAGCTTGAGAGGACAGTTCAGGTTCAGAGATAGATCCTCTAGTACAGGATATACTATATACAGGCTGGCTGGGCCTGCCTAGTGGATCCAGGGGCCCAGATGTCCCCTGTGGCTCTGTCACCACCTCAACAAATGGTTTAAGGTTTCGCTAGCCTGGGGGAGAAGTCAAAGGCTTTAAGCCCCTCAGTCCATTAGGGCTCCCGGCACAACTGCTCACACATCATTGGTCCAAGTATGGTCACATGACCCACTTCTGCAAGAGCATCTAAGAAGTGGAGGGAACCATGTTGGGGATTTACAAGGCATACCACAGGGAGCACCTTCTGCAGGCAAGAGAGCACAAGAAGGCTGGCAGCTCTGGCCCTAGAAGCATCTGCTCTGCTTGAAAAATCAACAGAGACTCCCCTGCCCCAGGGTGCATCACCCACTGTTGGCCACCAACCTCATGTCTGGAAAGTGAACCTATGGAAGGAGGAAAGCTTCAGGGAGTTAGGGGCTCTGTCCCCATGCAGGAGGGGTTGATTCATGACAGGTCGGTAATTTGCTTCCAAACAACTAGGCTCAGCATTGACCACATTCCTTAATGGCCCTTCCTCCCTCCCTCCCTCCCTCCCTCCCTCCCTCTCTCCCTCCCTCCCTTCCTCCCTCTTCCTTAAGAGTATGATGTGGAGTGCTTCCTTTTATATGGGAACGGAACAGCTATGGTTAGCATCAGTTGCTTGAGCCTTACAAAGAACTTACAAAGGGAGATGCTGGTGAGGGCTGTGAGTGGGAGAGAGACCTGCCCATGGATAATTAGGTGAGTGACATCCGGTATCCTAACCTGCTAGCAGGGCTTTGATGTTGTCATGGTTTTGATCCAGGTGCATCCCCAGTCAACAGTGTATGTATTGGCTGGCTTTGTGCACGAGAGTCTTAAAATCCAGTGCTTTCTTGTAGACAACAAATGGTTGGGTCTTATTTTGGATCTGCTCTGGCAGTTTCTGTTTTTTGTGGGTGCATCTAGAGCTTTTTCCCCTTGCGATCCTTTTTTGCTGGAGTAATTTTCACATGATCCCAGGTTTAAAGGTATATAGAGCAAGCACACAGATCAAACATTTCCTGAGAAGTCATAAGAAATTTACTTTAAAACAACTCTTTTATGTTGGTATCATTTTGGCATTAAAGATTAAAATAAATTTACATATTAATGAGAAAGCTGGACTTTTTATTTTTACGTAAAGAGTTAAATATCAGCTGAATATTTATACTGAGAGACGGAGTAGGACACCTCTAATACATTTCAGAGCTGACTAGTATTTTAATTTCATAATTCTCAAAGCTTCAAATACTACTTTGCATAAATATATATTATGCCGAATAACAAAAGCATGTTTAGGGCCATTTCAGAAGTTGTAAATTTTATCTTAATCATGAGTCAAAATTCACTGAATGATTCTTTATGAAATATGTTAGCAACACAAATGGCAATTAAGAAAGATTTATTATGTTTATTTATTTATTGTATGTGTATTTACGTGCGTGGAAGTCAGAGGACCACTTGCAGGACTCACTTCTTGCCTTTCATTATATGGGTCCCAGAGACTGAACTCAGCAAGCACCCTTACCCACTCAGCCATCCTGGGGGCCCCAAGTAGCATTTTTAAAAATCTAACATTCTAACACCACACAATCCAAAGATACACTACTTGGATATTCACATGCTGAACAATGAAGGTAGGAACATTTGAAAAGCTTTTGTTTCCTTATGGAAACTGTTCTGCTTCAGGAAGAGCAGAAAATGCAGCAGCCGTGAGATGAAGCCGGGTGCTCCCTGCAGCCTCAGGGGCATTGCACAGTGCAGAGCGTGGGTGTGTGTGTTCAGAGTTAAGGCTGCAGTGACGCCGTGGGATTATGGTTTGATTTTGAATCGAGTTTTGGGCCACAGAGATGTTCAACCTGTGGGTTGCGACCCCTTTGAGGGAATGACCCTTTTACAGGGGTCGCCTAAAACCATTAGAAAACACATATATTTACATGATGATTCATGACAGCAGCAAAATTACAGTTATGAAGTAGCAACAAAAATAATTATGTGGTTGGGGGTCACCACAATATGAAGAACTGTATTAAAGGGTCACAGCATTAGCGGGGTTGAGAATCACTGCCCTATAGTATGCTGTGGGGTCTGGCTTCCTCTGAACGCTCCCCCCACACCCCCGGGCCCCAGCAGCCTGTCCCTGAGCTGCACACACCCAGCACACTATTCTTTCGGCTCCAGCAAACTGGCCTCGGTCAGATCAGTTAAGAATAGAAAGCGTAAGTTTTTATTGTGTTTACCTCTTCCCTCTAGAGCGCTTTCCTTTTTTATGTAGATCATAGTTATGAAATATTTTATGTTTTTCATTTGTTCATTCTCCTGTTTAGTCTGAGCTCCTTTTTTGGTTTTGTAGACCATGTAGTCTCACCGTGTAGGCTGGTCTGGAATACCTGCACAGCCCACACTGACCTAAAACTCAGAGTGATCCACCTGCCTCTGCCTCCCGAGTGCTGGCGTTAAAGGCGTGCACTGCTCGTCCAGCTAGACTGAGTTATTGACCTGCAGGTCATTGTGCCTCTCTCGGAAGCATTTCTCTTCCCAAAAGGGGAAGTCTGCAGGGTGTGATTGATTCCTTGGTTTTCAGTCTCTGAGGCGTCATTTCACAGGTGACTGAATTACAGGTTGACTCTCCTCTCTAAACACTAGTTTGCTCCATTCTTTCTCACGCCATTTTTGCAGAGACCTCTGCTGAATTCTTACCCTTGTTTCTCTGTAGCCAAGATACTTCCCTCCCGGTCTTGTTTCGGGATTTTTTTCCCCTTTCATCTTTGATCATCTGCAGCTTGCATACGATATACTCAAGTACAAATTCAGTTTGTGGATCTGGGTTTGGTGTCTGGTATTCGTTTGCGGAAGACTACACGCGACTTCAAATAGTCCCGTGGTCTTCCTCTCGTCCTTCCATCCCCCTGTGTGTTGGCCAGTTTTATGTCAACATGACTCAGCAAGCTAGAGTCCTTGCAGAAGAGGGAACCACACTTGAGACAGTGTCCCCACCAGACTGGCCTAGGACAAGCCAGTAAGCAAGCACTCCTCCATGGGCTCTGCATCAGCTCTCACAGCTCCTGCCTCCAGGGGCTCGCCCTGTTTGAGTTCCCGCCCTGACTTCCTTCAGCGATGGAGTGTGATGTAGAACTCCAAGCTGAAATTAACCCTTTCTTCCTTTTGGTTGCTTTTGGTGTGTTTGGTCACAGCCGTTAACCCTGCTAACACACCTCGGCGTTCTGCAGTTGAAACTGCCCCTCGGTCCTTGGACCGTCTGGTTCCCTTTTCCATTGCTTCTCAGTTTGGACATACTGTGTTAATATCTGTGGCTCACAGACTTTCTTCAGTTTGGGATCCACTGCTGGTGTACCTGTGAGCGCACGGGTTCCTTAGCTCTGTGCAGTCCTGTAAGAGCACGTGGAAGGCTTGTTTCAGTTCCCCTGTGGTGTTTTTTTTTTTTTTTCTCCTCTTTTGGACATCTCTTTTTCCTTCCCTGAATTTTTCATCTTTGCTTACAGACCATCTGTTCTTACATGCTGTCTGCTCCTTTTTCCTCCGAGGCCCTTTGCATGTTATTCAGAATTACTTTAAAGTCTCCGTCTGGGTCTAACCCTGATGTCTTCCCTTTGGTATACCTTATATTGTTTTGTTGGGAGCTGGGCTGATGCAGAAGGAACTGGAGCTGGTTCTCAGGAAGCTGGTCTCTGCTTCGGGCTCTCTGTGGGACATCACTTTGCCCTAGGACCTCAGTTCTCTGATGGATCTAAGAAATTTTCTTATTTTCATTTTGTTTAACTGTCTCTGGATTCCAAGTTTCTTATGGGTTGGACCAGAAACTATAAATTTCATTCATTTCTCCCTACATCTTCCTTCCTTCCTTCCTTCCTTCCTTCCTTCCTTCCTTCCTTCCTTCCCTCCCTCCCTCCCTCCCTCCCTCCCTCCTTCCTTCCTTCCTTCCTTTCTTCCTTCCTGTATCCTTCCCTCTAACATATCATCCCCATTTCCATTGGGCATCACTTCAGTAATGTGTCCAGGTGGCAGGTAATGGTCTTGCCCTGACTGGAGCGTCTCTTGTTTTGAGGACAGCAGGGTGGGGGTGGTTGGACTGGGCCCTTGGTGGCGAGGCCTGATGTCCCAGAGTCTGCCCATTCAGAGACCTCACTTGCTTGTCCTATGTTGCTTTTGGACATAGCAGGATGATCAGGTCAGTACCAATTCCCATTATGAACTGTGTTACCTAGCACTTGGCTGGCGTGTGCCTCAGTTTCCTCACCTGTAACAAGGATGACAGAATTGACTCTGTATAGGAGGGACGATTAGCTATGAGGCTGAGCCATCCATCTCAAAGTGTGGCGCTGCCCTTGCTCCAGAGTTACCGGCCTGTGGGGGTGCAGTGCACATTGCCTCCTGCCTCTTGTCCTCTGCCGTGTGCTTCAGGCTCTGGGGTGAGACCCTGGGATGCCTTTGGAAATAGCACCCATGGGCTGCATGGGGGTTAGCATGCTGTGGTTCACAGGTGCACAGGTGAGGTCCTGCATTCTCAAGAGGCCAGGACTGGAGCAAGGCTGTACAGTGTGGCCCTCTGGGGGCATCGTTTGCGAGTTGATTGGAGATGCTGTTCAGGCCTCAAGGATGGTGAGACTCTGCCCAGAACATCTTCCAGGTGATTCTGAGGTAGTTTCAGTGGAGTTAATGATAGGCCAGACTTGTGAGGGGTAGGCCTTCTGAGGGTGAGGCAAGTGTTTAGTCCTGGGGTGCCCAGGCTAGGGGGACACTTACTGTGTGTTTACTCGGCCTCTCTTCTCCCCTTGCAGAATCGCAAGTGATGGTGTTCCCAGAGGACAAGCGGAGCCCTGCGCGACTGGTTAGCACAGCGGAGCTGGCGGCTGTGCTCGCTGGTGGGCGGGCGTGAACCTCAGGACCTCAGCGTCTCACCCCAAGAGGAAACATGTCTAAAAAGGGACGCAGCAAGGGTGAGAAGCCCGAGGCGGAGACGGACTCTGTGCAGATGGCCAATGAAGAGCTGCGGGCCAAGCTAACCAACATCCAGATAGAGTTCCAGCAGGAGAAGAGCAAGGTGGGGCGGGGCCTCTGGTGCCATCCCAGATTGGGCTGTGAGCACTGGACTGTGAGCACTGGGCTGTGAAGCGTGTATTAGTGGGTCTCGGAACCTCGGCTGCCCCTCTGGAGAACAGGAGGCAGTTGTACAAACTGGTAGCATTTTTTTTTTTAAAACCACATGCTGCCTGTGACTTGATGGGGCTGCAAGATTCTTTATGTTCTAACTTCCCTTTCCTGCAAGATGGGGTGGTGGTGGTCACAGTAGGGGTTATAGCAAGTCCTCTGGGAAGAGCCTGCCTGTTGGGAGACTCCAGCTTTCCGAGTCACAGACTCGGTGGCCTCCCTCCTCCGTTCAGCCAGACTGGCTTCCCGATCTTGGTGATGTCACTGACTTAAGTCACTGCTGAGTGACTTAAAGTCTCCCAACCCTTGTTCTGAGCTTGCAGGTGATGTACGAGTTCAAGGCTGTCCTAAATGTCTGCTCTAACAGCTACAGGGGAAAGCCCCGCTGCCGTAGCCTTTGCTGTGGCTGTGGTTGTGACATGGGAGGGTCTGAGGTCCCTCATGGCAGGGAAGTCACAGCTGCACGATGGATCCTTGGGGAGCTGGTCACGTCACCTTCACAATCGGAAACAGAGCAGTTAGTATGGGCCAGTGTCCAGCTTGCTTCCTCCACTTTTATGCAGTCCTGGACACCCTGCCCAGGGTGCTCCCCACTGCAGAAGGGTCTTCCCATATCAATTAAAGTAATTAAGATAATCCCTCCCAGACATGCCCAGAGGCCCATCTTCACATGACTCTAACATCTGCCAGGTTGGCAGCTAACACTAACCATCACAGATGGGATTTGGACCTGATATAATGTCCTCCGTTTATACTAATCTCCTTATTATAGGTCCTGTCACCAATCTAATGCTATAGTAACACCCCAGTATTTAGAACTTCAGCTTATCTGTTCTGGGAGACATTACTGAGCCCCCAAACCAGGTTCTGGTCTAGCAGGTGCTACAGTGTGGATTACAGGCCCTTGGGAATCTCCTATCACCAGGCTGCCTCTTAGCTCTGGGACTTGGGAATCTCCACCTAGCCATGTCCTGACTGCAGTCTCCTCCATGCCTCCCCCTGTAGTCCCCATAGGACTTTGCCTGTCTGGTCACTGGGACAAGTTCTGTTCTCAGGGAACTCAGTAGAGCATTCCCCAGACTACCCATGAAAAGCACAAATGTGGAGTTCCCACTATCATTTAGGCAGCATGGAACATGATATCACACTAACCAGCCAGAGCATGTTAATGGTGTCCTTAGCAGAGGGCAAGCATTAAAGGCTTCAGGGTGAAGAAGAATGTGGGGCAAGTGTTCGTTCCACCAGTCACCCAATGAGGGACCTGCACGTGCCTGTTGTGAGCTGGGTGACATGCATTTGCCATGAGGTGGTTTGGAAGCAGCCCCTTCCCTCAACTGGTGGTGTAGAGACATGCAGGAGCTAGAGGTGCCGTGGTGCTTGGCACATCAGATGTCTCAGCACATGCAGGGCAAGCTGGGCCTGTGAAGGCTTCTGGAGACCACCTTAGAGCTGGCCCCAAGGATTTTGCTGGCTGGAGAGGAAGCAAATAGATTCACACAGCTCAAGTGTTCAACATCCCCTGTGAACAACCTCAATGCCAGTTGGGGACAGGGTGAGATGGACATCTGGCTGGCAGGGTAGAACTCTAAGCCTGAAAAGGCCCCAAGTCTGAGGTCATGTGGGGAGCAGGGGTAGTAGAGGAGAAGCCATGCAGGTTCTGGCTGTAGCTTGCTGGTGATTTCTTAGATCTCATAGCAACCAGTCTATGATATCCACCCTGAGTCAGACACTGACCCTACCCTCAAGGGGCCGGATGGCCTTGGTGGGGTGCGAGTCTTGCTCCCAGACCTTGAGTGTCACGATTCTGGAATCTTACAGTAGCTGCTGTCACAGATCCCAGGCCTTGGATGTTGGGACCCTTAGCTCTTTGGGCTGGACAGTTCCCGGAACTCTGCCAGCAGCTAGGAACTGCAGTCTCTGGCCTTTGGCTCCTGAAGCCTGTCACCTTCTGCTGTCTTGACTCTCCTGCTTCTCTGGGCTTCCACTGTCTCGAGCTGTCTCCTGCCTCTGCTCCCTACAGTCTTTGCCCTGACGGTCACTCTCTGTGACTCTGCTGGCTTCTTGATTCTGGTGCTGCCTTTGACACCACCCAGGCAGCAGCTGCCACCACTTCTGCGGCCGCCCTTACCAGCTCAGCCTGCCCTACCTGTGGTGAAGTGCGAGGCAGACCAGACTTCTCAGGAGAACCTCTTAGAACACCAGGGGGCAGTACAGGAGGGTGTGTCCTGCTGGGTCAGAAAGTGGAAGGTACAGCCTGGTTGTGTCCTGGAGGGGGCATGGCAGGCAGTGGCATGCAAATATGGTATTAATAATTTCTACCAATCACAGCACAACCTCCAGGTCTACCAAGGTCCAATTATAGGCTTTTCACTGCATCAGTAACAAGCGTTCTTGTGTGAAGGAAGTGCCTTCCTCCAATGAGACAGCTGCAGGGTGAGCCAGGTCCTCTAGAGTTCACAAAGCCCTGGGGCTGAAGCTCCTTGTGTTAGTTACTCTTCTCACTGCTGGGACAACAAAGATTCTGACAGAAACAGCCTAGGGTTGGGTAGCTTTATGGAGGGCAGGTTTTTTCTGACCCACCTTTTCAGAGGACCCATCCCTCATGGCAGGGGAGGTGTGGCAGAGCAGAGCCGACAGTTCCTGTCAGGGAAGCAGAAAAAGGAGGCTTGCCAGAGCCTGGCTGGAGTTCTCCCTTTCCCTCTTACTCCTTCTGGGCCCCCAGCCTATAGGAGGGTGCCCCCAGCCCATAGGAGGGTGCCCCCAGCCCCCAGGAGTGTGCCCCCAGCTGCTGGGTGGGTCTTTCTCCCTTAGGGAATCCTCTCCAGAGACACCAGTACTGGCACCTTCCAGAATCCTTATCCTAATTCCAGTTAAGTTGATGGTGAAGCCTACCCTTTGTCAACTTGACACCCAGACACCTCTCTTTAAACCATAACATTCTACCCTGGACCCCAAAAGGTTTATTTATGTCCATCTCAGAATGCGAAATGCAGTCTATGTCCACGAGTCCCCAGAATCATAACACTTTCAACATTGTTCAAGGTTCAAAGTCTCTGCTGAGACTTGAGGCAATCTCTTAGCTATGAAACCTTGTAAAAAATAAAACAAACTTACATGTTTCCAAAACATAATGGACCAGGGCCATGAAAGGAGCTGTGGGAACAAAGCAAAACAGACTGAACCTCTGAAGGGCAAACATGAAATCCTGTAACTCCATGTCTAGCACTTGGTGTCATGGTATGAGCTCTGAGGACCTTGGGCAAGCCTCCCCATCCCCCCTGTCATCCGTAGCCCTGAGAGATGTGTCCTGGGGTGGCCTCCCTTGTTGTCTGCAGCTTTTCTCAGCAGATGTCCTCCATTCCTGGCAATCTTCAACATCCTGATATCTGTATTGTGGCTCAGGCTTCACCCTCAAGCATCACACATTGCTGGCATAGTGGTTTCTTGAAGGGACACTCATCTACCACACGTTGCCTGGCTTCTCAGACTTCTCTTACAAATCTGGGTAGACACCTACCATGACCCTATAACTCTTGTATTCTACATGCCTGTAAGACCAACGCCAATGGACAATGCCTAGGTCAGCATCTAGTTAAGAGCAGACTTGGAGCCATGGCTGCCGTAGTCCCTCAGTCAGTGCCTGGACAGCTGAGCCTAGGAAAGCACTTCCCTTCACAGCTGTGTGTGAGCAGGTTCCCCAGCTCTTGGGTCTTCTCCAGGGAAAGAAAGTCTTTCAAATGAGTTCAGATTTCAAAACCCAGAGGCCATTACTGGTGGAGTCTGACAAACTCCCTCTTTACACGATGCTAAGTGCTCCATTTCTCATTAATGGTAGCCCTCTCTAACTACCGTACCCTCCTTGTCTACAAAGTTCAGCTGCCTCCTTTTCTTCCCAAACAGCTTGCTTTTTACATTTTTCTCTGATTCTTGCTCCCCATTTCCATAGAAAACCAGAAATTGCCAGGGTGTATCTTGAATGACCCGCAGGCCAGGGCCCAACACAGTTCTTGTTCCTGTCTGAAGTCTCCTGAGCGCACTCTTCACTGCCTGCTCTGTCCCGAGCTCCCACCGGAATCACCCACCGAGCTCTGCTTGCAGCAGCCTAGGGCTTCTCTAGCCCACCTTCCAAACTCTTCCACATTCCTCCCACAAACCAGTCCAAGACCTAAGAACTACGTAATCAGGTTTAGTCACAGCAATGACCCTGCTTCTTCTGTCAGTTTTATGTGTTAGTTTTTTTTTTTTACAATTATGACAACATTGGACAGAAACCACTGAAGAGAGGAAAATATTATTTGACCCTCATGGCTTTAGAGAATTTCGTATATCATGGCAGGGAAGGTGTAGCTGAGCAGAGTGGCAACCTGATGTGGCAGCCAGGAAGCAAAGAAAGACATGATGCTCAGGTGGCATTCTCCTGCCCCGCTTCTATTCTATCCTGGTCCATAGCCTATGGGATGGCACCACATTCAGGGCTGTCTTTCTCCCCTCATTTAATTCTCTTTGGAAATACTGTCACAGTCACCATCTTTGAGAGGATTCTAAACCGGGTCTGTGAAGCCTGGCATCACACAGTTGTCTGAGGCAGACATGACTGGGACAGGAGTCCTAACTCAGTGGCAGTGTTCTTTGCATGTGGAGTGTGTTGTCCTTAAGGCATCTGTGGACTGTATAATAGGAGTCTTGATGTTCTAGCACTAAATTCGCCTGAACTCCAGCTCTAGTCCTGGGGGGAGGTGACCAGTGACGCTGGCATCACGTGCTGTGTCTGTGGTTGCCTGTGATGTTGGGTGACACTGGTCCCATGCATCTGCCTCGGAGTTGTCATTTTGCATCTTTCCTGGCTGTTAAAGGATGGATGTGCCGGTACCGAGATGATGCCATAAAACTCACCTAAAATTAATTCCCCCTAGTTGTTGGTAAATCGCGTGGTCTGGGGAAAACATTGCTGTTTCCTTCTGACGTCTGGTCCACCAGAGGCAGTTTGCCAGCATGCTCAGGCTGAGCAGAGGTCCTGGGGCCAGAGAGGCTCAACCCTGATAATCAACACACACACACACACACACACACACACACACACACACACACACACACACACACAGAGGATCCCTCTGTGTGTGTGTGGGGTCTTATTCTTAGTCTATTAATAAAGAATTTAAGAACAGACTCAATGGAAGCACAGGGCTGTTTTAAAAGAAAACCCCTACGTCAGCCGAGCAGTAAACTTCATCTGCTGCCAGAAGCAGGAGAATGGTGGAGAGAAGGGCAAAGCCACACTGGTAAGGAGGTCAGACACAAGCTAGCAAATAGCCACATGGTGGGGAGGGAGGGAGTCGAAAAGCCCAAGACATTTCAGGAAAGTGGGCAGACTGGCGTCCCTACAGGGTTGCCAACTATGAGCTTCTGCACTAGGGGTGGGAATTCTGGGAAGGAAAAGGACCGTGTTTCATTAAAAAAACTAATTACTCCATCCATCTCTTTAGCATGGCTTAAGGTGAGGCCACCTTCCATCCTTAGCTGGATGGCAGTAGCCAACCCAGCTGTTATGTCTCCACCCTGCCCCTCCTGGGCGGCTGTGTCCTCTGTGACTCAAGTTCCCTGCCTGGGGACACTGGAAACACTTTACTGTTCAGAATCTTCCTGGCTTTGGTGAGAGATGGTTTCTGTTCTGTTGGTCACTAGTTTCTTGTCCTTCCTCGTACAGTTTAGAACTCAAAGGTCTTCAAGGTTCGGCTCTCCAGGGAAAATCACAAAACACGTTGGGAAGGAAGATCCTGGATGGGGTTTGGGGTGGAGGGCAGGGCTGTGGGTGTGGCCTGCAGAGGGAGCTAGAGGGTGGAGACTGGAAAAGTGTGGGACTGAGGCTACTTACTTACCCCCGAGGGCTCTGACCCCTAACCCCTGCTGCTCCTGTTCTTGCTTGCAGGTGGGCAAGCTGCGGGAGCGTCTTCAGGAGGCCAAGCTGGAGCGCGAGCAGGAGCAGCGGCGCCACACGGCCTACATCTCCGAGCTCAAGGCTAAGCTGCACGAGGAGAAGACGAAGGAGCTGCAGGCGCTGCGCGAGGCGCTCATCCGGCAGCACGAGCAGGAGGCAGCTCGGACGGCCAAGATCAAGGAGGGCGAGCTGCAGCGGCTGCAGGCCACGCTGAATGTGCTGCGCGATGGCGCCGCGGACAAAGTCAAGACTGCATTGTTGGCCGAGGCGCGCGAGGAGGCTCGCAGGACCTTTGATGGCGAGCGCCAGCGGCTGCAGCAGGAGATCCTGGAGTTGAAGGCGGCGCGCAAACAGGCGGAGGAGGCACTCAGCAACTGCATGCAGGCGGACAAGGCCAAGGCCGCGGACCTGCGCGCTGCGTACCAGGCGCACCAGGATGAGGTGCACCGCATCAAACGCGAGTGCGAACGTGACATCCGCAGACTGGTACGTGGCGTCCCTCAGGCACATAGCAGTTTATGTGCTCCAGGCACGGTAGGAGGTACTGGGGTGTCCACAAAGTCCTGGCTGTCCCCGGGGTGCGAGTCGGCTTAGCATGGCAGGTCTCTCCTGTGGTATGGTTCTGGGCAGATCTGCAAACTGTGAGGAGCAGTTTTCTGGTCTCTGTAGTGGGGCTTGTGGATGGGGACTGGGGTGCTGTAAGAGAGGCGCTGCAGAGGCAAGGCTGGAAGTTCAGCCCTTTCATTCATCCGGACAGGGAGTGGACTTTACGTCTGGGTCTTTCCCAGGGAAATGTAAAGTGCAAAAAAAAAAAAAAAAAAAGAATTTTTAAAATGGGGGTGGGGTGAGAGCTGTTAAGTTTAGAAGACAGGCATCTCTGAGGGAGCGAGGAGACCTCATTGAACCGATAGCAGTCACTACCTAGGCCTGTGTTCTAAGTCCTGGTGGGTAAAGGATGGGCTTCCCCAGGCATTGACGCCACTAGGGGTTAAGAGATGAGCTGCCTTCTCAGGAAGGAAAATGGACAGACAGACAGACAACCGACTTGGGTGAAGTGCTTGCTCTGCAAGCCTAAAGACCTTAGTCTTCAGGAACCCTTGGTGGGAGGAGAAAACCGACTCCTGTAAGTGTTCCTCTGACCCTCCACACATGTCGAGTCACATGGACTCCCATATTCAAATACACATATCATATGAACACACAGTGATAATGATGATTACAATAACAATAATAAATATTAAAATTTAACCCCTAAAAAGTCGAGCAAGGAAAATTATAAAGAATAAGAATTGCTGAAGACAAAAACCAATAAAGAAACCAACAAGTTCAGAAAAATAGTTAAAATTGGTAAGTTGATTCAATGCTCCCACTATGGATGACGGGAAAAGTGGGGGGAGGGCCATGGAGAGCGAGTGCTGACCCTGCAGATGCCCTGGGCTGTGTGGACCCGACAGCTGAGATGTGCTTAGAGGAAGTGGCAGCTACCCAGCAAGATCAACACCGTAGGGTAGAATTAAGCCTGTAGCTCATGGTGCTTCCCCACGTGGAAGAGCCTAGACCCGGTGCCCTCACAGGAAAGGCTTCCGAACGTTTATGGAGGAAATAAATGAATCCTAGTTGCACCAGCTCCTTGCCTTGGTGCTGTGAAACCTGACAAAAGGCCCTCAGGAAGGAAGAGCTCATTTGAGTCTCACGGTTTAAGGGTGCAGCCCATCCTGGAGGGGACGGCGTGGGGCAGGAGCAGGGGGCAGCTGCTCGCACACACTGCATTCCCCAGAAACAGGGAGAGATGAATTCCCCAGAAACTAGGGTGGGGGGCTTCCTACTTCAGTTAAACCTCTGGAAACATTCAGAAGTGTGTCTCCCAGGTGATTTTAATCCTGTCAAGTTGACAAAGATTAACCCCCACAGTAGCAAAGACATCCAGGAAATAGAGGAGTAGAGAGGTATTCAAAGTCTTTATGAGGCCAGCACAATCTATAATCCAAAGCCAACGATGTGTGAAGAATTGGGGGGGTGGTGTTATCTTTTAAGAACGTAGCTATAAGAATACTAATTAAGTATTAACAAAGACCAGGGCTATAATGGAAGGCTAAGAATCCTGGGCTAGGTTGAGTTACTTATGCAAATGTAAAGATCAACGTAGTATTTCCTGATGTAAAGCCAGAGAGTATACTTCATTTATTTATTTTTGGTGTTTTGAGACAGGGTCTCACTGCATAGCCTTGGCTGGCCTGGAGCTTGCTCTGTAGACCAAGCTGGCCTCAAACTCCTAGAGGCCACCACAGGCTTAATCTGGCAATGAAAGAAAGGATTAAACCTCACGTGCCGTTTTCCTCGATTCATTCCAAGCATTTTAATATTCATCTTCCCGACACACTCAGCATATCTGAATTAAAATAGAATTGCTCTAATCTGATAAATTGTTCTTTTGAAAATCTGCTAACAATGTTTGTCGTAATGGTGAACCAGCTGAGGCTTCCCACTCAAGTTCAAGCAAGACCACAACAAGTGACTGTTACCAACTCTTCTGTTCAGCTTTGCACTAGCCAGGGGGACAGTGGACAGAAGACTATGGAAGAAGGGGAACCTAGTTATATGGGAATGCTACCATGATGCTGCAGGAGACCTGGGCTGTTTTGTAGCACAGACTGGGTAATGATGGTTCTGGAAGTGAGAAAGCCAAGGTACCACCAAGTTCTGTGTCTGGCAAGCGCCCAGTCTCTGCTCCCAAGAAGATGGCACCCGCACAGCCATGTCCTCAAACAGTGGATGGCACAGAATGACAAAAGGGAGGCACACGGTGGCTTCAGCCACTCCTACAAGGACATTAATCTCATGACTTCTCAGAACTAACAAGCACATTTGTCCAAGCTCTGATACTAAGTAGATACAAAATACCTTTTGTTTCTATGCACAAGCAGTGGACAGCGGGAAAGGGGAACACTTTTAAGCAGCAGAGAAAAGCTGTGTGGGAGTTCTGCCGGGCTCCAGACCCCTGCTGAGAAGAGTTAGCGCTAAGTAAACAGCTTCCATTGATGAGAATGTTGATAAAGTCAATGAAAGTGGCCCAGAATCCAAGCTAACTTTTTCCGTAGGCTATTGTGAGAATTTTCCTCTGGTGTGTGTGTGGGTGGGGTGGGTAGGGTAGGGTGGGGAGGTTGGAGGGCCGGACGATGATGACACTAAGCATTGTCTTACCCTGTCCTCATAAGCTCCCAAATGACAGATCAGTTGGATTCCCCAGCGTTCATCCAGGGAAACCAATGGGTTTGGGTTGTGGTGAGGGTGTGGGTAACGGTAATGCAGCTGTGAAGGAGGGTTTGCCCCCAGCGTGAATGATGGGTTCCCTACGCCTGTGCAGATGGAACCCCTCTCAACACGCCCGAAGCCTGTATGTTGTAGCTCCTCCCTGAAGCTCCCGAACCAAGTTCTATTAGGGCAGAATTTTGTGCCCTACTGGGAGGAGTGGCTGGCTATTCAGGGGAGATTCGGTGACTGTCCCTACCTCTCCCACGTGGGGATGTCAGCAGGGAAGCCCAGCTGTGATGTTTGTGAGTAGACACGGTAGATATTGTGAAGATGGCATTTCTGTTTGAAGGGTAGGACTGTGCAGAACAGACATTGGCAAGCAGATTCTAAGTCAGATCTAAACATTTAAAGGATTTGGAGTGGCAGGAGTGTGTGTGTGTGTGTGTGTGTGTGTGTGTGTGTGTGTGTGTGTGTGATGTTGGGGGTTAACTTAGGGCTTTGTGCATGCTAGACAAGTATTCCATCCCCAAGTCACACTTCCAGTTTTTGGAGTTACAACCTTGAAGAAGGAAAAATTTGCAGGTGTCATATGCCTTATGACCGAAAGGAAAAGTATCGGCTCAGAACCCCCAAGACCAAGTTCTCAGCACAAAGGAGATTTATTTGCTTCAGAGACAAAGGGTAGGAGATAAGAAACAAAGACAGACTCATGAAATTTAGATCAACTGCTGTGGAGCCTGCATGGGACTGGACTAGGCCCTCTGCATAGTGAGACAGTTGTGTAGCTCCATATGCTGAAGGGGCCCCCAGACAGTAGAATCAGAATCCATCCCTGGTGCATGAGCAGGCTTTTTGGAACCCACTGTTTATGGTGGGACACCTCGTGTAGCCTTGAGGCAGGAGGAGGGGCTTGGATCTGTCTCTACTAAATGTACCTCCCCATGGGCCTCACCGTCTTACGAGGGAATGGGGACATGGGCTGGGAGGGGGAGGCTGGAGGGGCTGGAGGAGGGAAGAGGGGGATCTTTGATTGGTATGTAAAATGAATAAAAAATTTTCTTAATTAAAAAAATTCACCAAAAAGAGAGAGAGAGAGAGAGAGAAAGAGAGAGAGAGAGAGAGAGAGAGAGAGAGAGAGAGAGAGAGAGAGAGACAAAGACAGGAGATAGAGGATGAGGGAGAAGGGGAAGGGAATGAGGGAAAGGGATAGGGATATTTGCCCTGGAGGAACAAAGGACCGCTTCTGGATAGAGAGGAGACAGATGTGACCCACAGGCAAATGACAGTTTATAAAAGTAGGCAAAGGGAGAAACCCTGAGTTAGGATGAGGTGTTTAATTTTAATTGTGCATGTTTATTAGGTGAGCCAAAGGGGGCTTTGATTGCTGGACTTCAATACTTGGATAGCTGGACCTTGGTAGTCGGCCTCAGGAGGAAGTGGCCCAATAAGGAAATAGACCTTGGTGGCTAGCTTTAGGAATGTAATCTAATATTTGCTTGTTTGTTTGTTTATAGCAAAGCAGAAGGAATGGGAGAGAAGGGCGAGGCCTGCCAGAGCCAGGTTCGCCATGCTCGAGCTGGCCAGAGTCCCTTCATGACCAGGTCACGGCAATTGAAACAGTGAGGCTGAGGATGAAGGCAGGTCTAGAAACAGCCCTGTAAATACATGATCACTTGACCTAGGAACAGGCCAGCTCTGTGGTGTAGTGGGAACAGGATGGCATTTTAATACACAACACTCGGACGGTGGGGTGTCTCTATGGAATTGTTTCTACTATGACATATTTATAGAGGAGAAGATGATTCCTATAGCCTCTGGGGTGGCTCAGTTAAAAAACCCAGTGGTCCCAGGAAATCGTCAGACTCTGTATCTCACACACGGGAGCGTTGCGAAGCAAAGCAAACAGAGCAAGCCTGTCGGTGTGGGAATCCCAGCCCCAGCCCTGACACTCTTTGAAAAGGGGAGGGCGAGGTCAGCATGCTTTCCAAGGAATGGAAGCTAAGCCGGCAAGAAAGCTGTTCAGGCAAAAAGGGACGAATGCCCAGGAAGAGGTGCTTAAGGATGGTCTGTGGCCCTTAATTTAAACCTCAAAGGACTGCTTACATAAAGCATTGCGGTGTGTGCTGTGCAGGGGGGAAAATGTGTGGCCCAGGGATGGGTGAGACCTGGGCCGTTAATGGATTCGCACTCCTGGAAATCCTCCCATCTCACCTGAGGCGTGACACTGAGTGGATCCGGGACAGACAACAACCAACGAAAGAGGGCTCAGCTGAAAGCTGATTCAAGAACTAAGTGGCCATACTAGAATGTCTGTTTATGCTTGAGGAAGATAGGAAGGAAGTGCCATAGAAGATCAGGTGGGACAAGTCGAAGGGAGATGGCAGGGTAAACAGATCACATCAGCATTTGAGACATGGCAGGGTAAACAGATCACATCAGCAGTTACGTTGAGCACAGAGGGGCCAACCCTATTAAAGGAGACCTTCCTACAGGGCAAAGAAAAAGTGTCGTGCAAATAGGGAATTAGCACTAATGTGAGCAATGGTATCGTCAGTTACAGGAATATTACGCAGCAATGAAGAAGAATGCATTTCTGATGTGTACTAGAACTTGGGTAGACTCAGACATGCGCCAGGAGAAAAAAAGCCAACCCAAAGATGAGGTTGAAGAAAGACCAAGAGGGAGAAGGGAACAGAGGATGGTGGCACTGGAGGATGAAGTGAGTGGAGGCTGCCAAAGGCTGCCAGCAGGGTGGGGCTGTGAAGAAGGGCCCAAAGAGCTCCCCTAGGTGTTTGATAATGTTTTCTTGTTGCCCCTGGTGGGTACACCACTCACAGATATCCAAGGCAGTCCCAGCCGGTACAGTGCTTATATCTGAGCCATGTCCTCACTTGGCATGTTTTGGGGTGACTGGGATCAAATCAGAGCCGACGGTATAGAAATGCACCCTGCAAGACCTTCTTTCGAGGGCTCTCACTCTCTGTACAACTGCACCGCCCCGTGCAGACTGAGTGCAGTACCTGGAGCTTTGCGGCCTCCTGCATTCATTGGACCTCCGGCAAGAAGTTCAGTGGTAACGGTAAGGAAATGCACACACAGCAGGATTTTTGAGGAGCAGATATAACACTCTGCTGCCTTCTGTGCTGATTTTGAGCCAATCAAGAATCAATCAAGTGTTTGTTGGCAGAGGAGGAAGTAACAGATTACCTTCATCATCAGCAAAGCGAGGCTGGAGAGTACGCAGTCTGGTAAAAGCCAGGACGGCTTTTAACTTCTCGTCCCTGTTCGGACTGCAGCACCCCACTTGACAGAAAACCTGAACCTGCAGGTTGCCCAAGGCCAGTCTCCCTCTGGCCTGGAAGATGAGGAGAAGATAAAGGTAAAGCCGTTCATGCTCCGACTTCCATCCCTTGGCTCTACGGAGTTGAGTCACATCAAGGGGTGTCAAGGGAAGTCGTGTCCTCACCCCAGGAAGCCCAAAGGTGGTGTCCAGGTGTCCCCCCACCCCAAACATAGGCATTTGTTTGCAGGGGCCAGAGTCCAGCAGTGAGTTAGTTAAGCAGATGTAGATATTGACATGCTCTGCTCAGAAAAACCAGAGTAGCTTTTTGTACTGCTGGCTGTGGGAAACAGAAAGGTAGGGCCTGGGCTACCCTTGTCCATGTGATCCCTCTTAACCTTTAGTTGGTATCACTGTTACTAGGGGGACAGGATGGCTTTGGGAAATGTAACCCAGTGACCTTTGGTCTCCGGGCAGAGGCTCGGAGGGTGTTGAGTGCTGCTGGATTGGGCTGGTCACCCTAGCAAACACGTGGGAGTCACCATCCCACTGACCCCCTCCCTTAGCTGAGCACCTGGAAGGTCTCAGGAGGCAAGGAACAGCAGCCAGCAGCAGCAGGGGCCGACACCAACTGATGCTTGTGGCACCTACCTGTTGTCCCAGTGAGAGGGCCACCAGGTGCATACATGACGCCTAATGAATGGCCTTAGGGACTTTGTACTGGCTCTTCCATGTCCTCTGGTCAGGAGTGTTCATCCCCAGGCCTATCATTGCTGCTCTTTTCTCCCTGGGAAACTCCCATGCCAGGCTCCCTCTGAGGGAGACTTCATACCCTGGGTCTTCTCTGTGGGGCTGATTGTCTCAGCACCCCACCTAGACCAGACCCAAGCCACCTAGTCACCCAGGCTCTTTCCCATCTTCACTGTGGTGGTTTTTCTTTTTTCTTCCTTCTTTTTTTTTTCCAGACAGGGTTTCTCTGTGTAGTTTTGATGCCTGTCCTGGAACTCACTCTGTAGACGAGGCTGGCCTCGAACTCACAGAGATCTGCCTGCCTCTGCCTCCCGAGTGCCGGGATTAAAGGCGTGCACTACCACCGCCGCCCAGCCACTGTGGTATTTTTCACCTAAAATATTTGCCCACTTCCCAATTGCTATTTTGCTGTTGCCGATCTGCTGTTTAGGACACAAGCTCTATGAATCCAGGGCCAGGCCAGTCCTGTTACCCATGAGACCCCAGGCCCTGTGCCCAGCGGTGCCCCGATGGCTATGGTAAGTTGCCACTGCAGGGCTCCCGCTCACCACCGGCCAAGGGCATGTGTAGACACCTGGAAGGATGCTCTTTCTCCTGGGTCTGCTTTGGTCGCCCCTGCCTCCTGGGTCAGAGCAGTGGCGTGAATGACAACTTACAGGGGCCCCTTGGAAGCGAACTCACGAGAAGGTGAGAGTAAACCCTCAGGCTGCTCATTGCAGAGCAGTAGTGAGAGGAAGGGGGGGAGGTGGGAACATGGCCCAGGCGCCTCTGGATGCTGGCCAGTCAGTCGCCCGTGGCCTCCGATTCCTCCTTGTGTGCAAAGTGTGTCCGTTCCCAGCAGCAGGAGACACTCTGCTCTTTCTGTTGTTTGTTTTTTAGTTCATGTATGTGGGTGTTTCACATATGTCTGTGCACTGCATGCGTGCAGTATCCGTGGAGGCCAGAAGGAGGTGTCCGATCTCCTGGAACTGGAGTTACAGATGGTTGTGAGCTGCCATGTGTGTGCTGGGCCTCAGACCCCAGTCCTCTGGAAGAGTAACCAGTGCTCTTAACTGCTAAGCCATCTCTCCAGCCCCTAGAAGCTCTGTCCTTAAAAAAAATCTGTTGATACTAAACAACAAAACAAGCTAGGCATGGTGGTGTCTGCCTTTAATCCCAGCACTCAGGAGGCAGAGACAGGCGAACCTCTGAGTTCGAGGCCAGCCTGGTCTATATAGAAAGTTCCAGACAGACAGGGCTACATGACTCCCCCTCCTCCCTCAAAAGAGCCTTGCTGATAGCAGGAGTGTGAGAAGGTTAGCGACCTCTAGGCGTGGTGATTCTAGGTACCAGGAATGGTCCCCAGGTCACCGAGGCCACCCAAGGTGCTCTGTCTCACAGTTTGGGCTTTGAGTCTTTCTCTCTCAAAGATGCTGTGGTTTTATGGTTTACTGCTGCCTTCCAGACCCTGGGCACACAAAGCTGTTTTGGATTCTATTATGTGCTTTGATGAGACCATGGTGGTTGTTTCAGAAACTCAAAAATGTAAAATTTAGTCTGTTCGCTGAACCGGTGGGCCAGCCTGGAGTGGGGTTAGGCCTCAAAACCTGTCTTCGAGGGGATTAGAGAGGGTGACACTTGCACTCAGGCCCAGGAATCCACCAGTCTTAGAGTGTGAAGGGCAGCAGGTCTGAACAAGTCCAGGCAAGCCAGGAAGTGGGAAGGAGAAGGCGGAGCCTCCCTGAGCTGGTGGGACCTGGAGCACCAGGTTGAGCACACACCCAGAGTGGTGGGGAAAGTCTGCCCTGGGGGAGAATGTAGACTCCCCTCTGGTTCCCTGTGTGACCCTGGGGACATTCTTTACTATCTTTGAGCCCCTGGTCTCATTTATAATTAGATAATCACATAGAGCATGGGACTTCAGTGAGCCAAAACACCCAGAGGCTCCTGTTGCTGTAGTTGGTAGGAGACCGGTGAAGTCTGTTCCTCTAGTTCATGGGGTCAAGGAGAATGCTTCAGCTCAGTGTAACGCGCCAGCAGTCAGCAACTGAGGGGCTGTTTCCATTGTAGGACCAAACACGCCATCTCCCCAGTCCCCACTCTCTGCATACACTCTCACACACAGCACATGGGAGGAGTCAACACACACATGTCAGCTGTCATCCCACGTCAATCTGTTGTCCGTGAAAGTGGCCCTGTAGTTTGACTTTCTTTTTGAGCCTCCAGTCCCCAGTTAATGACACGGAGACTCATTATTAATTATGAAAGCTTGGCCTTTATCCTAGGCTTGTTCCCAACCAGCTCTTAAATTAACCTGTTTCTATGGTCTGTCTCGTGGCTTTTTACCTCTCCTCCATTCTGTATGCCCAACTCCCTCCATGTCTCGCTGGCGTCTCTCACGCACCTAGATTCTATCTCTGAGTTCCTCTCTCTCCCAGGAAGTCCTGCCTATTCTCTCTTGCTTAGCTATTTGCCTTTCAGCTTTTATTAAACCAGTCACAACGATGCATCTTCACACCTCCTCACACACTCAGGAAGTGTCTAGGAACAGCACTGAGAAGAGAATCGTGGAGCTGTGCTGCCCTGCCCTGGTTCCTGGCTCCTTGGCTGAGTTAGGATTTGGTCTAGCCATGTGTGATAGGTTATCCCCCACATTCCCAGGGGTCTGGGGGAATTGTTTGTCTCATTCACAATAGTCTGGGAGTCCTCAGGTAGGGTTGTCTGAGGTTCTACAGTGGCGAGGGACACAAATGTCTCCCAGCTGTCCCCTTAGAAGATGCTGGAATTCAATGCTAGTGCCATGGCTGTTTGTCCATGGCCCACCAGCCATCATGTCTTTGTCCCTACAGGCAGGGGAGGGAAGCTGGAGGACGGTGTGGCATCTTCATCTAAGCAAGTGTATCTGCTTCCTCCTTTGGCTTGAACTTCCTCGACTGTACCTGGATTCCTGGATACAGGGAGTGCAGCCCTTGAGGACAGTGCTTGGCTGCTCCAGAGAAGTCCTAGCTGCAAACTTCACGGTTTAGTTGACAACAGCAGGACTCAATTCTATCACTAATCTTGGGTCTAGAAATCCAAAATCAAGACATCAGAATTATGCTCCTTATAGGCCCCCTTCTCTTCCAGCATCTGGTGGTAGCTGCCCATCCTTGGTGCTCCATGGAGTGTGGCCAACTCCCTCCAGTCTCTGCCTTCACCCCTCCTGTCTCCCCACACCTGTACCCTGTCCTATAGACACCAGTCCTTGGATTTGGGGCCCATCCTAACCTGTAGGTATCGTCTTCATGCCCATCATTGTATCTGCACAGGTCTGGTATCCAAGTAAAGCATGCTCTGACTTTGCAGGCTGGCATAGCATTTGGGGGGCATTGCTCACCCCATTACAAGTGCCAAAGCTGACAGTGAGAGTGAGTGTAGCAGTAGTGGCCTCTGCCTCTGCTTTTGAACCTCCCGAACTTTGCAGAGCAGTAGAGCCCACTGAGTTTCTAAAGATGAAGGTAGGTTGCTGCCCCCACTGTGATTTCCACTGCCTTGCAATGTGGGGGGAGGGGGTGGGGGACAGGCTGCCTTCCAGAAGATCCAGTCTTGCAGTGTGGAGAGGAGGGGAGGCCTGGGAGGAGCCAACAGGGTTCTGCCACCAATCAGAGCATGGGCACACTTGTCTCTCTGAGATCAGGTTTGTGGTCATGGATGAATCAGGTCTATTCATAGGACTTTGAAGGGAAGATGAGACAGACCTATGCCTTGTAGAGCCGAGAGAGTGGCTACAGGTTGGTGACCTGCTGGTAAGAATCCAAGTTCTTTCTGTGGTTGACCGGATGCTCCCAACAATCTAACTTGGAAGCTCTAAAGCTCTCTCAGTCTTCTGGGGTGGGGGTAGGGGCTTACCAATGGCTCTTATTTCCAGAGTCCTAGAGCACCAAACTCAAGGTGTCACCAGAACCATGTGGCCTTGAAGGCTCTCGAGACAGGTCCTTTCCACCTCTCCAAGCTCCTGGGGTTGCCTATGGTTCTGTGGCGCCTGGTTGTGCAACAGTTCTCTTTGTAAAGAAAACACACCGGGAGATCCCAGAGAAGATGAAGGTTCTGGGCGACACTCAGGTTAGGACCTTGTCCTCACAGGGATACTTCCCTATTGCCTTCATGTGAGTAAGTTGAAGGACGGCCTGGGGTTTCCTCTGCAAACCTGTCAATGCCGTTCCCTGCTCTGTCTGGCCTGGTATGCTAAGCTCTGCCTCCTGTTTGACATACTGTCCCAGGGAAAGCTGGATTTGGCTGGGTGTAAGTATACCTGTGCACCCAAATGGGGGGCTTCCCACATCTGCAAAGGGGGTCCACTGGAGGCCAAGCAGGGTTCAGGTGGCTAGTTCTGTGACTCTGGAGTTCAGAGGGAAGTTAGGACTGGGGACATACAAGTTTGCATCAGTTGCATGTAGGATACAGCCATCCAGAAAAGTGTTGGTGAATGAGTGGGAGGCAGGAGCAGCCACCTCTGGAAGAAGCTTATCTGTAGAGGTAGCAGGATGGACTTCCTTATTGTGGAGATATGTGAGGAGGGCTGAGTTGTACTGGGAAGTGCCCATAACTCTGTAGATGCTCAGACTTGGAGCTCTGTGTCTTCAGTGTTTGTGAGATTCGAGGTTCTGGGCTGCAGACTCTCGCTGCCCCATGTCCAGACCATTCCCAGTTCAGTGGACCCAGCATCGGTCCAAAGTCTGGATGAGGCCACCTTGGCCCCGAGCCAACATGTGGTGGCCCATTTTCTCTCTTCCAGATGGACGAGATCAAAGGGAAGGAGCGGGTGATCCTGGCCCTGGAGAAGGAGCTTGGCGTGCAGACTGGGCAGACCCAGAGGCTGCTACTACAGAAGGAGGCTCTGGATGAGCAGCTGGTCCAGGTCAAGGAGGCTGAGCGCCACCACAGCAGCCCAAAGAGGGAGCTCCCCCCTGGCATTGGTGACATGGCGGAGCTCATGGGTGGCCAGGTGAGGGATGGTATCCCCTGCTAGCCATAGAAAAGACCACCTACCCACATTCTTCCTCTGATGGTTACTGTCCTACTCAGCTTGCCGGCCCTTCTCTGGCCTTTCCTACCCTCTCATACTCCCTTCTCCCTTCCCTTCCTCCCTGGGTCCTTCCCACCTTTACTGATCCTCGGTGTGTGCTGGGCCCAGTACTCAGCACCGGGAAGATGTGGGTGAAGAACTGACTGTTTGAGCCTGCCATGGCTGGAGTCTCAAAAAAGATACGGAAGTCTCGGAGCAGGGTGCACAGCTGGGGATCTGCAAGGAGGAGGGCCCTGGGCAAGCCAGAGAGTGACAAAGTCAGAGATCCAGAGATCAGTAGGGTTTCCCCAGGGGCTAGCAGCCAGTGCCAGGCAAGACTGTGTGGGGGCAACCACCTGACCCTTAGCAAAGACAGGAGGCTGAAGCTTTCCTCCCTCCCTCCCTCCCTCCCTCCTTTCCCTTCTACCTCTTCGGATATCATGCTGTGTGCTGAGTGTTGCATTAGATGCTGATGTTTCAGAGTTGAGCAAGACAGCCTGCTGTGGAGGAATGTTCTAGCATGTTCTGGAAACCAGTGACATGTGGTGGGTCTTTATAAGACATGCAGGGTAGGTGAGAGCTTCCGCTTCCCTGGACTGGGGTTTGAATCCCACTGAGGTTTTTAACGTCTCAGGCAGGTTGAGTGGAAGTGTCCCAGGAGGACAGGCGCGTCTGTCTGTCTGTCTGTCTCCTTGTTCAGCACACAGTCCTCTAGATGGGTCTGTCCCCGATCTGTTGTCACGGGGTCTTCAGAGGCTCCATGGAATCTTTTGAGCTCCTTCAAAGTTTTTATTTTTAGGATCAACATATGGATGAGCGAGATGTGAGACGCTTTCAACTAAAGATTGCTGAACTGAATTCAGTGATTCGGAAGCTGGAAGACAGAAACACCCTGCTGGCAGATGAGAGGAACGAACTGGTAATCGCCCAAGACACATGGCCTCTGTGGCCACAAGGAAACAGCTAGGCCAAGGGGCAGAAAGTGGATGCTGAGGGCCTCCTGGTTCCCTTCACTTTCCTCTTTCTCTCTCTCTCTCTCTCTCTCTCTCTCTCTCTCTCTCTCTCTCTCTCTCTCTCTCTCTGTCTGTCTCTGTCTCTCTCTGTATGTGTGTGAGGTATATCACACTCATTGAAGAAATCTCTCTGCTTGTTGTCTGTTTAGGGATCCATCCTTAGAAAACAGTTGGGGAAGTCAATGAGAGAGCTCAGGAGAGGGTGCTCACTGCAGGCTTCTGTAATATTCACAGCAACAGAAAGCAGCAGCAGACACAGGCGTTCAGCACTAAAGCCTCCCGCACAGAACTGCGGGGGCTTTCCAGATTGATGCTGCAGTCGTGAGGAGCAGATGCCCCCGCCAGGGGAACTCCTTGCCAGTAGATTTCAGGATGGAAGTGGTTTACAGGGCAGGCTTTGTAGTGGTGTTGGACACGGGACGCTGTTCTTTTAGGTGGTGTGGTTATGGATAATTCTATTTTTTTCTTTATTTACTTGGCACAAATGTTGATACATTTCTATTTTTGAAAGTGATGAACATGCATGCTGCTAGCTTAGTTGCTAGAATATTTGCCTGTCATGAAGGAAGCCCGGGGTTCCTTCCCCAGCACCCCATAAACCACGTGTAATTCCAGCCTTTAATCCCACATCCAAAGGTGGAGGTAGGATGATCAGAAGTTCAAGGTTATCCTTCAGCTCGTATCAAGTTGTGAGGCCAGCCTGAGCTATATGAGATTCTGTCTTGGATCTCTCTCTCTCTCTCTCTCTCTCTCTCTCTCTCTCTCTCTCTCTCTCTCTCTGTATGTGTGTTTGTGTGTGTGTGTGTGTGTGTGTGTGTGTGTGTGTTCGTGTGTGTGTGTGTGTGTGTATGTGTGTGTGAAATGAACAGACTTCTAGTTTAAAATAAATCTTTAGTAAAACTAGTATGTGCATGAATATGCTTAATTCTGCTATAGAAACAGCTAAACTTATTTTATTTTTAACCCTCTTTCTCTCTCTCTCTCTCTCTCTCTCTCTCTTTCTCTTTTTCTTTCTTCTTCTTTCTTTCTTGTGTGTGCATAGTACCCTTGTAGAGGTCAGGGAACAACTCCGGTGACCTGGCTCTCTTCTTTGACTCTGTGGGTTTGGGAATGGGTTCAGGTTGTCACACTTGGCAGCAAGCACCTTTACCTGCTCAGCCATCTTGCTGGCCCCAGCTAAGCTAATTTTCATTGTTAATACATAGACTTTTTGGCAAAAGCCTCATGATCTTGATGCTCATTCTGATCTTGGCTGTGAAGGGAAATGTATCTTCACAGGTTTAGCAGGAACAAAATTAATTTCTTCCTGGTATACTTGGAGGCATGCCTCAGATGGCTACGACCAGAGTCAGACTGTACACCGATGGCATTTCTACTTCTTACCTAAATATTCACGAGCTAAATAAACACTCATGACCACATGGTAATTTACTGATGAGGGCAGCAAAACACACAGGCTTCAAGTAGAAATGATGAGGTAGTCAGGACTTCCACTGTGTTGATTCCTGATCTGGGTGTTTACACATTTCATGTTCATAAACAAATCCACACCCCAAAGGATGTTTGGTTTGATTTTGCACTTGCAAAGTGAGATCTATCTTTCTTTCTTTCTTTCTTTCTTTCTTTCTTTCTTTCTTTCTTTCTTTCTTTCTTTCTTTCTTTCTTTCTTCCTTCCTTCCTTCCTTCCTTCCTTCCTTCCTTCCTTCCTTTCTTTCTTTCTCCCCACCCCCACCCGCCCCTCTGTGTTAATGCTCTGCAGCACGCCCTTGTGACTTAGATCCATCAGCGCAGCCTTCCCTGAGGATTAGGAGTGGGCTTCGCTGGCTTGGACCTCGTGGTGTGGCTGTGCCATGGCTTGTGAGCCAGCTTGCCTGCCTGCCTGCCATTCAGGCTGCTCCTGGCTTCTTTGCTACTGTAAATGATGCTAAGAAGCCCCGTGCCTGTCTTTGCTTTTGAGGGTCTGTCGCCATCATTCTTGGGGTGAGAGCAGGGGTAGATCTCCACAAGTGGCTCACGGGTCACGTGATGCCTTTGGTACCTGACACACAGCATCCGAGTGTTTAGTATTCACGGGGATTGAGGGTGGGTGCTCGGGTCAGTGTCTGTGCTGGATTCCTGCTTCTAGGACTGTGACTGTGGCCTCAGTGACCACAGGGCCACCTCTTTGCTCATGTTCTGGTGAGCAGCATGGTGGTCATGGCCCTCCTGGGTAGTTGGGGGGCTCAGCGAGAGATCTGAGAGGGTCAGAGCTAGTTCAGGTTTATGGTGAGGACTTGGTGGCATGGCAGCCACTTGTGTGGTGGTGACATGGAGACATTTCAGTGACTTCTAATTTTGGTCCCTTGAAACAGCTTTGCGAAGCCAGGTGCTGATTGTGAGTCTGAAGCAGATGCGGCTCTTGCTTCAGTTTTACAGATGAGGGAATGGGCTGAGATCTTGAGCATGGTTGTGCAGCTGGACAGGGAGCGGCCCTGCCCTTCCACTTCCTGTGCTTAAAAGGACAAGGAGCAGCACTCTGCTCCTCCTCCCTTTCGCCCCCCTGTGGCTTCTCACCAGTCTCTGCCTCACTGGTCTGGTCCTCACACCACACCTTAGACCCATGGATTGTTTTAGAAGGTGGATCTGACCACAAAGCTTTCTTGCCTCATAGATGTTGGGAGCGCTTGGGTGAAGATGGCCAAAGGGGCACAAGAGGGGTTCCCAGAGGCTGAACAAATGACAGCCTGGAAGGACACCCCACTTTTGTGGGGACTGTCTGCTTGGAGTTTGTGGCCCAGCTCTGCCCAGGGCTGTGGTCTGCAGGGTGTTGTCCCGTGATCTGCCGAAGAGTGGCCAGGAAATCTAGGTGTCTGGATTGACCACCGGGGGTCACGGTGCCGAGGGGACAATGGTGAAGCTCTGCTGGTGGAGCATGGCCACCCACGGGGCCATCCAGCCCCCTGACCCGTATCTGTGTCCACTGCAGCTGAAGCGCTCTCGGGAGACGGAGGTGCAGCTGAAGCCGCTGGTGGAGAAGAACAAGCGGATGAACAAGAAGAATGAGGACCTGCTGCACAGTATCCAGAGGATGGAGGAGAAGCTCAAGAGCCTCACGCGGGAGAACGTGGAGATGGTGAGGCCCAGCATGGAACCCGCCAGCTTCCCGCCCCTGGCCACACTCTATGAGGGTCCATGATCCCCACCCCCCCCCACCCCCAGGACGCCGCAGCAGGGGGATCAGTCCCCGGCTGCTGGCCTTGCTCCTCTCCACATCTCTACGTGTGTACTGCCAGAATGTCTGCCTCGCCCCCTCCGTTTCTCCAGTTCTTCAATTTCTCAGTTGCCCCAGGGGAGGGAAGGGCAGAACCAATAGGGCAGACTTATCCACTGGATGGGCTATAGTCCGCGACTGCCTCATGCCTCATGGGTTCCTCTGGGAGCAGAGGAGCTGTCGGGGCTGTGCATGGGGGCAGGGTTTTCCTCCGCCAGAAATGACTGGTGTCTGTTGTCTGGGTGGTTATAAGATGCCTTCAGGTTCATTGACTGGAGGGCCCATTTCACAGCTTAGAAGACTGGGTCCCAGGTGTGAGTGTGGGCAGTCTGTGGTGGGGAGTCTTCACCCTCCCCCCTTGCCTGTCTTGCCTTCTAGCTTTCAAGACTCACTCAGGACATCCTCTGCCCCATGGCCTGCCCGCAACCCCCCCCCCACCCAGTGAGCACCATTGGCCACACCTCTGGCTTGTCCTTGGCCTACAGCTGTGTATTTCCCATCTTGGGACCCGTTGTCTATCACCCCGACCCCTGAGTACCCACAGCAGTGCTGTCCTTCACACTAGAGAATATCTCAGCGCCCTCTTTCCTTCTGGCTGCAGAAAGAAAAGCTGTCTGCCCAGGCCTCACTAAAGCGACACACGTCCCTGAATGACCTCAGTCTGACCAGGGATGAGCAGGAGATTGAGTTCCTGAGGCTGCAGGTGCTGGAACAGCAGCATGTCATCGATGACCTCTCATTGGTACGTTGTCACTCTCAGCCAGGAGGCGGAGTCAAGATGGAGCATCAGGATAGGAGTGGGCCCTGACAGCCCAGCTTCAGGAGCTGGGTCCCCTGTGATGCTCCGGATAGCAGCCTCAGCTTGGTTGAAATGAGATCAGTGCTACCTGGGAATGGTTTCCATGGCAACCTGCTTTTCAATGGGCTCCTGGCTTGCCGTGGTGGTGAAGAGGCAGCCTGGATCTGTTCTGAGGGGCCTTTGAGTTATTATTAACTTCTACTTCTTTTTGAGTATAGCTATTGCATACCAGGAGTTTGAGTCTGCGAATCTGAACTTGGTTGTCAGACCAGAGTTTGAAGGATGAGCTAAGGCTGTGTGTGTGTGTGTGGGGGGGGGGGGGCTTTGTGACTGTTCAGGGCTGGTTATGTTGAAAGGAGAGGGGAGCGAGCCTACAGTAGAGAGGGGGTGTGGTATCCAGAAAATGGCGCTCAGCAGTGCAGTCAGGCACACCCGCAGTAGGCCTAGCCAGATCTCAGAAGCAGAGTGGACACGACTCACGAGACCTGTGTGTACATGAAGGCTCCGTCCACAGGACTCTGAAGGGTGGGAAGCCATGACCTTATCCTAGGAAGGGTTTTATGAGAAGCCGTTTCCTTTCTCTGTCCTCTCTTCCCTCCCCCGCCTTTCCCCCGTCTCCCTTCCGTTCTTCCTTCCACTATCCGTATAGCCATCCATCTTTGCTTCATTACCCAGCTAACATAATACAGCTAAGGATGACAAGACACATTGGATAAAGAGACAGTGAGTGGAAAGAAAAAATGACAAGCTACAGCAGGGCTAGGGGACCTAATGACTAGGCTGCCGGGATCTGAGGGGTGGATGGTTCGGCCGAGGCTGAGTCCCAACTTTGTCCTGCTGGAGGGAAAAGAGGGTGTGCTGAGAGCAGAGGCCCTGGACCCATCAGGGGACAGTGGCACCCGAAGCTCTCCCACCCCTACCTCATAGGGGCCCTTTCTGCAGAGGATGCCCACTAAGCAGTGCTGCAGGACACCTCTTAGTCCCCCACAGCACAGCAAGGAAGAAACAACCAGAGAAAATAACATGGTCACCTGGCCAGTAGCAGGGTTGTGGGGGATGCTAGCCCAGCTCCGTCCAAGCCCAAAGTCACAGGCATCACACACTGCTGTGGACCCTGCCAAGGCCAGCAGGACCACTCTGAGGCCACACTGCTTAGGCTTTGCAGCCTCTCGACCCAAAGAATGGTCCAGGTTTGCCTATGATGGGGTGGCCCATCAAGGTGGATGTTTTCCTGGGAGATCTGCACCCAGACAAGGGCCTGAGTAAATGTCTTGTCACCAGACTCTCCACTTGATCTCAGCCAAAAGGCTGAGAAGTGATGTCACCAGACTCTGAATTTGGTGCCTAGGGTGTGAACTGGCCCACGCAGGTAGTTCTGTGTACTGAACCTCGGAGACTTAACTGTGTGGTTTGGTGGAGCGGGGACCTGGCTGCAAGTGCTGATGGGTGGGTGTGCTTCCTTGCAGGAAAGAGAGCGCCTGCTACGTTCCAAGAGGCATCGAGGGAAGAGCCTGAAGCCCCCCAAGGTGAGCCTGCCATAGCCCCTGTCGGGGATCTTTAGGGCAGGCCAGTCTTAGAGCAGGGGAGGGTTACAGGGTCCGTCCCAGTCCCAGAGGTGGAGACATGATGGAGTGTGACAGGGTTGGGTGTTGGCTGTTGAAAGAAAGGTTCTTGTGGCTGTCTCAAGGCTACATACGTTACGGCACAGTAATGTGACCCAGATATGGTAATTTATTCATGGAAAACTTACTAATGGAATTCTGTGTTTGGACCTTAGGTTATGTGCGTCCAAAATTAAAAGCATAAATATCTAGGCCTTCTGAAGGGTTTAAAGGATATTTGACCCTGTTTTATGCCACCTAAGAGCATGCTCTGGGAACTTGACAGCTTCAGTGACTGATGCAGAATGGCGTTCTTTTTGTAAAACGTCAGTGTGCTCTCTCCCAGGGGCAGTCTAGGTGTCCTGGCAAGGGGGAACAGAGCTGGCTGGGGAGACTTAGAGACCCTCCTGGGGGGGGGGGGGTTAGAAGAAGGGTATGGTTTGTGTGTCACTCACCTTGCCCACCTGTCTGAGGTGGGTCTGCCCCTTCCCGAACTGGCACCTGCCAGCTTCATCTGCTGATAGAGAGATGGTTGTAGAGAAGTACTTTCATGTAAGGAAAACCGTGTAGGTGTGAAGGCAAGTGGGCAAGGACTCGCTTCCTGGTGGAGTCAAGGTGACAGTCGGGAGTGGTGGGGACGCTGTCTCATCTGACCCAGAATACTGGTTGGCACAAGGTGGGCCCATGGTGTTAGGCATTCCACTGTTTCAAGGGAAGTGTAAGTCTGCACCTCAGTGTGATGGAGCACAGCTGTAACCCCAGCACTGGAGGGGCGGAAGTGGGAAGATCTAGAGTTCAAAGCTAGCCTCAGCTAGCTGATGCGTTTGAGGCCAGCCTGGGCTACACTCAATAAGCAAAGAGGCAAGGGAGGTGTAAATCCTTACTTATTTTTTTTCCCTAGGACTATCTGAACAAAGTCCCACAAAAATGGGTCCCTTGGAATGACAGAAGGTTACTGTCTCATAATTCAAGAGGCCAGAAGCCTGGCCTCAGGGGCCTAATGAGGCCATGCTTCTTCCCTCTGGCACCTGGAGGTCTCCCTTGCCCATTTCCTTTCAGCTCTGAATTGGTCTGGTGACAGCGGGTGTGCCTTGCACTATGCGGTTCACAGTTGCCTTTGTGACCCTGCCGGTCACAATGACATCCTCTTTAAGGAGACCAGTCATATTGGGTTCAGAGCCTCCCCTGCCTCAGTGTGACCTCTTCAATAGTTATCCTTGCAGTGACCAAGTGAATTCACACTCTGCAGCAGCACAGCTGGTGCTTCAAATCTTTTGAGGGGACACGATTTAGTCGTGACACCTTTGGATAAAATCCAAGAATTTTTCATGTCAAAACTACTGGAGAGCATGTCAAATGGGTCTCTGAGCCACATCTTGCCCACAGGTAGCCTGTGGTGGCATGGAGATCAGTGTCTGAGCTCATTGGGTGCTTGGATTAATAGCGGCCACACCACCGTCTCATTTCATGCCCACAGCCATCTTGTCTCTTTCAGTTATAGAGACAGATGTAGAGACAGTGGACTGTCAAAGGAGAGCGGTGGGCTGATGAAGCTGAACCTCCAACTCCCTGGATCTCTAGGGCTTGGCTGTCTCCAGTGGGCTGAGCCGAGTCAGGGGCAGGTGTCTGTGTGATGGTCTCACAAGCCTGGAAGACTGGGATGGTGGTGCACACCTTTAATCCCAGCACTCTGGAGGCAGTTTGAGACCAATTTGGTCTACACAGCAAGTTTCAAGCCAGCTCAGCCAAAGACCATCACTAAAACAAAACACACACACACACACACACACACACACACACACACACACACACACACACACACACACACACGGAAAAAAGAACTCGGAAGTGGTCCAGCACAGCTTGTTTACGTTCACAGCCGTGTTTACCACATCCTAGAAAAGCTGGAAATAAAGTGACGGACCCATGGCACCTCCCCAGGGCAAGGGTCTGTCCTACGCTTGGCTGGGACTTAACTGCATTCTCACTCAACATTATACTAGAAATGCTCATCAGCATCATGCATTGCCATCGTAAACATGAATGTTTCCGACCACATAATCCGCTGAGTGTGGGGGCTGTAAACTTGTTCAGCATCGTGCAGCTGTGAGCTCACTCCCTCCCTCCTGTGGTTAGGAATAATGCGGCCGCTGTACCTGTTTCTGCCGCCTGATGACCTCACACTACAGCTTTCAGCTGGTTCCACTGACTGCTGCGCATTGCCTTTGGTGACTGTACAGCTCTTTGCCCACCATTTCCCCTTCTGGGGGACATTTTGTTTCTGTAGATGTCGATGAAGTAAAGTCCTTTCGCACAGAAAGTCTGGGTGATTCTAGCTGATGCCTCCTCGGTGTTTGGAACCCTGGCCGAATGGGGAGAAAGCGCCCCCTGCTGCTGGAAAGAAGATTGTGTTGGTTTGCAAACCTGTCTATAAAGTGTGTGAGCTTTGTTCCACCCAGACACAGGAGTTAAAATACTGAGAGTGGGTGGCTGTGTGGTTTGCTGAACAGGCTTGACACTAAAAACTCCATGATTTAAGGTTCCCCCAGAAACTCATTGCTGAGGCATGACTGACTATTTCAAGCCTACATAGGCTGTGAAGCTTTGGTCCCAAACTCTGATTTTGAAATTTAAAACGTTTTCAGAATCAATTCCAAAAAATGTTGACTTTGGATTCAGGGTTAGGGATACTTAACTGATAAAGTCTATAAAAATTTCTGCCATTCAGAAAAACTCAGACTTGGGTGCCCAAGCATCTCAGATAGGAATGCCGGACCTGTGCTTGCCCTGGTCCTGTACTGCCCTTCAGGTCCATCCCTGTCTCCTCCCACAGGCTGAAGCACTCGTGGTTTCTTTGTCCCTGTAAGTGGCCTCCTTTACTCTGTACATTGTGTATCCGGGGCCCATGCCCCTTTGCCAGGTTCTCCAACTTCACAGACCATTTGAATGAACTCATTGATAGTTATGTCATTTCCCAGAAGCCTCACAGTTCCGTCCCTGCTCTTGACCCCTGACACCCAGACCCTTGGAACCCCCATGGACTCTGAGGTGACCCCTGTATTAGTTATTCTGGTTACCATGGAGACCAAATATCTGCCAGAAACAACTTAAGGGAAGAAGGACTTGTGTGGGCTCACGGCTTCTGAAGGTGCTGTCAATCATGCTGACTCTGTTGATTCTGGGCCCCTGGTGAGCCAGAGCATCATGGTTGCAGGAGCATGTGGTGCAAGCTGCTCACACGCTGGGCAGGAAGCAGAGAAAAGGCACACAGGAAGGAGCCAGGGCAGATACAGTTTCCAGAGACACCCCCTTAGTGACCCACTTCCTCCAGCCAGGCCCCACCTCTGAGTTTCTATTCAAAGCCTGGGACGTCTGGTGGCTGTGGTCTGATAGTCTCTGGAGGTGTACTTGACTAATCTTCCTGAGTGTTCCTCAGTCCATTCAGATGGACAGTAAGACTGACCATCACACTTTAGGAAGGAGAACGCCTCTCCAGCACAGCATACCTGATGTGCAGGTAATAGACACAGGGCAGTGTCCCAGCGGTGGCCTTCACATTTGAATGGCTTCCACAGTCCTAAGCGCTGTGTTAGTGTCACCTAGGGGTGCCCAGGATCTCCCCACCCCCATGGGATTCCCTTTGGAGCAAGACTGTGCCGACTCTCTATACCTTCTGCTAACTTAGTGCAGGCTAATATTAGTCCCTGGTGAGGGATGCAGGGCAGGGTCGGGGAGGACCCTAGGTGGTTCACTGGGCCCTGTTTGAAGTCTAGGGACCTTTCTCTGCAGGGGTCTGGCAGCAGCGAGGCCTCATGGGATGGCGAGCTGGGCTGCAGGCCGTCAGTAACTGCTGTTCCATAGGCAGGTGAATTAAACCCTAGCAGAGCTCTGAGAATATGGGTGTAAGTGGGGTTGGGGATCTCGGATGTTTCTGAGACACTGAGGCCTGGAGCCCTGAGGAGTCAGCCCCAGTGCCTGACTGAAGCAAGGGAGTTAAGCTCCCAGAACCCGCTTCCTGGTTCTCAAAATGAAATCACATTCAGGAAATCACAGTGGAGGTCCTGGTTCTGGGCCTGATCTTAGTAGGTGGTCAAGGAATGACAGCGTCTCCTCCCCTCTTTGTCGTTGAACAGTAGCCTTGCTGCGCGCTCTAGTTTGATTTCTGTTGCTATAACAAACACCGTGACTGGGGAGGAAGGGGCTTATTTCAGTTTCTAGGTTACCGTCCATCATCAAGGGCAGAAACTCAGGGCAGGCATCTGAGCAGAAACTGAAGCAGAGACCACGGAGGACTGCTAATTCCTGGCTGGCTCTCTGGCTTGTGCTCATCAGCTAGCTTTCTTCAACAGCTCAGGACTTGATAGGGGAATGGCACTGTGCCCTCCCACCTCCGTCAACAAGACTGTTCCTCACAGACGTGGCTCCAGGCCAATCCTATCAAGGCAGTGCTTCAGTGGGGCTCCCTCGGACGACTTTAGGCTGTGTCAGGTTGATAGCTGAAGCTAACTGGGTTATTGTGGTTGGCCTTCTAAATCAGGTGCTCGGGCCCTTCTAGTCCACGGTCCAGCCTTTGAGCCAGTGTCAGTCTCTGGTGTTGTCCAGAAAGGCTGTGGAGTCTGCTTGGCCACGCGTCAGTCTAAGTCCCCTCCCCTCTAGGGACCTTGTCTTACTGCTGACAGTAAGTGCATGCCTGCTGTCTGGCAGATCCTTCTGACTCATGAGTCCTGAGTCCACAGCACACCTAGCAGTCATCCAAACCTAAGCCAGTGCCCAAAGACTAAATCTGCTGCTTGTGGAAGGCAGGACCAGAGGAATGTTGGGCATCTCTGGAGCAGGCGCTGCTGTGGTGTGACATCCTGCCTAGGACATCCCACTGCTTTTCCGTGTGATTTTTGCTTCTCAGCTGCCAAAGGTCCTGTTATCACCGTGGTTGTTTGCAGTCGAGCCCGTTCCTAGGCAGTCCTTCCCAGCTGCTGCCCCAGAGCTTGTGTGGCTTCGTCATGTCCTGTGTGTCCAGTGACTCACAGCTGCCAGCACAGCACCCCACAAGCCCATAGGTTCAGAGCAATGACTACATGAAACTGTCATACATTTGATGCCCAACCTGTCTGCAAGGCTGGTCCTTGTGTGGGAGAGATGAGGGGCTCTTTCTCCTGTCCTGGTGGCACTTCTGTAAGGGCTGCATATGCCTATATCCTGGACCTCGGTCCAGGCAAGGGACCGATGACTCCCCTGTAACTCAGGAGTCACTGCTTCCCCCCAACTCTCTGTAGTGGTTTGCTACGGGCTGTGTAAGTGCCAAGGCAGATAAACTCTGAGAGATGCACTTCAGAGATAACAGTGGGCTGAGTGTGCCCAGGACACCCGTGGGTGGTGGTGGATTAGCTGGAAGAGGGAGGAGGTGCCCCATCCTTTGTGACTTTGGCACAAAGCAGAAGGCTCTCATCATGATGCTGTTGCTACTGTTGTGCCCAGGAGCTTTGCAGTTATCCAGGGACCTGGAACTGTTGACAACAGGTCTGGGCATAATGGAGGCTGGGCCCTAGGAGGGAAGTCCCCAGAGGACATGCCGGTTTAGAAGCTGTGCTCCTTGGTGAATGCCTGGGGCTGGCCTGGAACCTAGCTCTTCTCCATTGATAGCTCTGTCACCAGCATCTGGGATCTGCTCCAAGGTAGCATCGCTGTTGCCAAGGGGACACCTTTGGGCGTCCCTGTCCTCCAGCTTCTGCAGCTGACGGTGTTCAGGAAGCTGTGAGGAGCCAGTGTGCCTTTTCCTGGGGCTGGAGAGAAGCTGGGGATGGCCTGTGGAGCCAGCACGGGCTAGCAGCGCCTGCACCATCCCCGCCATGGAGTCCATCCTGTTTGTGCTTTGTTTCTCCTTCTTCCTCTGTCTCTGTGCCCTCGTGTGCCTGTACTTCTCTGGCTGCCAGGAGATGACCTATAGGCATGAAGGTATGCATGGGGTGAGGAGGGTCTTAGCAGTTCCTGGCTACCGTTGGAAGGTCCTGTATCTCCCAGGCAATTCTGGCTGGATGCTGGGAAGGTGTTGAGAGGAGCTGATGAGATGCTGGGTCCAGTGGAGGGAGGAGAGAGAGAGAGAGAGAGAGAGAGAGAGAGAGAGAGAGAGAGAGAGAGAGAGAGAGAGCGCTCCTAACTGCCAAGCATGAACTTGTGTGTATGTGGAGAAGAAACATTTGGTCTGCAAGGCATTTTGATGAAAATTACATTACACACACACACACACACACACACACACACACACACACACACACACACACACACACACACAAACTCATATATACATATACACAGGTCTCATGTAGCTCATTGAGGCTGGCCTCAAATTTAACCATGGATCCGAGGATGACCTTGAATTTCTGTCCCTCCAGTCTCTGCCTCCATCATGTGCTATGTGTCTGTTAACTCACAGCTGCCAGCACCCCACAGCCATTAACCCCACACCACACTGTGCTGGAGATCTGACCCGGAGCGGCATGCATGCTAGATAGTCACTTTACCAACTGAACTGCACCCCACCCCCCAAATTACATTCTAGACTTTGGATTTGTTCATAAAAATGGCATTGGCTAGACTGCCCAGTGTTGTGAGGAGGGTGAACGTCTAGAGGGGCTAGCCCGATTCATAGTCAGTGTACTTGGCATCTGTGACTTGTGGGAACTTCTCTGTCCAGGAGTTTCAGGAGGTAAGCATCCAGGAAGTTTAGAATCGAGGAACACAGGCCACTTGGCAGCATGCAGGAAGCACCACTTCTGGTGGCTCTCCCCCAACCCTCTGGAAGCAGGTGTGGGCCACCTCTTTAAGGAGATAGCCATTGTGTTCACTTTAAACACCGAGGTGGCTTTCCTCTTCTGTGTTGTGTTAGTGATGCTGTAATGGGTCGGCCGGCTCTATTGGCTGTCATCTTATCACTTAGACAAAGGAGCTTTCCCAGGCTTGCGGGCAGCCTGTGGGCACACACCTGTAATCTCATCGTATGGGAGGTGGAGGCTGGAGGGCTGGAGTTCAAGGCCAGCCTAGACGATGTGAGACACTAGTTAAAAAAGAAAATAAAGCAAAAAGGAGCTTGTAAAAGAGACAAACTGACCCACTCATGTGTCTGAAAGCCTGATGGGCACCGGAACCCAGCCGGCTCCTGGCTGCTATGGAAATGCAGGGACTGTACATAGTTATGGATTCCCTTCCATTACGCAAGATTTCATCGGGACTATTGGTTTGTGCTGGCTCCACCCTGTAAGTAGCTTCTGGCTTCCCTTGGTGCACCATGGTTCTCTGCAGCCCCAGTCTCTGTGGCCAGGTCTCCTGTGAGGCTCCATCTGGGCCTGACCCTGGGCTGTTGAGTTGGGAACATTAGCAGTTAAAACCTCGTGATTAGACTCTGTCATTGAATACTTATTTCGCAGTCTCACTGGCCAGCAAAAGCAGGTTACCCTAGGAAATTGAGCAGGCCTGTTAGCCCCGGACACTTCCAGAATGCTAACAAACACTGTGTCCTGATCTTGGGAAGTATGTTTTAGAATCTTCCTAGGAGGAGGAGCAGAGACCTTACTACATCAGGCCACCAATTAGCACAGCCCAAACATAGATCTGTCTCTAGAGGCTGGGCAATTAGCAGTGTTTATGACAAATAGGTTGGCCAGGCAGCAGCCCAAGACAACAGAGATGTGGAGCTTGGGGCAGAGGTGAGCTGCAGGTGTAGACTCCATCACTTCCTGGAGTTCCCAATGCCTGCGGGAGTGGGGCTCACTATCTGAGGGGAGAAGGGGATGCTGAAGGCCACTTGGACTGGATGAAACCTAACCCGGTTACACCGTCCTGCCTTCCGACTTACCTGGGTATAGAGGCAGGTGGACACCCAGCAGATGCTGGCCCTGTGACCCTTCAAAGAGGTCACACACAAACCCCAAACCATCTGAAGAACATTCTGGTGGGGAGTGCTGAGAGGTGCCTCGTAAAGCCTCTGTAGAAACTCCAGCTGTGTAAGGTGACCGAGAAGTCCCTCCCTGCCGCTTTTCGGCCACGTCAAAAGTTCTTCCTTGTGGCATTGCTACTGGTGACCGAAACCTCCATATTCTGATATTTGCACGTGTGTGATCGCAAACACACGTTGGCTTCAACCTACAGGGTGGGAGATGCCCTCTGGGTATGGGATGTGCCCTGCCTCCTCTGTGGGCTGGGGAGCGCTGTGGAACTCGGGGAGTTCCTGGGAGCCCAGAGCTGACCACTGCAGTGAGGCTGCTGTTCTTCACAGTCATGGAAAGCAGTCTGTGAAGGTGAGGAAGTCTCTCAAAGGGGGGTTGTTTAGGAAGAGAATAAAGAGAAGTGTACCTAGAGCCAGGAACAGGGGTGCACGTGGAGATCGATGGTTGATGGAGGTAGCCCTCTGAGGCTAGCACTTCCCTGGCAGGTACCCCACCTGGTTTTAATCATGTATCTCTAGGCTCAACCTTCTCTGGCTCACAGGATCTGCTCAGCCAGTGATTACTGAATAAGTGAATGAGTGAGTGAACAAATGAATGAGTGAAGCCCCACATCCTGTACATTTTGGAGTGAGAGAGGTGTGGCCAGAGTCTCAGGTAGTTGGTGCACAGGACATAAAAACTGTTGAGTCTGAGGTTATGAATACAGGGCCCTTAAACTGTTCTTTCTGATTGTGTCAATGTTCTGAGTGTGCTGTCATGAAAAGCTAAGAAGAATTACCTCCGAGGCAGGCCTGGGAAGGACATGGGCCATGAAGCTGCTTCTCCAGCTTAGCCCTGGGGTCAGTGTTCAGGTCTCCTGATCACATGCTCTTTTCCTGGCATCCCATGTATCAGCTTTCTCTTGGGGGCCAGACATCTCACTCAGCTCTTAGAATGCTCTGGGTGCTGACTCTTAGCTAGAGTGAGTGAGGTCCCCTTTTATGCTAGAGGGACTTAGGGCTCAGAGGATCCTGTGTTTAAGGCCAACTTAGGAGTTGCATAGCCCTCTCTGCCTGTGGCACCTCCTACCACCTTGTCATTGTCACACCAGCCACATCTCCAGCTGCCCTAGTGGCTCGCTCTGTCCTGCACCAGCTGTAGATGAGGTCTAAGCCCCACTGCCTGCCCCAGCCCCCTCTGCCCTGGGCTGGCCATGTATGGGTGGCTGTTGACTTCTGTTCCTGACATAATGCTGTTTCTCTTGCAGAAGCATGTTGTGGAGACATTTTTTGGATTTGATGAGGAGTCCGTGGACTCAGAAACATTGTCAGAGACATCCTATAACACTGACAGGACAGACCGGACCCCAGCCACTCCGGAAGAGGATGTAGATGAGGTAAGCAAACAGCAATATCCTGGGGACTTCCCACCTTCCTATTGCCCTGGGCTCCTCCCTCTCTCTGCCTTGAGGGGACCTAATGAGCACCTTCCCCAGAGCCAATCTCCTTTGAGACTTAAGACTGCGAAGGACACACCCAGATGCTGACCTTGGTGTTCACCATGGCAGTTAAAATTACACATGGCTTGTTTCTTATCCCCCACACATAGTTGACAGAAGTGGCCACATCTGGTGACTTGCCTAAATTCCAGGCTTTAGTACAGACTTTCCCTTGGCACTGCAGCCCATACCAGGCTTCCTCTGCCTGGCCTCCCTGCATCCCTCAGTGGCTGTCTCCTGAGCCCTGGTGAGAAGGGAATGCACTGGCCTCACCCGTGATGCCATCTGGTTGTGGCAGGTGCTGGTGGAGCCTTCTGGTGTCACATGTGCCCTGCTGGGAAGGCCCCCTGCGCCTTCCTGGATGAGTCTAGGCATTGCCCAGCTTGTATCTCCTGGTCCCAGGTCATTGCCCAGCCTGTATCTCCTGGTCCCAGCTCTATGGGCAGCCACCTCTCACAGACCCATGGTTGGGATCCATTCCAACTCCTTTTGGCCGTTTCTATGGAATTCCTTCTTGAATGACATCAGGACCATCAGGAAGATGCACCTTCCTCCCAGTTGCCCCATTGACCTCAAATTTAGTTGCTTATGGAGGGGCCTACCCATGTTGGAAACACCATGGTTGCCATGTCCTGCCTGAGTGTCTGGCTAAGGTTTTGCTCCGACATGATGTCTGGTTTTTACAAGCTGTCATGAACCTCCAACAGCGACTTGCTCCACTGGTCACCCTGCACCGACCTCTCATGGCCACACAGGGCATCACACACAGGTGCTCTGCTATATTTGTGCTGTCACGTGCAGGTGTCTATCTTCAAAACAGAAACTCTCAGAAATGACATGTGGCCAGAGGGGCATCCTCCTCAGTGTGAACCTTCGCTGTGGAGTCAGGCTGGCTCCCAGGAGGCCTGTGAGCGCTCAGGGTTAGGTGCTGAAGTGGAGAAGGCATTTTCTCCCAGTAACCTTTACTTCAGGTCCTGATTACTTCCAGGCATGACCAGCTCACTAGGCATTTGTAGACACTGGGGAGAGATGTGGGCATTTGCTACTGTCTCGACTCTGTCTCTTGAAGTCACACTAAGTCCTGAGTTGATTGACTTTTTGTTTGTTTTGTTTTGTTGTTGTTTGGTTAAGACCACAACCAGAGAAGAGGCCGACCTGAGGTTCTGCCAGCTGACCAGGGAGTACCAGGCCCTGCAGAGGGCCTATGCCTTGCTTCAGGAGCAAGTCGGGGGGACACTGGATGCTGAGAGGGAGGCCCGGGTAAGTGTGTCCCTTTGTTGATGGGGGTGCATAGAGACTGGGGAACAGGAGGGGACCTGGGATCTTGAACTGATGGAGGTGACACTACACCCTCACTCCCCGTCTACCATCTGTTTGCAAGAGAGAACACTTACAGAATTGAAGGGGTGGGCCAGATAGATGGTGAAACGGCAAAGGAGCTTGCTGCTGAGCCCACATGGTAGAGAGAGAATTGATTCTTGCAAGTTATCCTCTGACCTCCATGTATGCAAACACACATGCACGCACGCGCGCGCGCGCACACACACACACACACACACACACTAAATTAAAATAGAGTGGAATTTTAGGGAGTGAGGAAGTTATAGACTCAGCCAGCCTTTCAGGCTTCAGCCCTTCCTTCTCCCTGCAGAGCCAAGGTTCCCCGCCCCCGCACCTCCAGTGTCCCCAAGGAACACTTTCAAGGGTTCTTGGAGCACCCCAGTCACAGGCACTGCAGGTGATCTCAGTTCAGGTGATACATCTATGGTGCTGAGCTGAATTTTTCTGGAAACTTCCACTGAGCCTTCTCCCACCTTGGTGTCACACAACATGCCTCTCTGGGAGTGCTGGAGACACCAGAGAGTACACACTGGGGCCAGTGCTGTCCCATGTCCCCATCTCATAATCATAGTCCTACGAGGCAGTCCAGTTTCCTGAAGAAGGAAACTGAGCCTCAGGACGGCAGCAACTTGACCGAAGATTCCCAGATGGTCCCCAACAGAACTGGGAGCTGGGACAGTGCTGCTGTGGCTCAGAATGCTCTAGACACACCCTTGGGAGCCCCGTGCAGGCAGGGCTTGGGTATTCAAAAGCATATACAACAGTATGGTTTGCAGGTCTCAGGAAGATGGCAGGGGTAGGCAGGAGCCACTGTCTCCAGAAAGAACTTGGCACTCAGTGCTCAGGGTGATAGCAGATCCAGGTGGTGGCATGGGGGTGGCATGCAGGAAACAAGATCCCTGGAGGATGTGGTCACTTCTGCCACAATGAAAGACCAGTCTTTCCTTTTTGGAGCCACAGAAGGTGAACATCTAGGCTTTCTATGTGCTTAATTTCTTTGTCTTTTAACGCCATCCAGTTGCCCAGTTAGTCGAGATTTTGTAACACATGTTGGGCATGGTGGCATACACCTGTAATCCCAGCACTCGGAGGTTAAAACAGGAATATTGCCATTTCTTGGAGGCCATCTGGGGCTACATAGTGAGTTCTAAGCTAGCCTGGGCTGCAGAGTGAGACCTTGTTTCACATTTTAAAAAGGAAAGAATGAAAAAAAAAACAAAACCAGATTCCTGATTTTCCAGATGACCTGGAACTTCTGATGCACCTCCTGAGGGCCAGGGCTGTAGAACTGGGACAACACACCAAGTGTGGGTTCTGGAAAGCGGGGCACATCTGGGTCTCCCCTTCCCTGTGCCGCCCAGGGCTGTGCCTCCCAGGGATAGGTTAGTGCCTGCACTTGTCCAGACTTTGCTGCTGCTTCCTGCTGTGGGGTCAGCTGATCCATGGCTTCCCTTACGTATATGACTTGCCTAGTCCATGAGGTGTTAGGTTCCAGTCTTTGCTGCAGGTGACAGGGAACCCCATCAGGTGGCCAAGCAAGTAGAACAGCTGTCAGCAGCTGGATGCCTGCTGAATGAGAAAACAATGACCCTGTCAGAGCTGGCCTTGGGATCCTGAGACCTTCAGTTTTGTACAGCGCATTCCAGAAGAGGGTGGTGTCCTTTGATTGTCTGATACTGAGGGAGTCAGGCCATCACCTCCCATGACCCCTTAGTTCTCACCCGATGGTGCAGTTGTAGATGAACTTCAGAGCCCTCAAGTAGCTTGATGTGAGCATGTGTGCAACAGGACCCTCCTGCCCCCAAACTCTCGTGGTGTCCAGGCATTGTCTGGTGGGCAGCCTGATTCTTTACCTCTGTGTCACCTCTGCAAGTGACTTGCTCCCTTCCTGGTCTTTTCCCTTCCAGACTCGGGAGCAGCTTCAGGCTGACCTGCTGAGGTGCCAGGCCAAAATCGAGGACTTGGAGAAGCTGCTGGTTGAGAAGGGACAGGTAAGCAGGAAGGTCATGCGCTCCGTGCTCCTCATGGTTCTGTCCCTATGGTATCCCTGGGGTCCGATGGAATCTTTGGTGTGCCGAGGATAGGGGGAGGTTCTGTGGAGGAATCACTGTGACCCCAGGAAGAGAATGTTGCCACAGTCATAGTGTGTCCCGCAAGCCTGCCTGGCTTTTCTTTGTTTGCCAAATACATGGAAACAGAAGGCGACTCCGAGAACTGAGGCATGGCCAGGAGCTCTTTTGACTGGAGCCTGAAGAAAAGCTGCTGTTTTCTGTCAAGATTTGAATTGCCTGTGTATAATTGAAGTGCTGTGGACCCCTTGGCAGGGCCCATAGCAACAGGCTCAGGCTGTGACTTTGCCATAGGAGAGTCTGGATTGGTCACCTTTGTGGGCGCCCTCTCTGATTTGATGAGGCTAGGCCTAGTGGACAGGAGGATAGGGAGGCAACCCCTAGGCCTTTCTGGTTGCTGCCTGTTGCGGGCAGAGGGTCTTCTACTTTATAGGGTTCCCTAGGGACCCAGTGCTGGAGGCACCATCTTGGAACAGCTCTACTTAGGACTCATTTCCTGTCAGCAGGTTGAGGTGACTGTCACTGCCTCAGCGTAGTTCACTGGCCCAAACAAGTCACATGGCCCCCACTGGCCTATGAAGTGCTGAGGCATGTACAGGTGTCTATAGGGTCCTTGCTCCTGCCTTCAGTCAGGGGCTACGGGGTGTGGAGAGGTCTAAGGGGAGAGTCTAGGGTTGAGGGGGAATCAGTGAGATTGGGGGAGACCAGTGAGAAGGAAAGGGATTGGAAGGAGTTCTGAGGTTGGGGACAGTGCAGGCTGTAGACCCAGTGGCTTAGTGCCAGCTCTGACTAACCTAACCCCGGTGGGGAGGTTGTGGGGAAGGCTGAGGACTGCAGGTGAGGTAGAAATAGAGGCAGAGTGCCAGTGAACTGAGTCTGTATATGCTCCCCAGAAGCTACTGCAGCGGCCTTCATGAAGGGACCAAGTGAGAAGAGTGTGGGCACCCGACCCCCGGGTGTGGGTGCTGGGAGTCGCAGCCTTGCTGGTGCAGCCTTGCTGGTGCCCTGAAGGCAGGAGAGGCACAGAGAACGCAGCCTGGAGCCGAGCACTGGTTCTGCCCCTTACTTGTGTGACTTAGACACACTTCATAGCCTGTGAGCCTCAGTTTCCTCACCCACAAAATGAGGATGTGGGAGAGTCAGGAGTGGGCTGGCAGAGAGCCATGAGATGAGGAGGCTTTCCCAAGCTCCCATTCTAACTTTCTACTGGCCTCAGTTTCCCTCTTCTAGGCTGAGCTCACGGGCTGTGGCTGATGTTGCCTCCCATGCTAGATACTGTGTGCGTGCGTGCGTGCGTGCGTGCGTGTGTGTGTGTGTGTGTGTGTGTGTGTGTGTGTGTATGTGTGTGTGTGTAAAGGGAAGGGGCTGGTTTAGGACAAAACAAATTGCGATTAAGTCAGCACGTGCTTGCCAGAGCCCTTGCCCCCGTACCAGGCTCGGCTAACTTATCAGTTAGCTGTTGGTGTGTGACAAAGTGCCCCCACACTTACTTGCTTAAAATAGCAGGTTTGACTTGCTGTGAGATCTGTGGATTGGTGTTCTGGACTGGGCTCTGCAAACGGGTGTTCTGTTGGTCTCTCCTGGGCCTCAGGGAACCAGGTGGGTCAACTGGGAATGGGAGGCCTTACACGACCTCACTTGCCATTCATGATCTGGTCTCCCTCCTCAAGGAGGTAGTCTGGCTTCTTCGTCTGGTAGTCTGATGTGAAGGTTGGAGTAACAGTTCCATCCCTTTGGAGGACGAGAGAGACTGTAAAATTATACATACCGACATGGGGCAAAGGTTGCAGCCATCCCTATGAGCAGTCTGCCACAGAGAGGAATGTGGAGGGACATAACACTGTTCTTTCAGGGACTCACAGCCACACAAACATACGTGCAAAGCCGCACAGCAGGGACACGGGGTGTTAGGTAGAAGGCCCCCAGCAGGTGACTCAGATGTCTTCTGGATGTTCCACACCTGCTGGTCAAATCCTAGGTCAGCATTGGCTTGTGAGCATTGTGGAATTCTAGCACTGAGTGAGGCTAGCTTGGCCCCCATGGAGTGGGGGATGGGGAGGTAGAGTGGAGGGGTCAGACCCTGGTCCAGTCCCAGCTCAGTGGCTGAGCAGGGTCAGAGGGAGGAGCTGGAGAAGGCTCCCTTGCCTCCCGTACTCTTCCTCCTCCAGCCTGATGCTGATGAGGGAGAGCCAGTGTGTGTGGCTCTGGCATAGCACTGAGGATGCCACGGTGTCAGGGCAGAGGCTGCGCTGTGTTCTAACAGACTGCATGGGAGTGGAGCAGTAGAAAGTCCTTTAGGGTGCCGACTCAGCCACCATGGAGCAGTGTCCTATGATTGCCCAGGGGACCTTGATGGGGAGAGAGCTGGGGGAGAAGGACTCCTCACAAACATGCTATTGCTTTTGCCTAGGTGTAAAGGTTTAGAGGGGCAATGAAGTCACACAGCCTCTGTCCATGTCTGTGACCTTTTCTTCCCTGGGCGTTGGTTAAACCATCAACATTGGAACCAATGAATAAACACCCTGTATTTCCTACAGGACTCTGCATGGGTAGAGGAGAAGCAGGTACTCATGAGGACAAACCAGGACTTGCTGGAGAAGGTATGTTTGGACCAGAGCCTCAGGCCCTGAACCACAGAGGCCACCAACCTGCCCTGAACTCTCAGTATACCACCAAGACCAGAGCCCCATGACTCGGTGGTTCTCACAGGAGAGGGGTCGTCCCCAATACAGTCAGGGCCGGACTGAAGGTCTATCCTCTGGGACAGGTCTTAGAACCTGGAGGGTGCCTCCTAAAACAGCGTTGGGCTTTCCCAGCTCCCTTTGCTGTTTATTTGGGATCCAGAGCTGTCCTGTTCCTCGGGGAGGCAGACAGAGTCTGTGGCAGGCTCTCAGGCCCCCTCAGCTGGGTCAGCCTTTGTATTGGGAGCCTACATCCCTTGCCCTGTTCACCATAGACCTCCCTGAAACTGCAAGGTCATCTGCCTGATTGTGCCTTGGCATTGAGATTAGCTTTTCCGTCTTGGTTGGGTCAGTTCAGTTATTGTTAAAGTAGATGCCAAGTTGCGCCACATGATCCCAGTACCCTTTTTAGAGCAGTGTGAACCTCCCCCTCCACTTCCCATGCCTATTTCCAGTCATTCCTATTCCCTGTCTCCCAACACCCAGTGTATTTTAGCTGGATGATCAGTAGGCTCGTCCCCTCTGCACACTCCATGCCAACAGAAGAGCACCTAGGGTGGACCCTGGGTCTCCAGCATCCTGAAAGCCCAGGGCTAAGCCAGCCAGGCCCATCTCCCTTAAAGGCAGCCTGGGTCTGGCCCAGCTCTGTTGTGTGGCCTGCCCTGGCCTTATTCTCATTCAGGTATTGAGGTGTGACTGAACTTGTTTGCTTAGTGGGCCCTGTGTGTCAGGGAGACTTTAGTGGCTCTGGCCTCAGTTCTACGAGCCACACAGGAAACCCAGTGTTTACCAGGGTCTCCTGAGGCTGAGACCACCCACAAGAGAGCCCTTCTTTGGTCATCTGATAGGAGGATGGAGAATACATATTGTCTTGGTGGCTCCTCACTGATGCTTGGTTGTGGACACTACTGTTACCCTCCTTGGGTGGAAACCGAGGGTCAAAGCAGATCTGACCTGCACCCCTATGGTTCATGGGCTTTGGGCACTGGAAGCTCTTCCCAGGCTGGTCTGTGCTCTCAGGGTGATCAGAGTTCTAAGAACTTTGTGGGAGAGAGTCTGAGACCTAAAGCCCCCATGGTACCTGCAGCTGACCGCAGCTGACCCCGAGGCCTGGCTTGAAAGGGTCTGGAGGGCTCTGGGAGCTGAAACACCCACATTGTACTCTTGGTTCTCTCACATTGGCCTCAGGGAGGGATTTGATAGCCCCAAGCCTCAGTTCTCTGTCACTCATTTGTTCAGCAAAAATATAAGGAGCTTCTACTGTCCTGGTCCAGGCTTGGTGCTAAGGAGGCGAAGCCAGCCCAGCATCTCTCCCTCATCCCAGGCTCACCAGCAAATGGACTTGTGGCCAGCCCTGCCCCTTCCCTTGGTCACCAGCTCTCCACTCACTAAAGTTGGCTCCTAGTCGGGGGATCCCCGGGGACATGGGGGCAACCACGGAGACTGTTAATGTCAAGGTGTCTTTGCCCCAGATTTACAGGCTGGAGATGGAGGAGAACCAGCTGAAGAGTGAAATGCAAGACGCCAAGGACCAGAACGAGCTGTTAGAATTCAGAGTGCTAGAACTCGAAGTAAGAGACTCTATCTGTTGTAAGCTCTCAAACGGAGCAGACATTCTCTTTGAGCCCAAACTGAAATTCGTGTAAAGCTCCCTGCCATTTCCAAGCATGCGTGAAGGGACGTGTTACCGTTTCTCTCCTTTCTTCCTCTGTTCTTTTCTTCTTCTTCTTCTTCTTCTTCTTCTTCTTCTTTTTAAAAAATCTGTATGTTCGGGATAACTTCACTGCCTTAACGTGTCCTGGGGAGGATGCTCGCGACGTCTGTGGACTTGTACCAGAGCAATCTATTTATTGCCTACCGCTTGTTTTGCACTTAATAAAATAAGTTGTTTTTGCAATATTTTGCCTTTTTTATTTGTGTTTCATTTCCATAACTACGTTCCTGCATGCACGGTCGCTGGGTGTGCCTTCCGCAGCCCCAGACGGCAGCACTGTTGCAATGGAGAACACACCTTTGATCTTGCATGCAGCAGGCCTCTCCTGAGATAGCAGGCCCTGACCCAGCCGGCCCTTGTTCCCTGCTGTGTTTAATAGCAGTGTGGGCCCATTTTCTGCCTGCCAAAGCGAACGCAAGGTAAGTGGAGGCAGGCAGGAGGATGTATTTACACAGGTGTGAACCCGCTACTTCACTCAGACTTCTTCAGTAAATACAGACCTGGGCTCTGCAGCCATTTGAACTAAAATTATCTGTGATTCCAATTGCAACTGAAAACTCCCAGACACTGCACTTAATAGAAACCTTGTCCCTCTGGGAACTCCACAGGGCAGTGAGTAGGACTCTGAGGGAACACTGAGGGATTTGTCGCTTCCTGCCAAACTCCTGCATCCTGTGTGTGACAGTATTGCTTGGCTCTCACGGCCCCCTCATCCTCCCCTCGTGTTTCCGTTTCAAAGTCATCGGCATCTTAAACATCTTTCCGTGTGTGACTCGTCTCCACAAGGCTCTTCTAACACTGCCCTGCTTCCCCAGCCAACACCTTTGCATGTGTGACTCTCCATCCACGTGGGCGCCTTCACTGTCTCTGGTTCCTCTGGTTTTGTTTTCCTTCCTTTGTAGTGGAAGCTCTCTCTGCGAGCCAGCCTTGTCCTCCTGCTGGCAAGGATGGGCTGAGTGGCTTTCACCTTCCGGTGTCGCTGTGTCCCTCAGCTCCAGCATTTATTCGTTCATCAGAAATTGGAAGTCGTGAGGTCATGCTTAGTACCCCACCACTGTGAGAATGCCTTCCACAAACCCTTCGCTATGAGCTTTCCCACAGCCTCCAGAACCACTGGGAAGCAGTTTCATGACTTTGTTCATACGAAATATGGGCTGTTCTGACCCCCTCTTTTCTATGAAAAGCCTACTGAATAAGTACTTCTGGTGGCCGGTGTGTGGGGGAGTAAACGGTTGTAACCTTCTTGGCTCATGAAACAGTGCAAAGTGAGGTGAGCCAGCTTGAGCTCTCCTGGAAACTCACTGAACAGTCCCCCCCCCCCCCCCCAAGCCTCACTCACACAGGGGCAATGTGTTAAAGCGTGTTGTCTATTCACACCAATCTCCGTTACTTCTCTTGGTTGGATTATGAAGGTGTCCTAGGTCTGTAAGTTCTTGTTACTTAATTTCATCTCCTCCCCAGCTCCACAGCAGCTTGATTTGAGGCAAAATGTGAGAGGGTTTTTCTGTGCTAACTGGTCATGACTCATCTGCTGTGTCAGGCTGAAAGCCAGCTCCATGTAGAAAATGGGCTGGAGACCAGGGTACCATTGTGCCAACATGCTGTAATCCCTTTAAGCAATGAGGCTCCCTCAGACCTTTTACAAAGTGCTCACATGGGGGGTGGCTGATGAATGTCTCTTCTGGGACATCTGATCATAAATCTGAGGTGGGGGCCTGGCTGGAGAGTGATCATGAGTCTTGTTAGTGTGGATAAAAGAACCAAACCAAACCAAAGAAAGTCTGTGAGCTGAGTCACCCATTATGGGAAGCAAGGGGAATCAGAAGTGGACCCAGTTCTGCCCCTCAGTAGCAGGGAACCTCAGACTCAGCTTTCTTAAGCCTCCATGGGTACATGCCTTGTGAGGTAGCCTGGACTTCAGATGGGATCATGATGTACCCAGCCTAGAATGATCCACCATGGTGGCTGGCTTCTGTTCTCTATGGAATTTGATGCTTTGTTTTGATCAAGCCTCATCTTTGAAAATTCTGGGGTTTGGATTGCAACAGGCAGACCCGTGGGACCCTATTACTTATTTCTCCCCAGCAGTAGGCGGGAAGTGAAGTGTGCCAAGAGGCCACTAGCCCTGGAAAGGCAAGAAGACACCACATGTCCCATACCAGGACTGTGTGATCAAGATGTGTGCTGTGTAGTTCCACCTTAGCCAACTGGACTATGGTGGATTTTTTGCTGATAACTTGGGAAAATGGCAAGTGGTGAATAGCACAGTCGAGTTCTGTCTTTAAACCACGTCTTTTCCCCAGGAGAGAGAGCGGAGGTCGCCAGCCTTTAACCTCCAAATCACCACCTTCCCCGAGAACAACAGCAGCGCTCTCCAGCTGTTCTGTCACCAGGAAGGAGTAAAGGTAGCATGCTTGGGGGGTGGGGTATGCCCCCACGGACCTGATATTCAGGGGCGGGCTGAGTGCCTGGTGTGGTGGTGAAGAGGGGTTGCATCGTCAGGTCAGGGACAGAGCCTTGTGCTGCTGTGTTGAAAGACAGAGAGCTAGTTGGAAGGGTCACCGAGTGTCACCCTTCACTCTGCCCACCTACAGGCGGACTACAAACCCAGACTAGCCACTGGCTGTCTCTTTTTTGCACAGTGCCCATCCCATAATGAGGGCTTTGCTGATGGTGACTATGGTTGGCCACAGGCCTGGAGCCCCACTAGACCCCACAGGCAGAATCCTCCGCTTCCCATGAGCCTAGAAAGCAGGGTTGTGCTGGAGTGAATCTCCATATATGAACCATAGCAACGCCTTCCCTACCTGCTTCAGCAGAGCCAGAGGCTGGGCCCCTGTTGTGCCATCAGAACCGAAGGAGGCCTGTGAGCCACAGCTCTAGAATAGGTGTGGATTGTATCTGCAGTTCCCATGAGAATGAACGTTGGAAATCTTTTCCAGGGTGTGAATATCTCTGAACTTATGAAGAACTTAGATATCCTTGGCGATAACGGGGTAACTATGAGCGATCGGTTCCCGGTTTCATGTTCTTGTTTTGATCGGGGATGTTCTGTGTGACTTTGTCTTGTTTTAACTTTTCTTTAAGAGATCCGAGTAGGACAACGGAAGGCTTTTGTATGGCTGTGTGCCTGTGTGGGTGGTCGGGTCTGTATTTGTCAGAGTGGGGTTTCGAAGTGAGGACTACAATCTGTGAGTGAACAGGGGACCAACAAGCCTAAAGACTAATTGATACACAGAAAAAAAAGGTCCCACTGCTCAAGATTGCTGAAGTCAAAAGGTGATTTCTTTGCCTTCCATAGAGATTGTCTTTAATGAGGCACTATGTCCCCAAACCTTGGTGCCACTCTGAACCGTCTCCACCTAGAGGGACTGGAGCTCTCTGCCTCAGATGGCTGATCCCTGTTGTTGAGTGGGGGCTGATCGTTGGGGTGTGCCCCAGAGGGGCTTGGCGCTGACTGTCTGCCATAGACTCAGAACCCGGTGTCAACGCCCTTGCCCGTTTTTTGTGTTGTAGAATTTGAGAAATGAAGAGCAGGTTGCAGTAATCCAAGCGGGAACTGTGCTTGCCCTGTGTGAAAAGGTAGACACAGCAGCGTCCTTGTGCTCATATCTTGTCCCAGCACCCAGCACCATATCAGAAACCATACATTGGTGTGTCGCTTTATTTGGAAGCATGTGTGTGGGTCAGTCTGCGTCTGCATGTACACATGCATGCCTTTGCGTGTTCAGGATGGAGCACCACACATGCTCACTGCAGAAAGCCTCAAAACCCAGGAGGAGTGCCTCCTCACCCCCCACGAAGGAAACAAGCTATGATGTTTGCTTTATTTCCTCCTAGTTTCTCCCATGTCCATTCTTTTTTTTTTTTTTTTTTTTTTTTTTGGCTTAGTTAACACGCTGTATTCCTCTCCTGCTTTCTAAGCCATTTAAAGTGGCTCACGAATACGAATTCATATGGCACTGTCATCCCATCACAGTTACCCATGGAGAACCTCATCAACCCTTAGTAACTCAGCGTCCAGGGAGTGCCCACCCCTTCCTATTTACCAGTGTGCACTGGGAGACACCTCCACAACACGTGTCTATATGCACTGGAGAGCTTGCCTATAGCGTGCATTCTGGAATAGGAATTTGGGCCAGATAGTAAGACCACTTGGGAGGGGTTTGGTAGAGGCAAATTAGTTTCTGGAGCCATAACCTGAAGCTTTGGCACAAGGTTGATTTCCACACTCAACATGGCTTTTACTAGGAACAAAACCATGGGAAATTGATAATTACCATTGTGTTGTGTTTGAAGGTTCAGTGTGCCTTGTGCATTTTCTTCTTCCTTGTGAAGTGTAACTGCATTTCTTTTGAAGGATTTCTGTTGGGTTTGTTCATTCATTTGCCCATTCATTCATCCATCCATCCATCCATCCATCCATCCATCCATCCATCCATCCATCCATCACATAAGCATTTGTTGTAACTGTTCTTTCTGTATATGCTTTGTGTATTAAAGATATTAAATTTTGGCTGTTTTTTTTTAAAGAATACATCCTGACTTACATGCTCCCTACAGTATGACTAGGCTATTGAGATGCACACAGCTTTTTAGCGTGCTTGCAATAGCGTTCTTCCTGCAGATCTTTCCCGTTCACTCAAGTCAGTCTCTGAAAAGCCGCTTTTGGAATGATGAAGTCTTAATGATCTTGGTTGAATTCCTTCCATGATCTTCAGAAGGGCACTTAAAATACAGTTTTCTCCCCAACCCCCAGCCAAGTAAAGGACACAAAACATTGAGACGAGACACTATGATAGTGCAATGCCCAAGGTCACATGGTTGGGAAGGGTGATGGGTGTATGGAACTCAGGACTTTCTGCTTCTGTCACTTACCTGGCCAAGTTCGCTTTCTCCAGTGGATGGTGGGTCAGTGAGTCACCCTTGGCTGGCTGGCAGTCCCTGGGGAGCAAGTGTCTGCCACAGTGCTAGGCAGATTCAGTATATGACCCTTGTCATTGGCAAAATCAAGTGTGGTTTTCCTGCCCCTCATAACAGAAGCCATATAGAGTCACCTAAGTGCTGACTAACGATACATATCTATCTCAGTGTGTTCTACATTCACATAGCCTGTTGGTGCCCAGTGCCTGGCGAGTCTCTGGAGAAGGAGGAGAGGCCACATTTGCAAGCTCCCTTGCTACCAGGGAGGCCTCGTCTAGTTTGAGTCTTGACTTCATCATTTGCTATTCTGGGTTCTCAGGAACTGATGGGCATAGTAGGAACAGTCTGTGGCTTGGGGTGGCTGGCTCACAGAGGGATAGGATAGTGGACCACGGTAGGTACTGGTTCTCCAGCTCCTGGAGTGTCCCCCTAGACAGAGCTGCCATTGTGGAAGGTGGGGACCTTACTGGGAACAAGCTTCAGGTAGCACAATCTCCAAGACACTGCTTTCCACACCCGTCCAAGCAGCTGTGCCAAGTCCAGTACCCTAGCACCTTAGGGTCCCCCAGCCTCTTGCATTCTCTTACAGAGGAGGAAATGGGGCCTGTCTGGCATCAGCTACTCTCTGCTTTGCCGTCCCTTGCCCACCTCTGGCTTGCACTCTGCTCACCTTTGCCAGCTTCTGGCGAGCTGATACCAGTTTGCTACTGGCCGCCATCACCTCACTACACTGTCCTACCCCGTGTTCCACTTTGTGTCCTAAACCCTAGAGAATGATGCTGGCTGCCTGGCTGCCAACCTCTCAATGCCCCAGGAGAGTAGGAGAAAGCAGGGGTTCCATAGCTGATATCTGTGGGTGGAACTCTGAGTGCACAAGAAGCAGCAGGCTGGCCTTCAGCTATGTTCTCCTCAGACTTGGCTCTGCCAAGACACCAATTGAGCCAATTGTCTGTGAACTGAAGTCAATCCAGTGTGGGTATTATCTGTTTATCTTCTTCCTGCTTGGGGAAAATGTTCAAGGCTAGGGGTTGGAGCTGGGTGGGAGCTCGGTCATGAGACCTCTGAGAACGCTGGCAGGACAGCTGGGTAACGGGTATGGTCTTCTCGACCGGGGACTTGGAGGTGCCCTGAGATGTGGATATCTTAGTACTAAAACAGGGATGGCTGAGTGCAGGGAGGGACCAGTGACTACAGAGAGGATGGTTTTCACAGCAGTGCCTTCAGTACGGATGTAAGAGAACTTGGTTAGGGATCCCAGGAATCCTTCCACACTCAACCTACTTTACTTAAAACAAAACAAATAGACCAACAAAAACCAACAGCTGTCACTCAGTACCCAGTGAGCCCCAGCCCAGCTCTCTCTTAGCAGCACTAAGGCCATTTCTTGGTGTGTAGGCGAAGTGTATGCCAGTGTGGTCAGGTGGTCCTATGTTCCTGTTATGGTCTCACATCAAGCAGCCCCTCTCCTCCTGCCCCCTGTGTGTGTCTTTCTCCTGTCCCCTCAGAAGCTTGCTCAAGCTCTGGGCTGCAGACAAGTCCCATCAGACTCACTCTGATCTGACTAACTGAGCACAAGGCTGACAGCCACATCATACTTAACCTTGGCCCAAATTTGAGCCCACAGAGAGGCTCAAATTTAAGATGTAAAGGGGCTGTGGCTCATCTATGGTTCTCAGTCAGGCATGCCTCTTCTCCCTCAAGTTCAAAACCCTTTGAAAAGTAGGTACAGAGCTCAGGAAGATGAAAAATACTTTAAAAACCAAAACAAACAAACACCCCACTATGGTATGTTTTCTCTGTAAGCCATGGGTCAGAGGATGAGGCTTAACTAGGCCTTCAGCCACCATTAAGCTTTCTGGATTGGCCCCAAATCAGTGTGGGGAGAGGGGAGAGTAGCCATCAGCTGCAGAGGGGCCCCAGGCCCTACACCTGATGATCCCTGGAATAGGATGCAGAGAGATGACTTTTGTTTGAATTGTATATGCTCATAGGACATCCAGTTTCTGGAGCATTCCCAGTGGCCATGCTCCCCTCCCTCCTGTCCAACCAGAGCAGTCTGCCTCCTGGGAGTACCCACCCCCAAGAGAGTGTGAGGTCTGACCTAGCCCTGGCGCCTACCTTGCTACTGTCCATGGTCCTGAAAGGGCACGTGCCGTTCAAGACCGGAAATTGCTCCTCCCCTTTCAAAAATTATTTCATGCTCACATCAGGCTATTAAAAGCACATTTTAGATTCCTCAAAGAAGCATTCATCCTTTTCTCAAGAAGCTACACAAGCAGTGTGAGGAGGAGCTGGCTTGGTATCTGTCTGCCGCTGGCCACACGGGGCTGCTCAGGGCCACGCTGACCTTGATATTGTGGGAGGAATCTCTGACCATGACATTCACACCTCCCTAACCCGTTCCACCCATATCCATGCCAGACTTCCTCCACCCCACAGATATTAATATGCCACCTACTCTGTGCCTGGCTCTGCTGGTTCCCACCTTTGGGTGGGGCTGATGGAAGTTGAAATGAGTGATGGGGTCACCATGTGAGCACCAGGATAAGATGACCCTGTGGCCTCAGGAAGCAGTATGGGCTTCCTGGAGGAGAAGAGAGAGCTAGCTTGAGACTGGTGAGCTGGGCAGATGTTAGCTTGGCAAAGGCCTGGGGCTGGTGCTGAGGTTAGAGCCACCGATGTCTGCACAGCATGCATGAAGGCCCTGAGGTGAAAGACGGCTCTTTCTGTCTGAGGAGCCAAGTGCATCTTCAGACAACTAAGGTGCAGGTGGCTTTTGTGAGGGGACAGGGAACTGTACAGTCCTGGCTGGCCTAGAACTCACTGTGTAGACAAAGTTGGCTTCAAAATCATAGCGATCCGCCTGCCTCTGCCTTCTGAGTGCCAGCATTAAAGATGTGCACCACCATACCTGACCAGGCTCAGGTTTTGGGGGGGGGGCAGCAGAGACTATGAAGTGACCACATGATCCTCAGTGGTGACTGTGTTGGCCTTGTCTGTGTCGTCAGGAGTAGAGGATGTGTGCTTGAGCAGGAACAGAAAAGCTCCACAAAGATGTGCAGGCAGGGTGGGTTTGGGGGCCCTGGTAGGGTCAGGCATGGACTAGGCACTGGGTGGGGCTCTGATCTGGGTGGCGATCATGGGGAGGGAGTGTGGTGGGTCTGAAAAATGGGAAAAGAGCATAAAACACAGCGTGGAGTGTCTGGACTGGGTGAGGCTCTTGAGGGCTGGGAATAAGAGTGAAGGCAGAGGCAGGACTCCAGAGCAGCAGCAGTTCAGGGTGGTGAAGTTGGACCTCAGAGCTGTGGCCAGAGGAGGAAGAAATCAGTGAGTCCTGGGAAGCTATGGGAACCTCAGTCTGGAAAGAGGCACGAGGTCACCAGGCCAGATTGCAGGGTGTCACAACTAGAAGGTCAAAGTCATCATTCATATTCAATGTCAAATCAGTGTAACCAGAATACACCTGGATGCCTTTGACACTCTTACCCATCCCCAAAGTTCACCTAGTGACAGGGACACACTGTGTACCAACATCTGCCCAGACCTAAGATGGGATATACTGTAGCCATCAGGTGTGTGTCTCATGTGGTCACTGGCATGTCTGAGGGTCCTCCTGGCTCTTGTCCACTTTCATACCCTTGTATCTCCACCCTACATGCATGTATCTAGCTCCTTCCCGCATCTTGCTCTCACAGCACACCTTGGGAGTATCACGGGAGTGGCTTCCCAGTCCTGCAAGCTGGGTAGTATACCTCCAGTCCACAGCTGTGTGACTTTGGACAAGAGACTTAACGCAGCCTTCATGTCTTCACCTGAAAAATAGAGTTGCTGCCTTCCCCTGGGATGGGCATGAGGGGGTCAGCAGGGGTCACATGGATGACACACAAGGCCTTCCAGCTCCTGCCCACCCATGCTCCTACTTAAACACAGCCCTGATGGTGCACACACAGCCACAGCCATGTACACACACAGCTCTGTGAATGTGCATCACTCCTCATATGAGCAAATACCTGTATAGGCTACAAGGCCTAGGTCCCCTGACCCCCACCACCCACCCCGTGCCCCTGCTCACTTGCCTACGTCTTCCTGTACTGCTGTTTTCTAGTGGCTGAAGCAGATAGAAGGAACAGAGGCTGCCCTCACCCAGAAGATGATGGACCTGGAGAAGGAGAAGGTAAAGATTCCAGCACCTGGGGCAGGGGGCAGAATGGAGAACTCAGGTGTTTGACTTTGGGGGAGGCTCAGCATCATTGTAGTTCTTCAGCCCTTGTGGGTCCTCTGAGACATCTCCATTCTCTTCCTTTCCTGCTCACCCAGTTCTCATCTGAACACTTATTTGTGACCTTGTGCCCAATCCTGGGCTCACAGGCCCTGGGTCACATGAGTGCAGCTTGAGAAGGTTAGAGACACAGCATGACATACAGGTGCTTATCTGGGGGCCTCGGCGGACACCCATACAGCTGGAATCTTTGCAGGACAGCTTGGGGACCTGAAGTTGGTGTTCTTTGATTGTATACAGGGTGTTTTTTTTGTTTTGTTTTGTTTTTTCAAGATAGGGTTTCTCTGGGCAGTTTTGGTGCCTGTCCTGGATCTCGCTCTGTAGACCAGGCTGGCCTCAAACTCACAGAGATCTGCCTGGCTCTGCCTCCCGAGTGCTAGGATTAAAGGCATGTGCCACCACCACCTGGCCGTATGCTGGGTACTTTAATGCAAACCTGGCTGGATTGCGGCCATGAGGAGTGTTATGCCCACGAGCAGCCCTACTTGGGCGAGACATTGTCCTCAACCCAGGGAGGTGAGCGAAGCCATTCTAGAAGACCTGGCTCTGGAGCCATCTAAGACCAGTTTGTATTCTGAGTTCACTTGAGAGCTCAGTAAAGCAGAGGGCTGTCACACAGAGCCAAAGCAGCACCTGGTGTCGGGAGAGTCCTAGACAGGCCTCGGAACCTGAGTTTCTAGTCACCCCTTTCATCAGTGGCATCATGGATGTGGCACAGGTCTCCTTGGCCTTCTGTTTCCTCATCTATAAAATGCAGGGGCTGCAATGTGAGTTCTGGCTCTAAGCCCTCATGGGTGTAGAATGGGAAATGCAGTCTACTCAGACGTGGCCTCTGGAGAGGGAACGAGAGGGCTTCAGGAGGGAGTGTTTAACAGTGAGATCCATGGGGCACAGCCTGGCAAAGGGGATGAGCTGCACCCGAGAAGTATAAAGACAGTCTTCGGAGGCCCCAGGCCACAGCACAGGGACTTGGGACTCCTGGGATGTGAGCTGTGATGTAGGCTGCATGTGAGGTCCCCTCCTTGTTACCAGATACCCGAGAAGAGATCAGGGTTCTCATGGACAGTCCGGGCAGGTCAGGGCAATGAGGGTTCTGCAGGGAGTTGACACAAGGCAGTGGAGGGCTCCCTATCCCCCAGCCCTGAGTCACTAGTGGGTAGATTCAGAGCCTCCCTGCTCTTGACTTGCTCTGGCCGGCCTCCTCACGGTGCTCCCTCTCTTCTAGGACTTGTTCAGCAAGCAGAAGGGCTACCTGGAGCAGGAACTGGACTACAGGAAGGAAGCCCTCGACCAGGCCTACCTGGTAGGACCAGAAGTGGGTTTGACACTTTGGCTTTCTCCTCTCAGCCTTAGAGGCTGCTTCCTGCAGGCAGCACAGCAGACCTCAGGGTACAATGCTGTGCCCTCCGCACCCATGGCTAGAATGACCAGCAAGCAGTCGGGTGGTCCAGATGAGCTGTGGTTTTTACATAGAGTCCGTGAACTTGAGGGTTTTTTTTTTTTCCAAACTAGTTTACTAAACTAGCAGTCATTTGAGCTAAATGAGAAAAGGCTTTTTATATATGCTTTTTGAATCATAAAGGTTTATCCTTAAAATTCCAAGGGGGGCTGGTGATGTAGCTCAGTCAGTCGAGTACTTGCCCTGGCCTCCATAAGGCCTGTTCAATCCCCAGTACAGCGTAAGCCAGACATGATGGCACCTGTCTGTAATCCCAGCACACAGGTGGAGGCAGGAGGATCAGAAGTTCAGAGTCATCCTCCACTATGTAGTGAATCCCAGACCTGCCTCAAAAAAAAAAAAGTCCAAAAGCAGATTTCCTCATAGGTAGGAAAAGGAGATGGTCCTAAAAGAACAGAGAGTGAGGCAGTGAGCGGTGGCCAGATGTGCCAGATGTGCCAGATGTGCCAGATGCGCCAGATGCACCAGAGCAAATGGGGAGAGTTTTAAAGTCCTGTGAAACACTGTGGGGTTCTCAAAAGAGTCTGGGCTTCCTGGGGTTTGAGGTTCAGGTTCAGATGACCTTACACTCAAAGCCCCAAGTCCCTGGCACTAAGAGCTGTTCTTCCTTGTGGGTGGGGGGGGGGTCTCAAGTGAGGTTGTGGACATTTCCAAGATGCCCCCGTGGTGGAGGGAGAGTCGGTGCTGCTCTGTGTAGGAGGCAGCTGGCGTCTTCTACAGAGCTCAAGCGAACCTTTGCCCAGATTGTAGTTAAGACATGCAGGGTGGGTAAGGAGACATGGAGGCAGAGGCTACCCACCTCACTGTGATAGCTCAGAGGCAACTCCTGCAGAAGTGGATCTTACAAGACTCGGCTGCGTTGGTGGCTTTTCGCATCACCGAGACTGAAAACCCGACCATTTTACAGGAAGGATTTCCCTTGGCTCCTAATTTCAAGGTGCTGAAACAAAACAGTTCATGTCATAGGGGCCAGGAAGCAGAGAAAAGGAGGCATAGGAAAGGGCCAAGGCAAGATATATCTGGAAGAACCTGCCCCTCGACACTTACTTCCTCCAGCCTGGTTCCACCTCCTCCCTGCCACCACCTCTCAGTAATGCCATCATATTAGGAGCCAGCCCATCCAGGGAATTATCCCATTGATGAGGTCAGACCCCCAGGACTGCGTCTCTGGCAATGCTGTCACAGACACCCAGAGATGGGATTCTCTGATCCCCTGGTGTTTCACAAGTCAAGTGGATGGCCAACACTCACCATCAAGCAGCATCTTCCCCTGTCACGCCTGTTTCTTATCACGTGATGTGGCTGACACCACCATGGAGGGCAATGAAGACATGCTCATCCGTGCTCTGGATCATCTGCCCGTTTCTTCATTTTCATTCCTCCTCAACCTCATCTGGCTTTGGTCTTTGTAAACAGCCATGAAGAGCACACCCCCGCTGTCCAGCACTGCCTTCCAAGCATGTTTAACAGCTCCGAAGGACACCCCTCAGGGAAGCTGCAAGAACTTAGTTGCCCCGTGGGGAGGTACCTTAGGTGGAAAGCTGAGGGTCCTGATTCTAAAGAACTGCCAGGGTCGCAGTGCACAGAAGGACAGCTGTGGTGCTGAGAGGGTGGAGGCCAGCCATTGCCAAGCACTGTGGCTCACCAGGGCCTCTCACAGAGCAGCCGGTGCCCGGTTGTCTTCTGAGGATCGTGTGCAGGCAAGCTTAGGACCTTGGGCAGGCTGGCTCTTGGAAAAGATCCCTGCCTTGACGATCCTGGTCCCTGTAGATGCTACACTCGTAGCATCTGAAAAGCGCACTAAGCTGAGAATGGGCAGCATGCACCCAGAGGGAATTCAGTCTTGTGAGATTCCAGACAGTTCTTATAAGGCACCAGATTCACTTTGAGCCTGGTCAGTAACTGCTCACCTCCTGTATCCAGGCTGGGGAAGGGAAGGCATTGGATGCATGCCTGTCTCCCTTAGTTATGGTGTGGAGTGAGAAGTGGGTGGGATAGGCCAGGCCCACAGTAGAAGCCAGGTTTGGAGGTGGGGGCCAGTCTGGAAGCTGGCCACCAGAGGGTCTCTGAGAAACTTGGTTGCTGAATGGAGAGGGGTGAGCCAGAAGTCACATAAGCTCCTGCGCCATGTGGAGCCCAGACAGAGGCCATATGGAATCCCACTGTCTGCCTTCTGCCTTGCACAGGGCCAAGGTGGCCCTGGGGGAGAAGGTGATAATGTCTATGGCTAAATCCTCATGACCCAACAGGGCTAGGAGCTGTCTGGAAGGTCAGAACAATGTTGCAGATGGTGGGGCTTGCAGAGCCTCCTCTGGGCTGCTCTGCCTCGTAGTGGGATGGGTTCCATCAGACAGCAACCAGAGGGACTTGTGATGTTTCTTAGCAAGGGGTGAAGGGCTTTGTGGAAGCAGGAGAGAGACAGTTTTCTCCTTTGCCCCTAGGCACCATGGTAAGGTAACTGTTGAGTCCCCAGCAGGGGATCTGATGTTACTTCCCCAAAAATTCAAACCCTGAACCAGAGGTTCTCAACCTGTGGGTCATGACCCCTTTGACAAACTTCTATCTCTAAAAATATTATGACTCACAACAGTAGAAAAATTGTAGTTATGAAGTAGAGATGAAAATAATTTTATGGCGGGGGTCACCACAGCATGAAGAACTGTATTAAAGGGTCACAGCACTAGGGAGGTTGAGAAGCACTGGTCAGTAAGCCTCACGGGGACAGCATGGGACGTTCCCTCTGGTCAAGTCACACACTTGCTGCTCTCCTGGACCCTGCATGCCGACGCTCCCTTCCTCGTGTGGACTCTAGCAACATCTGTCTCCCGATAATGACGATTGTCTACCTTTTTGTAACCTCAACTGTCTGTGGTTTGGGCCATGCAGAAAATCCAGGACCTGGAGGCCACCTTGTACAATGCACTGCAGCAGGAGCCAGGGAGAAGAGCCAGCGAGGCGCTGAGTGCCAGCCAGCGTGAGGACCTCCAGGCAGCTGTCGAGAAGGTACGCAGACAGCTCCTGCGTCAGAGCCGCGAGTTTGACAGCCAGATCCTGCGGGAGCGAATGGAGCTGCTTCAGCAGGCCCAGCAGGTACTGGCCCCCACAGTGTCCTTTCCCCGTCTTGTGCCTCCAGTATACCCTGGGCCCCTGATGACCCGCTGGCACTTGATGGACATCAGGTACCCTGTGAGTGAAGAGTTGCTGGCCGGGGAGGTTTTGTAGGCACAGCATCTTTTCTCATGGGTGCCTGTCACAGAGTGGAAGGCATTCCCTCCTTGGTGGCTGGGGAAACATGGGACACTTAGGTGCTGTATAGATAGCAAACTTGTTCTTTTCACTGGCTGAAATGTACACATAAAACAAAGGCATTTCTCCCACCTCCCTCCAACACTCCCTGTACTGCAGCCTGATGCACAGGGACCACGCTGGCTTAGCATCTCTCTGCTGCTGGGTGTGGCATGGCCAAGAGCTTGAGAATCAGTCTAGGAACTTGACGGGTTACTTCTTGGGGGACCTCAGCCTCTGTGGGGGTCACATGATGCTAAGCAGAGGAAAGAAGGTTCCAGAACCCCGATGACAGCCGAGGAAAGAGAAGCCTTAGAGATGAGCTACACAAAGCTTTGTTGGAAAGCATGCTCCCTACACTTCAGAGCCTCCAGCCACCTCATGGCATCCCCATGAGGTGTGTCCATGGGTACACAGCATGGCTGCCGCCAGCACTACTGCTCGGCCGTTCTCCTTTCCTGCAGCCCCCAGGCCCAGCTTCCTGGATGTTGGACATGTGAGTGATGAAGGCCACTCCAATCCGTTATATTTGTCCTGCTGGGAGCCTAGGTGCCCTGGCTCAGCTCTCATCATATGAGCACACACTGTCTGCACCAGACATGAACAGTTCATGGACTTCAGTTCATGGACTTCACAAAGAGGTGAAACCCATTCATCTATAATAAGTCAGAAGAGAGTGTTCCTCTGGGGGACTGGCTGTCTTGTGTGTCCATCCTTCACGACTTCTGTGCTGGACCACCATAAAAGACAAAGGTCAGGTTTGGGAGTCTTTTTCTGATGCATGACTTGATGTGTTTCAGAAAATCCGGGAGATGGAGGGCAAGCTGGAACTGCAGAGGCGCCAGCTGAAGGAGCTGGAGGAAAAGGTAGGTGGCTGGGAGTGCTGAGACCTCAGGGCTGAGATACATGCAGATATCTGCCGATTTCAGGCTTAAATCTCAGGCTTTCTGATCCTCCAAATCCCTCGAAGAAATCTAAGGTCCCCACAGGCTCTCAGGCAAAGATACTGCCTCCTCAGCGGCTGCCACACTGCAGCTGGGTTCCCCTTGCCCCGTGTGTGTGTGTGTGTGTGTGTGTGTGTGTGTGTGTGTGTGTGTGTGTGTGTGTACATGCATGTGAGTGCACGTTTGTGTGCATGTGTGTGTTCCACAACCCACCCCTCCAATCCCCCTGCTGGCACCTCACTAGGAAGCATGAGGTGACCTTAGAGAGAAAGGAATTATGTTAATCATGTGATATGGCTGTCATGCCTCAAAACCAGTCGTCACCCATCTCCCACGGATTCGTTCACTCTAGTGATGCTCCTATGCAGGAAGCCAGTGAGGGTGGCTTAGCCCATGGGTCCCCGTGTGCTTAGGACTAATTTAGGGTGATGTGATTAAGGCCAAGGTGGACAAGGACACTGACCTTTGGTCCCAGGAAGGAAGGTGTATTAGTTATTTTTTCCTCATTGCTGTGATCAGATACCCTATGAAAGCTTCTTAAAAAGGGAGGGGCTTATTCGGGCTCAGAGGTCAAGGGGATACAGCCCATCATGGCTGGGAAGGTGAGGCAGCTGGCTGTGTTCTGCCTGCAGTGAGGAAGCAAAGGGAAATAAAAGCCGGCGCTCAGGTTATTCTCTCCTCTGTGTGTGTGTGTGTGTGTGTGTGTGTGTGTGTGTGTGTGTGTGTGTGTGTGTGTGTGTGTGTATGTGTGTGTGTGTGTGTGTGTGTGTGTATGTGTGCGTGTATGTGTTTGTGTGTGTGTGTGTGTGTGTGTGTGTGTGTGTGTGTGTGAAGGCTAGTGTGCCTGAGAAGAAGACCCTATCTGGATCCTAAAGGGGGATATGTAGAAGCCCAGAAAGAAAAAGGCCACTTCTGGGCAGAAACATCCCAGGCCAGCTTGTGAGAAAGGAACTGGACTCTCAGGCACAAAACTGGGACAAGTCGCTGGAAGTCACTGGACGGCAGAGTCTGGGCTCTTCATAAGTGAGGGCAGCCTTCCTGGTGGTTGTCAAATAATACACATGGAGGAGGGGAGAGAGAAAGAACACCTCTCGAGACTGTGTGGGGCAGGCAGGTGTATTCTCTCCTTTTTCCCTGAGAAGGTGAGTCACAGGGAAATCACCAGTCTCAGTCTGAATGGAGTCCCCAGGTGCAAAGCTGGCTGTGTCTGCAGGGGGCGCCAGAGGTCTGGGTCTAGGCGGTGGCTGGGTTCTCCCACCAGTTCCCTGAGTCCCTTCTGGGGACCCTTTCTTTGTATGGCTGTCCTAGATCCTAGAGTCCCCATCTGGCAGGTGCCCAGCCCTCCTCATCCCTCTAGGGCTGTTGGGAAATCCCAAGGAGATTGTCAGGTTGAACCAACTGAGAACACTTTTTCTCCATGACTGGGCTCAGGACAACCTGAGATTCTGGGGCTGTAAATGGGAGGCTTCTTACTGCTCTGACATTGAGTCCCTTTTCCTTCCTGGATGATAGCAAGGAATCCATTAAAGGGAAGGGGGGGCAGTGAACTTCGCCTGCTTTTCCGTCCAGAGACACCGGGAGGGGCACAGCCGGATAGGACAACTGGTCCAAAAACGGCCACAGGGGCTGTTGCCAATTAACTGTTAAAAATGAGGGCTTGGAAGATGGCTCAGACGATAAAGCGCTTGCTTTGCGAATGTGAAGACCTGTGTTCGATCCCCATAATTCACATCAAAAAATAGCTGGGTGTGGTGGGTGCACAGTTATCAACCCAGTGCTGTGGAGGTGGAGACAGGCAGTCTTGGGACTGGCTGGTCCGATAGTTCGGCCTAACTGGTGAGTTCTAGGCCAGTGAGATATCCTGGCTCAAAAGACCGAAGAGGACAGTGCCTAAGGAATGAAACTTGAAGTTGTCCTCTGCCCTACACACGTGCATGCACACCTGCACACACGTGAGCCCACATGCCCACCGACACACGTACATATACACATACAATGTTGTCAAAACTCAGGCTGGTCAGGGACACTGGCTGTGCCTCCATGGGGAAGCACAGGGTTGTCGCTGGGATTGTTGTTCTGGTCTTTCGGACTTTCTCAGCTGATTTGAGGACTGTTCTGCCTCCACCTTCCCAGAAGGGTATGACACAGGTCAAGTATGCAGAGGGAGAGACTACCCTGACTGGTGGATTGCTGGCTGGCCACATGACTAGGGGTGTCCACTGGGCATAACTGTCACCTGTAGCTCCTCCCAGTCACCCCTGCCAGTGATCGTGGGACACTTTGGTCCCATCAACTGTGGCTGATGGGATCCCTCCTTCCAAGACCAGACTCTTACTCACAATCCATTGGGTGGTCTCACCAAACCCTCCTTCTCCTGAGCCTCAGTTCCCCCATGTAGAGAACAAGAAGAGCTCCAGGATTACAGAAGCCTCTCAGAGCCCTCGATCCTAGAGATTCCCACAGAAGAAAGTGGTAGCCATTAGTGGGGTTTTCACTTTCCTCTTCAAACAATGTCGGAAACTATGACCTTGTTTGGTGGGGGCTATTTTTTTTAATATTCTCAGATGACAGACAGATATGTTTCCTCTGAAGACTGGTGATTCTGTTTTGAATAGGGCAAGTTACGAGTAGATTAAGAAAAAAATATATTCTTTTGAACTAACTGATAAGACTTTTCTGTTTTTGAAAGGTTATTTTCACAGCAGTGTTTTTTTTCTAAAGTTGACTGGTAAAAGGGACACAGTGTTTTAAGTATTAACAAATCTCTTGGAATGGACGGTGTAGGGACTGTTGTCCAGTGTAGGAAGTTGTCCGCAGGCAGACCTGGCTGCCTCTCTTGTTGCTGCCCATCGTAACACATACTGGGGAAGCGCAGCTGTGACCTTGGGCGGGCCTTCCCTTATGTTGCCCTGGGCAACCTCACTTTTATTCCCCTAAAGTCTCTGTGCATGGCATAGATCTCACCTGGCAGCCTGGGTTGGTGGGACACCTGATAAATGGGCAAAGATAACCCACCAAGCGCATAAGGGAGCGAGCAGTCCGCTTCCCTCCGCTCTCTGCTGCCCCCTAGTGTCATAGTTCTTATAAGATACTGTCACTGAATTCCATACCACATCTCTCACATCTTTTTTTTTCTTTTCTTTTCTTTTCCTCATTTTCTTTTGGTCTTATGTTATAGTTTTTGTTCCTTTTTTTGTTTTTCTCACTAGCATTCATTCTGTGGCCTTGATGACTCCCATACGCCGAGAACTCGGGTGTGTATCCTTTGCTTTCCATTGGCTGATGCAAAGCTGATTGAGAGGGGAGGCTGACTCCTCCCTGGCTGTGCTGTGTCCTCTGGGAGATGAGGTGCCTGGAAGGCAACCTTTGTTCTGGAGTCTTCCACTTAGGCTCCTTGGGGGCTGTGTGGTCCTGGGTCCCTGGGGGTCTTGCTGTAGAGACACATGGTGGGGCTTATTAAGACAGACAGGCCCCATGGCATTCATCCACAGAGGAGTATATGACCAATTCCCAAAGCTTTCTCCAGCCTGGCTTAGTTCCTGCTCTGTTGCCATGTGTACGTCTCCTGTACGATCCAAAGCAAGTGGCCTTCCAGAGTCAAGGACTAGTAGGTTGACAAGCCAGTGGCTCATGAAGCCAGATTCTGATGTGACTGCACAGTGTCCAGGAGCCAGTAGTGCCCTGCTCCTCACCTCTGTATCTCAAGCTCAATGCCCAGTTATGATGTCCGACTATATTCAGAGACCCAAAGAATGAAGGCATCCTAGAATCTGGTCCTGCCCTGGCTTTTGGGCCTTGTTCCCAAGCACCTAGCTCTCAGCCTGAATTCCTACCTTGGGACCTCAGTTTCTCCACATTCTCCAAGTGCTGAGTGCTCATTCTTGGGCTGGTATCTGCCAGAACCTCTGAATTTTGGAGTCTTGACCTTGAAACCAACCTAGGCTGAAGGTCCTTGAACTCCAGGGTGCCTCTGAGGCCCACTAGATCCCTAGATGGTCCACCAAATATCCTTAGGGATGTCCCTGACTCTGACACTAGCCCACAAGGGATTAGGTTAGGTATCTTCTATCCCCCAGTGCCTGGGACATGGCCAGGCACAAAGTAGCTGGTCATTGTATGTAGAAAGAATAAAGGGATGGCCTGAGGTATGGGAGACAGCTCACATCATGTCCCAGTGATAGAACCCTGGGGCTGGAGCTATCCAAACCCTGCTCCTTCTGTCTGGGTTGTGGAGGAGGTCCTCTGGGCAGCTATCAAGAGGTCAGGATGGCAGGGGCTTGAAGATATGCTGGGGCCCTTTCCATTCTTCTTAACCTTGGATTTTTGTTTCACTTCAAACTATTTCTGGATCTTGCAGGCTAAAGAGAGAGCTTTCGGAATCACCTGAGTCCCCGTGGTGCCCCATCCTCACTCAAACCAAAATCCAACAGTGCAACAAGCTATTCAAAGTCCGGAGCCTGAACACAGAACTTATGCACATTTGACAGTCACTTAAAGGGGAGGCCTGGGGACCTGGCCAGCCTCTGCTGTGGAACTCTGCGGGACAATGGGCGCCTCCCCAGTGTCGCCACTGTGGCATCTCCAAGAGCCAAGGACAAAGATGGATCTGGATGGCAGGAATCTAAGTGCAATTAGCGGAAACCCAGGGCATGAGAGCTGCTGCCTCGGGGGATAGGTGCAAGGCCTGCCCCCCTGCTGTGTGCCTCCCTGAAGGCACTCTGTGTGCCTAGATGGATACAGACACCCCCTCTGCCCTCTGTACATAAATCTCCATGGACTGACTGAGTGTGTCCTTCTGGAGTCTGTCTGCCAGAGCAACCAACACAATCTTTGGCTCCAGGCACAGCTGGACTTGCAGCTGGGGGCCAGCAAGAGAGAGTTGATGTGGGAGCCATGTGGATTGTAGATTTTTGAGGAAAACTGAAGGCTCCAACACTCTTATAGGTGTGACAGCCTAAGTCCCAGAGCATGGGCATGCCTCAGACCAGGGGGGAGTGAAGACTGAGAGAGCAAGCCCAAACTGCCTGTTATAATTTTTAGGGGCATCCTAAAAAAGAGCTCAGGCTGTTAGAGCAGTACCCGGAGCCTCTGAGTTCAGAGGTCTGAGGCCAGGGGTACCCTTCTACCCTAGAGAAAACTACCATAGAGCCTTCACTGCCCACGATCCTTGGGAGAGAATAGAGTCATCTCCTCAGGTGTTGGAGACTCCCCAGAGCACAGAGGGTAGGATGGGGGTGGCGCACCCTAGGTTCACTGGAAACTAGGTTCTGGAAGTCCACTTGCAGGGGAAATTCCCTGAGAAGTAACTTTGAGATGCTCCTGTCAACCTAGGGCAGGTGAGGTGGGTCACCTCCAAAAGGTATCTGCCTGTGTATGTGGCTGTCCTCTCCCAAACTCGGGGCAGGGAGAACGTTCGCCATCAGATTGACAGAGTGAAAGAGGACATGATGGTGAGTCTGTGTGGAGGAGCTTGTGGTGAGTGGAGTTGTAACCTGGTGGTAGCAGGCCAGATGCGGCCTCTTGCTGTGTAGTTGTTGGACCAAATAGGCGGCACCATGATTTCCTGGAAGCAGACAGAATGACTGGAGTTCAGGTCAGGTCCATGGAGGGAACCGTGGAGCAGAGACCTGACATGGTAGGGAAGCCATATCTAAAGACAGGAGTGAGGGCAGTGCTCCGTGTCGAAGCGGGCTGTCCAGTTAGGAGGCCGTCCCAGCAGACGTGAAGTCTCAAGCTTGAAGCAAACCCACCAGGATGGCTCAGAAGTGCTGATTCTCTGCTGAAATCCGAGTCCCCAAACACCTATGACCCACAAGCCCAGCCTCTGGGACTTACCAATACTCAGTGGCTTAATTAAATTCCAAGGAACCTGTCTTTGACAACAGAGACATCTGAGTCATTGAGTGGCAGGAATATGGGCACCAGTCAGGAAAATGGAAGGCATGCCTGCTTTCCCTGGTAGGAGATACAGGGGGCCACTATTCAAGTGACTTCTGTAGTCAGGTATCCTGGGGCATCCCAGAGAATCATGGAGAGGTTGGCCACTCTGTCCCTGCAACCATATGTCTAGAATCCTTGTAGACTGTTCTGGAGTGTGGTCCTTATACCTCTGTCCATGCCCACTGTGAGGGAGAGGGCAGCCTCCCTGACTGCTTGGCTTTTTGCTCAATACCTTATGTGATGGTGGCCTTAACTCTGCAGTCAGACCCATCTGGGCACTCCCAGCTCAGCCATGTCCCTGCTGCGGACAAACCGTGTGTGTTCTTGTGACTCCGAGGAACACAACTTACAGATCCCAGGCCATGCCTCATGGAAGAGCTTCTGTGATCACAACTGGACAGATGGACCTGCATCATTCCACAGGACCTCTGACACCCCAACAGCAGCTGGCTGGAGCAAGCATCTGAGTCCCTCATGGGGTGGTCTTCCCAGGAGTTATCTCCCCACTGTCCAGCCTGGGCCAGTGTCCACTCCTTCTCAGGAATCTGTTCATGCCTGAGAGAATGCCGCTCACACAGGCATGTGTGCAAGCTGCCCCAGTTTCTACTAGGTCCCAGAATTCCTGGTCACTATCTTAGGCATTGCTACCTAAGTCCCCATTAGGAACAAGCCTGGCTATGAGCCACGGTGCTCAGAGAACCACAGAGCTGCATGGCATCACAGGTGCGCATCTCCTCTTTCCAGCCCTGGGTCCAGCAAGGCACAGTCTCAGGGATTAACACTTGTGTGGTTTCCAGGGGAGCAGAACTACAGAGTCAATCTCCAAGGCCACTGCTGCATTCTTCTGTAGCTAGGAAGGCAGGTGGGATTTTCCATGACCCTCTTCCCAGGCTCACTAGGAGGATGAGGTCCCTAGCCCACCCTGCAAAGTCTTTTAATACAAGGTGCCACTTCGGTACCCGAGTCTCTAAGCCAGTGACATGCAATCTCGAGGAGGAAGAGAAGCTGAGGATTCCGGGCCGTTCTGTCACTCTTGCAGCCTATGGGGGCTAAGAAGAGAGGCCCAGGCTGGGGCCAGGTGGTCAGCTGAGCTGAGAACTGGGGGCCTGCAGCTTTAAAAGGGAGGGTACCCCTAAGGCTGTAAGACCTGTGTCCTACCAGGTCCTCTTCACTTTGCATCTCTAGCTGGTCACAGAGAAGTTTGCACTCAAGTGCCCCTGCTGAGCACAGTGTAGAGCTCCACTCCTACCCATGTACCCATGTACAGAGACGGAGCCTGTGTCCTAGCTCAGCTCTCCATGGAGTCCACCCAGCCTGAGGCCCTCCGAGTGACTTCCTACCCTGGCTGGGCAGGGACTATGATGCTCTGGCATAATTGAGGGCCCTAGACCAGGGCCTTGTTCCCTGGAGAGTTGTAGCCTGCTTCCCCTTGTCTTTCTTTCCAAAGGTCAGGGTTATATGGCCCCCATTTCCCTTGGGTTCCCTAGCCGGGTTGCCACCAAGAGATACTCCCCAGCACTCCCAGTACCATAGGAATGGATTTTTTTTTTCTCATATTGAATCTCGGCTTGTTAAGGAACTTCCTTCATGGAGCAGAAAACCCCAAACCAAGCACTTTGGTGTCTTCTTTCTCTATCAAATTGTCAAAGAACTCTTAGAGGTTTCTGCAGACCCCAGCCCATGTGTGCAGAGCCCTACTCTGATGGAAGAAGGGGAGTCTCCGGGGCTGAACCTGTGTCCCCTCCCCCCATAACCCTTCACCTCAGGGCTGAGGTTTCAAGATGGGTGTTGCAGTCATGTGTCCTTTCTGTGGCCATCTCTCAGTCATGTCTCCTAAGGCACTGGGGCCCCTGTCCTTACAGACACTCTCTTGAGGCCTGTTCCTCAAGGGAAATGGGGCCAGAGGCCCACCCCTCTACCCAGCTCCACCTCTTCTCCCCCTAAGTCTTAGTGATTCACCAAGAAGAACTAGCAGTCATGGGGCCGTTGTGGGCAAGAAGGGCTCTTTTTCAGGAACCCATTTCTTGGTCTTTGCTGCCTTCAATGAACAGCCATTTTCCCACTGCAGGTGGCATCTTGTGGCCAATGTTTCTGGGGGCTCACATGACCGGCACTTGGGGAGTCCTCCCCATGGTGAGGGAGAGGACTGTTTACTGTGTGTGGTGTCATTTTGCAAGGTGCTGGCCACTTGCCCAGTAGCCCGCAGCAGCTAAGCAACAAGGCTGGTCACAGCCCAGACAGCTGAGAGCGAGACCCAGGAAGCATTACTATGCCTCGCACATTCAGCCAGTATTTAGCTTTGAGGATGCACTGGGCTCTCTGATCAGGCTGTGAGAATCCATTCACGTACTCTGTCACTGGATGCGGATGCCTGTACTTACACGGTGCCTGGAGATCCTTTTATGAGATGCTCGGTACCTTGTCCAGATCCATACCTGAGACAGGATTCAAACCTAAAGAGTCAGGCCCAACACCCGGGATTCAAGTTGATCTTCCTGTCCCTTAAGGCCAGTGTTTCACATTGCTGATTCTGCCTACCTGCCCAACTCTTCTGCAGCTCTTTACCTGTAGCTCCTGTCCCTGCATTCCCCCAGACATCACTCTTGGGAACTCAGAAGACCTCTCAGCAAAGGTAGAAAAGAGAGCCACTGGCTTCATTGTTGGAAAGCATGAAGCCGGTGTAAGTGTGTCCTAAACAGCCTAGAGGGGCGCAGGCAGGATGCTCAGGGCGGGGTACGTGTGCTTTCCAGCCAAACCCCATTGCATCTCAAGACCACAGCTGCTCCTACCAAGAATGGCTCACCTCAAGTGTACTCATTAGCTGGGTAACCTCCTGGCTTCATTAAGTGGATCTACACAAAGGGTTAAAATAAATGTCCATCTTTATGGCAAGAGGCAGTTGTCTGAGAAAGACCAGGAAATGGCGAGGGATTGAATGTCCGGCAATGTGCAGAGGTGGGGGAGGGGAAATGAGGTTTCCTTCAGGTCCCACGGGGCTCTCCTTCAGAGATGAACACGTCTGTGTGCTCTGAGGAAAACGCACTAAGAAACGGGAATGGAAACGTCTCTTATCATTTTCTGGGGAAGCAAAGCCTCTTATGGTCAACCTTCTGTCCTTTTACCTCTCTGCCTAGTCCTGGCCGCTGGTGTGGTTGGTGGCCTCAGCTCCTTCCCTCTGTAAACCCTTTGATGTCCCCTTGGAGCAGCCGCCTCCTTGACTCTTAAAGGCTGTGACTGCCCTGTGCTCACAGCGAGATGCCCAAGAACCCTGAGCGCCTGTGTGAGCATGCCCCTTCTGTGGGCCGTGTGGCCAGCCACTCCTGTCCTGTTGGCTGTGACCCGGGGTGTACCTCCATCCCAGGGATCTCTGCCTAGGCCTGCCTGATGCTCCCTGCCATTCCTGCTTTCCTCACCCTCTGGATCCCGTCCCCAACCCCGAGCTCTCAGGGACTTGTCTGCTGCCCAGAGGCCAGTTTCATTCCACACTTGATCTCATGGCTCCCGGGCTCAGCACACGCACTCTCAGGTGTGGAGTCAGACCTGGCTGTTCCTTCCCATCTGTAGGGCTTGGACAAGCTCTTCCACCTTCTGAGGTCTCCATTTTACCATCTCTAAAATGGACTGTGGGTCCTTGGTAAGTATGTAGTATACTCAGACAGCCCCACAGAACCTCGTTCACTACGGTTGGGATGAGCTTTGCTTGCTTTGAAGAACCTGTGAGGGGTACTCCCTAGAAAGTTACCTTTTCCTCTTTGCGTGCATTGCTAAGCACTGAATTCCATCTGACTGGTCTGAGCCTCGTTCTAGCCTTGGTGTGTTCTAGCACGCCAACTTGTAAAATGAGCTGCTTGTCCGTATCGCATGACGTTTGTGTGGATGAAACCCAAGCTACTCACTCATGAATAATCCACCTGTCCTTGTTCTCCTCAAGGGACATTTTCCCGGACACTCCAAAGGCATGGTAGTCACCTCAAAAATTTCCAGAAAATCCATGCTGCAGACTCATTCTATTTTCCTTAAGTCTGGGCCGATGAAATGTTTCCGGGATGGAGCCGACGGCCCAGGAGCAGACCGAGAAGCGCTTCAGCTACGTCATCAGAGCTCCCAGCGGCGATGGCTTTGATGTGATGAACGTGGATGTGAAGATTGACACGTGCTGGGTGTTCCGAGATGTGGAGGAGGGTGATGACAACGAGCAGGGAAGCCTTCCGGAAGCAGCCAGCAGGCCAGACTTGGACACGGGGCTTCTCAGGGAGCAGCTGGGATCCTCGGAGCGGAAGCTGTTGGCAGCTGGGGACAAACATGGGATGTCCGAGTCAGGGCTAAGGAGCAGGTGGGTGTAACCTTGTGAGCACTCTTTGTTGTGTGTGTGTGTGTGTGTGTGTGTGTGTGTGTGTGTGTGTGTGTGTGTAGGGGGAGTGGATGAATTCCTTTGACATCATGGTCCTTTGACTCCTGTCTCCAGCTAAGGTCCTAGGCTCGCCAGAGGTACAGAACCAGCCTTGGGCGGTTATTTGCCCTCTCTTCTCCTATCCGTCATGGTCCTGTTCTGCCCCCGATCCCCATCCACTGGGTCCAGTCAATGGGACGCACTGGCAGTCAGTGAGGAAGGGAGAAGCCAGACACCTTCCATTACCTCCATTCTGTTGTGGCTGGGCCCAGGTGATGTGTGCCTCTCTTCTTTGTTGGCCCAACTCCTGCTGTATGGCTTGGTCCAAACCCTGGTCACATGTTCCCCCTGGGTAGTCCCCTAGCTCCGGGACCAGAAGTGGCTCCAGAGTTGGTGGACCAGCTGTCTGTCATCTCTGTCTGGCCTCCCAGCTCTTCTATCATCTTGGTACAGGGTACCAAGCAGCTGTTTCTCTCTGCTGAGCCTCTGGAGTGAGCCCTGGTGGAGTCAACACAGACCCTGAATGGCCATCGGAACCTAGGTCCTTTTTTCAGACCACATCCTCTGGCTTTTTCCTAATGGTATCTCCCCTCCCTTTTCTCTACCCCTCCCTCGTTTTCCTCTCTTCCACTCCCCTCTCCTTCTCTTCCTGTCTTCCCTTTCTTTAGTGGTGCTGGGGTTGGACACAGGGGCTGCTAGGGCCTTGCATGTCCTGGAGCAGCACTGTTAGCTGCCCAGTCACACCCCAGCCCTCCCAAGGACTTTCTTCTCCTTCCTTCCTTCTTTTCTCTCTCTCTCCATCCCTCCCTCCCTTCCTTCTTCCCTTCCTCTCAAGAGGAGGGACTAACTTTGGCCCACTGTCTTAGAGGTTTCCATGGTCAGCTCGTTTTATTGCTTTAGGCCCGTGACAAGGTGGGAGCATCATGAAGGATGGGTGTGGTGAAGGAATGCCGTTCTTCTCATGGTAGCCGGGGGGGGGGGGGGGGGGGGGGTTGTCCCTCAGAGTTTCTTGAGACGTTATGTGTTAATCATTTTTCCTGTCACTGTGACCAATTGCTCAGTTAATGAAAGGAACACAAGTTCATTTTGGCTCACAGTGCGTTTCAGTCTGTGTTGCGGATCTAGTCATCGATTAGGACTTATGGTGAGTCAGGCCACTTTGGTGGAGGCACCTCTGAAGCTGGAGCCCAGGGTGAGGCCATATCCACTGTTCTCTTTGAAGATGTGGTGTGCATCTTGCAGGAGAGGGCCAGGGGATAGGGAGATAGGATCCACGGCAAGACTGAAGGGGAAAAGGGACTACTCTGGCCGCACTTGGAGTCCCTTGAGCCCTGTGATGTATTGAGTGTTATTACCTCCTTTTCTGGATGGGGGAACCGAGGCTGAAAGCATAAACTATAGGGTCAGGGCTACGAAGAGCAGAAGTAGGGTCTGAACGGCCCACTGAGGATGCAGATGCCCGGCTGACTTCCTGGTAGGTCTGTCTCACTAGAAAACAATGAGTGACTGGGAGTGCACACTGGACCTGCTGCAGCCACAGAGTTCACACGCAGGGCTGACGAGATGGCTCAGTGGTTAAGGTGTTTGCCGTCAAGCCTGATGACATGAGTTCAATTCCTAGAACCCCAGGGCTGAAGGACAGAACCACCGCCCACAAAACTGTCAGCTGACCTCTACACATGTGCTGCCCCACCCCAACAAAATAAATATATAGAAAACAAGGTGAATGATGCCTGAGGAACGACACTTGAGGTTGTCACCTTATCTCCACAAAATTAAAAAAATAAAATAAAATAAAAAATTTAATTTAAACAGTGATAGCATCCCAGCACTTAGGAGCCCAAGGCAAGATGATCATTGTGAGTCACAGGCCAGCCTGGGCTACAGAGTCAGATCTTGTCTCAAAAAATGAAGTTAGTTAATCAATGAAAAGAAATGGATAAAATATAAAAATAACATAGCCGTATTTGTTAGAAAATTGAAGGGGAAAAAAAACCCAGCCCATTCCTATCTCACCGGACTGTAAGTTTTGCAATCACTTCTGACCCAAATGCAGCAAGGTCACACTGAGGGCTTGTCACACTCTTGCCTGAGTCAGCCCTACCTGCCCAGCAGGTGTTCAAGGTTAACCTTAAGACTGGAAAACAGGATGAGAGTATGCTCTCTTACGAAGGAGACACCAAGACCTGGGATGTTGTGTGACTGTGCCTGTCCATCCCTAAGGGCACTAGGACTTGATTCCAGGTGCCCGGAAGTCTAGTCTGTGGCCACTGTGGGCCCGTGTGTTCATGGCAGAGCCCCTGGACTCACAGTCTCCTCTGTGGCACTGTCTTCGCAAGCCTCACGTTTGATTAGTTTAGTCAGAGAAAAACACTCCTTGCCCATTTCATGGTCCTGAGTGTATGGGTTTGCAGTGGCTGCGGTGACAAGTGGCACACACTAGGTAGCTTTTCTTGGGACATAGGGGTGGTGGGATTGGAGACAGGATTTCCCACAGCCCACGCTGGCCTCAGACTTGATATGCAGCCATGGATGGCCTTGAACTCTTAATCCTCTGGCCTCTCCCTCCTGAGTGCTGAGATTATGGGCATACAGCCGTGAAACTTGGCGACTTGAGAACAGCCTACAGAGATGGGACTAAAGAGATGGCTCAGACTGTAAAGGTCCTGCTGCACAAACATTAGGACCTGAGTTTGGGTCCCCCACACCCAAGTAAAAGCCAGGGTGAGTCAGGCAGAGATGAGGGAGCAGTAGAGCCCGCTGGCCAGCCTACAGCAAGTGAGTTCCAAGCTCAGTAAGAGGTCCTGTCTCAAAACAAATAAAAAGTGGAGCGTGGTTGAGGAAGACATGCCACGTCCGCCTTTGGCCTCCACACACGTGTACATTTGCATTCACACAGTGTTTCTAAAACAAAACAAAGAACAGGAATCCTGGCTCAGTTGATTAACAGCTCTGGAAGCTGGAAGTTAGGATTCAGGCTTAGCTCAGGTTGTCAGTAGGGTCTCACCCATTCCAGACACCCTTGGGACTCACTCCTAGGTGTCTGACCCTCAGCTGAGCACCCCTGAGCACCCCTCCTTGGCTCCCAGCCCGTCTCCAAGATGCAGCAAGCGTGGTGCCTCAGTGGCTCTGCAGCTCTCTTCCCTACAGTCCGCTCTGCCTAGGCCTCCTTCTGACTGGCTAGAGGCCACACGATGTCTCCTCCCACAGACTTGCCTTACCTGCTCTGCAGCTTCTGTGCACATGGAGGGTGATGTCCTTCCTCCGGGGATCAGGATCTGGGAGTATCTGGAGCCACAGTTCGGCTACTGCACTGACCGTTTATTCTTGTGTCAGAAACAGACTGTCTCCTGAGCTCAGGACACAGGTTTCTCCCCAAAAGGAAGAGAATGGTTTCACTGTCTCTCTTTCGTCTCTTGGTGCCTCTCAAAAACAGCGAGAAGGTGCCAGTTCCACCTCCTGACTCATTCGCTCGAGAGGACTTACTCAAGTGGAGTAGGGGGACCTCCCCAAGGAGAGGAACCCATAATTGTGTTTTGAATTGTAAGACACCATTCTCTTTAATCCCAGCAAAACCCTGTGAGCAAAGTGCAGTTGTCTGTCTTATGGATGAAAATCTGAGGGCCATCGTGATAAACTAACCCCGTTAGGCTTCCATGGTGGTAGAGACAAAGGCAGGCAGCAGAACCAGTCCCTCCTTGTGGATCGGGGGTCTGAGTCCGAGAGGGTCACCAGGTGGTCTTGGGTGAAGGAGAAAGCATGTGCGTAAGTGGGAGATGGGGGGTGTCTCACGCCAACGCTACCTAGAGTGGAGGCAGGGCTAGTACTGTCCTGGAGACAGAAACCTCTGGAGGGAGCCTTGCTCTGCCTTCCCCTTCAAATGTCACCATCTAATGTCACCTCTTCTGTTTGCAGTCAGGGCTTGTCCCCTCCCAGCTAGGCACAGTCTCTGCTGGTCATGCAGCACAGAGCTCTGCAGTCCCTTAGCCTGCTTCCAGTGCAGCATCTCCTGTAGAAGTACGAGTCACACAGACATGCCCCCCCCCCTTTTTTTAAAATCACAGAAACCTTCTTTTGACCATCAGTGTTTCCTTAGAAGACATTCGTAAGTTTGGAGCCAGAATGGGAGTCCACAGCGAGTAAAGTGAAAGGTCAGCCTGGAATCCACGCTTCTGTGTGACCCGGGGAAATAATCCACCTCTCAGGTCCTCACTTTTCTCCTGTGTGAAGTTCATTACCTGGAGGCTGGTTAAGTTGTGAGTATTAGTCCGATAGTGCAGAAAAAGCTCTTGGGTGGTTGGCCCCCACTCTGTCTCTTGGGCTTCATGGACGTGGGTTGCTAACGTAGGGCTGAGAAACACTTATGGCTGAATTCTGTGGCAAGTGACATTGTTGTATGTGTATACACACGTATGTAATAGGCATATCCATGCAATACCCATCCGCATGCATGGAGAGGCCCAAATAGGGCATGAGAGTGTCTTCCTCCATTACGCTCTACCTTATTGCCTTAAGGCAGGGCCTCTCTTTTAAATGGAAGTTCACATTTTGGCTAGGCAGGATGACCAGTGAGCTCCCAAGGTCTGTCTGTCTCAGTCTCCAGTGCTGGAGTTACAGGCACAGCTTTTATGTGGGTCCTGGGGATTTGGACTCAGATCCTCATGCTCACCAAATGAGTGCTCTTACCCACTGAGCCATCTTCCCATCCATGCAGTGATATCTTTGAGGTAGAGCAGAGACTTTCTAATGATATACGTATAGCTGGGATGGTGGCTCACTCCTGTCATCCGAGCACTGGGGAGGTAGAAAGAGAACGGGTATGATTTTGAGGCCAGCCTGGGCTACAGAGTGAGAGCCCGAGTTGATGATGTATGTGAGTGTTTTACAATGAAACTCTCAGACCAGTAGCTGGGCCAGATGACTGGAGTGGTGGGGGTGGGGTTTACACAGTTCCCGCCCTGAGCGAGTGTCTCCTGCTTCCGGTCCTGCAGGGTCCAGGAGCTGGAGCAGTCGGAGAGGAAGCTTCTCCTGAAGGTAGAACAGCTGAGTGCCTGCGTGGCCCAGGAAAGACGTGCCTCACTCTACGCCCAGGAGCAGCTGCGGGCGCTGCAGGGGGAACTGGTCAGCCAGGTTCGTGTCCCTTCTACTTGCCAGTGCCTGGTCGTGTGGTCACCCTGGGCCTCAGCTTCTCTGTCTGCTGTCCCCCTCCCTACCTCCCAGGCCTCCTGGGGAAGCCTGGGTGTCAGCATGTTCGTACCTTTCTCATGCCTGGGCTCCTGAGGACAGGAGGTGGCCAATGCAGGTCTCTGTCTTCAAATTGCTGCATGCAGGTGGGGACAGAGGAGAGATAAGAACCTGGTCTTGGGTGGAGGAGGGACTTGGGCACCTTGTGAGTGAGATGGGAAAAAGACGTTTCAGAGAACTGGGGGCAGACCTTCCCAGACCTTGCTGGGAAGGGAATATGAAGTGTGAGGCTGAGGTGGACCAATGTGCTGCTGTGGAAGGCTGGGGAAAGAGGTGCGTGTGGGGAGGGAAAGGCCGGGAAGTACGTCAGGGACTCCAGAGGGGTCACTGAAAAGATAACCTCCCAGCAAAGGAGCTGGCACTAGGAAGCCCAAGGAAGACAACTAAGACTTTGGGGAGTGTGTGTGTGGGGGGGGGGCAGAGCACAAGAGACACCTCCACCAAGAAGTAGTAAGTAGTTCAGGGGCGTGTTTTGGAGGAAAACCCTAGTTCTACTGCTGAGTTGGCTGTGTGACATTGGACAAGTGATATAACCTTGACAGGTCTCAGTTCCCTCATCTGTAAAATGGGAATAATATGGTACCCACCCCTCAGGTGGTCATATGAGTTAAATGACTAGAAACCTGTAGAATGCTCAGAGAGGTGGGCATTTCACTAATGTTATCCATCGGCCATTCTTATCCATCATAAGAAACCTTCCAGCAGGGGAGATGATTCAGGGCACACCGAGGAAGAAATAGCAGATGGATCTGGATCTCTGCAGTAGGTACCCTGTGATGCCCGGGCACCCAGCTTCAGGGATTGCACTTTAAAGCATAGCTTCGGGGTTTTGAGATTGCAGGGTGCAGCCCATTCGTGGGATGGGAACTCAGTACGAACAGGCGGTGCCTGCACTAAAGGGAGTGCTGTTTCTCGAGTCTTGTTCAGCTGTGCCTTGGTGTGTGTGCATGACCTATGTGATGGTCCTGTGTGTCTGTGACAGTGGGCAGCCATGGGACAGCCAGGCAAGGAGCCCGACTCGGCTCAGTTCAGCCCTCAGGTACTGGGGGGTCAGCACTCTTGCCTCTCCCCTGACCACTGGAGGCAGAGTCACATGAAATTGGCTCCTGGGCTCACATGCCTTTAGCTTCTCAACCCCAGGGGAGTCTTCCTAGCAAGGTAGAGGGTACTGGGGACACATGGTTTCTCTGAGGAGACGCTGTAAGGGTTTTTGAGCCTTGCTCTCGACACACCTGGGATTCGCCAGGGGAGTCAGGGACAGTCCTGCATGGAGATGCTTATAGTGTGATGGAAAATGAAGGGCAAGGGTACCATGTAAGCTAATTGCGTTGTGGCATGAGGGATTCTGGGGAGGCTCTATGCCCTTTCCACATGCTTCCCTGTTGTTATTACTGTCTTGAACAACATGAAGGCATTCAGACAGATCTGTCAAGAAACCTCTTTATAGATTCAGGGGCTGGGCCAGGGTCACATGTGGCCCAGCTGCAGCCCAGCCCCCATCCAACCTTAACCTCTAGCCTTTATGTTTTTGGTGGAGACTTTGGCATGTGGTAGTCAGTATTGCAGGGATGTGTGAACAGGCTTTGGGCATCTTTTGTGTCTGATCTGTCACAGATGGCAGCTTTGCTCTGGTCATATTCCCAGGAAGCAAAGAGGCTTCATTTCTGCAGTGAGCTCTGATCATCCTGAGAGGTGCCAAAGGCCCACCCACTCATGCTGTGGATCCCCAGGCACCCAGAACCACACAGACACCCACTACAGAATTCACACCATTGTAGAGCCGGGAGAATTTACATCCAGGAAACGCAACTCCACACCTGACCAATAAACTACCCCACAGAGCCTGCCTGAGATGGCCCGTGCTTCCTTTCTTCTTTGGGGTGTGTTTCTCCCACCTACGGGCTCTCTGGCAGCAGAGGGTGGCAGGTAACTGGTAAGAGAAAGCTTACCACAGAGGTAATGTTTGTCTCGACACATTGTGAACACTGAAGACCCCCGTTTTTTCAGGGTGGTGTTGCACTGTATGTGGTAGGGAGAAGGCAAGGGGTCCAAATATGGAGAAGTGTTCCCTGATCAGGTGGATGGCCGAGGGACAGAGGGAGGCCCTTGAGTCAGACCCAAGGCTGCCATGCTGTGCCCCAGAGCTGGCTGCAAGAATTTTAGCTGTCCCACTGTACAGGTAACTTCTGAGTGTGTGGCGGGACTAATGGCAGCCTTATTGGAGGTGGGAGAGGCATTGAGTTGTGAACAGCTGCTGTGGTTTCCTGGCCCCTGCTCAGCTCATATCACTGAAATAAGAAGTTCTGTGGAGTTTGGAAATTGGTGTGGACTGTTCAGACTGAGCAAATCCAGAGGCCTTCTGTAGGGTGTACTGCCCTTCCAATCAGTGCACTGCACACACACACACACACACACACACACACACACACACACACACACACACACACACGACTTAGGGAACTCATGGAGCTCCTGGGCTCATCAGTTTAGGGTGAGGTGAAGATGACTCTTGGCCACAGTGCCAGCAAACTCAGTAATCAGCCTAACTTAAAAAGTGTTTATTTATTTTGTGCGTGCACATACGTGCGTCATAGTGGAGGTCAGAGTCCAGCTTGTGGGACTGGTTCACTCCTTCTACCACGTGCCGGTCCTGGGGGACCCAACTTGGGTCTTCATGCTTGGTGGCAAGTGACTTTATCCTCTGAGCCATCTGTGGTCCCAATGTAACGTTTTAATGCAAAATACTTACTATGCACAGAATATGGGAATGTTAGGAAGAGAAATCAGAGCGAGCAAGGCGTGAGCCTGGTGCTCCCTGACGTCCCCATCACCACAACTCCTAGGTGCGGGAGGCGGAGAGCGCGGCCAGACGGCAGCAGCGGCTACAGGAGCGGCTGCGGCACAAGGACGAGGCTCTGGCAAGGCAGGCGGCAGCCCTGGAGCGCTGTGGGTGGGCGCAGCAGCTACAGCTGGGCCTGGTGCGGGAGCAGGAGCGCGTTCTGCGGGCGCAGGTGCAGCGGCTGGAGCGCGACGTGCGGCGCCTGGGCCGCGCTGCCGGCCTCCTGCTGGCACAGCTGCATGCCCCGGACCCGTTACCAAGTGCGGGCAGCCCCCGGCCGCAGATCCTGGCCGGTCCCCTAGGCACTCCCGAGGCTACAGAGCTGAGCGCACTGCGGGTCAGGGCGGAGCGCGCAGAGCGGGAGTGGGCGGAGGCGGCGCGCAGGCTGCGGGAGCACAGCGTCACCGAGCGGCAGCTGCGGGAACAGCTGGAAGAACTGCGCTGCTGCGTGTATGGGCTGACGCTGTCGGAGATAGGTCTGCAAAGCCAGGTGGAGGAGCTCGCCCAGCAAAACAGGCGCCTGCGGGCCCAGCTGGGGCGCGGTAGCCTGGTAAGTGTCTGGAACCCAGGACAGGAATGACCGCTTGCCCTCTCTCCTCTGACTCTTGTCCAGCCACTTGATCAAGGTCGTTCCTCAGCATCCTCTCATCATTTATGTGAACTAGAGGCCGGTCCATCCTTCACCATACCCAGTCTCCGTCCCTACCATCCATACACACGAGGTCACCACTGTCGTATGGTCACTCACTACCCATATGACCATCTACTCATCTGCCAACCATTTAATATCTACCCACTTGTCCACGCACTTGCAGACCCCCGTGTCCAACTACATACTACACCCCACCGCCATCTTCTGTTGCTCTTCCCCTCACCCACTGTTAAGGGTTCGAATGTGCAATGGCCTACCTCCCCCACAGGCTCATATGTTTGAGCCCTTGGTCCCCAGCTGCTGGTCCTGTTTGGGGAGGTTGTGGAACTCCACTTAGACCTGACAGGTGTGTTCAATCTGCAGCCCTTGCAGTCTCTCTGGGATAGCTATGAATGCGGCCCAACACAAAAGCCGAGACTTACAACACCATGAGGTTTTTAAAAAGCAATCATGCGGTTCTTGAGCATGGATGTGGTAGTGAAAATATTGGAGTCACAATGCTGAAAGGTTAGAGATGCCTGCTGGGAGGTGGGGCCTGGGTGGGGAAAGTGGGTTGCTCGGGCAACCTGCAGTTCTAGCTCAAGGCTTCCACCTACTGGAGCTTCCTGAGCTGTGAAGAGGCAGAGCCCCAACTCCTTCCCCAGCTGCTCCCAGCCCCACGCCTTCCTGGCCATAGTTGTAGTCTCTACATGAAGAGACAGAATAAGTCCTTCATCCTGGAGGTTGCTTCGGCCAGGTAATTTGTCACAGCGGCAAGAGAGATAACCAGTGCACCCCCACCCCAACACTAGTCTAGCCCCTCACACCCAGCCCAAGGCACCCCCAGACTCAGGTGTAGGAGATCTGGTTTGTAGATGGTACCTTGTGGCTGCGGAGTACTCACCTGGTGGAAGGGGCATGTGCCTCTATCATGAGAGTGATGGACCACCTGTGAGGGGCCCATTCCTAATTAATCACCTCCTCACATTGTTGCCTGGGTGATTAGATTTCACAACCTGTGAATTTGGGAGCACAAGAAACATTTGGGCCTCGGCCGCCGTCTGTCCACTGTCACCTGTGCTTCCTGGTGTCCCCATTCATCTATATCTTCCCCATCTGTCCACTCATCCAGCTGGTTGCCAGGCAGCCAGTTGCCCCTCATACCCTTCCCGGTTTGTCCTTCTGTTCACCCATCTATTTGACACTGAGTGGATCCCTACAGTGTGCAAGCCCTGTGAGAGACAGATCCTCAACCCACAGTATAGGTCTCCTCTGACCCAGCCCCTCCCCAAGAGCACTCACTCCTCCCCTGTCTTCCCTAGTGGTCATTCCAGGCTGTGAGCAACTTCCTCCCCTCCTGGGCTGTGAACTTCCCAGGGCAGGTCCAGCATCCACTGGTCTTTGCATCCTCCATTCCCAGCAGCAGCACATGGGGCCCCAGGGCTGCCTAGGAGAAAGTGCCATGGGTTAGGCATCTTCTGGATCTCTCCATTACTAGCTCTTTAAACATGGGTGTGTTTCTTATGCTGGGGCAAGAAGACTGGGCATTTATTTCCTCTTTAGTTGATGGAAGAGTAAACATGCGCATTTAATGTCTTCCTGCCATGTGCCAGATGTGTTCAGAGCTTCCTCTCAAAGCTTGTGGAGACAGGGGCAGCTGCTCTCAGCATCCTCGCTCCATAGAGAGGAAGCTGAGGCTCCGGGCAGTAGTGTCTTGTCTGTGGTCACTCATAGCTGTTGAGAGACAGACCTGGAAGACAGACCTTGGCATCAGGGCAGGTGGCTCCAGCTGCATTGGCCCTGTGTCCCTAAAGCCATAGTGAACTCAGTTCCTTTAAAGAAGAGGAGACACTTGGGAGATAGAGGCAAGAGGATCAGAATTCAAGCTACATAGAAAGTTCGAGGCTACCCTGGACAGTGGCAGACCCTGCCTCAAACAAAAACACAACAAAAACAGACAGACGGTACAAACCAATGGGAGTTGCTCACTTAAAAATTCAAACGTGTCTTTTAATTGGAACCTGGAATGCTCAAGTTCCCCGGATAATGGCCTGTCTCTTGCCTGGGCCAGCTTACTGATGGCGTCTGTGTTCTGTTGTGCATTTCACTGCTTTATCTCCGGCCTGTCCCTCCCGTGCACCTCTTGTTCAGCCACCAAGAAGAAAACAAAGTGTACACTTACCATTGTCTCCTTGTAATTCTGAAAATAAATGATGCGCACATGGAACTTGTCACTTAGCATCTTTTCTGTGATTACCATAAATGTGCTTTCATTTAGGCGGTTTGCCTGAGGCTTTATTCTCCCAGCTTGTCATCATCCTGAGCACTGGGACTCACTGTTCCTTCAAAACACTTCTCTGAGAGGAGTGGGTTCCTAGATGCCTGGCAGGGTCTTGCTCCTGTTTGCCCATTTCCTGTTCTCTCCTTTAATCCCTCATGTGTTAGGGAACAACCACAAGGCTGATGGAGGGACTGCCCAGGAAGGGCAAGTGATTTGGCCACAGACACCAAGACAGCATCAGGACCAGCAGGGAGTCACACCTCCTTCTGCTGTCCTTCCCTCTGGATCAGGGGCAAGAGTCAGTAGCTCTTTTGGGATCCAGGCTCTTCAGTGGCTGGATCAGGTAGGGTCTATACCCTCAGCTGTAAAGCCTTCACCAGTCACAAGCATCCACGACCTCACTGTTGCATGCTCTCTCTTCAGCAGGCCCTGCATCCCAAGGAACTGCACTGTATGTAGGGCTTTGACTATCAAAGCCCAAAGATGTCTAATGAAGGTCGCCTATGTTGTCCATAAACAGTGGTCCCTATGTATGGAGCAGAGGGAAAAACAGAGGCTGCTCTTAGGAACCCACGGGACATGCAACACTACTCAGTAGGGGAGTTGTGTGCTGATATGGGGAAGGAACTCCTATAGGGAACTGCAGGGGGATCCCACATAGGGGCCAGTAGTGATCCAGACTGGCCGGGATAGTCTTGGACTGGTTACTTAGCTTGTGTGCCTCAGCACCCTTATTATGAGATGGGACTGACACCCACAGACTGGGATGCTCAGCGAATGAGCCGCTCAGTGAGGAAATGATCACAAGAAGCCACTTGCCCCAGTCACAGGGACTGTCCTCATGTGGCTGTATTGCTGTAAGGAACAGAGACTGGGAAACAAGAGGTATGGAGTGAGTGTGTGTAGGGACCTGTGCAGCAGTCAGTCTTCACAAAGCTGCCATTTACCTGGAGCTGTGTGCTCAAGGCAGCCAGCTGATGAGGGGGTGGAGTTAGTAGCCCTCACTTTACAGGTGAGGAAACTGAGGCAGGTGGGGAAAGTCACGTGCTCCAGCAAATGGAAGAAGCCAGGTTTGAAGTGGGGAGCACAGACCCCACTCCCAAGATGGCCCTCTGCTTATTACATCTGATGGACTCTGGGAGCTGAGCTGTGAGCTATAGGGCGGGCATTGTGAGAAGACATTTCAGTTGCTGCTTAGCCACGGAGCACTGGCCCTGAAAGGCTCCCTTCGATGTTGTAAAGCACCCAGGGAGGCACTGGTGCCCCTGTCCCTAAGCTGAGTCTGGAGGAGTGAACGCCATTTGCCCAAACTCAGATAGGTGACAACTTTCAGAATAGGTTGCTTAGAAGCTAAGTCCCCAGAGGAGTGGGCCACTAGGAGGATTCTGAGGAAGGGCTCCTGACAGTCAAAGGAGCCGAGGAGGATGGTGGGCGGCAAACTGCCATTTGCCTGCTGGTGTGTTGGCGTGCTTCTCTGTGAGTGTTCACTGAGCTTCTGCAGTGTCCCAGGAGCAGTGCTGGGCCCTGGGCCTGGAGTGTGTGTGTGTGTGTGTGTGTGTGTGTGTGAGATCTGGGTATGACCAAGATCTCAAGATCTTGGAGGGGAGACAGACACAAGAACAAGCCGTGGTGGTCCTGGCTTCTAAACAGCAACATCAGAAGACAGACAGATGGCCATGACATGGCCTGGAGGGTCACTGAGAGAGGCTTATGTATAGAGATGAAAGTCATGTTGTTTGTCATCTGGGAGCTGAGGAGCTGGGGTGATGGGCCTTGCTGAATGTTTTCTAAATCTCCCTGTCCTGCAGTATACATAGAGTGACCCCGGCAACATCTGTGGGGATGTTTTCATTGCTGGGGAAGGACCCCTGCATGCACCTCTGTAGGACAGTGCCACCACGGGTTTGCCGTTCACTATAAAGCAAACAGGGGCGTTAAGAAACAGAGTCAAAGGGGCTAAAGAGACGATTCAGTGGCTAAGAGTTCTTGCTGCTCTTGTAGAGGACCAGGGTTTGGGTCTCAGCACCTACACGGAGTAGATCACAACTGCCTGTAACTCCAGCTCCCGGGAATCCAACGCTTTCTTCGGAGGGCTCCTGCACACATGTATTACAACATTTACTCAGGCACATACATATACACATAAAATTAAAATAAATAACTCTTTAAAAAAGATAGTTGACCAAAAGTTAAGTGATAAAGTACTTGCCTAGCATGTGTGAGGCCCTAAGTCCAATTCCTAGCAACACACACACACACACACACACACACACACGGGGGGGGGGGGGGGCGGGGGGAGAACAGAAGGAGATAGTCAATACAAGCAGCTATTAAAGAAGCCACTGCTATGCAGGGTTTTGGCCTTTGTAGACCTAAGCCTTTGGGGAGGGCTGTCAGTCAGTGAGCATTACATGCTGTAAGAATGCCTATACTTACTATGTGACCATGAACCTCCGTGGACAGATGTTTGCTCTTCTCACTGTTGTGACTGAATACATGACAAGAAGCAGTGTAAGGGAAGGAGGGCTTATTTCAGCTCATGACTTGGGGGTACAGTCCCAGCCTGGTGAGACAGGCATGGCAGGTATCAGGGACACGAGGCAGCTGGTCACATTGTGTTTGCACTCAGGAAGCAGAGAGCGGGTAGGACATGGGACCAGCTTATCAAGTGTGTGCTACCACCAGGCCTGTCCCCAGTAAGCCACTTCCTGGAACCAAGGGTTCAAACACATAAGCCTGGGGGGACGCTTCCCATTCAGACCACAGCACATTTTGAAGAAAGGAGTTCGCAGCTGCCAAGCAGCTGTGCACAACTGTCTCCACCTTAGAGCTGTTTGCAGCTGGCAGAATCCAAGGTAGCCTCAGTACCCCGTGAGATGGAGCCTGCATGGTCTCGCTTAGGCCAGGGTTTCTCAAATCACTCATCACACCTATCGCATAAGACATTTTCCCACAACGTAGGTATGCCAGCATATAAAACAGATGCACAGGGGCTGGAAAGATGGCTCAGTAGTTAAGAGCATGTACCCCTCCTCCAGAGGACCCAGGTTTGCTGTTCAGCACCCACATCAGGATACTCACAACTGCCTGTAACTCCAGTTCCAGGGGATCTGGTACCCTCTTCTGGTCTCTGCACATACCCCCGCACCCCAATACCCAGCATGTGCATACCCACACACAGACATCCAGATACACATAAATACAAATAAAGTAAGTTTTAAAAGTAGTTATACAAGCCAAACATTTACTGATGAGTAATAAAATTTTTATTTTAAACAATTCTTTTATATATTTATATGTTTAACATTTACTAAAGATTAAAGCAAATTTGCATGCTAATGAGTAGATGTGTGTATGTATTTTTGCATAAAGTCACACAGAGCAGCACGGGTGAGCACTACCAGGAACGCCTCATTTTCATTACATATTTGATTCTGAGTTCATTTGGTGTTCTTGGACATTCAGAACTCTTTTACTATTTCCAAGTTTTTGGTGACACTTAGTTGCACAACCCCGTGTGGGTCATGACACCCGTTTTAAGAAGCTGGGACTTAGGAGATATGTGGGCAGAGAACGTTAGGCAGCCCCAAAACCACAGCAGGAGAGTTTGGGGGGATTTGTTTCCTCTAAACTATTGAACAAAAAAATGCACAAAGCTAAAGTTTACATTTTGTGTAAGGAGAAATCTTCTGTTATCTGTGCTTAGAGAAAATCACAGAATGATGTACTGTGACACATAGATTCTTGTGTCTAGACATCATTGTATCACAGAGGAATCACACACCAAGGCACACCAGAGTCCAGGCCATTGTTCCCTCAGGCTGAGCAGAACACAGTGCTGGAAAGGATCAAGGCCAACTCTTCTCCTGTTTTCCATTTGACTTGCTGTGTGACCTTAGACAAGTTGCTCTCCCTCTCTGACTACTGATTCAATCACTCATGAAATGGGTGTGTGTGGACCAGATAAGTTATCATTTCAGCATCATAGCATGTAGGACGCCCCCTAGAGGTCTCCCTGGGGCAGAAATCGTGTGCATTTTCTGTGGCTGTGTCCCCAGGCCTGGTCCTTAGCTGGGGCTCAGTGAGCGTTCACGAAGCCATCCAGGCAAAGAAGCATGGCACAAGCAGGATGTGCAGTGAGTGTCATAGTGAACGTGTGGCCTTGGTGAAACACGACAAGTGTCTCTCTCTGTGCTGACTCCAGCCTTCCTTCCTCCACCTGCCTGTCCCTCCTCTCCTTCTACCCTCTCTTCTCCTCACCCTTACCTGGAGCTTGAGTCTTTCTCTGCCCATCCCCTCTTTTCCCTGTTTCATTTATTTTTTTCTTTTCTGATCTTTCTCTCCATCCTTCCTTCTCTCCATCTTTTTCAACCTTCCTGCATTTGTCTCTCCCTTCCTTCAGCTTTCCGATCTTCCATCTTGCTTTCATGCTGATTTTTAAACTGTTAAGTATGGCCAGGTGAGAACCGAGTGGACAGAAACAGAGGCAGGTGACGGGGCTATGAGCACAGGTGACAGTGGCCTGTCTGGCCAGGCCTGTCTGAACGCAGCCTGTTGTCTAATTAGGACGTGAACTGTTGCCTATGCCCTCTGGTTGCTCTTGGTTGAGTGCTCTCGTCAGTCCTTGTTGGAAGCTTCTGGAAGAATCTATGGCACAGCTGGGGCTGAGGGCCCTGACTTAGAAGCAAAAGGATACAGCACAAACCGTTGCACAGATAGATAAGAGGTCGCAGAAGGAGGGGCCGGGGGGAGGGTGATGGGGACTTGATTTATGAAAAGGTCAAGGAAGCCCAAAGAAAGCCTCCTGGGGACTTGACCACTGCTTCTGCAGGACACTAACTCTTATTTACTACCCTCTTGCAATAGCTTGCATGCTCCAAAGACTGAGCTGTTACAAAACTGATTCTAGGTGAGAGGCAGAAGTTTACTGTGTGTGGGTTTGCCCAGGGCCACTCAGGTACCCCGTAGCTCAACCACAGCCCTGCCCCATGCCTTGGGGTCTACAGTCCCTGGCTGGAACACAGAGCAAGGTATATGTGTGAGACTGGGAAGATGGGATTTTTATCCTGCTGGACAAGAGCGAGAAGTGGAAAGCATCCTGATCTGGTTTGGTTTCCAGTTTAATTTGCTGGTCAAATGTTCAGTGGGGTGGAGCCAGGGCCGGTAGCCAGCTACAAAGAGGCCTGTATGATGGTTTGCTGGATGTTAGGACCCTTCCCTAAAGTAGCAGAAAGAACAGCTTGTGTAGAGGCCCAGAGGCAGAGAATGTGGCTGGCATGGTGGCAGGCCAGGAGGCCACCATGTCAGGGGCAAGAGCCTACAGTGGTCATGACATCTGGAGCAGCTCACAGGTGGCCTCCAGGACCATGTTGGGGATGTTCCTCTCTGCTCACACAGCTGGCCTCCTGCAGGTCTGAGGGGCACTTTCTAGGTCACTGGCTACTGTCCCCTTTAGGACTTGCTCATAGGGGAACATTAAAAATTCCTGGGCAGATGCCAGCTTTCCCTGGAGGGACAGAGAGACCATACAGGAGCAAGGCTGGGACCAACCCCCCCCCCCACACACACAGTTTCTTGTCTAGTTGGACAGACTACTCCAAGGACAGACTGCCACCCCCTGTAACTTACTGAAAGAATCCCAAGAGTCAACAGAAACACTGTGGCCTGATAAACCAGTGGCCCTGGTTAGGCTCCATGGCTTTGAGCCCACTGCTCTCTGAATCTTAGTTTGCTGACTTTGGAGGGGTCTGACCATTGCTCTGAAGGGATCATAGGCATGGGCTTGGAGTGGACACTTCCACGGGGCACTTGTGACTGTTCAATTCTTTGTCTCTCTCAAGGGTGCCGTGGGCTGTGCACAGAGTGATTCTCTGCCCTCGCCCAGAGCAGTGGTGCCGGATCCTTGCAGCAGCCAAGGCTGCCACAGCGATGCTCGTGGACTTCAAGCCCCAGCAGGTTTGTAGATGCTGTGGTACACAGAGGGGCCACCTGACATCCATCTGATGGGCCAGCCCACTTAGTCCTCATGTTATCCTTACAGTGTTGGGTAGGATGGTTTGTTTACTCCTCTTACAGGCAAGCCAAGGCTCAGAGAGGCTCAAGGTCACACAGCTGGTCAGAGAGGCTCGAGGTCACACAGCTGGTCAGAGAGGCTCAAGGTCACACAGCTGGTCAGAGAGGCTCGAGGTCACACAGCTGCTCAAGGCCAAATCAGGGTGTGATGTTCCAGGGGCCATTAGCTTAGGATAACTGGACACTTAAACTTATGCACTCAGCTCTCAAAGGGTGCCAGTCAGCTGCCGGTTGGGTGTGGGGCCTTGTCCTCACAGAGACATCTCTGGTAAGCAGGGGCTTTCCTAGTCACCTTCCACCCAAACAACTCCTCAGGTTGAGGATGAGGCTTGTAGTGACTGTCAGTCTGACAACTACTGGGACTTTGAGGTCCCTGGTCTCTAACTGTCAGACATAGTTTCTTACCTCCCTGCTATAAGAGACCCTGCTTGCTCATGCTCAGCCCTCAAGACCTAAGAGCAGCCCAAGTCTGATGATACCCAGGGCCGCTGGTTGCAGGAGGAGGCAGCTGATGTCCCCCTTCAGTCATGTCTAGGGATCAGAGCTGTTGGGTGGGCCAAGATGGGATGTGACGTGGTGGGGCTATTCCTGAAATCTGTGCAGGGTCAGGGTGGGGTTATCAATCACCCTGTTGACAGATGAGGACCCTGAGGGTCCAAAAACTTCATGAGAATAGTCCAGATGTGGTCCAGGGGAGTATCTTGAGAACCAGTTCCTCTGCTCACAGTTGGTGGTCATTCATATCTTCCAGCCTCAGGTCCTTGCCTGGCTCACCAGAGTGGGGCTCATCAGGACTCACAAAGGCTAAGAGACCCGAGTCAAGAGAGACATTTGTCAGCTGACATGGCTGTTGGTCATTGTCATTGATCTTCCAAGAGGGATTTTAACCTCGGGGTCTTGCTGTTCTAGGCCAGCTCTCAGAAGAGCCCCACAGCTGTGGTGGAGATAGACCAGCCCCCTGCGTGGTGGTGCCAGCAAGGACCATAGACAAGCTCCAGAGAGACCTGCCAGGGTCTGAGCGTAGACAGGTGAGGCCAGAGGGTTCTGTAGATATGAGGATCAATGCAGCCTTGGTGGCCCTGCTATGTGCATGGTGATGTGGCCACCTGGGGAGGCTCTTCTTGTGAGGAAGCTCCAGATTTGGAAGAATATTCTGGAAATGATTGAGAGAGGTTTGAGGGGATGGGATGCAGTTTGCTGAGACCTAGCCAAGAAGTAGGGTAGGGCAAAAAGAAACCCAACTCAGTGCCTGGGCTGAGCTACCCCAAGACACTCATGATGCCTTAGTGAAGACCCTGACCACCTACAGAAGAAGCACTGCCTCCCTATCTGGAGATGATGAGACCTGAGGGATGCTGGGACTCCCTAGAGCTCAGAGCTCCAGCCTCCTTCTTTTCCAGCCTCTGTGTCATTCCAATGGTCTGATCTCAGGAGCTGCATCTGAATTCTTCCTGATGCTGTGGCAAACCACTGACCTCGGCTTCTGCCTCTGGTCCTAAAGAACAAAACTGCACTGGGAGTGCTGTCCTGATGTGGCTCCATGGTTCTGAACCTCATGCATACATACATACATACATACATACATACATACATACATACATACATTTGTTCATTCATTCACTTCCTGAACCATCCCCTCATGCAGTTTGGCTCCATACAGAGGAAGGAATTCCACACAGTTCTTTGTCACCCTGAAATAGCATGTGCTCAGCTTCAGTGCCACATCTGTCTCTCTGTCAATTCTATTGTCTCTAATCTCATCACCGTGTTAGAACTGTGTTGCTGCTGCCCTTGAGGCCCAGGCTAGATCTTTTAATTTAGGGATATCCAGTTTACAAATGCAGGTGTGTGACTCCAGAAGCCAAGTGATTCCCTCCAGATTAGAGGCAAAGTTTAAGCCTCTTCCTGCTGGTCAGAGTCCCTGCCAAGATCCTGTCCACCGTCCCACAGCTCACTCTAACCCAGGGAGACTGAGAAGCTCACGACTGGTAGAGAAGTTGACTGGAGCCCGGGTCTGTCACCTGTTTTCCTGCTCCACTCGGCTGCTGTGAGTCAGGCATCTTCCTTTCTGGATAGATGCGTGGTATAAATGACTATAAAGACATTCAGAGTGGTCTAGAGCCTCTCAGGTGAGCGTGACACTGTTCCAGGCCTGGGGCAAAATAAAGGCCAGCCCCTATGCCCCAGGGGAATAGATAGTTCACATCATACTGTGTATACTATGCCACGGGGTGGCTCATGCTCCTGCAGAATCGAACTTCATTTATAACTTCACATTCTGTGGTGCTCACGGAGACCATGTTAGATAGACAAGAGCGGTGGGGAGTGTGGGCCACCCTATAGACATCTGTGTATGATCCGTTGTGGTGCAGCATGCGGAAGATAAGTGAGGGTGGCCAGGGCATGAGTGCTCCAGGGGGTTGGGTCTCTGTGAGGAGGCAATGCTTGGTTTGAGATGAAGGGGGTTTTTCTTGAGGATATCTGGGAGAAGGAGAATCTTGGGCAATGGGAAGAACTCAGGCCGAGGCCCTGAGGTGGACGAGCAGGACACGTGTGCAGCTGTGTGAGCGGGTTCAGAGAGCACTGGGGGTGGGACATGATCAGATGTTGCGGGGGCTCAGCAGGCAGAGACTGTTTCATACCACATCTCCTCTCTCCACCTGCAGGGTGCTCTTGTCCAGCCCCGTCTAGATGGACAGACTCTTGGGCTGCTGTGTAGCCGCCTCCCAGAGCCAGGCATGGATGAACCACTCTGCTCCTTGGAGCTGGCAGCAGTTTCAGAGAGTCTTCAAGCTGCTGGAGCCCAGGAACCCCTCCTGTTGTTACCCACATCCATGCTTCCACTCTGGGGTCCTGCTGGGGAACCACAGCTCCTGCTATCACCTCTGCTTCCGGATCATCTCCTCCAAGAACTTCAGACCCAAAAAGAGCTGGACAGCAAGCCCTCACCTGCCCCTGGGGCTGTGGCACCCCCTGGCTGGCCTTGTAATCTGGCAAGGAGCCATGTCACCTCCCTCAACCAGGAGTCCCCACTCACAAAAGGGTCCAAGGAGCCCAGAGACATGTGGGAAGAGAGAAGTGGACCTCCAGTTGCAAGTGCAGAGAAGTGGGAGGTGATGGGAACCTTGGGAATGATAAAATTAGAGCTTGAGGACAAGTCCCTGCTGGACCAGGAAAGCAGTGGGAAGCTGATCTTGGACACAGAGGTCCAAGCCCCAGAGGGCATGCAGGAAGGGAGCAGGGCTTCAGAGACCCAGCCCGTGGCCCACTGTCCTCGGCTCCGGCCAGAATGTCTCATACCGACTCTGCATGGAACAACCTCTAGGCCACAAGAGCGTCCTGATTCCTTAAGAAAGAGAGGGAGTGTGGAAGGATGTGGCTGGGAACTCTTGGGAAAGCTGCCACCAGAGAAGGAGGAAGAGGCCACCAGCTCCAGGGCCCATGAGACCAGAGAGCCAGAGTCAAATGGTAGCCAGCTTCCATCAGGAAAGGGCAAAGAGGTCTGGAGGAGGGCATGGGGCAAGCAGGATCACCAGCTGTGCCTGGAAGACACTCAACTGCAGAAGGGGAGGTCTGGGGATGAAGACCAAGAGGAGAAGATGCAGCTCCCAGTGATACCCAGCCCGGCCTCCTTGGGAGTCCCTGAGCAGCCTGGCGTCAAGGCCCATGCGGGTCAGGAACAGTGCCTACCAATGGGTGATCAAGATTGGCTGCAGTTTCCCAACTGGGCCCCAGCAGGTGCCAGCAGTGAAGGTCCTTGCCCCTCACAGGCTTTGGTCACAGGACAGGACAGGTGCACCCTGCAGATAGACACGCTGGAGAGGGAGGTGGAGGCCTGCTTCCAGCCGCTGAACAACCTAAAGCTTGTCTGTGGAGATCTCCAGCAGATATCAGCATTGACGAGAGAGAGCCAGAGTGTCACTCATGCATGGTTGGACACTGAGGAGTGTGTGTGCCTTCAGCAGCCCTCAGGTAGCCAGGATCTGAATGCAAAATCCAGCAGGAATGGTGAGGGAGGGAGGCGGGAAGAGGATGTGGCCCTATGTACTGGAGAAGTTCCTCCAGGAGCATCACTTGATGGGGATAAAGTCAACTGGGGCCCTGCAGAGCTGGGTGGGAGCCCATTCCCCACAACATGGTATACCCTCAAGAGGGCAGGGAGCAGGTCCCATCAGCTCCTTGCCACCCCGAAGAAAGAGAGAAGTCAGGTTTTGCTTGATCATGCCAGGCTTCGGGGAGCCCAAGAAGGATGTCACCATGAAGGACGCCACTGTGAAGAAGAGCTGGCGGGAGAAGCAGCCAAGGCACTGAGGCTGGAGCAGGCGAACCACACACTGCAGGGAGAGCTGGGCCACCTCAGGCGTGAGCTGGACCAGTGTCTGCAGGCTGTGTCTGACCTGGAGGACTGTAACGGGAAGAGTTACTGCAAGATTTCCCAGCTGGAAGAGGAAAATGAGAAACTGAAGGGGGACCTGGGCCGGCTGCACAAAGCCATGTCCCAGAGTGTCAGGAAAGCCGGAAGCAGGATGAAGCATGCCACCCAGGAAAACAGAGAGCTCAGGGCTCTGATCTCAGAGCTCGGAGTCAGTTACAAAGGGCTGATAAAGGACACAGTGCTAGGGATAGAAGACATGGTCTGGGCTCTGCAGGGGGAGAACAAGCACCTTGTAGGCAGAGTTCAAGGCCTGGAGCGGGAGGTCCTGCAGATGAACAGGGATTCAAGGGAAGAAAAGCTGTGTTCCCAGGGAAACTCCAAGATGGCAGGAGACGAGGGACATACTGAAGACAAAGAGGTCCAGGTGACTCCATTTTCAGGACAACTGATCACAGGAGCCTGTGGGCCACCCTGGGATGAGAAATTAGGTGTGACTTGGGGTCAGGCAGAACCTTCCTTAGATTTGGAAGATACCAGATGCAGGACTGTTGCTAGTTCTGCCCCATCAGTCTGTGCAGTCACTTCAGGGCCTCAGGAAGCACACACCAACGGGGAAAGGAGAATCGGAACTCGGCTGCAAAAAGAACAGGAGACACCATGGTGTTCTATGCAACCAGGACAGTCTCAGGGGTCCCTGAGCAGAAGCCTCCAGGTAGGCTGACTTGCCTTCCCTCCTGTATTGCTGGCTCTGCAGTGGGGTACCCCCACCCTAAGACCTAGGTACCCCTGTGGCCATAGGAGGGAGTTAGACCATTGGCCCCACTTGACAGATGAGAAAACCAGGCAGAGGAGTGAAGGGGTTTGTCTGAGGTCACGCAGCTAGGGAGGGGTGTAGCTGGGATGAACCCAAGCAGGCTGACCCAAGGTCTCCCTACTGACCGTCCAGGTAAGCCTGACCCTCCCGGGGGATCCAGAGAAGAAAGGGAGGAGGAGGGGGCTTGCACTTTGAGGTCATACCTTGGATTTTCCCAAGAGAGTAATAGCCCAAACAGCCCAAGGCATCACTCTTCAGGTTGGGTCTTAAAAGTTGTTGCAGACTAACCATGGGAGGTAACACAGCAGAATGTAATTGGATTTGCTCTGTAGAGACATGAGACTTCGGCGCAGACATGGGATCTCCTCCTGCCCCAAGACAAATCTCAACTTTTATAATTACAGGGGTGAAATGCTCACATTGTTGTCTGAGGACCCTTGATGCTGGGACCCTGTATCACTCCAGCATCCAGCCTCTCTCTCCTCAGCAATTCTAGTCACTATCTCAAAGAACAGCTTTTGGATTTTTACCAGTTTCCTTTATTGTCTGCACTCCGTCTTATTGGTATGTGTGTATATATGTATATGCATATATATGTGTGCGTATATGTATATATATATATATGATTCTTTCTCTTACAATAGCTTATATCCTTGTATACTTTATTACTATTGTTCTAGTGGCCACTCTAGAAATTCCAGGATGTGTCTATCATTTAGATTTGCCTTAGATTAATGCCTTTGTATCATGTCCCAAATCATGCAAAAAAAATATTTCAGTAGCTTAACTTTGCTAATTGTTTATTAGCTTGTTATACATTGCTTCAATGTATAATAAGCCTCAGGAGTCATTGTTCCTGCTGATTTGAGCGGCCGTTAATCTTTCTTGCAAAGATCTGCGTGTTTTTGTGGTGGTTATTCTTCCACAAGAATTTGGAGGAACGTGTTGTTGCTGGTATTTCTCAGAGTGAGAGTTAGCTGGGGACTGACTTTGTGTTACTCTTTAGGAAACATTGTTTCCACCAGCGCTGAAGATCTCTTCTCTTAGACTGCGCACAGTGGGTCGGCGGCTTCCCCTCACACAGCGCGCTGAAGGCTGCCTTCCACTGCCTCCGCCTCCCACCAGCTCTGCTCAGAAACCAGTTGTCATTATTTCTTCCAGCCACGGAAGAAACTTATGTCATCATGTCTGGCTGCTTTGAAGATTTCCTTTTTATCTTTGATTTTTGATGGCTTGATGGATCTAGCTATGGTTCTGTTTGTATTTTTTATATACATTTTCCCAAGCTCTTTGAACTTAGATACTTATGTCTTTCTTCAGACTTGAAAAATCCTTAGTTATCATCTCCTTAAAAATTTTTTCCATGTTCAGAGGTGCATATGTGTGTATGTGTATGGTGTATGTGTGCTTGGGCATGTATGCTGTTGTGTGCCTGTGTGTGTGTGTGTGTGTGTGTGTGTGTGTGTGTGTGTGTGTGTATGTGTGCATGCAATGCATGCTTGTATGCAATGCATGTGTACGTGTAATGCATGTGTGTGCAATGTGTGTGTAGTGCATATGTGTATGCAATGCATGTGTGTGCAATGTGTGTATGTTTTGCAGCGTGTGTGTGTGTGTGTGTGTGCGTGTGTGTGTGTGTGTGTGTGTGTGTGTGTGTGTGTGCATGTGTGTGGATAACAGAGGTCAACCTCCGCTGTCATTCTCCTGGAGCTATCCACCTGCATTTTTTTCCAGACAGGAATCCTCTGGGACCTAGAGCTCACCAACTAGGCTAGAGTGACTAGCCAATGAGCCATAGGGGTCTACATCTTACACTCCCAGTGTTGGGACTGGAGATGTGTGCCACCACACTTGGCTTTTACCGTGGGTGCTGGGCGTGGACTCTAGTCCTCAGCTCTGCAGCAAGTGCGTCAGCTGACGAACCATCTCTTCAGGCCCCTGGTTGTCCTCTTGTCAAGTATTTATTGTCTTGTTTTTCTTTCACCTTCTGGAATTCCAGGCTTTTTGACCGAATCTTTTATCTTTGAAAGAAGTTTGTCTTAGTTTTGGGTTTTCTACTGACTTTAATTTGCTAACTGTGTGTTCTAGTGAGACCCACCTTTTGATAAATTTACCAAATGAGCTCCTGATTCATTGTACTTTGTGCACCTAGGCTACCCATGTTATTGTTTACAAGGGAGAGATACTGACCGTGTGCTGAGATAGTTAATCTTCTCCTCCACTCAGTCTATCTTTCAAATGTGGAAATACGCAGCCGCTGCCATTCTGCAGGTCTCGTCTCCACTCCAGCGTCTGGACCATCTCTTAGCCCGCTCCTGATGGTCTGATTTCTTGGCAGATGTCACATTTCACAGTTTCTTCTCATATCCAGCCATTCAAAGAGCTCTGTGGTGCTGGACCTGCACGTGACACGTGATAGAGGTCTCCCGGTCACCTCTTCCTCCTGCACTGCTGTGTGTGGCTCTTCCTGGCCCCTCACGAGGTGGTGTCTGGTCATTGTATTCCCATGCAAGTCTTTTTCAGTCCTAGGGTGTGCAGTGACTCTCACGGTGTGGCACTTGCTCCTAAGACATCCACTCTTCCATGATGTTGGCTGTCCTTACATACCTGAACTCCATCCTCACTCTCCCGGCCTTGCTCTCAGTGTTGGAACTAATTTCCTGAACTGTGGTCTACAGGGTGTTTCAGAGAGAAGCCTAGGGGTTCCTGCATTTGGCTGTGTTTCATCCCCCGACCCCTGCCGCTCCCCCAGTCACTTTCCAGGGCTGGCAAAGAACTATTTTTGTGTTTTCTTCCTGGATTTCCTAGTTTCTCAAGAATAGCTATTCTGACTTGACCAGGCAAGAACTGGACATCCAAGGAGATGAATACAGAGAGTTTTCAGGGCATTGCAAGATGGCTGCCCAGGCTCTGATGCCGTGAAAAGCCAGGCTTGTTGAAAAAGAAAGCCAAGCTGGTGTGACTGTCCCAGCATCCAGGGCTGTGGTATGAGGTGGAAGGCAGAAAAGCTGTTGAGAAAATGTCCGAGCTGGCTAGCTGCCCTGAGGTGGGGTGTGTGTGTGTGTGTGTGTGTGTGTGTGTGTGTGTGTGTGTGTGAGAGAGAGAGAGAGAGAGAGAGAGAGAGAGAGAGAGAGACAGACAGACAGACAGACAGAGAGAGAGAGACAGAGACAGAGGGAGTTTGGGGATCACAACTAGGAGGTGACATACAGTTGAGAAATGCAGAATTAGCAACTAGAGATGATGTCCACAGGATTTAGGGATGATCAGGGACAGAGGATAAAGAAAGGTCCCTCTTTCTGTAGCAATCACTTTTAGGCCTATGGCCCTCTCATAGCTTCCTGTCATACTGGACATGAACCCCTAACTTACAGTAAGTGCACACACAGCTGAGAGCCTCCAAGGCTGTAGCTGCCGCTGTCTACACCCCACCCGCCGCACCCTGAACTGCAACGTGAGTTCTCTGCATCCTTCACTGGCCTCTCAGCCTGCCCCAGCTTTCACCTGGGAACTGCTACTGACCTTTGGGTCTCATGTTCAGGGCAGCCCTGCAGACTGGGCTCAGGGCGGAGGGGTATTGGAGCTGCCTCTGGCATAGCTCTTTGCAGCTCTGCAGTCATCAGCGTCGTTGTGACAGGGATTTGTATCACCAGAACTCATGAATGCTACAGATTGGTACTGGACCATGGTGTCCGCCACCACAGTACGGATCGGGCCAGATACTCTGCTCAGAGCCTCGGAAGGGTTCCCAGAGCCTCTGGGCCTCGTCTTACCAACTGGGTTCAATGACCTGTATCTGTCACTCTCCCTGTCAACCAGACCTCTTGTGGGACAGTGTCCCTGCTGTCCTGAAGCCCAAGCACAGCATGCAGTCATCTGTGTAGGACAGACTCAGGCATCAGGCAGGTTTCCCCCTCTACTATCAGACCGCGTTGTGGGCACTCTCTTAGGACTCATGGCGCTGAGCCCTTGTCCAAGCCACCAGAGGCAGGAGGTGGCAACAAACCACCAAACTTCTCAAAAGGCCACGTTGTTTTGGAGTCTGGAGCTGAATTTTATGGAGCCATCCGGAGCACCCATCTGTTCCTGACAGGCCCCAGCCTGTGAGTCTCAGGCCTACGCAGCATGAATTTCTATTAATTAAGAAAAATATCACATTCTGCTGTTGTGGTCCTTGTTCACGGGGAAATGTCCGATCAGTCCCAGAGTCACATGGACCCTGCTCCCTCCTGCTCCACGCTTCTCCTCCTCTCCTCCCACTCAGAATAGCTTGGGTCCCCTTCCACCCTCTCCCACTGGAGTGTAGAACAGTGGAAGTCGTGAGATGAACGAGTTGCTTTAAATAAAGTGAGGGACAAGGGTGTTTGTGAGTTTCTGAGCTCCCCGGTCCCATCCTTAGTGTTACGATCAGGGTTGATCACACCTCGCTCATAGGTTCAGAAATCCTCCCACTGTGATCTCAGGTCAACAACCCACAGGTGTGTGCCTGTCATGGACAAGGTCTATCTCCCCACAGCCTTAGTACGATCAAGTTGAGCACAACTGCAGATGGCACCCCAATACTAACAGCCGTGGGGAAATGCACATGGCACATGATGGGAGAAAGAAAAATGTATCCTGTATCCAATTTCATAGAGGAGCTGGAGAGATGGCTCAGGGTTAAGAGCACTTACTGCTATTCCAGAGGACCCAAGTTCCGGTTTTCCCCAACACCCATGCTAGGCAGCTCACAACCACTTGGAACTCCAGCTCCAGGGGGGTTGACACCATCTTCTGGCTTCCTTGAGCACTGCACTCAGGCGTTACACACTCACACAGACATACACATAAATTAGCATTATTAATCTTTAAAAATGTATAAAGAAAAATATGTGTATGTGTGCATATGCATGCATATTTAAGTTAGTAAAACAATGAGGACTTACCACACAAGACCACTTGGGGGCAGCACTGTCCCTTTCGCTCTGCATCTCCTGGTACCCCTGTGAAATCTGTTACCCTGGTGTTCCATCACAGAATAAGAGATTATTTGGAGCTGGTTTAAGCCAGTGCTCATGGGAAATTCGGCACCATCTGCCCTGTCTAAAGTCATGAAACTTTAGTGGAATGAGTGTCTATACGTGTGTGAAATTTCATCCATTTCTCTGTGTTTCAATACACTAGCAACTGACCGTGATTAAGCAGGACTCTGGTTGATAGATCCTATTTTGCATATTTTTGAGAATAATATTCTGGGATGTTGTTCTGGGGTTCCATATACTCTCCCCGCTACTCTCAAGATATCCTCCATGACCCACACACTCATGTGTGCGCATCGAGGCACTAAGGGCAAGCTATGTGAGGAATGGATGGTAGCAATCATAGGTGGGGATACAGAATTTGAGATGGTGGTTTGCTCCTTTCTTCTCTCTCTCCTTTCCTCCCTGCATTCTTCCCTCCATCCCTCTCTCTTTCACTTTCCTCCCTTTCTTCCTTCTACTGTGAGAAAAACAAACAGGACAGACAGAAAGACCATAGAATAGGTACTGGTCATTGGCTATGGCACATTATCACCTGAGAACTTCACCCACACTTCCTTCTCACAGTTCCAGACCTCCAAGACCGATGCCCCCGAGGAAGACCCCAAACTGTGTGTACAGCGGCTCCACCACCAGGTGCGGACCCTCCAGTGCCAGCTCAGGGACCAGGGCTGGGCGCTGCGGGAGTTGCAGGCTGCTCGGGATGAGGCTGTGGGCCTCCAGGAGAAGCTCAAGGGCAAGGTAGGCTGGGCCAAGCCTTCTCGCCCTCCAAATGTTTCCAGACCTCAAGGAGCAAGTACCAACAGCTTGATGGTGTTGGCTAGAGATTTAAAGACTAGAGTGATGTGCAGAAGAAAGGCAAGGGATCTGGAGCCTTTCCAGGCAGCTGTTCTCCATTAAAAACAACATGTATATATGGTTTTTAAAAGAGCATCAGGCACTGTCTTAGAGTTCCTATTGTTGTGATGAAACAATGTGACCCAAAAGTAAGTTGGGGAGGAAAAGGTTGTTTTGGCTTGCACTTCCATGTCGCTGTTCGTCATTGAAGGAAATCAGGACAGGACCTCAAGCAGGGCAGGAGCTGATGCAGAGGCCATGGAGGGGTGCTGCTTACTGATTTGCTCGCCATGGCTTGCTCAGCCTGCTTTCTTATAGAACCCAGGGCCACCAGTCCAGGGGTGGCACCACCCCCAGTGGGTTGGGCCTTCTCCTGTCAGTCACTAACTGAGAAAATGCCACACAGCTAGATCTTATAGAGGCATTTTCTCCATTGAGGTTCCCTCCTCTCAGTTAACTCTAGCTTATGTCAAGTTGACCTGAGACTAGCCAGCGCAGGCACATTTAAATACTTTCGAGAGGAAAATTCAGTCCTTTCTCTGCAGGAAGTGTGTGGACATGACTCTAAGAGGCCAGTGGGAGTGTCAAGGTGGGCTGGCTCAGGACCATGGCCATGAAGGACATTTGGACCCACACAGGGTTCAACTCACACAAAGTGGCGGAAATCCTGGCTGTGCTGACTTCAATCCCCACCCCCTAACCCTGCAGCTTTGTACACTGTTCTCATTGGGGGAAACCTGATGGAATGCATAGGGGTTCCCCACCTGGTTTCTCATCATGTGCCAGCACTTAGTGCTGGCAGTGTGAGTGAATTAATTTTAATCAATACGTGATACTTTTGTTCATAATCTTTTATACTGAAAATCCTAAAGAGCCCCCCCCCAAATATTACAAATAAGGAAAGACTAGACACATGACTCGAAAATACTTTCTCCTAATCCCCAGCTTTTCTTTTTACTTTCTTCTCATCCACTTAAAAAGTCATTAGTTCTAGATGGGTAGTGGTGGCTCATGTCATTAATTCCAGCACTCAGGAAGCAGGGACAGGCAGATCTCTGAGTTCAAGGCCAGATTGGTCTACAGAGGGCGTTCCAGAATAGCCAGAGCTACACAGAGAAACTCTGTCTTGAAAAAAAAAATCATTAGTTCTTTGATACTCTCACACAATGTGTCCTGATTATATTCACCCCTCTGCCAACTCCTCATAGATCGACCCCCCTCCCTTCCCTACCCAAGCAACTTTGTATTTCTTCTTTATTGGATCTATCAGGTCCAGTTTCTGCTGCCCATATACTCTCGGATGTGTGGCCTTCTACTGCAGTGTGGTCCACCCACCCGGGCCTGCACTCTTAGAGAAAGCTGACGCCCTCTCCCAGCAGCTACCAATTATCACTATCCCCTTGGCTAGTGGTGGGACCCATGCTCATTTCCCTTCTGCTGGGATTCAGTCTGACTTGAGCTGGCGTGGGTCTCATGCACCCTGTCACAGATACTCAGTTCCTATGTGCAGCTGGTCTGCTGTATCCCTAAAACATTCTTTCCCTGGGGTCATCAGTCCCCCTGGCTCTTCCACTCTTTCCAGCAATGATCTCTGAGTCTAGGAAGAGACGAAGGGTGTGACACAGATGTCCCATCCAAGGCTGAGCATTCACTTTTTAATTGCAACTGTCCTGTGCTCATTTCACGGGGACACATTCAAGCTATTTCCCAAACTGAGGCAGGGAGAGGTTACATCAAAGCCTGTATACACCGAGTCCCTGTGAATATAGGTTAGTCTGCCTGAAGCTGGAATGTACCCTTTGACCAGTCCTGGAAAGTTATACCAAACAGATGTACAGAAATACGGTTTGTAAAACAAAGAAACAGATCAGTATTACATATTCCCACCAACAGAGACCTGCTGAGAAAAATCACACCACAGCTGCACGAGGAGAGAGTGTGCAAGATTTTAAAGGGATGAGGCCAGTTCGTTTGCCTGAAAACATCACCAGGATTTTCTATTCAATTACCAAAACAGGATGTGCGACACTCTCCATGTAGCAGATTTTCATGTGCTTGTGCACACACACCTTGATTCGTATGAGTGTGTAAGGTTGATGAAAAAAAAATGATGGGTCAGAACTGGTCAGGGGTACAGGTGGAGGGTTTATTTAGGTCACCACAGACAAGACAGTGTGAGGGGCTATCTATACGATTTCCATTTTAATACATTCTATGGGACAAGAATTCAGACAGAATCTGGCTGAACAGAAGGGAGGTCCTTTGGTGGATGCTGGGCTAACGTGGAAAGTCTGAGGTGACCTCACACAAGTGCCTGGCGCCTGCTCCCCAGTCCTCTGTGCTGTGTTGGGTCTCACACTTGGTCCTTTCCAGCAGGGACTGAGGCCAAGTCAGGAAGGCACTCCTGCTGCATGCCCAGAACTGAGGGCTGGGATGTGCCTCCCATCAGGAGCCAGAATCCATGTTGCTAATTTGCTCCAAGTAGTAACAGGGCACTGACTGAATACCGTGCCTGGCTCTAGGTGCCCTGTATCAGTGAAGCTTCATTATGACCCTCAGCTTGGGGTTAATAGTCACTGTACCGCACTGCTCCCCACCACCCCCCAAATGCCCAGAAGACACTAAGCAGAGAAAATAAGTGACTCACAGGTCACCATGGGCAGCTGGGCCAGGATTATGTCTGGCTCAGGGTCCCAAGTTTCACACCAGATTGTGTCTCTGTGGCTCCATCTCTGAGGGATCAGGATGGCTCTTCCTCAGCACCCCATCTCCACACAGGGACAGGTTATGGAGGCCGGCACCTGCACTTTCCCCTAACCAGACCCACACTACTCAATCACAAGCATGCTTCTCCTTTCAGCTTGAGGAGCTCCGGGAAGAGCAGCGTGAAGCGCGCCTGGCCATGAGTCCTCTGAAGGTAACATACTGCCTCATCATTGTTTTGTCTTAGAGTGCTTAGTATTTTGTAAAAATACCTGAGAGTTCTGGGGACAGGTGGCACCCAGGTGCCCACGTGAACAGCATTCCATATCTCATCATCTAGCTTGTCACGTGTTTGAGATCATCCTAGATGGCATGTGTCCTGATCCCACATGCTGTGTCCCACTTTCTCCTTGGTGCGGCCTGGAAGGTAGATGGGTTTGGAGACTGCCACTTGGGGCTCACATTCCCACCCTCGCTCCATGTCTTCCTCTTCTCATCTTTTCTTCTGCCTTTTCCTCTCTCTTTCCCTCTCTTTCTCCTCTCTCTCCATCTCTCCCTGTCTCCTCCACTTTCCCGTTACCGCATACACTCCAGTACATGTTTCCTTAGGAAGGTTCCCCGTCTATCCTTTTATGTTTATATTTGGGACACACCCAGGAGTGGCCCTTGGTTTTCCACACACTGTTTGCTAGCAGGAGAAGGTGACATTTCATCTGGGCCTGCATTTGGGAAGAGGCAGACGTTCACCCCGAGGTCCTGGTCTCTGTGTGGGTGGATGAGGAGGAGCCCTGATTGAACATCAGCCCAACACCATGACCCCTAGAAGCCCTGTTTCCTGCCTTCTCCTGTGGGCTCAGTCCCCTCAGCTGTTATGTCAGAAATTTGAACCACATCCTCTCCCATAGTTCCTTGTCTGCCTTTGTGTTGGTAAAACAGAAACTTTGAGAATTCCTGCTGAGACTCTGAGATGCCATCTCGGACACCATAGACAACGCAATGAACCCCATGAAGTCAGGACCACGAGAGTGCCCTCCCGCTAGGTTCACGCTTTGACACATCCCTCTCACCTGAAGGAAAACCCCAGAACTTTGTGCTTTACCAGTGAGAAACCAAATCAAAAGGCAGGAGGGCTCTACCGGGTGGGTCCTGGCTCCCTCACCGTGCGTTGCACAGATCGGCGGGTTGAGGTGTGGAGAGGAGCTTCGTCACGGCACCGCAGCACAGGAGAGCCCGAGTCTGTATTCTTGCCTCCCTACTGCTGTGAGCCTGGAGCCTGTTAGCACCTGGTGTGGGTGAGGGAATCAGGCCAGGAATGGGGCACTGCCCTGGCCCCCAGCTCAGCCTATACCACACGCCCCACGTTCCAGGCCAAGCTGGCTTCCCTGGTGCACAAGTGCCAGGAGAGGAACCGCCTGATTGAACAACTACTGCGGGAGCTGCCAAGACAAGAGCCCAAGAACCACCTGCTCTGCGAGCTGGCACAGAACATGCTGGATGACGTGGCACTGGCTGAGTATACCGCCACCTTCCTGACCCCAGGAGCCCCAGAGGTAAGTTGCCATGGACAACCCTGTTCCTGCTTGAAGGGACCATGAGTGGATCCAGCCCAGACCACCTGCCACCCTGTGCTGTCTTGGCTACGACCCACCAGTCACTCTCCCTGGTTCCTTCTCTAGATGGCGTCTGTATTCTGGGTGCTGTGAAAAGTGCTGGGGATCCTCTGAAGTGCTTACGACTGTGGGAACAGACATAAATGTATCACATAGGCACCATCATGCTGTGTCACTAGACATTCTTGTCACCCATACTTCATAAGCTCTGTACATATAGCCCCCTCCGCTAGGGTGCTTGGTCCACCAGGCTTCTGACCAGCCTTCAAGGCACAATTCCAAGTGCCTGTCCCCAGCAAGTGGTCTAAATTGCAATGATCACAATTTCCCTCACAGCCTTCTGCCCTCCACTGTACGTGGGCATGCATGATAAAGCGTACCTACAGGAGTCAGCCATATCTGCCCCCACACAGGAGGCCTTATTCCTGGGTTTGAGCTGGATCTGCCTCTGAAACTAGCCAGGCTACTGATGGTGTGTGGTGGATGTAGGTCAGGAGGTAAACACAGAGAGCTGTTTTCCAGGAATATGGCCTTGGGGTTGCTCCTGGCTGTACAGGGGTTGAGCTGCTCAACCCTTCACAGCCTGCAGGTGTACCTGGTCCAAATTTCCATGCAGCTGAGGTGGTGGAAACCTGAGGCCATGGGGCTGCCAAAGGTGTAGAGACGGTGCAGGGCCAGAGCTCAAATCTAGAACACCAGATGCCATGTCTAGTGCTCCTCTGTTTCTGTGGCTATAGAAGGCAGAGAGAGAGAGAGAGAGAGAGAGAGAGAGAGAGAGAGAGAGAGAGAGAGAGAGAGAGAGAGAGAAGACTCTAATTGAAGTGATTAAGACAGTCTCTGGGACACAACTGGTGCCTAATAATTGTGGTGAGTGAAGCAGGATGAAGCAAGGAGGTATTGATTACAGCATGAACACTGGGGTGGGATAGGCTGATTTCCAATAACCAAACTCGAAGAGGCTGATGTCTAAATCAGAGCATAATTGCCTAAGAAAAACAGAACTAGTGTGTGGCCTGGCGTACTCTAGTGGATGAACGTACCAAAAAAGTCGGCACGTTTTCCCCTTCAGTTATTAGAGAGGCAAATTCATTAATATGTTCATATGTTGGTCAGTTACCATCTGTTGTCAGAAGGTCATGTGGGAGCTGAAGAAAAATGGGGGTGTGGGGTGGGATGGGGGATGGGGAGTGGGATAGGGATGGGGAGTGGGGAGTAGAATGGGGATGTGGGGTGGTATGGGGAGTGGGATGGGGGTGTGGGATGGGATGGGGGATGGGAAATGGGGTGTGGATGGAGAGTGGGGAGTGGGATGGGGGTTTGGGATGGGGCATGGGATGGGGATTGGGTGTTAATGTGTTCCAAGCTGGATGCTTCCATCTATGAGGAGATTCCCTGGGCCTGAGATGCCTCTTCTTGGCCTGGGGTGTAGAGCTTGGGGAGGCCACAGAGCAGGCATAACTGTCCCCGATGGTCAGCCTCTCTGTCCTCTGCATTGTCTATTCAGTGTCACAGCTCTATCTCTGCTCCTGACTCAGCTCGGTACTACCCCCAGCTTTGAAGGTGTCCTGGTTTGGTTTCTGTCGCTGTGATAAATGCTGTGACCAAAAGCACTTTGGGGAAGACAAGGGCTTATTTGGCTTACAGATCACAGTCCGTCATCAGGGAAACCAAGGCAGGAACTCAGGGTAGGAACCTGGAAGCAGGAACTGAAGTAGAGACCATGGGGGTGGGGTGCTGATTACTGGGTTGCTCTCTAGCTCATGCTCAGCTTGCTTTCTTACACAGCTCAGGACTTGCTAGGGGATGACGCTGCCCACAGTGGGCTGGACCCTCCCACATCCACAGTCAAGATAGCAAGACAGTTCCTCACAGACATGGCCATAGCCCAGACTAATGGGGGCAACTCCTCAACTGAGATTCCGTCTTTGTAGGTGTGTATAGGTTTATGTCGAGTGGGTAAAAACCCACCAGCATAGAAGGTAGCTCTGAATGTAACCTGACTGGACTTTTGGAATCCATCCCTGTGCTGTGTTCTGAAACTGCATCAGCCTGCTGTGCCATTCCTGGTCAGGAATGTTGACAGAGTTCTTGCCACCCTGGGGCATAGATCTGAGGTCCTGGAGGAGAACCAAGTAAGCCAAAACAGAGCAAGCTAACCAAAGGGTCCGGAAAACAATTGGACTCACCAGGGCTCTGACCAAGGCTGGTGTACACACGAGTGGATCTGAGTCCTCTGACGTTAGTTCACTGATCTGTACAATGGGAAGAGCACAGTCTGCTCAGTACAGCTGCTGAGAAGCCAGAACAAGATAACCTGTATGCAAGAAGCTGAGATCGGAGGTCCAGGGTCACATCTCTACGCCACCACCCTCTGTCCCTTTGACCTATGACTATGTGTAGGTGATGTTCTAAGTGCTTGCTGCAAACTAGTGGAGTGTCCATTATCCCACAAAAATGGCACAGTTCTCCCACATTCAGAACACAAAAATGAAGCTCAGAGAGGGTCTTCATCTGCCCAAAGACCTGCGTCCCTGTGGAGCTTTCTAATTCAGCCCTTTCCTTGCCTATGTGGTAGAGGGGGGACTTGAAGCTGATGTGGGAACCTGCACACAGCTCCAGCAATGGTCACTACAGAGATGGGTAGGTGGGGAGAAGTTGCTGGTCACAGCTTGGGTCTGGCACCCACCGAGGCAGTCCCTCTTGTCACAGGAAGGCCAGTCTTCAATGTGTGGGTCTCTTTTAGCCTAAGGAGTAAAAACTACTGTAATGTGTTATGAAGACTAAGGGTGCCTTCCCTGGCTCCCGGCAGATCCTGAGACAGGCACACAGGAGGTGTGGCTGACTGGAGTCCGTGGTGTTTACACTGGCTTCATTAGCTTCTAGGAATGGGAGAGTGGCGTGTTGGTGCAGGATCCCAGCAACTCCAGAGAGACAATTCCCTTGAAGAGTCCCCTAGACAAGTCCCCTAGGCTGAGGTCTGAGGAGCTGGCTATGCACTGTGTAGCCTTCTGTTCCTCCAGCAGTATGTTCTGAGCCATGACGACCCTGGTGGCCAAGAAGTGGCTAGAGAGGGACGCTGAGCTTTTCCTTGGTGGTGGTGGCAGCTCTTCCCACTGGCAGCTGGACTGGAAGCTTGGTTTTATGGACATTAGCTGTTGCATCAGGGAACACAGATGGGAGTCCTGATGGAGGCCTTTGGGCTTCGGCTGACAGCCAAGAGGGCTGCCTGGTGGCTGAGGAGCTGCTGATGGGCTTGGGCTAGGCTGTGCACAGCATCAGGCTGGCAAGTAGGGAGATGGTTTGTCTCTGACAGAAGCCTTCTGGAAACATCCCTGGAGAATCCAAACCCTGAGGCGCCCACCAGCCCTTCCTTGGAGACAGAGAATATGGGAATGGGACAAAGGGTCCCACCCAGGCAGGCCGTCTGTGTTTTATATCTGGGCATGTACCTGTCCTGCCCTCCAGGCTGCCACTCCACATATGAATTCACTCAGTCTTCCCACACCCCCCTTCCTGAAGGAGGGCCCTAATAACCCTGAGCTGTCAAGGCCTGGAGCAAGGGATGGGGACTGACCCCCTCCATTCCCAGAAGAGGGATGTGGCCTGGCACCCACTTTCCATCATTGCAATGGTGGAGACGCTTCTGTTGTCTTTTCTGGCTTGGGTTTGGGAGAGGGGTGGAGCCCATCTCAGTCAGTCCTTCTCTTTGGTGCACGATTTTGACGGCCAGCCCAGTGCACCTGCACTGTTGGTGCTCTGTCATCCCCTCACCTCTCTGGTGTGCAGCCCCCCAGAACAACAGATACTGTACATGTGCTCTCTCCCAGTGGGACCCCTTCCTCTGGCTCAGGTGTCCGGGGTGGTGATAGTGGGTGTCAGGTCAGCCAGCTTTCTCCATGACTCTGGCTGGGAGTTCAAGGTCTTGACATTTTCCTGGCTTTTAGATGGGGATGGGAAAAAGGGAAAGACAGACTCCCCACTTCCAAATCCACCTCATCCTTCTGACTCATGTCGAGTGGTCCTGGATCAGGGAGATTGACAATTTCTCTGTATCCTTTTCCATCCTCCTCTAGCCTGGCTTACATCTCCTGGACTTAAGTTGTCGGCATTCACAAGTAAAACTAAGTCACTTCTTCTTCTTCTTCTTCTTGCATGTGGCTGTGTTGTCCCCATGATCTTGGAAGCTTGGATATCAAAGAGGCTGGGGGCTTATCCCTGAGGTGACCTGCCTGCTGTGCCACATACTCCTGATAGCCTGGCCCAGACTCTGCTCAGCAGAGGGAAGGGTGGTCCCAGCGCAGGGCTCCCGAGCCTCCTGCTGCTCCTGGAATGTGCTGCTTTCTGACTCCTATGTAGACACAGTCACCTGTACATGAAGAACAAGAATGTTGGACCCTCACTTCTCTAAGCTACCTGTGTTTTAAGTCAGTAGGGTTCTCTGTCCCCCATGAGGCTCTTTGAGGATCAAACAACGTCTCACAGAGCCTAGTATGACACCTATTACAGACTATGCCATAGTTACTTTCTGTTGCTATGACAGACTATCCCAACAAAAGCAACCAAAGGAGAGGGTTCTTTCTGATTCACAGTTTCATGGGGATAGAGTCTATCATGAAGCGATGCTATGGAGGCGGCTGCAGCTGGAAGCTGGCTTTTCAGCATTTTTGTCCACACACAGGAAGGAGACGGAGTTGCTTAAATTTCCAATAGGTCTTATAACAAAATCCCGGAGCCAGATATTGGGGTAAATGCTGAAAGATCAGAGAGACAAATGAACAAGCCACTGCCAAGTCTCACCTCGCCAACTCCACGAATCCTCTCACTTAATGTCTCTGTGTCCTCAGCTGAAAGAGAGAGGTCCCGCTGAACGGAGCTTCAGCTGAAAAAGCAAACTTAGCCAAAAGGCTTTAGTTCCTTCCTGTCTCCTCACGCCTTATAAACCTTTCTCTGCCCGGCCATCACTTCCTTCCTAGTGCTGGGACTAAAGGCGTGTGACTCCCAAGTACTGGGATTAAAGGTGTGTGCCACCACTGCCTGGCTCTGTTTCTCTCCTAGACTGAGTCAATCTCATGTAGTCCAAGGTGGCCTTGAACTCACAGAGATCCAGATGGATCTCTGCCTCCCAAGTGCTAGGATTAAAGGTGTGTGCCACCACTGCCTGGCCTCTATGTTTACTTTAGTGGCTTGTTCTGTTCTCTGATCTTCAGGCAAATTTTATTAGGTACACAATGTATCACCACAAGAGGGAGAAAGAACAGGAAGAGGGGTGAGGCTGTAAAGCCCCAAAGCCTGTCCCAAGTGACATACACCCTCCAGCAAGGCTCCATAACCTTCCCAAACAGCCCCACCAACTAGGGATCAAGTGCTTACATACATGAACCCATGGGAGACAGCTCTCACTCAGACCACGATAGGCACCCAGTAGGGGCTAGGACACCATCCGGCAACACTGAGGTTTCAACTCCTTGGGAAAGCCAGGCCTTGGCAGTGCTCGCCGCAAAGACACAGGGGCACGCACAGGCAGCTGTCTTGGAAAGCAGAAGAGAGGAGAAGGCTAGCTGAGAGCAAGCAAGCGTGCACTTGTTCTCTTGGTTCACGACTGCGGATGCCGTGTTCCTAGCTTCTGGAGTTCCTGCCTTGACTTCCCTGAACGGATGGACTGCCATTTGGGATTGGAAGCTGAAATGGACCTTTCTTCCCCTGTTGCTTTTTCTCAAGGTATTTGTCACAGCATCTGCAGTGAAATAGAACAGGGACATCTACCCATGCCTAAGCACAGCAGCAGAGCAGTTGTCATCATGCCTGGAGCACAGGACTCCTGAAAGGTGGGGAGGAATGGGTTAGGACCAGAGCACAGCTAAGTCAAGTCCAGGCCTTGGTTACTAGTTACTGCTGCAATCTGCCCATTTTGGAATCTGTCACAGAGCCCGGCTGTCACATAGATCCTGGTCAGGGCAAGTAGCAAGGCAGGTGGCTGAACTATGTCAAGAGGGAAGGTGATACAGGGGCTAGGACATTTGAATTAGGTCTTGAGGTTCACACAGAGGTTTGCCAATCAAGGAAAGAGGGCAGTGCTTCCAGGCATGATGATGGGCTGTGCCGGTACCTGGAGCATCATGACGAAGATGGGGGAGAAGGGATTTCACAGGGTCACCGCACACAGGGCCCTGCCCCACAGAATTCAGGCTCCAGGCTCCAACCTGCCTTGAAGATCTAGCAGATGGCTTCTTCTTAGCCGACAGGGGCTGCTGGGTGGAATGTGAATTCCTGAGGCTGCCCTGCTGCCTACAGATGTAAATGGTCATTGCAGTAGTGCAGGGGGTGGCCTCGGGCTCAAGTCTCCTCATTATCTGGGATGAATCAGTGGCCCCTGGCAGTACCCGATGCCCCAACTCTTTAAGTTTTCTCTTAATGCATTTTTGAAAAGACGCTTGTCTCTGCATGGTTGAATCTGAGTGAAGGAGACTGAATTGTCCCTGGCATGTTGTGTGGTACCCTTGAACAGACCTGACCTGGTCACCTGTAAGGTGGCCAAGGAGGGAATGTGGGCAGCACATCACCACACCTACCTCCCAGTGCAGCCTGAGCTCAGCTGCCCAGGGTGGCTCGCCTCACTCTGGTCCTCTGGGGACCTTCACATCCTGCTCTACACAGTCTACCCACTGAGCTCTCTTTTCTTCCAGACAGTGTGCCACCTGGATGTCGGCTCCAAGGGGATGACAGCTGGAGGAGGAGGTCAGTGCACCTGCCAGAAACATTTCTGTGTGTTCAGCAAAGGTCAGGGTGGGGTGAGCTAGGTGCAAACTGCTCAGTGTTGAGTCCATACCGTGAAGGGGACTTCCTATTTCCCCCTTTCCTTCTGCTGCTCAGCCCCACCTCAGAGTGTTAGGACACTCCAGAAGGAAAGAAGGGCCTCAAATTCCTCAGCTCTGTTCTTCATTATGAACCATTACATCCATGGACATCCATTCCCCAACCCTGGACATTCATCACATATAAGTAATTCCCATAAATCATTAGGAACAAGCTCAGGGGACAGGTGTGCTCACCCTATGCCCTCAGTGTTGTGAATTAACCCATGTCCTCTGTGGAATGTAGCACAGCCACTAAGGTGGCTGAGAATGTCATGTCGTAGGGCAATGTGATGATGTTGCAGTTAATTCAAAGATGGTAGGACATGGAATGTGTGATACTGCCGGCTGTATCACGCACACACATCCACGTGTGGTCAGCAATGCACCCTAAGAGATGGACTAAAGATTAACTGTGGCTGCTCAGAGAGGGGAACATGTTGTTCTGTTGTCTTTATTGTAATAGAGAAATGAAGGTGCTGGGGACCAGACAGACTCTCCTCTCCTCGGGCCTTACGTGCCACTTCCAGCAGTGTGGGGCTGGTTTACAGGCGTGGGCCCGAGCAGGGTTTCTGAGGGCTTGTTGAGGTTGCACTCACAGCAGGACTTAGCACTCTCCATGTCTGTTTTCTCCATGGCTCATCTACTAGATTCTGTTCTTGCCAGCCCTGTAGCTGGGGATGAGTTAATCAGCCTCTCTGAACCGCAGACCATTTTTGAAAGGAGGATAACATGACGACCCTGTATCTTGCCTGGTACATAACAGGATGTCAATGCATGAGAAGAAAGGCTCTTCTCATCAGCTTGGAGCTGCCCTGTGTACCTTCACGACTGCCCCTCTAGCCTGAGCTGGCATCTGTTTCCATAGCCGGAGAGCTGTGCATTCTAATGCCCCCACTCTGCCACTGACTTCTAGCAGTCTGCCTTCTCTGAGCTCAGCCTTCTCACCCATTGAAGAAGGAAATGCTTGTGATTAATGGGGCTGTTTGTACTAGGTTTCTGGAGGCTGCCTGGCGCCCCCTGCAGGAGGTGAATACAAGGTGTGGGAGCTACCAGAGGGACCATGGGGAGTGAGGGAGGTGGAGAGGTGGAGAGGGAGTGGGGGCGGGTAGCCCTACCCTGGAGGGGCTGGCAGCTAGCAGGGCATTAGGGAGACAAGCAACGATCTGAGTTGTCCCAAGACCATGATGATACCATTACTAAGTGTGGGGCTCAGAGAATTCAAAGGCACCAAGAGAGCCTCTGTTATAGGGATGGCCATCTGGGAGCATCTGTGGATAGCAAGAGAGTGGAAACATTACGATAAAGTTTAGGACCTGTCAGTTTTAAAGATGGATGCCTAGCCTGGGACCTGACTGAGGATGCTCTCTTCCAGCTCAGGAGTACCTGCTTAATTCTGAAACAGACAGTATCCTTCAAAGCCTGTGGGGTATGGAGTCCTGGTTCCTTCCAGAGGCTGAGTGGGCGTCACAGACTGCTCCACTCAGTTCCCCAAAGGTAAGCACACAGCTTTACCTCACTTATGAAATGTGGTTTTAATTGAAAGTGGAATATGTTCACAGATGTGCATGCTCGTGTACACACACACACACACACACACACACACACACACACACACGCACACAGATACACAGAGACAGAGACAGACAGACAGACATGGGTGCATACACATACACAGAGAAAGACAGACAGACATGAGCCCATACACACATGCACACAGGCATGCATGCATGACGGCCCCAATAAAGCCCACCAGTTTAAGAGCTAAAATGTAACCCATTATCTGCTTTTCAGTCTTTGTTTCTGGTGGCATCTCAGCCGTATCTTGTCATGTGTCTTGAGTGGTGGCCCTCGTGTGTGGAGACCCAGGCCCTCTGGTGATCTCCGCCTCTTCTTCCCTTGCTCTGATGGGCTGGCCTGGCCAGTGCCTTCCTCACCCAGAGCTGATTCAAAGATGATGCCGCCAGAGCAGCTCCGCCTGTCATCTGGCTCACACTCACTTCCGGGCACAAAACCTACAGGGTCCTCCAAGTCCTCTCCCATGATTCCTGGTGTCCCCTAGGCTATGAGAGCCCTGTCCAGCATCTTCCCTTCAGGGCTGCCTGGACCTCCCATAGACTGCCACTGCAGGGAAGCCACTGACACCCACTGGACTTCATGGGACCGTAGCCCTGCTGTCAGTCAGTGTCAGCCCCATAAAGCTTCCCAGCCTTGGTCCATTGCAGATCCCAGCTGACGTTTTTGTTTTGTTTTTGCTTTTACCTTTTGTCTAGATTTTCTAGTTGTTTCTACTTTGAAGCATCTGAATCAGTTTTCACTAGAAACACACCACTGGCTCCAGACAAACCATTCAACTGATTAAATTTGGGGCCTGGCAGGCCTGAGTTCAAAGCTCAGCCCTGTCCTTGTCAAACCAGTGTGGCGGAGGGACAAAGCCCTTCATCCGTTTGTGTGTCAGTGTCCTTCTGTATAAAATGGGCGTGGCGCTGCCCGATGCTGTCATGAGGATGAAAGCCAGCATGGCGGCACCCTGTGTTTGCAGGGAACCCGTAGGTCTCACAGAACAACAGAAGAGCAAACAGCTCTCCCCCACGGCGTCTCAGCATACAATTTATTCTCTTCCGTCTTCGATTCTTGTGATGCCCCGCCTTCCTCACCACTTATATTACATTTTTATCTTAAGCATGAAGACAGGACATTTGCATGACAGGGTTGTGGGACAATTTGATGACCCCACATCTATGAAGTATTTGTTAGTTTCCAGGCCAGGAGAGGTGCTCACAAGTGTGCTCACTGTGCTCAGCGGCCTTCATCAACTTTCTGCCTGGTGGCTTCACTGCCCTGTGTAGGTTCCATGCCTAGAAATAAGAATGTCTTCCCATCTCCTGAGAAAACCACTTCTGATTTGTCTTGCTCTGACCTGTCACATGTGACCTCCCCAACCTGGAGGCATCACAAGCAATAGTAGTCTTTGTTGTGTGTCTATGGAGCAGGTGTCTACAATTGCAAGCTGTGTAGGTATTCAGAGAAGTGGTCATGGCTGGGCACAGGGAGAGAAGCAGAGTAGAGACTGTGAAGTGAGGAGTCCTACATGGAGTATTCATCCTCACAGGGACCCCATAGCAACATCATACCCGCTCTGCCTATGAGGAAAGGCAGGAGGTTAAAAATGACTCAGGCTCACCCAGGAGACTCAGGCTGAAGGCACTGACAATGTGGCTCTGTGGCTGCTCCCCATCCCGTCGCTGGGGGATGGAGGGATGGCTCCAGTCTGCTGGTGAGGCTGGAAGGCAGATGCATGACCACATCTGGAGGATGCTGGAGAGGCAAAAGAGCTTCTTGCTGCTGTGCTCCTGTAGCTGGTCCTTCCTGTGGGTTCTGGAAGGGAACATGTTTTCAGAGGTGAGATGCTGATGTGGATTGTCTTATGCCCAGGAGTGGCTGATGGAGGGCTTGTAGACAGGGTAGAGGATGAAATCACACGGCCCTGAGTGATGTGGAGTTAGCAGCTTCACAGCCACATATAGTTACAGAAGATGTCTGGGGTCATCAAAATTGCTTGGCTTGTCCCATTGTGCAGAGCCCTGAGGCAAGCCTATGGTGAGGATACAGTGCAGGGAATAGGGTGCGCATTTGGAGGGCCATGAGGACACTGGCATGAGGCTACCATGCAGGAGACACAGGGCCTTTCCGTGTGAAGGGCACGTTCTCCTGCCACTGAGAACAAAAGCCTTTGCTTCCACTTGGCCACCAGCCCAATGCCTGCATGTCATCACTTGCTCAGTGGCCAGGTGTGACAACCCAACTAGACCCCATCTCCATTTCCTTGACTGTGACTTGGAACTGCCATAGGAGGAAGTGAGCATGCGGTAAGAGGTTTGATGCCAGCACAGTAAGTGCTTGATAAGCATTAGTTGTCGTTGTTATATCTTCCTCGAATAAGAGGTGTGATCTGCAGTCCCGTAATCAGGGGACACAGAGACGTACTTTTGTTTTCTCTTCTCCAGCTGTCCCCATCTTCGGGCTCAGCCTGGATTCTGGGCAGAGCCCAGTAATGGGGAACAGAGCTTTCCCCACCGCGTCTAAGGGTCAGAGGCAAAACATCCCCACCCCCTCCACTCCTAGCCGGGTTTCTTGCCACTCTGCAACTCCTGGAGGAGGCTGGCTTTCCACCAAGCACTCAGGCAGTGTCTGCAGCAATCTCCAAGCCAATAAATCACTGCAACGGGCGTGAAGTTGACAGGGCCACTCTCTCTCTGGGGCCACTTCACAGCCTCCATAAATATTTGAAGCAGAGCCCTGCGAGAGCACTTTAGGAAATCGGTCTCGCTCTCAGCCCTCGGTGAGTGGGGAGTGCTTTTGTCTTTGGCTTGGAGGCTTGCAGTTGTGGGTGAAGCTGGAAGGATTCGAATGCACCTTGCAGACTCAGTTCAGCTTTGGTAGATATAAAGGCAGTGACCGAAAGGGTTTGCTGTGCGCAGACCTGGGAAGGACCAGACCACTGTGTCTTAGCCAGCTGCACAGTCACCCTTCAGAATGAAGCACAGCAGGCCACCCTGGGGTCCTTGGACCTCATGTCCCAGGCCCCTTGTTCCGAGCTCTTCCATCATGTATCTTTTCTCATCCTGAAGGGAACGTCAGAACTCCCTACCCTACTCTGTTCCCTCCTGGAAGGGAGGACAAAGACAAAGATAAGAAACTGAGGCACCTCAAGATGTAGGTGGAGCCCGTGGGTTTAGTCTGGGTGAGCTTTGGATTTCGGTCTGAGAGAGAATGAACCGAGAATTCCCATCTGCTCTTTCCTTGACTTCCCCAATATTAGTATCTCATGAAACTACCACGGCACAGATCTAGGAGCTGGTGGGTTTGATTTCCGGGAGAAATGGAAGCCACTGAAATGCAAGCAAGGCTTACAGAGCTGGGGCCACTTGGCTTAGCTTGGGGCTTGGGAGACGGAACCAGGTCCAGGTTATGTCCTGGAGAGGCTGCCAGTGAGCCCACATCTCATTCAGTCTTCTGGCTGTCATGGTAGCTAGGTAACCATTGTCTGCTAGCGTAGTGCTGTGAACACATATGAAAAGTGTTCTTCCTCTTGCCTTGGGGACCACTGGGCACCCCACTGGAGCCTCCCTCCAGATAGGAGGGCACTGTTGTGTGAAGCATTTTACACTTGTTTTGCTTAAAGTTAGCTGTTAAGCTGGGTGTGGTGGTGGACACCTTTAATCCTAGCACTAGGGAAGCAGAGATAGGCAGATCTATGAGTTCAAGGCCAGCCTGGTGTACATAGCAAGTCCCAGGCCAGCTCAGCCTGGCAAGACCTCATCTCCAAAATAACTAACTAACTAACAAATAAATAAATAAATAAATAAATAAATAAATAAATAAATAAATAAATAAGTTACCAGTTAATGTGAGGTCCCATTTGGCATGCCAGCCATTGTTTTTGATGATGAAGTACCCTGCAGAGCTGGGTGAGGATGCTGGCTTGGTGACCCCTCTTCTGCTCCTCCTGTCCCTTTGTCATGGGAATGCATCCTTAACGTCATGATTTGGAGCATCAAGAATGTGATGGAGGAAGGATGTGCACCTGAGGTACAGGCAAGGGTTCAGCTCGTCCTGTGGGGGTGGTGCCACCTGTCTCCAGCACGAGGCATTATCTGTCACCTCAACTCCTTCTAGCCTGTGCCCATGTTCTGGGCCTTGGTAAGAGGCCATCCAGATGGGTCACTCCAGAGTGATCCCTGCTGCTCGCCATGGTCACCATTGCCCACTAAATCCAAAATACTTGTAAACCAGAAAGTGCCATCAGCACCCCTGGGGTACACTGAGGTCTCCAATTGGGGCTGCTTTGTGCTCTGACTTCTGAGCGCTGTTGCAATGGATACTGGCAGACTCTGGCCTTGTCCCAGGCCTGCAGAGCTTTGAGAGGCATGAGGCGGCCCTGTCACACTCTCAGTCAGCTATATGTTATCAGAGGTCGGGGCAGGACTTGCATCAAGGATGTTGAGGGCCAGGCAGGAGCCTGGTCTGCAGGAGCTGGAGGCAGCCACCCCTCTGCCTAGGCCTCTGGAGAGGCCGGCAATCAGACTAGCTCTGCCACTGCAGCAGACAATAATTTATCAGTCAGTTGTCAGCAAGCCACGTGGAGGACTTCCCTGGGAGCCTAGCCAAAGCTAGTGAGGCAAGAGTGCCCCTCCCCCTGGTTGTGAGGCAAGTCCATGGGGAGGCCTGGCCTTGCTTGTATAGTCAAAGAATGGCTGTGTTGAGTGCGGTTTCTCTCTCTGGGGCCTCATTCATCTTCCTGTGAATCTGGGGGGTCAGGAGGGACTGGAGCTAGGTCTTCTTCGTCTCCCGCCGGCTCCTGCCCCTGGGCTTCCAGACAGACAATGTGTAGACTGGGGCCCAGTGGCATAAGCAGGTGGGACACAGGGGTGGAACTATGGGGTAGGTAGCTGCCTGTGAGAATACCAGGTAGCCTCCTGGTGGAAGTGTGCACTGTGCTACACCCTGGAAACGTGTGTGTGTGTGTGTGGGGGGGGTGCTGCCAGGGAGGGGGAGGGGTCAAAGTGGGGCAGCCCTAGAAGCTAAGTCCCTTCCCTATCTCCCCAGGGAGAGCTGTTCCCACATGGGGTGCTGTAGCCCTGTACCGTCACACCCAGCTGTGGGACACAGTTTGCTGTCACAGACAAGCCTTGCCCAGGAGTATATCAGGAGAGGGAGGCTAGCGTCAACCTCTAATGGCAATCAGACTCTCTTCAATGGTGATGGTTTCTCTGGGGTTAGCTGAGCACTGTGTGGGCCCCTGTATGCCCGTGTATGAGATAAGGGGAAGTTTGTAAAAGGAAAGTGAAGGGGGTACAGAGATGTTGATACAGTAAGCTGCCATTATAGAGGCCATACCTAGCCTGGTGCTGTACAAAGGGGGCAGGTGTGGACCTACAGTGTCGTGATGGCCCCTGCCCGTGGCTGCACCTCCAGCAGGCCCTGCAATAGCTCTTGGCGCCAAGTGTGTGTGGCAAAATCTCCTCTCTCATCACCTCTGGCTTTAGTCACGATTGCTTTTGGTTTTTATGAGCATGGCAGAAGTGACTCCATTTCTTCTGGCAGCTTTCACATAATAAATATGTGTTGACTTCTCAGTTCCAGCAGTGGCTGTCCTGCTTCCACCTGCTGGGCTCACAGTTAGGAGGAAAGGACCACTGGGGATGCTGAGAAGTTGTGAGATGGCCACTGGGGACGGTTGCTAAAGTGTTGGAGAGAATGGGTGGCCTTTGCTGCACCTGAAGAGCGATCATCTGACAAGAGAAGAGCTGGTTGGCTTCAGGGTCAGGCCAGTGGGGACCTGGAGTGGCAGTTCCATTTGGCACTGTGTTCAGTTGCTGTTCCTTTTGGAGGCAGGAAGCCTGGTGTAAAACCACAGGAAGCAAGGACCTGGGCAGACAAACCCACAAAACCCAGGTGGAGTGTGTGCCCTGAGGACAGAGCCTTGTGCTCACCATAACCTGGGCTAGCTAGCCAGCTGTAGCTTTCAGTGGCAGCCCTTGGAGGCCTGGTTTCCACCTCGCAAAACACCTCCATGGTGACATCATCTTCCATCATCCTTGCTGACACAGCCTGGTGACATGCTTCATGATGTGCCCTGAAGCATTCCTAACTCAGGCAGTCTCTCATGCTTTCCCTGCCTACGCTGAGAAGCAAACGGCTTAGGAGCTAAGCGTACCTAACTCCCACCCCATGATTTAGATTCTGGTTGTGACCCTCGCATATCTCCAGGGTCTCAGTGTTCTGGCCTGTGGGATGGGGGTGTCTGACTTCCAGCATGACTAGAAGGAGTGGGCCACTCTTTGCCATACTCAGAGGCCTCGAACATGGAAGAGCTGCAGCTTTCTTTCCTCTATGTGACTCTGACAGTGTGATCTTTACAACCCAGGCATAGGAAACTCTAGGGTGTACTGATGGAGAGGTGAGCAGGACTCAGCCACACAGGAGGCCCTTGCAGAAGAGGTTAGGATAAAGTCCATGTATTGCTCTGGGCTTTGTGTGGCAGTGTGGAAGTGTCCCCTGGGGCAGAGCTGGTCACACTCTTAGGACCTAAAGTGCCGTATCCATGCCATGGTTGAAATGTATGGTCAGTGTGCCATGGAATATGGGCCACATCACACACACAGGAGCCATGATCATTGGACTCAGCACAGAGAGGCATCTCTGGAATCCTCCAGAATCATAATGATGATGATAATAACAATCATAATCAACACTACCATAAGCACTCTTCTCGGCAATAGTGAGAATGCAAGGGAGTGTAGTTCCGGTTAGAAGAGGGGACCATAGGAAGGCAGGGAGAATCTGGGGTCCAGAATGTCCTCCTTCCTGCCCTGTGAGCAGAGGGAAGGCCATGGCCTGGGATGACAAGAGATTCCAGCTCTGAGTGCTAGTGGCTGTGGAGAGTGGAGGAAGATCAGGGTGGCTGATGTAAAAGTGGCTGAGAACTGGTTTCCAAGTTAGGCATGGTTGTGTACCTCAGCACTTTTTGGGTAGAGCCAGAGAGATCTCTGTAAGTTTGAGGCCATGTAGCAGGATCCTCTGTCACAGAAAGATGGATGGGGGAATGGAAGGAAGTTTAAAACATTTTAGCATGAAAAATGTCAAATACTTACAAAATCAGACAGAATAGTAAAAGGGTCCAGTGTGCTCATCATTCAGCTTCCACAAAGGTCAGCTTGAGAGCAGGCTCCTTCATCAGGACCTGGCCTCATCTCTCCTTCCACCACAGTATTTGGAAGTGGGGCCAGACATACATTATTCAATTCACAATCATTTCAAACACTGTCCCATCATCAAGCCCCAAATAAGTGATAACTCTTTAATTTTATCAAACATCCAATTGGTTCAATTTTCTAATTATTTTACAAATTATATGGGCAATTTTTTTATGGTTTACTTGAAACTGAGTCTAAGTAGGGTCTCACTATAGCTGATTGGCATGTCTTTTTTGAGGTAGATCTATATAAGACAAACTTACCTCCTTAAACAGGAGTGTGGTCACCTGCTCTGTGGCCATTTCCTCTGTCTCCAAAATATTTCCAAACTGAAACTCTGTCCCTGTATAACATGAACCACCCACCTACCTTGGCAATGCCCAGTCTACTTTGTGTCTTAAAGTGACAGTGACTAGGCCCCTCATATTGGTGGACCCTATGGGATTCATCCCTTTGTGCCTAACTTTGTTAGATTTAGTACAATGCCATGAAGGTGCATGTGTACAATAGAGTGTCATGATTTCCTTCCTTTTAAAGGCTGAATATGCTTCACCTGGATAGACTTGCCACAATTTGATTACCCATCTGTCTGTCCATCAACACGTCCATATGTCCATCCATGTATCTATCTACCTATCTACTTTACCATTCATTCATTCATTCATTCATTCATTCATTCATTCATTCATTCATATACCCACCCTACCTATTTACCCACCTACACATCCACCCATCCATCCATCCATCCATCCATCCATCCATCCATCCATCCATCCGTCTATCAATCCGTCCATCTGTCCATCCACCTATCAATCTATCCACTTTTCCACCTTACCATTCATTCACTCATTCATTCATCTACCCACCCCACCTATCTACCTACCTATCCATCCATCCATCCATTCATCCATCCATCCATCATTCATCCATCCATCCATCCATCTATCATCCATTCATCTATCCATCCACACATCCATCTACATATCATCCATCTGCCCACATAATGGCCTTTTATATCTTTTAGTACACAAGTTTTTCCTCCTCTCTTTCCATCTGTGGAAGAAATCAGGTCACTGTCCTGTGTTTTGCACAATGGGTCTCACTGGTGGGTCTCAGTGGTGTGGTTGGAGTCCTCTCCTTCTCCATCTACCCTAGACTTCCCTTCATGGTGATGGGAACACGTGCATCATTGTCAACTGTGCAGATTCAAGAGGCCGCAGCAATGGAGGAGGCATCTCTGGCTGTCTTTCAGTACTCACCTATTTCCCCAGCACTAGGAAAGGGCCATCTAAAGTTCAGTTCAGAGAGACAGCAGGCTTAGGACAGAGCATCTGGGCAGGCATCCTTGCAGACATACTCCTTACACAAGGCTACGGATCTGGTAGGGTCTTTGTGATAGTTCCTGCTAGCAGGCCTGCGTGTATGGTCCTCTCTTCCAGCACCTCCTGGCTTCCTTTGTTGTTGTTGGTTCTGTTGTACTGTTAAGGTTCGGCAGGAGTCACTCCATTTTGAATCTGAGGGCTCTCACAAGGTGAGGAGAGAGCTGTTCTTGCAACTGAAGTGTGCTCCTAAGGAACTCAAGTGCTGCCGGGCCTATTTATGTTGGATGGAAAGTAAATTCTAGAAATGTCTCTCCTTTCTCCATTGTGTTTCCCATTAGATGAGCCAAACTGGAAGCCAGAGGCCAAGGAAGCCCTGGGAATACTATCCTTAGGGTCAACCATTTCAGTCACCCTCCCTGGTTGGCCTCCTGGGCCAAGAGAACAGATGGATCTAGGGCCACTGTGCAGGAAAACACAGATAGAAGATGTGTCTAGCTCATGGTTAGTCGGGGCGTGGCACAGGCTCAGCATCCATGAGATGCTCATGGTAAAATCAAGTCTCCTCCACACGATGGAGGGCAGTTCTCTCTGAACCACTGTCTCTCTCTCCAAGGTGAAGGTGTCACATCTGATTTAGCCTCCAGGCCCCTCCTGTGTCAATGCGTTCCCTGACTTCTTTGCCCACTGAGCACGCTCCATGTGATAACTGAATCTTTAGATGCTCCATGCTCACCTTCATGAAGCATGTTTCTGAGTGCAGATGGGATTTTCTCTCCTTCCATCTGAGAGCTGGTACTTGGACCCAGCTCATCCAATGCAGCAGAAGACAAGGGAGATAAAGTGAGTCTGGTGAGATTTAGCCTCAGCTGGAACCTGGGTGCCAGTAGCCACTTGGTCCCTGGGGAACTTGTGCCAACCCAAGTCGTGAATAGTCCTGAAGGATGATGGATGGGGAGGTCATGGCCTTGCACGGCTGTGTAATTAGACTGATGCTGCCGAGGGACACCAGCTAACACACACACACTCTGGCTTCCCTTCACGGTGGGGGCTGGGAGTTTTGGAAAGCCCAGGGCCTCCTGCTTGATGGGAGGGCTGTACAGAGAGCCACTCCCTCCCCGAGTAGGGTCAAGAACTGGAGCCATGGGTCTCCATTAAAATTCACTTTAGAAACCTAAGTGCATAGCTCAATTGGTAGAGTGATTATCAAGCCTGCAGGGGGCCCTGGGTTTGAACTCCCTTCCCCCACTGAATAAACCATGCGTGGTAACACATGCCTGTCATCTCAGCACTTGGGAAGTGGAGGCAGGAGGATCAGAAGATCAGGGTCATCCTTGCAACATAATGATTTGGGGGCTAGGATGGACTGTGTGAAAGAGGCTGAGGGATTTGAGGATGGACTGTGTTTCGGTGGTGCTACTCTTGGGAGGGACGAAGCATAATGTTGATAGTACATTAAGCTGGCTAGAAGATTTCCAAGCATTGCCTGGAGACCATGGCCTCCTACGCAGTGCCTAACCACTCCTGGCATCGCAGATAGAAATAAGCATACTTTAAACAGCATGCTTTTCTGCTTATCAAATCAAATATGTTTATTTGGATGAATTGGGGGAAATGCAAACAAATAAAGTAACAAACAAGACCACCAGGAATTCCAGCACTGAGAGATCATGAATTTACTCCCGGACAGCTGTACTTTTGCAGCCATTGAGTTCCCACAGTGGTCAGGAACTAATGAACGGTATCTCCGACACTGCGTGCTTCTCCACTTGGAGAAGTGGGAGGGCGTGTTGGTAAAGACGGTGCATCCAGGAGCCAATCAAACCACTTCATAAATGTGATAGATGCTCTTTATCCTTCTGTGCCTCCCTTGCCCCATCAGCACTTGTCATGAACATCAGTAAATGTGTTCCTGTGTAAAGGCTCAGGACAGGGTATGACACTACGATGAACTGTTCCCCACAAGCTCAAATGTTGAACATTTGGTCCCCAGCTGGTGGCACTATTTTGGGAGGTGGCAGAACTGTAGGAGGTAGGGCCTGGTGGAGGAAATAGGTCACTGGGGGATGTGCCTCCTAAAAGTATCGTTCCTAACTCTCTTCCTGTTTCTTTCTGCTTCCTGTGCACCACCGGGAGGGGATGCTCTCTTCTATGATTAGCTTTACCTTAGACCCACAGCAGTGGAGCCAGATGGACCATGGAATGAGAACTCTGAAACTGTGAGCAGAGGCGGTCTTTCTCCTTCAAGCTGTTTCTCTCAGGGACTGGTCATAGCCATGTGTCTTAGAGTTTCTATTGCTGTGAAGAGACACCATGACCACAGCAACTCTTATAAAGGAAAACATTTAATTAGGGCTCACTTACAGTTTCAGAGGTTCAGTCCATTATCATCATGGAGGGGAGCATGGCAGCATGCAGGCAGACATGGTGGTGGAGGAGTAGCTGAGAGTCCTACATCTTGCAGGCAACGGGAAGTCGACTGAAACACTGGGTGGTATCCTGAGCATAGGAAACCTCAAAGCCTGCCCCCACAGTGACACACTTCCTCTAACAAGGTCATACCCACTCCAACAAAGCCATACCTCCCAATACTGCCACTTTCTATGATATTATGGGGGCCAGTTACATTCAAACTACCACACCTTGAGAAGCTGCATCAGTACAGGCATGCACCCCCTTTTTACAGGATGTCTGACATGGATAGCATCTTCATTTGAATAAATTATATATTTATCCCTACTGTGTGCTGACCATCTTCCCAGGTTTCACACATATTGCTATATTCAGTGTCCAAAATGACACCCACAAAATCAGTTTCACTGATACTTAAAGTGATGGAGGGCTTGGAGCAGAGAAGGTGCTTTGCAAGTTATGTAACAGCTTTCAGGTCCAGAATTTCAGTCCTTCAATCCAATTGGACCCCCAAATCCCTGGCCTGTTCCTAGATTGCTCTAATAGGACCCCCTAAATCCCTGGCCTGCTCCTGGATCACCCACTCCCAGCCTTGGCGCCAATAAAGTCAGATTGATACCCAGGGTGCTGCTGTCCATGTTTCTGGTGCTGATCATTAGTGCTTGCTGTGACTTGTGTGCGAGCAATGAGGCCTTTGTGGTTCATTTATGACCCACTCCCTCCCCTCCGGGGATTTCAAACCAGCTGTGGTCTCTCCCTGAAGCATCATGATGCAGCCAGGGTGGGGCGTTCCCCGGGAGCCATTCCTTTCCCCCAGGAGGCACAGTCTGAAAGCTGCTCTTTGGGTGGAAACAGCTGTCAGGGTGGGAGTGCTCCTTGGGACTGTAGCTGGGACACACACACACACACACACACACACACACACACACACACACACACACAAAAGCAGGAAAATAGGGTCTTTAAGGGGACTAGGGTCTCTTGTACCTGAGAAATAGGTAATAGAAAGGGGTGTCACAGTAAATGGGGAGAAGTCTGTCTGGCACCAGTCCATTCTAGTTAAATCCTTTGTGATACTGAATGACTTTGTTTCTGCCTCAGCTTCGACATGACAGGGAGATGCTGCCTCCCCAGCAAGGCTACTGTGAGGAACTGGAGTGCGTATGCTCAGGTGTCCAGTGTGTGTCAGCATGGGTTGTGACCCTTTGGAGCAGAGGTACCTACTATGTTCTAAGAGTTGGCCTTCTAGGTACAGGTGTGAGGAAATGCCACCCAATCGAAAACACCCAACAGACACATTTGTGCCCCAGCCCCCACCATCCTGAGTGGATTCTAGGGGAAGAGTTACAGCGTGCAGGAGGATGGGACATGGAAGAGAGAAGCTGTGTGAGTAGTTATGATAGTTCTAGAAACTGGAGCCAGTACACTGGTGTCCAGAACAATTTGGACACAGTAGTGCATGATGGCCAGCACTGGAGTCCCATGAGACCAAAGAAAAAGGCTACTAGATAGATGTAGGATTATGGAGTGCTGTTTATGACAGGAGCATTACCCTGGATTGGGGTCCGGAAAAGGTGCATGTATATCGATTAGGACAGAAGTGACCTTATCTAAATGACAGTGTCCCTGGTTTACCTTAACATAACATGAGCAAGTACATTCTTGGTGCTGGGTCTCATTGCAGAGCTCCACGCATTCTAGGGGCTTTATCTGTTTAGAATGTGCTGGGCAAAAGCTATGTAGGCAAAACCCATTGCAGTGACCCAGGAAAATCACTCAACATGGCTGTCCTGCTGAGTCCACACAATGGAAACTATCTACCTGTGAGCCCTGCAAGCTTCAGCAAATTACCTCCTAGGGTCTCCATTTCCTCATTAGCAAATAAGGACAATAACTATACTTAACTCACAGAGTTACAGTTTTACACTCATTAAAGCTCTCTCTCTCTCTCTCTCTCTCTCTCTCTCTCTCTCTCTCTCTGTGTGTGTGTGTGTGTGTGTGTGTGTGTGTGTGTGGTGTTACAGTGATAGTGATGTGCATACCTGTGCAGGCCAAGTCATTCCTAAGGAGCCATCCATCTTGGTTTTGAGGCAAGGTATCTCATTGACGTGGGGCTCATTGACTCGTCGAGGCTGGCTGGCCAGCAAACCTGTATGTCTGCTATCTCTGTTCCCCAGAATGAGGATTACAAGCACACTCTGCAACCCTGTATGTGGCATCTGGGGGATCGAACTCCAGCTCTCATGCTTGTGTAGCAAGCGCTTTATAGACCAAGTATCTCCCCAGCCTTCATTTACTCTTTAAATAGATGCATCCTAGAGTATGGCACAGAGGGAACACCTGGTATGTGAATCTCCACCATCACCACCCTCCATCATCACAACCCTGAATGATTTGGAAAAAAAAGGAGGGTGTGTTGTTAAATCCCATTGGGCTATTGCTACCCAAAACTTACTTCCTCAAAGCCCCCACCACTTCATTCACACAGTTGTAAGGCTTGCTCTGCTAGGTGGCTTTCTGCTGGTCTCACCCTCACGCATCAGAGGGTTCAGTTGGGCTGTGGACTCAAGCAGGGCCTTGTGGCTGGTGACTGATGGTGGCTGGCCCTGGCGTTTGGTGACCATCTCTCCAACAGGGATGCTCCTCTTTCTTATACACGAGTCCTCAGCCTCATGGATACTCTTTCGGGTTTCTGCATATGGAGGTGTAGAGGCTGTGTTGAGAGAGAGCAGGAACTTGAAGGTCTCCTGGGGCACAAGCTTGAAATTCTCACTGCTTCTCTCTCTGGTGTAAGGAGGTGTCAGGCTGCTCCAGACCTGAGGAGAAAGGCTACCTCTTGCCAGGAGGAGCAGGGCAGGTCGCACTCCAAATAGCTGTGCACACTGAGGTGGGAGGGATCTTCGTGTAGGACTTTACTAGAACCACCCCTCGGCAAGACTTACATTTTGAGAACCCTGTTAATGGGCAGTGACATGGACTTCTGCAAACACTGTCCATCCAGCAGTGCTGGCAGCCTAGGGAGGTGACAGCTTTGCTTTGTCACTAGCAAGTTTTCAGAACCATGAAAAACCATGGCGGGGTGGTAGGAGTCCTGCAGCACTCTGGGGCCAAGAGAAGGGCACCTGGGTGCTTTCAGTGAGAGTGCAGGATTGTGAGGACACCTGCCACAGTGAACTGGGCTGTGGGTGAGAATGTACCTACGATCTTTATTGTGTGGGTGAGTAGATTCCCACCGAAAGGTAGGCTTGAGAAGGTGTGTTGACTTTCATTTATGTGTCTACCAGCAGGGACACTGGGTTCTCACGATACCTGAAGAGCATTGTGTAGGTTTTGGGGGTGGTCTTCACCAGCAAGGAAATTAAAATGATCTAGCCATAGCCCGCCTCTAGGAGACCTTGGGGAGCCGGCTGTCAAATGTTCCTGGTCTCACTTCTCCAGCTGCTTATTGATTGCTCCTGCCTCGAAACTTCTGAAGCCCGCGAGTCTGGAGTTGAAAAGGAAGCTGCAGTTCTGGTTACATAGAGAGGCATAATCATGTAGTTACATCTTCAGAAGGTGGCTGATGCTGTAGAGACTAAAGGAACCACATGTGTGCCAGGAGAAACCTAGAAAATCTGGTGTCCCCCACCATGTGGGGCAGGTGCAAGTAAGAGAGCCAGGCTTGGTGAAGGAGGTTGGGATCTGGAATGTTCCTCAAAGGCCCACATGTGGAAGACTTGGTCCTCAGCCTAAGGTAACATCTGGAGGTGATGGCTTCTTTAGGAGGTGTGGTCTAGAGGGAGGAAGTGAGGTCATTGGGAGCATGTCCTTCAGTGGGATTCTGAGACTATGGCTCCTTCCTCTCTTTTTGCTTCTTGACTGCCATCAGGGGAGCCAGTTCCTGGTATGATGGTCTGCCCTGCCACAGGCCTAAAGCAACGGGATCAAGTGACCGTGGGTTACCATGGGATGTAACCTCAAAGGATTTTCTTCTTTGTAAGTTGAATTTCTAAGGTATTTTTTCACCAGTAGGAGAGCCAACAGGCGCACCTAGTCCAGGCTAGGAATCCTGCCAGAGACCATCTGTGGCAGGCTGGAGGGGCCTCCTACACCTGACTGGTCACTCCCATTAGTGTAGACACTCAGCAGAGGACGCTGCTGTGCAAGGAGGCAGGAGGAAGATGAATAAGTCCCACAAAGAGCAGAGCCCAGGTCGTCACAGTCTCCATGCTGAGATGAAAAGGATGGGCCTTCAGGATCAGTCAGAGAAAGAGGCTCAGCAGATAGCAGCAGATTTCAAGCCCAGAGCCACCAGGCAGCCAAGGGAAAGCTTGGAGAAGCAAGCCCATCTCCTGTGGCTTCGGAGATCCATTCTAGATCCACTGTGGACAAGTGAATTGGTGCAGAGGGGACATGAGAGATGCCACTACCTCACTGGGCTGGCGGTCCGGGTGGCAACTGATTTGCTCGGTTTTCCCCATAAATCAGCGAAGCAGATGAGCACAGGCATTGAGAGGAGGCGTGCTCCTTGATGGAGGGGCCATCTGTCTCCGTGGCAAACTTGGAAGATGGGGTTGAAGCAAAAGCGGAAACGAGGCATCATTTGTCTTCAGTGACGAGAGGGGGGATGAGAGTTGACAGCATATTATGAAAGGGCTGTGACAGGTTTTTGCAATGAATAAGAAGAATTGGTCTTGTGTGATATTAAGCAGAATTGAAACTGGATGGATTCAAATTAAGTTGAGAAAACTAAAACAGTTATCTGAGACCTGGGGGTGAGTCAGCCCAACTGTCTCACTGCAGAAACTGAGGCCCTGGGAGAACTAAACAGTAGCTTGATCAGGGATCTAGTATATTGATCATAAAGCCGTTCTGTTTTCTTTCACGTCTGGACGCGTGTGTGCAGGTACACATGTGTGTTCATGCGTGTGGAAACCAGAGGTTGAAGCCAGGTGTCTTTCTCTGACACCGTCCACCCTCCTCCCTCCCCCGCTTTATTTTCTGGACACAGAATCTCTTGGTGAGCCTGGAGCCCATGGATTCAGCTTGAGTCATTGGCCGGCAAGCCTTAGGGATCGTCCCGTCTCCACCTCCTCAACACTAGGGTTACAAGTGCATGCTACTGCACCTGGCTTTTTGACGTGGGTTCTGGAGGAGTGGACTCAGTTTCTCACGTTGCATGGCAAGCATTTTACCGATTCCCAGCCCTTATTTTACCTGGTGCTGGGAGGGAAATGGGTCCTTGGTGTTCTATGCGGGGCCTGGTCCTTCCCACATCTCCGTCCTGGCTGTCGCGAGGTGAGCACCCGCCCCTTCCACAAGCTCCCACCGCTGTTAGAGCCTGCCTCACCTTGGCAGACTGTGGAGCCAACTGACCTCAGAGTGAAAGCTCTGAAGCCGTGAACTGTAGCAAACCTTCCCTTGTTCAAGTTTGCTAGCCCAGACTGTCATTTACGTGCCCTTCTGTCTCTCTTCATTTCCCCTCCCTCCTGACACCCCTCCCAGCCTCTCCCCACTGCAGGTGTATCCCCAGGATCCTAGTCAGGACCTAGCATTTAGGATTCTTTCTGTCCCGAGGAAGGGCTTTCATCCAGCCTACCTGACTGCTTCAGCACCTCGGGCTGTGTGGCCTCGTGGGGGTCAGGACAAAGGGAACATTGCTGTTGCCCAAGCCACATGACATGGGCCCAGAGCCCTTGGCAAATGCAAGTCATGACCCTGTGGAGAATGACCCCTGAGGTCAGCCTGGACCTCATACTTAGAAGCCGAGCCGTTCATGGCTGGTGCTGGGAAGGCACAGAGGAGCAGGGATTTGAATCCCAGGAGCAGGTCCTTGGATCTGAGCTTGCTGTGTGTCAACACAGTGAATAAGTGAACAAGGGGAACCTGAGCCCAGGGACAGCTGGTGAGTGTGGGAGATGTGGACACAGGAGCTGTCATCCAAAGGGCCAGTGCACTCACATACATGTGCACGCACAGGGGCTGGGTAGGGGGAGTGGACAGACTGGGAAGATCCAAGCACTAGTTTCCTTGATGTGACCGACCACAGGCTCAGCCTCAGATCTTCTCTGAAGGTGACAGGTAGAATCCACACTATGACTCAGGCTGTGGTGAACCTGCCCCATGAGACAGCTGCTTTGGCCTCACAGACAGGTATCACAGGCACGGTTGAGGTGGCTGTGATGAAGGGTGAGGAGGTGACAGCCACTCCGGAGTGTGGAGGATGGAGTCAGGTCTCAGGTCCACACAGCAGACTTGCAGTTCTTCCTGCCTGTCCTGTTCAGAGCCGCATTCCTGGGTGGGGGTGGGGCGCTTTGTCTTTAGCATCCTTTCCTCTTGGTGATGTGAGAGTGCAAGCACTCCCCAGCTCACAGCAGGTTTCCATCCAATGAACTCAGTGTAAACTGTGACTGGAAAACACTGCAAGTGGGAAATGCTGAGACTCTACCTAGCTATGGAAGACCTAGCTCGGTAGCAGGTGCCCCACCCAGTATAGGGTCCCTGTATGCTCTTGAGCCCTGGGGCCAACAGGGACACTTTGTTTCTGCTGTGGGGAAAGGAGGGAGGACTGTAGCACCTGTCACTAGCCTCAAAAAAGATCAACAGTCAATTCAGTGTTCTGTTTGGGCTGAATGCACAGCGGCATAAAGTTTAAAAATGCCAAGTCCTTTTACCACGGCACCATGCCATCTGTGATGGCTAGGTGGGTCTTCCTACCTGAGAGAGTGAACTGAGATTTCCACACCAACCAGACTTCTGGGTGTGTGTGTGTGTGTGTGTGTGTGTGTGTGTGTGTGTGTGTGTGTAGTGTATGGGATCTTCACTCCAGAGCAAACACCCTATCTCCCACTTCATCTGTACTTTCTAAGAGAGAGCTCACGTGGTGTTTTTTGCTCTGTTCATCAGTAGTAGGGACTGTTAGCTAGTTCTTCTCTTTGTCCAGGACACAAATTGTACGGAACTCAGGAGCATGCCAGCCATGTGGCCTGGACTCCCAGTGGATAGGGCCCACCCAGGGGCCACCTTAGCTCTCACTCTGTCCCTGGGGTTTCTTTTCAGTAGGGCTTGAATCAGCCCTGGCCAGCCACACATCAAGCCACTCTCCTCTGTCTCACTGGACTAGGACCAGACTTTCGCTCCCACCATGAGCTCTGCTAGGCGGCCAGAGAGGCTTGCTCACTAATGCAAGAGGCTTTGCTGCAAGCTTTTCTTCTTGTTCCATACAGGCAACATGGACACAGAACTGAATTTAAGCAGGGGATCCAAGGAGATCAACACTGTAGCTCACAGCCACACAGCAAACTAGGAACATGTTTGCATGCCCTCATGGGGAAGGCCAGGTTCCAGAGCAGGCCCAGGGGTAGTTCTCTGTCTGCTGGTCCAGATAGGCTATAGATCTGTACTGATCAAAGCTACTGTCCACACTCTACAGGATGATTCTGGGGAGGGTTAGAAAATGTGTTGTTTAACGTTCTTAAAAATGCTTGCTGCTCTGAGATTCTCAAAGCTTGCGTTGGCTTTTCTAAAAGCTTTATGGGAGGGGACAACTGGAAAAATGGGCTCATATATATTAGGGGATGAATTCAGTTGAATTCAGATGAATTCAGATGAATTCAGTAAAATTTAATACTACTGACAGAAACAACAAGATGAACCTGGGACTGAGAACCAGAGATGAGGAAGGTGATCTCTGTAGGGAAGTTGAAGTATCACCTGGCCATGAAGAGCAGCAGCCATGCCTCTGACTGCCGAGCACCTGGGTGGACAGAGACCACCCAGTCTACACTCCTACATTCCTAGGGAGAGAGGGGAAACCTGTGTACATGACAGGTAGGCGGTCCCTTGATTCTCAGTTCTGCATCACATCACACAGAGCAGCATCCCTCCAGAATCCAGTCTTCCCTGGACCTGCCTCTTAGTTTCCCTGTGTCTAAAGTATCTGCTGCATCCTGTAGACACATGCAGGACAACATTTAAAGCCTATGAACACTCAGGAGACTAGAAATCAATCATGTAAAAGCTATCACAAGCTTCTAGTCTTCCAGGCCTGGGAGAGCCCAGGGCAGCTTGCTCACTGTGGGGTGGCTCCTGTGGAACCCATCGTCATCGTAACAACCCTTAGTGATGGGACATCTTTGGTACTTCCACATCCTTCATGAGAGGGTAGTACAGAAAGGTCATTGCATGGGATGTTCCCATGTCTCACTGACTCCTGTTTCTTCAGGAGCACAGACAGATGGAGAATTCCAAGGGCATCCTTTGGGCTGGGCCTACCTGAGTCACCATTGCATGTAGCTCCCATGTTCATTTTGTGCCCCGAATTGCTCACTTCTCTTGCTGCTCTGCTGCTCACAAGGAGCTCACAGTGAATCTCATTTTCCTTCTACTTGGCTTCCAGTTCAAGATGCTGTCATCACCAGGCTAGGGACGAGCTGAGGAGTCTGAGCTCTTGTTTCTGAAAAGCACACATGTCACACTGGGTACCAGAGTCAAGCAATGAAGTATTAATACACTTGCCTCACAAAATAGTGTCCTTATGCCTAGCTGGATTGCTGGGTGGGGGATAGCCTTGAGATGGCACATATCCTAGCTTGGAAAAAAATGTCTGCTGGTAAAGAAGTTGGAGGCCTTGACAGCATCCATACCCTTTGCATAGGTAGAGGCCTCCCTCTACTAAACAAGATGGTGAGCCTGGAGTTCCCAGCTTCTTGTGTATTGGAAGCCTTAAATGAAGGCCCTTGGACAAACTATGATGTAAATAGCTGTGGTGGTGGGAATGAAAATGGCCCCCATAGGCTCATAGGGAGTGGCATTATTTGAAAGGATTAGGACATGTGACCTTTTTGGAGTCAGTATGTATTTTTGGATGAAGTTGTCACTGGGGATGGACTTTGAGATTTCAGGAGCTTAAGCTTGGCCCATCACCATTCTCTCTTCCTGCTGCCTGCCAATCCAGATGTAGAACCCTTGGCTCCTTCTCCAGCACCATGTCTGTCTGCATCCAGTCTTGCTGTCCGCCATGATGACAATGGACTAAGCCTCTGAAGTGTAAGCCAGCCCCAATGAAATGTTTTCCTTTATAAGAGTTGCTGTGATCATGGTGTCTCTTCACAGCAATAGAAACCCTAACTAAGACAGTAGCTCAAAGTTCATTCTCTGACACAGCATTATTCCACAGTAAGACTGATTTGGAAAGCCTCCATTTTTATAGCTATAAAAGCACCACCATGTTGAAAATCTTATTTTGCCAAGATTTACAAAGAGAGCTAATGAGAAAGTGCACATGTTTGTGGTCACCAAGCATTTAGCCATCCGTGTGATTTCTGTGGGGGATGGGGTGGGGACGGACTGTGGTCCTTCGTGGTTCAGAGAGCATTTGGATGCTCAGGCTTAATGAGCGCCCCGCCCTTCATCCTTTCTACTCTCCACATCCCTCTGCTCAGAAGTCCTGCTGGATGTTTGCCTTGTTGGTTTCTCCCCACCGGCGACAAAGCATCTCATAACTAGGTGCTTTGTAGCCTGGGTCAGACTGTGGCAGCTCATTTACCACAGCCTCAAGCCACCAACCCACTGCTCGCCATTGCTTTGCCTGCCAGTAACAACCCACTCTGGGGTTTCTTGGTCACTGAGACACAGATATAACTAATTGTACAATGTGTCACAGTCTGACTTGTAATAGAAAATTATCAGAAACAGGAAAGACATCCAATTGCATTAAGAAAATAATGCTCCAGCACGACAATGAAGCACTGTTTCATGTGCCCTGAGTACCGAGAGCTGTATGTGTTGAGGACCATCTTGGGATGTGGGGACCCAGTGAGGAAGGAGCTGTGGATAATGGCTCCTGTGATGATAATGCTGGGGGAAAGGTAAAATGTTGAGTGCAGAAGCCTCCCACAGCTTTACAACCTCAGCTCTGTTAACACACAGCCCCGGGAAGGTTGACTCAGTGTTTATTTTTAATCTGTTTCCCCCAAGTGTCTCGAAGGGGAACCTAATACTTACTCGGTGGGGAAAAGCAGAGCAGCTTTAAAAGCATCTGCCATATAGACTTCAGTGAGCTTCTGGGGGTGTTGTGTCTGTGTATCGGAATCACCGACCCTTCGGGAGCAGCACAGCCACCCCCTGTGAGGCTGACGGCCTGAGGTTGCAGTGTATAGAAGCATTTGTGCCCACAGCGCTTCCTGCAGGTTCTCAGGGAAGTCTCCATCTTTCAGTTCCCATCTATATGCCCACAAGGACCTGCTCCTGCTTCCATGAAACACTGTCTGAGCAACAAAGGCCATTTGTCATCTGCCCCACGTGCTCTCTGGAGACCCAGAGCTCAGCTGCGGCTGGCTGTCGTGGCTGTCAAGCTGATAGCTGTCCTGTGCGTGTGTGTCTGGATGCGTGGGGATGTATATGTGTGCCCATAGAGAGCTCTGTTCAGCGCTTTCACCTCTGCTCTTACATGGTGAATGCCCTTGCCGCTCTGATTTAGGACCCTCCCATGATAGCTATTCAGTGGATGGAACATGAGCACTGTCCCAGGGCCTTTTGTGACCGAGTTTTATTTCTGACTTAATGAGCGTCTCTGAATTCAATCATCATGTGTCTCATGAACACTTGCCATTTATAGATGTCTATAAACATTATGTCTCTTAATATCGTGGGTTCCATGTGTTAATTTCAGCTTCGTGTTTGTGGGTCCCTCAAAGGAGTTGGAACTGGGACTAAGAGAGGAGTGGGGCTGGTTCCACAGTCCACCCAGGGGCACAGAGCAGGACTTAGTGGCAACTCTGCACAGCAATTGCTGGGAGGGAACCTGGGCAGCAGAGGAATTGGGCAGTGCACCTGAACCAGGGTCCAGGAGGAGGCCCCACTCAAGCTGAACTGGGAGCTTGGGAGGTTGGGATTAGTAGTCCAAGGGCCAAGACAGGAAGACTAGATGGCTGTGTAGAGCAGCGAATGGGCAGCTATGGATGGAGGAGGGCGAGGGCTGGAGGACCCTGCCTTTGAGGAATGGGGGGTCCTGAGGCTGGCCTTGGACAGTGACCATCAGACCTAGTGTTGTGTAGCTTCCTTCTGACCCCCTGATGCCTGAGCTCCGGTTCTCATGCCCAGTGGGGCTGCTTGGGCAGCTGAGGTAACACTACTCCCTTCTAGTCTCTCCTGCAAACCCTGGTCCTGCTTGTTGCTTAAAGTAGTCCACACATCTGACGAGCAGACAGACACACATCTGTTGGTGGCTGCTTCTTCCCTCTGCACAGAGCTAGCCAAGGAGAGGCTGAGGAGCAATTCCTGAATGAGGAAATAAAAAATTGAAATGAAATGAAGCAGTAGGAAGTTTGTGGAGCAGGAGGGTGTGGAGGGATGAATGTGACCATGGGTGGGAGGGGGAGGTGGGCACTGAGCTCTCGAATGACAAGGGTCTGGGCCTGGTGCTGTAGAAAGCAGCTGGGAGGATGAGGGTAATAGGGGAAGGTGGATGTCCTTTGAGCTTCGAAACTGGGTTCAGTCAATTCATCTGGCGTTTTCTGTGGATCATAAATATGGTCTCCCTGCCTGAGGGCACAGGCACTTTGCTGGCTGGCTGCTTTTAAACCAATGGAGGTCTACTATTTCATTTCAATTCTTATGTTTGTTTTATTCTTCTAAGACAGAGTTTCACTTTGTAGTCCAGGATAGCCTTGAAGTCATGGCAATGCTTCTGCCCCCAGCCCACCCAGGGTTGGGATTATGGAGGTAAGGGACCAGCAGTATGTGGTTGAGTAATATGGGTAGATCCTGGCTCAGTGGTCAATTCTTCAGTTGCTGATCATTTGAGTTCTTTCCATGTTTGGCAGTTATGAATATTTAAGTTACCAGACTGACCAAATTCCACCTTCCGGAAAGACACACAAACAGAATACACCCTGGGGAGTCACAGTCGTCACTGCCCCACTCTTCATCCATGCATGGCTCAGCCTTCTCCGTGGCCAGGGATCCCAGTGGGCAGTGGTCCCTAGACCCCTTGCTTCACTGTCACAGCCTTCCTTGTGGGGTCTCCATGTCTGTCGTCATGTAAAGGACTCTCCCTACAGCGGGCCTCTTTGTCTCTTTCCTGGTTCCTAAGCCTTCCCTACCAGCTTCCTTGCCTCCATAACTCCAGCCGTTCCCTGCTTCCCAAGGCCAAGGCCAAGTGGTGGTACTGTCCTCACCCAGTGTCTCTCCTGTCAGACATGGCTCCAGAGCCAGAGATCACTCTGTTGACTGTGGGCCCTTTGCCGTAAACATTTGTAAGGGGGCAGGTTGCCATAGCAACCCACTTTTATGATGACAAGATACAGTCAGCCTTCAATAACTGAGCCCAAGCTGGATATGGTGGCACATGCCTGTACTAGAACTCAGGATGTGGGGGCGGGAGAAACCGAAGTTCAAAACTATCCTCAGCTAAGTAAGGAGGTCAAAGCCAATGGGGGCTATGTGAACACCTGCCTCAAACAAGTGAATGTAGGACCTAGTGACCAGCCCTGCCACCTTCCCCACCATGCCACTCTGCCCACAGCCTTGGGTTGAGTCTGTATCTCCAGTTCTCTGGTCATAAGCTGAATGTTCATCACTTCCTAAACAAGCCACAAGGCTCCCTATCCCTCCCTACCTGGAAAGGATGCCTCATAATAAAACATGGGAGCTTGGAGACCATCACCTCTCCATAGTTCACTCAGCCTGATCAAGCTTCTAGAAGCCTCTACTCAGCTGCTCTGCCTTCTGCTCCTGCTCCCTAGGAGTTTCCTTCTTGCCCCTCTATCTTTGGGAACACTGGGAACCTCTTCCATTCCACCCCACCCTATCCCTGAACTCTTTGACCGCTTTTCCAGACTCATCTCACACATACATTTAATCACCTTAGCACTGAACTACATCCCCAGCCATATTTTTTTCTTCTAGGGAGGATCTTAGTTACTCAAGTTGGCCTTGAACTCATGATCTTCCTGTCTTATCTCCAATCCCCACATCAGTAACTGGAATTATAGGCCTATGCCACAAAGCTTTGGTTAAAACTGCTTTATATAGGTTTAGCAGACTGTCCCCTTCCCTCCCCTCCATCCCCATTGGGGAGGCTCCCGTTGGCATGGGAGCAGAGACCCAGATTCCAATTATGTCTAGCCTCTGATTTCAACAGTGCTGACAAGGGCATCCACTGTTCTTTTTACTCTCTTGTTCCAATGACCCTAATGGTTGAGGCAGGCAGCTGGGCAGGGTGGTGGTGGATGTCATCTTCAAGGCAGAACTCCAAGGATGCATGACCTGTAGTTGGTCCAGTGGCCCCTCGTTTGGGCCCCAGCCCTGGACTACAGGCTCCTATAGTTTATTAGACGCTCACAGCTTTGCCTTACAAGTAACCATAACGCCAGTGGGTGAGGTCTGTCTCAGGCTGGACCCAGGATGAGGTGGAATCTTGGGACAGAGCCCCCTCCCGGCTTCCAAGGCCCCTATCTGGGGCTCACGCTACCCAGAGCCTGTTTCTCCACTTGCCTGCTCAGACTGTGTCCCCATCTCCAGCTTGGGCCTGACTCAGCTCTGCTTCTCCTTTATCCAGCCTTCTGCCCCAGGGTGGTTCTACCAACCTCTCCACCCACTTCTGCTGGCACTCTGCCTTTCTTTCCTTGTTAGCTGTGAATAAGATGATAGAACATGCCAAATGCCCGGTTCTGTGCTTGGCTCGGGTGACATCAGTTGGTGTCCTGTATCTTCATTATTATCGCTGTCCTTACGACCTCTTGCAGTCAGACAGACCCAGGGTTGAGTCCCAGCTCCACTCTCCTTTGCTGTGGCCCTTGAGCCCGATGCACACCTTTCATGAACATCAGATTCTCATCCAGAGTCAGTAGTTATTGAATTTCGTGGCATTGCTGCTTGGCTACGCAAAATAAAAAAATAGCAACTTCTGTAAGAGTTCTAGTACTTAGAGACCACAGAGAATGCCAGGCCCAGCCCTCCCTGCAACAGGCAATGCCCTGGCTACCATCCAGAAAGTAGCTCGTTCACAGGTCCCCATGTACAGAACTCCATGAGTTCCCAGGGAGATAATGTGTGCAAAGTGGTTTGTAGATGCTCAAGTACTCTAAAATGTTTATGATGATTATTGCTAATTAAAATTTAGGACAGCCTGGAGAGAGGCAGGGAGTGAGCTACAGATCTGCCTGCCTCCTTCGGAGGGTCTTTTAGAGACGTGAATGAGAAAGCCGCATGTGCGAAGACAGCCTGTGAATGACTCCCAGGTCCTTGTCCTGAATCCTCACCCAAGCCTGGAATATGTGATGAGTAGTCACTCTAGGCACTTCCTCATTTCCTTGCTTATCCTCAATGCCATTGCCTGCCCAGTGGGAGGTACTGAGCTAACAATGGCAGCTGACCTCCCAGCAGGGAGTATTACCAACCATGGAGCATCTCTATGGATCTTTGTAAAGGGAGCATAGAGTTAGTCATTGATTCTTGCCTGGCAATTTTTCTAAACATCAACTCATGGGACAGAGATGAGAGGATTCTTGTTGTCCAGTATTGGTGTTGGTCGCTCATAGTCTGGGCATCCTCTGTGGCTCCTGCTGACACTCTGGGCTCCGAGAGCCTTGTCCTCACCAACCTGTCTCTCTTGCAGCCATGCTGCCCTGTCATCTTCCAGGTTTGCCTTTCCTCTGTGCTCCCATCCCTCCTATGGCCAAAAGCTAGTCAGCTGGGGAAGAGGCTCGGTTGCCACTGCTTCCAGATGCTTGGTTTCCATGGGGAGACTTTTTGAGTAGGGCCACAGAGATAGTATCTTTCAGATTAGATGGGAGCTGAGCCCTGCTCCCCAGCCCCCCACAGACACTCTACTGTCCCTTTTCCTTTCCTCCCAGATCCTGCTGCCATCTCAGTGATGGCTTTTTTTTTCCCCCTGGGAAGTGGAGGACATGCTTGTCCCAGTGAGGATCAGTGGGAAGTGCTGTTTGAGAAGCCCCAAGCCTCCAGCCTTGAGGAAGTCTGTGGCACCTGGGGGTCTGTTTCCCCACTCAGGCACGGGAACATGGCCTGGCTCAGTGATTCTCAGCCCTGGCTGCACAGGGCGAAGGTGGAGCTTCCCCAGATCGCATATCTGAGTCCCTCAGGACACTCTGCCCACCTGGCCTGCAAAGATCTGATTGACACTTTCAGAAACCTTCAAGCAGGAGGTGTCAGCACACTGCCAGGCATAGGGGCCTCAGCAAGGCAACTGCAGGGGACTGCTGTAAAGGGGGATAAATTAAACTGAAGTCACAGAGGCTGTCTAGCAGTTTCCTTAGGGCACCCTCCAGATGTGCAGGCACTAAGTGTCGTTTCCATGAGCCAGCGGGGGTGGGCTCTTCCCTCCTCCCTCTCTGGCTCCTGCAGCAAACACCCCAAGGCAACACATCACACGCCAACTCTGAATCTAGCACAGCCTGAGCTCCATGCCTCCTTGGCACCTGCCCCCACACGGAGTGTGGTCCTGGGTCACGTCCTTGGTCAGGAACGTGGCTCAGGAGCGAATTACCCCAATCTATACACGTGACGTTGAACCTACTGCTCAGTGCCCCATCCAACCTTCCTGAAGTCGGGGTCTAGAGTCTTCAGGTCCCTTCCTGAGCCATGCTTTCCTGGGCTGCATAATAAGTGGGCATGGTGTCCTGTGAGAGGATATCTTCTCTTTAACTTGTGGCTGAACTCTGGGGTCTCCTGTGCGGTCTTCCCCTGATAACATGGCTAACCATGCGGTTTCTTTTTCAAATGCTGCCCTTTCCTTCCAAGCATCTCCCCCAGGGCCACAAATCATTTTCTCTTAATCATCATCTGTGCCCCTCCAGCCCCAGCTCTCCGATGAATGGCCCGAGGCCTCTCTTTGCACTCTGTGTGATTTTGCCGCTGCTGCCCCGTGCCTGGGCTTCTGCCAGGCTGCAATGATTTATGGGAGTTGGTAGAGGCCCAGTGACTCCCAGTGACCTGTGCAAAGCAGGGCTTGTGGTGAGCACAGTTGAAATGCTGAGATGCTCGATAATTAAATACCTTGCTGGGCCTGGATGTATGCTTTCCAGGCTCAAGAATGAAATGCTGTAGCTCTCAGGGGAGACTGGGCTGAGGCTGCCAATGCTCTGGCTTCCACAGCTCAAGGTCGTTGTTCTTTCTGGATGGATCCCTAACAATTTTTGTTGCTGCTGGTGGTTTTCTTTTTTCTTTCTTTCTTTCCCTTTTCTTTTTTTCCAATTAGGCTTTTCTGCATGGAACAGTTCAGTTTCACGGATATATTTGAGTTTAAATGAAAGATTGTCTAGTATTTGCAACCACAGGCTGGCTGAGCAGGGCTGCGTGAGAAGGCTGCCTGTCAGCAACTGTCAGGAAATCTCATTTTAATTTCTCCTTCCCTTAAGGTCTCTGGGGTGGCCATAGGGCTGGTGCTCTCGGGGACACCTGGGTTACAGAGAAAAGGAACATCTGGATTCCAATACTGATATGCCCTCTCCCAGCTGGATGGCTCTGAGGAAGTAACTTAGAGTCCCTGAGCCTCACTTCTTTATCTAGAACTCAGGACTGAATTTAATAGGCATCACAGAATTAGAGAACTTTGTGGAATAATGTGTGGCCACCAGCAGGACAGCCCTGAGGCTGTATCCCGGAAGTGCCCTTCTTTGACTGAACTATTCCTTGTCAGGCTAATTCCAGTCCTGACCTTGTATCCTCTGGCCTGTGGGACAGAGGCTTTGGGGCCATGCTGCACCCCCTAGCCAGCCTCTACTCCAGCCTTCTGCTGGCCAGCACAGCTCTCCTGGGGCCTCGGGCCCCTGCCTGTCCAGGAAGCAGAACATCCCAGTGGTTTTCTGAGGGCTTCTCAGAGGGTCCTTGGCGTCATGTTCTGTTGTTACAGGGATGACTTCCATCCTTACCTGGACACTGGCTTCTCTGCCTTCTGCCTCACACTTGGCTCCTCCTCTTGTACCTACCTGCATGCACATACTGACTTCAGCCTCTATGCCTGGGGGAACCCAAGCTGTGACTATTGTGGAGGAAGGAGCTGCTTTTGCCCCGGAGTGCCATTGCCCGGAAGATACCCTGGTCCCCCTTGGTGTCTCACAGAAGCTTGTGCATCATATGGCTTGCGGGAGGAGACCAGAGATCGGTTCAGCTTTACTCTAAGCTCCGCTTTGTTCTCCGCAGTGGGTGGAGCGTAGCTGCATGGCTGTGTCAAGCGGCATAGCTCCACCCCTCTCAATGATGATTGGTCGGCAGCCAGGAAACCGACTGACAGCAAGCCAATCAGAACTCTTGCAGGATCTGCCCTTCTCAACTACCTAGAACTCTAAACTAACTGGAGCTGGGCAGGGTGTTCTGAGAGGAAAAAGAGCCACAGGCCAGAGAAAGAGGGTGGAGTGGTTGGTGGGCATCTATGGGACAGGACCTAGTCACAGCCTGAAAGCCTAACTCTACTCAAGGTAGTCCATCCTCCCCTGAGTTTGGACTCAGTCACAGGCGGCCACATTGTATGGACATAATATAACTGGTGTATCTCAGGAAAATATATGGTTCCAGGACTGGAGCATTTCCAGAAGATGAGTTAGTGTGGCCCAGGAGGAGCACTCGGGAAGAAGGGGAAAGAGGATGGATGGGGATTAAGGCACCTTCTCAGGGCTTCTCTGGCACCTCCCTGATGCTGCCCACCACCTAGCTGGCCTCTGCTTCTTAGGCTCACTGCCTTCAGCGTGCTCGCACCTCCTGGAGTATCGTCCTTGTGAGGACAGTTCAAGGTGGCTGCTGCAGCTTCAGGCTTCCTATGTCTGAATAGGAAAGGGGAATGCATACCTTTCCTACAAGTCCCTAGTGTTACCTTGTTTCTCATTGGCCAGAATGGCCATTATTACTGCTCCGTACCCTTTCCTTCCTGACGGGAGTATTTTCCTTTTCAACATCTCAGATAAGAGGCAGCTGGGAAAGCAGGCTGGAAATAGCTGTGAGTTGGCACGCAGACTGTCTTTTCCTGGTGGTGTAACAACACTCAGCACTATAAAGAGCGAGGGCCTCCGAGTGGCAGAAACTGGCTTTGACTAGAGCTCAGGCCGTGGGACTGGGGCAGGGTGGGGAAAGGAACTTGATGTAGTGATAGCCCCATAGCGGTGGGAGGAACTGGCCCTGATTGCACCTTCCGGAACCTCCAGGCTGGCTATTGCCTGGAGGAGGTCAGGGTAGCCAGACGGGAAGCAGACGAGAGGCGCTCACATGCTCAGGCTTGTTGATGCTGCTGGCAAGTATAGAACATAGAAAGGGATGAGATGGGCAACAGACACTATGTCAGGAGAACTCTGGAATGTGTCCTTGTTGGACTGGGAAGGGTGAACTGGCACCGGTTTCTGACTCTCAATATCTTGGGTGTGGCTTTTATCTGCAAACAGGCAGATTTCAGGCTGTGTTACTCACTCAGGTATATAAAACAAGCTCGAGTTTCCCCGCACCCGAAGAAGATCAAGAATGGATTCCTTTAGGATTGTAGAATAGGATAGATGCCAGACTGTTGAACAAGTGAAAGGAATAAATGTCATTGCTCACGTTCCTTTAAGTGGGTCCCCTGGCATTGGAACAGAAGAAGCCACATTTAACATTTGCCATTGAAAGCTTCCAGTTAGAAAAAACGAATTTAAGGGATGTTTACTTTGTACAGGAAAAAAAGAGAAAAGCGGTAAGAAGAAAACTGAAATTCATAAAAACAAAATCACTATTAGTGTCTGGCCTGTGTCATTTTTTATCCCCATGTGTACATTTCCTTGTAATATTTATGGCCATAATCAATACCCAGTTTTATGAGCTGCATTTGTCAGATCTGGATCTCATAGCCATTCCCCCTGTGGTCAGTGTGGTGTTCATATGCTTCACCTTTCATGGTTGCATAACAAAAAGCTATTTTGACCCCTGTGACCCAGCATTGGGCCGTTCTTTTATTCTGTAATAACGGCATGCTTATTGTTATTATTTATGAACCTGCCTTTGTAGAGAGAAGCCTGTTTCTGGGAGGTAGTCCTAAGAGACATCCATGCCTCATGTCTTCGGCTGGTTCAAAAATGTCGACCTGGGACAGGAGTGGACTTACAAACTCAGGGCTGGAGAAAGCCTGCTTTGTGTGTTCCCTCTTGGCGGCTGCAGTTTGCTCATAATGTCTATGGACGATTTATTGCCTCCTTTCTAGAGGGAATCGATCTGCCCCAGCCCCCCCCCCCCCCCCCCCCCCCCCCCCCCCCCCCCCCCCGCCCCATGTAATGTAATGAGATTCAGAGCCCCGCCTCCAGGACAGACCCATGAATTAAAGCAGAGCTTGGAGAACAGGAGAGTGGAAGCAGCCCCATGAATCTTGCTATTGATACACAGATTAAGGCACACCGGGAAAGGAACACTCTGTCTTTATCTTTTCAGTATCTCACTCTTCAGAGAGCTCCCAGAGACTGAAGAGCAGTTCACCTGGTTCATAGCCTGAGTTCTCTCCCCCACTGCACAGCAATTTGTTGGCCCCCATGGCCCACGAACAGTCACTGTGTGTTTGCACTGCTGACGGAATTGAACTTCAGTCCCTGTACCACGGATTCCCAGCTCAGATTCCAGTTCGGTCACTCACAGAGGCCTCTGAGAGTCAGCTTCTTTCAACAGCCTTTGTAGGTAGGGATTATCACTCACAGTTTACAGATGGGGAAACTGAGGAAGGACGTGGCTCTGGAGCCTGCCTAAGGTCCTTGGGGTAACAAACCTAGAGTTCCTTATCTTCAATTCTTTATAATGTCAGGGATTTGTGGAAGAGGTGGCCTTGGGGGGGGTTTGGTGGGGTGGGGTGGTGGGGGGGGGTGGTGGGGGTGGCAGAAGATTCCCTGTAAGGACACCTTTTGTATTCAACCCAAACTGAATCCCCACCCTTGATACCCTCCTTCCTAGAGAACCCACACCCCAGTAGCCTGGAAACCCCACATTGTTTAGACTGTCCAGTCTCAGGCTATCTCAGGCTGCTTACCTTGCGTTTCCCACTCATCTAAATTGGAAGATTGGAAACCCTAATAAAGGCTTTCTGCTGCTGCTCCTGCCTCCTGCCTGACCCTGGTGCTCCCCATGTGCCCCCTCCCTCTGGGGAGCCATGAGTAATAGCTTGTCTTCTCAGGCTGCTGTCTCTGTGTCTGTGATGTTCCCCTTGGCTGATTAAAACTCCTGGGCACTTTACCGTCATGCCTCTGATAGAAGGGCACATGCATTTTGTTTGTTTGCTTGTTTATTTTGGAAATTTGGAGAAGTTATAATAAAATACCTTTTGTGCTATTCTTCATAGAGATACATCTGGTGTGGTTATGGAAATATTTTGCTCAAGACAGTTTCTCCCTATCAACTTTTGAAAAATTGGTACCCCTCTTTTGTTCATTTGCACACTCGTTCATTCTCTTATACATGCAGTCTCCCCTAATGCATGCATACATGCAAACATATGCATACATAGAGGTGTGTGTGTGTGTGTGTGTGTGTGTGTGTGTGTGTGTGTGTGTGTGTGTCTTACCAACCCTCCAGTCATGTGGTTGGCTCAGCATCATCAGTGATTTCAGGTTAGGTCAGATCACACCTGAGAGTCCATTACTAGGCCTGTTCCAGCTGCCACTGTGGTCCAAGAGCAGCAAGTGGCCCATGATCTGCTGACACTGTAGCAGGTGAATGGACCACCTGGGTGAGTGAGCAGGCAAAGGCACCCTATTTGATGCTCTGACCCTATTTGAAAGAAGCACGAGACAGCCAGAGTACCATTAACTGGGCTCATCATGGGGTCTATAGAGGGCCCTTTCTCTGTTAATGGTCCCCAAGTGGCACATGGAATAGTCTTTCCAAGCCTTCACACTCACCTTAACATGGCTCACTTTAATTTTCCTCATGGGCTTGTCTCTCAACAGGGAGAGGTGGACAGTGGGGCAGCTTGATACAGGTGGTAAGCTGCCCATCAGAAGATAGGAGGGTTTGAGCAACCATGTGTAGCTAAAGTTTTCCTGGTTCTGTTCAGCTCCTATGGCCCTGCGACTGGCCGCTTGGACCCAAGTAAACACACAGAGACTTATATTACTTATAAACTGTATGGCCGTGGCAGGCTTCTTGCTATCCGTTCTTATATCTTAAATTAACCCATTTCTATAAATCTATACCTTGCCTCATGGCTTGTGGCTTACTGGTACTTGACATCCTGTTCCTCATGGCGATGGCTGGCAGCGTCTCCTGACTCAGCCTTCCTGTTCCCAGAATTCTTCTCTCTGCTTGTCCTGCCTATACTTCCTGCCTGGCTACTGGCCAATCAGCATTTTATTTATCAGTCAATCAGAGCAACACATTCATAGCATCCCCAGCAACCATGCTTTATGGATGTTCAGCCAGAGGGTTCTGGATGTAAGAAGTAGATGGTTATAGCGCGTTTTCAGCATCAGGTGCATTTAGAGTTCATTAGAGCCACAAATAAACAAGAGGCGCTGGGTCCCTCCCCTGTGGTTGGCGGCTGCTTGTCTCGGGACTCTGAGGATGGAAAGGTACAACTGACTGAGCCCAGATCAGAGAAATCATGAGCCCCACGTTATTCATAAGATAAGGCTGTGTCCTGAGCCAATAGGATGGAGAATCTGGGGATAGGGCAAGTCCTGCTTATGGGGAAAGAGGGCAGGAATTTCTTGAGATGGGGCCTAAAAACAAAACAAAAACAAAAACAAAAACAAAAAAAAAACCACTGTTTTATACCAAACCAACGTGAGTGTCACTGTTACCCTTTTTTCTATACTGGTGTCTCTTTCTTCAGAATTGTATATTAAAAACCACTTAGTTTTCATTAGTCACTTGCATTTATTATCATCTTATTTCCAACATGGCTTTGAGAAGGGCCAGCAAACTCCTCAAGTTCAGCAGATAGAAGGGGAAGAAGCCCACAGTTCTGCAGGGCTGCCTGTTGGCAAAAAGGGAAGGTGCCACCACTTTTAGGTGTGGTGGGCGGGACCAGACATCAACTGACCAGTCAAGAGCAGCTTACAGGGATGAACTTCATTTTGATTCCTCCCGAACCCCCACAGAGCTTCCTGCCCATTGTTGGGTACACAGAGGCGTGCATGCAACCTGGCTCTCACTCTAAAGGGGAAATAATAGGTCATTTATTCTGAGCCAAATTCAGGTTGCCCCAGATAACACATTTCTCCATGGAAGCAGTTTTGTGAGCTTTTGTAGTTGCAGAATAAAAGAAATCCGCAAATCAAAGCACCAAATACAGTGGTGGGAACGATGGCTGGGCAGTCTCTGCTGCAGGTCTCCAGTGCTATCTGAAGACAGTCTTAGCTTATCCCAAAAGGTTTTCCCCGACAGTCACAAGGATGTTAGGTCAGACAGGGAGGTGGGAAAGAACAACACAGCTTTTGTCTGGGTGCTTGCAGGTCATGGAGTTCTGGATAAACGTGGGCCAGAAGTAAGGTGGAGAGAGTGTTGCCTGGAGAATCAGAAACTGATTTTGAGTGTGGCCACCACTCTGGGGCCTCTTGCTCTTTGGGGGCCTGTTTCCTGAACTACCTATGGACAGATGATTCTGAAGGGTGGCCCCATAGCAAGAACTTCTGTTCATTCACACTCTGAGATTCACACCAACACTGTTTGGAGCTCAGTGCAGACCAGATACTTGAATACAGGAATTAAGGACCTGATGGAGTAGACAGGGTAGAGACTTAAATTTTGAGGCCTTGTATTTGAGGCTGGGTGGGAACCATGAATCTTACGTTTGATTTCCATCATTTGGCAGAAAAATGCTGTCTGTTGCCCAGGGAAATGTCTTCAAACCTGCTGCCTCAGAGGGGAGTCTCCTTAAGTTGACCTGGGTTAGCTTGTTTAGGACCTATCCTGTTCATACTTTCCTGTGAGTGGTTTCTCTGGGGCTTGAACTGTTCTGTGTGTGTCTCTGTGCCTTACTTAAGGACACCAGTCCTGAGGTCTTCGAGGCCCCTTCAGGCTCCTAATGTCACCACTGCCTGGATGAGCCTGACTGTATGGTCACAAGTGAGGGTAAAGATACACGTGCATCTTAGGGACCAATAACATTCTGGGTGTGACAGCTGCCCAAGGGGAGGCCAGTCCGGGCAGGTGCCCGAAGTACAAGCTTCTGGGATGGCATGCTTCAACCTGCCAATTCTCCATCCTAGGACACTGGGCTACCTCCTACATGGTGGGTTTCTAGGGCAGGGGCCTCTTGAGTGCTCCCACATGATTCTCCTTGAACTCCATGCTCTGCCCCCCACCCGTGTCCCTATCACTGTCACTATGGAGGTTGGTGTGCCTCTGTCCTAGGAGCTGCAAGCACTAATCCCCAGCACCCAGTCGTGTCCAGACCCCGAGCTGAGCCAAGCATTCAGTGACCACGCTGGAGGTGGCATTCAGGGGAACACTGGAAGAGCTGGTGAAAATGAACAGCCTAGGAAAACACGGAGGAGAGCGCAGCTGAAACTCCAGTCGACCCAGCTTGTTCATTCCCTCTCTCTGGGCACCTAAGGTGGCCCCAGCCATAGTGGTCAGCAGGGAGTTCAGGCATGACACGGAAGGGCTCAAGTTTGGAGGGACAGCTAGGAGAGGCAGGCAGGGCTAGACATCACGGAATAGTCTGTCTGTCTTGTGAAGGGCTTGGCTGCTTCCTTGGAGTAGTACAGTGAGAGACCAGGTGGCTTGAGGCAAGGGGATGACGTCATCCTCTTTCTAGGAATTCTGGCTGCTGTGTGGAGAAGGGAGGGACCAGCCTGGGAGCAAGAGCCTGCCAGGAAGCTGTCCCCTGGCAGGAAGTGGTGGTGGCTGGGCTGAGGTTGGCAGTGTGGAAGAGAAAAGTGGGACAGAGTCCCCAAATCTGTATTTCCGGGTGCCTGCCTTCCTTTGTTGTTTTCTTTCTCTCTCTTTCCTCCCTCCCTCCTTCCCTTCCTCGCTCCCTCCTCCCTTCTTCCCTCCCTCCTTCCCTTCCTCCCTCTCTCCTCCTCTTCCTCCCTCCCCCTTCCCTTCTTTCCGCCCCCTTTCCTTCCCTTCCTCCCTCCCTCCCTTCTCTCTTCCCTCCCCCCTCCTCTTCCTCCCTCCCCCTCCTCTCCCTCCTCCTTCCCTTCTCCCCTCCCCCTTTTTTCCTTTCCTCATCCCCCTTTTCCTCTCTTCCTGCCTTCTTTTCTTTCTTTCCCCTTCCCTTTCATTGTTTCTGAGACAAGGTCTCATACTGTAGCTCAGAATGGCCTGGAACTCACCATTTAGGTCAAGCTATTCTGGAACTCATGGCGCACCTCCTGCCTCACCTTCCAAAGTGCTGGGATTCCAGATGTGAGCTCCTGGCTGCTTTCCACCTGTCAGCAGCTCAGGTCTGCTGGGGTTTTCATTTGAGTATCGTGGTGAGAAAAGCCTGAGAGAGGCCGGGGACAAGGCCACCCCGTGCGTCCCCATTGAGATTCATGACCTTGTGGTCTGGTGGAGCAAATGGTGCCAAGGGCAGGCATCTATGCCAGTCTCCCGTCAGGCTGCGTTCTCTTGTGAAGGAACTGTCTTCACTAGGGTCTGGTACTAAGTAGGGCATAGATTACTGTCCCCATTTTTGGCCTCATTTCCTGGTACCCCAGGGCTTCTCCCTCTGCATTGTGTGGTTGCCTTCCTGCCTGAGCCTCCACCATGGTCTGCTCACACAGATGCTCCTCCTTCTGATGATGCCCTGAGGCTGAAGGCTGGTCTCATGTCCAAGCCTGGGGTGCTGTCTTGCTGTACTGAATCACCACACCTCAAGGTTTGGTGGAACCTCAGATGTCCCTGGATCAGTGTTTACCCCAAAGTACAAGTCCTCCTGACATTCACAGCCACCACGTAGGACGCTCTCTCCTTTTCACAGACTTCCACCTGCCATCTCAGGTGGCTCTTCCAGGTTCTTTCCCCCCCCTCCCCACTACCCATTACAGTTTGCTGAGCCAGTGGCCCTCAGGGGCAAAAGTATCTGGGCTTTGTTTATCTCACCATTGACCATGGCCTAGAGGACACATTAGGCACGTAGTAGGTATTTAATAAGGAACAGATGAATGAGTGAGTGAAGGAGGGAATGAATGAGTGAGCGAATAGGTAAAAGACTGAGTGGGTGAGTGAGAAAGCTAGTGAGGAACAGGTCAGCCAGTAGGCAAGTGGTCAGCTCTCACTGTTCAAAAGTCGTGGGCCCTCAGCTGGAGCGAATCCTGTCGGTCCATGTCCAAGCTTGTTCCCTCTTCCAGCAGCCACTTGTCACACAGTGGGGCCACAGATCCTCCTCTCGGCCCTTCAGGCGCTTGATTCCACTCTACCAGAGGGCCTTCGCACTCTGATGCCTGGGACCCTTTGCCTTGTTTTTCTCCGTGGCCAGGTCTCTTTTGTCACTGGGATTTCAGCTCAGATGTCACCCGCTTCAGATCTCTCCTGATGATGCAGTCTAAAGGACTCCTTTCCACGCGCCTTTTTACCTCTCTGCCGTTTAGTCTGTTGAGAGGGGTCTTATATAAGTTATTCCAACTTTTCTCTTTACAGGGGTGTGCAAGCTTTCTCTCTCACACATGCACGTGTGCGCGCGCACACACACACAATGACTGTTGTGGGCTTCTCATTTTAGCATCCTTTCTGGAACCCAAATTTCCTCCTGAAAACGAACCTGTGAACATCCCACATGGACTTAGGAGGTGACCCTATGGTCTTCATTAATCCTGGGACAGTTGTGTGTATTTCTCGGTGAATACAAGATCAATGTGAGAATTTAAGCATTAACCCTGTGTGTATTGTAAGCGGGGGTGATGTTGTCTTGAGCATGATGTCACTCGGCCTCTTCTAGGACAGTGTTCTGTGCTCAGAATGGAACCCATCTCAATGCAGTGATACCCAAGTACAAAGTACTGAGGCTATGAGATACAGGATGCTTGGGCAAGGAAGAAGTGTGGGGTCCTCTGGACATACTGACTTCTGCGATCTACCCCATTGACAGGACCCACAGAGCTGTGATCACCCCTAGGACCTGAACACTTCTGAAGTTCCCCAGAGACTCTGATGGGAAGAGAATTCTGGCCCCAGAGATCTTACAAGGTCAAGGATTTGCACTGGGTTTATTTTTGTCTCACTCCCCACCCCCAGCATGTGATATAGCGCACAGAAAGAAAGCTATAAATACATTTTGAAAAGCAAAGCAGTCTAAAACCACCTACACACATACACACACACACACACACACACACACACACACACACACACACACACACACACACACACCAGTGAGATCTTCACGACAGCACTGGGACACTGAGGATGATGCTGGGAATGTCACAGTCTTGTGAGTGACGCAGCCACAGAGTATGTGCTCCTGCTGTACAACTCCATAGACCCTCAGCATCACAGCAAAGCTGGCCTCGCTGACATCAGCTGTGGGGCTGGCCGCGGAACTGCACAGGGATGCTGTGCTCTGGTAGGGTGTCGCTTTTCAAGGATCTCCCTCTGGGCTGTCACACTGCCCAGATATTTGAGTGACTCTGGCAGCTTCCCTGTGGGGCTCCTCTTGGCAAGCTGACTCTCCAGCCTGCATTTCCCCAAACCCACACAGTTCTCACTGTCTCCCGCCTCTTGTGTGTGCTCTGCCTAGAAAGGCCTCTATCCTATAGGTCTCTGATATCCTGCTCAGATATCAGCATCTTCAGGCATTCCTCCAGCCCCACAGCTTCCTCTCTTATTTCTCCTTCCTTTCTGAATCCTCATCATGTCCTGGTCTGTGCTGGGGCTCCCCCTCCCTCCTCGTGCCACACAGCCCCTCTGTTCTCTGTTCTCACCATACCGGCTTCTCTCCACAAGACCCTTGCACAGGCTGCCTGGCAGTCTCCTCTCATTCACGTTCCTGCTCTGCTACCTCCATGGTTCCTTCCTGGCACCGGCAGTAACTGTCCTGCTTCAGTTACAGCTGAGATGTGCACACTTCTCTCTGTTCCCTCCAGCTCACTGGAACTGTCACAGGGCAGTCTGTAACTTCTGAGTCTGGCACCAGGCCTGGCAGAGGCTAGGGTCTGCTAACTCGGCTGACAAAACAGTAAACACATCCCTAAGACCCTGTTTCTCGCTTCCTTCGGTCAGTTCCCGAACCTTCTTTGGGCCATTGGCCTCTGTGAAGGCCTCATGAACACTAGAAAGCCTGTGTGCACCAGACTTGGTCACGTGACACTTCCATATGGCACCCCTGGCTCACAGACACCCCAATAAAGAGGCTGCTCTCTGGAAACACTAAGCAGCTTCTTTTCCTAGAGGGAGCAGCTGGAGAGTTGTCCTGCAGGCCCTGTGCACGTGGAGATACAGGGCAAGCCCTCAGCAACCCGAAGGCTGGCCCGTCTGGACAGTTCTCTGTGTAGCCATATGGGTGCCCTGCTCCCTTCAGAGACTCATCCTCCTGCTTTCCCTGTTGCAGGAAAGAAGACAGCACCATCAGGCACATCACGCTGGAAAAGATGAACGGCTGTCCCAGATGACCAGTGGAACAGAGGTGGCCCTGTGATGTACGGTCCTTTCAAGAGCTGAGTTACAAGCCGCGTCACCACCCCTACCCCAGTCATCGTGAGGGGATGTTTCTCTCTGCACAAGACCAGTGAGAGCCCCGGAAGCCCTCAGAATTGCCATGGAGCAATGGCAGGATCCTGGGCTTTGGGGTTTCCAGGCTGGCTGTGTCACTTGCACAAATGACTTAATTTTTTGGATGTCTCCTTCTTAGCCTGTTTGGGAGTCTTTCTGTCTATCTGACAGTCATGTGTGATGGTACTAAAGCTGGCAAATCATCCTGATACTTCAGGATGGTGGCTCATGTTTCGGAGCAACTTGGTGTTTGTGAACTATCTTCTGCTCACCTCCCTGACGTCATTCAGGACATGCTGCCTCGAAGCACACACAGTATCACGATGTCTCTTCCACCTGCCGTGGGTGACAAAGCCTGCAGGGGATGGTTGTAAGGTGACTTTGGTGATGATCTGGACATCATGGAGGTTCTGCAGAGTCCCAGGCTGAGTGGAGGTCTCGCCCATCCTGGGAATTGTCTAGGGAGAGACCCCCAGCTGTCATCAGGTTCTCAAAGGAAACAGACTCAGTATCAAGCACCCTAGTCTAGTAAGGAGAGAACTCCACAGGGAATCCAGACATCTGACTCTGGTCCTACCTTGCTGGTGACCCTTAGACTATTCCTTGGCCTCCAGGAGCCTTGGGTCCTCACTTGTGTAGTGGATGCACCCACAGGCTTTCCAGTTCACGGGCAGCTGTAACAGTGCCCAGTCTGCAGTCCATCCTGGCATCATGGCTCAGTCCCTCCTGGTTATGAGCTCCTGTTGCTGGTTTCTCCCAAGGAGCAGGCTCTGGCTACTGGGAAGACTCTAGGTAGCCTCCCTGCCTTCAGGAGGAGGGAAGAGAGCTGCTTATCCAAACACAGGCCACTTCTAACAACTGTGTCCTTCACTTGTCCCCTAGGTAGTCACAGCACCCCAAGCAAGCAATCCATACCAATGCCTTGTCCTGTTTCTGTGTTCTCATCTAGGTGTTGCTAGAGTTTTCCTGCCTGGCCCACAGTCAGGACAAATCTCTCTCACCCGCCAGTCCCAAGCCGCTTAAACCCGATCAAATAAACACAGAGACTTATATATTGGTTTCAAACTGTATGGCCGTGGCAGGCTTCTTGCTAACTGTTCTTACAGCTTAAATTAATCCATTTCTATTAATCTATACCTTGCCACGTGGCTTGTGGCTTACCGGTACTTTACATCTTCCTTGTCCTGATGGCGGCTGGCAGTGTCTCCCCTCCCAGCTTCCTGTTTTCTCAATTTTCCTCTCTGTTAGTCCCGCCTATACTTCCTGCCTGGCCACTGCCAATCAGTGATTTATTCATTGACCAATCAGCAACACATTTGACATACAGACCATCCCACAGCATCTAGGGACTTCACTTCCTTGTGGGGGTGGGGCATTTCCCTTCAAGTTCAAGGGTGATGGGGCTGGCTCCATCGTTCTGGCAGATGGGTATCCAACAGGTATCTAAGCACTCCCAGAAGAAACAGGACAACCAAGATTATGCTTGGATAATCCTCCAGGAGCATCTTCCTATCCTTGCTGCTGTGTATCCAAGTAGATGGTAGGAGATGGGTAGATTCAGCAAGGGTATCTTGGGCTTTGGTCAGTGAGGGAGGAGTAACAGACAGGTGTCATAACCTGTGTGCTCAAACAGAGAATCGAGCTCACAGCAGACACACAGGCTACCCTTGGAGGGTCCGGTCAAAAACACGTCTTTGTGCCTTGTGTTTTTGATTAGGTGGAAGGTACAGAATATAAACTTAGTGTCTTGACCATCTCAACCATCCGGTTCACTGCTCATCCACACACTCAGTGCTCTGCAGCCATCACCTCTACTGTCTCCAGAGCTCTTCTGTCATCTCAACTGAAACCCTATGTCTGTTACACACTAGCTCCTTTTCCTCTTTTCCCAGACCCTGACAACCCCATTTCTCCCCTGACTACATGTCTCTCTTGTCTGATTGCCCTAGGGACCTCATGTAATATGTGTCCTGTGACTAGCTTCTTGGGTTCCATATGACATGTCAGTCTGTCCATGCTAAGTTATGCATCAGAACAGCCTTTTATAAAGCCAGTACTGCACGTATTGACCACATTGTTTGTCCTCTTACCCAGCAGTGACACTTGGATTTCTGCTACCTTTTGAATGTAGTGAGTGATGGTGCTATGAAGGTGAGCACGCAGATATGCTGACATGATATACATACATACATATATATATATATATGTATGTATGTATATATATGTATAAAAATTTGGAATTAGTAACATTGAAAACCCAAGACTTTTCCTAGGAAGTCAGGACATTTGAGTTTTCCAGGAAACTGTGGGATCTGGGCACTTTGCTCCCCTAACCCCTTGTCTTCTTGACCACCATGGGAGCTGTGTGATGCTGCTCTGCTGTTCTCCAGTGGCAAGCACCTGTCCTGGTGCCTTGGGAATAGACTGTTCTCAACACACTTCAAAAGCCAGCTGGCCACCACCTTACTGTGATTCAGTGGTGGTCCCTCATCACTGTACATGTTAGTGGCAGTGTAGATATCAGAAAGGGTCAGAGCCTCAGTCTGTGGCCCAGGCAGGGAGTGATGCCACCATGCTCCCTGGGAAAGACTAGGCCCCATACTGCCCATCCCCCCAGGGCAAAGCCCTGAGCTACCTGAGTCTCAATTCTGTCTTGTGAAGGAAAACTGGATGAAGAGTCCTTTCTCTTGCAGCCCGGAGGAGCAGAGACAGAGGTTGAAGTGTTTAGCGACTGAAGTGCACTTGGAAAGTGCTAATAACAGCTCAGGCCCAGCCTGGAGGCTGGGTGTGCATGGATGGGGACTCCTGTGCTGTAAAGTGGGAAAGGAGGCTTGTACACCCTAGGTCTATTCCCAGGACCCATGAGGCCTGTGGGAAATGAACTTGACTTATATCAGGTACTCCATATTTGTTGCTTTCCAGTCAGTGGGGCCACATCTGAGTCTCCCAATCATTTTCCCCAGAAAGAGCCATGAAGTCTAGGGAGCACCCTGGCTTTGAATTTGCCTACCTGATTTCAAACCAGCCTGTAGTGGGCATCCCCCTGGTCATCTGCATAATCTTCTCAGTACCAAGAGGATAGAATTAGACGGTACTTGGCTCATAGTTCAAGATCAGCAAAGCCTGTGCTAGGCATGGTGGCACATATCTTTATCCTGGCATTTGAGAGGTAGAGGCAGGTGGATCTCTGTTAGTCTGAAGTGAGTTCTAGACCAGCCAGGGCTACACAATGAGACCTTCTCTCTAAAATACAGTTCTCCCAATACTTCTTCCACAAGGAGGAGTGCACAGTACAGGTGGCCTTCAGTTCCTGTTGGTTCACTCCAGAACTCACAGGCACTTGATGCTGTGACTTAATGCTTTCCACATTTTATTTATTCATCCAACCAATAGCATTGACGAAGAGCCAAGCTAACCCTGGGTTCCTGCAGCAGGAGTCCACTGCGGCCAGCCTTCGGTGGTTTTGCTACATACTCCTTTTGAATAGTCCTTCTCCCTGGCTTTGCCTTCAAGTTACATCCATGGCTAGATGGGGGGCTTCTTGTCTTCCTGGGCCAAGTTCTTGGTGGTCTGCTTGTTCTGGTGTCCCACTGGTCTCTCTTCCTGCTCAACACTGATGCTATTTCTTCCTCCTTTCCAAAGCCTGGATGGATACATATGAGTCACCCCCTAACTGGAGGTACCCTTGGACCACACATGGGGGATCCTTTGAGGTCAGACATGGACCCAGCAGAGCCAAGCCTCTTCCCCTTTGGGCTTTGGATGAGATGGGACACAGATGGAAAAGCCTTTTGTCAACTTTCATTCTGTGGAAATAGACCAGATTGGTGCTGCTTGACTTTCATGTGCTAGCTAGAAGACAGAGACCACCTGGCAGAGGAGGGACAAAAGAGATTTAAAGCCAGAGCAACAAGGCTGCAGTGAGCAGTCTGAAGCTCTGACACTGAAGACACATGCTACCCCATTTCCTCACCTGGCAGTCTGGGTTCTAACACACCCACCCACACCAGCATCTGCTGGGGGTTACCGATGAACAGGCTGGGTAGGGAAAGCACTTTGCAGGCTAGAACACAGTGCAGACACTTTGTTCAGGTCATTACTTTGGTATGCGTTTATGGTGTACCTACTGTGTGCGTTGTAAGCATGATCTGTCTGCCTCGAGATGATTTGGAAAATGTCCCTGGACTGAGAAGGATTGCCTGTCAGATGGCTGTACTACACATTCATAGATTATGACTAACAACAGCCAGAGAGTTGGCATGGCAACGTTTTCCCCTGAACTGCGAGGCAGTATGCTTAAAATAGGTACGATGGAGGTGTGGCAGCAGCCGAGACGGATAGCTCTGCAGCCTGAAATGGGTGGTAGGCTCAGGGTGGTCATGTCCTTGTCCTTTCCCAGCAGGTCAGCGGTGCAGGGATTGAGATGGTAGACCCAGGCGCATCCACTGTGGGAGCTGGAGAAAGACTTAGGACTCACTATAAACACCCTTCCTCCCTGAAGCCCAGACTACTTAAAGTGGGACACCATTGGCAAAGGGACCCCAGACAGGACTAAACCGGTTCTGATCTCTTGTGGACTACTACCCAGCAGTGCCAGAGTGCAGCTGCTTCTGACCGGGGATGCAATTCATTTTCTTGTGGGTTCCAATGTGAATGGCATCATTTAACACTGAGTCTGAGTTCAAGTCCTCCTTTTCTGTGGAGTTCATGTGTGGGATCCTCCTTGGGAAGTCCGGAGTCCTGAAATAGCTTGGAACTCTTACTTTTGGGCTGGACTTGCATGACTGAGGTTTGAATTGGCCTCCCCCTACCTCCCCAGTGTTCAGATCAGCAGAACTGATCAGAAGTTCATGAATCATGGGGCTGAAGATGTAGCTCGGCTAGTAGAGTGCCCTGGGTCCCATCCCCAGCACCATATACACTGGTTGTGCTGGTGAACTACTGTGATTCCAGCATTCGAGGTGGGGGTCAGGAGGACCATAAGTTCAACTTACCTTCAGCTACATAGCAAGTTTGAGGCTAGCCTGAGAAACACAGCTACTTAAAAACAAAACAGAAAAACCATGAGTTGAACAGGGTGTGTTGTTACATGCTGTAATCCTTGCACCTAGCACTTGGGAGGTGGAGATAGGAGGATCCAGAGTTCAAGGCTAGCTTGGGCTATGTGAAACTGTCTTATCAAAATGTTCATGGACCATTTTGTGATGAGATTCATCTGTGAGTCTAGTTCCCTCATCACTGCAGAGGATGGGGACCCAGGTCTCACACAAGAGTGCCCTGTGCTCCCTTTGCTCAGCAGCGAGTTGAGTGAGGTTTTCATTTCAGGGCCTGTTTCTCCTTTAAGCTCTGAGCTGCTTGAAAGAGATCATGGCTTGTGTTTGTTTCCAAGTGGAGGGTCTAGAAGGTGAAACTGAGAGAGGCAGCTGGGGAGATAACTATCCATTTTCAGACAGTGGACCCAAAGTCTCTTCCCCCCGTCCTTTCCTGCACTAAGTTCCCAGATGACGCTGTGGGCTTCTCCTGGGCTCAATTGTATTGATTTTTTACTCTCCACTGGGAAAGAACTGTGCAGGTAGGGAGTTCCCATCTTTGGAATATTTGTGACCACAAGGCAGTTTGGTAACTTGACTGTTGAGGCTCCTTCTGAAGCCAGAACACAGAGAGAGAGATGGCCTTCACTTCCCTGTGACAAGCCCTGATAATGGGGTCTTGGTGGCCAATCGCTGCAGAACTATCTGAAAATCCAGGGGATGAAATGTACCTCTGGCCACTTCTTTGCATCCTGATTTCTTCTGGGCTAGAAGTAGCGTGAGAGGCAAATCTACCAATTGCTCAATAAACAGAGCAGATTTCTCTCCTGCATTGGTGCCGCCGGCCAAGTGTACCCTTGCTCGGCGTTGGCATAAATACGTTGAGATTCTCTGGTGCCTTATAGAGGCAGAGAGGGGGGAATCCCAGGAGTTTGATGACATATTTAGCTTCCTTCTTCATTTAATGAAAAAATTCACTCATACCTTGACCCCAAAGCTGTTTGGACTAAGTCAATGCACCGTGAGATTGAAGGGCAGAATTTTCTTTGTTTCATCTGATCTTCATTCATGCTCTGATTCCATAAATCCTGGACGCACCACAATCTGACTTTGGCATCATGGAAAGACTGAACCCAGCCACAAGAATAAGGCTTTCTTCAAAAGCATAGTTGTTTTTTATTTTTATTTTTATTTTGGTGGTTGCTTCTATGACAAAGGGTGGCCTGATGGTGTCTTTATGTGCTGAGCAAAAGGGAAGTGAAGAAAGAATGAGATCGTCAAACATGGCTGAAAACTTGATTTCAATTCTGTATCATTTTCATTTCTGCCTGAGATAATATAATGCAGTGTTTGTAAATATGACTTTGGAGGTGTGGGTGGAAGTGGAAGCTAGGTCAAGTATAATTCTTACTTAGAGTCTTCACTGGGGCAAGCACAAGGCCAGAAGAGGTAGGAAGGTAAATGAGGGGCCAGATGCACACCTGGGCTTGAACTCTGGCAGGGCCACCAACCAGCTGTGCAAGTTCAGACTGGCTCTCTCAGCCTCTCCAGGGCAACAGTGTGAGGATGTGGGGGTTATTGTATATTTCTGAAAACACACAAAGAATGTTGATGGATGCCAGGGACTTCTGTCACTCCCCTGAAAGCGAGCTATCTGGAGACACCTTGAGCAAGTCAGAGCACAGGCTAACCCCTTGACCTGGGGACTAAAGCTTAGGTTTTTCACAGTCAGCTTTTCATGGCCCATGAGAGAAGCAGGTAGGAATCATTGGTTGTGGTGCTGAAGAGAGCCCCTGGCCTTCTCAGTCCTTTGGGGCGAGAACTGGGAGGGAGCAGAAATCACAGAACAGCTGTGAAGCGCAATAGCACTTGGGAGATTGTGCGCGTTCCAACTAGGTCGCAGGCACACAATAACCTTACAGCCCACTGCTGGAATCTAAAAGGACTCTTCCATAGCCAGCTTACCAAATCCAAGGTAAAAATTTTGGCAGGCCCATCATGTCCCTCTACCAGTGAGCCACTCTGTTCCACAGGGGTGTGGTCCAGTGACATATAGAGCCCTTTCCTGTTGGGTGTTATCCAGCAGGACGCTCACTGAGTGATTGGCAGTGGCTGTCCCATAGCACCCTGCCTGCAGTGTGGTGAACAGAATGATTGCTGTTTGTCAGCCCTTCCCATCACCACTCAGACCTGTGTGACTCAGGCTAAGTTGCCCCATCAGGATTTCTAATGACAATTCTGTCTTGTGTAAATTAGAGCAGGATATTCTCTTGTTACCCAGAAGTATTTTTCTATGTTAGTGAAATGTATATATACTTTGTGTAATTTTGTACATTAAAACATGCTTTTTTCGTAATTAGAGTTTTTTTTTCCTTTTAGTATTTGGTGATGGGTTCGTTACTTAAGGCCTGGTCTAATATAAGAAGACAGTGAGTTCAGGACTCTCCGTTTCTGGTGGGGAATAAACTATTTTCTTGTGAATCCAATCTACTCAGTACGAACAATGGGGTAATACCTTTCTACCATGTTAATTTCTTATTGCCAAGAGACTACGGGCAAAAGCCAACACCTCTTCATTTATTTATAGACTCGAAGTCCTCCTGCCTCTACCTCCCGAGTGCTGAGATTTTAGGTGTGAGGTCCCACCCCACAACACTCACTGATTTTCTAGTTCTGGCAGCCAGAGTCTGAAGTGGGTCTCAACATCAATGTGTTGGCAGAATGCATTTCTTTCGGCTCCCAGAGAAGAATACATCTTTTCCTTTCCTGCATCTAGAGTGTGCTTGCCTGGCTTGGCTTGTGGTTCCTCATGCATCTTCAAGGGTAGGACTGTAGCTTGAACTCTCTGCTTCGGTTGTTATTTTACCATCTCATTTTGTCCCTCATTCTCTTGTTCATATTTCCACTTGGATGGCGCCACCCAGATATTCTACCACATTCTCTCCATCTCCAGATCTTTTTTTAAGCACACCCCACATCCTCATTTGGCATGTGGGTTAGCACACAGGTCCCAGAGATTGAGCATCACTGAGCAGCTTTCTTCTATGCTATGTTTTCTGGGTGGGGGCAGCAGAAAGAGAGGGCATTCAGTACTCTGGATCTGTGACTCACACTGGCCTGGCTGCATGTCTCTGACACACCACAGGAAGCTCCCCCACCCATTCTGAACATCTCATTGTCTCAGATGAGCACATGACTTTGTCTAGAAGACTTACTATATGCCTCTGACAACAAATTGTAATTCCATTTTCTGAAAATATTCTTTTTCCCTCCCCAAACAGGGTCTTACTGTGTAGTTCTGGCTGGCCTGAAACATGTGTAGACCAGGATGGCCTCAAACTCACAGAGACCCAAATGTTTCCTGCCTCTCTAGTGCTGGGATTAAAGGTGTGTGCTACTATGCCCAACAAAATATTCCTTTGATAAATTGTACTTTTTGTATTTGTTTTGTGTAAACAAAATATTTGGAGTTGGGCTTGTTCCCTCTGCTACACTCTTGAAGTATCCCTCTCTGCTAGTGCCCTGGAAGGCTTCACAGACTCCAGAGTGAGCTCAAGGTTGAGTCTTCTCACATTTATGGTGTAGTAAATTAAGGACAACTTTTTCTTTGGAGGACGGAGAGGTCACAGCTGTCTACTACAGGATAGGCTTGATCCAGTATCCTGGATGTCTGTGGCCATCTGCCAGCCACTGTCTCTGGCTCCCTGACATCTACTGGTACATTTTTAGTTCAGTTCCTGCCTCTGTTTTCTGCCTCTGATTCTCTGCTCCACTTACCTTACTGGCTTTGATTGAAGAGATGCTGTGGGAGGGCCTCTAACAAGTCTGACTAGAGGGTGTCTCAACCTCTTTCCTACTTGGAGAACATGGGTGGTAGGTTTACAGTGTGGCCTCCTAAGCACAACAGCCTGAAGGTGGAGGTGGCAAGATTGCCACTGGCATGGCTGAGGAGCCAATGGTGGGTACGGTAGAGCATTCACCAGCACACAAAGAATGAACGATGGGAGTACTGGATGTTCCCCTCTGCAAGGGAGGGAGGAGAGGTGACTGGCCCAGACAGTGACCACACAGTGGTGCCCCAAAGCTGTGCTGGGTGACCACTGCCCAAGGTTACACTGAGGACAAGTCTAACCTCCATGTCCATGCTCTTCTGACTGTACTTCCCTCATTCTTTTCTCTCTCCTCTCCCCAGTCAGGCATTTTGGGGAGAGCAAGGGCTGATGGTTAGAATGCAGCCTCAGCAGGAGACTATGTTTTAACATCCCAACCGTCTCCTTGCCATCTGCGCCTCTAGGCAAAGGATTTAATCTCTCAGCCACATTTTCCTAATCTGGAAAATGAGGCTAAAATAGTATCTTCAGGCTTGCGGGGGTTGGGGGTGGGGTGGTGGGCGCACAGAGCATTCTTGTTGGTAGGGTGCCCCAGGCAGGTGGTAAACACTTGGTAAGTGGAAGCTGATTTTCCTTGCTTCTGCCTAAACTTAGTGCTTCCTCCCATCACACCCTCTAGCTCCACAAATTGGGCTGGCTCTTTCTTGTGAAGAAATGAGAAAAGAGCTTTCTTTTTCTTTCTTAAAAATCTATTTATTTGTATGTGTGTGAATTGTCATGAGTTTATGTGCAGCACATGCACCTTAGCACAGAGGCCAAAAGAGGGTGTCATGTCCCCTGGAACTGGAGGTACAGACGCTTGTGAGCTTCCGTGTCAGTGTTAGGAGCAAGCAAGAGTAGTAAGAGTTCTTAACTGCCGAGTCCTCTCTCCAGCCCCTTCCTTTCTTCCCTTTAAGAGATTTATTTTATTTTTTCACTTATGTGTATGTGTTTGTGTGATGTGTGGTATGTGTGCATGTGTGTGTGTCTGTGTGTTGCAGGTGCCCACAGAAACCAGAGAAATGGATGGCGTAGGATCTCCCAGAGCTGTAGTTACAGGCAGTTTTGAGCCACCTGACATGGGTGCTGAGAACCCAACTAGGTCCTCTGCAAGGTGACAGGTGCTTTTAGTTTCTACACCATCACTCCAGGCCTGAGATTTCCCTACAAAACAATAAGATTTCCATTACTATTGGTAAATCTAGAGGGACTGTGTCCCCCAAAATATTGACTGTAGAATAGACACTTATTGAGGGCAAGGGCTTTATAGATACTTTCCTGTGTCCCCAGCATTAGTCCCTGTCAAGTATGGGTGAGGGGAGGAAGGAAGGAACTTTCCAACTGCCCACTGACCTCGGATGGTCATGAAGTCCCAGGCAGACGAGCAGCCACATGAAATGGACTGGGCAGGCAGCTGTTTGCTTCTCCTGGTTCCTTAATCCCACAACTGAAGGGCGCTACTTGCAGCCCAGACTAGCTTGCTCCAGGTTTCAAAGGAGGCATGAGTTGTCAGCCGATGTAGACCCTATGTGATAGAGGTCGTTATCTCAACAGTCATGTTCATTGTCCAGTCCATCCAGGGTTCGCCAAGGTTGTTCAGAGTTCTGTGACCTTTGGTGTGGTGCTGAAGGGACAGCTCCCTGCTCAGGGAAGCCAACGAAAGGACAGCTGCTGAATCAGGCTTCCTACCGCTTCCTACCAATCCTGACTGCCAGTTTGGACTTGTCTGCCTAGGGGGCTGGCAGCTTGCGAGCCTTCCATCCAAAAAGGACAGCTGAGATTCCTAGGTCCTCAGGGACTAGAAAGTCACAAATAAATGAGGGGACTGTGACTGTTGCCTGGCCTCTAAGAAGGGAAACCACAAGTCTTCCCACTTCTGCCTGGTTAGAAAAGCTCCTAAATCTCCAGGCATCGAGCTCCAGGCATAGCTAGAGTGGACTGTACTCAGGATGCAGGAGGTACTCATAGATGGAGGCTGTTGTCTGTCTGGATGATTGCTTGCTCTGTGTGTGTCTGTCCCTGGGTGTCTGCTTCTAAAGCGTTTCTGTTTGAGAGTTCTTCCCACTTCCCTTATGTCTGGTAGGGATGTGTGTGGGTTCCCTGCCAGCAGTCTACAGGCCAGTATGTGTGGAGGAGCTTTGTGAATTTGCCTTTAGAAATGTGTGGAAATTCTCCATCCCGAGGTGTTGTTGGAGTGTGCACCCAGCATGCGGGTGGGTCATCGGTTCATGTACAAGCATCTGGGAGTTAATACTAACATGGCCCCCTTGCTGTGCAGTAGGGGCCTATGTTCCTGAGTTCTGCAGGCTACATTCTTGTATCATTTCCCCTCAGAAGGTCGGCCTTTGAGAACAGGGATTTCATTATACTGTTAGCCTAGTCCTCCGCGCTACTAGTACCAGACCCTATTAGGCAATCAGTGTAGTAGTGTTGAGTGAACCAATGGGGAGCTGGATGTGTATGCCTCTGACTGTGCATTTAAGTTCATTTAACTTCTGATTTTTGTGATGTGTGGGGTTACCTGACAGTGAGAATCTCTGGTGTGTGTGTGTGTGTGTGTGTGTGTGTGTGTGTGTGTGTGTGTGTGTGTGTCCATGGTGTGCTGCTGTCTGGAAGGAGTGCCAAGGTATCTGACTTGGGTATGTACCAGCATGCCTGTGCAACTCTCCCGTGTGATGTGAAGCTTCACTGAGTGTGTGTGTGTGTGTGTGTGTGTGTGTGTGTGTGTGTGTGTGTGTGTGTGGTGTGCGCGCGCGCGCATTGCCCCTACCCCGTCTCTGTCCGCGCCCAGCGCTCCTCTAGGAGGCGGAGAGCCGGGTGTGTGGAGGGCACTGCGGCTCGGCCGCCCGCCCTCGGCGCTGCGGCTCCAGAACGTCACCACCCTCCCCGCCCCGGCCGCGGTCCCCGCCCCCGCGGTCCTTTGTAGCTGGCGGTGGCGGCGGCCTCGGTCACTGCAGGCCCCGCCCCCGCCCCGCCCAGACCCCGCCCCTCGTGGGCCACGCCCCAGTCCTTCCTCCCTCCCTCCCTGGCTCACCGCAGTCGCGCTTGGGCCGCCGCGGGCCCGCACCGAGGCGCGCAGCGCGGAGCCAGAGGTGGCAAGGGCTGCCCGGCGAGGACGGGGATGGCGGAACGGCGGCGCGCGTGGAACACCGAGGACGACCTGCCGGTGTACCTGGCGCGGCCGGGCAGCGCAGCGCAGACCCCGCGCCAGAAGTACGGCGGCATGTTCGCCGCTGTGGAGGGCGCCTACGAGAACAAGACCATCGACTTCGACGCCTACAGCGTGGGCCGCCGTGGCTCCGCGCGCACGCCACGCAGCGCTGGCCGGTCCGACGCCGTGGGCCTGCCGTGCCCCGGCGGCAGCGAGGACACGGCCAGCGATGTGAGTGAGCCCTCTGGCTCTGCCGTCAGCTCGCCAGGCGATCGTGATGACAGACCGCCGGCGTTGCGCATCCGATGCCCTGCGCCCCGCGACCTGCCACTCGGTCGGGACAATGGCCAGGTACCCTCGGGTCGCGTGGGCCGGATGTGGGGGGCGGGGCCCTTGGAGACCTAAGGTTTGGGCAGCGCGAGGGCGAGTGCTAGGGCCCATTGCCACCAGGTTCTGGGGACTGCAACGGCCCCTCCCCCACTTTATCCTACAAGAGGTTCAGAGAGGTTATATGCTAGGCCAGGGCTGGCCAGCATAGCCTCTGGACTCCGGAGGAATCTCTCAGGTCCAGAAAGCCAGAGTCAGGTTCTGAGAGGGGAAGTAAGTTGCTGCAGCTGCTGCTAAGGAACGTGTAAGATAAATTTAAACCTCATTTCTCCTTCTCGGGTTCTGTGAATAGGGAGCATTCTCTATCTTCCTCCATCCATCTATTCTCTCACTCAGTGACTGTGGAGTGCTTATGCTTCACCCGGCTCTGGGAGAGGTTCACCAAATGACTCGACTCATCCGGCTGTTCCCCGACCCTCCCTCCCTGTGGGAAGATTTGGTTAAGGGTTTAGATGGTGGGCAGTTAGAGATCATCCAGGGACACTCCTGGATGTGCAAGTTGAAGGGGAATCTGAGATTTGAACTCCGACTTCTGAAAGTGAGGAGGGCTATTAGGGAAAGGCACAGCCAGGTTTGGGGCCCTACAGGTTTTCTTCTCTAAGTTGAGATTCACAAGGGAACATGGTTGGACTGACAGAAGAGTCCTGGACTGGGTGGGTGAGGTCAGAGCCACGTGCCTGGGAAACAGAAGTTGGAGTAATGCTGAGAGCTGTCCCTTGAGCGCTGGCTGGCCTGGCTAGGCAGCTTGGCCCCACCCTCCAGAAGTTCCCAGGCTGGGACGAGCTGTGGACTCATTTCTAGAATTTAAGTTCATTCAAGTAGAGAGTGATCAATAAATGCTTGCTGTTGAGTTTTATTATCATTCTCTTTTTAATTATTTAGCCCTTCTCATTAACGCTATGAGAGGCACAAAATGAACCAAGAGGGAGGGAGAGCTTGAACAGAACTGTAATTTGGGCAGGTGTATTGGGGAAGGAAATGGGCTGGCCTGTAGGTGGTTGGTAGCCTTGCCTCTGGCGCTTTTCCCCTGATTGGGAGCTCTCCGTGGTCCTGAATCTGGGGCCTGGGAGTAGAAGGCGGGGGTGAGGAGTCCAGCCTTTGCTTCCTTATCCCTTTATCTCCTTCTTGGAAGTTGGACCTCGCGTGGGAAACAGGATCTCTGGCTCCACCAGAGGCTTCAGGGCTCCGAAACCCAGCGACCACCTGAACCAGCTGAGGTGTTTCACCTTCTTTAAGCTGCCTCCATCTGTGACCCGAGAGTGACTATCTGCTCTCAGCTTCCCTCAAGGGGAGTACCAGGGAGGCCAGTGCTCTTTGTGCCTGGGCCGGAGCTGTCCTTGGCTAAGCGGTGGTGGTCAGGGTCATCTCCACCAGCTTTGTCTCCAGCTCTGCCAGGGCCGGCGAGGCAGCTGTGCTTTTGGTGTTTCTGGACGCTGGTCGCTTCACCTGCCCCTGTGTTCTTCCCTCCCGGGTCCCCTCTGTCCTTTCTCCCCGGCTTCTTAGGGATTGGACAAAAGGCCGCGTCCGAGTCCTCCCCAAGTACTCCCTGGTAGTAGGGATTGTAGAGTGGAGGAGCTCGCGGTCCCTCTGGAGAGAGTAATTTACTTTATGAAAACCGCAGGGCTTGGGTTGCAGAGGACTGGGGATCCGGGGCTGGCCTCACCACTCCTGCAAAGGGTGCCTGGGCCCCTCCCCCGCCCACAAGGCTTTTTCCTGGGAGGGAGGAGGGATTTCTACAGCGCAGGCGCAACGTTTGCAGTTGCCAGAGGCTGATGGCTGCAGCGCTTTGTACCGGCAAAGTCTGCTTGGGAGCAGCAATCTGTTTGGCCAGTAACGAACATGGCTCCTCCCTCTGACTTGCACGAGGCCCAGCCCCTCTCGGTAGCTTGCTTGCCCAGAACCCCCTGACTGACCCCTGGGAATGCCCGGGTACTGGAACCTATGATTTAGTACTGAGGAAGGGAATCCAGGAGTCAGTTGGAAGGATGCTGCTGCCATCCGCAGCTTCCGGTCATTAATGAGAATTTAGGAGCCAGAGCATAGGCGGGACTTAATGAGTAGGGAACCCGCACCGACATCTGCCTGGATCTGGCTTCCAGACGCTAATATATCTCATTTTATCTCTGCATATGTGCGGAATTTTACCTCTGCAAGCTTTAGTTTCCTATCTGTAAAAAGGGAAAATCATGGCCTAGTGTGTTCCCGGATATAAGCTTGTTCGCTCGGATCCTATAACCTCACCTGGTCTCTTGCGTGAGCTAGAGAACCGGCTTTCTCCGTGTAGTAGAGGATGCCAGGCCCCAGCAGGGTCCATAGATTTTTTTTTTTCCGTGCCTCACCTTCCGTGGCAACCCGGAAGTGGAGGAGAGTGTCTATGCACAGGGTCAGTGGAGGGAATTGTGCAGGCAGGAAATGAGCTCATTGGTAGGGAAATGGCTTACTTCTGCCTGGGGCAGCTGCCCAGTGCTTTGAGGCCTGTTGGGGCTCCCTCATCCACCTTTTGTCCTCTCTTGGTGAAGTTTGGCAAGCCTTGTCCTGCAATCTTGCTTGTCTCTCCTAGAGCAACATCGGAATCATGGGTCCCCTGGGCTTTGAATACTTAAATGAGAGGCATTCTTTCCCTGTCCCCAGAGCTGTAGACACCTTGGTGTCAGTTCTAGCTTTCCAAGCACTCATTGCCGGGCCACTGGACACAATGACAGGACACTGAGAGGAGAGAGCGGATGAAGGGTCAGAGCCCATCACCCATGGATTCCGGCCTCGTCCTTTCTGCTGCATTGCCTCTGCCTGGGAGTGAAAATGGAGAGTCAAGAGAGATGAAGGCTCCGGAGATGGGGCTGGGAAAATGAGTAACCCGTGATTGAGGTGCTATTCAAGGGTACAGCATGAATGAAGGCTTGGACTTGGATATGGTAAAGGGCCCATTCAGGGGACGGAGAAATGGAGACCATGGAAGGAGTGGCCAGAGGGGTCCTTGAGTGCGACCCTGAAGGGCCTAGGATGCTTCCAGAAATTAGGGAGAGTGCTGGCTCCCTGCCAAGCACAGGTTACATACAGAGACTCAGAGACACCTGTGGCGCTGCTCAAAGCCTTTGCCCGCGCACCGGAAGGCTGTTTCTTGCTTTTGAAACAACACTGAATGAACAGCAAATTGTCCTAATTGCGCGAGCAAGGCCGGGGCGAGGGCGAGGGCGCGGGGCGGGGGTCGGGGGCGGAGTAGGGGAGATCGGAAGGCAAGCGCTTCCTGGTTCGAGCCGAGAGGGGCGAATCCGGTTCTGCTGCCGCCACCGGGAGGAGCTGTCTGTCTTCAGCGCCCTCCTCTCGCCCTGCCTCTCCCTCCTCCTCCCGCCCTCCTTGCCAAGCCGGGAGGTGCAGGCAGCCGGAGCAGCGGCGGCGGGCCGAGCAGCGGGGAGTGGGCAGCAGTGGGCGCCGAGCTTCTGTCCTTTCTTGCATCCCTTTCGGGCCTCTGTCGCCGTTCCCACGAGTATCTCCGCCGGGAGACAGCCGAGTAGGGCGTCAGACAGCCGGCAGGTCCAGCAGCCAGGCGGAGGGCTCCAGGGGGGCCATGTCTCATCAAGGGAAGAAGAGCATCCCGCACATCACGGTAAGCCCCCCCCCCGCCCTGCCGCGGTGCTTTGTGGCGTGGGGGTGGTCGCCATCAGGGTCCAGACCCGTGGGGGGGGACAGCAGGGGCGCCCCCGGAGGCTTCCTGCGTCGCCGCGAGTGGGGCGGGGCCCGTTTCGCCGAGGCCGCCCCCTCCCCCTCTGGGGACAATGAGGGGGAGCCCCGCATGGCAGGGCGGGGCTGGAGTCTCCGGTCCCTCTCCCCGCGGGCGTACAGCCCCCTCCCTCCGCGGGATGTGCCGGGAGGATGGCGTGGCCGGGAAGGATGCAGAGCTGAACAAAAGAGGGAGGGGCTCGGGGTCCCAGCCCACTCCCTCGGGCCTCACGCGAGGATGGAGAGGGTGTGCCTGGCCTAGTGCACCTGGTTCCTGCAACATCCCTCCCTTCCACCTTGCAGCCTTCAGAGGAAGGAAAAAGATGTGGCTCTTCACCTTTTGCTTACTGATGGGGTGGAAGGCCGGAATTGGAGCTGCGCCATGATGGAGGCACCGCTCCCATGTCTCACTGCAGCTAAAAATAACCCAGTGGTCCACACTGGCAGCTGCGGCTTCTTAAGGGTTAACCGCAAAGGCTGAGCAGCCCGAAGGTGGGACAGTAGTGTGGGCTGAACATCTAGGCTGTGTCCCTGGGTGTGGCCGGAAACAAAGGAGGCCTGATCTCTAAGCTTTGTCTAGGCTGGGAGCTAAGGGTGATGAGGTCAGAAGCTACATCCTCAACTGAGTTCCTGCCTGGTATTAGAACCAGCAGACAGCTGCCCAGAGCTGGCAGCCCAGAGACAGGGGTGGCAATGCTGGAGCATTCAGGTGCTGGGAGGCGGGATTCCCAGAGCTGGCATTCCCCTGGGTGAATCTTGAGGTTTGAAGGTGGAGACTCGGTTTGATTCATGCAGGATTCTGGCTTAGGGTCAGCCCTGGGGCTCCTACAGGGCAGCTTGGGGTGCTGACTTTTCCTAGGCACCTGTCAAATGTGACACCCTGCTAGTTTTATAGTCCCCGGGGAGAACCTTTCAGGGAAGCACTGTTAGGAAGCAGAGGGAGACTGGAAAGTGAGCTGTGAGTATGGGTGATAAGTAGAGTGGAAGGAGTCTTGGTTCTTCACCTGTTTTGCATTGTCTGACTCTCACCCCTCCTGAACCCAGCTTCAGCTCTGGCCAGCAGACCTCTGTTGAGTTCCTACTTACAGATGTGACTCTAGGGACTGTAGTCTGAACCATATCTATCCAATTTGTAAGCCCTGTAGCTAGGAGAGGCCCTTGGAGGGAATGTGGTGGCCATTTGCCAGACAACGAAGGAAGAAAGCCTGGGATTATTTGAGCAGGTTCCTGCTGGAGGGCCTGCTGATCTTGGGCCCCTGCCAGGGGAACTGAGGCAGGTGATGAGATGGGGCTGATGCAGGGACTAGTGAGTCAATAGCTTGGGGTCCCTCTGTGTTTTGTGCTCCTGGCAGATCTAAGCTTCAGGGCGCCAGTGTCTCAGGTTGAAGTTCAACAGATGGCTGCTAGGCAGGTCTGCAGGAAGGGCTGGCTCCATTGGAGTCATTCCTATGGCTCTCAGTCTGTTGAGCTGCAGGGTCATCCTGCTGTGACCTTCTGCAATGGAGACCAAGGGCTCAGCCTTTACACCAGATGGCTGTGGGTATGTGTCCTGTTGTGGTGGCTCTCTGAGCCTCGGTGCTTTGATATCCATAGCAGGTGCCCCCACAAGACTCATGAGCAGCCTGGCCATCCCAGCAGAGCTGTGAGTGAGTTGGCACACGTGACTTGTGAAAGGCTTGGGTACCGCTGGCCTGTGTACTGCTTTAATCCTTTATGCAAAGCAGGCGATTAACCTATGGGACAATTGCAGAGCTGCTGCGCCAACCTCAGGAGTGGTTCCAGGGAGTATGGTGAGGAGAGATGCAGAAAGGCTATCCCAGATGCAAAAAGAGGACCACGAGAAAGCACTTGCTCCTTTGGAGCACATTGTCTGCCTCAACCACAAAAAAATTGTGGTTTTAAGAGGAAATTGCAAACTTGAGAGGCTTGATGTGAATGGCTCTATCTTGTAAGACCCTTTACCTCGAGACCTTTTCTAATGGTACATAGACTGTGATGGGGTCCTCTTTTAAAATGCCACTGTGGCTTTCTAAATGCTACAGCCCTCACCTGTTCCCCAGAGGTCACTGGGTAATTTATAGTAAGTGCCTGGTCTCTGCCAAACACAGGGACATTGGGAAGGAGATAGCCTTAGTTAGCTTCCACAGTTAGCAATAATGGACACCTAATCCACAGATGGCCATAAAGGGTGGTGGGTAAGTAAAGGGGATTAAGGGATCTGCAGGCAACTTCAGCAGGTGCATAAGGAGAGGGGTCAAAGGGGGTGGCTTTTGGGGGAGGCAGGAGGAAGGCCAGCATTATGGATTGCTACCTCTGCTACCTTGTGGTTTCTCTGCACACTGAAAGCAAACCTTGGAAAAGTCAAAGGTGTTTCAGGCAGCCCGAGGAGAGGCCTGAGGTGCAGGAAGGCTCAAGATGCAGGCCACAGAAGCAAGCAGAGAGCACAGCTGCAGCCTCAGGTTCCTCCCTCCTGCAGGGTGCTGGATCACTTCAGGGCCCCTAAATCTCTGTTATGGGGAGACATCCACAGAGCTGGAGATCTAGGCTTCAGTGGGGGAATTCAGAGGTGTGTGCCAGAACAGGGAGCATGGGCTCACAGACTGTACACCTTATGGACAGACATGGAGATGGAATTAGGAAAATGCTCTACTCCGATTGGCTGTGATGTGGAGTCATTTCTTCTTTTAAGCATTCCAATCCTTTCTGAGATGATGGGCAGTCTGGCCTGATGGAGAAGGAAGATGGGAAACACACACTTAGTCTCTGTCCCTGGGGGCTGTTTAAAATATTGATGAAGCTCTTTCTTGGGTGGATTTTACTGTAATGAATAGCACAGATGGGGGTTAACATAGCTGAAGCTATTTACAGGTGCCCACTGTGTTTAGCAAGTAGAGTGTCATGGGTGTGGCTCTGAGCAAACAAAGGCACTGGACTCCCTGGCCCTGCAGAAGCTCTTGGCTCCCAGAGGAGCCATGGGGTTGGGGGGAGGGAGAGTGAGGGAGGTTGTGTGGTTGCTCAGCTGGGTGCTGGGGGAAGTCAGGGAGCTTGCTACCTTGCTACTGAGCTTCTGGTTATTATTAACAATGGAACTTGCAGCTCTTGCTGTAGTCTGCATGACTCCTATTATCTCCCATGTGGATCTTAGAACCATGGGAAGAGGGTAGCCTGGGTGTATCACCAATCATCATTGCTTCCCAAAGAGGAAGCGAAGGTTCGAAGGTATCAGTGGTGGGTCAAGGTTCTTGCACTGGGCTATGGAGGAAAGATTTACGTTCAAGTTCACATTCAAGCAGGCAGAGTGAAAGGGCTGTTCCGCTTGCTGAAAAATACACTGGGTGGATGTGTTGGTGTGTGAGCTTGTATATGTGAGTATACAGTGGTGTGGAAATGAGTGTGTGCGTGTGTGTGTGTGTGTGTGTGTGTGTGTGTGTGTGTGTGCAGTCAAAGAATGAAGGCAGGGAAGAAACTTATATTGGGCTGAAGTTGTGACTCTAATGACAAACATACAGGGGAAAAAAAGGAAACCAAACCAAAACCAAAACCAACAAAAACTGCAAACCCATGAAACATATGGTGGGCTATCCTGAAGGGGACATTCATCTAGAGTAAATGCTCATTTATTCCCCGAGTCTGTGCACAAAGGATTTGGATATTTGCACAATTTGGAAAAACCCAGGAGGAGCAGAGGACAGCATGCCAGGGTCACCGTGAGCTGATCCGAGTTTCTGCCATCCAGACAGCGACAGAAACCCCCAGTAATGTCAAATTCATCGGCAGGGGGAAGAGAGCCAAATTCTAAGGGAGAAATACTTTTATTACAACTGAATTCTTTTTTTTTTTAGTTTTTCAAGACAGGGTCTCTCTGTGTAGCTTTGTGCCTTTCCTGGAACTCACTTGGTAGCCCAGACTGGCCTCGAACTCACAAAGATCCACCTGGCTCTGCCTCCTGAGTGCTGGGATTAAAGGCGTGCGCCACCACTGCCTGGCTACAACCGAATTCTTAAGGAGAGTTTCAGAAGGGACAGAAAAGTGACAGGGCATGGTCACAGCACCGTGGCACCACTAGTTTTGAATGCTCGTCCTTTTAAGTAACTTTTTTGGTTTTTGAAAATTTTTTTTTTGAGGCAGGATCGCACTCTGTAGCCTAGGCTAGCCTATAACTCACTCTGTAGCTCAGGCTAGCCTCTACTATCAATACTCTTGTTTAGTCTTTCCAAGTGCTGAGATTACAGGCATGACCCACCATTCCTCATAACAGTTGTTTCTTACATTCATTACAAAGTGAACTTTGCTGATACTCAACTCATGGAACACATTCAGTGCCTTACTCCCAAGAGTTCCTGGCACATAGCAAGTGTCTAACAGGTCAGACACGGCTGGTGCGCGCCGAGGAGATAGGAATTTGAATTTCACCTTAGTGGCTAGTACTGTTCTCACAGTGACTGTGCAGGATGCCTTACCAAGCTTGCCGTCAAAGTGACAAAGCACACACACCTGGAACGAGTTAATAGTAGCCAAGGGACAGGTTGAATCAGAGCATGCCAGAGGAAATCTAAGATAAGGACCAGGCCTTGGCTCTGGCTAGAAGCAACAGAAGGCTTTGTGGGTTTCACAGTGGCGTGAAAAGAAGTCAATTGCTGGGCACAAGATGGAACAGCGTAGGTGAGATCTGAGTTGGGAGAAGAGCACCATCATCAAAAAAGGTGAGTTTTACACAGAAGAATCAGAAGGGAGGGACTTGAGAGAGATCTGAATTCCTGGGCAGCTGAAGATGCTTCAGGGCTGTGGACGTGTAGACTGTGCCCAAGATAACAGACAGAAATAACACAGACTCTGAGGAGGCATCCTAGGCAAGTCACTTCCTCTTCTTATATCTTGAATTCCATTTCTTACTGTGAAATAGGTGAGGACATTGAGATTCAATGTTACAGGGCATTTGACACCCTGTGGGTCATAGGAAGGTGCTGGGAGATGGTGTGTTAGAGGAAACAGTGATGATTCTGAAGTCAGGATGTCTGGGTTTGAATCTTGGGAGTTCATACAGTCTCTCCTTTCATCAACTTTTCTCTATGGCTATTTATGAAATGAGACTAGTAAGAGCAACCACCATGGGGCTCCCCTCCCCTGTAAAAATGCATAAGGTGCTGAGAATAGTTTCTGCACAGAGTAAACACCACATGGGTTAGCTGTCAGCACCATCACTGTGGGACAGTGTATTGGTCAGCGTTGTGCAGTAGTATACAACCCTGAGATCTAGCTCATGCCACAAGCTGTAACCTTGCCTCTGCTGCTGTTAGAAGGTGCATCCGCCCCACGTGTCTCTTCACATTGAGACCCTGGCTGAAGGAGGAGTAGAGGTGCAGATTGGAAGCCACTTAGAAGGCCTTTGGGAACTTCTGCCCCATCATGGCATATATTATGTTTCAAGTCATAGGGCTGAGCCCCAAGTCAGGATAAACCTGGAGTCAGTTTCCTGAAGGTGACCAGAGGATTTCACAGGCCAGTTCTGGTCTTGAAGAGATGCTAGTAGTCATCTTTGGAAACCGATGCTGATCTTGTTATGGAAATGTAAGAGTGATGGAGAAAAGGCTCAGTGCTGGTTCTTAGGTGGCGTTGGCTCAGAGGGCAGTTAGCAGTACAGGTTGGCATGGGGGTGAGAGACAAGGGTCAGGTGTAGACAGGGAACCATGCAGAGGTGTAGAGAAGACACCGTAGAAAGGAAAACGGAAGCCATTCCAGCGGTGGTGGTTCCCAGTCCGTGGGAGTGGAGTGGTGTGCTGGGACCATCCCCAGCTGAACTGCAGGTCAGCGGTCAGCGGCAAAGTTTACAGAGTGTTTTAGGAACATCTGTCTGAAGCGCTCTGAGTACTCATAGGTGTGAGTAGAGCCCGGTTTGCTGCTGTGAGCGAAAATGAAGCATCTGGTACTGACAAGACAAAGAAGCCTCAGAGGATGTCCCCCGCCCCACAGGACCAAGGAGAACTAGGTCAGGGCAGCGGACAGTGGGATGGTGTTGAAGCACAAGTCTGTGCCATCGGGCTGCTAAGGGCCTCCAGGAGACAAGGAAATATGGCTGCCAACCTAGCTGGTGGTGTTTGGTATTTAAATCCCTCAGGAATGCTGCTAGGTTTTAGACTATTTTGACCATATTTCCTGGTTAGAGGGGCTGAGAACCATTTCCCTGGATAGATAGGATGTCTAGGTCCTGAGTTTTGCTCTGAGCAAATGCAGCTGTGAATTGGTGCTGGTGGTTCATGAAGTGGCGTGGGAGCTGGGATACTTGACGGAGAATGTGATTCGGCAGACTGAAGTGGGGTTGGGGAGGTGGCTCAGTGTGTAAAAAGCTTGCCCCACAGCATGAGTCTGTATCCCTAACACCTGTGAAAAGGCTGGCCGTGTTGGTACACCTCTGTAGCTCCAGCTCTGGGGATTGTGTGTGGTACCGGCTGGTGAGATAGGCAGATCTCCAGAGCTCACTGGCCAGCCATCCTAACCAAATCCATGAGCTCCAGGTTCAGTGAGAGACCCTATCTTAAATAATACGGTGGAGAGCAGTTGAGGATGACATCCCACATCACCATCTGACTTTCCACATATACGTTATCTGATGGACACATGCACGTATCCACATGAACATATTTGTGTAACACACACACACACACACACACACACACACACACACACACACACACACATGCACACCAGAAAGCAAGAGCAAACAGGTGAAAGGAAGGCCTTGGTGCCTGTGGCTGTGTGAGCTCCCAGTCCTATAGACTGCACTCAGTCCTCTGCTTCAGGAACCTCGAGCTCCCTCCTTGGGCAGGATCACTTTCCCTAGCTTTCTGCCTTTGCCATCAAGACCTGTTCTCTAAGGAGCACCTTTCTTCCCAGGGTGAGAGCTGTGAGCTCTTTGGTTAATTTCTCATGTCCATATGTTCCACTTTACCATAAGCACACGGAGGACTGGGAGAATCACCCCTCCTCAGCCTCTCTTCAGGAGCACCCCTGCATTTGCCACTCACCTAAGGGACTCCTCACTGTGTGTGTGGGGATGGATGAGTCCACATGGTGAGCCATGCTTCTTGGGTGAGTGAGCTTTTAGCTACCCCCTGCATGGATTTTCCTTCTTTCAGTCCTGTCTGTGGGCTTAGCTCTGAGCTAGTTTGCACCATGAAGGGCGTTAGAAAGGGAGGCTCTTCTAGAGTGGAACCTTAGCAGTAGAAAGAGGGCAGATCTGCTTTGCCAATAAGCTTCTTCGCCGGCTTTCACACTGGACAGCATCCTTTCCAGAACTGTTCATATTCAAGTTGGGACATTTATGCGTGACTGTACTCCTAGAGGCTTTACTCAGTAACAACCTGGTATCAGAATGGGGTCAGTTTTAAGGAGAACTCAGTGGATCTGATACAGAACCAAACCATGCAAAGCAACACACAGCTGCTCGAGGGATGTAGTGCCTATCATCAGACCAGGCTGCTGTGCACACATGTACAGACATGCATGTTACTGGAGATGGAACCCAGACTGTGATGCATGCGAGGCAAGGACTCTACCGCCCAGCTATGTCCTTAGCAGAAAGGTGCTTTTTGTCATAACAGATCCTAAAGACTGAAGTGCCAGTGCAGTCTCCACAAATATTTGCATTCTGTAACCTCTACACTGAAGGGAACCTTATAAACGCGGAGAGGTTTTCTGGGTTTGTGTAGGGACATGCCTGACATGATTTATTCTCCTTGCTCATGCAGGAATTCCAAATGCCTTCTAGAATCTTTAGAGTCCCAGGAGGTCACCACCCCCACGCAGCTGGGCTTGCTCTGGGAGCACTCTGTGTGGCAGATGTTTCTTGTGCGAAGCGCCCTTGTTTGGCCTGAGAAATGACCCAGTGCTCTACTCTCCTGCTGCTGTCAATACTGGGGGAGGTGTTCTTCCACTACGAGGGCCTTCTCTTCTCCAGCTACCCCAGTTGTTCTTCTGTGCCAAGAACAGCATGGCGTTTGGCTTCTCTTCCCCTCTGTCCGAGCTTCCTTTCTGTTGCTGTGATAAAACACTCTCACCAAAAGCAATTTTGGGGAAGAAAAGGGTTTGGCTTACACTTCCAAGTCATAGTCCGTCGCTGAGGGAGGTCAGGGCGAGAACCAAAGCAGCAAATTGAAGGCAGGTTTGGTTGCTACTCTATGTAGGGTTCTCTCTTATAAGGGAACTCCCTCACAGCCAAGGAAATACAACAGAAGCATGGAGGCACATGCTAGCTCACTCACAGGCTCGTGATCAACTAGTTACTTTATACAGCCCCAAGACCACCTGCCCAGGGAATGATACCACCCACAGTGGGCTTCCCTCTCACATCAGGTAGCAAGACAATCCTTCATATATATGTCCACAGGCCTGTCTGATCTGGGCAATCCCTTGGCTAAGGATTGAGATTCTTCTCTCAGATGACTATAGGGTATGCCAAATTGACAGTTAAAGCTACAGGATTCCACTCCTCCTTTTTTTCTTTTTCACTAAGCTGTATTTTTGGGCATATAGAGCAATAAGAATCCAAAATTAAACTTGAATGATTTGGCACTGATTTTTAAATAATAAACAAGGAAACAATTTTCCTACTTCCTCAAATGCTCAAATGCAGATGTGTGACCTGGAATCCTGGATCTCCTGGGCTGATGATGTTCAGTGTGGGGGCATCTTCTGGGCTTCTAGATCGTATCCTGGTAATCCCATGAGGTCAGAGCTCTGACTGCTTGCATTTACAGAGGAGGAGCTCAGTCTGCAGAGGTGACATGGGGCATAAGCTGTGGTCTCAGCACCAAGTGGAGGATGTGTATCCTAGGAAATAAGGCAGATAAAGCTGAGCTGAAAGATGGAGCACCTTGGATATGCTAGCCAAAGGTACAGACCTCACACTGAGGGAGCTCCACGTGGTGCTAGAGTCAGGCCACTGGAATGGGGATGGGAAGGCTGAGTGGACCTGGCAAGTGGCCCACCCTTCCAGGATGTTACAGGCGAAGACACAGGTGGCATTACTAGGTAAGTATGGTGGTTCTCAGCAGAGAAAGGGCAGGCCAGGCATGGAGGAGCCTGGGAGGGAGGGCCCTTCATCTTGTGGTGGGAGACACTGTTGAAAGGTCGTGGAAAGAGGTGAGACAGTTGAGTTTGTGCTTCAGAAAGTCATTCTGGCTGTCATATGGTAGAAATGAGAGGCAGATGTGCAGGCCAACTCAGGCCAGGTGCAGTAGAAGGTGGAAAGCATCAGATGGTTGTGAGGACCTTCCCAAAGTGGACAGTGCTAGGCTCCAAGTATGCTGGGTTTGCCGCGCTGGAAGCTTGATCCTTGGTGTGTTGTGTTGGACCCACGTCTCATAAGAGATAACAAGGGAAGTGGGCCTAACAGGAAGTGATGATGCCATGAAGCTGTGCCCTTCTGAGTGGATCGTTGTAGTCAGCACGGGGATGGACTAGTTACGAGAGGGAGCTGCATACACCTCTGGCTGATCATACTCCCTTGCCTTCTGTTTCCACCTTGGATGATAACACACAGGTCCTGGCACAGGTTGGCACCAGACTCTCGGGCTTCCCAGTCTCCACGATCACAAGCAAAATAAACTTGTACTGGTTAATGAGCCACCAGTCTCAGGTGTTCTGTGACAGCAGGCAAGACAGGCGAACACAGGGCGTGAGAGGCGGGAGCAGCTAAAGTTGAAGACGCACATCTTGGTATAATTCAGCTCCCCACAGAAGGACTCTAGGCAATTACTATGCCACATATTGCCCATAGATGAACCACGCCAGTGCTGCATCACGCGTAGGTCCTGAAGCACAGGTGGACATGCCCATGTGACAGGGTCAGGGTGGCTGGACTCACCTGGTGTCTGCAGGAGATGAGCCGTGTTCTCTAGTAACACCCGTGTTCAGTGAGATAATGAGACATTGCCAGTGTTCTTAGCTAAGTAGGGCTCTATGTCTGACTCTCAGAGAAAGCATCCTTTGAAATGGTCAGAGCATTTTAATGGGACTTACCCTCTTGGGCCACATTGCCAGAAGGAAGGTAAGCGGTGTGCCCTGGATAAATGACACAACAGATGTGGAGGGTCTGTTGTTGCTTAACCTACTTAACAGGGGGATGGAGGCTCATGCACAATCATTAGGGACAGTGAAGATATCCTTATTCCTAGATATCCCCCAGGAGTAATAGAACGGCGGGGTGGTGGGAGTTACTGTATAGGTGCCAAGTGGAACAAGGTTCGAATTCTGGAACCATCTCTTGGTTGTGTGACATGGAGCGAACTACCTTCTCTGAGTTTCCCCATTTGTAGCAGCTACTCTTGCTTCCTATGAGGATTTCAGACTTAAAAATGAAAATGGAGACCCATGTGGATTTAGCTAGGGCCACCTTTTGCAGGCAGCAGGAAGGACCTGCCCACTGGGGTCTTTAGAGAATGCGCCATTTTACAATCAGATAGTCTGTCATGAGAGTGTTTCCTGAGCGTTGACCAGTACAATGGACCTGAGATCCTGCTGTTACAGCTGTAGTTGCCATGGAAACAGGCCTGAGCTCTATTCCCTGGGGCCCACCTACATTTCTGATTCAAAAAGGAAACGCCCACCCTGCTTCCATCTAGGCAAAGGAAGGGTAAATGGGTGTTAATTAGACTGAGTTCCACACTGGTTTCCGCTCCCTGGGTCTCTTCTGACTATGGATGGATAGGTTTTGTGTGAATGAATAAACAGATGTGTGCAGCTGTGTAGTGGCACTTGCTGCTGCTAGACAGCCTGGTGGGAGGTGTGGTGGGATTGAGGCTGTGGCTACTGAGGGTAGGAGCCCTGCTGTGGCAGTATGAAGTGTTTGGGCTGCTCAGCTCACAGCCAGCCTGTGTGTTCTGTACTGTGCTGTACAATAAACACATACATACTGCAGCTCACAACAGCAAATGTTTACTGTATCAGGGGTCACAGTGGCACTGCTCAGCTAGGTTTGTCTCTGGGATTCTGTCTGGGTCAGATTTGCTCCTCCAAGCATCTCATTTTGGGTCACATGTCATGTGGGTCATGTGGGAGGCAGACTAGAGAGGGCTGGCCTGAACCACCTGTGTCTGAAAGCCCTGCTTGGCTTGTGCATCCCCAAATCTTCTCTCGCTGGTCAAACCTATTCACAGGGCTGGTCCACAGCCATCACAAAGCATGACCAGGGTGGGTGGGTGGGGAATCAGGAGTGAAAATCACAGCCTGTTGCTGAGAGTTGACACCCAGAGAGCTGGGGATATTTAGTGATGTTGTCTGGACAACAAGAATCTTGCTAAAGCACCTGGGCTGAAATTTTCACCAGGTCACCCCAGAGTGGTTTGGAGGCCAGCTAGGCCTGGTGCTGTGCTGTGGCCTCTCTCTCTCTCTCTCTCTCTCTCTCTCTCTCTCTCTCTCTCTCTCTCTCTCTCTCCTTCTCTCTGTATGTGTGTGAACACCTACATACTCTACTGGATTTTGGAGCTTTGAACACCAGCCTTGCTCACTGGCAGGGCTTGGAGGGTTGATAACTTTTTAATTCGAGTTTCAGCTTCTCCCCTTCCATAAGAGAAGTCAGCGCCGCTTGTGTTCATTTCCTGATAGGTGTATCTCCTCCAAGGTAGTGCTCCCTGCTCTCTGTGAGTCTCATTTCCATGCTTGTCCCTTGAAGAGGATGCCCCATCTCCGTTCTCCTCTAAGTGGGAGTGATTGCTCAGTTACCCTGATCTGTGTTCCTCTCTTTCCTGGTTGTGAATCTGGGAGCCTTCCCAGATTCTATGACCTGAGGACCAGTGATGACACTCAGACATTGATCCCAGGGACCAATCTCAGCATCAGCTGAGCATCAGAAGGGAGGGTACCTGTATCCACCCTTCGGAGAATTAAAATGCTGAAAGGGTGATAAGAGACTTGGCAGTATTTGAAGTCAACAACATCCATCATGAAACAAGCCATTTTTACTTTAGTTCTAGGGGGATGTAAAACATAAAAAAATTTCTAGCCAGCCCAGAAAGAAAAGCAGCAAGGACCTGTAGTGCTGGATGAAGGTGAAGAGAGGGATCTTCAGGTTTGGGGGAAGCCTCAGTGCATAGTGGACCGTGTTTCAGAACCATGGACAGCATCCACTGTACCAATCCCTAAGTGGAGCACAGAGCACAGGACCCTCAGCGGGCTGTACCTGTGGACACTCTTTTTATGGAAGTGTTTGCCTCCCTGCTTTTACAGCTTTGTAAATTTCTGCTCATATTTGAGAGCCAAGCCCAAGCACACCCTCTCTGATGACTCAATCACTGTCTTTTTTGCCTAATCACAGCTTTAATGAATCACTCCCTGCTATTTTTTGGATAGCCATAGCTGACCAGCCAGTAATTTTTGCATAAATGTTAGATAAGAATAGTACCTCTTTGCTATGAGTCCCAGATCATAGTGGGTTTTTATGCAGTTTCTGACAGCTCCCTTGTGGAAAAGTCCGATTTCATTCCCACTGTGTGGGAAGAGAGCAGGACTATGGGAGGTGGATTCTGTAATGCCTCTTGAGAACTGACATGCTGTATGATCTAGACCCACCCCTAGCTGAGCCTTAATGTGGATGATTTTTCAGTTGTGTGGATAAGAATACCTTAAGTGTTGAGCTAATTTTTGTAGTATAACTACACAAAATACTTCACATCTGGAGGAGGACAAAAGCCTCCTGCCAACATGTCCCCTCTCCAGTGGGTCTGGTAGCAGATAAATGCTGGGCTTGGAGCAGAAGCCCTTCCCCTGGCCTGGGCCACCCTCCAACTCACAAGACTTTGGACAGTGGAAATGCTACTGCTGCCTAGGCTCAGATGGAACCTTCGAAAGAGGCGTTCATCAGCCCCACCCTCTTGTGGGCCTTGCACTCCATAGGGGTCCGTCTCCAGTGGGCAAGGTCTCCAGAGACTAAAAGCAGGAGAAAGATCATTTGTCTGTCTTCACCATCTTCTCTCTGTCTCTCTCTTCCCTGTCTCCTTTCTTTCTCTCTCCTCATTCCATCCTCTTCAAACGTCTTTCTTCTTCCTCCCTCTTCTACTGTTGCTGCCTGACTCCTGCCTCTCCTCCCTCCCCACAAATACTTGTTGAATACTCTGCAGCCCCAGGCTGGTTCTTGGCAATGTAGGGATCTAGGCACAGGACTCCCTGGCTATAAACTGTGGGCAGCTCAGCAGCAGGTGTGTGTGCGTGCACAGATAGGTGCAGTGCAGGGATGTTGGGAAGGTATGAGGCTGAGACTCCACATCTTACTGCAGTGATGACATGGAGGACACCTAGGGTCATTTATGTCCAGAAAGACCCATTTCCTCTCCAGTCACTTCCAGGTGGAGAGATGTGTTTTACTTTTTTCTCTAACATTTTATTATTTGTTTGTCCTTAAATCTTCCTAGAAACTATGTGAGCAGCCAAGTGATAAGCCATTGGTGGTGTGACTATACCATCACACTTGCTTCTGCATCCCTTATTGTATATACATAGTTGACATTTTCCTGAAGACAGTGTCCCAGGACTCAGTTTCCAGGTACTTAATACATGTTGTAGCCCCTTATTCTGACCGTCAGCTCTCAGGAAAATAAGATAACCAGTGACCTTCCTTCCACTTCATCTTAGTTTCCCCTCCCATGTTACCATCATGTAGAGCCCGGACACCTTTTTGTGAGGGGCATTCATGTCCCCAGGGTCTCACAGCTGGGAACATCTCCATATTCCTCATTCTGAGGTTACAGTCAGTTCCCATCTGCAGGTTCAGTATTTCACACTTCAGCCAATCACAGATGGAAAATGGCAGACGGTACTTTGCTCCTGTTCTTAGCATGCATCAACAGTGTCCCATCCCCACGCCATCATCTATGTTCCTTAGCACAGCCTAATGACTAGTGCCATGGTGTCTCCATTGGACTCAGTGTTATGTATAACCCAGGGATGACATAAATATTTGGGAGGATGGATACAGGTTTGATGCTAATACTGCATCAATTATATGAGGGAGCAGAACCCCTGTGAACTGTGACATTTGTGGGTGGTCCTGGAGCCACAGCTCTCTTATATATGTGGGGGCTATACTCAGCTAAAAACTCCACCCCTAGACCTTTGCTCCCCAGGCTCCTTTCCTCATGGGGCCCCCTTTCTCCGGAGTCTCTTTCCTCCTTTGCATGACCTCATTCAGGCTGGAAATGAGTGTTTTTTCTCCTGCGAGGATATGAGTGGAGACCTTCTCTGTGTCCTCCTATCTCTCTATCATCATGGCTTTTCCACACTGGACACAAAGGCTGGGTGGTTAGTGTCCCCCACTAGACTGAGTGCCCTTAAAGGCCAAAACCTGTTTCTTTCATCTACACATATCCCTTCCACAAACAACTGTTTCTGCGAGTTGTGTGTGTGTGTGTGTGTGTTTGTGTGTGTGTGTGTGATGTTAGATATGGAACTTAGGTCTCCCGTGTATGTGAGGCAAATGCTGTATCTCCACACCTCAGCCCTGTAACCTGTAAATGGTTTCTTATGAAAGACAGTTCTTATCACAGGAAATGGCTGAGACTACACATCTGCCAGGCCTGAGCTCAGTATCCTTCTTACCCTCAGTAATTCCCATTCTCCAGATGAGGAGACCAAGGTATGGAGAAGGTAACCAGATATGTGGTGAGGAGGAAGGAGCGGGACCCCTGGCCTTCTGCTCTGATATTGCTCTCACATAAGGCTGGAATAAATATGTGGACTGTGCTGGGCATAGCTCCCTTCTGGCTATTGTCACTGTGGAATGAACCAGCAATTCCCAGAATATTCCATTCAGCTGTTGAATATTTTTTCTCAAAGTCTTCTCAAGGTGTTTCATTTTCTGCCTGTTTCCTGAGACAGTAGTGCCATGTTCTTTTTTAAATGTATGAATTTTATGCACTGACATTTAAAATACATACTTGCACAGAGCTTGTGTAAATGTAATAGTTTTTGTGTAATAAAACTCACCTGATGCCTAGTTCTTGAGGGATTATTTGTGTATTGATTTAGTTTTGCTGTCCTGGAGATGGACAGGGCTTTATGCATGCTTGGCGAATGTTTTCTCACGGAGCCGCAGCCTAAGCACAGTGCTATTTTTGTGTGCATACCTGTGTGTGTGTGTGTGTGTGTGTGTGTGTGTGTGTGTGTGTGTGTGTGTGTGTGTGTAGGTGTGTATGCACATGTGTGTTTTGTGTAATTCACTGATTATGCTAAGCTGCTTGGCTGGTGAGCTGTAGACTGTTGCCTGTCTCCTCCCTGATGCTGGGATTACAGTCATGTGCCACCATTCCTAGCTTTCTTTGTGTGGATTCTGGGGATGGAATGCATGTCCTTGAGCTTTCAAGGCAAGCCCAGCATTACTGACTGAGCCCTCTATTCCTCTCCATGAGTGAGTTTTTACTCATGAGAAAAAGGAGTTTTAGAGTACAAGGTCCTTGGATCAGAGAGTATTTCTAAATTCCATTTGCTCATGAGGTGTCATAAATTCTAAAGTGTGAAGATATTTTAAAATGTGTCAGCAGTGTGGTTTGGTGGATCCCATGTGGACAGGAAGTTGAGAGTCCTTGAGTCTGACCTGTGCCTTGATTATTTGTGTAAAGCTGGGCCACCCATGCTCCTGAGTTTAATTTGTCCGATACATTCCGTGCATCAATCACAGAGAATATGACTGTCCAAACACTTTTCCCAGGGTGTCTTCTGTGGACATTATCCCACTAAATCAGCCCACCCTGGCTCTGTTAATGGATGGAATGAGTTTGGAAAAGCTTTATTAGGTTCTTTGGAGTCTTGGTTATGCACCACACGCTGGCAGGTTAGGGCTGTCCTGAAGAGAAGCCTTGCTGCTGCGCCATGTGGGGTTTTCTGAACTTGCCACGACTGGGAACCCCAGTCCGTGATGGCATCTTCTGGATGCCCCTGAGCTGGAGTTTTGCAGAAATGGCTCTGAAAATGGCTGTTAAGGGCCGGGGAGATGGTTCATTTGGTAAGTGCTGGTGTGGAAGAATTTGGTTCCTGGAAGCCACATTAAAAAAAAAAAAAGGGAGACATGGTTTTGTGCCTGTAATCATGGCACAGGGGAGACAGAGATAGGTAAATCCCTGGGACTCCTAGGTTAGCCAGCCTAGCCTAGTTGGAAAGGTCCAAGTCAGTGAGAGTGTCTCAAAAGAGTGAGTTCAAAATCTGGAATGGGATACTTGACCTCCACACATCCACATGCACATGCACTGCCCCCAGAAATGAGCACACACACACACACACACACACACACACACACACACACACACACACACACACACACACAGGAGGAAGGGAGGGAGAGAGAGAGAGGACTGTTAAAGGCAGAGTAGCAATCATTTTCAGGAATGGAGGAAGACAGACAGACAGACACATCAGTTCTTGCTTTGTGTATATATTTTCTTCTACAGATTTCCTGGTGCCTGTCCCCTGGTGGTCCCTTTCACATACACTATCTGGAGTTAGATGGAAGGGTGTGTTTGAGCACAGGCTCTGCCATGTGACTCTGGAAGCATAGAGCAGTCTGGGGCTGACCCGGCACTCTGTGCATTTAAATACCTCCTTTCAGGCTGTGCCTGAGAAACCCACTATTAAATTGACAAGGCAGACACTGCTCCCTGCTGAGTACCAGCTGTGGGTGACTCATGTTTGCCTGCTTCTCATGCTGGGGAAACCTTGCCTCCCACTTGTCTGTGCCGCCAGGCAGGGCCCAGTCCTCCTCCGTCTGATGTTGGCACTGTCTTCCAAAGTCTCATGGGGTTGCAACATCCTTGTTGCCTACTGCATTAGGAACACAGGACGGGAGGTTGCACTTGAGAGCGACTGACCTTGAACCCCTCACTCTAGAGGCGTTCCAGATGGGGAGTGGGGGCTGCTCCACACTTTTCTCCCTTTAACAAATGTTGTCATCTCTTTTCTCTCCATCCTTACCCACTCATCTTTCAAGGACCAGTTCAGACACCTCAGGATGCCTATCTGCCCATCATCTTTCAGTATATATATGCATCCATCCATCCATCCATCCATCCATCTGTCATCTTTTGATCGTCCACCCACTCATCTACCCAATAATTCATTTATCATGTCATCCATCCATCCCTTAATTTTTCTATTTACCCTTCCTTCTTTCCCTGCATCCATCTTTCCTTCCTTCCTTCCCTCCCTCCTCTCCTCCCTCCATCCTTCCGTAGTAGGTGGATCTGTGCTGCTTAGGTTTTACTGTCAAGCTGATACAACTTGGAATCACCTGAGAAGAGGGAAACTTAGTTGAGGGATTGCCTCCATTAGATTGGCTCATGGGCAAGTCTGTGGGGGCACTGTCTGGATTAATAATTGATGTGGGAAGGCCCGGCCCACTGTGTAGCCCACTGTGTATCCCACAGTACCATCCCTAGGTAGGCATCCTGGGATGTACAGGACAGTTAGCTGGACATAACAGAGGTCAGTGAGCAAGCCAATATGTAGCTTCCTTCCATGGTTCCCGCCTCTAGGCTCCTGCCTTGAGTTCCTGGTCCGACTTCCCCCAGTGACGGATTATACCTGGAAGTGTAAGCTGAAGTGAAGAGCCCTTTCCTCCATCAGCTTACTTTTGGCCATTGTTTTATCACAGCAGCAGCTTGGAATCTCGTGGGACAAGCCACACATTAGCCAGACCTGGATGTAGCCCATGTGACATACACTCTCACAAGGGCTGTGGAAACAGAAAGCAGGTGTGGTGTACAGGTTCCGCTGGCAGGTGGTAATATGTGATGCTCTCTCAGATGCCGCTGGCCGAGCGAGGTCTGAACCCTGCTGCAAGCTGCAAGATCCCATGCTTTGCTTCTGCTCATCAAGCCCCAGCTTCCTTGGCTTGAACTCTTCTCTGGACTTGCTCATCTTCTACTTCCCTGCCACAGTAGCTACCATGGCCGAGGGACCATTAGGATCAGGGCCCTTGGGATCACCCGCTTGTCCTCAGCGTTTCAGGGTTCTGGTAGGCTCCAGCTCCGCCTGCACACTGTTTAACTGGCTCCAACTAACTGTATTTGGTATGTCCACATCTGACTCCTTTCTCTGCTTCCTCTGCCAGCTTCCTAGGTTCCCCTCAGATCCTTTGCTCTCCCCCAGGCCGTCCTGTCATGCCCTGTTTCAGGAGACTGGGTTCTTCCAATTCTCTGTCAAACTCTCCCTCCTCAAGGAATGGGGTTTAAGGCATGGAAACAGTAAATAAACACACAGGGAAAAAATGTATAGCCTCAACACTACAAATGATCAAATCTTAATGATGAACAAAGCTCTTGGTGAAGTGATCGCACAATTATGTATCCACAAGGCAGAGTATCTTATAGGCATATAAAATCAGAATCATGAAGAACATGTCGTAACTTGGGGTATGCTTATGGCAAAATGAAAAGGCAGAACTCTTTGCTTTGCTGCCTCTGGGCCTCGAGCAGCCTTTGGTGTGTCTGCAACTCTTAACACTGCCCCTCCTAGCCTTACCCTTTCCCAGTACTTTGTGTGGTCCAGTCTTCCTCGGCTTATTTATGGGTTTAGACCTGCCCTACCTAACCCCTGATGCACTTGGAAGACCCACTCTTGCCCTCCTGACCCCCATCAACCCTGTGACTTGGTAAGCTTCTACCTCTCATCTGTCAGTCCAGGACGGAAGACCCATATGCTCCTGTGTCCTCTGGCCTTTTGGGGCCTGACCTTGATGGGGAGCTGAAATAATCAATCAGCCACCATGTGACCCGTGCAGAGGGTGAGAGCACGATGGATGTTACAGAGTTAAAACACCAGAACGTCTGGCCTTGGCCACGTGTGAGGGGAGCAGGATTTTCAGTCTTTTCATTATCTTTTGTTATGTTTTGAACATGATTATTATCATATTTAAAAAGTGGCTTAAGAAGTTCTTATTTTACAAATGACCTACTTTCTCCAACTAATGAGTGGAAGTCATGAGGGAGAAGCTAGTGCAGGCAGCAGGGAGCCAGAGAACTCAGAGCAGGTGCACTGGAGGCCAAACCCCCTCCCCCAGAGTAAGAAGACGTTTCTGAACAACTCAGTAAAATTGAATATGGTCTGATGGGGGATTGGAATAAAGGAAGTGGTATTAATCGGGTTAGTGGGAATTGCAAATCATACTTATAGTTTATTTTAAAAGTTTTTAAAGAGGGACTGGGGAGATGGCTGAGTCAGTAAAATTCTTACTAAGAAAGCAGAGGACCTGAGTTCATATCCACAGTGCACATAAAAAGCCAGGCATGGCAGGATGTGCCTGTAATCTCAGCGCTGTGGAGGCAGAGACAGAAGGATCCCTGGAACTCACTGGCCAGCTAGCCTAGCCTAAGTCATGAACTCCAGGTTCAGTGAACAATTCTGTCTCAAAAGCTAAGGTGGAGAGAGGCCGGGGAAGATACCCAGTGCTGACCTCAGTCCTCTGCACATGCATGGACAAGTTCACACACCCATGCAAACACCTCCTCTCATGTCCTCAGCAGAGACCTGTCCTAAAGTTTCTGTGGGTGGAATGAGGTGGTGATGGTGTTTATTTTTAAAAATATTCATCAGGAGCTGATGAAACAGCTCAGTGGGCATTGACACTTGCCACACAAGCCCCACAACCTGAGCCCAGTTCCTAGAACCTATGTAAAGGTGGAAGGACAGACCCATTCCTGAAAGTTGTCCCCTGACCTAGACAAGCACACATAGTGCATGCGTACATCCCTCTCTCCCACTGTTCATGAAAGTAAAATGAAAGCTTTGTAAATACACAGCAAAAGCAAAAGACATTTGACAGTGGGAAATGAAGCAAGCCAAGGATGGTGGGGTATCAGACAGAGAAGGGGCCATGCATGGATCTCGGGGCTTTACCTAGTGTTCTGTCTTCACTTTTTGAAGATATTTGAGACTTTTATGTTAAAAGTTAAAGGGGTGTGGGGTGTGGAGAGGTGGTGCAGTGGTTAAGAGCAAAGTCCTCTTTCAGAGGACTTAGGTTTGGTTCCCAGCATCCACATGGCAGCTGACAGCCATCTGTAACTCCAATTCCATCTGTAACCCCCTCTGGCCTCCAAGGGCACGGCATGCAGTTGTACACAAACATAAATTCAGGCAAAATCCTTGTCTTAGTTACTGTTCTATTGCTGTGAAGAGATACCTCAACTAAGGCAACTTATAAAAGAAAGCATTTAATTAAGAGCTTGCTTACGGTTTTAGAGGGTGAGTCCATGACCACCATGGTAGGGAGCATGGCAGGCAGGCAGGCAGGTAGGCTTGGCTCCAGAGCTGAGTGGTTACATCCTGATGTGCAAGTTGGAGGCAGAGAGAGAGAGAGAGAGAGAGAGAGAGAGAGAGAGAGAGAGAGAGAGAGAGAGAGAGAGAGAGAGAGAGACTGGGCTTAGAATGGGCTTTTGAAGCCTCAAAGCCTACCCTCAGTGACATGCCTCCTCCAACAAGGCCACACCTCCTAATCCTTCCAGAAACAGTTCTACCAACGAAGGACCAAGCATTCAGATATATGAGCCTATGGGGGCCATTCTCATTCAAACCATCACAAAGCTCATGCACATAAAATAAAAATAAATAAATCCTTAAAAGCCCCCAAAGTTAAAAGACTTTTGAGGTCTTGTCTCTTGTCAATGATCTAACACCTTGCTTTGCTTTTCAGAGTGACCGGCTCCTCATCAGAGGCGGACGCATCATCAACGATGACCAGTCCTTCTATGCTGACGTCTACCTGGAAGATGGACTCATAAAGTGGGTTGGCAGGAACAGGCCTTTTAAGAACTCAGTCCCTCTAGGCTCCCTGTGGAAGGTTGACGTTCTGCCCCTGAATCAGTTCTCCTGTGTTTCTGCATGTCAGGCCTGTAGGGTGGGAGGTCAAACTGGGTGCTGTGTGAAATGGCATGCATGGAGGCCCTGCACATACCCTACTCTCTGCTCCTTACATGCGCATCCCTCAGGTGTCTGTTACAGATGTTCATCTCTTGTTACCATGGGAGTAGCAGCTTGCTCACGGTACAGGGTGGGATAAGGGTGGAACCCACATCCCACCCATAGCATCTGCCTGAATCATTAGTTCTGTCTCCTATCTGCCAGTTCCTGGGACTGGGCTGAGGATACCAGAAAGGAAGAGGACTGTTGCCATCCACACCAGAAAAGCTTCCTGGTATTGGAGTTTCCCCTGATGTCCCTGTGGTTTTCTCTTCTGCCCTATTCATCACAACGCAAGGATAAGATCAGCTCTAGGTTACTGTATCAAAATGCCATAGACTGAGTGAGTGGAAAGACAGAGATCTATTTCTCCTGGTTCAGGAGGGTGGAGGTCCTGAACCAAGGTGCCATCTGTGTTTGATTTTGGTCAGAGCCTCCGTCACTGGCTCTAGATGGCCGCCTTTTATTTCTTTTTCTTTTTCTTTTTTCTGTGTCCACAGTTGTTCTGTGTGACACAGGAATATCTCTCTTGGTAGGATACTGGTCCTTATAGATTAGGAATTCACCCTTGGGACTTCATTTAAACCTCATTATATCTTTAACAGCCATGACAGGTGTAGAGTCGGAGGTGGCTGGGCGTCATCATGAATTCTGAGGGACCCATTCAGTCCATGACACCAGATGGTCACATCTCTGTGGCCGTGACAGAGCATTGCTGCTCTCTGCCTTTGATATGGGGCGGCCTGGGTTTCCTACCCAACTCTTCCCTTGGGGTTTAGATGAGAAGAGAGGGAGGGGAGGAGAGGAGAAGGTCACCATAGGACCACCCTGGGCATCTGGTACAGAAGCAAAGGGGAGGAGAAGATGGGAAAGGTGAGTATTAGGTTGGAAGGGGCCCTGTCAGTAGGACCAGCCTGGGGCCATCTGTGCTGTAGGGAGAGGAAGAGGATGGGAGGAGGAGGCTGGAGTTGCTGGGCTTCATTAGAAGAGACCACATATGCAAAGCATAACGAAGAACAGGGCTCAGGAGTGTGGGCTGGCTCCTGCCTCCCTTCTTCCCAGTCCTAAGAAACTACAGAGCTGGTGGGGAGAGGTAAGAATGGGCCCCACCATGAGTGCTTCCTGGGCACCTTGGAAAGGTGCTGAGCCACACCTGTGGATGCTCAGGTGCAGGGAAGTGCAGGACCCATGTTGGTCTCACCGGATTGTGCTGCCTCTATTTGTGTGTGTGTGCGGGGGGGGGGGGGGGGGCATATTTAGGTCATTGTCCTCCTATTTTGAAAGTATACTGAGCGCTAAGTGAGATGATCCATATGGCATGAATAGAAAATTCAGCTCTGCGGAAGGGTCCCAGTGCTCAGTAGGGCCACTTCTGGCCTTAATGAGCCACACGTCTTCCTGAGCCCCCCTCAGTTTCCACAGGATCCCAAGTGTTTGGAGGAGAGACTGCGAGCTCAGGTGGGAACTGTGTAAGGGAGATGGACAGCACTCCTAACAGCTGTCACAGTTAGGTTTTGGATGTCCCCTTGGCGGACCTCCCCACACTCCACTGTACTCCTTCTAGCTGTGGGGCAGCCCTTGTGTGACGCCAGATTCCTCAGAAGAACCCAGCTGTTACAGTCATTCTGGGGGACCTGCACATCTGGCCCATCCTAACTCTGTCCATTCTTACCCAAGAGGCCTGAGGACTGAGGCTTCTGCGTTCTACCTGGGTTGGGTGCTCACTGGGGCCGGCACTATGGTCACCATGGCAACACTCTCCTCTCCATTACTGATGCCTTTGTCTAACTTAGAAAAGTCCAGAGGAGTTTGGAGCATCTGGATTTGGCTTTTCAAGTAAATTTGCTCTCACCTTGATTTAGTGATGTTATTGAAGTAATGACTTTGGAAACTGCTGAGCCCCCATCCTGGACTGGTGGAGTCTGTCCCTGAGTGTCTTGACGTCTCCAAGGGGGCCAGGCTGCTAGTTACTGTGGTTGTCCCTCCTAGGCCCGTTGTGAGGTTCCCTCCTGGGAGACAATTCTAAGCTCTTGTCTCAGTAGGGACCAGATTGCTGACCAACAGAGCGTGCTTAGTCATGTTGGCCCAGCCTCCGGGAAGCTAGGAGGCCCTCTGGTGGTTATAGTTTGCCAACAGCTTTTCCCGGGAGCCCTGGGAGTGTTTCTGCTTGCTTAATACTATGCTCTGATTTCTTGACTAAGGTGAGGGAGCTGTGCCTCTTTTTTCATAAATTATTACATGTGAATATACAAATATATATATACACATATATATGTATATATATGTATATACATACACATTCCCAAATATAACCTGCTTAGCCCATATAATGTTGCTTGTATGTATGTTTCAGGGCTGGCCATTTGGTATTTGATAACCAGTTGGTGTACCTTTCCCTGGGGAACACTGTTTCTCCTGTCTTAGCATTCCTCAGGGGCCTGTAGTTCTCTGTGTAGGACTGAGTCCTCATGGACTTTTCCCTGTCCCTCTTTGGCACGTTAATTGTTGTTGTCCTTGCTCAGCTCATCTTTGGGCAGTCATGTCGGTGAGACTATGATGTCGTGCTTTTGACGTTGCTAGGGGACACAATCTCAGGACAAACTCCCTGGTCCTCTGCCTTGCAGTCTCTCCACCCCTCTTTGGCAGTGTTTCCTGAGCCTTGGGCAGGGGAGTGCTTCGTACATGCATCCACTGGCACTGGGCTCCACAGCTCTGCGTTTTGATTGGTTGTGGTTCTGTTGGGAAGAGACATTTCTTAAATGAGGGTTGAGGGGTTGAGGATGACACTTACCTGTGGGTATAAGGACAAAGGTTTAGATTGTTTTGAGGGATTATGCTGGTTTAGTAGTGATTTGAGGTTCTCCTCCAAGATCCATGGCTTCACTAGTTCTGGGTTGTTGGCTACGTTTTCATTTCCAGACATGGTTTCTCTCCTTTGAGCAGTTTGTTTTTTTTTTTTTTTTGGTTTTTGAGACAGGGTTTCTCTGCGTAGCTTTGTGTCTTTTCTGGAACTCACTCTGTAGCCCAGACTGGCCTCGAACTCACAGAGATCCACCTGGCTCTGCCTCCCGAGTGCTGGAATTAAAGGCATGTGCCACCACTGCCCTGCTCTTTGAGCAGTTCTTAAGTCTAATTAGAGAGCTATTGGTTACCACAGAGGTATGCACACCACTACTGATCATTGAGATAGGGTTAGGATGCCATGTTGATCACTGATACAGTCCATGGCGTCACAGCTGTGTAGGGCTGTTGGTTACCTTCCTCCTGGTGTCTTTTTATGTGAACACTAGTACTATTGGATTAGGGCTCACCCTAGAGACCTATTTTACCTCTGTGAAGACCCTGTCCCTATTACAGTCATATTCTGGGTTGCTGGGAGTTAATGTTTCAATGTAAGGGGGGACACATTTCAGTACCTAACAGTGTCTGTGAAATCTTGTGGGACTGATAGGTCCTATCACTGCCTCACTCAGCGGCTCTTCTCTGTGTCATTTAGGAAACTGTCAAAAATACATAATGATCAATAGGGCTGGCCTCTTTGTGGAGAGGCTGGTTTCTCCTCAGCTCTGCCATCTCCCCTCCTGGAGTCTTCTAGAAAGCCTGGCCAAGTGACCGGCTCTCCTGTACTTCTGGATTTGTGCTCTGCCAAAGTCAAATGTTAGACAGCGGACTCTGAGCCCTGGAGAGTGCTGTGCCTGAGTACTTCTCCTCAGCCCAGTGCCCTGTGTCAGCCTGGGTGGGAAACATGTCCTTAGCGAAGCTGACATTCTCCAGTGGGCTGCCATGCTTTTTTTTTCTTTTAAAAACCAAAGATTTCTCTATTATTTGCCTCTAGACAAATAGGAGAGAACCTGATTGTTCCTGGTGGAGTGAAGACCATTGAGGCCAATGGACGAATGGTCATTCCAGGGGGCATCGATGTCAACACTTACCTGCAGAAGCCCTTCCAGGGCATGACCTCAGCTGATGACTTCTTCCAGGGCACTAAAGCAGCACTGGCGGGTGGAACCACAATGATCAGTGAGTGATACTTTCCCTGGCCTTAGGGATATGGGCTGTGAGCTCTCCTCTCACCATGAATACACACTGGTGTGTACTCAGGGTTTCGTGAAACTCCGTATCACACCCTGAGACAATAGACATAGTTCACTGCAGTGTGTGCCTCTTGTCTAGCATAAAAGGAGTTCAGACATATGGGCATTAAACCTTTAAAAGTTACTTTACTGTGTATCAAGGTGAAATTGTTACCCATGTGTAGTCAGGTAGGGTGTTTGCAGGTTCTAGGCCTCTTATTCAAGGAATTGAAACAAAAGCTCCCACAGGTTTGCAAAAGTAGCAAAGACATGCTATTCAAAGCAGAGCTAGAGAACAGGTCAGAATACACTGCAGGAGACACCCAAGGGCCCTGTTATTGTCCAGGGCTTCTTTTTGTGGGGGTCCAAAGAGTTTTGTTATTAAGGGACATAGTGAGGGTGACTCTATTTTGATTGATAGATTAGTTCACATAATTATTTTTCTATTATATGTATCCCTCCCCATAACGCATTTGATTCTAATCATATACACTCCCAAGCATGCACAGGCATAAGGTGGTAAATGGGAGATCCTCTCTAAATGTTTCCTTTGAGAACATGGTTTGCCTTACTGTACATGCACCCCAAACCAGTTCAAGTTGGACAGGTCTTTCTAGCCACCTACCTGGGCATAAGGAGAGCGTGACTGAATAGAACCTAAGACTGATGGTTGTTATGGGGAGGAAATGCCTATTCCATTGTTCAGAGTATACTTGGTGTCTTTTTTGTTTGTTTGTTTTTCTGTTTTGTTTTTTCGAGACAGGGTTTCTCTGTGTAGTTTTTGGTGACTGTCCTGGATCTCGCTCTGTAGACCAAACTGGCCTCGAACTCACAGAGATCCGCCTGGCTCTGCCTCCTGAGTGCTGGGATTAAAGGCGTGTGCCATCACTGCCTGGCTGCTTGGTGTCTTTTTAAGAGAGAGAGGGAGGTACTCCCAATGCATGGCAGACCATTGCAGTCCTCCTGGCCCTGGGATCCCCTCTGGCCTCAGACTCTGCTCTCCCTGCTTTGCTTTAGTTTGGATCCTGAGGCTTTCTTTAAAAAGGCAAGAGTTGGTTACAATGTTCATTTGGTAAGCCCTTCAATCCCAGGCGTCTCATTTTCCAGCTTCCCTGCCGTACCTATCCCTGCATTGCATACAAGAGGCTGCGGAAGGCAACTGCCGGCAGGGTCATACGTTTGAACTGCCAGAACAAGGAGGGTGTGGCTTGGCTGACAAGACAAGTCAGGGCTATCTCGTCTAATGGCTAGGAGAGTGGATGAAACCAGGCTTTGGACCAGAGTGAGCTTGGAATCGATCCTCAGAAACTGCACAGGGATGGACCAGGACTCAGCCTTGAGGAGCCTCAGCTTCCCTCCCTGCAGTATGGGCTTTACAATGGAACTCCTTGTTATAGTCAGAGACTCTATTCAGATTCCTAATGGTGGGGCCTGGTATCTATAGTGATGGAGATTATAGTGATGATGATATTGATGATATCAATGGACACGATTTTGATGGTGATAGTGATGATAATAGTGTTAGTAGTGGTGTTGATATAAACAGACATAATGATGGGGTGTTGATATTGGTGATGGTAGTGGTGATATTGATGTGGGCATGATTATGATGATGATGATGGTAATGATGGTGGTTGTGGTGATGATGGTGATGATAGCTTTCTTGGTTACTTGAGTTTTTTTCTATATCTGTGCTAAAGCAGCATGACCAAGGTATCTTATGAAAGAAAGAGTTAACTGGGCTTAATTACAGAGGATTAGAGTCTTTGATGGCAGAGCAGAAACATCTGAGAGCTCACATCTTGATCTGCAAGCAGGGGGCAGAGAGCACACTGGGAATGCGATGAGTGTTTTGAAACCTCAAATCCTGTCCCCAGTAACACACCTCCTCCAATGAGGCCACACCTCCTAATCCTCCCTAAACAGTTCCACCATCTGGGGACTGTGTATGTGAATACTCAAGTCTTATGCGGAACATCTCCTTCAAAGCACCACATTCCACTCCCTGGTCCCCAGAGGCTTGTGGCCATATTGTAATGAAAAGTGCATTTAGTTCAGCTTCAAAACTCCACATAGTCTTTCACAGTCACAATAATGTAAAAGTTCAAAGTTCAAAATCTCTTCTGATATTTAAGACAATCAATCTCTTAACTGTAATCCCCTGTAAAATAAAAAAGCAAATTACATACTCCCAACATACAATGGCACAGGATGTACATTACCATTCCAAAAGAGAGGAATGGGGCCATAGTGAGGAAATATTGGATCAATGCTAGACTGAAACCCAGCAGAGCAAACTCCAATTCCTGTAGCTCCGTGTCTGATGTCAAAGGGCTTAGATGGCTCCACCCCTTCAGCTTTGCTGGCTGCAGCATACTCCTCTGTTTTGGGCTGGTTCCTTGGCAGGTATTCTGTGGCTCAGGCATGCCAACAACTTGGGGTCTCTAATTCAATGCAGGCTTTACTTCCATAGCTTCACAAGATGGCCTCTCAGAGCTGCTGTGCAGGGATATGCATGCCACACACATGACCTCAGTGGCTCTCCTTAACCTCAGAGGAAAATTCCACACCCCTTTACTCCTGTATCCTTCATGACTCAAGCCAGAGCCACATGGAAGACACTGCTAAGTTTAGCTGCCAATTTGGGGTCAACCCTGGCCCCCTTGGATCACATTTGCAACAGTTTAGGTTTGTTGTTGCTTTTAAAACCCATTAGTCCTTTTCTTCTCTTGAGGTGAAAACCCTGGCTGGATGGGGTCTAAGGCATCCCTCCCTCTATGCCAATTCAGATCGGGCTTCTCCCTGAGTTCCTCATCCCTTTGAGCACAGGCCTTGGATCCAACATCAAATTTCCTGGTCCTCTTTTCACACTGCATATTTGTTTTTCTCTTTGCCCTACTTCCTCTTCCTCATTGTAGACTTGCCCAAGAGCAATTACTAATTACCACACGACAGAGTCAATATTAGACTGTCTTGAAATCTCTCCCACCAAAGAAATTCCCCTACTACTTTTCAATGTAGCTTCAGGAAAATTCTTAGGACAACAGCAGATGACGGGCAGATTCTTTGCCAAACTCTCCCGGGAATGACCTGTAGCCTCGTGGCTGTCCAAGTCCTCGCTCCTCTCTTGAGCTGGGCCTCCACACTGCTGTCAGCACTGCTGTTTCCCACACTCTATTAGGATGGTGTATTAAACTCTGCTTACAATATTCATCTGCTTTTCTAGTCCCAAGTCTCAGTCATCCACATTCCTCCAAACAACGACAGTGTCAGATCTGTTACAGCAATTCCCCATGACCTGGTACCAGTTTCTGTCTCAGTTACTTTTCTATTGGTGTGATAAAATATCATGACCAAGGCACCTTATAAAAGAACGTGCTTATTTGGACTTATGGTTCCAGAGCGTTAGTGTCCTTGATGGCAGAATGAAGGCACGATGGCAGGAATAGGCGAGAGCTTGAGTCTTGATTGCAAGCAGGAGGCAAAGACACACTAGAAAAGGTAGCAGTTTCTTAAAACCACAAATCCTACCCCCAGTTACGTACCTCCTCCAACAAGCCACACCTGCTTACTCTTCCTCAAAGAGCCACCAAATGGGTAATGAGTATTCAAATGCCTGAGGTTTATGGAGGACATCTCATTTAAACCATTACGGTGGTGATGGTGGTAATCATCATGTTCATGATGGTGGGAATATGTTGATGGCTGTGGGTTATGATTGTGGTGTTGGGGGCTGATGGTGGTGATGGTTATGGTGATGATGATGGTGGTGGTGGTTGTATGGTGATATGGATGGGAATGATGGTGATAGTGTTGATTGATGATTGTGGTAATGATGGTAATATTGATGGGGTGGGAGTGGGGGTGATGTGGCCACTGTTGGAACAGTTTGGGGTTCTAAGCATCATGACACTTGTCTCTCTATCTCAGTTGACCATGTTGTTCCTGAACCTGGGTCCAGCCTGTTGTCTTCCTTTGAGAAGTGGCATGAAGCAGCAGACACCAAGTCCTGCTGTGACTATTCCCTTCACGTGGACATCACAAGCTGGTATGACGGTGTTCGGGAGGAGCTGGAGGTGCTGGTGCAGGACAAAGGTCAGTGAAAGCCCCAAATGGGCTGTAGAATCCCTTCACTCTCTCCGTGAGGCCAGCATAGAGCCACACACTTGTGTTAAGTGATGGGAGGGGACGCTCCCTTTTCAGAGTCTGTCCTGTACCCCATGAAGCCTTGAGAAAGCATTCCTATCCCACAGAATAAGTCCTGTCTCTACAGCCTGCCGTGGGAGGCCTTTCCTGGTCTTTCCTTACTCTTCCTGACTTGTCACCATGGCTGCAGTCCCCTGCCACCTGCCTCACCGCTGGCCTCTGCTCGAGCCATTTTCTCCACAGGAATGTCCCTTTCTGCCTGTCAAATGCTCTCTCTCAAGACCCAGCTCAGCAGAGCAATTTCTCCTTAGCCTGTCATAATTGCTTTACTCCTTGAATACCTGAAAGCTGACTCTGGCCTTGTGGGGTACATCCTTTTCGTTGCTCTTTGTTTCTAGAACACTGGTTGTCTATCTGGCTCTGTGAGTAACTTTTGTGGCCATACATCTCTGTATCCTACTCGGCGCCCCTCTGTTCAGGCCCCCACCAGGTGACCCTCCCCATCGTAGACATCTTCAGTTGTTCATTGCATTGCGTGGAATGGGTCAGACAGACAGAAGGGAAGCGAAGACTGGCAGAATAGAACAAGCCAGGACAGGAGTGGTCAGTTCAAAGGGTACCTTCCAGAGAGCAAGTACCTGTACTGCAGGGGATGCAAGGGGTGCTGGGATACACTTTTAATGTTTACAATACAGGCTATGTTTTCTCATTATAAAAGTATCATTGCTTCTAATACATAAAGATCAGAAAAGCAAACATTTTTCCCTCTGGTTCTGCTTCTGATTGCAATGTGACATTAGTTAAGCATTTCTGCCTTCAATTTCCTGTTGATGTCAGCAACTTTTTCCCTTGTATGGTGTGCAGTTGCTGTCATTTGGAATCTTTCTTTTCACTTAATGTTTTATGATTGACATTGCCCTCCACCAGTAGCTTTTTAATAGTGCTGTTTATGAAATGCAATGGCTAATTTGCTCAGCTATTTTCTTTTTAGTGGGCATTTAGGTTTTCTGTTTGTTTTATTATAAATGGTGTTCTGGTGAGCATCTCCATACAAAAGCATTAGTTTGCAATTTTTATAATTTCCTTAGATGCTGAGAAATTAAATTATGAAATGTGAAAGATTTAACATTTGCTGGGACCATGGCTCTTATGGCCAATTGATTTCTTGAAAGATGCTCCCATCCATGCAGGCATAGCCCACATCAGAGTCCCTGGCTCCTGCGTGGTACACCACCGGGTGCCATTGCATTTGTGATGCCCTTGCTAATTTCAAGCCAGGGTGTCATTGTGGCTTTTATCACACTTTTTCCATCACTAATTACGCTCACTTTTTGTGTGGGTTTTTCCCCGTGTGACTCTCCGATAGTCCCTTTTCCTCTTATCACAGATTCCCTGTGTCTGTGTGCCCTGCTGGCAGGAAGGCATAGTCCCTCCGTGGTGGCTGCTGTGACGCTAACTATACACACAGTCATCATAAGGGAACCCGCCATCGCCATCTCACTGTCCTCACTCTGTGGTCTGAGTCAGGTTCTGGGTACCGAGAGGCTCGTGTATGTTTGTGACAGGGAGAAAGGACATGGGGAGGGCAAGCGAGTGAACACAAGAGCTGTCTGTTCTTCCGGGGCAAGTGGCTACCACACTACGTTAAGGAGGGGATGTTGCTTAGATTTGGCTATTCATGACACTGTTCCCCAAGACTGGAGGGCCAATTCCTTTTCTTGACTGGTGTCTTGCAGGAACAATTCAAGGTTCCTGCACAGGGAGCCTGATCCTCTCCCTTCCTGTCCCACGTCCTCCCCTCCTGCCCTGTCAACTCCCTGAAGTGCCCTTCTGTCTCTTCTGGGTTCCGTTTTCAGCTGAGCTGTGCTCCCTGGGGAAAGCCCTTCACAGATGCCACACTGGGTTTCCTGCCCATCCAGTAGCCCCTGGCCCAGCTCCATCATGAGTTATAGCACTCAGTGAGCCTGTCTTTCCCCAACCCAGACCATGAGCTGAGGCTAGGAACTTGAAACAGTTTACAGAGAGAAAAGCATTATTTCTTTGCAATCGGAGAGGTTCCATTGTTGTACCTGTGGCAAGGCGGAACGTCATGGGGACCGTGTGGTGGAGCGGAGCCACTCACCCCCTCAGGAAACTGTGAGAGGAGAAAGGGGAGGGCACGGGGTGCATCCTCCATGAATGGATGGATGTCCGAGCCCTCAGGAGCCAGTCATGATCCCAAAGTCCACCTGCTGGCAGCCTGGCCCCCAGCACACGAGCACACATCACATTCAAACCACAGCGGAGAATCAGTGTCTGAGTTTCCAGCTCCAGAAGAACCTGGATGTTGATGATGACAGTGGTATTGCTTCTGTGTCTATGAATAAATATATCAAGGTTTTATATTTTCAGAAGCGCCCCTCTCTGCAAGGAATGCAGTCTCTTAACCACCATATTTGTGCTTTCCCTCATACGTGTACTAATTGCGATATTTTTACTTGAGTGTACTTGATTAGTCATTGACATTTTTATACTAATCTTAGAGCACAATTTTCATTTCTAATTTTTCTGATTATTTTAAGAGAAGGAAATTTTGTGGCGGTCGTTTTCTACACACCAGACGTCTCTGGCTTGTCTCTGTCGCTGAGTGTAAAAGAAGTCTCATTCCCTTTAATACTTTGCCTCAGACTCTTTTTTTTCTCTTCTCCTAATGTTTTCATATTCTACCTACAAAGCTGAGTCACACATCACAGGTCCCAGGTGAGCAAGGCAAAGTGATCTCTGAGGCATACTTTGTCCTCAGACAGCTTGAAGAGGAATAAGAGACAAGCTCTCACCTGTCTGTCCTGTGCTCCCCCAAACTGCTCCTCACGTTCAAGTCCTGTCCTTTCTGTCTTTTTAAATTCATGCCTACCTATGCTCAGCCTAGAGTCTTCGGCACCCTCCTCCTGGCAGGATTCCCCAGCCTTCCCAGTGCCCATGTCCTCTCCGTTCTCAAGAGTCTGTCCATCACTGAATGTGCTCCATGGCACCCCCTAGTGGGGGAAGACTTATGCACTAGACCCAGCAGTTGATTGCATGTTGTGTGTGCCATGCACCAGGGTGTGGTTTGAACTAATTATGGCGCTGGACATCACCTTGTGTATTTGTATTACAATTTAAAAAAAAAAAATGTGACCAGGAAGCATATGTTCCCTTTGCTTCAGCTATAGGAAGACACTTTCTAGAAAGGAGGTTATCTCTACCATGCACCCCTTCCCCTTGCACAGTTCCCAGTCTCTTCCTTCTCTACCCCCTTCCTCCTTCCTTTACCTTCAGATCCAGCTCAGGTTTGATCTTTCCCAGAAGGCTCCAGATACTGCCTACCATCCCTAGGCTGGGTTGGATGCCCTATTGTGGACCTTATGGCATCTACTCTCCTGAGAGTTGCTACAGTGTACCTGGTCATTGACTTACTGCAAAGACCTTCATCTCGACTCAAACATGCTTTTCTCCATCTTATCTTGTGATAGGTGTCAACTCCTTCCAAGTCTACATGGCATATAAGGACCTGTACCAGATGTCCGACAGCCAGGTAAGCCCTGCAGCAAGCTTCTTCTTTTCACCTGTACAGGCTGGAACTAGCTGTGATGAGCAGGGGACCTTTAAAGCCTGGGCTCAGGTCCCACTCCCAGCACTAAATGCAATGTGCCCATTGCCCCTCCTCCACCGTTGTTCCTACCTAGAGAGAGATGGCGGTTTGAAGCCTAGGATCCTTGGCGGGGTATCCCTCACATAGCTCTTCCCCAGCATTCTCTGGGCAGCTTATTAACACGCAGCTGCTTGGAGCCCATTGTAGACATTCGGGAGTTGCCTTCTGCATATGTATGTATTTTCTGCAGGCTAGACAGTTTCCTTGGGGCTCAGGGGAGACTGGGGACCATCGCACACAGGCTTTGCAGAGGCAAGCTGTGGCCTCCTTCAAGCAGATGCAAGGCACTGAGGAATTCAGAGTCTGTTTTCTCATCAGAAGGGTGTTAGATCTCTGGCCCAGGGTTCAAGGAACTGAAGTCGATGCCCTGCCCTCCAAAGAAGCACCTTGGAGCAGATAACAACTTATTTAGGATCCTCAAGGCCTTTGATGCAGGGTATCTAGAAGGAGGAAGTTGGTTGGAGCTCATGGAAGTGGTAGTGTGTAACACATGGATGGAATTCTGACTGATGCTTCTTTCTTACATTGATCCACTGAGGCCCCTGGTGTGGATGTCAGCTGTGGGCTTCAGGTTGGGGGTCTTCCAAGGTGCTTCCTGCCTCTGAGTCTCCCCACCCATACCTGCATGCACGTGTCTTGGGGGCAGCAGTCTTGTTTGGCTCCACCCAACCTCCTGCCTCTTGATCTGGAAGACCCATGGGGTCTGCAGAGGCTGCAGGAGTAAACAGAGGAGCAGCCTTTTAAAGACATGGATTGCTGCACCTTGGTTTCTTACCAGCCCCATTTCTCCTCTTTAGCTGTACGAAGCCTTCACCTTCCTTAAGGGCCTGGGAGCTGTGGTCTTAGTCCACGCAGAAAACGGAGACTTGATAGCTCAGGTGAGTGGTGCAAGGTTCTCCTTCCTGCCATAAAGGGGTCCCCTTACAAAGTAGACTGTAAAAGAGGGGTGCATCCTCTATTAGTGAAATGACTGGGTGGGGAAGGGTGGAGCTGAGCACTGGGTGTCATATCACACGTGAAGATAAGAGATGTTTGCTTGTGTGCAGTGTGCCTACTGGAAAGGCACTTGGCTTCTGGGACCTGTTTTCTCCTCTGTATTGTGAGGTTCTGAACGAAACTGTTCTGCAAGTAGGGAAAGGGTGCCATGTGCACGCGGCATCTTTTTAAAAATGTGGATTCTGAGGGTTGTACTCATTCTCGTGTTTGCACAGTTATCACTTTACCAACTGGGCCATCTCCCCAAGCTCCTTGTATTAGTCAGGGTTCCCTAGAGGAACAGAACATACAGAATGACTTACACATTATATATGTTGTATATAACATAGTAAATCAAATGAGTGGTTTAGATGTTGTGGTCCAGCTAGTCCAACAACGCCTATCTACCAAGGGAAAGCCCAAGAATCCAGTCGTTGTTCAGTCCAGGAGGCTGGATTCTCAAATAGTCTTGAGTACATGCTGGAATCCCAAAGAAGTAGGCTCTGATGCCAGTGAGGGAGTGGACACACCAGGAAGAGTGAGGGCAAGCAGGCGAAGAGCAAAATCTTCTTCTGTGTTCTTTGTATAGGCTGCCACCAGAAGGTGTGGCCCAGATTGAAGGTGGGTCTTCTCCCTTCAGATGATTTCATAAAGAAAAATCCCTCACAGGTGCACCCAGCTGCTTGGGCTCTAGTTAATTCTAGATTTAGTCAAGTCGACATCCAAACATAGCCACCACACTTCTAGAAAGGCTTATTTTCGGTCTCCGTTCTGGAGATCAACAAGTGTGATGTTGGCCTCTGCTTGGCTTCTGAGGAGGAAGACTGACAGCTTCTTCCATCAGCAAACCGGAAGATGGGGAGAGAGCGTATGGGGGGCCTGAGGGAGGAGGTGGAGGATGGTGGTGGCTTGTCTGGTGACATCCTGCCTTAGGGGGAACTGACCCCCTCCCCAGAAAGAAAGAGGTACAGTTCCGGCTCATAGTTCTGGAGGTCCGGGAGTGTGGTAACTACCAGGCTCTGAGGAGCTTCTGGTGAGGGCCTAGGCAGACGAGTCTCTTCCTGAGACGAAAGCCCACCCTACAGGAAAGCATCAGTATCTCTCGGTGCCCATCACCCCTTACTGGCTTTCTCATTTCCTAGCACCCTCACATGGGGGCCAAGCCACCATTGAGTTTTGAGGAGACAGGCCTTGTGCTTCCTCTCGTCAGTTCCTGGAGTTCTAGAACAACACAGATACTGCTGAGGGTGGGCACAGGATGGGCATGAATAAATGGTGGGGAGGGCTGGTAGAGTGGGAAGAGTAGCCGGTCACTCTCAGTCCACTGGCTGGCCTGTGGGAGCCTCCTCATGCTGGCCTCATCTGCCTCATGTCAAGCAGGGGCTGGGAGAGTGGCTCCTCTCAGCTCCCTCATTCCGGCTCATTGGTGATTGTCTCCTAGGAACAAAAGCGGATCTTGGAGATGGGCATCACCGGTCCTGAGGGGCATGCTCTGAGTAGACCTGAGGAGGTAAGGACTCCCCACTCTGCGATCTGTAATTGCCAAGTGCTCATTCCAGAGCCCTTCAGCTGGAACAGAACAGTTGCACCCAGCCCCTCCCACTTCCCCCTGCTCTGTCCTCTCCACTCCACTCCCTTCTCCCTACCCCTTCCCAGGGCTCTGGAGGATGCAATCAGAGAGGCCACAAAAGGCCTCACCTATGCCAGGGTCCAGGAGCATCACCCCTGGACCCTGCACACACCCAAGTGTCCTGACTTGGGAGAATCTTCACTGAGAACTTGGTATATATTAGCGACAGGAAAGCGGACTGAAGAGTTCCCTAGTGTCTCATCGAATCATTCCTCTTTCAGGGCCAGGCCTTGAGCGGTTGTAAATTAAAAACCCAAAACAGAAGTCACAGCAGGTGTTTTGGCTTGCTAATCCCGAGAACATGGTTGGTCTAGAGGAAGCTGAGATGAAATGAATCAGGTTCAGTGGGTGAATAAGAAAGCATTGTGGGCCATGGCTGTGCCCTGATGTCACGGGGTCAGTCATTTGCCATGACCATTTGTGTGCCTTTTGGTACAGTGGTCCCCTCTCAGCCTGTGTAGTGTTTCTCAACAAGCTCAGGGCATCGCTCCATCTCCAGCTCTCCCACCGGACTCCTTTTAACTTTTCTCACTCCTCATATGTTTTCCTCTCCTCCTGTTAAGTGGAAAATTTCCCTGTTGGGGACAGTCAAGAAGAAGGACATGGGTCCAGGGGTGGCTGCCCCCTTCCTCCCGTGACCTTTGTATTTGCTGTGTCCCCAGCTGGAGGCCGAAGCCGTGTTCCGGGCGATTGCCATTGCAGGCCGGATCAATTGCCCTGTGTATATCACGAAGGTCATGAGCAAGAGTGCAGCGGACATCATCGCGCTGGCCAGGAAGAAAGGCAGGTGGTGCTTATCCTCCTGAGGGGCGACGGAAGGATGCCCACGTTCACTCCAGAGCAGAGGTTGCCAGGAGCTGGTAGCCTATGGCCTCTAGTGTTCTGAAGGGGTGGTCTGGGGTTGCACAGTACGGAGTTGGTTTTAGATTTGACTGCTAGGGTGCCACCGGTCAGAGACCTCTGCAAGTCCCCAACAAGCTCTGAGCCTCGGCTTCTTCATTTGTGACGATCCCTGCTTCCAGCGACCAGATGGGATCGTGTGGCACCTTGCTGGCTTTAGAGCCTTTCTCTGGGTTTCACACACGCTGATGATTAGTCAGGAATGGCCTGCAGGTCCTCCTGCATCCTGTCTCCCTTTTTGTGGGGCTATTCCCTGGGCTCTCCACCTGGCTTGCCCCTCTCCTGGGCTCTGTCCAGGACTCACACTGGGAGCTGATGCTCAGGGTTACCACATAGCCTAAGAGAAGAGCCAGTTGTGGGTTGGGAAGAAGGAAGGCATTTGTCCCACAGACCATAGTACAGGGACAGCAGGAGCTGGGATAGATGAGTGCTGGCCTAGGTCAGCTGCCCTAATTGGATACAGAATCGGGTGTTGACAGTAAGGGGCACTATGTGGTGCTGCCCCTGAGGAAGATGCCAGGCTATTGGCTTCTAGTCGGTCTCCTCTGCCACAGACCCTCCTTTGGTGCCAGCATGGACACTGTTGGCTATAACCACACTCCTTGTGTTTGCCCCTTCAAGGCCCTCTTGTCTTCGGTGAGCCCATTGCTGCCAGCCTGGGGACCGATGGCACCCACTACTGGAGCAAGAACTGGGCGAAGGCAGCTGCATTTGTGACCTCCCCTCCCCTGAGTCCAGACCCCACCACTCCTGACTACTTGACCTCCTTGCTGGCCTGGTGAGAGCCACAGGGACGGGGAGGCAGGGCTGGGGTTGTGGCTAGAGTCTGCAGCCGGAAACCACAGGCTAGTTAGACACACTAGAGAAGGGAGGCTTGGGGTCTATGCTTCGAAAACAGTCCTCCATGTTGTTTATAGCAATTCTTCCTGGACCTACGGGTGTGTTTCACCTAGTGATTGTTCACTTATTGAGCGCCTGCTCCCACCAGCTCAGCATTGTTTATGCACCTGCTGTGTGCATAGGAAGTTAGGTGCCATTGGTAACCTCCAGGACGAGGGATAAGAGGCCAGGATTCAAATCTTGCCTTGGCCACTTACTGGTCCTGTCATCTTGGGCTTGTCACAGTGTATGTAAGGACTCCCTGTCTCACTCAGCTTGCTCATTGGCCACGTACACAGTCAATGCCTGCTCATACAGGGCTAGCTCTGGCTCAGTACAGATGAAAGGAAGTTCATCTGAAAAGCAGCCACCGTCACTGGTAAAGCATAGTATTCTTCACATAGTAGCGCACAGCCCTGTAATCCCTTCCATAGTCAGCGTGAGAGAAGAGGGCTTTGCAAGACCACACAGTAAGCTAAGGAGGACAGGCTGTCCTGGAAAGGGTAGACGGCTGGGGCTCCGTGGAGGAGGCTGGACTTGGGGATAAGACAAGACTTCCCAATATAAGGAACTGTGTGTGTGTGAACAAGGAGACTGGGATGTGCACCGTGTGGAAATCTCTCTCCCAACATGACGCAGACACTATTTGCTGGTGAATTCAAGTGCCGACTCAGTGCCCAACTCAGAGCTTGTGAAAGTCTGACACTTCTTCAAACTACAAAAGGAGTTCACATCTCCCCAGGATCTGCTGTCCTACAGTCTTGGCCAACCCAGAAAAAGGCAGAAACATGATTATAGTCCACGGAAACTGATGATGTCTTGCACCCTTGGTCATGGCCACTCTGGCTCAGTGTGCTGGTGCCTCTTGCCTTCATGGATGCCATCCCTATTCACTGTTTGTGCTTAGGCACTTTAAATATCAGTGGGACCAAAGAGAACACCCCCATGATTTCTCCTCCCAAAGTGGAGTCCAGAGGGCAGAGCATGACCTGGACCTCACTCCTTGACTAGACTCTCACTTGGTCTTTCTCCAGGCTGACTTTACCTCGCCTCTGCCCTTGGTGCTCTCTGCCCAGCTTAAGAGTCTTGGGCTAACAGTGGCACCCCCCGCCCCCAAGAAAGCACTGTGTCTCAGGGCCTCTGCACTCCACCCCCTGCCTAGCACTCTCTCATGTGTCTCTCAGTTGGTATTTGCTGCTTCCAGACCTTTGCTGGAAGCTTCCTTCTCAGAGAGGTATCTTCTGGTCCTCAGATTTAAAATGGCAGCTCAGCTCACCTGCAACACTCCTGTCCAATCTGCTGTGGTCTTGTTTCTACACCCACAATGCCACGGTCTGTTGACGATCACCATGGCTTCACATCAGTCCAGACACACAGCATGTGTGTGATGTGGGTTTGCTAAACATCTAAGTACAGACAGTCCTAAGCAGGACAATTCTTAGGCACATGTCTGGCATCTAAGTGACTTACATATCCTAATACTATAATGTAGAGGACAGCTTCAGCCTGCATTTACAAGCACCAAGTCACAGACCTGTCTTCACTGAAACTAGTCTCCAGGTTCAGGTTCTGGATGCATCCAACGGTCCTTGCTTCCCAACTCTCAAGGGACCAAATGACAAACCCAGAGATCTGTCACTCAGCTATTACCTAAGATAGTATTTGTTCTGTGAGCCCAGCACAGAAGCCCCAGCTGCCATAGGCCAGTAACCTCACTCTAAGAGACACATATCAGTGTGTGTGACTCTCCTGTGACATGTAGAGATATCAGACTCAGGTTGAAGATGGGAGGCTCCTGATATATAGGACATAGGCATGGACCAGCAGGCTTTGAGTTGACAGGCTGACTTTGGATGACTGACTGTATTATTATCTATTGCAACAGGGGTGGGAACATAGCTCATTGGTAGGGTGCTTGCCTAGCATGTGATACACCGTGAGTTCAATTCCAAACACCAGAGAAAAATATTGAGACAAAATTCCTGATGCCTGATGCCTCCTTCAGAACTTTCCATAGAACCACTGGGGCTTGAAGTACCACTTCTGGGCTGGGTGACCTATGCCTGGGACTGCTGTTCACAGTGAGTGTGACTCTGCCTTCTTTCTGCTCTTGCCAGTGGAGACTTGCAGGTCACAGGTAGTGGCCACTGTCCCTATAGTACTGCCCAGAAAGCTGTGGGCAAGGACAACTTCACTCTGATCCCTGAGGGTGTCAACGGCATAGAGGAGCGGATGACAGTTGTCTGGGACAAGGCAGTGGTAAGTTCACCCCACCTTTTGCCTGGAAGATTCTAGATGTACTCTGCCTGGCCCATCTCTCTCTTACCTGAAAGTAGAGATGGGAACAGAGGACTCCTGGGAAACTAGCCCCAGGCTGTAAAGTCCTCGCCTCCTGATGTCATAGTCCTTGAATGAAGGATGGAAAGTGGCTGGTGGATGGAAGTGTGCTTTAGCTCATCAGAAACGGCTCTGTAAATTGTGTGTCTATCCTTGTGTGTGCATGTTTGTGGGTGCACATGTGCCGTGGTGCATTGTGTGAAATTCAGAGGACAGCCTGGGGGAGTCAGTTCTTGCCTTCTACCAGGTCCCAGGAATTGAACTCATGTAATCAGGTTTGGTGGGAGGCATCTTTACCTGCTGCATCATCTTGCCAGTCCCCACCTTAATTACTTATTTAATTTTGATTATGATTGTTTGTGTTGTGGGTGTTTGAGCTGCTTGCTATGTCTGTGTCCCACATGTGTGCCTGGTGCCCTTGGAGGCCAGGAGAAGGTCCTGGAGACCTCAACTGTTGTGAGCTGCCATGTGGGTGCTGGGAATGGAATCTGGGTCCTTTGGAAATACAACCAGAGCTCTTAACCACTGAGTTGTCTCTCTAGCTCCCATCTAATTTTTTGAGACAGGGTCCCTCTCTGGCCTAGGACTCACCAAGTAGGTATGAGACTGGCTGGTCACTGAGCCCCAAGGATCCTCCTGTCTTTACCTCCCCGGTGCTAAAATTACAGATGTGTGTTGCTTTGCCTTACTTTTTACATCAGTGGACATTGAACTTGGATCCTCCTGCTTGTATGGCAAACACTACTGACTGAGCTATCTCCTGGGCCCAGTTTTTAGTTTTTATAAAACGTGGGCCTAGAACCACTGATAGGCCTTCCCAATGGCTCATGTGCAGCAGACCTCTGCAGTTCCTTTGATCCCTGCTCTGATCAGACCAGGGCCTCCAACGGAGCCTGGTTTCCATCTGTGAGGACCCCACTGGAAGGCTCAGGTCTGTGCCCATCTCTCTTCCTCAATGTTTGGGTCTTGATTGCAGGCTACCGGCAAGATGGATGAGAATCAGTTTGTTGCCGTCACCAGCACCAACGCAGCCAAGATCTTCAACTTGTACCCAAGGAAAGGTCGGATTGCTGTGGGCTCTGACGCTGATGTAGTCATCTGGGACCCAGACAAGATGAAGACCATAACAGCCAAAAGCCATAAATCAGTAAGCCCCAGCTCATCCATGACACTCTTAGTTTGGGTGGGCGATTTTTCCTTTGGGCCATTTCAGAAGTTTCTGGTTAAAAGTGATGCAGGGTTTCCCCAAATCTGCCACATGGCTGCATCAGCCATTTACACTTCTCCTATTGGAGAGATTCCAAGAAGGTGCTTTGAGCAGGCTAAGCCAGGCTGTGGTTATGGTCCTGTGAGCATGCTTTCCTCCCTCTGACCCTCTCTCTGCACACAGGGCAGACACATCTGTTCCTGGCTATTGTGTTCCCTGGAAGAGTGGCCTGTGCTCTTACCCCTTAGCCATCTCTCCAGTCCCGAGTATACCTTTTTAAAATGACAGCTTTGAATGGAAATCATGGCACAAAATTTGAGGGAATGGTTGTTCTGTTTGTGAGCAGGCTGCAGAAAAAAAGTAGCCAAAATTGACTGTGTAGCCGAACAAAAAAAGAAAACATGGTATGAGATACAAAGTTGGGGGCAAGAATTGAGTTTGGGGATCTGCCAGTTACCAAAGGAAGGGTAGGTTCTTTGCAAGGTGGGAAACTACCGAGACTACTGAATGTCTGCAGAAGCAATGCACAGTAAGGGTTTTGCCTGTGTTGCCTGGGGGAAGAGACCTGCCCTCACTACCGGCTGTAGGTCACAGCATCGAGAAGGCCAGGTGCTGAGACAGACTCCAGGGTGTAATGTGTGCCCCTAGGATACTGTCACAGCAACAGGGAGACTCACCGTGTTGCCAGAGCTGGAATCTAGTGTCACCTCTTCAGGTGATGGAGATCACATGATCACACCTGCAGACGGCACACACAGTGTGTTTTAGCAAAAGCGTCACACCGATGGGACATTTGTTTGATATTGGGAAGTGGGTAGACCAGTGGTAGCCCAAGTGCGTGATGGGACTCAGATCAGCAGCTTGTGAACTTTCAAGGGTTCTCAGACTTGAACTCAATGCTGAGGAGCTCTGGGGTCAGGGGTAGAATAAAGAATCTCAGGATGTGTAGATAGCACTTGTGTGTGGGACAGTTAGAAGCAGAAAGCTTCATCGGAGGTAAAAAGAGAAGCTTTTCTTCCAGATCCCCTTCATACCATTTGATTGTTTTCAACCACACGTGACCCATTGTTGCAATAATTAATAACCAATAAACACAATTAAAAAGAATAGGTGAAAAGCCACTGGAGGGTGGCAGCTGCCTAATGGGATTGAGTACCTCTTCAAGTGTCACAAACCAAACGCAGGTTTTTAGAGGTTCTGTTGTCTTCTTCATTATTTTTAGGATTTTATTTTTTAACTATTTGTGTATCTAACTGTGTGTTTGTGCACATGAATGCATTGCCTGTAGAGGCCAGAAGAGGGAACTGGATCCCCTGGAGCTGGAGTTACAGGGCTGTGAGCAGGGTGTTGGGACCCAGCAGCTCTGGTCCTCTGGGAGAGCAGCAGGATTCAGCAGCTGAACATGATCCTCTGCTGACTTTTTTTTTTTTTTTGAGGGGGGATATGGAGGTCAGAGAACATATTGAGGGCGTCAGTTCTCTCCTTCCACCAGATCGGTCCCAAAGCTCAAACTCAGGTCATTAGGCTTGGCAGCAAGTGTCGCTATCCACTGAGCCACCTCACAGGCCCGTTGTCTTTTCACTTGTTGAGACAGTGACAGCACGGCCTTGCCCTGTGCTCACACTGTAAGTGTGCAATGCTCCTTCCACCCAGCAGTGCAGGCTGGGCTCAGTACCTGGGACGTGATTTTGAAACCCATGTCCTTTGACCTTGGATTTTAGTTTAGGAAGCTCTCCCCCGCAAAAGATCATCTCACAGACATGTGCATTACAGCCAGAATGTCCATAGCGTTTGTTCGCAGAGGAGAGTGCTCCTATTCCAGATGCCCAGGGTGTGTGTTAACTGTCAGGACCAGCAGGAGCTGTTCATTGTCTGCTATACACAGTGCACTATTACACAGAGAAGAAGTCGTCACTGGGAAATGCTTGTAACAGAGCATCACATTATGTGTGTTGTACTGATGCAGGGGAAGCGTTGGGTGTGGTACAGAAGTAAATCTGGACCTTTTGCACTCACAGACTGTGGAATACAACATCTTTGAGGGCATGGAGTGCCACGGCTCACCTCTGGTGGTCATCAGCCAGGGAAAGATTGTTTTTGAAGATGGAAACATCAGTGTCAGCAAGGGCATGGGCCGCTTCATCCCTCGGAAGCCATTCCCAGAACACCTCTACCAGCGTGTCAGGATCAGGAGCAAGGTGAGCGCCTGCATGGAGGGCCCTTGTGCTGTGCCAACCGCTTCTTGGGGGACTGGGTTTGGTCCTGTGCAGAGCTGATGAGCATGTTTGTTTGTCTGAGAAGTGGGCTTGGATCTGAAGCCCAGGCCATCAGACGAGGAGAAGGAGATTGCAGGCCTTGCAGGTTGTGTTGCATACACCTGTGTGTGGGAGAGGTGTTCACAAGTCCTGCATCATCTTGGAGGATCTTCACATGGCCCGCTGGAGGGTCATGGGCCTCATCTCCCAGATTAGAACCTGATTCTCAGGGCCAGGAAAGACTGCCCCCGTTACCCAAATGTCACAGTGAGAATGCATAGCCCAGCATCCCTGAGAGCTGGCTCCCTCCTGACCTGCCTAGCCCTCTCATCCCTCCTGCCAGATGTGTGTCTATCTTCTCTGAGATCTTTTTTTTTTTTTTTTTTTTTTTGGTTTTTCGAGACAGGGTTTCTCTGTGTAGCTTTGCGCCTCTCCTGGAACTCACTTGGTAGCCCAGGCTGGCCTCGAACTCACAGAGATCCGCCTGGCTCTGCCTCCCGAGTGCTGGGATTAAAGGCGTGCGCCACCACCGCCCGGCTTCTCTGAGATCTTGAGACTTGGCCTCGGAAGGCCCTAGCCAGGCATAGAGCAGGCACTGTCCTTGTCTGACTCAGAGGAGGGAGACTCCTGACTGTGGCTGTCCTCCTTGTCACCATAGCAACTTGTTACTCACATGAGCCCAGTGTGTCAGAGGGACCAGCTGTGTATGCTGCCTGTCTGTTTCTGTTCCTTATATGTAGTATGAATGCATACTTGTGTGTCCACTTTGTGTACTATACACTGGGGTCCATCACATGTATTGAACACCATGCATATGGACCCACTGGGCGTACTGTGCATGCATGCATGTGTGCCCATCTGTCCATTGCTCATATTTGTGTATGCCCATTGTGTATTGTGCACCCATGTATGTATGCGTTCACTTATCCATTGTGTATATTATACATGTATGCCTATGTGTGGGTGTGTGCCCACTGAGTGTGCTGTGCATGTGTGTGTGTTTATTGCATGTACTGAACATGTCTGCATATATATAGATAGGTGTGTGCCTTGCATACTGGGGTGTATATACATGTGCGTGCACGTTTGTACATGAGCGGGTGTGTGTTCATGCATGTGCTCCCACTCTCGTACTTCACTGGCAGGACGACTGATTTAGACAGGAAAGTCAGACACCTCCTCCCCCAGCTCTAGGCCCCACGGAATTGTCTTCCTCTGTCAGCTCTCCCTGTGCCTCTGCCACAAGGGCAGCACTAGATAGACACACGTCACAGGCACTGTGCATCAGGTGGGAAGACTAAGTTTGGGGAGGGGCAGAGTGGACCTGGGGTCTTGGGTACCAGAATGGCTGGGATGCCCACTCCACACCCAGGGCCAGCAGCTCCCTTGCTGGGTTGTAGACCTTTCACCTGGTCTGCAGCTGAGGCCCATGGGAACAGTTGACTGTCACTGAGAAAATACCTGGCCCAATACTAAGGAATCAGTTTACACAAGTGGGGGCAGGTTGCTCTACTTAGGGTTCCTTGCCCGTGTGCCTGGGTAGCGGGCAGGAGCCAGGCCGGGAGCGGGACACAGACCTGTGGCTACTCTGAGCCCAGGGGGAGGTGGTGACTGAGGGAAGGGATGAGAAGCAGGGTGGCAGAGCCTGAGGAGGGGGCTCAGATCACTGGAGGCCTTGGCAGTCAGGGAACAGGGCCGTGGGACAGGAGAGTGGTACAGGGTCAACGGGGGCCCTTCAAGTGGTCCAAAGCTGAGCATGCCAGCTTTGGAGGAGGCGCCTGGATCTGGGGTCAGGGCATGGTCTCTTGCCACCCCCGACCCCTAGAGGGCCTTGTATGCTTCCCTGGATGAATGCTGTTC